>NC_140585.1:214706452-217106452 GCF_964204655.1 Triturus cristatus | reverse complement strand
TGCAACAACATGGCCAAGTACTGACGGTAACTGCAGAACATGAGATAGGTACTATTTAGAAGTAATCCTCAAGGTATTTAGAATAACATTGGGCAATATATGTAGCTTTATGCACCAGACTTGATTTTTAGTTTGCAGTTATTTATATGAATGTTTGGAGTCATTATGGAAATTTATAAGAGCCCTAAGGGTGGGTTTCCCCTATGGTACTTGCCATTAAGGTGTAAGGCTAAATAAGAATGCATGTGGGCTTGAGAAAAATAAAGGCAAATATTAGGATAAACACACACTCATTTCGATCTCAATCTTAGGTTTACAGTATACTGTCAGATGTAGCTACATCACACGCGGGCTTTCTGAACCTATATGTAGAATACGGCTTTATTGTATGAATCTTGCTCAAAAACTGCTGTGAAGCTCTCCAATACTGTCGGGTCAGGCTAGCGCTATATAAAACTCCCTAATAAATAAATAAATAAATACATTCTGAGGCATCTCACTTTAGTTACTAGTGTTTGCTTCAAAGGTCAGAAATACAAATTTTAAAAACCTAAAAGGATGCAAAAAATCCTTTCACGATACTAAATTGATGTTCACAAAAGGGGTTGAGAAGGAAGGAAGGAAGTTTATCAAAGGCATAACATTGAAATGCAAAACATGTAATTTGTTTAAGGCTGTAATAGAATGTGTATAGTATTTCTTGTAAGGATTTCAAACTCAATTATTCACTAATGCAAGCCGTAGAAAATATAATGTATCTGTTGAATACAGATAAATTTCTCTCTGGCGGGCTACACTAGTATTTCACTATTCCATTGATCCCTTTACAAACAACATGGTACCTGTTAAGTACTCTCAAGAAAAGGTGGGATAAGTGCGAGGGGGAATTGGTGTATGTAAGAAGAAAATGTCTCTAGGCCAACCCTGATTAATGATGTGAGAGTGTAACTGTTATCGATGCTTACGTTTATCGGTGTGGGACATTTTAACAAATGTGAAATGCTAGCTCATGTGGAATGTGTATGCTTCTAGGGTGCTAACGTAAATCTTTCAGCAGTATCCAGTCATTGAACGGGAACTGTTAGATGCAGTACTTTGTAATTATATGTGTGATGACAGTTTTAAGTGCAAATGTGCAATGAATTCTGTTTGATGCTAAGTTGAATTTGCTGAGTGACAAACAGTGTGTGACAAGCTTACGTTCAAAGATGCAGGAGAATATTATGTTTATGGTTTATTATCCAGGTAAAGATAATATGAAGTGTTTGTTAAAGTTGGCTTTGGATTGAAAATGTGAAGAAAAAAGAGGGTAGGATATTGCAATTATTGTTATGACAACTTTAGGTGATGGAGAGTGAATTGAAAGGAGCCTTGGAGCCATGGGCAATGACAGTGTTCCTGTGGAGATAAACCCTTTACCTTATTTACAAGGTTGTGGTAAGCTACTTATTATGCCTTAATGCACCCTTGTAAATAAGGCCCCTTTTCACACACCACTTGGCATGAAAGGGGAGAACAATGGGTGATGTGGTGGGCTTTCTGCCGTAACACCCATTGTTTTTTTGATGCTGCCCCCAATTTACAAGGGTGGCTTAAATATGGGGCCGCGCCAAAATTAAAACCTAAAAAACCCTGGCCTTGACATGACGAAACAATGAGAAATTATTAATTTCTCCTGGTTTTTGCCGTTTCTATGTGTGCTGCATTGTGCAGTACACATAGAAAAAGCAAATTGCCATGAATGATTGCACATAAGCAATCATTTAAAAAAAATGACTATTTGCAACTTCTAGGCGTGCTGCACAATGCAGCACACATAGGAGTTACAAATCACCATTAGTGATTGTTTATGTGCAGGAAGGGACACCTTCCTGCACATAAACAATAATTTCCTCAATACAGGCACCCGTTCACAATTGTGCAAAGGTGCCTGTATTGGCGATAGGCAGCTGAATTTAGCACCAGTACTCGGTAAAATGCAGGGGTGCAACGTATCATTGTAAATCCAGCGCATTCCTGCGTTTTTAGAATGGGGGAGTGTGGCGTTCGCAATTTTAGCTTAATGCACGCTCCACCATTCTATTGTGAATATGCCCCTCTATTTGGTATTATGGGTAGCAATGCAAGATTGCCATTTTCACAGGATTCAGCAAAGATATTTATTGATAAACTGGGACCTGGTGAACTTGACATTAGGGGCCGATTCCGATCCTGGAAAAATCGGGTACGAATCGTCGGACGGAGCGTTTTCTCCGTCCGACCCGTACCCGGGAAAAATACATTACAAACATGCAAGTACGATTCGTACGGAAACACCATTTCCGTACGAATCGTAAAAAACACCGGCTAAAATAAACCCACAATTCCGATCCGGGACACCGCGTACGCGACATTCGCACCTAGTCAGGCAGCGTTTTACAGACCAGCAAGTACGATTCGTACCCACAGCACTTCGCAGGGCAATATTTTTACGGGACCCAAAAAGTGCCGGAAAAGCTAAGTACGCTACGCACTGGGGGTACGCACCGTACATACGGGGGGTGGGGGTACGCTCCGTACATATGGGGGGTACGCTCCGTACATACGGGGGTGGGGGTACGCTCCATACATACGGGGGGTATGCTCCGTACATACGTGGGTGGGGGTATGCTCCGTACATACAGGGGGATGGGGGTACGCACCGTACATACGGGGGTGGGGGTACGCTCCGTACATACGGGGGTGGGGGTACGCACCATACATACGGGGGTGGGGGTACGCACCGTACATGGGGGGCTGGGGGGCTGGCGCATACATGGGGGCTGGGGGTACGGCGCATACATGGGGGGCTGGGGGTACGGCGCATACATGGATGGGGACTGGGGGTACGGCGCGTACATGGGGGGCTGGGGGAATGGCGCGTACATGGGGGGCTGGGGGTATGGCGTGTACATGGGGGGGCTGGGGGTACGCCGCATACTTGGGGGGTGGGCTGGGGGGGTGTTCGGCGCATATGCGGGCACATGTTTGGACGTCTCCATGGTTGCTATGGGAGTTTGCTTCGTACGGTGTTTTTTTCCATATGGTTGTGCATTCGGACGGACGTGCCGGATCGTACTTGCGCGCTCGGACTTCAGTTTTCTGATTCGTACGTAAAACTGTCCGGGGACGTGTTGGACACTTTTTCCGACCCGAGGACGTGTCGGGGAATTTTCCCAATGCGATTCATATGGATTTTTTAACATACGAATCGTACTTGCCAGTTTGTACGGGACTTGTACGATTCGTACGTAAAAAAATCCGGATACGATTCGTACAGGGAATATTTTTAGCAGATCGGAATCGGCAACTAGGTTGGAGCTAATGTACCTAAGTATTTAGAATGATGCACCAAAAATATTCTTCTACAACTCACAAGGTAGTGACACATGTGATGCATGGAAATGAAGTATGTTGATGTTCAGCTAGGTGTTGACGAGTGAAAGGAGTGAGTTTAGGAAGGCACGTAAGAAAACGAATACAAATCAATGAAAGAGTACAGCTGAGTGTGACAAGAGACATGTGGCTTTGGAGAGGCATTTGCCTAATGACTACCTAGTACACAGATAGGCACTATTTTTTGTGAGAAAAGGCAGGTCACTTTAAAGCAATAATGTGGAGGGGGTTGAATTGAGAAAGTTAGTGAGAGCGCAACAGTTAAGAAAAGGTCTCATTTTAGGAGTATCCCAGTTAAGTGAAAGACATTTTTACATCATTGATTGTTCCCAAATATAGTACATCTTGTTGACTAACATTTATTTAGATTGTTTTCAAGAATTCTTGTTTTGCTGTCATGTGCTCAACATTCTGTGATTCTGGGCAAATCACTTAATCTCCCCGTGCCTAACAAAACAATAAAATTAATGTATTCATCTGTAACAAAACTGGTGCTCATGTAAAGCGCTCTGATACCCGATGTCTCAGGTCTAGTTCATGCTATATAAATCTCTATTAAAAAAAAGAGGAAGGTGAAATGGTGTATTGATGTGAAACAACAAAGGCAAAGAGTTCAGTGGCATATGTATTGGATCCGAGGCTGAAATGCGGGAGTGAGAAGCCCGGTGTTGCCATGGAAGGTCCAATATAGAGCGCCCGGTCACCGCCCTGTCCATATGGAACCACACCTTCTCGCTCTCCCATGCCATCCATTCAGGGATGAAGCGTAAGTGTGATGCTCAATAGTATTCTATCAAATTGGGGCAAGCCAGGCCTCCCGTGGTAGCATGAAGATTTTATTAGAAGTGATTGAAACAAGTACAACATTTTCGGTAAGATGGACATTTGAAGGGCATTGAGATGGCCCAGCCACGAGAGGGAGAGAGACTTCCAGATTCGCAGATCCTCTAGCACGGACGGTCTACATTCCTGCCAGTTGGCTTGTGACCAGGTGTTAAGGGTAGGAGTCAGATTGAGCCCAAGATATCTGATGGAGTGGAGGGCCCACCTGTAGGGGACAAGCGTCTGGAGCGTTGGAATGGTGAGGTTCAGAGCCCAAGATTTTTCATGGTTAACCTTAAGGCCTGATGCCTGCTTGAATAGGCGCAGAAGATGATAGAGGGCAGGCAGGGATGTGTGCGGTTGGGATAACGTAAGGAGGAGGTCGTGTGTGAACAGGGCTATCGTTGGCCACCAAGGAGAATGCCATGTATGTCTGGCGCCTGGCGAATCATAATAGCGAGAGGCTCTAACACAAGGGCGAACAGGAGGGGGAAATCCTGTCGTGTGCCTCTGAATATTGAGATGGGGTTGGTGAGTTGTCCATTAACCCGGACCTGAGTCATAGGGGAGAGATATGGAGCCATGATGCGGGACACCATCTGAGGGCCTAGCCCTATTTTGCATAGAACCGCTCAGAAAAAGATCCAGTCCACGTGGTCGAACGCCTTCTCCGCGTCAAGGGATAGTAGGCAAGCAGGTATGTTCCAGTGATGGGCTTTCCCAATAAGGTGCGCAACTCGCCGCACATTATCTGCCCCCTGCCGATGGCGAATAAAGCCGACCTGGTCAGGGCCGATAAGGCCTGGGAGATGGGGGTCTAGGCGCTTGGCGAAGATTTTAGTTCATATTTTGAGATCTGTGTTGAGGAGCGCAATATGGTGAAAGGAAGAGCAGAGTGCGGGATCTTTACCTGGCTTAGGAAGTAGAGCTATTTTAGCCAAACCCATGGATGAAGAGGGACCTGTTGTGTCTGTGAAAGAGTTAAAAAGCCGAAGAAGATGGGGTTGAAGCTGCAGAAGAAAGACACAATAGAAGGAAAGTAGCAATCCATTCGGACACAGAGATTTTCCAAGAGGAAGACCATTAGGGCATCAGCAAGTTCACTCTGGGAGAGCAGTTCCTCCAGCCGCTGCGCAAGATGCGAATTTATCAGAGACCAGGGGCAGTTATCCAGGACAGTCTGGATCTGCTCTGAAAGGGGCGTCTCCTTAGCATAGAGAGATGAGTAATATGCGTGGAAAGCTTTAAGTTTAGCCACCTCAGTGGTGGCTCGAGTGTCATCAGGACACTTAATATTGGCTATGTGTGATTTTGCCGTTCGTGTCCGTAATCGCTGTGCAAGAACCGTGCCCACTTTGTCCCCTCCCTCATAATAGCGCTGCTTAAGAGCTAGAAGAGCCCGCTCAGCCTTGTTGGTGCGGTGCACATGGAGCTGGCCTCGGAGCATGGCCAAGCGTCGTTTGTGAGTGACCGGTGGCTGTTCCTGATCAAGCTTCTCCAGCACCTCTAAGTTCCGCGACATCAATCGGGTCCCGGAGGACGTGAGGGGGGAGCCACCAGTGCAAAGGGCGCCCACCGTGAGTAGACAGATCCCGTAAAAGAAGTTCAATTTGAGCATGATCAGAGATTGAGATGTCCAACATAGAGGCAGAGAGCGTCTTTCCGATCAGAGAATGGGAGATAAAAATGTAATCAATTCGCGAGTAGGAGCGATGGACATGGGAATAGTATGAGCAATCACGTGTCAGAAAAGTGGTAACGCCACGCATCTATTAAGCCTAAATACATCAATTGTATCTTCAGGGTAGAAGACATGACCCTCGCACCATGAAAGGAGCTATCACTGTGGTACATGTTAGCATCCCACACCAAGTTAAAATCACCCCCTATGATGAGAGAGGAGTCCTGCACAACACTCGTTCCTGAAGTGTCTCACGGAGGTAAAGATCCTGAGCCTCATTAGGGGCATAAATATTACAGAGAGTAAGGGTCCTACGACCGATTCTGACCGCTACTTTGAGAAACCTGCCATCAGGGTTGCAAATTACTTTGGATTCACCCTGTTGAATGCCAGCCCGACACAAAATTGCCACTTCAGCGACTTTGGAAGGGGCAGCTGCCCAGAATTGGAGCGGATAGCGAGGATGGGCCATGTGGGCTATATCCGCCTTGACCAAGTGAGTCTCCTGAAGAAAAATTATATCAAGATCCATCTGGAGGAGATAGTGGCATACCTGGTGCCGCTTATTAGGGGAGTTAAGCGCCTTCACATAAGGGACAGGAACTTCAAGCAAGGTGTGTTAGCCATGTCTGAGGAGGGATGAGGCCAGGTGCAAGCAGCTGCGGGAGAGACAACATGAGGCGGGGGAGAAGAATGAGGAGGGAAGCCACCCTTGTGCACAGAGGCATGTTCCTATGCCACAAAGTGCCACCCTCCTGACAGAGAGAGAAGAGAGAAAGGAAGAAAAAGTCATAAAGAAGAAGCAAATAGAATCTAAAAAAAGAAAAACGAATCCAGCTCAGCCAACTGGGCGGTAGAGTCCTGTTCCAGAAAGGGAATAGGCTAGGCGCATCGGCACAAGCCATCCCAGAGGAGTCACTCTCCAAGGAGCAGGTAAGGGGGAGGGTATCCAGGCGAAGAGTCATCTCCTGGGGAGTACTCCGAGGCCGCCACCAAAATGCTGGCAATACTGGGGAGAGTCCTTGGAAGAGCACACAAGATTGCTTCATACAGCATTAGAGGCCATTGGAGAGGTCAGGAAGGATTGTAGTGTCTCGTCCAGGAGGTTGCATGTTAAGGCGTTGTGGGGCGAGAACTGGAGGTGGAGCACCTTTCTTCCATCGAGTGGATGGGTTGAATGATATCCTGTCGGGCCTGGGAGGAGGCCCGGTCATCAGGGTGAGACAGATGGCGGGGGCGACGTATCTGTGTCCTTTGTGATTTCGCTGGTTCCCTTTTCAGGTGAGGCAATCTGGTAGGGCTATGTGGTGGCGTAAGAGATAGGTGAAGCAGTTGCACGGCCTCCTGAAGAGATCGCACCACCCTGCGTTTGGATTCCCATTGGAATATAAGAGCAAAGGGATGACCCCACTGGTACTGGATGCCCAAACCTCTCAGCTTGTCCGTGACAGGCTTGAAGTCCCTGCCACGCCGTAGCATAGTGGGTGCCAGGTCCTGAAAGAGCTGGATCATGACATCATTGCATTTAAGCTCTGATATGGAGCGTGCGGCTTTAAGAGTTGCCTCTTTTTCAGTAAAAAAAAATGGACCCGGGTCAGGATGTCAGGGACTAGACCAGGGCGACCAGGGGGGCCTGAGACGTGACGCACAAGATCAAGTGCCGGGGGGGAGAGGTCTTTGTCTGCCCGTATGTCCTGGAGTAGGTCAGCACCAAAGCTCATGATGTCTGTTCCCGCAGCTCCGATTGGCACCCCTAGGAGGCGTAAGTTGTTGAGACGCCCCCGGTTTTCCAGGTCCTCTTGCTTGAGTTGGAGGTCAATGTGTTGCTCCTCCAGGGTGGCCAGACGTTGCCATAGCTGTTCTTGGTCTTCCGTGTGGGCATCCACCATTTTCTCGAGGTTGTCAACCCTCTCACCGATTGCAGTAGCATCTTTCCTGAGCTCCCAGACACAGGAATGAACTTCAGAGTGGAGCGAGCCAATTTCAGATTTCAGTTCCTGCATAAAACTAGCCATTAAGGATTGAGTAACGGGTTCAGTGGCCCCCCCTGCCGTCGATGACATGTCGCTGGGGCCTGTAATACCAGGCTTGTTCTAAAGTGCTGCAACAGGGTTATCTTTTGGGGGTATCGCCTTGTCCTTATCAGCTTTCGTGCGAGTCATGGCCTCACAGATCCCCTCGCCACAAGCCCCGGAGTATGCAGTAAGTGAAGGAGGCAAGGAACGTCCAGAGATTTCACGGGCCTCTAGGGGGTGGCAGGGACACCTTGGTGTAGACCCGCAATACGTGACAACCTGAAGCAAGCAATAGAGGGGGTGATGGCCGACGGGGTGTTAGAAGGCCGATGGGAGTCCTCTCAGCAAGTCGCCATACCCTAGGTGCAGTAGCAATCCTCCCGGTGTCCAACTCCCCCACGGGCTCAGCAGGAACCCCCTCCCCAAGAAGAGAAGCCAATGTCCCCGGGTGAGGAAGCTGCAGGAAGTGATGTACTAAAGATGGCCCCTTTCAAAGACCAGGCTTGCAGGCCCGAGAGCAGCTAGGCCCCATGTTGCAGCGAGCAAAAGGGGGTCAGGGACCCAGGTGAGGCTCCAGAGGCTTCCATGACGTAGGGTGCTGAGGTGGAAAGCAGACTCCACTGCTAGAAGAGCAGAGGTGTGCAGGCCTTCGGTGCACACCAACGGCAGGACGGCACCAGCGTGCACAGGAAAGCGACCAGCAGGGAGATGGCAGGCGGGGGGAAGAATTGCCAGAGCGAGTGCTAGGGGGCACCAAGAGAACCCAGCAGACACCCCCGCGAAATGTCTAGGCGTAAGGCACCCCGCCACCATGTCAATCCGCCGACAGGAGGTCACGTCATGAGATCTCAGGCCAGTTGCAGGCTCCCCCAGCCCGGAGAAGATCAGAATGCACCAAGCAATTTGAGGAGGAAAGAAAGAGGGCCCCCGGTCAACGGGGGACTCGCCAGATCCGGAACGTCCACAGGTGCGGGTCATGCCGAAGCCGATCAGCTGCCGGTCCCGTCCAGCTGAAAGGGCCTCCAGTCGCAGGGAGCGGGGCCACAAGCCGCCCAAGATCCCCCTATAGCCTTGAGGGGGCCTAACGTCACAGGGGGGCCACTGCAGCAACAAGGCTGCTGATCGTCCACAGGTCGCGGGGGCGGGAGGCCCAAGACGGCGGACGCCGGAGTCAGGGCTGCAGAAGTCCTCCATCAAGCGGCAACGCCCCAAGTATCCCGACTGTCTGCTCCACGGACCGGAGCCCCGGGGGCAAAGTCCAGCGAGCAGCTTTGACGATCAGGAGCCCTCAGTAGCCTCCAGCAGCAACTGGAGGTCGGGACCTGGCGCGGACAAGATGGCGGCCACCGGGATTCAGCGGCGGCGGCAGAGGAAGGCCGGGACCAGCCCCGCAGTGGAACAGCCCAGAAAGGTGTCGTCCAGCCAGAGAATACACCATTGGTTCCGCGGTCCAGGCAGGTGAGGCAGGTATGTCAATGCCGCCCTAGCAAGCTATAATCACTAAAGAAGGCAGCGGCTGGTCGGAGCCCCCAGCGCGTGCGTCTGATCTCATCTGCAGCGAGACCTCGGCCCCTCACTTTCATTGTTTTAAGACAAAACAGCGTTGGATGTCTTGCCTTCCTGTCTTCCAACGGTCCATCCATAGTCTGTGGTGACTACACTAAGTGGTCATTCCTTTAAGCCACCGGCAACTTTATGGTTTGTGCTGAGAAAATGTAACTCCTTCACTGACACATAGCAGAATTTCAAAAACTATAGTTCTATTTTCCATAATGTGCTGTACCTAGTGTGATTTGTAACATGTATTTGATGTTTTATCTAACGTTCCTACTTGCATTCTAAGTTGTACTTTTCATGTGTGGAATGCCGATATATAGCATTGGAAAATTACATCTAATATCTGTCCTTTTTGTTAAAACTAGATTGAAAAAGTAGTGTTTGTTAATAGCCTAGGATTCCTCAGGTCACCATGGAAGCTCTAATGTCCTTATTATCTGTAAAACAATCTGTTTCAAATAGGCCTCAATAGGTTTGTAGTGAAATTCCTCAGTGCTGTCCCACTTCAAAAATTGTAAGGCCCATGTATTATGCATACAATCCAAACAAAGTTAGTCAGATGGGTTATGGGAGGCAGGGAGAGAATTCAAGGGAGGAGAAATATGACACAAGGAGCAATATGACAGTAGAATATTATCTCAGTACTCGAATAATGCACAGCGCTTCTATTTCTAACCTGGTGTCATCCTTTTCCAGGGCATACTATATTTCAATATGGAAGCCAGAAATAGAACCTTGCACAAAGAATTCACTCTGTTAGGACTGACGGATAACCCTGTGCTGAAAGTCCCTCTTTTTACATTGTTTTCAGTGGTTTATATCATCAAAGTGCTAGGCAATATCGGCATAATTACATTAATCAAAAGGGCTCCCTGCTTGCACACCCATGTACTTCTTTCTGAGCCACCTGTCAGGGCCACATCAGCTGAAGAAACTGGCTATCTGCCAGTGATAGCCCAGATCATGGGATTTCTGCTCTACGCTGTTTGATTCTCAATGTTTGTACCCAGATCAGGGAGAGTCATTAGAGTACAGCTTGGTCACCTAGAAGCCAAACTACAGCCCAAAGAAGGATTTGGCAGTGACCGTGAATCAACACAGCTGGTAGCCAGTGGTGACTGGCTTCTGCCATGCTCAAGAGGACCTTAAGGGAAGTGAACATCTGTAGCCAGGACCACCTCACCAGGACTGTGCACCAATGATTAGCTGTAGGAAGACCCCCACCGACCCCCACCGTGTTGCATCCACAGGATCTTAAGAGCATCTTCAGCATCATGTATCCCTTGTATCAGGACCACTTCCATGGGAGTCTTGGGCAAGGAGAAAAATGTGTCTGGAACTGACTGAGACTGCTTCTTTTGGAGGTAACTGTTTATGAGGGTCCTGCTGGTCTCCTGACTGGTTCCATATAAGAGCTGGTCGGCCAAAGTAGCTCTAAGTAAGCACATAACAACTCGCCAAACGTATTGCTACAAAGGTGTTTACGTGTCACATTTGTCAAATATGCCAATGTTTGTGTGTGGTTGAATAAAGAGCTGTGATTAACTGTACCTTTTAAAATCGGTATCCCAAAACGCTCTGGTGGAACTTTTTTATTTTGTGAACTGTACCGTTTAAAATCGGTATCCCAAAACGCTCTGGTGAAACTTTTTTATTTTGGTGTCTAAAAATATATAAAAATCCACTTCATTTTTATAAATTGGTGTTAGATTTCTTGATTGCTAAGTTATTTCTCCACCTGCTATGATGCTGTTTAAATGCTTTATACTACTTCCATTGTGTAAGCCTTGCTGCCCAGAGCCCACAGCTACACAGGGCTGAGCTTAGGGGTTAACAAACAAAACCTACTGGTCCTAAAGGGATTGGTAAGTGTATTATGCAGTGAGGTTGCACAACCATACCATATAATGCACCTCATTTCCTCCCATGACTATATACATTTGTGGATCTGTAGCATTATTTTTAAATCATTTCTTTCACTGATGTAGGCTTTTGTACCTTTACACTATGCAGTGCAAGACCCGCCTCTGAAAAGTAAAGTCTAGGAAAGTTGTACATTATTGCTTTTAATTCTGATAACAATTACAGCTATAAGATTCTAGGTTTTCTACTTTGTTTTCTAGGAAATCTTGTGTCATAAAGTTCTGTCATGACTGGAATTCTTGTTGCAAGTTCATTTGTAAACACTTTGCCTTTTCCTTTTAGGTGCATTTAATTCCTTTATTAAGAGTGTGTTAATCGATAATTAGGAAATGTACCTACTGTTTAGCAGTGTTTAAGATGATAAATGTATCAGCCAAACATGCTAATAAAGCTGATGCATTCACATCAATGTTATTTAGTATACTTCTCAAGTTTATTATAAGACGTTCTGTTATTTGTAGCATAATGACTGTGATGTCCATCATTGTTTTCTATTATGAAAAGCAACATAATAACTATTCTTTTCAATGTTTATTGTTTAATATAAAGGCCTTCCAATCATGCCACTCTATGTTTATTATTTGAACTGAAGGATTTTCAACTAAATACTTTTTTGCCTCCAGGGTTTTCTTCTTAGAGTCAGTTCCTTTGTAAGTATATCTTCTTTTCACTTTGCATTACCTTTTATAGCCTGATGTAAACCATTTCGAGCTTTTCTACATTCAACACTAAATCAAGAGTTCAGAATTCCATCTTCTGGATTGTAACAGGCCAGAAATTCCCTTATATAAATGTTAGAATTCATTATCAATCTGGGAATCTAGCAGGTCACTTTCCAAGCAGTATAGATACATAATTTGTCTAAGGAATTTGATGAGTTAACTTTTCAGGATTTACTTGTGCTCACTGTATACGTTTACCCTAATTCGAGAGTAAATCACAACTGATGTGGGATAAATTGGCTGAGACAATCTTAGATTTGACAGGAAAAGATAGCTAGATTTTTATATAGGTATTGTCACATTCTTCTCTTTCTAGGAGGTTAAACTATTTCACTAATTCTAGAATATTTTAATTAAAATATAGGGACTGCTGCACAAAGCAATCTCTTTAAGCCCTAACTCAAAAAGTGTAAATTACTCAATAGTGTAAGTTGCCTCTGTGAATCAGGCCGAAAGCCAACTATGCTAGGGATAAAGATGCCCCTCCAAGTAGGTAGGGCCCCATGATACTTCCAGTTATGCAATTTTGTAGCTTATACATTTCCAACAAATCTTTTACAAATCTTCCTTGTGCAAGAACCACAGGGATATCTGGTATGATTCCAATCAGTTGACTTTCTTCGACTGATCACTCTGAGTTTAAACAATATGCCTAGTTTATTAATTAAATCACCAGTTACCATTAAGGCCAACCTTGTTGCACTAGCCTGAGCTCTTGTAGTGATAACATTATCATGAAAATCAGCAAGAGTGACCAGATGCAAGGATATACTGGAATCAAAATGATTTCTTCAATAATCAATCACTAAAAGTAGGTGTTGGAGAAACATATTTAAACCTTTTAATGACATGAGAAACCAAATTATGACACTTCTGAGAGAAAATAAATAAACTTGCACCAACCACACGTTCAAGAAAACATGACAAGATAAGAGAATTTTAGTTACTGCATCGTAACAGCATGCAGAAAAGATGTATCTTAGATGATAATATTTGTGAAAATAATATACACTGTGATATCAAAATCAACAAGTATTACATTTCGTTAACGTTTGCTAGAAATGTGTAAATTGTGGACTCTCTCGTTATGAAGTTTATCTCTAATCATGTCTAAAACCGCTTATATGTTTGTTTAACTAATGAAAGTTCTTCAAATATTATGATTAAATCTGACTGTGATAGAGAATTTTACTAGAATCTGTATTTGTGTGTGTAGACGTGCACCGAAATAACAAAAAGAAAAAAGGCGTTACATATTCCAAATTAATACTGCATCTGTAAAACTTTCAGAGATTGTAATTCACTCATGTACTGTTATTCAGCTAAAACAAATTTCTAAAGATATGGTTTGAAATATATTTACATGTTAGTATATTTAAAAATTATTATGCATCATACTAACACGTATTATTTGAGCCATACCGTGTGATCTAAACTGCATCAGAATTATACTAGAATCATGATGTCTCTGAATTTTCTATAAATGTGTGATTAATAATTCTATATATTCTATGTTATGTGAGCCTAAATTAATGTGGGCCTGACTGCATATGTAAAGTTTCTTCACTTGCTAAATCCACTGCTCATGAGAAAATGCCTCAGTACAACCGATAATGTGAAACTGTGTTTTCTTTCCTGAGTTCACATGTACTGCACAAGGTGTTTCACTACAGTTCAGGACATCTTCCTGGGAATTGTCCTCTTAAACTTGCTCAAATGCTCTCCCTAAAGGAGCATTGTCTCGACCTTTCACATATTGGATTGCTTAAGGACTGTGTTGTTGTTCCACCTATTTCTCAACACTTTGTGTCTTCTTTATGCCACCTGACACTCATCCTATACAAACTGACCAATGGACTGAGTGGTCTGAACAGATGAGCTGATTCCAGGAGGTGTCAGCCCCGGATCTTAAAAAAATATGATACTGCCTAATTTAACGGATGCAGTGGAGGTGGCTTGTCTGGTTCTGTTGGTGATGGATGAGCTGCACCTGGCTATTTCTTTACTTACAGAGTTCTGCACGCATGCTGGTAAACAAGTCCTAAAGGAGACTTTGCGAAACTTTCTGGCAATCTTGACTTGACTTGACTTGCTCGATGCGGACTCACCTGACTTCCTTTCTGAACTGACGCATATGCTGTGTGCGCTTGGTGGTCTCTTCCATCTTGAGAGACTGCTTTAACTGGTATACTTTTGTGTACCTCCCTGAAATCCTGAGCTTTTGGTATCTTATTAGAATCTGACCAAATTGACTTCTAATTTGGTGCTAATTTACTGATGCCCTTATCTTTCCTTAAACTTTGATAAAATAATTTAAATTAGCAGATTGACTCAGCTGATTTATTACTATCCAAGTGAATGTGCATTGTTAATTTGGGTTTACTAATAAACAGGTGAGATCATAATAGAGAGATCTCAGAGAATCAAATACAAATGCTATTGTTGTGTAAAGCTTTACTTGAGCTCTTGGTGTGCATAATTTTGGCACGCTAACGTTTCTTTAGGAGGTTTGGTGTTGTAATCCTTCCACTTGGTACGTTCCTTTCCCCCCCCCCTCCCCCTCTTCCCTTAGTGGTTTCTCTCTTCCCCTGTCACGAACATTCCAATGCACCCTTCTACAGTTATGCTGGAACCTGTGATGGTGATTGACCAATAAAGAAGAGTTCCTTCTTACCTGCCTATTGGTTGATTTTATAACACTGGCGACGCATTGCTGTGTGGGGACGGCTCACCATCACCCTCAATTGCTTCTTCAAATCCAGCTATCCTGTGTAGGCGGTCGTGAGTACCTTGCTGCCCACGGAGGCTCTGCTGCTTCAAAGTAAGACTGAGGCTGTGCTTAGAATGGTGCTTCCACCTCCTTCGTTTTATTAAGCTATTTTGCTGCTGCATGCTTGTGGCTGAGAGAAGGATTAAACTGTGCCACGTTCGTTTCGCCTCCGTGGTCTTATGACACTTGCTCTGTGTGTGGGCCTCTTAGCGCTGCTTCTCCCGTCTTGCCGCGGCTCCGTCTGTGGTCCTGGAGGTGAAGGATTGCTTCCAGCGCTGGTCCGCCTTCGCCTCAGTGACGAGGCTTCTATTGTCATCTGTCCCTCTGGTGACGCTTCGGCCATATGGCAGGTGACTCCCTTTTGTCTCCTCAGTGCTGTCCGGAGTGAGGCTGGCTGCTGTCTGAGGTGCTGTGTGGTCGCTCTATTCTTCGGTCGCAAGGCAGCTTCTTGGAAGTTTCTCTGGGGCATTCCCTGTGTGATCTACTCTCGGCGCCACTTTCCAACATCCTCACATGAGCGGCGCATTCCATTTCGCACGCCCTCAGCTGATCGTCGATGTTGACTTTCCTCAGCTGAGGCGCTCAGGGTGCGCTGCCGATTTTGGCCTCTGGGTGGCAGTGTGGCTCAAGTTTTCAGTCCGGTTGTGAGGAGATCGTCTCCAGCGCTAGTACACTTTCCATTCACGTTGTGGGACCCTCTATCAAGCTAATTTTTCCTACGTTCGCTGATGGGCACAGCTCAAGGGATTCCTGCCTGTCATATCACGCTGACGGGCACAGCTGCACATTGTGTTAATCACTGCTGGGCACAGTCATACCTCTTAGGACGTGCTTGTCTGCTCACGCTGACAGGCTCAGCTGCTCCTCGCTAATTGTTGCTGTCACACGCTCTAAGGGTCATTTTTTCATTTTGAGGAGATTTCCATCATATACTGCGGAGTTTAGTGATTCTTTTGCTTATACGTCATGGTTACTGCACATTGGTGATTTTGTTTCTTATACCTCATATTGTCTGTACAAGCGTATACCTTGGATTTTATGTACTGCTTCATTCATGTATTGCAGTGTACAAGGGGGTTGTGCATGTGGGGGGTTGTAAAGCAAAAGTAGAAATTGTGATTGCTTGTCTGCATTCTTAGCAACGTTTTGCATTGTGTGGGGTGCTCTTTCCAGTCTTTGTACAGAATGGCAGCCGCTAATATGTCGCAGCCTCCACCATTCCTTAACGAGGCAGGAGAGCCAGTTCTGCCTTGGAAACAATGGTTTGGGTTACTGGAGTCCTATTTAATTGCTATAGGGGGGGAGAAATTTTCCCATTTACGTAAATTACCCACCCTGTTACACAATTTGGGTATTGAGGGACGTAAAGTGTATGATGACATCTCCACTAATGCAGAGGGTGGAAGTGACAGTGATGACGATGAGAATGTGTATATGGTGGCAGTAAATAAACTACAAAAACATTTTAGTAAGAAAATAAATGTAGTTTTAGAGAGGCATAAGTTCTTTTCAAGAACACAGGGCAAACATGAGAAAGTTAAACCATTTATTGCAGCGTTAAAGGGTTTAGCGAACACATGTGAGTTTGAATCCCTTCAGGATTCCCTAATTAGGGACCAATTGGTCAGGTGCACCAACAATCATAAGATTCAGGAGAGGCTTCTGGTGGCAAACCCTGACCTCAAGGAAGCCATAGATATAGCGGTAGGGATTGAGCACACAGCTGATTGTATGGTGGAAATGAAAGGTGAAGGAAGCAAAACCACGGAGGTCAATGCCATAAGCAAAGATCTTAAAAATAAGTTGGCTAACACCTCATCTCAGGGGAGTAAACTCAAGTGTTATAGATGTGGTAGCCCAACGCACCTAGCTAACAACCCGATATGCCAAGCACGTTCTGTTGTCTGCCACAAATGTGGGAAAAAAGGACATTTGTCCAGGGTTTGTCATGATCAGCGTTCGAAATCAGTGTTGGAGATCGAGTCGCAAGCATTTCCTGCTCCTAAATTGATTTTTCAATTAAAAGACACTAACAATTCAGACAAATTTACTTCTTGCAACATCACTCTTGATAACAAAACTCTAACTGTCTTTGCTGATTCGTGTTCACCATACACCCTGGTTGATGCTAGTATATTTTCACAACTGTTCCCCTCCTGGGAAGAAACTGTACAGCCCCCAGACATTCAACCTGGAGGCTACAATGGGGACCCCATACCCCTGTTGGGCATGACCACGAAGGAAATAGGGTTCAAAGGGAGGAACACGGTGGGCAAGATCTACATTACCCAGAAGGGGTCCAACTTGTTGGGTTGGAAACACCAGAGGGAACTCAGGATTAAGCTAGATCCTAACAGCCCCGATCAGGTCCTCTTAGTGGATCCCTCAGTTGGAGGGATGGATGTTTGCAATGACTTCCCAAAGGTATTTTCGGATGACCTAGGCTTACTCAAGAATTATCAGCATTCCATCAAATTAAAATCCAATGCCAAGCCGGTAGCACACAAAGCCAGACCCATACCACATTTAATGCACGTTCCCCTTCGTAATGAGTTGGACAGATTGTTGTCGTTGGGGGTGATTGAACCCATAGAGTGTTCACAATGGTTGGCCCCCATTGTTCTTACCACCAAGGCTACCAGTAAGGATATCAGGCTATGTGTAGACCTCAGGGACCTTAACCAGAACATATGGGTAGACAGGCACCCTCTCCCACGAATTCATGAGGTGCTTACCCTCATTAATGGTGCGAGTTGTTTCAGCGTTCTCGACCTATCCTCTGCTTATCACCAGGTGGAGCTTCATCCCAACTCACGCCATCTCACCTCCTTTGTGACACCCCTGGGAGCATTCCAATTCCTTCGCATGCCTTTCGGGTTGGCTTCCGCTGCGGCTGCCTTCCAGAGGATCATGCAGCACGTCTTGAAAGACCTTCCCAGAACTCTCTGTTTCCAAGACGATATACTAATCTACGGGAAGGACTTGACTGAGCATAATGCCACTCTCAGGATGGTCTTGACCAACTTGGAAAAAGCTGGCCTCACGCTAAAAAAAGAGAAATGTCGTATTGGAGTGGGATCGGTTGAGTACCTGGGGCACACCATCTCTCAAGATGGTATCAAACCTAAAGTAGACCTAGTTAAGGCTATTCGGGACACTGTTCCCCCTAAAGGTGTTCAAGACCTCAAATCATTTTTGGGCCTTTCCGAATATTATTCTAAATTTGTGCGGAACTATTCCTCCATTGTGGAACCTTTACGCAATTTACTCAAATCCAGAACTTCATTTGTGTGGTCCGATGCCTGTCAGAAGGCCTTTGAATTGGTCAAAGAGAGCATAATTTCTGCCCCATCGCTGGGTAGGTTTGACCCTAAAAAAACCACAGTCCTTTGCACAGATGCAAGCAATAAAGGGTTGGGGGCCAGTCTCACCCAAATGGGGGAGGGTAAGGAACACATTGTGGCTTTTGCATCTCGTGCTCTAAAGGGTGCTGAAATCAACTACTCGGTGGTGGAGAAAGAAGCATTAGCTTGTTTCTGGGCGATCAAACACTTCCGCTTCTTTCTGTGGGGCATTCCTTTTACGGTGAAGACGGACCACAAACCACTGATGTTTGCTTTCACCACCAAAGGAGCCAACAAAACCACTCCCAGAATTGCTAGATGGATTTTGGGTTTGGAAGGCTACAATTTTTGCGTGAAATACATGCCAGGTTATCAAAACACGGTTGCTGACTTTTTGTCACGGTCTCCATTAGAGGGGGAGAGTGCTCTTGTTAGTAGTGAATGTGATGATGTAATACTGCAACTTACCTGCTTAAATAAGGAAGAATGGATTGACAGTATGAAAGCTGATGCAGAAATGTGTTCGATCAAAGAATTCATCAGAAATGGTTGGCCTGGAAACAAGAACGACATTCCCACAAATTTAGGTAAATTCTGGGATGTCAGAGTAGAACTTAACATACAAGGAAATGTGATTTGCAGAGGGGAGAAAGTTATTCCTCCAGAGAACTTGAGAGAGAAGATTGTGGGTCTAGCACACGTAGGACACTTAGGGCGAAGTCTAACCAAGAACAAAATCAGACTGGAGTATTGGTGGCCAGGTATGGACGCCATGACGGAACACGTGGTGAGAAATTGTGTAGACTGTAGCCGTAGTGACAAAACTCACCAGACTCGCAAGCCCCCCCTTTCTCCCGTCGAAGTGCCTGATCGACCATGGTCTAAGTTAGCCTTGGACATCATTGGTCCTCTCAACTTAAAAACATTGAAGGAACGCTTCATCTTGGTGCTGGTGGACTATCACTCACGGTGGTTGGTCTACAAATGCGTCCACCAAATCGACACAAGAGTCCTCATACAATTCCTAGAAAGTGTGTTCTTTGAGGAGGGGTTACCTGACACCCTCATAACGGACAATGGAGTACAGTTCACTTCAGACAACATGAAAGAGTTTCTGTGTCACAGGGGCATCACTCACCACAAATCAGCATTGTATTGTCCCCGTGCAAACGGTTTAGTGGAAAGGATCAACCGGTTGTTCAAAGAGTGTTTGCAGAGGGCTGAAGTGATGGGGACACCAGCAAATTCAGCGTTAGTGGAAACGGTATGGGCCTATCGCACTTCTCCTAATAGTGTCACTGGGGTTTCCCCGTTCACTTCTCTTAAAGGAAGGATCCCGAAGACGAAACTTTCTCCACCTGTAGGGTCAAGAAAGGACACTTGTGTAGTAAACCGAGGTGAAATTTCAAGAAAAGTGGGAGAACACCAAACTAAGTACAAAATCAGATACGACCAGACCAAACATGTAAAAAAACAAATGTTCAAGGAGGGAGATTGGGTCCGGGTGGATTTACCTAAAGCACGCAGGAAAGAAGCGTCAAGATTTTCAGATCCGTGCAAAATATCTAGTGTAGGAAAGAATGTAGTCCATCTGGACAATGGCCAAACGTGGAGCATGGACAGAATCATCCCTCATGGACAAGGGGGTGTTTTCGACAACGGTGGTAACCCAGAGACAGAGTCTCAAACTCTCAGTCCCAGAAGATCACTGAGAACAAGGAGCTCACCTATCTGGACCAGAGACTACTGTGTTAAGTGAGAGATATTGTTATTGTTTCTTCCTTGTTCCCTTGCAGGACTTGTTATTTAACTACTTACCTGGTTTTGCAGTGGACTGTCGCTGCCCGCTTGATACTGCTTTCACCTTGTAGACTCCTGGTTCTCTCTCCTTCCCCTCTCTTTATCTCTTTCTTTCTCTCTCTCATTCGCCCTATGCAGGGAGGTGTGTTGTAATCCTTCCACTTGGTACGTTCCTTTCCCCCCCCCCTCCCCCTCTTCCCTTAGTGGTTTCTCCCTTCCCCTGTCACGAACATTCCAATGCACCCTTCTACAGTTATGCTGGAACCTGTGATGGTGATTGACCAATAAAGAAGAGTTCCTTCTTACCTGCCTATTGGTTGATTTTATAACATTTGGGCTTGCAGTGATGATCTTCTATCTTTACAGCATTGTTTTGCGAGTAATATACATGAGTCTGATTTCTAGTTTATTGTCCAGTTATCAAATTCCTGGTCTTCATTGGATGACTGTTGGCACCCTTTTTATCCGACTCCTCTTGGCACAAAACAAGGTCCATCGGAGGACCAAGAGAGCGGTGTAAATTTAAAGAGAAAAGCTATTTGTGGGCCAAGAAATGCTACAGCATATGTAACAGTTATTGCACTTCAGCTCAGTCATCAGAATGTTTCTGGACTAACGACAATCATTTTTAAATGATATAAGGGCCATCAGACAACCGAATTCCCCTGCACATGGAAAAGATTGGTACCCATACAAAAGAGATGGATCAGATAACCAGGTTTCCAGGAATCTGAAGAAATCAGCTTTCCTTATAAAAGTAACCAAGTCACCCTATCAAAATTTCACTCTCAACCCCATTTTATATGATTTAGTCCTGATCAGATCTTCAATGAGGCATATCCCAGAAGTGCAGGCTGATATGTAGGTATGGCTCTAGGACAATTTCTCAAATTTCTGACTTGCGGATGCATATTTTACTATTATTTTTTTTTTGCATTTCAAATACAGCAAACAACATATGATCGTCCATTCCTCATACACATCTCACAGTAGAGATTATATTATTATCTCAAAAGTTGTGTCAGGTGTGCTGTGGGGCATAGTAGATCCCCAACAATGGAGTTCCCAGCAGAAAGTCATGTATTGGTGCTCATCCTGGTCCAGATGAGTCAGGGGCACCACACATCTCTGTCTATGCATTGATGAATGAGAGAGTTTTCACTGCAGTGTCATCACATCATTTGGCCATACAGCCGGGCCCTCTGGTCTGATTGCTATGTACAGTGCATTATGAGACCCTATGTACTTTGGTCTGCTGGGTGCTTGCATAAAGGCCCAATAGACCTCCTGCTATCCAATTTCAGGCAGCTGGTGTAACAGTACAGCCCTAGTGATTAGCAACCCGCCTCTTCACTAACAGGACCAGCATTGCAGTGAGTTTACAAACTTCAGTGGTGATAACTTTTACATAGCAAGCACAGCCACCTTGGGTAGTCCTGGCACCGTGTGAGCCGTTATATCTGCTGTTATCCCATACACTCGGTCCAATTACTCTGCTACGCGTGGGCACAGCCAGGCCAGATGCAAGAATATGGCCTCCTCCTCCCTGCAGCGCATAGACCTCATGCCTTCTCTGAGGCCCATGCGGTTTAGCTGAAGAAGCATATGGTACAGATACAAGAATTTGAGATGCATAAGGTGGAGCCTATAGTTGGGAGAAAGCATACAAATGTGGGAGCAGAAATAGTGCCACAGCTGTTCAGGAATATCAACACCAAGTTGCTGCTGCCAGTCCACACGAGTGCAGGTACAGTCAATGAGTCTGTGGTTTGCATAGTCGCATATATCCATGTCAGTAAACACCTGGGAGAGGAGGATGTGAGAAGCAGGTACAGGGCATGGAGACCACTGAGCTCCAATGGAAAGGTAGAGTGAATTTACCTACAGGCGCTACACAGCCTATAATATAGGAAAACATCTAGGTGTGCACATGCGGTGAGCGCTTGAATACCCTGCAGTTGACCAAAGAGCCCCCTGGGTAAAGGTCGCCAATCACCAGTAGCTGCAAGCGGCTCAACTGTTCACAGACGCGTTTCCACTGAGGGGAGTAAAGTTAGTTTTCTGGCCCAGGGAATCTCTGCCGAGTGAAGAAGAGGTAGACAGGCCCTTAGGTAGAGTCTGTTCCATGCCCAAACAGTGAAAGCCACAGTGTCCAGACAGTCCCTCAAGTGTGAATGCATCATCGATTTCTGATTTGTCAATGGTGCTCGACTTATATCTGAAGGGCGAACAATAACTTATCCGGCAGTCAGTCATTCTCATCTATATCTGAAGACAGTCAAATCTATTTTGGGAACAGAAATCATATCATACTCCTCCACTGACCTAGAAAACAGGGGTTTCTATTGCCCTCTAATGGATGGTTGTGAAAGCAGCATTACGCTTGCGACCGCAATTCTTTTTTTAAATGTACAAAATGCAAAATGGGATCCCTGTTACCAAATTACAATTTGCATTTGAGATTCGGTACCTGGAAGGGGTGTGTTTTCAGGCTCCCTTCCAAATACCAAAATCAGTATGTATGCATTACTGTTTTGCAAACAAATTCCGATTGCAGAATAGTAATATAGTACCAACATTTTAAAAGCAGTGGTAACCCATTGTCAAATAGGAACGTCCCACCTTGAGAATGTTTAAAAAATATTTTTTAAGTGCAGGCAGTGGTACCATGGACCACTGCCTACTCTTACAAAATAAAACTTTAAAGTTGTATTTTTTCCTTTTAAAATGCATCCCAGTTTGCTTTAAGGAAAAGTGACTGCATTTAAAAAAAAAAAAAGATTGCTTTATTAAAAAGCATTTACAGACATAGGGCCTGATTATGATCTTGACAGACAGGTCTAATCCATCACAAACGTGATGGATATCCCATCTGCCTAATTGCAATTCCATTATATACTATGGAAGTTGTAATACGGCGGACGTAATATCCGTCTACTTGTCTAATCTGGCTTGAGATCCCTTTTGTGGTGTGTTTCCATTTTATTACTATTTGCAATATTGTACAAATGCTTTACATATTGCCTTTAAGTTAAGCCTGAGTACTCTGTGCCAACCTCCCAGAGGGTTGAGTGCAGGATAATTTAGAGTTTGTTTCAGACATCACCCTGTCAAGGATTGTGGTTCCTGCTTCAGTAACTGAATTTCTTACACTGGTGATCAGTGTTGAGTATTTGGACTTTTTGCTTATGCATGCTATTCAGTAATTTTCTGCTACATACACTATTGATATATTGCACACCTTTCCACATTTAAACCTGGGAATTAACCAAAAGTTCCTTATTCAAATAACAGCAAAAATGAAACATTAATGCACATACTCCGTCCTCTTAATTAATTAATTTATTGACAGTTTCTTAAAAACATCTTGCCACCTGTGGCCAATGCGTTTCGTTCTTCTTCAGGGCTTTGGTAAGTCGTTCTATTTCCAACAGCAAAAATATTAATGTGGTTATGGCACACTTCTGATTGTTACTGTCCTTTATTAGGGACTACTGTCATCAAAATCTTCTACTGTGCAGCATTGTGGTGGCCCCCGTTTCACTTGTCTAGTTATTTTTCCCAATTTCTGTATAGATTTATTGGGCATGGTAGTTTCCATCAAATATCCAGCACCACAAATTTCAAACAAGTGAAAAGCCTCAAGAGCAGATAGGGTTTCAGACTCAAAACAAATACGTTTAGAACACACTCAACTGTTTCCCAGTCCTTCTCCTATCAACCAATGTATGTGTTTCTGGTCACTTACAAGCTGCAGTCTGACCCTATCTCTACCTGAAATCAGTGGCTGCTGCTCTAAGCTTGAAGCAGTGAGGCAACTCAAATGCACGGGGGAATAGGGAGTAGGTTCTGACAAAGGGAGAAATAATAAATTAAAAAACATTTAACAGCCGCTGTGGTCTCTGCTCCTCTCCTGACGCTGTGATGCACTACTATCTCATATAATTAATTTGAGACCAGTTTGAGGTTTTCAATTTTCCCTAGATTTTATCCTTTTTTGTAAATTTAAGTTCCCTACCTCTTTGTCTCATACCAAGGAAGTGGAGAGGCTTAATGTGGATAACTTTAACAGGGATGAGCCACAGAAACTCTTCAAGTAGAGGGTGTATATGTGCAGAAAATAAGTCCACAAAGCTAGACCTTCAGAAAGCCCTCCTTGCCTAAGATGAAGTCACTAGGATGCTATCCCTAGACTGAGGACTCTAAGGATGAGTATCCTAGTGTGGATCATCCTGATGAGGGGGTACGTGATTTGGAATGGAGGATCCCCTGGCTGTGTCCCATGAGCAGGAACTTCCAGAGGAGGGACGCCCCTGTACCCATGGAGAGAAAGCCCAGTGTGGGGCAGGAAGCAGTGTGTCTTCAAAGGAGCTGGAGGACAGAATGTCAGAAAGAGAGACAAGCTACAGCAGCCCAAAATGAGACTAAAGGCAGAGGAAAAGAAGGCTGAGAGAGTCTTCTTAGAAAAGAAAATGCTGCTGGAGCATGAGAGAAGCCTGAAAGAACTAGAGATTAAAGCTAGACAGAGCTAGCTCAGAATCCAGCAGCAATGGTGTCAGATTACTTATAGTATCTGAAACTAACAATAAGGTATGCATAGCCAAAGACTTAGTTCCCAATTATGTGGTGGGAGATGATACTGACAAATGGCTTGCTGCATATGAGCTAGCCCTGACGGTGCACAAAATCCCAGACGAGCACTGGAAGGTGGCTTTAGGAAGTATGTGCCTACAGTGGGAGGGTGACATTGCTCACACTAGCGTTAGATGACAATATCAAGTATGCCCCCATGAAAGCCATTCATGTTGCCAAATTTGAGCTGAACCCTGAGAAATACCACAAGAGGTTCTGGGACAGCCACAAGTCCGCAAACCAGTCTTGGGTAGATTTCTTAGATCACTCTAGTAAGGCACTGAATGGCTGAGTGAGGGGCAGCAAAGGTAATGGTTATGATGGGGTGTACAATCAGATTCAAAGGAGAGGGAATGCATAATATTTGTTTTACAGAGCTGCCCAAGGACCTGGTGGATAGCACGCTGACTAATCCCAGGAGGATAGCTGAAAAGGTAGACCTCACGGTCAGTATCAGTACTAGAGTACCCAAGACAAGTGGTTTGGGCTCCACCCAGCAGAATGTGGGGGTTAAAGATGGCCAAGAGAAGCCCCAGAGTAAGGTGGGGGAGAAGGGTTCCCAAGCCCTTGCTGTTTTGAGTGATCCCAGTTAGGACACAAGCTGGGGACTCTATCTGTCTTAGGAAACCATCCAATGGTGGGACCTCCACAGGGGTGGCCAATATGGCCTTAGGGGAAATTTGTTTCAGGAGCAGGAGACAGATTATGCCATAATCACCTTTAGTTGAAAGATGGACTCAGAGAGTAGATTGGTGAACCCTGAGGGTGGGTATCACCACCTCCATCATGCCAAGGTGGATGGGGTCCAATCCACTGCTCTGAGGGACACCGAGGCCAGCCTGACGAAGTTAATGAAATGTCTAATTTCTCCAGAGCAGTAATCCAGCCAGGTATGTAGGATAAAAGAGGCACAGTGGCAGGTCCTTATCTACCGCACTGTCCTGGTATCCCTGGAATGGGGTGGGAAAGTGACCAACAAAGGATCCTATATAGTCCCCGGATGCCCTTTTACTGCCTTCTGGGAAATAAACTGCCTCCGGTGTTAGGAGAGCTGAGAGGGGCGCCACCCAGGCTGCACTGAAAGCTCAGACATCTTGGCATGCCTCTCCTAAATGGAGGGTACAGAGGTCCAGATGGAGGGACAGGGGGAGGAACTTCTCTCCTCTGTCCCCTACTCAGTCTCTAACAAGTGGGCCTGTTTCCCTCCACTATGAGAAACCTCAGAGGCTAACAATCCCTGGATGACCTGGAGACTAGCTATTGACATTGACAGATGTTGGTTGCTGTCTTTTTGGGCAGATTACTACATGTGATGGGAACAGAAGTTTGATCAAAGGTTCAGAATGGGCCACATCACATTCTTGATCGTGGTTGAACTGTCTGGGTTGCATCTGAGAACAAGTTACAGTTAGGAGCCTCACAGATGGGCTACACAAGTAAGGAGAAGGGTTCCCTATAAGTCAGTTCAATGGCTCAGGAGAATGTAGACAGAGGGATCCAACTGAGTTCAAAGAGGTATAGAACTGGCAAGTGACACCGCATAACAGGGCCTTCATACATGTTCTATCATTTAAGCAGGGTAACCCAGCAAGGTATTGATTAGTCTACTATGGCTTTTAGCTAGTGTGTCATGTTGGAATTGGCCCTTTCTGAAGGGTCCTCCCCAAACATTTTGCCCGCATCTTCCTGTTTTCTGAATCCGGTTTTGTTGGCTATTAGGACTCTGAGCACTTTACCACTGCTAACCAGTGCTAAACTGATTGTGCTCTCTCCTTTAAACATGGTACAATTGAATTACACCCAATTAAATATTTTGATTTACTTGTATGTCACTAGTAAAGTGGTACGGGATGTATCCAGGGCCTGTAAATAAAATGCTACTAGTGAGCCTACAGCACTGAAGTTGTCACCCAATTTAGTAGCCCTTTAAACATGCTGGGCAGTGGAGGCAGGAAACCTATGCACTTCAAAGGGAAACCTCTTAAATCTTCACCCACATCAAAGGAGGCACCTGGTATATATGTTGGCTCTTAGACACCAGCTCTTCATTACGCTTCTGGACCTGTGGAGACTCTGCCAGGAAGAAGGACTGCTGTGCTGTTGAAAAAACTGCCACTCTGCTGGACTGCTGCTCTGAAGGACTGCTGCCCTACTGTAATGACCTGCAGCCTACTGCCCTCTTGCCTGGGTGAGAAGGACTGGACCTGTATCTGTTAAACCCAGGGCCCTAGAGTGGCTCCAAGGGCTAGTTGACTAACTTCATGATTAGAGCCTCGGGAACAGAAGATTTCAATAACCTTGAACCCAGCACCTGGACTCTGCAATCTGTGAGTCCTACCCTGCCAAGTGATGTAACCAATGTTCTGGACCCTTAGAAGTGGACCTGAAGGTGCTCTACCAGCTCACCTGTGTGTCCTGCAGACCTGATGTATCTCCTATGATATGCGGCACAACCTCGCGCAGATAAGGCAGATAAGGCTGCAATAAGGATTCTCCCAGTACAAGGACTCTGCATCAACTTGTCAGGCTGCACCAGAACCACTGCTGCATGAAGTCTCCCTAATGCATGCCTTCGTATTGCAAATCTTTAGTCGACGACACCCTTGATGACAATGCAGGTTCTGGCATCGCAACCTCGCAGCACCTCAAAACTGAATGCATCACCTCAGCTGTGCAAAGAATCCTCGATGCCGAACGTTGCATTGCAAGCCCTCATCGACGGGATGCTCTACAATGACGCATGACTTTGCATCACAAATTTGCAGCACCACGGAACTGATGTATCTCCTCAAATCACTGCACATCTTTGGGGCAGGACATCGCAATGCTATTGCAGCACAATTTAAAGTTCTCTTGTTAAGCAAGCCTAATTGGGTACCTGTTGCCATCTCGTGCTCCATCGCAGTTGGCCTGAACTTTTGATTTTATCCAGTCTAGTGCAGCCTGATATCCACAACTGGCGCTTTGTGCTTTATGGTGCTATTTTTCACCTACATTTTTAAAATTGAATATCCCTGTTTCTAAAGATTGTGTTTTTGTCTTTGTGGTCTTTTTCTATTTATGAAAGATTACTCTATTTTCTGATCTGGTGTGAGATCCCTCTTCTAGTGTGTTTATTGTATTATTGTTTGAAATGTTGCATACATTCTTTACACATTGCCTTCTCAATTTAGTCTGACTGATGAGTGCCAAGCTACTGGCTATCTGGGATCAATCCATCATTGTTTTGCTCACTATGCCATCCCAGTTTAGACCTGGCCATATGCAAATCAGTCTTGACCCTGTGCCTCATGGGAACAGTCCAGCCCGAACTGCCAAGACAGGTCCTCCCTGGACCAGAAACAAGCATCCTAGGACCGGTTTTGGGGTTCCAGCAACCCTTTTCCCTCCCAGGGCCTGAACTCCTGCTGGGACTTCTGCTTTCCCCCCACCTCATCTTGGCTACTCATCATCCCCCCTCCTTTTCTCCTTCCCCAGCTGATACTCAGCGCGAGCAAAGCACTCGTCCTCACGCTGAGGCCTAGTCTTCATGCCTGCCCCTTGCTGGCTGTCCCCGCCGCCTTCACAGGAGCACAGACCTCTGTGCCGGCCCTGCCGGAGGTGCCCGACTGGCACTCTTTGTGCCGCCATGCTGCCTCCATTTCTCCCTCATGGCTGCCTGCCTTAATGGCCCCCTGCTCCCACTATGCTAACTAGCTCCACCTCCCAAAGCCTTCCCCGGAGCCTCATTTCCTGCCCCGGCCAAGACCCATGCGGACGCTTTTGGTGCCGCTCTCCTGTCTTACTAACGGCCACTTTTCACTTACTGCGCTTGCCTTCAGTCTTTTCGGCGATGTGCACGTCACGACCGCGGCGGGCACACCCGACGATGTTCGCCGCAACGGGTGCAATGAGCTTCTGGACTTGGCTATCACGAGGTCCATCCGACTGACCTCAATCAGGACTTGCAAGGCCTCCAACACTCTATGCTCTTCCATGCTTCCTTCAATATATGTCTATTCTATTGTTCATAAACTATACTACCTATTTCTCTCTTAACAGATGCTAAACTTCCAAAATATTTGCTACTTTGCACTCCGCTCCGAGCCACCAGGTCACTAAACCTAAAATGGTGGCTGGGAGACAAACTAACCAGCCCTTATACCTTGGGCTCCTTTTGGGCTACATATTACCTAGCCCAAAAATGTATTATTATTATTATTATTAATAATAATACTTATAGAGCGCCTGGCTACCCTTAGGCATCCCCGCGCTATCAGTGACAAGCAGACCACGAAGAAGATGAACTGATTAAGGCACTCTGAAAGAGCCAAGTCTTCAGCTGCCTCTGGAAGGAAAGATGGTGAATAGTTGCACACAGCTGGACAAGAAGAGTATCCCATAGTTTGGCAGCGTTATGAGAAAATGTGCGATCGCCTGATCGTACTCTCTTAATTTTTGGTATCCCTGCCAGAAACTGACTGGCTGACCGTGAAGAACCAGAACCTTTTGGACCTGGCGGCGCAGGGTACGCCTTAATCTCCTGGGTTTCTCCTGCTCAGCTGCACAGAGACACGGAACACTTTGTTAGGCGTTAGAAGATCAGATTTATTAGCTGCAGCTAGTACAGTTGTCCCAGAAGTACACAAGGTAGGTTCTCAGGAGACTGCCACTTCACTCTGTGGCGCACAAACCTTTATACCATATAGATAACATATACATTAACCAAGTATACACCCAGTAAATACAAGAAAGAGCCAATAAGGAAAGGTGAAAAACAGGACAGAACCAATAGGAGAGATTTGAAAACAAAAGTGTCAGATGACTCGAAGAAACCTCTCCTCCAACTGTGTTTGTCACTCCTCCCTCAAACTAATTCATTAACGGATTCGTAACAAACTTGCAGGTGGCGAGATAGATTTGTGTGTGTTGGAGGACAGTTGTGAAACGAGAAAATGCTAGCAGAGGACAGTGTAGGCCAGACGATAAGATAAAGTCAGAAAAGAATAGTGTGAACCAACAGATAGTTGAGACGGGGATTAGGAAAACCAGACAGGGATTAGTGTACTCGGCCAGTCCTAACACCACTTTTGCAAATAGAGGCAGAAGGGCTATTTTGACATGATGCTGCAGAAAAAGCAGAATAGACTTTGTTCGCCGTGCTGCCTGAGTGATGGCAACACAAAATGGCGGCGGAGCACAAGATGGCGGGTCGCTTCGATCGCGATCGGAAATTGAAGTTCCTCAACCGGAGACATCTTGTTGGATGGTAGAAGCCATAAGAGAGTGCTTTATCTTGGGACCTGTCCCCTAAAGTGTTTTATGCTCTATGCACAAAGCTTTGAACTTAATCTGTTTGTTTATTGCCAGCCAGTGAAGTTTTTTTTAGGACCGGCTTAACTGATTGCCGATAGGGGGTGTGATACAGCAGCCTGGCTGCACAATTCTGTACCACCTGTAGTTTCCCTATAGTGGCCTTTGTGGTGCCTAGGTAGAAGGCGTTCCCATAATCTAATCGCGAGAGCAGCAATACCTGTACAATAACTCTTCATGCCGGAACCAGGAGCAGTGGGAGGATTTTCCGCAGCATTCTAATAATGCTAAAACAGGTTGCGGCTAACTTGTTTGCTTGGCTATTAAAATTGAGAGATTTATCTAGCCAAACGCCCAAACCTTTAATCTAACCTTTGGGGGTTTGTGGTAGACCAAGACATTTAGGCCAGCTTAGTCCCACTGATTCCATTGAAGCGTAGGGGTGGTTATCTAGCATCATTAACTCAGTCTTTCTCCGTTGAGCTTGAGACAAATCTGGTCCATCCACGTTGCCACCGTTTCCGTACAGGATTCAAGATAAATTGGTGTCTTCTTTGGATGTGTTAGTGCTACTACCAATTGCGAATCGTCTGCATATGTAATGATTTGAATCCCATATGGTAGGACTAATTCGGCCACGGGTTTGAGATAAATATTAAAAAGAGTGGGGCTCATTGAAGAGCGCCGGGGGACTCCACACGCGAGTGGCAGACATTTGGAGGTGTAACTCCCTTCGAACACCTGGAACACTCTGTCTTTCAGGAAGGATTTAATCCATGTCAAGGCCTTGCCTTGCCTATAAGATTTTATAATTGACCGTATCAAATGCGGAGCTTAGGTCAAGTAGGATGACTGCCACTGTCTCTCCCTGATCAAGGATTTTTCTGGATTCCTCCACTACTGCTAGCAAGACTGTCTCTGTCCCATGGTTAGGTCAGAAGCCTGTCTGGGTGGTATGCAGAAGGGAGTGATTCTCTAGGTGTTCTGGAAGGAGTTTATTTACATATTTCTCAAGTATTTTGTTGGTCCCGGGAAGAAGGGAGACCGGGCGATAGTTACCCAATACCTCTGGGTCAAGGATGGGCTTTTTCAAGAGAGCTCGTATCATAGCATGTTTCCATGCCGGAGGTACCTGGCCACTGGATCGTGAAGAATTTAATACCTCCAACAGAACCGGGAGAATAGTTTTTAAGAACTGAGGAGCTATACAAAATGGCGGGCCACCTCGCCTGCCCCCACCCCTCTCAATCTGCATGGGGGCAGACATCCCTCTGGGCGGCTTCCCCCAAATTATTTTTCCCTGATAACAATCACTCCGAATTTAGAGCGTCCTTATTAACACCATTTGTTTTAAGTTCTTCAGCGCCTCCTGTCTCTACGCATTTCAAATGTATTGTTTGGGGTTGTTTATTTGCTCCTGTTTCCATGCATTCCCCCATCTGCACACATTGCAAAAACTGCTTCTTTCCTGCATATTTGTATTTTTTACATAAATATTAGCTCCAATACTTACTAAAGCATATATGTCCTTACATCGAATGTGCTACAACGGATTCCATTACAACGCAGTCGTTACAACAACCACATTGTTACAACGTGAACCATTACATCGCGAGTCGTTACAACGACTTGCTATAGGGGGCGCGCTGGAATTAGGAATAATATAATTTACTATTCCTAATCCAGTTTGTACAACAGCAGGGAAGGTTTTGAATTGTTAATCCAACAACTTCTTCCCCCTACAGCAAGTCGTAACGGCTTGGGATGTAATGGTTTGTGTTGTAGCAACGCATTCATTGTAATGACCGCTTTGTAATGGAATGCGTTGTAGCGCATTCAATGTAAATTAGTAAATAATTAACTTCTGTTTTTACCATATACTTTCAGAACTACTGTCATAGCAACATCAGGAAATTTATGCATGCTTTTTCACAGCTACTTATGGTTTTTGAAAAGATTTTGGTCTCTAATGCCTTAAAAGACATTATTTGCCATTTAGATAATATGAAACTCGGTAGTAGCAGCATGCATTTTATAAATGCTTGACAGATTTAGGTGCTCTTTCAAATTATAAATGTTTCAACCTCTGATGCCTTTTCAGTGATTACATTGTTTGGGTAATTACACATTTTAAAACGTGTTTTTGTTTCACCAGTACGCAGTATTCGTTAATGCACACAGCAGCCCTGGCTGCATCCATTTACAGCTTGCTTGCTATGCTTTTCTTTTAATATTGTACTTGCCGCTTGTTGCGACTTCCTATGCTTCTTAAAAAGAAATCATACTCCCATGCACTATTCTGTTACTATGGTAAATTCTCTATGCCGTTTAATTTTATAGGCTGCGTACATTTAGCATTTCCACAATTGTTCTGTTGGCTGCAGAAGACTCTTAACTATGTTTATTTTTGTGAACAAACCATACTGTTTACTTTGACAGGCTGCAGAAACCTCTTAACTCCCTTTTTTGTTATTCACAACAACTGGATTCTACCATATAGCACCCCAACATACACACGGGAGGCCTGGCTGCAATAGGTCTCGCATTACTGAAAGGTTGAGCTATTGGTGTTGCATTATTATCTGCAACGCCAGTAGCTCAAACTTTCAGTAATGCGAGACCTATTGCATTGCAAATACTTGTTTTATATACTTATTTTTTATATACTTATGAGCAAATACAATAACCACAAAAACAAAATACAGATTGCAGGATTCACTTTGAAAGCCCCATCATTGTACTAATAAAAGGAATAAAAAATGGGGAAAAAAACTTTACAGAAAGAGTGTCAGTTAAATCCAGGAGCTGCAAAGCTAGAGTTTAATCATGAGTCGTGAAGATGTGCAGCACAGCCATGCACATCGGCGATAATGAAGTCTTCGGTGTAAATTGTGCGGCACAGCCGGTGTGTTAGCAATGATTTCAATCATGTGCAGTAGAGCTGTGCACATCGGCTAAAATGAAGAAATCAGCTGTGTATCATTCCAGCATGAGCGCATCCATGCAAATCGATGTGGAGAAATGCGATATATATAATGGATAGCACATTGGCAAGAAAAACAGGATATGCTCCCCAATCCAAGATGGCAGTGGAGCGTGATGACGTGGTACATTGCGAATTTAGCATGATGGTGGCGGAACATGATGATGGAGGAACATGATGACGTGGAACTCTGTGCCTCTAGAGTAGCACGTCGGAATATGAGGAAGAGTTCCGTCCGCTGCTGCAGAAGAATTAAAAATTTGCGAACAATCGTGACAAGAATTTTCAATTCTATGAAGGACAACGGAGGTGAGGATTATGCTTCTCATTTTCTTTGCTTTATTATATAGCAGCCAATCAAAAACGTTCTTTTTTATTAAACATAATGCAATGAACTACAAGTCCCATGAACACCTTGTACTCCCTAACCATACAGACTGAGTCCATATAACACCTAACGGAGGCACACAAGTCCTCTTTCTTTGCGAAACTGCAACAGGTAAGTCCCACACTGTTCACTAACACTCTCTTGCATGTAGGCCTTGATGAAACCTTTCAATGAGCGAACGAGTCCGAAGACCAACAGAAAAAACTTGGGGTGCAACGGAGCAACTACTGCATGACAACTCCGGTGAGACAACACCACCTTCACAGAAGAGGATCACTCTCCATGATAGGTCGAAACCAGGGTGAGTGAACTTCACCTGCCATTGGAATCTGAAACAAAAGAAGAGAAAAAAGACCCCGTAATAACGGTTATCCATGACCTATGTGCCCATGGCAAACTCATGCAATAGGGGAAAAAAAAAAAAAGAAATCCACGTAATATCACCAAGTATAAAACATACATTATTTGTACTTTCATTGCTATGAACCACACAAGTCAAACATAACTGTCGGGTGGGATAATCCTCGCCTCCGTTGTCCTTAATAGAGAGTGAAAATTCTTGTCACGACTGTTCGCAAATTTTTAATTCTATGTCAGGACCGGAGGCTCCGATTATGCTTGTTTAAAGCCGAGCCACCACCACAGATGCAACATCCACAATAGGATTGTAATAGAAAGACTTAAAGGTAGATTCCGCTGACCAATCGGCCGCATTCGTGATGTCAGAAAGGCTCACTCCCAATGCAAACGATTTGGAGGCCATTGCGCCTCGGACGGAATGGGCACCAAATTGAGAGATATCAATGCCCGCTTCATTCATGACCCAACGCACCCATCTAGATAAGGTAGCATGAGTCACAGGCCTGAAAGGCTTTTGCAATGCAATAAACAATTGACCTTGCATGTCAGAACGGAACTCAGAAGAACTCACATTGTACCCCTTTAGGCATTGTATCACACACAATTTGGGGTTCTCTGGAAACGCTGGATAGGATACCGAGGTAGAATTACATTTGGTACGTCTAGTAATGGTAAAAGTGACCCCTTCCGGGGAGAAACGACGTCCAGTCAGATCTAGAGCTCTGATGTCCGATACCCTCTTGCAAGAGACTAGACATAAAAGCATAGCCAACTTGGCTGAAAGCTGCTTACGCGACAGATACTTGTTCGCTGGCCAAGCTTCTAGGAATCGAAGAACAACTGACACATCCCACAGGAATGAATATCTTGAACATAGTGGTTTAGCCATCCTAATACCCCTAGGCAACTTACAAACTAAGGGGTGCTCACCCACAGGCTTGCCTTCCAGCTGAGCATGCCCTGCCGAAATCGCTGATCGAAAAGTATTGACTGTCCTGTAAGCAGAGCCCGCAGAAGCCAAAGAGGCTAGGAAATTTAAGACCACGGAGACATCTGCTGAAATGGGATCGATATCCCGTCGAACACACCATCTACACCTTCTGCCCCATGCAGATGAATACCGCTTATGGGTATTGGACGACCATGCCCGGCTGATGAATTCAGCAGCGTCCGCCGAAAGGCCAGGGACGTGCCATCTGTCCCGGAAACTCGCCACGCCACTAGTGGTAGCTGGCCCTCTTCCATTAAAGGAGAATTCTTGTGAGGGTCCAGCAACAGATTCCATCTGTGAGGGAGAAGGACCGGCACAGCACAAGACATTCCCAAGACCATCGGGAACCATGCTTGCGCTCTCCACAAAGGTGTTATTAACACAAGTTCTGCCCGTTGTCGCCTGGCCTGGGCCAGGACCCTGGTAATCATGACAAAGGGCGGGAACGCATAACAAAGTAGTTCAGGCCAAGTCTGGAGAAACGCGTCCGAGGCCAGAGCCACCAGATCTGGGTGCCAGCTGTAAAACCTCGGTAGCTGCTTGTTCAGCCGCGATGCAAAAAGGTCCAACTGACAAGGACCCCATAGGAGGGTCAGCATCCGGAACACTCGGGGATGGAGCCTCCAGTCGCTGTAGTCCCGTAGGTAACGGGAGTGCCAATTGGCCACATCGTTCTTGCGCCCCGGGAGATACTCCGCCACCACTGACAGTCTGTGGTGCAGGCAGTAATGCCAAAAGTCCTTGGCAGTTTCCGCTAGAATACGGGACTTTGTACCTCCCAGTTTGTTCACATATCAAACCGCCGATACGTTGTCCATTCGTAAGAGGATGCAACAATCCGTCTTCTGTGGAGAGAGACTGCGATGGCGAAGGACCCTGCTAGCAACTTCAGGCAATTGATATGGAGGGAGAGCTCCTCCGAAGACCATCGTCCCCCAGTCGAGATTGGACCGCAGCAGGCTCCCCAGCCCCACCTGCTGGCGTCCGACTCGATCACCACCTCGGGTTTCGAGCCGAAGATGGCTCTCCCATTCCACGACTCCATGTGATCTAACCACCACAACATCTCCCACCTCGTGTCCTCCGAAAGAGGTATCTGTTGGGCGTAACCGAGGCCTTTGCGGAGATGCTGAATCTTCAAGCGCTGAAGCGCACGGTAGTGAAGGGGGCCTGGGAAGATTGCCTGGATCAAAGAGGCCAGTAACCCCACTACTCGGGCAATGGACCTCAAGGACAAAGTCTGCCTGCTCACAATCGATTTCAACTCTCTCTTGATCGCTCTGATCTTGTATGAGGGTCGGAGAAGCTGGCAGCTGCGGGAGTCCACCTGGAACCCCAGGGACTCTATGGATTGCACCGGGATCAGGACCGATTTCTGGGAATTCACCACAAAACCCAAGCTCTGGAGAAGGAGGATGGCCCATTCTAAATGTTTGACCACCAGTTGAGGGGACAGCGCCATGAGAATGATGTCGCCTAGGTAGACAATCAGACGCACCCCTCGCGCGCACTGAGATTCCACTACAGGTCGCAGGAGTTTCGTGAAGCACCAGGGTGCTGACGAAAGACCAAAGGGAAGGACCTTGTATTCGTAACACACGCCTTGCCAGAGAAACTGGAGGAAATGTCGATGCGGGGCGTAGATGGGAATGGACAAATACGCGTCCTTTAGATCCAACCGGACCATCCAGTCCCCTTCCTGCAAGAGATCGCATAACAGGTGGACGCCCTCCATTTTGAAGTGGCGGTAGACGATCCACCCATTGAACTCCTTGAGATTGAGGACTAACCTGGACCCGCCCCATTCTTTTCAACCAAGAAAACGTTGCTGAGGAATCCCTGAGGACGACAGTGAGTGATCGCAATCGCCCCCTTTTGCACAAGGGAACTTATCTCCTCTGAGATAAAATTCTGATCTAGTTGGGAAAAACATAGGGGAGGGGGGCAGAGAGATTGTGACGGTGTCTCGTACATCTCTAGCTTGTACCCCTGCACCGTCTGATCCAAGGATCTTGTGAGAGGGCGTGCCATTGTTGCAGAAATAATTGGAAACGTCCCCCCAAAACCACTTCCGAACATGGAATAATTCCCACCTGTAGATCCTGTCTCTTGGTGGTTTCCGTGGTTGCCCCCAAAATGTCCCCTGCGGAACCGAAGTTTGGATTGTTTGAATTGTCGTTGGATCCACCTCTGTGGTGCTGCTGGCCACGGGGGGTGCCTTGGTTGTGTCCCCGGCCGAAAACCGGGTGAAAACTGGTTTAAAGGCTTTGCGTAGCGACTCCTGGGCCTTGTCCAAACCACTAAAAGTGGCCACAAACTTAGTGAGCTATTTTAAGAACGGCTGGCAGAAGAGGAGACCCTGAGCCACCGGACCTGCCTCTGACGAGGAAAGTTCTGCCAATTTAGGGTCCAGCTTGAGGTGAATAGAGCGTCTCCTCTCTCTGGACATGGCGCAATTGCCGTTGCCTAACAGGCACACCGCTCTTTGCGCCCAACCAATGAGGGCATCCGGACTTATCGGGGACCCTGTTTCCTTGGCCTGATACCCCATCTCTAGGATTTTCAATAGGGGCCCTGAGAGGTCCAATAACTTATCTTGGCAGGACCGCCAAGCACGGTCTATGCCTTTCTTAGGGTCCCGTGCGCACTTTTTAAGGTACGTAAGCATCGTCGGGTCTACTTCCGGAGTGTCCGCGACCGGCACTGCCAGATCCGGTCTGGGACACTCTGAACGCAGCCGGGCCCTGACTTCCTTATCGAAAGGCTGGCGGAGATGGGACTGGACATAGTCCACCACTTGCCGCAGCGGGAGCCATGCCGTGGAGTTGGGGTGGACGGTGTCCGTCGGCTCAAAGGTCAACACTTTGGGCTACGAAGGTTCCACATGGTGCTCTTTCTTGAGCTTCTTCTTCGCGGGCTTAGGGCATATCTCCTCACCTGAGTCCGCGTCGGTGTTGGGGGAGGGTGAGGTGTCACCTTGATCGCCAAGTATAGGTTCCGAATGATCCGCTGTGGAGACAGAGGTGTGATCATTGGCCAAAGCTTTAGAAAGTCTTGCAAAGTCCTCTGCATGAGGATTGGCCATCTTGGCCTCTATAGCCTTCTTGCGTCCGGACGCAGCCGGTAGTCACCCCTGCTGAATGTCGTATTTATTGAGGTGCCTCTTAAGGGGAGTAATAGCCCGCACCAGGGCAGAATTCAGGGACTGCTGTACCCCAGCGTCCCGGGCCTCTACAAGGTCTTGCTTAAACGAGCCGGACGGATCTTCATAATACTCTTCCTCCTCAAAGCAGTATTCTGCCATATTAATCCTGCCAACCAAAAAGTCGTGAAACTGCTTGAATAATCACTGAGGGGTATGGGTGAGAGGCACAACCCCAGGCAAGCCAGGTGAAACAGCCAAAAGAATAATTTAGGAGTGGAGGGAGGGCTTGCCTGTATAAAGCAGCCTCTCTAGGAAGAGCCTATGCTTGATAGAGATTCAGCCCGTAGGATCAACAACCTAGGGCGTCACTGGGGCACAACTGTACGGGCTGCAACTATTCAAATCCTGAGGCTTTCCCGCTCTGATCGTCACTAAACGATCGCGGGGAACTTTTGGCCCCCAAAATGGCCGCCGCGCATGCGCGGAGTCGGCCGCCTGCCAGCAATGGATAGGGGACTCAGCGCAATACTAATGCGCCGTCCCCGAGCCACGATTCTCCCGCTCCACTGATGCAGAGACACGGGCGACTCGCGCCCGGTCGGGGAGGCTGACACGCTCCCTTGGAATCGTGCCTCGAGCGGAGGCGGCACAGCGGGGGAAAAGGGAGCGAGCGGGCTCGGGCTGCGGTACCGTCCAGCTCAGGTACGCATCAGCAGCGAGCCCGCCAGAGCGCCGAACAATCAAGAGCAGGCAATGTCAACACAGCATTACTGATACTAAAACCCGTGAATACCGATCCTTTAACCCACGCATAAATGTATAAACATATCGCGGTGCCCTTCACCCATACACCACAAGCACACAAGTAGTAAGGGAGAAGGCACTTAACTGGCTGCGGAGCAGCAAAGAAAGAGGACATGTGTGCCTCGGTTAGGTGTTATATGGACTCAGTCTCTATGGTTAGGGAGTATAAGGTGTTCATGGGACTTAAAGTTCATTGCATTATATTTAATAAAAAGAACGTTTTTTATTGGCTGCTATATAATAAAGCAAAGAACATGAGAAGCATAATCGGAGCCTCCAGTCCTGACATAGAATTCCACAATGATGAGCCATCTGCTTTCATAGAGGAATCCACAATGATGAGATAAGATAAGACTAGTGCCGTGGAAATTCAAAAGAGGCAGTGGATGCCGTGCAAGATAATAACTCAAACAAACTTTTCCTAAAGTTTGCCAAACTCCTCCGCAATATGTAGATCCCAACACCTGGACCCAACAATCCAAGCAATCCAAAAGTAATAGCAGTTCTCGAAAGTACATTTATAAAAAAAATTGCAGCATGTAGAAAAATCCTAAATTAAGGTGGGTAGCCAGTACTATAGATAAATCATCGCCGGTGTAGAAATCTAATAAAAAAGCGTAGTCCAATTAAAATGTTAAAAAAGCTTAATGTGCAAGGCACAGTACCTACAGAAAGGCAGGCAGCTAAACTCTGAGGTAAGATTTCTTAAAAGAATAGAACTCCATCATGAGCTGGCTGGTGCAATAATTAAAGGTACACAAGCAACCTTAGAGGAACACAGCATGAAATATTAATACAGAATGTAACACCCGATCTTAAAAAGATGCCAAGTTAAAAAGGAAAACTCAATTGGGAACTAAGTATAATCCCTATAAAAAAAGTCTGAAATCTTGTTAGTGGCGTCCAGTTCATGACCAAGACCGGGTCCTTCATTATATCCCATCAGGTAATGGGGTTAGGGGGATTCTTGGCTTTACACCTACACACACTCTAGGTACACTTAGAGTAGGGTTCACATCATAGGAGTAGGCTTGATTACTGCCTTGTTTTATATGCCTGCATATATACATTATTTTAGCACCATGCTAGAAATCGGTCTACTATTTACACTTTTGGTGCTGGTAATCACGTTTATCTGCTTCTATCTACTGTTCTTTTCAGCACACTTATTATATGCAAGAATAACCTTGGTTCAGTACATTTATTGAAACTGTCCTATTGTGTATTCTCGGTATGCTTGTCTGAGACTAGGTGAGCATGAGTGACCGAGCAAAAGGTTCTGTACTATTTCCGTGATCCCTGAAGGGACAAAGTTGTCATGTTCAGAGGCTGCCAGAAACCATTTGCTCCCTGATAGGTGGCACTGTGAGCTAGCTGGTCTGTAGGCCAACATATCCTGAGGGGGTGTCTGGTGTCAGTCTTGTCACCATGCCCCTAGTTTATGTTATCCAAACAATGCACAGATCCTACAGATTAGTAGGAACAATACGACAGCTGAGCGTCCAACAAGAAGATGATCAGCAATGCAATAGATCCAGAAGTGGATGTGCGCTGTTTATTCATCCAAATCAGATACCCATGCATGACATTGTTCAAAATATCCCTTTTTCAAGTAAATATAAAATCACCAAAGAAAAATCAGATGAGGATTAGCAATAATTTTTAAGTAATCAATTGTTGCCAGTAAAATTAAAAATAGGATGCTACAAGGCTCCTAGTATTTACTATTTACTGTACAGGGTAATGCCAAGTAACAGAGGATTAACAAACTCCTTCCTCTATTGGACATATACATTAAACATCAAAACCCATGTATTCTCAGCGACTTCAAAATCAGGCTTGGCAATCTAAAAATGCAATCATAATTAGTTGTGAAGCTCATGATATTTTCAGCTCATCTTTGTGCTAATTTCTGATGCCAATCACAAAAGCAGGAGATTCATTAAACATTATCTTCAGCAATCAAGAATCAGCCAGCTTCAAAGGTTTTAAAGCTATTCCACAGGATATCTAGTACATAATTTCCCGCAACCTCGTCATCATATCAAGTCATCCTAAAAACTTCACACAAAGAGGTGCAGACAATACAAGAAACGCAACATGGAAGAACATAAAGTGTAAATCTTGTAGAGATAAAGACAGTAGAAAATTGCAAAGGTGGATGAATAAAATGTTTGATAACATTATCCCATGGAAAATCTCTGTGCAACAAAAAGATACATGAAAAGACATGATGAATGAATGACAAAATAAAACAGTAAAAACACAAATGCTCACCCTTGAATGACAAAGTTACCCATCAAAAACGTATAAAAGACAAATTATGTCTTAGAATAGAATTTCTGAATCTGCCATCAAACAAGTAAACAAACTTCACCACTTGACCAAAATGTCTGAAGGCAAACAAATGATCTCTGCACATTACTGTCAGAATTTGGCAATCCAAATTGGACTACTGTGTTAACAACTCAATTTCAAGATTTCTATGACTTATTGGCAGACCACTTTATCACCTAATCAAAAGCATTAGCAATATAGTTTTCAAACAAAAGGACCAGCTAATATATCAATTGCCAGCACAAAGGAACTACTCCAAAGAAAAAACAAATCTCTAACTTCCTTGAAGAAAGTGATGCTTATGGGATTCCACGACCCCACACATAATTAAGTAAAACCTACAATCAACATTGGCTGCAATGCTAGCTTTGGACACTATAATGGAAACAATAAAAAGCTTTAGGCATCATATATATGTCCACTCATTAAAAAATAGCCTAGACCAACAAGACACTAACAACTACAGGAAAGTCTTGAATGGGTCATTCCTCAGAAAACTAACAGAAAGAGCAGTCTTTTTCCAGATCTCAAACTTCCTAGAAACCAACATGTCACTAGCTGACCAAGAAAGCTACAGAGAGAGTAGCTGAATCAGCGCTGATATCCATATGGGTCGATTTATAGACCAAGGTGTATTTACATGGGTTTGGAACAATGCTACTTCTCAACCTATTGACAGTCTTTCTTGCTGTGTTTCATGAAACATGAAACATGACTAAATAGACTAAACAAAGTTGAGATTGGAGGGAACATACTCAACTGAATATTTCTCTAATTGATAGACAGAGCAGGCCTTATCTCAGTACAACTGTTCACTTCTACACGAGACAGTATCATGCCAGAAATACCCGATATCTTACTCAATACACTGCTATGTTTGATTTGATTTGGGGTTTTATAGATCGCTTGTATGCCATAAGGTGTCTAGGCGCTGATCTACTCATTAAAGAGTGTCTGAAAACAGCAGTGTTGATATCTTATTTACAATAAAGCCAGGTTTTTAACTTTTTCTTAAAAGTAAGATGGCTAGGGGCCATTTTTAGGTCAAGAGGAAGTTCATTCACGAGGAGCGCAGTGTTTTTCACAAAACATCTGCCACCCCAGGTAGCCAGTCTGTGACGGAGCACAACAACTGTTTTTGTCAGGCTCAAGCAAAGACATCAATTCGGGATCTACCAACATAATTTATTTTTCAAGTATTCAGGGCCTATGGCATTCAATGCTTTATAAGCAATACATAGATATTTAAAAACAGCCGCTTTTTCACTGGAGCCATTGAAGATCTTGTACTGCCGAGGTAACAGAGTGATATTTAGGTACATCTTTAAGCATTCTAGCTGCAGAATTTTGTACAGTTTGCAGTTTCTGCACAGAATTCACTTGGAGGCTGACATATAGGCCATTGCAATAGTCGATGCGTGAGAGTACTAAAGCAATTATCGCTGTTTTCAAAAGATCAACAGGTACACATTTTTTTATTTTCACCAGGGTTTTTAAAACGAAAAAAGAAGAGGATATAACTGCATTGACTTGACTTTTATTGATTAATTTAAAGGACTCCCAGGTTCCTGACTTTATTCTTGGGATGGGACCTATAATGATGGGGTCTTAAAGGTTATATTATGCCCGAATAGCATCACCTCTGTCTTAGCTGAGTTTAATTTAAGACATTTTGTCCCATCCAGCACTGACTGCAGACATACTGTTGCGAAAACAATTGTCAACACCTTGATTGGAATTGGAAAGGGACACTATTATCTGGCTATCATTGGCATATGAAACCAATGAAAACCCAAAAGATCTAATAAGTGCTGCCAACAGAGTAACGATGACGTTGAACAATGATGGGCTCGGCGATGAGTCCTGGGGAACTCTGCATGGTAGGACGTAAGAATCAGATGTGTATTCATCGAGATGAACTAATTGAGTTCTGGAAGCGAGGAAGCATTTAACCCCTTCCCTGCTCATGACGGAACCACTCCGTCATGAGCCACGGTTGCGCTGTGCTCATGACGGAGTGGTTCCGTCATGCTACGGCCGTTGGCGGCCGCTCCGCCCACGCGGCGCTAATTCCTCGCCTGTGCGGGCGATTAGCGCAGTGGGCGGAGACGTGACGGAACCACTCCATCATGAGCACAGCTCAACCGCGGCTCGTGACGGAGTGGTTCCGTCACGAGCACAGCGCCACCGCGCTGCCCCCAAACCCCCCCCTGTGCCGCGGCGGAATTCCTGCCGCAGCGAAGGGGTTAAGTAAGGCAATCACTTTACCCGTGACACCCAAAGCGCGTAGACGTCGACCACGTGAACGTGGTCAGCAGTATCAAGTGCAAAGGAAAGGTTTTGCAAGACCAAAGCCACTCTTCCATCACTATCCAGGGTAGTATGAACCTCTTCAGTGGCAGCTATAAGAGCTGTTTCTGTGCGATGTCCACTGTGGAATCCAAATTGAGAATAATCTAATCGATTGTTTTGTTCAATAAAAGACAGGAGCTGTTCATTCATAGCTTTTCCACAAGTTTGGCAGAAAAAGGCAACCCGACTATCGGGCGATAGTTGTTTGTATCCAGGCGATTCAGGTTAGATTTTTTTTTTCTAAAGTGGCAAAATCAAAGCTTCCTTCTAGTCTTCCGGAAAGATCCCTGATTGAAACATGATATTAAAAATAGTGGCAGACTGTTTTGCAACAATATCCGGGACCATCTTAATTATGGAGTGGGGACAAGGGTCAAAAGTGGAGCCTGAATTTGTATTTAAGATTGATTGTGTAAATTTTGTCTTCAGATATCTCGGCAAATTCTCTCAAGGAACTAGATTTCTCATCACCCTGAGGATAGGAAGAGGCGGGCACCGGAGCACACTGATCAATGGTCAGAAAACTGTCAAAAATATTTTGAACCTTCTTCTAAAAGAAGAATGCCAGGGCATTACTAAAACTACTGCTAATTATTGTGGATTTAGAAGTAGGAATGGTAATTAAAGTAGTAACTGTGTGAAAAAGCTAGTTAGAGAAGTTCTTTGCTTGTTCATTTTTTTCAATGAAAAATCTTGATTTAGTTGCTATGATAAGAGCTTTGCATTTGGCAATGCATTGTTTATGGATTTTTTTTCAGTTCAATTGTAGTCTTGTCTCCATATTCTCTCCTGTTTGCGACAGAGTTGTGTCACGTTTTTAAGTTCAGAATTGTACTAGGGAGCAGAGGAATTACTTAGTTTTAATTTTCATCAGCACAAGATAATCAGTTGCTGCCTGAATCCACAGTTTATAGTTCATGGCAGCAGCATCTGGGTCTAGTGAGGTTGCTGGTTAGGTTGATAAGGTACCTGAACTTTCTGCCAATTTAATACTATTCGTCTTGGAAGGCCTACCATTAGAGAGGGGGAATGCAGCTGAAAACATCATTGCCTTATGGTCAGACCACAGTAGGTCCAAAACTGTCCGGAATTTAATATTTAATTTGTTAGTAAATACTCTGTCCAGCGTATGACCGGCCGAAGGAGTAGAGATGTTAAATATTTGAGAAAAAGAAAACCAAAGCATAGTTGCCATTGAGTCCTCTGTGTCATCATCAGTCAGATTTTCTAAATGATAATTAAAGTCACCTGGAATGGTAAAATAATTTTTTAAAGAATACGTTTCTAAAATAGCACTAAGGTGCTGTGGAAACATACTTCTAGCGCCTGGTGGGCTATATAATAAAAAAAGTAAGAGACCGAAAGGGAAGCTATGTATATAACTACAAGCCTTCCCCCTTTCTTATGCAGTCTATCAGATCTAAAAATTGCATTTCCTGTGGGTATGACGGCCAGGTGTTCGGAGTTGCACGTTGTTCGACTTGGCATCTTCAGCGTGGTTTCCCCTGACTTTTGCCTCTACCGCCTGTATTTTTGATGCTGTGCCGGATTTCCTTTTTGCTGGCTTAGATGCTTTGGGCACTTTGCTACTTGCACGCTTGCACAAAGAGAACAAACACATTTTGGGGTATAAGTATTACACCTAAAACCGCAGAACTTCAGATTACTTCTGGACTCAAGGGGAACCTTTGTAAAGGAGAAGAGCAGAAAAGCTGTGAGGAGGAGTACTGCCCCTTTGCTATGTGCTGTGTGGGGTTGGACTGCAGTTGCTGTTTCTGCCAAGGAAAGGACAAAGACTGGAGCTTTGCTGAGAACCTACTTGAAGTGTGCTGGCCTCCTGTTCTGAAGTCTCAGGTACACAAAAGCTTCACCCCCAGCTATCCTGAACTCTGTTGCTAAGAATTCTGACCTGCCATGAGGTGCCTGTTCCAGTTCTGAGCCTCTGGAGAATGTTCCTGCTATTTAGAAGCTGGACGAAAAGAAGAACTGAAGAAATCGACGCATCGCTCTTCTTGTGGCAGTTTTTCCAACACAGCGCAGCTGTGCGAGAATCTCCACACATCGCCGTGCTGCTGCAAAACCCATGCAGCGCCTGTCGCTGCTACAAGAACCGACACATCATGGGGAACTCAGCTGAAGAAACCTATGCAGCGCAGCTTGCCGCCGCTGCATCAATTGCTGACGCATCCCGGATTTACACGCATCACACCTGTGCGGCAAGTTTTCCCGGCGCATCACCTGGGGTCCGGGACTGTCTTGGAATCAATGCATCACTTTCCCCTACAGACCATATACGATGCATCACTTCTTCTGCGTGCAGCAGAACTGTTGCATCGCCTCCACAAGGTCTCAGGAACTGATTCATCTCTTTGTTTTCGATGCTTACCATCCCTGCGCCTGTTTGGCCTTGTGAATTTTTACGCATCTCCAGATACTTTGTGAGAAATCACGCATCCATACTTTTCTATGGACCAAGTTGTTTGAAACCTTTTTAAAGTCATATTCTTATTACATGTATGTTCGATCACTGCATTACTGTGTGTTTTGAGTACAAATACATTACACATTGCCTTTGGGATGAGTCTGTCTGCCCATGCCAAGCTACACAGGGGGTGAGCAGGGGTTATCTAAAGTGTGTATCCCCCTTACCCTGATTAGAGGCAAGGGTCCCTATTTGAACAAAGGTACCTACCGGTTCCAACTAGAGTCCCCCATTTCTAACACACGTGGAATCTGCCCATTATTCCTTGATAATGCTAAATCAAAATAGTGACCTTCCAAAAACTGCACAGTCTAGTAAGTATTTGATTAGGCATTTTTTGTTAATCACCGCGCAAGTAATGGCTAGATTATCTTCTTTAGAATTGTGAACTTTAGTGCTAGGGTCATTAATACCCACATTTAAACAGTAAATATGGCATTTAGTGCAAACAGGACTGTTGAGTTTCGGCACTGCGTAGGGACTGAATATTTTACAGCTAGGAGCCTTACCTTCCCTTAGCAGTAGGAGATCATTTTGGGAATAGTTACACCGTATAGCAGTGGTTCCCAAACTTTTGACTCCTGAGGACCCCCATTGAGTCACCACTGGAAGCCGGGGACCCCCAAGCAATTTGTAGGATTTAAATTTCAAACATTTAAACATTGAAAAAGATAAACACACGTGTGCACACAAAACAAATACTTGAATTACTAAGGACTTTAGGGGCATATTTATAAGCCCCTATCGCCATGGGAATGTCACTTTGTGCGACATTACTGTGGCGATAAGGACTTCGCCTTATTTACAAGGCAGCGTTCAGCCACGTGGCTTAACGCTGCCCAGTAAATAAAGCCCCCTTTCACACAATGCTTAGCGCGAAAGTGGTGGGCAGTGAGTGTTGAAGTGGGTGTTCCACACCAAAACCCATTGATTTTGATGACGCCCCCTATTTACAAGGGCAGCGTAAATAGGAGGCAGCGCCAAAATTAAGACCAGCGAAAACCTGGTCTTAACTTGGCAAAACAAGGAGAAATGGTTTCCCTCTACTCATTTTTGCTTTTTCTATGTGTGCTGCCTTGTCAAGCACACATGGAAAAAGCAAAACGCTTTGGATTCTTTATGTGCGGGAAGGTGACCCTTCCTGCACATAAACAATCTTTAAAAAAAATGACATTTTGTAATTTCCATGTGTGCTGCATTAAGAAGCACATATAGAAGTGACAAAAGTGCCTTTCAAGATTTCAAGAGGGACCTTCCTGTACATAAATAATCTTCCCCTGCATGCAGACACCCTTGTACTATGGTTCAAGGGTGCCTGCGTTGGCCCTATACTACTAAGTGTAGTGCCAGCGCAGTGGGAAACGCAGGGCTGCACCATATTCTTGTAAATATGGTTCAGCCCTGCGTTTTTGAAGTGACAGAGTGTCGTTAAGCCAAGGAGGCTAAGAACACGCTCTGCCACTTCTGTTGTTAGCATCCCCATCTCTATTTCATATTGAAAGAATTTGCAAAAAACTAAAAAGTTTGATGGGAAGGTTTGTGCTGCACCTCCGTGACTAACTTTTAAATGGTTGGTTTTATTTCGCTCTACGAGGCTCCTGCTCCTGCCAAGACCAGACTAGAAACCCGAAGCAGCCCTGGCAAATATTTTCAGACCAGTCCCCATATTTTCAGACCAGTCCCCATACGGTGCAAACCAAGTGCGGTGAGGAAGCCTGACCACTGTAAAGGGGACTTTAGGACGCTCTCCCCCAAAAAGATTTTTGGAAACAATGGTGCCGTCTGCAACACATTTATCATTATATATTGAATTGTATTAGCTTTGAAAGAATAGTAAATGAAGACCTTACTATGCACCAGGATACGACAATCTTTGTTGGGGTTCTTCAATGATTTCTTTATTTTCACCCTCCAACAGTGCCTCTCATCTCCCCTTAGCCCCTCTGTCACATGCATTTCATTTGTTTTATAGTATCTCTCATAGCGTTGTAGGATGTCAGAACACTTAACATCACACACATATAGAGACAATGAATCATTTGTGCAAATCAGTGTATAGAAAATGTTACATAGGGCAAAGGGGACTAGAAGGTGTGGGATTCACATGTCATTCATACTGGTAGGCATTTTTAAAGAGTGCTTGGTCTGGAGAAACACAAACTCAGGATTGATAACAGAACATAGTGGTTAGCATTGACTTTAACATTAAAAATGTATTTCCACCCAAATAAACCTTTTTAGCAGCATCAGGATAATGAAAGACTGGGGAAAACATAAGTTACTAACTTATACCATGCAGTTTGCAAGCAGCTCTTTGACAATTTATAGGTCACTGTGCTAGAGTATGATTGTCACTTAGGAGCGGCACAGAAACAAAAGAATCTCCGTGACAAAAGCAGTAACCCACTGACCGATGCACATAAAATACTGTTTTTTAAATTGCACGGTACACGTTCTTTGCAGTAGGCATATTAATCTCAAAGCTGCCACTGGACAAAACTCTCATCTCTCTCCAGCAGGTACATTAATCACTGGTGTTATCTTGACACTTTTATTGTTGCTTGAAAACTTCTAATTATACAGGGAACTTTGCAGTGCATTTTAAACTGCTGCCTGCGGACCCCCAGGGAATGTGTCATGGACCCCTGGGGGCCCGTGGACCACAGTTTGGGAAACACTGCCGTATAGGGTTATCTGGGACTTTGGAGCAAGGGAGACAGGCACGAGCGCCGTCCAGGCATGGACGGGCACTGACAAACTTCCTTGTTGCGCGCCCGCGGTGTGCCCGCTGCACGGACGTACTTTGCATGTGTGTAAGTGGTCCGTCATAAAGGGACGTGGTTAGCTCTAGCACTTTCGAGCGTGATAACAGGGAGGAGAACAGAACATTAACTGGGGTCCAGCAACCCCCTACCAGAATCGCGGGCTTCCACACAAGACTAGACTACTGGTGACATAAACTAAGTAAAATAACAGTGAGAAAGGGAAAACATAAAATCATAATAACGGCCAAGCCCAATTCAGTATGGCGGCCAAAGGAGCCAGGCACCTCCTAAAAGTAGCATTGAGTGCCCTGCAAGGAAATTAAAATAGCTTTCAACATTTCAACATATTTATCAGCCAATTCCTAGCACTCATCACCTATCCTCACCGCACGTTACAGCAATTCTGATGATACCTAGATAGTCAATAATTTGGAAAGGCTGAATGATCTTGAAGTTTCTATCCACCAGAAACTCAATACATTGAAAACTGAGATTCTAACATGTGAAGATTGGGAAAATGATGCACCTTTGATAACCTAGCCTGAAGAACTATGAGCTTCACCAACAGTTTTTATTAAAAAAATGAAACCTAGAAATTATCATGGATTCTGTCCACTTTATCCACTCTTAAGTAACCCTGGGCGTAGTTCGCGAAGTAGCACTTCGCGAAGCTACGCAAAGTGCATTTTGCACTACGCGAGCTACGCGTAGCACTTCGCAAACTGCGTAGTACCTTGTTCGCACTGTGCCAGATGTCGTTTTCAATGATTGCACAGTGCGGACAAGCAACCGGCACTGTGCAATCATTGAAAATGGCATCTTGCACAGTGCGAGCTGTAGTTTTCTGCTGCTCGAGTAGATTTTTACTCGAGTGGCAGCTTTCTCAACGCGAACTGGTAGTTTCTCATCGCGAGCGGTCGCGAGCATACGCAACCGCTCGCAATGAGAAACCTGACCTCCTCGCGTTGGGAATCTCGCAGGGAGGTTTATTTTCCATGCTCGCGATCGCCAACTTGATGTTGCTGATCGCGAACAAGGAAAAAGTCTCGCCGGGATGTCATTTTGCTTGCTCGCGGTCGCCAACTTGACGTTGAGGACCGCGAGCAAGCAAAAAATGACCACAGCACTACGCAACACTACGCTACGCGTGTTCGCACTGTGCAATTTGCGTAGTGCGAAGTAGCGCGAACTTCGCAAACTACGCGAGCATAGCATAGTGCTTTGCCCAGGCTTACTCTTAAGTTAACCAAATAACAAAATGCACATTTCATACTATGCAGACATCATGTTATGACGCAAGATTCAAGTGACTACCTCCCTTGTCATATCGCAAAAGGCTTATCGCAAAAAATGCAGAGCACTGGCTTTGAAACCCCTATATAGGAATCTTTGAGACCATGTTTTGAGGTCCCTGCACTTGGTCACTATAGCCAGTATTAGAGCTGACAGCCCAACTCCCCTACCACTTTTTCTAATCTCGTTTTTGCTGGCCTTAGGTCTCTGAGGACATTAACACTGCTAACGAGTGCTAAAGTGCATGTACTCTCCCCCTAAAACTTGGTAATATTGTTTCATCCCCAATTGGCATTTATACATGTATCTATAAGTCTGTAGTAAAGTGCACTACATGTGCCCAGGGCCTGTAAATGAAATGCTACTAGTGGTCATGACACTGACACCTGAATAGGCTGTGTCCTGTTCCCACACAAAGGGCGGCATACCCCCACTGTAGTGAGTATGGAGCCGGGGCAGAAAAGGCAGGGACTCTGCGCACTTCAAAGACCTCTATTTGAAGTATTCCCCACCTCAAAGGCACAACTGGGTATAAGTACTGGACCTCAGACACCACCACTTAAGTACACTAATGGGCCTGTGGATACTCTGCTAGGAAGAAGGACTGCTGTGCTTGTTGAAGGACTGCCACTCTGCTGGACTGCTACTCTTCTGGACTCCTGCTCTGCTGTGATGATTTGCTGCTGTCTTGCCTGGATGTGAGAAGGACTGGACCTGCATCTCTCCAACACAGAACCTGATTGACTCAAAGGGCTTGTGTGCTTGCCTCCTGTTCTGAAGATGCAGAGACATCAAAGACTTCCAACTGATCTCGCTACAGCGTCTGGACTCTGAGAGTCTTACCCTGCCAAGTGGTGCCAATCCAATCCTGGCCCCTTGAAAGTGAGTATAAAGTATAATGTGATGCGAGTACATGCATCCATGCATTGCTGTCATTGAGCATCTTGGAACTGGCACATCTTCCTCGATGCCGACTAATAGCCACTGCTTCACGGACTGAAGATATCACATCACCAGCTTGCGCGGCTCAACAATGACGCATTGCCTATATCTTGGAGTTCAAAACCATGCATCTCCAACTTGCATGGCTCAGAGCTGACGCATCGCCTAAAGGGATGGACAACAATGCATTTCCTCTTCTGCTCCTCGCACCTCATCGCTGGCACAACTGAGAACCAACATAATGTTTCAGTGGGCTTTAGCCGACCCGTTCTCCATCGCAGGCGGCCAGAATTTTGGGATTTGACCTGGTCTAGCGCAACTAGATAGCTCCAGTTAGCGCTTTATGCATTTAAGCACTATAAATCAACATATTCTTTACAAATTCATGTCTCAAGTTCTACTTTTTAGATTTTTTTGTTTTGTTCTTGTTTTGTTATTTAAATTAAGCTCTATTTTTAAACAGGTGTTTTATCCTTTTGTGTGGTGTGTTCCCTGTTTTACTATTTGAAGTGTTGCTCAAATACTTTAAACATTCTTTTTCAAGTTAAGCCTGGCAACTCTCTGCCAGGCTACCAGGGGATGAGCATAGGTTAATTTAGAGTGTGTTTGTTACTTACCCTGACTTACTTACCCTGACTAGGATTGTAGTTCCTGCTGGGACAGGGTGCTTGCCTCTGCCAACCAGTAACCCGATTTCTAACAGCCAGAATATATTTTTAGAAAATATTCTGCATAACACAAACGCAATCAATAAGAGTATGGCAGAAAGGAATCAGCTTTCCTGGAGATTCAGGGTAAGAAAGTCCAAGTTAAATTGAAGCTAATAATAAACACCTGGATCTCCTGTAAAACATTTGGCTTTTTCTTTCAGGATCTATTTGAGACAGCAGTCCATTCTCTCTGCTGTGGTTCATCAACAAATTTAGAACATATCTATCGCAAACAGTTAACATCAATATGCAAATCTATGCATTGATTGCTTATTCCACCTTCAGCCAAACATAACAAATGGGAGTCACAATGAAAAATGGATTTCCTACCATATTGAAACCATAAACAAGTAATAAAGATTGAATTGAATATCTCCAACAATATATTGGGATGCACAGTTAAATACTAACAAATAGTTACCTCTTGATGGAACCTCCTGATCATTACTGCATAATTCACAACGTGATTGACATCTGCATGGCACAATCTTTATAAGATCTCTGTAACTCATTGAATGCATCTTTCCCACAAAGTAAATCAACATATGAAAATGTTACACTAATTTTAGTAATGCAGTATTGTGTCATATGACTATATCTATCAGACTTTTACCATTATTTCATTGCCATAAAACAAATATATCCCATATATCTAAAAAGAAAATTGGGCATGAATAACAGGGAACAGCATGAGGAATACCATCTGCAAGCATAACAATGTTACTCATGACAAGAATAATCCATACTGCATGACAATTAATGCCAATCCAATACAACCCAATTTTGGGCCTTGAAGGGAGGTCATGTTGGGCTGTTAGACTGGGGAATGAAGGATTCAGGATGTTTATTTTATCACAAGGAGATGGTTGACTGGATGTGCCTTCCTATTTCGCATTCCACTCGTATTCCTAACGTGATTTCAAACAAATCCATCATAATATTAGACTCATAATGTTTTTCTTGAATCAAGCATAAATAAGAAGTCCACAAGTTGCGCTGTGTCACTTTGCCCCTCTTCTGGGCTGCTCTTATTGAATATCCAGCTATTTTCCTTAGGTTCATGTTCAGCTCTAGTTCTTCTTACACTGTAGTGACTTCCATTGCATCATCAACATGTTATGCCATGACTCTCATTCTTCAAACTCCAGTGCTGGCTTTCACAGCTCCACAAGCCTATCCTCCAACGGCATTGCAAATGTTACCTTCTTGAATACTCATTGGCCTATACATCTCCTGACATTGTAACTTGGACTCAGAGGTATTTATGTGCTTGTGCTTTTTTTTACCGAAGGTTCTACTTCACACTACTTGCCAATGGTTATTCTTTATTATCATTGTTGTAATCTTGGCTTCTTGTCTTATCACATAAGGTATTTTGGGTTGTTTTAGGTGACCTCTGGAAAATGGATTCATTTGATGTTATCACTAGATATAATAACCCAGTGATAGCTGTATATTGCTGCCTTTGTTCACAACCTGCAGAAAGATAGGATGACGTACTAAAGAACTGTATACCAAAAACCTGATAGTAGTGATCTTTCACGTTCTCCTGCTAGCACATTTTTATCATATATACATCAGAAGGATTTCAATTTCCAAATTTGAGCTGATTATGCAACCTTGGATGGAGTAATAGTGAAGGATAATTTTAATTACTACAAATAAGTTATACTTTGGAATCAATTTGTATGTGTTCTTATAAATTTTGATCTGCAGGGAGCATATAAACATTGCATTTTTCTGGAAAGCAATAAGTGGAAAATAATCTCCTTAACATCATTTGGCATACATTCATTCTAAATTTAGGATAATGAACTCAGAATTATTTAATGCTCCAATCAACTTTTTAGTATTTATGAATTCATCTTTTTTTGATATGCTAAAGAAGGACATGAACACATTCATTAAGAGGACTCAGGAAAGGGCGCAGAGAGGTCAAACAATCGCAGGTTCTTAATGGGCTTCCTAGCAGCGCAATGGTGATCACTGGGGCATATTCTGTAGAAAGGAACGACATCAGCAGAAGCGGCACGATGAAGAGATGAGGCATTCACTGGGGATATGCCAATTTGTTGCTTTGCATTGACATCACTTGCCTTCTATAACCATTGTTGAAATCTGGGTTTATTGTCCAATCACAATCACAGAATGAGGTATTTAGTGTTGTTTTAGGGGACCTCAGGCAAATGGTTTCATGTAATGTAATGTTATGTTATGATTGCTTCCCCAGCTACTGAGCTCATTATATTTTCCCAAAACATACTTCTCAGACTCTGCTAATACTGCAGGGGAAAAAGTTGTTCCAAAAAGCAAGCAATGCCTCCCTGTGCATACTTTTGAGCCTAAGTGACAAATTGCTAGCAGTCTTCATTTCTGTTCGTAGGATCTCCCTCAACACTGATGTCTGTAGTTCCACAACGGGTGACCACATCTTCACAATACCTAGTGCCTGCATGCCAGTACATGTGCTCATCTCAAGACTTTAGAAGATTTTGTCAAACAGGGCAACCTAATACTGCTGTTCATCTACAGGAGTCCACCATTACAAAATCACACTCTAACTGATATGCCACCACAACTCGATTAAAGAGCCTTTTGCATGTATGCAAAATGTCAGCATTTGTGAAATTGTGAAAGGCATGTGTAATAAACTGCAAATTGAACCTAATCATAAAGCTTAGGTGAAATGAGATGTAAATAGCCAATTAAACATTGATGCTTTCTCCGGATGTAATTGTCACCTCAGCTGGATTTGCTCATTTCTTCTTTGTTCCTTAGAGAATTAGGTCTTGAAGATGCTTGAGCTGGAGGAGATCCCAAGGGTCATGAAGGTAGTTTATAGGCTCCTGCTGCCAGCATCAACAGAGAGAGAATGCGTCTGTACTCTGCAGGAGTGTGCCACTGACGTTTTGTATAATTTGGTATTATTTGTTTAATTTTCATTTGCTCATCGTTAATAAGCAAAGAACGATTGCAATATCTCGTCCAGACAGAGTCTGTGTCTCTTCCTTAGATGTAAGTAGTTTTGAGTAGGAAAAAAAAGATACAAAAAAACATGTCCTGACCTTCACAGAGATCAATTCTGAAAAGTTTTTTTGAAATAATTATTTAATGCAGAGGAGTGGTCCTGCTCTGACGTGACTAGAAATAGATTGCACCAGTGACATTTTGCACCTAATTTTCTTGGTTGCACAGATTCACACTGGTTCCAGTTTCACACACTTTTACAGCTGTATTTCTACTTATGTTTGCAATTTCCAACGTCACTTGTGCCTTGAGCAGTCAGAGTAAGTTCACTGAGTAAATGTCAGCATCAGTGCGCTCCTGATTTTAGCAGGGAAAATTGAATCCCAAATATCGAAGGGTCATAATATTGTGACGATAATATCAAGGGACAAAACAGGTAAGTGCAGAGATTTACTATCTTAAGTCCACGTCTACATACCTTGAAGACATAGATAAATTCCCACATTACATATATGTGGCGTTAGAAAGTTTATAGAAAGTCAATATTCAATACTTTGTCCTTGAGATTGTGGTCATGATTCCGTAACCTGTCACTATTTTAGATTCAATATTCCTAGCCTACATCTGCACCCCCTATAATCTGGACATGGTAATTTAGACCAGTATATTTGAAGGGAATTGCAATCCTTATTTCTGCTAACTTCACTAAGATGTATGGAAGTCTTGCAAAATTGACAACGTTTAAGATAATTTTTGGATGAAATCTTTTGCAGAATTGTAGATCCACGTAGATATTACTTTATCGTTTCTATTTGTGCTCCTGAAAATAGAGATTTTTATTGAATTTTACAATTTCAATGAAAAAACCATAAGATAGATCAGTACTGCTCCTCTTGTTCAATGTTAAGTAGACATGTATTAGGACATCTGGCTTAGCAGTACAAAATGGTGACGAATGATTCAAGACATTTCGACATGCGTATTTGCGAGAGCCACAATTCTAAACTAGTAAACAATTTCAGTGTGGCATACAACACTTAAGGTAGTTGGGGAACCTGAAGGTGCATTTGATCTCCTGCAAAGTGATCGTCAAAGTGGGAGCTAAGAATATTTGGTAAATGCTGCAGATTGTATTTGGGGGGGGGCATTGAGGAAATGTGAGCTCTTGGCCTATAATGTGTAGCACTAGAGGTGCTATCAGACACCAGATCTGACTAGGGGTGGAGGCCGTGGTCCTGAGAGTCGCATACAAAGTGGAGAAGTGTGGCTCAATGGTTAGAGCGGCAGACCCTGATGCAGAGGTCTGGCCCGGGACCAGGGTTCAATTCCCCGCCTCAGTGGGTCTTGGCCTCAAAATTCCACGGACCTGACAATTCTCGCCTCGGTGCCTATTCCAATCATGGAGTACCACTGTGCAACTCTGGGCAAAAGCTTGCTTAATCTCCACAACGGCCCCCACAACGCTAAGGATGCCTGGCCTCCACCTTGGGGGTGCCCAGGAGTGGACACCTCACAGGGAAAGCCAGGATGGGTTCCACAGCGGTATTCGTACAAGCGCCTTGAGACCCTTGCGGGTGAGTAGTGCGATATACATGTATCAATTTACATTTACATTTTTACATTACAATGTCAATCGAAGCCTCACAAAAGAGGGAAAAGTATGCATCTCAAGCTAGGGTGTCATGCGTGGGCACCATGGAGTGACACTATCAGTAACTGATGACTCTGTGGCCTCTTCTATTCATGGTGGCAAAATATCATCTCTGAGTGCATCCCTTATATCCGCCCAGCATCTAGCTCTTGGGTGTTTGTAGATACATTTTGGTCTTCTCTCTGTGGAGTATTTTATTTTCTACTCAGGCACATCTCAAGACACCCAGGCACCGGTTTCTGATCTGGGGTAGGATTGTGGCCTTCCAGCATGAAGTAATCACACGCTTTTCCAAGAGGAGGCCCTCGTCTAAAAATTGAGTTGCAGCTTTCCGGCTCTTCAGCCATTAAAATATGCCCAAGGCACAGGGCTCCCAGGTGTTCAAGTGGGAAGGCTTGTGTAGCAAGTCAGAGTCTGTATAACATTTGTCCTAAACATAGACAGGGAGGGGCTCCTACACACTGTATTGTGAGAATCCTCTGCTGGAACCTTCCAAAAATGTAATTAATTTAAATCTGGCATTTCAAGAAATTGTTGGCGGGTATTCTAGCAACTTGTACTATTCTTTCTCTGTATAGATCTACAAAATTCAGCCTCTCATTACTTCCTTAGGTGTTGAAGTGGGGTTGGTACGTGGCTCTGCCGTGCCTTGTAAAGCCAATTAACTAGCTACCTCTCAAGCCCAACATTGTAGATTGATTGTGTGTGGGAATGTGTTTTAAGCTCTACATCTCAGACCACCCACTTGGTTCTTAGTATATGAAGTATTAATCCACATTTAAGGAACTGTCCTTTGTGTAAAGTGAACTGACAGTCGATTGATTGAAATGGTAACAGCTTTTCATCCTGAAACAGATCTCCTCCCAGTGTGTCTTCTGGCCCCAGTCCATTAAGGATTCTTTTATCAAATAATCCCTGATGCCCAGTAGGCCAAGTATTTGGTATTTTGGGAGCGTAAGGGGCCAAATTGTTTTGTGATTATCCAACTGTGCACCAGACATCAACCTAGGGAACTTAAGGCTGGGCTTATTTGCATGGATCACCACATTTTAAATGTCAAAAAGATACGTCGAGGGTTGACTGCCCCATCTCATCAGTGGCAATGCTTGATAGCCAATGAGAAAGCCACTGTAGTTGGGCTGCCAAGAAATAGTGTTCAAAGTTGGCTACTCCTAGACTGCCCTGGTCCACCAGTAAGGGCATTTTAGCCATGGCTACACAGCAGTGCATATTGGACCATACCAGGTCTCCCGAAACAGTGTCTAAGTCTGAAAAACTGCCAAGTAGTGTGAAGTGGTAAGCTCTCAAAATTATATGAGTCTGGGCAGAATCACCCTTTTTGATATGGAATAACTTCTCATCATGAACAGAGTGGGCATCCTCAAAAAATCACCTGTTTCTCTAAGGGAGCCCACCGCCTTGATTACAATGCCCTCTACCAAGTTATTTCAATTCAAAATTGTAATAACTATTAAGGAAAATGCACATGTAGAATGTTACCCTTTCCCTGCCTAATGTCCCGGGATGCCCATTTGCATTTCTTCTTCCACTTCTGCCAGCCAGCAATTAGCATTTGAAAAGGTGTGAATGGGTGTGAAATGCCTCCCAGAAGCAAACTTAGGTTGACCTGAATTAGCAGAGATGACACCTATGAACCTGATAGAAAATGCAGGGTGGGGCTGTGAGCACCCTATTTGACACCAACATGTCAAATCACACTTGAATTTCACATTCTGCTTGACAGAACCTGTGGGGTTTTTCAAATAACACATTAAAAAGGCCTTCCGTGTCAGAGGAAAATGTCAGCTAACACCTGGCAGGGCCCTGCCTTTGTCCCTCCAGCCAGTGAGGCTCCAACAACAGTGGGCCTCTTTTCGACATTACAATGTCAACACTTGATTTACATGTAACAGTGGGGGTGCACTGCAAAGGGCGAGAACTGTATGGCAAACCAATTCTTGTTTCTCCACCATCTGGTTGCTAGAAAGTTAGCTTCTGTTCTACCAGACTTCTGTCCTGGAGTTTATTGTGGGTACAGGACTTGCTTCAAACTGGAGTTTCGTGTTAGATGTGAGAGTGTTGTAAAGTCCTTAAGGTCTGACTCCATCTTAATCAGGCCTGACTCCATCGTGGCTCATGGAGGCTGCCATCTTCCTTAGCTTAAACAATTGGACACTGCCATATTTCCTGTTTTATGCAGAATCATTATTATGAATAGGGGTGGGCGGAATTTGCGAAATTCACTTTCGCAAATTATCGCAAAAGTGTTAAAAATCTCCGCAAACATGCGGAAATATCGCGATGATGCAGAAGTTTTTCTCCCGCCCGTTCGCGGTATTTTCTGCGTGGTCGCGGCTCGCCAACTTACCTATGCGGTTGCTCGCGGGCGTGGCCATCTTGTTTTCACTTGTCTCGCGGTGCATGATCGCGAGAAGAAAGATGTGATCGCGCGACGCATGATGTTACTGCGGGCGCGAACTGTCGCGAGACAGCGCAAATGGCTACCAACAATCCAACATCTCGTGGAGAACGCGACCGGATCGGGAAAACATGTCGGGGATTCAGGTAAGGCGATCACGCGCACGCGAGAATGTATTATTTTACAGGGCGAGCAAGAAAAAAATTGTCGCTAAGCTGCGGAATGCGGAAATTTTGACATTTTCGCACTTTCCGCGGAACGCGAAAATGCCAAATTATCCCAATTTCCGCGAACGGAACGGAATTTTGGCCCAGGCCTAATTATGAATACCTTTGAATGGAGTTGTTGAAAGACTGTATCTTTCTAGGAACTGTAATATTTTCAGGTTCTTCAATTATTAGCATAGCTACAACATCTAAGGCGATATTCATCTGGGCCGAATGTTTATTCCCCACCATGTCAAGATTAAGTAAGAACACAAACAGACATATACCCAAAATAATGTATTCTAAATTTACGTCCTTTTTCCATATGTGTCCATAAGGAAACATCTAAAATGCATACCTTGATGCACATAATCTATGTCAGACATTCAAACACTTATGACAGAAAATCCAATCTCTGATAAGATTTAGGATATAAGGACTGTAACTTGACCAGTTGTCGATAGAGGTCCTTTGCCCAGATTATCGCCCAAGATGCTGCCAGAGATGGTCTCACCTACTGCCAGTGTACTTCTCATCTTGCAGATGATACATCTCGCTTGAAGTCTGAAGCTGTCAAGATCTGTCTGACAAACCCTAGCACAAAAAGGGTAAAAAGGGAACCAGGCAATCGTCTGAGATGTACAAGGAAATGTTGTCATAAAGTAAATAAACTGTTGGTTTCAAGACTCTTTTTGAAACGATGCAACATAATCCTGCAGGAATCCAACATGGCCGAAACAGGCACAACCGAAGGGTTAGCAGAGCGGAGTCAGCGGTCTAGTTCACGGAGGCTCGCGACAAGCCAGGTGCTTAACACGGGAGACTCCGAAAAGAACTGCGCACTTCAACCGTCAGCGTGAGGGAGTGAAGTGTCTCCACTTCACGCGTTCCCGTCAGCAGTGTTTCTTAAGTATTTGTTTAGTCAGGAATACTACTCGCCTCTTAGTAATTAATCTGGAGCCTTTGTCGAGCGTCGAGAAGAATAGCAGCACGCATGCACAACGAGGGACGTAAAGACACTAATCACCACAAGAAGTCAAGGCTCGGCTACTCAGAAAATCTACGCGTTGTGACAAGTATCAATTCCAGAGTACCACCACCAGTTTTGAGGTAATAAGGTTGTGGTGGAGTGTTTAATCGCTGGTTCTGAGGAGAATTGGTTCCAGTGGTCGCGGTGGTAAGCGGTGTGTTAGACACCTGTGCACTACCTATACATAAATGTTTTCACCTTATAAGAATCTTCAATTTCATGAGAGATTGTGACAAAAAACTGGACGTTCATTCATTATAATAAAACAGAGAGCAAGTCTACCAACTACAAATTGGAATACGGTGGCAGAGTTACCAGAACTTAGAATACAGTAAATTTTGGGGTAACTATCGAGAGAGAGTATGCATATATAAAAAAGAATAAGGTAAAGTAGGGAACTAGTTCATAGTTTTTGGTTTCTTTTAACAGGTGCAGAGATATACATCCCAAAAATAATACCCCAGTAGTAGAGGAGCTATAGCCAAGGGTCAACTGGGTAATTGATGTATTTACACATAGATAGTGTGGGCCATGTAGTAGTGTAGTATTGCATGTTTATTTGGTTTATTTCATCCAATGCAGGTACGTGCAAGGCAACGCAGACTCGGCTGATCCAGTAGCGTGATTGACTAACAACTGCTACATCAGGCTGTCTCTCTTTTTCTTCCACTTCCCCTTTCCCCCCCGTCTGTGACACCACTTGGAGGCTCCTAGTTTCTTCTGGGTGGTGGATCAGGTGGAGGGGCGTTGGGCCCATCGTCGACTCCTGTGGTTCAGGTCTTGGCTTGTGACAGAAGCTGATAAAACCACGTCCTGGAAGAAGATAGACTGACTGCTACCACAGTGGGTGTTTGCCATCGCGGAGACCACTATGTTCAGGTCTCTGTTGATAACGACAGCCTTTGCTGTCAACAAGGTATGCAGTGTATCTTTTCTCCTAGATTGCAAGTTGCTATGCCTCTATAGTGCATAGAAACAGGCATTAGGGGTTTAGGTTCTAGATAACATGTTAAATGACATTTTAGCAATGTTTGAAATGTTCAAATTGTTCATGTTATTTATAACATGTAGCTGTTTTTATAACATTCTGTGAAATTGTCTTAGATGTTTTAAGAAACAGATTGTTCCTGTAGTAATAAATACTTTTAACTTAAAGGTGCCAGTTCTTCTTAGTACTGTGTGTGTGATACTGTGAATAACAAAATTAGGTTTGTTGCTGTTTCTGCTGTGCCCCTAATCCCATTATGGGATTGTTCGTAACCCAAAACCAATACGTCTATCTCAATTATACATTGAACAGTGTCTTGCAGGCCTACAATAACTTGTCTTTAACATGCATCACTGGTGCATTGAACCAAGATCACCTATCGCACCAGTTGGTGGGAAAGTACCCCTTGTAGAGTACCCTAGGTTTAAGGTGGTCAAAGACCTTCACTATCTTGAAATGGCCCAAAGTGGGTATAGTTAGTCCTGGAAACTTTACCCCATTGGTTAGGATGCATTTTGAGGTTTTTCTCACTCACTGGCTTGTATCAGGCATAAATGTGGCATCGCCAAGCACCCACTCCACAACACTTGTGGACCTGTTCAGAAGTGGACTGGACCTGTTGTCTGAGATCAAAAGCAAATGATCTGCTGTCCCTTTTCTATCCAGGACACAGAGGAGGACCACGAGGCTGTCCTACTGTTCAAGAAACACAGATGTAACAAGGTACAAAAGGCATTTCCTGAAACTGCCCAACTGACGGGTGGTAACTTGACTTCGACTGGGCCCTGCTGTTGGCTTCTTCCTGACACCCAGTGAGTCTCTAAGGGCCTCCCCTAAGGTCTTGGGTGGCTTTTGGAGTGTACTCATTTGGTGGATTGGGACTAAGTCAGACTAAGTCAGAAGGTACAATCTTTTGCCCGGCATTAACCTGGTTGAAGTATTAGACTCACTTTATCGCGGTCAGCATCAAATTGTGCCTATAGCATGTTGTTCCGCAATCATTGACTATCATTAGCACACTTTCTACTTAAAACTTTTAAAATTAAATTATGCCAATCACCCCTCATGTGATCCTTGGTGCATGGCTATGTTACAAACATGTGGCTTAGAAAGCTATTAGTAAGGTCAAATCATAAAACAGGGAAGCAGCATCAATTCTGTATACAATATGTATTTAGGACTGCTACCAACTTCCTATCTACTAGTTGAGAACATCCATAAGAAACGTAAGAGGGGAACTGTGAGAAAAATGCTAACTATTTTATCAATACATTCTCCATGATAACGGCAAACAATGTGGCAACTTTTAAACCACACCTTTCTAGGACTGGCTAGCTGGGCTGGCTAATATATCATGCCTCCACATCATGCTTTGAGGTCTAATCCATAAGTTCTGAACATGTGGGTGCCATTCTTTTAAAACTCAGACTCACAGCCTGATTGTATCCTAATCTCATTTCCATGTTCTGATCACATACTTTACTAATCGGAAGGATGCTTTATTTGCATCCAACGTGGTCTCCATGTGGCTGAATGCTTTATCCCATTGGTTCGTAACCTGTGATCTTTGGACCCCTGGGGGTCACCAGCACCTGTTCAGGGGGTCCACGGACCCATATCACCACTAACCATAATGGTTTCTCAATAATTAGAAAGATTTTGAGATACGCAACTGTATAAGGACAGTTTACCTTACATGAATGCAAATTTCAAAAAGTAACACTAATGCTTTCTTGAAGTCACCTGCAATGCTTCACATGTGTATTTGATATACAAATAAGAAACTCCCAAAAATATATGTAGTAATAATAAATTATGAGCATTTCAAAAACGTTTTAGTCGGACAGAATCTGATTGCTAGTTTAAGAGGCAGCATGTGTGAAGGCGCTCCAACCTTAACTATCAATCAGCTTCTTACTAAAAACTATGTTTAATTGCCTATGATTTCCTTGAAAGTCATACGCATCTGCAAACTTGGAACCCTCAGTGATCTGTACACGTATGCACAAGTAGACTGCCCAAGAGGCTCTTCTATTCTGCGTGTACTCCCACAGATTGCTTAACATGGGCCGGCACTTATGGACTCCAAGCACCTACACTTGTTTTATTGGAATGGGGGCATTACTGCACTTTTCATCAGAGCTAAACTACATGAACAGGATGAGTACCATTTAACAGTAGTAGAAACTACTCTGTGTAGATTAGAACCTGGCCTTTTAGTTTTTAGGTAGTCGTTGTCTTTCTCACATTTTGGCAGACAGACCCTGCATGGTCTTCATCTTAGTCTGGACCAAGCTCGATTGCTGCCCAGTGTCTTTTCTAGGCCAATATTAATCCAATTTGCACTATGCTGATTTCATTATTAACTGTTGATTTGGGAACACAAATCTTTTCCTTTACTACTGTATATTCTCTCCCATATATTTAGAGATGCGGTTGCTGAAGAAAGTGTATGTGCTGAATTCATATAGCGTACACATGATTGTGTATTATGTGTGTATTATTGTTGAGGTACAAATTGCATTAGTGGTTTGGTGGGTCCTTGGCTTCAAGCTGTGTTTCAGTGGTGTCGGCAGAAGTCAAAATACTCAGAACCACTTCTCTTTTACTTATATTGTGCTGAAGATTAGAACCAAAATCAGAACAATTCTTAACGATAGAAAAGTGTCCATTAAAGGTTCGGGTTGTTAGATATTAATCTAAATTAATTTTGTATATTTATTTTAAGTGTAATCCAAAAAAGAACAAAATACAAGAACACTGTAAACCTCATTTTCAATTAAATATTTCGTTAATTTAAATATATTAAAGAAAATAAAATCTTTTTCTGAAGTTTAAATTTAAACAAAAAAACTCACCTAAGAAAATTATTTAAAGTGATGTATAGAATTAATGAGAAGCAATTTAATTGCATTTTAATAAAACAATGTCACATTAATTTATCAGTTCAAAAAGAGCATTAAAATATTTTCTAATTGCATAAATATATTTTATTTTGAGATATATTTTAACATTAAATTGTAGTTGTTTATATTTTTATCTATTTTAACCCGTTAACCGCGGTGTAAATTCCGCCGCTGTGCGGGTGATTTATTGCGCGGGCAGAGCCGCGTCGGCCAAAGGATGTGCGCAGCACCACCGAGGTAGTGCTTGCAACGGCCGTTAGCCGAGCGCGCACGCGAGGGGTTGAATAATTTTATTCAGTTTAACATTATTTGAGAATTAATTTAAAATCCATACCTATATTATTTACCATTGAATGATGTTACAGTGCCAGTGGTTGTTCATATGTGATGCTGGACTTACCCCAGCTCTAAGCTAACTATTTTATTACTACTATTATATTAATACTGCATGTACTGTTGAAACTGGGTTCTTGTTGCATTACCAACCCCAATGTTTGCCAATTTTTATCCAATTCTGGCTGAGGTGTACTGGGTCCCTGTACCGATTTTCTTTCCTAAAACTGTACCATACCATCATTGACACAACTTCAGCAACCCGTATACGTTGCTAGTAAATGGTACCCCTGGTACCTAGGGCATTGGTACTGAAGAGGGTCTACTAGGGCTGCAGCACAAATTGTTCCACCCTAGGAACCTCACACCAAGACCATGCAAACTGCAATTGCAGGCTGCTTGTTTTGATGCAGAGAAAGCGGAAGACTCAACATGCTCACAGACACTGCATGAGGTGTAGGTAAGTTACCCCTACTGCAGGTATCACTGCCCTAAGGGTGCACTATATCCCAAGTGTGGACATATGGGCAGATATGACCCTACAATATTGCAAGTGCCCAGGGAAGCCATAGAGAGTACATGGGTGGAATACTTGTTATTACGAGTTTCCTAGCTCCATGACGGTTTCATGATGCCACCTTTGAAATGCAACTCAGGCATCTCCAGACAGTGGAGGTTGTTGAACTCCCTGTCCTGATCCACATTTGGAGGTAGGACAGGCGGCAAAATTAGTTAGGTTAGAAGGTAGGTTCACATTCACCCAGCAACACCCCTAACTTGGAGCAGGTGATATGGACACTACTTTTCCATTCCTACATCCTCAGGAGACAGGAATTAACCTATCAGGGCTAATGTAGTGACCTTTCCACCAGGAAGTGGTCACTTAGAGGGTATAGACACCCTAATGGTAAGTAGCCCATTGGCTACTATCTGTCGCTCTCTATAAAGCCCAACATTTAGTATTTGGGCGGCATTCCAGGACACTACACTTAGATTTGATAGATTCAAAGAAGGCACAGACAGAGGAGGACTGCTGACCTGAAACCGAATACCTGCTGCAAAAAGTTGGCACAAAACCCTGCTGCTCCCAGGACTCAACCATCATGGTGTGCTGCCTTGTCTTGCAACTGTGAGGCTGCCAAGAACCTCAGAGCACATCCAGTCCTTCCCCAATTGCCAGAGAACTCCCTTAGGGAAGAGGAACTACAACCCTGCAATCCGCAGGGACCAAACCCGCAGAGTCAAGTCTACTGACTTAATGCTCCCTAGCAACTCCAAAACAGCATCCAAGCAAGAAGAGGTACATCAACTCTGGAGGACCAGATCTGTCTCCCCCGAGTGTGAAGAAACTAGGACCTACCGGAGCCTTGCCATACCAATACCCGAGGTATTAGACCCCCTGCAACCTACACTGAGACTACGAGTCAAATCTGGACTCCAATTGCCCAGGAAGCAAGTACCTATTGAGGGATGATGAGACCCTCGAGACCCAATTTGAGAGTGGCCTGGCTGTCCCAGAATTGTCCCTGCAATCTGCCTGCCCCTGATTGTGAAGACATCTTGACGCACAACGCCCAGCTGACCCATCTGCTATGCACCAAACCCGCATGGACCTGGGTACTGATGAACCAGCTGTGCTTCCGTGGCACCAAGTCCCTTGAGACCTGCTCCCTTAAATGGGAAGCCTCGGACTTAGCTTTAAATCCCCATGTGCAGCGGGTTTTCTGATGGCTCCTTTTTCCGTAGCGCCTGCTACCAATGACCTTAGCACCTTGCTCCTGGCTGAATCCGGGACGCTCTAAAAAACTCTGCAGGAGGAACATTGGACCAGGCCTGGCTACTTACCTAAATCCAGAAGATAAACCCGAGATCCAACTGTATGATTTGATATGTATTTGCCTATTTTCTCCCATAGACTTCTATAGTGTGTAATTGTGAACATGAGTGTTATTTTGTGAACTTTCATAACTGAAAAAGTACCTACCTTCTGAAGAATTACATAAAAATCGATGTAATTTTCACAAATTGGTCTCAGATGTATTCTCAACTGTTTGTATCATTTATTGCCTCTGTGAGTACAACAGATGCTTAGCACTACCCTATGATAAGCCTAACTGCTCGCCCACACAACCACAAATATAGCGTCAGTATTTTCTACTTTTGCCTCTGTATACCAATCTTGGATCCACTGGACTCTATGCACAGTGCACTTCATTTTAGTGCACTATACAGAGAGCCAGCCTCCTACATGTTCTATGAAATGCAGTATGTAAATTGGCCTCTCGGTGTCTAAATGGAAAATGGTCACCACCAAGGCACATGAACAAAGCAGGCCATCAAATGCATCACAATGATTAAGATATTGACATAATATTACTTCAGCAGAAGCTCATTTGCATATGGGTCCTCAAAATAAATAATTGTCATAATAAACGGTATCTCCTTCTCTCCCATTAAATACACAAACCTTGAAAAAAAAAACAATAACATTGTTTATGATAAATTATTTGGCAAGACAGCAAAAGAAAGCTCTCTTATTCCTCTATTTTAAAATGATTACGTGACTGTTTTATTTCTTTGGATATTGAAGCTCCAGGCTCCATTCCTTCGAATCATTATTTTAATTTGTTTTATTCCCAAAGTATGTGCCAATTTGTTATCTGCATTTTGAAGTTACTGTTTTTTAGAATGCATTATATTGTGTGATTTTATTTCCCCCAATTCTGTTAGTTTGTTTGTGTTTCCTAATATCCACTGCATATACAGGGGATCCCTGACTCCGTGATGGAGCAGCTGGGCTCCAGTTCAGCTTTTATGTTGGCCAACTGTTCTTAGCTTAAACAGGGTTGCTATGACTACCGACTCCCCTCCGCGTCTCTGATGTTATAGTCATAGATATTTTGGAGTTAAAGCTTAGGTGGCAAAGCTGATGAATCACCATAAACATGGAACAAGAATGTCTCCTTAACAAACAATATAAGAGGGGTTAAAAATAGGAAATTATTTCAATGGGATGCATCTTCAAAGGAAAGAGGTATGTGAACTCTGAGACTGTTAGAAAAAAAGGTTAGTAAGAGTATGTCAGCTCCATGGATTTTACCACCTTCAATTGTTGTAGGAAGAGTAATATTGATAGTAAGTACGGAGAGAAGAATTCAAATGTTGGATGATGGTGTTGAAGAAAAGGACGACACAGCCAATAAAATAAGAGTTCTTTTGGAATATAATAAAAACATGAAAGGGTAGTTGAAGTTAGTAGACCAATAAAGACTGTGTTAGAGGTAGAAGGACAATTAATCTACGTGTTAGAACATTAGGGTCACCATACACTATAATCTCACAAGCAAGTTTGGAAGAATTTAGGACAGTAAAGAAGGCACTGCAAAACATCCAAATATAAATTCTGATTTATTTGAAGGGCTTGGCAAAGGAAATATGAAATATTTCATACATGATTTGTAGTGATAAATATATAAATAAATAGATATGTGCCAGTAAAGTACTATTGTTGAGATGCAATGAACCAAAGATGTCTGCTCATAAGGTCAGATTCTTCTGCATGTGCCCAGGACATGAAAGTAAAGGTAGAACATCTGGAATGTGTTATTCAGTAATCTCTAAATGTTTATGTGTTTCTATGCACAAGGTATAATTTTCAGTAAACATTATGTGGAGTGGATATTCTCTGTGGCACTTACACGCAAGGAGTACTACACAATAAGAAGGCATGATGACTTGACAGAAGTAAAGGCAAATATTAGGGTAGATTCACAAACCATTACCCAAAATAAATAAACAGTAAGCATGCTAGGTCGTTCTTCAGTGTTCTCAACCTTAGATTTACAGCATACCAATAGATGGAGCTACTTGCAACTCTGAGGCACCTCACTGCATTTATAACACATGATGGTTTATTTCATTCAGAAGGATGCCCTTTCAGCTAGCATTGGCTTGCAAGGCCAGAAATTAAATCTCTAAAGATGTAGGGTCTGATTTAGATCTTGGTGGACTTCCTACCGGCCCTCCATGGTGGCAGTTACAAGTACTTCGTTGAGCTGACAAATTCTCGTCCATCACATTTAGATGTGGGTCTCTGACTGTTTTCCGTTGTGTAAGCGGCACACCTCCTCTGATGCAGCAGACTCCTCTACTGGCTAACACTAGTCCATCGCCGTCAGGGCAGCAGGTTTGTGCCAAGCCTATTTAGATTTCACAATTGTGCTGGCATTTTCCTAGTGGCGGGTTTGTGAAAGAGTGAGTCTGTGGCAGGACATATTCAACATTGTTCCATTCCTGTGATGTTAGGATGGATGGTAGCATCACATATCTGAAGTTTTTGTGCTAGTTGTTGTCACCTGCATACCTCCAAGTATTGCCTGGAGGCCCAGGGGACTGGTGGGGTTTCTCCCAGCCTCCCCTTACCACTACATCCATGGGAGAAGAAGGTCTTGCAGATCCCACAACCTGAAGGCCTGACAGTATTCCCTGGTGGAGTGCAGACTGTTAAGCAATACTTTTTGTCACATATACTATATCAGCCTTCTCACTTACCGCAGCCTCCCATCCACCCCTCCTACCTTTATATGAGGACAATGACACACAGAATAAAGGTAATATTATGATTTATTCGATAGTCAGCAGGACACAAAGCAAGTACAAGTGTGCTGCCAAAGAACGCTTGCAGAACCTTAATAAACTGTACACATAATTGACGGCTGTACAGGCAAAGAAAAGGTGTTTGTCACCGAAAATGGACACACGCCTAGCAATAGTGCCAACAGTGCATGTACCAGAGAATAAAGTATCCAAGTGATCTGGTGTGCGTGTCACCGCAAATTGACACACATGAAGGAAACAGTGTGCAAATCACCGAAGATTGTACAGATTACAACGTTGCTCAAGGTACATACCGGTACAATAAAGAGTTAGCCCGATCTAATATGGCTGCCCGGCAAAGGAGTGGCATAGAGCAGACGTAGAGCAAAGCAAGGCAGGCCTGATCAAAATTGCCATCGGACATGCGTAGCAGAAATAGGAATGAGCAGTGAGGATGCCAGGCAATCACCTGCAGGCCTGATCCAAAATGGCTGTCGGGTGTACGTGGTAGGTGTGGTGACATGTCGTGAGGAAGTCAGGCAGTCACCCGCAGGGCTCAAGCAGCAGAGCTGGGCCTCTTAGCAACCATTTAAATTTAGTTCCTAGTACCCCAGAGGTGCGCTACTAGAACAAGGCAGCACCTTTAATGTCGGAAGATTGACCACGTGAAAGGCTGCCACAAAGATGTTCATCGTGGTCTGACCAGGAATCTTCACCCAGCCAGGCACAATCTGAAGAAGACACGCGTGGAGTGTCCTGCTGGCTGGCAACCCATTGTCAGTATAGGAAGGCTGACATGCAAATTAAAGGTATGATTTATTCGATAGTCAGGAGGACAGAAAACACCACCTCCTCACACGGAGATCCACTGCCAACTCCCTTCACCATTCATCCCATAACTTCCATGCATTCTTCAGGTATGTGTTACCACAGACACCAGAAGAGTGCAACCCAACACCTTACTCCTGCTTTCACTAAATGTTTCTCTTTATTTGGGTGGTTAATGTAAAATAATGACAGTTGCATGTAAGACCAATGTAAAAATGCAGCATAGCAAATTTCCACAGTCAATTCACAGGAAAACAAGTAAAAAAGAAGCTTACATTCGATTTTGGTGAGGACGGCATTGAGTCGCTTCATGGTCAAGTAGCAGCAGTAAAGTGAGGACTTGCACAATCGGATTCAAGATGGAATCCAAAAAAAAGGTACGTTTCTAACTCATATCCCTTCAATTTCGTCAACTCAGGGTTGGTGGTTTACCCACTATAGTTTCCTCGATGGGAAGTGACATCGTAATTGGGCCAGCAGTAATCCTGGCTGGACTCTCTCTGATAGCCGCTTTTGCCTTTGATGCTGTCAATGCGAGTGGAAATGTCTGTCGGTGTCTGGAGGATTTGGGCGGACAATCGTTCTTAAACCTGCCAACATCTACATAGAGCAAGAGGACTGCCTAGTTGATGGATGATGAATCACCCGAAAAAGCCACAGCAGGACCAGATCCACCAAGATCTAAATCAAGCCCTTGGAGAGGTGCGTAAAATCATTTCATGATAATAAAATGATGTTCACAAAATGTTTGGGAAACATAGCAAGATAGTGAATGAAGTTTATGAAAGGTATAACGTTGAAAGCCAAAACAACATTTTGTCAAAGTTGAGGTAGAACATATGGATCATAATATTTCTAAAGGATATATTGAACCCAATGGTTCTCTGATGCACCAGAAAAAATGCGATATGTCTGGTAAATACAGATCAATTGCTCTCATTTTGTGGACTAATACAGTATTACATAATCTCATTGATCATTTTACAGACAGAAGTGGAGGCTGTTCAGAATTCTCAAGAAAATGTGACCTAAGTGTTGGTAGAGAATTAGTGTATGAAAGAGCACATTGTCACTGAGCTAATCCATTGGTCATCTGGTCAATGAAGTGGGAATATAACAGCTACAGATGTTTAAGCTTGAAGGTGTGGGTAATGCTACCAAGGGTGGAAGGTAAGCACATGTGGTATGCTTCTAGGATGCTAATTTGAACCTTTTAGCGATACAATATTCACTCACTGAAAGGCAATTATTTGGTGTGGTTATTTATGCAGTATTTTATGATCACATGTGTGATGACAGTTTCAAGTGCAAATGTACTATGATGTCATGAGCATCCATAAAAGCCCCAGCATTCCATTACATTGTGTGTTGCACAGCCAGTTCAGATGGATTTTCGTCACTAATGTCTGGAGCATCAAAATTTAGGCACAGAGAAGCCGCCTTGTTTCTGCTTAAGTGAACTCATGGCAGCCTCAATACACTGTTAAGTGCATACATTATTTATCTGAGCAGCAATTTGTAAACTAAAGGAACTTCGGCAGGATCCACTAAACCGCATTTGCCTCCTCATGCTCACTCTGGAATCTTCTAGAAACATTCCTTTGAGCTCTTGACATTTGCCGCCTCATAAACATTCTGGAACCTTGATGAACATTCTAAAAGCTAGAACACCCCCTCAAAGTTCAGTGAGCCTCTTGAATCCAAACGGTCTTTGTAATCACGCCCTGGTTGGCAATTGCCTCTCCTTAGTGAACCTGACTCTTTCCTGTCAGCTTACCTGAAGATCATTCCAGTCATCCTTTTACACCTGATGGTCAGTGTCAGTCAGCAATCAGTCTGGAAGGTCTCCTGAATCCTCGCCACCGAACCCAGGAGATACAAATACAAGAAGAGGGATAAAGAAAGGAGAAAGATTAGGATAACTATAAGGAAATGTGAAAGTGTTTACACGCATTATAAAAGCAAAGAGACTTTTCTCAAAAGCACAGTGACTTGACCCAAAATCCTTTTTGAATAGGAGGCACCAAACAACAGTATGGCTAAGATTAAGACATCGTTGCTATCAAACTTAAAACCAAAGCCGATAGACATTGTTGCGAATGATCCAGCGTGGAATACAAAATCCCTCCCTCCGTCACAGACCAAAAGATTTCACAAACACTCTCAATCACTACATTCGCTGGTGGGGCCCATAACACCAACATTCATTTATCATCGATCTGTTATCTAGGGAGGTGATTGTTCCATCCGCTGAAATGAAAGGAAATACCCCTTGATCCTAAAGAGCAATAAGCCTGCATAACCCTCTATTACCCATCAGACACTAATTCAATCTTCGGTATTCCTCTCATAGGTTGGGGATGAATCAGCTAGTTGCTGGTTTAGGTTGATTTTCTAATTCTCTAATCACTTTGCATTAATACATTTTCCATAAATAAATAACCCAACTCATTTATGTAATGAATCAAATCAATCTTTATCTAGTTAATGCAAATAAAATCATTGGTTATTCAAGCAGCTGGCCATCATATTTACCTATTCTGGCTAATTGTCGTCCTCTAAGTCAAATTCAGTTGTTCTGTCATTCTATGCCCATGAAATGAACGAGTTTAGTTCATCAGGTAATTGGGCATCCGATCAGTCCGTCAAAGATTTAGGGAAACAGCTGTCCTGCAGTGTCACCGTCCTCTCCGTCAGCATAACGTCAGGAAATCAAAGAAGGCGAACACCAACTCACTATTCTATGGTATTTTACAGGAAAATCAACACATCATTGTAACAAATATCAATTTTAGACGATCCTCATTGGTGGATTTGAGGTCAGACGGTGAAGTTCCCACATCCTTTCTTAGGTTAGATCATTCCAATTGCTAGTTCCGGTTTAAAGACAGTTCTTTGTTCATCTCAGCTTGGCTCTGCTCCCAGTGTGGCCTTGATGGGTACACTCTGCCTGAGGTCAGTAGGAGGCCAATACTGCTGGTGTTGGCGCAGGCGCATTTCACCTAGAACCACGTGTTTGTCAAGATAGCCAGGTTCAACGTCTAGGACGGCCATTTTAACTAGGCCCGAATGGTCGACTTAAGCAAAGAAACACAAAAATGTAATTAATACATAGAAATGACTAATAAAATGTTGTTCTCTCGCTAATACCCATATGTGTGTGTATTTATCTAGCAAAGGCGCTGTGACTCGCTTCTTCGGCAATGCGGCGGCAACAGCAGTGGCGGCGACACGCTTACTTTGTGATGCGACGGCTACAGCAGCAGGGACAGCACACTTCTTCCTCGTTACGTCGACTTTCCAGCTCCCAGCATCAAACAGACTCTAGAGGTCCTAAATAGCAGCAGGCACCTCTCTGCAGGATAGAATTCCCAGCAAGGAAATTCAGGGGAGCTGGTGGTGAAGTCTTTGTGTCTCTGAGGAGATCTTCCTCAAGATGCAAAAACTACAGTTGATGGACAGAATGCAGAACGATGTCATACATTCACCCCAGTACAGAGATCTGGGCCTAGATCCATCGTTATTTTGCTCACCATGCCATTCCAATTTGAACCTAACCATATGCAAATCAGCCTTGACCCTATGCCTCATGGGAACAGACCAGCCCGAACTGCCAAGCCAGGTCCTCCCTGGACAGGAAACAAGCATCCTAGGACCGGTTTCGGGGTTTGCTGTAACACTTTTCACCATAAGTGGGATGGGTATGCCCACACGTCGGTTCCTTGCTCACTATGCAACTCGATTCAAGCTAGCCTTCCTGAAGAAGGGTGACATACACTGAAACCAGTCCCAGGATGCTTGTTTCCAGTCCAGGGAGGGCCTGGCCTGGCAGTTCGGTCTGGACTGTTCCCATGGGGCGCAGGGTCAAGACTGATTTGCATATGGCTGGGTCCAAACTGGGGTGGTGTAGTGGGCAAAAGAACGATGGATTTAACCCTGATTTTTTGATTGGGGAGAATGTTTGCATTGTCAGCATTCAGTCCATCATTTGTTTGCTCTAACGATCTTCCTCAAGATGACAAAGTAAACACAGCAAAGTCCTTTTCTTCTTTCCTTGGCAATGAAGTAGCCACTGCAGGCAAACCCCAACAGCAAACAGCACAGGGGCAATAATCTTCCTTCAGCTTTTCCGGCTCTTCTCCTTGGCAATGGTTCCTCTCGATTTCCCAGAAGTGATCTAAAGTTCTGGGAACTGGGTCCCCCTTTTTATACACATAAATCCTTTGTCTCCGAAGGCAGAGAGTATCTGTACCCAGCCAAAACCATTTCTATCCTCTCTGGTGCAGCTTCCTGGCAGGAGGTGGAGACAGCATTGTTGAAAGCAGACCTGGCCCAGGCAGGTGAAAGGAAATCTCCTCTCCCCACTCTAAATTCAACCCAGGTCCCATTCAACCCAGCCCTGACTCATCAGACCGCTGGAGCCGCAGCCCTCTCCCAGCTCCTGTCATTCACAAGCCAGACATGCAATACACACACCTAGCAGAGGCACACTGGATGGTTAGGCAAGAAAATACCTGCTCTCCAAAAGTGGTATTTTCAAACACAGAATGTTAAAGTCACCCACACTAAAAGATGCACTTTAACATTCTGAGTTCAGGCATACTAAACTTTATTTTCCAATCTTGTTCCCTGGGTCAGTTATGTTTATAAGATGTTATAATCAAACTGCCCATTCTGGCCTATGGGAACAGATAGCCTTGCAATAGTGAAAAACGAAATTGGCAGCATTTCACTATCAGGACATGCCACACACATCAGGGCATATCCTACCTTTCACATACAGTGCACCCTACCCAAAGGGGTACAGTGGGCCTACCTTAGGGGTGACTAACATGCAGAAAAGGGAAGATTTGGGGACCGGCAAGTATGTGCATTGCCAAGTCGGCATGGCAGTCCCAGCCACATTTTACAAGCTGCTTTTGTGGGTGGGACAATCAGTGCTGCAAGCCCACCAGCAGCATTTGCTTCACAGGCCCTGGGCACACATGGTGCACTGTACTAGTGTCTGACAAGTAAATCAAATAACCAATCATGGAATCACCAATCCATACAACAATTTACAAAAGGGAGAACTTGCACTTTGACACTGAACAGCAGTGGCAAAGTGCCCAAAGCCTCTAGACCAGCAAAAACATAGGAAAACACAGGAGGCAACAGCAAAAAATGGAAGGGAGACTCACACCAATGGTGCCAAGTCTAACATTCAACAATCTGTATTCTCATAGATTTTGTCAAGAAAATTGGGAGTCAATGGTGGATTCAATTCAAATTCTGGTGTAAAACCCTGTACCAGATCCTGACTCGCAACAATTTATACGTAAATAATAACTTTATCCCTGTATGGGAACCTTCACTCGTTGGGACAAACTTTTTTTTCAAAAAGCTAATTATCTGTCTAAAGCTGAAAAAAGCGAGCAATTATCTTGCCCGAGCTGCAGGTCTATCTCAGCTCTCCCATGTTTTCCACCTTTAGCTGAAAAAAAAATCCACAATTAAAAAGACCCCTTATGCATGACATCGTTCTAGAGTGGATTTTGAGACAGCCAGCCCCATATATTTACATTCCTTTAGCAATGTAGATGTATGATATGAAGGAATGCTCCAAGACCTAAGTAACTGTTTCCTATGAGCCACAGTATCATGAACCACTTTATATCTTGTTTTTTCTGTGGTTTTGCAGTTTTAAAAAGGCAGGCAAATCAATTCCTGCCTATTTCATTATCTGAATCAACACAAAATGATCCTCATATTCGATTTTATGAGTAATCTGCACTATGTTGTCTAAACAAAATGCTTGATAGTAGTCGTTAAGCTGTGGTGAAGCAACACCCCAATCCTCACTTACTTGGCAAACAGATCATAGCATGTATATTCTTCATATACATTTCCAAAAAAGAGAGGTTATTTCTTGAAAATATGAATTATTAACTTTTATGGGAACACTGGAAAAGAGACATAAAAATAATGGGAAAATCATCATTTTCATTAAATAAGATTTTAGAATAAGGATAAAGTCCATCTATTAAATAAATCTTTGACTTTCTGCAGCGTAGTCTAATAATTAAGAAGGAACAAAGTAATGAACTGGATATTGACAAGCAGACTGTTGTTGTAAACACTGAGGTAGGTCGCTAACTTTTGCCTTAAACAATAAAACCTCAGCTTTTGAGTGTTTAATCTCGTAGCCTCCCCACAGAGTTAAATTCCTGATTTTTATCCAAACTCTTTAAATGTTCCCTTTTTCGACTTTCAAATATAAAATAATTTCATATGCAAAGAGTTTAATTTTCAAAATCCCTTGTAATAGGGGGAACAATCGAAGGGTTGATTATGCACTTTTATGGTCTATGACCAAAATCAAGTTGAATGATGATTAAGAAGTTTAACAGCTACTGGCTCAAGAAAGCAAGTAACAAAACAGGAGACATTGGGCAACCCTGATGAGTGCCTCTTTCAATTGCCACAGAGCCTTCAAGTTTATCACTATCCTAGCCTCTTCATTTTTATAAATCATCTGCAGCATCTTTAAAATTGCCTAGGGAAGCCACATTTTGCTGGTATAAACAATATTGCTTCCCAGTTCACTAAATGGAATGCCTTAATGGCACCGATCAACTTTTCAATTGTTGGCAGAGAAATAGCAATAGCCTGGAGCAGATAGCTTGTAATAGCAGGCATAAATCTGCCTGGTCAATTCTGGTCCCTTTTGATTATCTTTTGCACCACTACCTTTTTTTTAGAAAACAAACTACTCTTGCTTCTTTAAAAGATTTGAGTACATCAATTCCTGACATCATTTGAATAAACAATTCTGTTAGAAAAGGGCAGCAATTCAACAGAAACATCCTTGTTTAATTCTGTTGGGATGCCCTCGCTTCCCCATTGTTTTGAATAAGCCATTGCTTTCAATGACCTCTCAACGTCAATAATAGTCATTTCAGCTGTGAGATTATTCTTTGGTACTTCCGTCAATTCAGGTAGCTTAAGTGAGCTGAGATAATGATCAATATCTGCGGAGGAGACTTGATGTATTCTCTGATAAAGGACTTTATAATGTTGGAGAAAAATCCCAGCAATTTCTGTCTTGGCTGCTTGAACCTTAGAAACAGGTTTAAGAATCATACGGCTCATGTTATTATTTGTTTTTAATCTCAGTGGACCATGCAGGAAGTTTACCCATCTGCTGACTCTCTTCATGTGTTTTCTGCCATGCTTCTGGGTGGCACCCTGTACCCCTTTGGTCAGTTGTGCCCCCCTGCGTGTCTCCCAGGAACACTGGATAAATATGGGAGACCTGCCCAGCAACACAGATCCCTGCCTAAAACTTCAATAAGAAGAAGGACTGCCTTCCTGGAACGCTGGCCGGTACCAAGAGGATTGCACTCTGAATGACTGCACCTGCTGCACATTTTGGCACTACATCCCATAAAGACTTTTCTTTCCTTTGAAAAGTGAAGGAGTATACTACCTGAAAGCAACATATTAGAAGAGCCCCACCTGCATTATCTCCAGCAAGAAGAAACTATCTGACCACCTTCAGTTAGACTTTAAAGGATTTGGCCAGATGCATTGTGTGAGATTTTGTCTCAACATCCCAAGGAGCAACTCAGAGATTCTGGAAATGGGTATTGGTGTTGTGGACACTTTGGAACCCCAAGAGAACATTCTGGAAGAAGATCCAGAAGTTGAGACCTCTGGGCAATTTTTGGTAAAAAACTCCATAAGTTGACCGACCGAATGTCAAGAGTCAAATCACCGATGTTCAATCCCGACCCTGCCTGGATTTCTGGTTTGTCCTCCTGAAAATTCCAAAGCTCAGTACTTCCAGGATTTCACAGAGGCCTTGCACTGAAGCAAGCCACCATCCTCGACTCGAAACCTGATCTGATGAGCTGCCTCACATGATGGCGAGAGAAAAAGCTCCAGAAAAATGACTAAGTCCAAAAGTAAAACCTTGACTGGGTCCTACAGCTCCGTGTGTCCAACACACGCTCTTTCCCGGTCGGCCTCAAACTTTGACTTTGTCCAGGCCAAGCACAACCAGATGTTCCAAGTTGGCCTTTTTGTTTTTAGGCACTAAAAAGAGTTTAATCTTTACAAATATCTCCAGTTCCCTACAGTGCATTATTTTCATTTTGGTATCATAAAAATATTTCCTATTTTTATAAACTGTTGTTTGATTTTTATTGTGTGTTGTGTCTTACTTTTTTAATGTATTGTTTTTTTTTAAATACTTTACACACCTGTCTCCTAAGTTAAGCCTGCCTGCTCACAGCCAGCTACCAGTGGTTGAGCAAGGGAATCATTTATTTAGACCTTGACTAGACCTTACATTGTGGCCTTAATACTAGTAGTAGGTACCTACCTACACCTATTAGTAAACCACCTTCCAACAATCAATATTCTGGTTGATTTGAAAACATACATTAATTAGGGCTGTAGTTACTTCCCTCCATGCCTGATCTGCCAGACTTAATCTACTAAATGTGTCTACTATCAGTATTACTCATACCAACCACACAGCTAATTTTTTCCCTATTGCCTATCCGGTAAACCCCATGACCACCCTCCTAGAACCCACCTTACCTTGCAAAATCCTGAGGGGGGAAATTGCCCACCTTTCCACCTAGGCCAGCGACAACCTAGCCTGGTGCCATGTTACTGCACCTAGCATCACTCTTTTCCCTCCCAAACAGAATTACAGGAGCAACCCCACTACTAATTTCATACCTCGGCCTTCCCACAGTTGAAAATATATGAAATGGTTCCCTAAATAGACTTTGATTTTTGATTGTTGTACCAGGGAAGCCTGAGCAACACCAGTCCTAAAACTGCATTAGAAGGCCTCTTCTTTTTGACGTCGAGCTGCTGTGATTGACATATCCGGGAAGACTTGGAGTTGATGCTTCTCAGAAATTGCAAATGCCTTTTAATTTATTATAGCAGGAAGAATCTGTAACTTAATACATTTTCTGCAAAGTTCACAGTGTGAGGATATTTCATATTGGGAGCACAATGTTTGGGGACCATATGTGCCCTCATGATTTACAAATCCTTATAAACAACATTTGAGATTTGATCAGATGTTTGACTAACTGGACAGGGCTACCGGAGCCTCCATTGTTCTCATCTCATCACCTTCGGAAATGTCCCCAAAATGCAAATTGGATTGCCGAGCATGATTTTCCAATTCATTGATCCTATTTAACAGAATTTGAATGTCCTTCTGAATACCCAACTCCTCTTGAAGTTTTATTGGGAATTTATGTCTATTTTAGCCAAATTCTGATGCGGTGCTACAATCTCTTGCATTTGTGTCTGTTTCAAATCCTTAATTTTCATAAGGATGTACTCTAGTAAATGAGATAGGGACTTTATTTGATCATGTGGCTGTGCCTGTTCAGTCCATCTAGCTGTGCAGAATCACTGAGTTAATTTGCTCCCGTGGGCCTACCAAGCCCCTTGACAATGGAATCTGGGATAGTAACTCCAGATATTCTCAGCATCAGACAATTCTCTGAACTAGAAAGGGAAGGCCTCTTCTCTGGTGTGGTAATTGAAATCAAAGCCTTTGTGTTGGCAAACAAAGGATAATCTTTTGGACTTTTCTCATTGTGTAAGCCCCCCAGAGACAACGTTGGCTTGGTTGGAAGGAGGTGCTAGATCTTTGGGTGGGGAGTCAAACTTGTACTCCCTGAACTACCATCTCCACCATTCTGCTCCATACTCAGGTCAGACTTTAGTAACGTTATCATCTGTGGTGCTGCTTTAATTAAAGGAGGATTCTCCAACTTCTCTAATATCATCTTCCCATAGACATCATACTTTTCCCCCCTCTGGGAGGTAGCAGCTGCCCTGCTCTGCCCTCAATAGCAACACTGATTTTGAAATGTAAAGGCATGTGTAGAAAGGTGGAGTATTATGCGGTGATGCTGGTTAGGCTTCAACATGCAACACTCTCACAATACCCCAAAGATGGTCCTTGGATTCACAAAAATAAATCCTTAACTCAGTCCTGGTAGAGTGACAAAGAGCAGTTAGGCTTTACCAGAAGAACATGATATAAGTATCTCAGAGTAGCAATATGGACGATGGGTAATCGGCCCAACTCGAAAGAAATCTGACACCAATTTATAAAAATAAAGTAGATTTTTATAGAAATCTATACACAAAACAAAGTCTTGTTGGATATGTATAACTGGAGTTATGGATTTTAGAACTGAAATTAAACAGTACTGCAAAACTTTATCATTGCGGACAATGGTAAAAAGCACTTGTGACAAATCAGTCACTTGCAGGTCAAGTTGGTTGAAAGTCCCAAAGGGGCATAAAGGGGATGAGGGTCCAGGACCAAACCGCAATGGTCAGTTAAATTTTACCTCGTTCCTGAAGCCTGGGTGCAGAGTTGTCCTGGCTATCCTTGGTGCCGAAGTGGAAGCTGCAGTGGAGCTGGTTATACCGATTGCATGGTACTGATCAGGACCGGGTGCACAAAGTTGATAAGGAAGACACTGCTCACATTGAATGAAGGTTTTGTGGAGTTACCTCCAGGTGCAGTATTGAGTAATAGGTCTGGTTGCCAGATTGACGACAACAAGCCTTGGCAACGGTAAGGTCAGCAGAAAGGTATTTCAAAATCCGGAGGACTGGAGTAAAATGGTAGCCAACTGAAACTTTCTGGAGGTCAAGACTACATTTCCACAATGCACTGAACCATCTACATTAAGGTTATCCCTCAGAGGTCCTGATGGCCAGCGAATATTTGGTTCCTGTATGTTGTTCTTACCAGCGGTGTGTAGGAGACTAGTGCCACTAGTCAAGGGAAGTCTGGAGTTACCTCTGTCTCTCATTGGGGTCCTTCTGTCTGGGGTAACCGAGCTTTGGTCCAGGACGAGTGGCAGTTGTGAAGTTTCAATAAGGTTGCCACAGGTGCAGAGTATTGCGCCTTTGCTTTGTGCAGATCCAGTTGTCGCAGACGCAGGTTTCGTCTTTGTCCTTTGTTGCAAGTCAGATCAGAAATGAGATTCTGGTGTCAGGGGTAGTCCTTAAATCCTAGATTCAGGAGTGTTAGGGTGTGGGTGGAGATGGCCCATGGGTTACTAGCCCCAGCGGCTAATCCACCCTGGGGTGACTACATCCGGTGGTGGGTTTCACTTTTCTACCCAGAACTCTCTATTCTACCACTTTAAAAAATGGCAGTTGTCTTCCTTAGCTATACAGACCAGGCAGCCCACCCTAGATGTGTGGCTAGCTTTTTGGGGGTGTTCACCTACTAAATACCTAATTTGCTTGCCTGCCTAGGTGCAAACATGCCTGGGGGCAACCAGAGACCAGCCCTGGGCGTAGTGGGCGTAGTGAGGCTACGTGAAGCATTAGGGAGTGGGGGCAAATCTATGCCCACCCGCACACTTCGCGTAGTCCCACTATGCGCCGCCCGCCTCCCTCCCGCCCTCATTTTACAATTACTTAGAACATTACATATAAAGAAAATTACTTACCTGAGCTGCCACATCCTGGGGCTCAATCTTGCTGCTTCCTGGCTAGCTTCTTCCTCACGAATGCGCATGCTAGTCAGGAAGTAGCAAGGTGGAGCCCAGAGACACGGCGGGACGCGGCAGCTCAGGTAAGTAATTTTCCATATATGTATTGTTCTAAGTAATTGTAAAATGAGGGAGGGAGGGAGGCGGGTGGTGGGCAACTCTACTCCGCCGCGGCGTGTGCGTAGTCTGCCCCTGCTATGCCTACTTTGCGAAGCGCGAAGTTGGCAGTACTACGCACACTCTGCAGGCGGAGCGGAGCACTGTGCCCACCCTTACCAGAGACTGTTACCTCCTTTGGGAGGCAACCTGGGTGCATATCGCAGGTGGTGAAGTCTTTGAAGCTCACCACCTTGATGTGCCACTTCAGTAGCCATCTTGTAAGGGAGGGTGGTGTAACTTCCTTCCAATCCATGCCATTGTTTCTGACTCTGGGAGAGTTCACACCTGCTGGCAGGGGGTCAGATTCCTGTCTTGGCGGCAGCAGCCGTGGGCTGGCAGCCAGAGCACAGGAAAGGCTGGGGCAACCAGGTGGGCAACCTCTAAGCATGGCAAGGGTGATATGGCCAGGGACATCTTAAGGATTGTTTGGGGCCCTGGGCCAAACCTATTTTGGGGGCCCCTGTTTTGATTAGGTTTGAATTTATGAACCAATTTCTGCTATTTCTTGCCCTCTCTGGCCAGGTCACAGACAGTGCACAGTCACACTTGTCCACATTTCAAATGTATTTACATCTAATATTCAGGGATAGGGGTGTGTGTTTTCAATCTTGTTACACAGCAGCAGCTCACTAATATTATTGCAAATCATTTCTGTGAAATAAAATCTGAGCATTCCTCCCATTTCTCATGTGTGAGGTCCTGTTTTGATCTCAAAGAAACAAGTTTATGGATGTTGCATGAAACATAAACACAACATTTCTCTGCAAACTGTCTGCAGCAGCCTCTCACACAACACCCATATTAAAAATAATTGAAATTAAACAGTATTTAAAACAATCTAAGAATTATTAAAGATCAGCAGTGTAATACTCTCTGTAGAACATAACTGCCTCTATCAGGGGGTCCCCTAAAAGCTTGGGGCCCTGGGCCAGCGCTCACTTTGCCCATGCCTTAAAACATCTGATTGAGGCACGTTGGTTGATACTAAACATGACATATTTTGGCAGTACCATAATGGAGCTGGCAACCTCGAGTTTGTGTAGGTGCTAACCCATTAGTGTTACCTCTCCTGAGGCTTGAGCCGGGAGACGGAGTGTTACTGCTTGTTGAGCTTGTGTGACGACAGTTTTTGTCTTCTTAAATCTTAAACGGTATATTTTATTTTCTTAAACCTTTGTAATGTATTCACAGTGATTTGGCCTCGTTTCATACAATTTTATTCTGGTGGCAGTTTTAGGGATTTTAACAAAGTCATTATATAGAAGGACGTTTTTAATCCTTTTTTAAATACCTAAACCCTTGGAAGCGGCGAATTACCTGCTTGGGACGCTAAATCCGGCACGACCGCCATCTTGGGAGTAGCAAGGGGAGCGGTCTAGTGACTGACTCCCCCATGCTATATCTAGGGTACATGGCGCAAGCGCGCAGCGGCCGTGCACGCCGAAGGTGCGCCAAAGGCAAGCCTGTCTGTGCCCGTCCACGCCTGGCCCGTGCCTAGTGCCACGGCCCCTGGACCACCAATCACAGGTATCCCTTCCCGGACCGCTTACTCAAGATCAGTTCTACTGAGTCTAAAGGGGAGAGGTGGAGTCCCTAATTGTGACTTGTCTTGTGGTCTTTTAACATAGAGCAACCTCGCCAATCGGAGATATGTGCTTCTTGTAATACTGCTTTACCAGATCTTTTATATTTTGCACCTTACAAGGTGAGCGAGTCTGGGCATGGGCGCCAAAATGCCCCGGCCTGTAAATGTGTGTTGTTAAATGCTAGATCCTTGATCAAACACAGCACTGAATGTGCACAACTTATCGAGGATAACAACATTCAGTTGACTTTCATAACAGAGTCCTGGACGGATGACTCCTCGAGCCGGACCTGCTAAAAGCAACCCTGCCAGGCTTTGCTTGCCATTCACTGAATAGGAGTGGTGGAATAAAAGGGGGAGGGCTGGCTATAATATACCCTAGCTAATTTAAAGTGATATTTCATCCTATATCCAATGCAGGCTGCGAAGCGTTGGTATTTAATTTTAACACATCTAGCCATCATACCTTCAAAGGTATTTTAATATATAGACCTCCGAATAATAAACAGGCTTTTGTCTCAGCTATTGGTCATCTGCTGGAAGACAGGGTCTGTCAGAGGTTTTATACTATTCTGGGAGATTTTAATTATCATCTGGAGACGCTCTTTGAATCCAGATACAGCTACCTTTCTAGACATCATGAATAGCGTTGACCTCACTCACGATGTCACTGGTCCGACTCATTTGGCAGGACATACGTTAGATGGCATTTTTACAAACCATCCCGGCCTGCAGGTTATAGGAGTTAGGCCTTTGATATGGACAGATCATTCAGCCATCCTGTTTGACCTAACTAGTCAGGGACATGTCCCAGGGGGGGTTAAGAGCAAGAAACGGATTGAGTTCCGATCCTGGAAAAGAATGGATACTGGAGTGCTCCAGGATCACCTCACTGCCTCACCTGCTCACTTAAGTTTAGGAGCAGAGGAGGGGGCGATGTACTACACAAAATGGGTCGAAAATGCTTGTAATAAGCTAGCTCCAGCTAGGAGCATTATACCCAAGAGACAGACACCGTCGGCCCCCTGGTTTTCAGAGGAACTGAAACAGGGTAAACTTATTTGTAAACGGTTAGAACGGTTATGGAGGAGAGCATACAAGGAAGCAGATAAGCTGGCTTATAGAAAAGGGTTAGCAAACTATAAACAACTGTTGTTTGCTACTAAACAAAAAATGTTTGTGAATAAAATCGAGCTTGCTAAAGACTCAGCCAAAGTCTTTTCAAAACTGTTCTCGATCTCGCCTCCCCGAGTCCTGTCCTACTACAGCCCAGCCAGGAACTCTGTGAAAAGATCGCCTCCTTTTTCTTGAATAAAGTAGAAGTGATCTTTTTGGCCTTAAGTGGTCCTTCGGCAGGGGGGAGTGACCGGGTCCAATTTGATTGGGGGGGGGAATAACGCCCTTATGGTAGTCCTCGAGAAATTTGAGGCTCTGCCTCTAGATCAAGTACGTTGTCTTTTGGAAACGGCTAGATCCGGATCACCTTATGACCCCTGTCCGGTGACCATTGCAGTAGCAGAACCACCCAGTGTTTAATGCTATGATTGATACCGGTTGTTTTCCCAGGCTTTGGAAAAAGGCATCAATCTTACCCCTTCTAAAAAAGCCCAACTTAGACCCGGCTGACCCCTCAAACTTTCACCCAATATCTAGGCTCCCTCTACCAGCTAAAATGGTTGAAAAGGCACTAAATATACAATTAGGGGCCTTCCTTCATAGAACCCAGACGCTGGATGAAACACAATATGGCTTTCGAAGTGGTCATAGCACAGAATCTGCACTTTTGAAGACCACGGATGAGATCAGAAGGGCTGTGGATATGGGTGGAAGGGCCGCCCTGATATTATTAGATCTGTCCGCTGCTTTTGACACGGTCCACCATGAGCATTTGATGGACCGGCTAAGGGCATGCGGACTTCAGGACAAGGCCTGGAATCTCATAAAATCCTTCCTTGCTGCTAGATCCCAGGTGGACTCCATGGGTGGAATCTGCTCAAGGCCGTTTATGTTGCCTTGCGGGGTCCCTCAGGGATCATCCTTGAGTCCGACCCTGTTTAATGTCTACGTTTCCTCACTTGCCCCCATTATTAAGACCTTGGGATTCGATCTGACATCCTACGCAGATGATACCCAAATTGTGGTATCTTTGCAGCCAGGACTGGAGGGCGGTGTGGAAAACGGCTTTCATGATTGCATGATGGCAGTGAGTCATTGGATGGCGGAAAACTGCCTGAAGCTGAACTCTGATAAAACAGAGGTTATAATTTTTGGAAATGCCCCAAATTTTTGGAATGCTAATTGGTGGCCTGCTACTATGGGGAATCTCCCAGTCCCAGTTCAAAAAGTAAAAAAAATGGGAGTAATTATGGATGACAAGCTGAATTTGGGGGCCCAAATTAACTCGGTTTCCTCCTCTACGACTTTTGTTTTGCGGACAGTGAAAACAATTCTGCCTTTCCTGCCTGTAGGGAGTCGGAAAACAATGGTCTCTGCCTTGGTTATGTCAAAGCTCGACTACTGCAACAGCCTCTATTTAAACATCCAGGAACGTTTACTGAACAAATTACAAAGGATACAAAATGCAGCTGCCAGATTGCTTACCGGGACCCCTAAATTTGCGGCGATCTCCAACAAAATTCAGAAGCTACACTGGCTCCCAGTCAGGAAGAGGATACTTTTTAAAACGTTGAGTACTGTTTTTAAAGCACTTCATGGGACCGGGTCAGATTATCTGCAGAAGCAGTTAAAGTGGTATACACCTACAAGAAATCTACGTTCGTTAGGTGCTAAAACGGTAATGGTCCCGAAGATAAAAAAGGTTTCCTGGGGAGGCCGAAGATTTGTTTTTGGGGCAGCTAAGGCGTGGAATGATCTACCGGCTCAGCTCAGAAATATGCCAGGTCTGTTGTCCTTTAGAAGGGCATTAAAAACCTGGTTGTTTATTCATTAAAGTTGCTCAACTATGTGTTTTAAAACCACAGAATGTTGATTGTATGTTAAGCAAACTGCACTCCTTCACTGACACATGACTGGATTTTAAAGTTATTCTTGTATTCAACTTATTGCTCTGTAACAATCATATTAAATTGTTATCTACTATTCCTGCTTACAGTATTATTGATAGTTTTGTGTATGTGGTGTGAGAAAAATAACATTGAAAAATAATAGCTAAATACTGGGCTTTTTGTTCTCCTAGCTGTTGATAGTCCAGAATGTATCTGGTCTAATGTGCTCAGTTGACCTGTGAAACAAATGATTATCTGTTTTAGATAAGCCTCAGTCAGCATGTAGTGGCATTCCTCAGGACTGTTCCATTTCAGGGACTTTATGGCCCATTCATAATTCTTGCAATCCAAACATGTCATATGGGTCACAGGATAGAAGAATGGAATATGAGGGAGGAGCAATATGACAGTGGAATAATATCTAACCGTGCCATTCATCCATGGTTCTTCTACTTCTAACCTTATGTCATCCTTTTCCAGGACATAATAAGCTGGTAAATGGAAGCAAGAAATCGAACCCTGCCTAAAGAATTCTTTCTCTTGGGACTGACGGATGACCCTGCACTAATAGCTCCTCTCTTTATATTCTTTTCAGTGGTTTATATCATCACTGTGCTGGGCAATATTGGCATAATTACATTAATTAAAATGGCTCCCCGCTTGCACACACCCATGTACTTTTTTCTGGGCCACCTGTCATTTTTGGATATATGCTACTGCTCTGCTATTGCCCCAAAAATGCTGGTTGATCTGCTTTGCAAGACGAAGAGGATTTCCATCACTGGGTGTGTGGTGCAACTTTTTGTTTATTGCAAATGTGGCACCATGGAGGCATTGTTACTGACTGTTATGGCCTGTGATCGCTATATCGCTGTGTGTCGGCCACTTTACTATACAACCATTATGACCAATACATATTGCTTCTGGCTGGTGACTGGAATGTATATGATAGCAATTGTGCACTCGGTGACAGAGACATGTTGTACTTTCCAACTATCCTTTTGTCAATGGGAAATTCATCATTTCTGTTGTGACTTTCCTCCATTGCTCAAGATGTCATGCACAGACACTTTCATCAATGAGATGATATTGTTTATATGTATTGGTTTCCTTGTATTTGCTTCTGTTTCAGTAATTCTCTTCTCCTATGTTTCAATTATCTCAACCATCTTCAAGATGCACTCCTCAGAGGGGAGACACCGAGTTTTCTCCACATGCGCACCTCACTTCACAGGTGTGACCTTGTACTTTGGGACTTCCCTCTTCACTTATCTCCGCCCTTCATCCACCTATTCCCTGGACCAAGACAAGGTTGTTAGTTTGTTCTATAGTGTGGTGATCCCCATGCTGAATCCATGGATCTACAGCCTGCGGAATAAGGAGGTAAAGGAGGCCCTGAGGACCATCATTGTGAGAAAAGTGACTAACAGGATTGGTACTCACTGATTAATCAACAATTATTTGAATTAGAAAATACCTGCACAAGAAAACAAAAAGTGATGTAAAGTGTGATGTGCCTAAACACTCAGATTCCATATTTATAAAAATTAGAACATATTTCCAATTTAATGGACGTTTAATGTACAGTTGATGAGATGTGCAACCTATTTTGAATGCTGGGTTTCTATTTTGCTAATGTAGTGCACCCTGGGACTTGTTGTCTTAGTTTGGTTCAGTCAACCATATTGGACTATGACACCTACAAACAATCCCATATGGAACATCTGATATTGGATGATACTTTGAGATAAGTGAAAGTGTACTCACATAATGAGACAAGGAAGAATATGGGATTTTTTCTGTTGAGTGGGAGTGTTCTAGCTTGAATGTCCTTCATTATTGTAGAGGTCTATTGAGCCAGTCTGAGATGGCTTGTTGAAAGAGATGCCTAGAACAATATAAAAAAAATCATTAGGGGAAGCATTTTCTTGTAAACAAAATATTTGCCAAGTCTAGAAACATATCAAATGGGTGATGGACATCACATGCCTCTTGTATCTCTTGTACCAGTGTTGTGAGGTTGCCTAACTCTGGGAACATATTGTCAAAAATGTATTTAACAAATTATTCCTTCTGCTGATTCAGGACATCTCGATGAGCTTAACACAGTGTAAACATTCCTTCTGGTAACTGGATTTACATAAAGGTCAGGAGCTGGTATGTAATTCACATTCATATAAAACAAGTTTTGAATGTGGGAGGAAGTACCAAAGAGCTTACTTGTACTTTTTTTCCAAAGTGAAGAATGGAAGCTTAGCAATCTACCTAAATAAACAGTACTATGTTGAATAACCCGTGCCTGTCATTCTCCTAAAATGATTTGGATAATAGTGTGCACATTGAAATATATGTGAAAGTTTTAAAAGGTTTGGGTGTCATGAACATCCATAATATGAGCATATGTCAGACTGGAGTGACAGTATGGGGCTTTGCAGAGCTTGGACAAAAGTGAGGTGATATTTCATGGTAATAAATAACACAATGCAAATATACATCAGTAATAACAATAGGTACACTTAGAATTGCGTATAATACTTTGGATGAGCACATGGTATGGTCATATCATCTTTTCAGTTTTCCTCAGCGACGTCATATGTGAGATCACAAGCACTCAGCTATGTAATGAGTAAGATATGGTTCAACAAAACTGGTATCTTTACACATTACATCATTTAACTATTTTAACAAACAATAATGTCTCATGAACAGCATTAACCATAGCTTACTACCAACAACCTGTTTTCAGTGTTTGCAAAAATATTTTACCACCCATTGCAGGGTGATAGATACTTCCAAAGTTCTCCTTCACCCCAGAGCAGGATTCAAATTGTAATGCACCAAACATAAAACTGGCACTATGACTGACACCGCCTTTCATGCAAGTACTGGCTGTGCTGCATTTCTGTGCTGCTACTGGTCCATAGCACAGATGAGCAGGACATCTGCATTGCATTTCACAGCCTACTGGCTAAAAAGAGTTGAACTAGGTAAAGGGTACACTCCTTGTTTTACTCTCTTGTGATACTGACCAATCAATTCATACTTGTTAGACAAAATGCAAGTATCCCTCCCATTACCTTTTGTGTGTTTAATGTACTGGCCTAAGGGTATGCCTTGATGTGGGTCCCATGCTCACTGTGCCACTGAAACCAAGCTATACCTGGCTGATGAGACCTTATCAGGGCAAAATCGCTCCTAGGTTGCTTGTGTTCCAGTGAGGACCTGACCTCACAGTTCAGGCTTGCACTGGTGGCTGCAGCAAATCTAAACTGGTAGGGCGGGAGGGTGTTTGACGAATAATTAAAAAAGAAAAATGTATCTGTTGCTGCTGCCAATGCTGATGCTGCAGACCGCCACGGTGCTCCTCTCGGCAGTCACCAGGGCACCATGCACAGGCTTCCCACCCAATCCAGAAACTGTTCTCATGCTATACCAGGCATGAGAGAAGCATCTGGATTGGTCTGAGCGGGCTGCACTGACGCTCGCTCAGGCCCGGGTACCTGTGTCATTTCCCCACTTAGCTATGCAACACAGCTAGGTTGGAGAAATGTAAGTGCGCATGTTGGTTTGGCTGCCCTAAAATGGCCGGCAAAACTGACATGCACACTTGCATTGCCCATTACTCCTCCTTCTTGCAATGGCCCGGCCCGCTCTGCCCTAGATTCCATGGCTTAGTTAGTCAGTGGAAAATAAATTGATAATATTGTTTTATTGTCATTTTATTTTTGATGACCACCATTATGGAGGAGCCCCCCACAGGCTGGACTGTTCCCAGGAAGAGCAGGATCAAAGGTGATTTGTATTTGGCTGGGTGTAAATTGGGGTTAGCAAAAGAATGATGGGTTAGAATTCTATCCAAAGCAATTGCAAGTGCTTAGACTTCTTGTAAAATCCTACCATCTACGTTTGTGTATTTGATGTGCTGCCCTAAGTGGCCAAGGGTAGAACCAAGCTGCACCTGACTGAAGAACTCCGGAAAACCGGGCTTGGGTTGGAGAAGACCTGGTTTTGCAGGTCGGGCTAGACTACTCCTTTTGGAGCTGGTCAAGACTGGTTTGCAAATGGCTGGGTTTAATCTGACGTGGCATGGTGGGTAAAAGACTAATGGGTTGTAATGCTACCCCAAGTGATTGTCAGACGTTAGACTTATTGCAAGCATCCTCCCATTAACTTTTGTGTGTTTTCGATGCTTCTGAATGTGAAACCATTTTATGGCTTTACTTACCTGTCCATCCAGTCTAGACTTTGGGGGGCAGATTTAAGAAAATATCACACAATGCAAAAAAGCACCATGACTTGCTGCACAGCGTGACAGGATGAAAGCAGGAATGCGCCATATCGATTAAGATAAGGCGCATTCCTGCTCTCTTCCTGTCCAGGCTCCCTGAGTGCTTCCTAATGCCAATGCAAGCACCCTGCCATCATGGAGACAGAGTGTCTGCATTACAGGCAGGTTTTTTTGTGCAGGAAGGGACTCATTTCTGCACAAAACAATCCTTAGAGGCATTTTCCAAACAGGAAATAACTAGGTGAAGTAAAGATCTTTTCCCTCGTTACTCCTCTGTCGTGAAGGCGTACTACTATTTTGACACATTCCCGGATTTACAAGTCTGTGTAAATCTGGGAGTGCACCAAAATCAATGGGTGGATGCATGGGAACGCCCATGTTCCACCCATGGAACCCCTTCTCAATGCATGTTAAGGCAAGGCAGCGCATTGCGCTACCTTGTGTTACTCTGGATTTACTAAGCCATGCAAACTCATACAAGGTAGCTTTGCATGGCTTAGTAAATCTCAAGAAGGGCCTTGCGTTGCCTTGTGTCACCTTGCATGAAGCAAGGGCAGTGCAAGGGAATAATGAAAACTACTATTCAGGGCCTGTTTTTAAATTTTATTTAACGTCCATCTCAATGACGAAGTCAGATTTTTCATAAATATTGAGAGGAAGGGTCCTTTAGAAAATTACCATTTCCCTGCCTGAAGCACCTAGAGGCTGATTTGCATTAGCCTCCAAATGTCACCCATGCTGTGAATGGCCATGGGGAAGTGTTTAAACTGCTCCCAGACCAGAGACAATGACTGGGTTTGAGGATGTGTTTTGCTCCTTAATTTACTTTGAAGGGGCCCTCTCCACCACAAGCAGATGTCAGATGACAGCAACACACATCTTCATTCTTCACAAGGGGAGAAGGATGTTGCCATCTAGAATTGGAGTAGGGGTCACTATGGAATTGTTTGCTTCTCATGCCCCTCCATAATCAATAAATTAGCCATAAGTAAACACACTCACATTTGCAGTGGCTCTTGTGTACCATTCTCACAAGAGCTGCTGCAAAAGTGAGTAGGTTTACTCCAGGAACCAATTACCCCGTTGGTTAGGGAGGAGCATGAGTCACCCCCACCGATACGCTAGTGTGAGGCTTAAAGGTGGCATCCCCTGGCACTTCCTACTGAAACTGTAGAAGAACAAAAGAAGGACTGCAGCTGCTGTTTGAGACATGTTAGGTGATCCGAATAGCTGGACCTCATCCCCTTAGTTGACTGGCCTCCTGTGTAATCCATGGGGCCACAATAAGCTGCAAGAGGCCTCTTCCTGAAGTGTCCAGCTCACCAGTACCAACTGGCCCTTAGCTTGACCCTGCTTGTGGCCTCTGCTGGAGTTAGTTCTGACTCCCAAATGGTCTGAAATGGAGAAAGAACTAAGAAAGAACCATCTAAAAAAACTTGATCTTGCTTTTCTTTTAAATTCTCCAGCCAGCACTAAGAAGGCGTTAGATCAGCACTTTATACATTATAAGTCTTTGAATGCATTAATAGTTCAGTATTATAATTACTGTAAATAACTGATATTTTGGAATCAATCTAAATGTGCTTATTATTTTAGGTTTGCTTGGAACAAACAATGTTTTCATGCCAAAGAATGCAATACGTGGAAAACAGTCTTCAGAAAATTGTTTGGTATTTGGACAGTATGAATTTAGAATACTATCCTCAGGATTATCTAAAGCTGAGGAAAATGTTTTCACATTTCATGTATTCTCTTTCCTGATATTGTAACGTGGGAGATGTACATCTTCGTGGTACCCGGGAGCTCCAGGGTACCCGTAGGGTGTTAGTTGCGCTATATAAATGCTGATAAATATAATAAGAGGTCTCAAGAAAGTTTTCAGGGAGCCCAAAAAATGTAGCTTCTAAATGGCTTCCTAAGAGTGCAATGACGATCAGTGGGACATTTTTTGTAGAGAAGAAAACATCAACCAGAAGAAGAAGGGTGAATTAGAGATGAGGATTTAGCTGGAAGGTGCTTGAACAATGAAGGTAGGACCTACGGCGGGGGGTGTAGAAGTTCACCATTCCAAAGTCACCTAATACACAATCCAATTCATTTTCCATTATAACTTGATTGTTCCCTAATGGCCTTGTGCCATTTAGGAAGCTAAATACATCATGCACGTATATAAACAAGATGATAACTAACACAATAATATCAATGCTGCAAGCACCCCACTCCAGCAGACTTATGGATCCATTCTGTCTGCCACACCCGGTAAAACACCTGAAATTTCAAAACACTTTTCATGCAAAAGTTCTGCAAATGTTTCACCCCCTCCAACAGGCTAGTGTACATTAAGGGGACTAGGTCATTGTGTCAAGCTTTATACACCCATCCAAGTCGGACCGTACTCATCCACAGAACCCAATGGCACCGTAGTCAATGCACAGAGCAGCTAAGAATTTTTCCAGCAATAAATGTGGCCTGCGGTCTGACAGAAGCCAATGTTTGTGTCCCTTCACATAGGGAAGCCATAGTGGGTTGTGTAAATACATTTGCCCAGAGCAGACAACATCTGACACATACATCACCTGTGGGGGGGGGAGGGAGATGATAAGACACCCGAACATCATTGAACATCACTTTGATCCTGGTACATTATAAAAACCCAACCAAAGTACCATTTCCACCAGAGCAGAACTGAAGACACATTACATTAAAGGACACTACATCACAAGGCAGTAACAATTAAATATACAGCCACCTCTCTTATCCATCATTGACTGCATCTTTGACTTTGTCCACTGCCATGTAGGCAAGGTTTGAACTCTACCACATACACAAGACAGTTTGTGTATGTCCACAGACACGCAAGCCAACATATAACATACATAGGAGTGCTACCAAAACAGACCTTACTACATGTGTGTCGTGTGTGAGCTATCCTCTTCAGATACACAGCTGCACTCCACTGAATGAATAACTATCAGGAGTGGATATTTCCAGTCTACCACTTATAACTTTTTATAGGCGGAAGAAAAACGTATGTAGTCAGAGATTTACCTTCTTCTGAGTGGACCAGTCATTAAATGTATGCATTTGTGAAATTGTGAAAAGCAGTTGTAACCGACTAAACAATGAATCTAATGTAAAAGCTTGGAGAAAATATAATTAAAATAGTCAATTAAACTTTGGCGCTTTTTCTGGGCGTAATTTACATCTTACCTGGATTTGTTAATTGCTTCTTCTTTGTGCCTTTGAGAATAAGGTCTTCAAGATGATGGAGCTTGATACATTCCCTGGAATCACAAACTAGTTTATAGGTTCCCCTTGCCACCATCAACAGTGAAGAAAGGATTCTGACATCTGCAGGTCACTGCTTGCCGCGGGTGTATTATGTATTCATTTAATAGTCGTTTTAGTTTTCGTTTGAACATCCTTAGGAAACACAGAACATTTCCAGGAGGGCATCGAGGCAGAGTTTGGATCTTCACTTGAGATGCAGTGTAAGAAAGGAATCTTGAGCAGCAAAAAAATATATAAATGAAGAAAAGCTTGTAAACTTTAGAGAGATCAATTACGAAAAAATATTTTTGAAAGTATGAGTTAATGCATCTCCTTGCCAATCTGGCACGGTTTGCTCTGTGAAACCCACTTATATTCCGACGCTGGTTGGTGTGATTGCGCAAAGTCAAAATATATGACGATTATGGGGCTCATTTATGATTACGTGCGTCACTTTTGCGCCGCCAGGGCGTCACTTTTTGTGACACATCAGCGGCGTAAAAACTGGACCCTGTTGCACCATATTTACAAAGTGACGCATCTAGGTAGATGCGTCACTTTGTAAACCCCTGCGCTACATTATACCTGCGTCAGGTATAATGGGGCAGATTTACAAGCCCCGTGCGCCACTTTTGCACCACCGTTGCGTCACTTTTGTGACGCAGCGGGGGCGCAAAGCTAGCGCCATGCTGTGACAGATTTACAACGTGACGCATCTAGGAAGATGCGTCACGTTGTAAAGCCCTGCGCCACATTAAACCCGCGTCAGGTTTCATGTATGCAGGGTGTGCGTTACTTCGGAAAAAGCCTCGGAAAAGTGACGCAGTGAAATCTACAAGATTTCACGCAGTCACTTTTCCGACGCTAGTGCGTCAAATCCTTACGCCTGCTTCAAGCAGGCGTAAGGCGTGACGCACCATGTTAGGGATAGGGCAGGTTGGAACAGTGCTGGAGTTGCGTCGCGCTTGCGACACAACTTCAGCATTGCGCCAACCATACCCAAGCAGATGCGTCACGCATCTGCTTGTCCTTGCGCCACGATGCACCGCATTGTAAATGCGGCGCATCTGCAGTGGCGTAAGGGCAAACTTGCGTGACGTATCTTCCTTGGTGCATCCCTGCTGTTTTGCAGGGATGCGCCAGGGAACGTAAATCTGCCCCCATGTTAGGGATAGGGCCGGTTGGAACAGTGCTGGAGTTGCGTCGCGCTTGCGACACAACTTCAGCACTGCGCCAACCTTACCCAAGCAGATGAGTCACGCATCTGCTTGTCCTTGCGCCACGATGCACCGCATTGTAAATGCGGCGCATCTGCGGTGGTGTAAGGGCAAACTTGCGTGACGAATCTTCCCTGGCGCATCCCTGCTGATTTGCAGGGATGCGCCAGGGAACAAAAATCTGCCCCCATGTATGCAGGGTGGGCATTCCCACGTAAGTAAGCATCATAGAAGTGACGCAGTGAAATCTATGGGATTTCACTGTGCCACTTCTAGGGTGAAAATGTGTAAATACCTTACGCCTGCCTCACAGCAGGCGTAAGACTGACGCAGGCCCTTTCACATGGGGCTTGCCCCATGTGAAAGGACACATTGCTGGAGTTGCGTCACTTTTGTGACACACTCCAGCAATGCGTCACTTTTGCGCCTACAGATACGTCAGAAATACTGACGTGTCTGTAGCTCCTTGCGACATGATGCGTCATACTGTAAATATGACGCATCCATCATGTCGCAAGGAGGGCGCTTTGAGAAGTTACGCATCGCTGCTTTCACTCAGCGATGCGTCACTTCTCATGAATGAGGCCCTTAGTTTTGTCCTGTCCTCTAGGCAGCTTTTTTTATTTCTGACACACACAACATGTATTGGAGTGTTCGGTTCTTTGTTGTGACTGTCCAAGATAGTGAGACTCGTAGACGTGATCTAAAAGATGCAAGGTTTGTACACCTGCCACCCAAAAAAATAAATCAATTACCGATCTGCCATGTACCTATGTATATGGACTAAAAATGTCTTAATAGTCCCTGTGCTGGTACTTGTTTAATAAATGAAGCTCACCTGTGGCGATTTTAGATTTCACATTAACATCCCCGAAAGCAGCATGGCCGGCCTGCTGGAGGCTGTGGTGGAAACCGTGGCCTCTGAATAGCAAAGGCTCAGCATTAATTTAAACACTAAGCTAATAAGTTGGTTTCGTTTTGTTATGCTGAGCTTTATTGCTCTTCTTTTGATCAGAATGAGCGCCTGTGGAGAAGGGCTGTCCTGATCAGATCAGGAGGAGAGTAGACCTACTGAATTTACAGGTGCCGTGTACCTATTTCTGCCTTCATGCCTTCTAATCTATGCATTGTGTGGTGCTGCACCTTGGACTTTTAAGTTTATAATACCATACCTTTAGCACGTGTACTTTGTATACATGGTACGCATATCCAAGGCGGAGTGGGCTACTATGCATATACTTTGTTAGAGCCGCCATCCTTGGACGTGCCAGCAGCTATTTATGACAATCTGGAGGATTGTATCTTTAGCATATCTCCTCGATAGGGGCTTCTGACACTATACACAGGCTACAGTACTATGGGGCAGATTTATGAGCACCTTGCCCCACTTTTGCGTCACTTTTAACATGGGAAAAGTGACGCAAAAGTGGCGCAAGGGGCTCATAAATCTGCCCCATATGTGTCTGTCTTCAAATCTTCAATTATACAAGCACTGCAGTGGCATACCCATTATTATCGGTTCTGCCAGTTTTTATGTATTAGGAAAAACACTGGTTTGTTGCGATTGCAAGAAAAAGCCCACACATTGTGCGCCAGTGCTCTCGATGGATCGCTGCTGTGTGAACAGGTGTCTTGGTTGTATTTTGTTTCTTCCAATAGCACATTGCATCCACATCGGTGATGGGCCTGCTCCATCCGAGACGGATCACTCAGTGCAGACGTTAGGATGTCACTTGTAGGCACTACTGGCCATTATTAGTTCTTTGTCACCAAAGCTTTTTTTGTCCCTATTTGCAATTCATCTTTTTGTTCTGTGAAACTCTCAAGCAGGTATGCGTCAGTCCAAGGACAGAGTGGCATAGCAGTGTTGCTTCCTGGCCAGCATGAGTTTTGGGGGTGGCAGCCTCCCCCCTGCTCTTACCTGCGGCCACACAGGGAGGTAAACGCTGGATTTGGTCACCAGCACCTCCCCCACCCCTCTCTTACGGCCGCCGCAAAGCCTGTACCAGCCACGGGTGGTGGAAGGCCTAGCTACTCCGAAGCAAGGACATCTAGACAGAATAAAGTACTCAACGGTCATGGACCTGCTGAGGTAGGTGAAGAAGTGCAGTGGCTCAGAACTCACATGGGCGACCATGGAAGTGCAGTGGCTCAGAACTCACATGGGCGACCATGGAAGTGCAGTGGCTCAGAACTCACATGGGCGACCATGGAAGTGCAGTGGCTCAGAACTCACATGGGCGACCATGGAAGTGCAGTGGCTCAGAACTCACATGGGCGACCATGGAAGTGCAGTGGCTCAGAACTCACATGGGCGACCATGGAAGTGCAGTGGCTCAGAACTCACATGGGCGACCATGGAAGTGCAGTGGCTCAGAACTCACATGGGCGACCATGGAAGTGCAGTGGCTCAGAACTCACATGGGCGACCATGGAAGTGCAGTGGCTCAGAACTCACATGGGCGACCATGGAAGTGCAGTGGCTCAGAACTCACATGGGCGACCATGGAAGTGCAGTGGCTCAGAACTGACATGGGCGACCATGGAAGTGTAGTGGCTAAGAACTCACATGGGCGACAATGGAAGTGCAGTGGCTCAGAACTGACATGGGCGACCATGGAAGTGCAGTGGCTCAGAACTCACATGGGCGACCATGGAAGTGCAGTGGCTCAGAACTCACATGGGCGACCATGGAAGTGCAGTGGCTCAGAACTCACATGGGCGACCATGGAAGTGTAGTGGCTCAGAACTCACATGGGCGACCATGGAAGTGCAGTGGCTCAGAACTCACATGGGCGACCATGGAAGTGCAGTGGCTCAGAACTCACATGGGCGACCATGGAAGTGCAGTGGCTCAGAACTCACATGGGCGACCATGGAAGTGCAGTGGCTCAGAACTGACATGGGCGACCATGGAAGTGTAGTGGCTAAGAACTCACATGGGCGACAATGGAAGTGCAGTGGCTCAGAACTGACATGGGCGACCATGGAAGTGCAGTGGCTCAGAACTCACATGGGCGACCATGGAAGTGCAGTGGCTCAGAACTCACATGGGCGACCATGGAAGTGCAGTGGCTCAGAGCTGACATGGGCGACCATGGAAGTGTAGTGGCTAAGAACTCACATGGGCGACAATGGAAGTGCAGTGGCTCAGAACTCACATGGGCCAGCATGGAGTACAGCAGGAAGTGCAGTGGCTCAGAACTCACATGGGCCAGCATGGAAGTGCAGTGGCTTACAACCCATGTGTGAGGTGTGTCAAAAGGTGCAGTGGGCAGAGGTACAAGTGGGCGGTATGGGAGGGGCACAACATACCCATACATTTTTATTTTATGAAAAAACGTTCCTTCTCTTTTTGTGAAAAGTCAACTTTCTTGGGACGGTTAATTCCGGTACTTTCAGCTGAAATGCCAATGCCATTCACGGAGTCTCCTGTGCTGTGAATCTGAAGACGGGTAGACCGCTAAACAAGAAACACGCCTTCTTGCCAGGGTGCCTGCCTGCCTGAAAGAAATGCAAATGTGCACAACTGGCCAATCTGTAAATGTAAAGGGTGATTGAGTGTCTGTACTTGCTTTAATTGATATAATCGATTGCCGCTTTGTGATGACAAAGATTTATTCTTTATTCAGCGATAGTGCAAGGGAAGTACCCGCTGAGCTGTGAAGTGCTTGCTTCTAAGGGACAGCTACATAAAGAAAAATGCATTACTTAGAGTCTAGACATTACTAAAATATATATTTTGGAAGCACCATTTTATCTTAAAGCTTTTTGAACATTTTGTAGCAGTCTATCTTAAACTGTGTGCAATTCAAGTTTAAAATAATGACTGCAATATTCACAGTCCTTTCTGTCACAGACTGGCACGAAATATACACAAGTCACTATTCTTGATTGCACCAACCCTTATTTAATTCTGTGACTCGTTGCTCACAGACACAGAAGAACTCTGCAGAACATTAACTTATAGAGGTTGCACAATGTTTATAGCACATTTGCAACTGATTAACGTATGTATTTCCCATTTAAGCTGTGTGATATTTTACATGTATCTACCTGGAGGTTAAAGACCAAAAAGAGTACAGAATATTTTGTTTATCAAGCCAAACCTTTGACCCTGCCCCCACACTCACTGACCCCAGCCCTGTTGTATGCAGCATCACGGTTCCCATACTTTATTTAATGCACTTTGACCGCTAGCAATGGGTCACAACTCACAGGGGCTTTTGTGGGCAACAGGAAGAAGTGCACTGCTTCACGAAACATATGGGCGTGAGTTGGAAAAACAAGCATTGGCAAAGCCAATAGGTTTCACCTATACGACATGGGTTTGTCAATGCTTTTCTAGACATGTTGCACAGCTGTGCAACATGGGTTAAAGTTTTTTAAAAAGTGTGTCCGCATTAGAGCAATATTGTTTTCTTTAGAGCACAATGCATGGCAACTTGAGCTGCTGTGCAACGTCTAGAAAAGCATTACCAAGCTCAATTGATGTTGTAAAGGTGAAATGTATTGGCTTTGCCAATGCTTGTTGTATCATATTCTCACTGGGTCCTATTTCTGTCCATTCTCTTCTTTGAGTTGTCTTCTTCTTATTACTTTGCTTTTTTAATTTTTGGTGCAGGTGGTTTGTCAACATATCTGTATATACATTAGTTTCAATTAATCAGTCTCTTTGAAAAAAGTATTACTCCTGTCATAATTCCATCATCCCTTACATCAGATGCAATCTCAAACCTGATTTGGCCCATGGAGTATGGCAAAGTTAAAAACCTTAAATCGAAAATCCTGTCCACCTGAAGGTAAATGGCATAAACGTATGATACAAATAACATGGCCCAGAAAGCACACTTTACAATCTAACAGAAAGCTATTAGTGTGATTAAATCCCAAAACATGGAAGCTAAGATCAATTCCATATTAAATATATAGGAGGATTAAAAACATCCCAACTATGCGTAGAGAAAATCAATAAGGTGCAGATGAGTGGATCTGCAATAAAATTGGGTATATTAACAAGGAATTCTTCTTGATAAAGGTAAACAACTTAGCTACTCTTAACTCTTTCCATGCTCGGGACGGCCATTTGCTTTCAACGCGTCCAGGAAAGAGGAGGTGAGTTTCTCCTCGGGGAGGGGAGATTTTGTTTGTTATCAAAGAGGCATTGGGGAAAGATAATCATTTTCCTTTCCACTGATGTCACTTTCCTGCTGCACAATCGTGATGGAATGCCCACTAGACATCAGGGATTTTTTTTTTGGCTTCTTTTTTAAAAATTGTACAACTACAGCTAGGCACTTTGCAAAAAAAGGGTCCTTTTTTACTGTAAAAATGTGGTGTGTCCACGTTGCGTTTTGGGCCTACCTACACTAGTGAGGTACCATTTTTCTTGGAAGACTTTGGGGAATGCGGGGTGGGTGGAATTATGTGGATCTATGCAGATTCCAGAACTTTCTATCACAGAAATGTGAGGAAAATGTGTTCTTTTTTACAAAGTTTGAGGTTTGCAAGGGATTCTGGGTAACTTAACATGGTGGGAACCAGGCAAGTCTCCCCATCCTGGATTCCTCTGTGTGTCTAGTTTTAAAAAATGTATATGTTTCCTAGGTTTCCCTTGGTGCCGGCAGAGCTAAGGTTCAAAATCTACAGCTAGGCCAGAAGGGTGAGGGGATGGTTCTTTCGAGTTTACAATATGGGATTGTTAGCGGCACTCAATGCTGGTTATTGCAGGTTTGCGTATCAAGAAACACAGAGTTCACCACAAAAGGCAGATTCCCCACTGGCCTATGGATGTAGGTGGTGGATGTTGTTCTAATTCTTTAAAACCAATAAAAGATTTAAACCAAAATCTACAGCTAGCCACTTTGCAAAAAAAGGGTCCGTTTTCACTGTAAAAATGTGGTGTATCCACTTTGCGTTTTGGCCCGTTTCCTGTCGTGGACACTAGGCTTACCCACACAAGTGAGGTACCTTTTTCTTGGAAGACTTTGGGAAATGCAGGGTGGACGGAATTTTGTGGGTCCATGCAGGTTCAGGAACTTTCCATCACAGAAATGTGAGGAAAATGTGTTTCTTTTTAAAGTTTGAGGTTTGCAAAGGATTCTGGGTAGCAGAACCTGGTGAGAGCCAGACAAGTCACCCCATCACGGATTCCCCTCAATGTCTAGTTTTCAAACATGTATAGGTTTTCTAGGTTTCCCTAGGTGCCGGCGGAGCTAGGGTGCAAAATCTACAGCTAGGCACTTTGCAAAAAATGGGTCAGAGTTCACTGTAAAAATGTGGTACGTCCATGTTGCGTTTTGGGCCGTTTCTTGTCGCGGGCACTAGCCCTATCCACGCAAGTGAGGTACCATTTTTCTCTGAAGACTTTGGGGAATGCATGGTGGGTGGAATTCTGTGGATCCATGCAGATTCCAGAGCTTTCCATCACAGAAATGTGTTGAAAATGTATTTTTTTACAAAGATTGAGGTTTGCAAGGGATTCTGGGTAACATAACCTGGTGAGAGCCAGACAAGTCACTCCATCCTGGATTTCCCTGGGTGTCTAGTTTTAAAAAATGTATAGGTTTTCTAAGATTCCCTAGTTGCTGGCAGAGCTAGGGTTCAAAATCCACAGCTAGGCACTTTGCAAAAAAGGGTCAGTGTTCACTGTAAAAATGTGAAGTGTCCACATTGCGTTTTTGTCTGTTTCCTGTTGCGGGCAGTAGGCCTACCCACACAAGTGAAGTATCATTTTTATCGGGAGACTTAGGGGAAGACAGAATTGTAGAGCAACTGTTATTACCTAGTGACTTTCGATGCATTTCTGCCTTCCACAGGTCAGACAATGTGTAAAAAAGAAGTCACTTTGAAAAAGTTCCTATAATTCACATGCTAGTATGGGTACCCACAATTTCAGAGATGTGCAGGTAACATTCATACTGATTGTTCACCGTTTATATTTTCCCAAAATTAATTGCTATATACCGGGTACACAATATAAAACCATTGCAAGACGCTGCTCAGTTATTGGCTCTGGGTTCGTCGGGTTCTTGGTGAAGCTACAAGTCCTATATATCCCCACAACCAGAAGGGTTGTGGGGGTAACAATACATCTGTCATACTTAGAAGAAGTTACAGGTGAAAACATTGGCACAAATTGCAGTTTTTTTCAACTAATTTTCCATTTTTCCTATTTTCAACTGTTAGTGTCTATAAAATAACCTTGAAGGATCTACACAAATGACCCCTTGCTGAATTTGGAATTGTGTCTACTTTTCTGAAATGTATAGCTTTCCAGGATCCGTGATTGATTTCAAACCCATTTCTACCACTAACTGGCAGGAGGTTGAAAGCACAAAAAATAGCAAAAATAGGCTATGTCCCAGTAAAATGCCAAAACTGTGTACAAAATATTGGTTTTCTGACAAAAGTCTGTCAGTCCCTGAAAGCAGGAAAGATGGTGATTTCAACACCACAAACCCTTTGTTGATACCATTTGCATGGGAAAAAAACAAAACAGATGCTTTCATCTGCAGCAATGTTTTCTTATTTTTTCCAAGAAAAAGAAACTTTAGCTGTATTTTGGCTAATTTCTGGGTCCTCCGGGGGAATCAACATACCCTGGTTACCCTGAAAATCCCCAAGATGTTGGAATAAAAGGACGCAAATTTGGCATGCATACCTTATGTGGTCAAAAAGTTGTCTCCCAATCATCCTCCGAATTTTCTTCCAGAAGTGCAGAGCATGTGAATGCCATTCTTTATAAACTCAGATTCACAGTTTGTACTATGATGTTGTGGAGGAGTGCATCTTAGCCTCATTTCAAATTTATCAATGAAATACTTTGCTAATAGACATTAACCATACTCTTCGACCAGTGAGGGCTCCATGTGTTTACAAGCTCTATCTCTTCTCATTGTGATGAAGCCTAGAAACAAAATCAGAAACACTCTAAACAACATAAGGTGCCCCCTGATGGTCAAGGGTCTAAGCTAGGTTTTTGGGTGCTGTGGGCAGGGCTATCTTTAGAGCGGTGCGATCGGTGCCACCGCACTGGGCGCTGACTTTGGGTGGGGGCGTCAGTTTTACAAGTATATTATTGATTTAAAAGCACCTGCTGGTCTCCAGCAATTTTCAGGCATCAATTAAAGTGTCAAGATAACTCCAGTGATTAATCGTCTTCCTGGAAAGAGACCAGAGGTTTGTCTAGTGGAAGTTTTGACTCATCCTAAGGTAGCACAGAGGGTGAAAATGCCTGATGCTTAGAACGAGTACCATGCAGATAACAAAGTGCATGTAGTGTAAAAAGATCAGTGAGTTACTGATTCTGTCAGAGAGCTCCTTTGTTACTTGTCGTTTATAAGTCAAAATTCTAATATAGAACATTGTGCCATTAACTGCCATCAAAGAGCTGCATGCAAACTGCAAGGTATATGTTAGAGCTATATGTTTTTTTGCCCAGACTTTCATCATTCTAATCTTGCCGAAAGGGTTCCTTTGGGTAGAAAAAAAGTCTTATTTTTAAAGAGAACCCCTAACAATGAATTTGTGCTTTTCCAGAATAAGGACTTTTAAACTATATTGCCTAGCAGTATCGATGACATGTCAGTCCTACACTAAACCTTGTAGTCCTGACATGTCAGTCCTACACTACACCTTGTAGTCCTGTCTGATGTAACATTTCCTTTACACTGATTTGCACACATATGATTGTCTTGGTGTGTGTGTTGTAAAGTGCTCTGACACCTTACACTAGTATAAGTGGTGCTATAAAACTAAATTAATCTGAGAAACAATAGTTATGGAGACTTGAGGGGGACTGTTAAAGGGTGCTAGTGAGAAATCCTCATAAGGGAAGGTTCAGAAAACTGTAACTGAAGAGGGAAGCACCGTCTAGTTATTGCTTGTAGGAAATCACAGTTGGGAAGTATGATATATTAAAAATGTTCCACACAGGGTTGGTGTAGGGATAAGCCACATTTGTCTCTATTACTAGGCCTGGGTGAAATAGTAATACTTTATTTTTATGTAGTTTAGCATTACACAATTTTGTCTAATGGGGATTCGTAATGGGGTTATGCAACTGGTTCACACAGGGAATAATATTTTACTCAAACTGTTGTCATTTTGCATATCACATCCCTTTTTTTGTGTGAGGTAAGCCTTCATATAAAAAAGCTACACTTTAGAACATTCAAATATAACCCCAGATTCATTTGAAGGGCTTGGCATAGAGAATATTTCACATTCCATGTATGATTTCCTTAGACAAGTATAGGCATAAATGGATATGCACTAAAGAAAGGGGTACCATTGTTGAGCTGTAGAGACCAAAGATACATGCGCTTAAGGTCAGATTCTTTTGCACATGGCCAAGTCCTGAAAGTAATGGCAGAACATGTGATCAGTACTATTTAGAAGTAATCCTCAAGGTATTTAGAATAAAGTTGGGCAATTTATGTAGTTTATGCATGAGGCACTATTTTTAGTTTACAGTCATTTCTCTGAATTTTTGAGGTCATTGAAGACATTTTGAAGAGTGTATGGGGTTGGGTTTCCCCTATGGTACTAGCCTTTAGCCCCTTGTTTGCTCATGACGAGCTGTGCTCTTCATGGCACACAGTCGCCCTGTGCTCATGACGAGCTCGTCATGACACCCACCCATGGGGGAAGCGCTGGCGGTCCCCAGTGGGTGGTCGATCGGCGTTTTTGTTCCGGGGAAGGCAGGGGAAGACCTTCCCCTGCCTCCCCCGCCCCCCTCCTCCACGTCATCAATGATGTCAGCGCGTGAGGCGCGCTGACGTCATCGGAGGTTTCCCTTTGTTTACTGACGCACAGGAAGCCATTTGCTTCCTGCGCGTCGGTGAACAAAGACGTACGTTTTGGGGCTGGTGAGGGGGGGGATTTAAATGAAAGAGGCATCGGGGGAAAGGACAGGGTTTTCCTATCCCTCGATGACTCTTTTGTGCATTCCTACTGCACGATCGTGCGATTGTGCAGCAGGAATGTCCACTAGCGCCAGGGATGTTTTTTTATTTTATTTGGGCAGTGTGTGTTGGTTGGGGGAGCGGCAGAATTTATTTTTTGGCCCAAAAATCGGCCCACTGGGCCAATGTGCAAGGGAGTGGCCCCTTGGACAAGGGTCACTCCCCTTTGGGGGGCATTTTAGGAAGCCCACTATGTTAGTTTTTGTTTTGGGGAGCGACCCCTTAGGCAAGGGTCACTCCCCTTTTGGGGGCCTACATTTTTGCTTTGTTTGCTCCCATGGGGGGGGGGGGCAGATTTAAATGTAAAAAAAATTATTCGGCCCACTGGGCCAATTGAATAAATGTAGTGGGGAGTGGCCCCTTGGGCAAGGGTCACTCCCCTTTTTGGGGCATACATTTTGGCTTTGTCTGCCCCCTGGGGGGGCAGTTTTAATTTTATTTTAAAAAATCGTCCCACTTGGCCAATGTAATAAATGTACTGGGGATTGGCCCCTTGGGCAAGGGTCACTCCCCTTTGGGAGCCATTTTAGTATGCCCTTGATGTTAGGTTTTGTTTGGGGGAGCGGCCCCTTAGGCAAGAGTCACTCCCCTTATGGGGGCTATGTTTTAGGCTTTGTCTGCCCCCCTGGGGGGGCAATTTTACTTTATACCACCAGGGATTGTTTAGTGGGGAGTGGCCCCTTGGGCAAGGGTCACTCCCCTTTGGGGGCTTATGATTTTGGCTGTCTGCCACCATGGGTGGGGGGGCAGATTTTGCCATTTTTAGGTTGAGCATTTGAGACCTCTTGTATATTCTTTAGTATTTACTTACATGTTTTTATGGTTTGTGTGCTTTGAAGATCAGCCCTAGGACTTGTCTGCTTCCGCTTAGGGACTTTTCTTTCTGATCAACTGACTCTATTTAACTTTTTTGATAGAAAACGACCAGCAGAGGTCAGTAAAATACCAGAATCACTTCAGCATTCTCTAGTTTTCAGGCCATAGAAATTGTCTTCCACGAGCACCAATAGATAATAATATTTTTTTTAAATCTTGTATTGTCAGTGATATGACCACTGAAGGCCCAGATTTTATATTAAAAACAGAGCATTGGACTATACCATTTCCGGCTGAAAGGCAATATTTCTCTCCATGTGTTCCAATACTTGGCATGTCACGCAGTTTGGTGCTTACTTTCCCTTCATGTCAAAGAACAGCAAATGTTTCAGGGCGCAGGCTAATGTGCGGCATAGCTAAGTACATATAAGGTCCCAAAGGCGAGACCGATTGCATTGCAAATGCTTGTTAAATGTAGGGCCCACTAGGCCACCAGGGAGTTATTTGTGGAGAGTGACCCCTTGAGCAAGGGTCAATCTCCTTTGGGGTCAATCTTTGTGGCTGTGTCTGCCCTGCAGGGGGCCAGATGGCCATGTTTTTTTTTAAATTGGGCCCACTAGACCACCAGGGATTATTTGTGGGGTGTGGCCCTTTGGGCAAGGGTTGCTCCCATTTGATGAGCATTAATTTGGCAGTTTCTGCCACCCTGAGGGGCAGATCAGCTGATTTGTTTTTTGTAGGGCCACTATGCCACCCAGGTTTATTTTTTTTATGTTGTTGAGCGGTCCGTTGGACAAGGGTCGCTTCCTTTTGTGGGAGGATGATTGTGGTCATTTCTGCCCTCTCTGGGTGGCAGAATAGCAGTATGTTTTTAGGCCCATCTGCCCTCAAGGGAGGTAGAAGCCACTAGCCATCTGTTTTTTTTTTAATTTTTGTGTTTGGGAGTGGCCTCAAGGGCAAGGGTTGCTCTCCTTTTATGGGGTGAATATTTTATTTATACTCTTAGGCCCACCTACCCCTTAGCTTGGCTGGTGGATTTTGTGTGGACTGGTGCATGATTTGCATATGTGATTGTAATGTTTTTTTCTCCTTTTATTCTCGTATTAAGCTTTTGATTCCTGTTCGCGATTTCGACAGTGGTGTTCTGCAGTCTTGCGTAGTTGCATTTTTTTGGTAAGAAAAACATTTTTGTTGTATATACTCTAAATTTGTATTTTTGTCATGTATGAATGAATTTTTTTGTAAGTGTTGTCATATTGGCAGCTTATTGAGTTTTGTGCATGGAATTCTTTGCGATGTGTTTTGCATTGTCTTATGTGTAATTTTCTTTTCTCTTTCTTTTTAGTGGGATATTGTTGATCCATACTGTGTCTGTGCAGAGTAGGTGGTGGTGAATGTATCTGCTTCTGGCAAGTGAGTGGTATCGTTTTGTAGTATATAGGTATTTCTGATAAAGGTGCATTTTGTTTATTACTTATTCTACAAAGTGTTTGTTGTTGTTGACTTGTTTGACAAGTTACTTTTATTAGTAAGCAGTATGGCTAACCGTAGAATGACTGCTCAGCAGGTGGTTGGTATGCTTCTTGAATCTTCCTCAGTGCAGGATTATGAGACTGACAGTGCGTCTGAGGGAGAGGAGGGAGGGGAAGATTCAGGCGGTGAGTTTTCTCTCCACAAGCAATCATCGGATAATGAAGTTACTCTCAGTGCAGATGAAGCTACTCTTAGTGCGGATGAAGTGCTTGTTTTAGAGGAGGATACTGCTGTGCCGAAGGTGCAAGAGGCATCTGGATCGCAGCCTGAGGCTGCTAGGCTTCCTACTGCAAGTGCTGGACTCTGGGTTGATCCAAACATGGTGCAGCCGGTGTTGCCTCCCTTTAGTGGTGATGCAGGGTGTAGAGGGGATTGTGAAAATTCTTTGCCTATACAGTTTTTTCAGTTGTTTATGGATGATGTATTTTTGGGTGAGATTGTTGAGCGGACTAATTTGTATGCTGAACAGTTTTTGAGGGACAACAGTGACAAACTTAGGCCGCACTCTAGAGCTACCCGGTGGACTCTCACAAATTTGGAAGAGATGAAGAAGTTTTTGGGTTTGACTTTATTGATGGGTTTGATAAGGAAGCCGTCCATGGCTTCATATTGGTCTACCAGTCCCTTGATGGCAACGGCCATATTTCCTGCAGTTATGACTCGTGATCTGTATTTGCTTTTGCTACGGATGCTGCATTTTGTTGATAATTCTTTGGCGTTGCCACGTCTTTTTAAGATTCGGCCTGTTCTTGATCACTTTGCAGATCGATTTTCAGAGATCTATACTCCAGGGAAAGAAATATCTATTGATGAGCCTTTGGTCTTGTTCAAGTGACGTTTGGTTTTTAGGCAGTACATCCCTAGCAAGAGGGCACGCTATGGTATTAAGCTGTAGATGTTGTCTGAGAGTAGGACAGGAAATGTTTTTAATTTCCGTGTGTACACTGGTATGCATTCCACTATTGACTATCTTGCTAGAGGACTGTTTCACAGAGGCCACCATTTGTACCTTGATAACTTCTACACTGCTGTGCAATTGTTTATGGAATTGTATAAAGTGGACACTTTTGCTTGTGGCACAATCCGCTCTAACCGTAAAGGTTATCCAAAAGAGCTTGTTTGCACAAAACTTCAGAGGGGACAGTGCAGTTCCTTGCGTAGTGATGAACTACTAGCTGCACAATTTGTGGACAGGAGGGATGTGTACATGCTGACTACCATCCATGATGAGAGTACTTCACCTGTGGCTGTTTGGGGTCAGATTTCTGAAGTGTGCAAACCTGTGTGCATTTTAGACTACAATAAGCACATGGGTGGTGTTGATAGAGTAGATCAGAGGTTTGAACCTTACACTGCTATTCGTAAGGCTTACGTTTGGTATAAGAAGTTGGCCATTCCATCTCTTTAATTTAGCAAATTTCAATGCTTTTGTTGTGTTCAAGGAGTGTTCTCCTGCATCAAAGTTGACTTTTGTTCAATTTCAGCAATCTGTGATAGGCAGCCTTGTTGTTGTGTAACAGGCAAGTGTTCCTAGAGTTGGAGTGGTGGAGGATGTGGCTCGATTGAAAGAGCACCACTTTCCTGATTTCATTCCTCCCACATCCTCAAAAGACTTTCCCACTAGGAGATGTAGAGTCTGTTGGCAAAGAGGTACGCGGAAGTACCACACGCTAAATAATTTTTGGGAGCATCCATGAGTTGTAAAGTGAACTGCCTGGTCTGTATTTAAAAAATAGATATATTCTGTTTCATGTTTGGCATTAGTGCAATGTATTTAGTTTCAGATTTTGTGTTAGTAGATTTGTATCTATTTGCAATTTGTTTGTGTTTTTATTTTTGTCTAAAAAAAATCCTAAATGTGATGGCGGTGTGTGTAGGCTGGCGCTTGGCTGGTGGTGTGAATGGACTGGCCCTTGGCTGGTGGTGTGCGTGGACTGGTGCTTGGCTGGTGGTGTGCGTAGATTGGCGATAGGCTGGCGGTGTGCGTGGATTGGCGATTGGCTGGCGGTGTGCCTTGACTGGCGACTGGCTGGCGGTGTGTGTGGACTGGCGCTTGGCTGGCGGTGTGCGGGGACTGGTGTTTGACTAGCGGTGTGCGTGGACTGGTGATCGGCTAGTGGTGTGCGTGGACTGGCGCTCGGCTGGCGGTGTGTGAGTAGTGACTTGCTGCTGGTCACTACACACACTGCTAGCTGAGTGCCACTCCATGCAATCCATCAGCTTGTGTGGTTGCTGTGTCAGGAATGTGGGAGTGTGAAAGTGATGGGCCCTTGAATGGCGCTGTCTGCTGGTGTGAGTGTTGTAATGTGATGGGCCCGCAGCTGGCGGTGTGAATGGTTTTGTATGTGTCACATGTATGAAAGTTGTCTGAATGGCTTGTAAAGAGGTTGGTGCCTTGTCGTGGCTTTACAGCTCACAAGCTGTGAGTCAATGGTCCAGTTTCTTGCCCTTTCAATTATTAACAGTGCATTTCATTTTTGTGAATTCACTTGCTTATACAATTGTATATACTTAACCATCACTCACCCTCGTGCCAAATCCAACCAGTATGTGTCTGTGCTTTAGGATTAGATGTCTGTGCAGTATTATTTGTCTTTCTGAAGCAGGGTGTACCTTGTACCTTTTTGTGAATGTTGTAATGTGTTGGTTTTATGCCTGGTGGTGTGAATGGTCTTGTGTGTATCACGTATGAAAGGTGTGTGAATGGCCTGTAAAGCGGTTGGTGCCTTGCCGTTTCTTGCCTTGGCTTTACAGCTCACAAGCTGCGAGTCATTGGTTTGGTTTTTTGTCCATTTAATTATTGACAGTACATTTCATTTTTGTGAAATCTCTTGTTAATAAAATTTAATATACTGAACCATCACTCACCCTCGTGCCAAATCCAACCAGTATGTGTGTGTTTTTGAGGAATAAATGGTGTACGTTCCATGTAAGAATAACCCATCAACTGTAGATATTGTCGTAAACCCATGGGAGTTCATGGTGATGTCTCTCTTGTGAATTCCAAAAAGTTATTTTATGCACAATGTCCTGCAAACCTCAAAATGTCTGTCACATTTTCCTTGCAATATTGTGCAGAAATTCTCTCGCTGTAGAAACTAATTATGTCAAAACGATCTGGTTTTGCAAGGGGGTCAACTGTGTTTTTGGCCCCGTGCTCGGCGGCCACCTAGGGAAACCTACCAAACCCACACATTTTTGAAAAGTAGACACCGGGGGCTTCCTGGAAGGTATGGCTTGTGTGGATCCCCCAACGTTTCCTTACCCAGAATCCCCTGCAAACGTCAATTTTAGCTGAAAAAAATCACTTTTTTCACACATTTTTTTGTGGGAAAGTTGTGGCATCACCGGGCTCACACAAATTTCCCAACACCCAGCGTTCCCCCAGGTCTCCCGGTAAAAATGGTGCCTCACTTGTATGGGAGGCCCAAGTACCCGCGACAGGCAAGGGCCCAAAACATAGTGAAACAACTGAGGAAATATGAATTTTATGATCAGTTATGTCCCCTATCTTAGACCCCAACGACTCCATGTACATGCTACAAGTACATGTATGTTCCCTCCAGTTCCAGCTATGAAGACGCAAATACATGTGCGTCCAACGCCAACATGTCCTCTTTCAGATCCGCCATGAATGGGTCAAATAGTCCATTCCTAAGTATGATTGGCCACCGACTTTATATGGTTCACTTTTCACGTTTTACAGTTCAGGCGAGTAGGCCCTGAATTCTGTCATCAAGCCTTTTCCTGCTTCTGCCTCTGAAATGCTCCAGCCTGGACCTGCATCCGTGTCCATGAACTTTGTCCTACTCCCTGCGCGGCTAACGGTGCCTGACGCGGCCTGTTGCCTGCCAAAAACTGTATTCAGCCTTCAAGTTATCTGCTCCGCTCCTCATCCAATGCATTCCTGTCTAATAGTTTAGGTAAACATCCTTCCAGCTACCGAGCAAAGGGCTCGGCCTCGCTGTCTTTATGCAAATAATTCATAGCCCCTGTTACCATGGAAGATTCCTGCCCCCTCGCATCTCATGTAGACACATAGACGCTTGTACATGCACTAACAGTCAGTATAGAATAGATTCCGTCCGAGAGACCTTTCCTTTTGGATAAAACAGTTCCTTAAACAAAGATATTAGATACGATTTGGGATTAGGTTGACCTGACCCCCCAGACTTCTGTCTCCATATGTAGAGCTAAATGTCAATTCCCCTTCACCCTCTAGTTGCACGTCAATCACACGTCAATCACACGTCATGCGGCTGCGCGCGCATCTCTGCCAAATATTTCTGCTGACACTGCAGGATTCTCTTATGGATCCACCCACTTGTGACATCATTTTAAATGACGTTTCTAGTATACGCCTGTATTTACGCCTATTTTTCATTACGTATGTGTATTCTTATCTGTATTATCAGCTGTTACGCCTCCTGCATCTGTCTTAATGCAATGCTTTTCATATATATATTGTTACTTGTCAATAATGTATTGCCTATCCCTTCCTGAACCTTCGTGGTGATGGAATAAGATTGCCTAGTTCGAACTATAATTCCTTTGTAAGGAATAAAGCCCTTTTCAGAACCTCTAATGCCACGGATTCTGCCTCTTATTTTGACTGAGTTATTCTTACTAGACTTTACCGCATAAAAAATAGTACAGGTAATTTAAATATTTACCACATAAATTGGCGCCCGAACAGGGACACTTTCTCATCTCACGCGTCGGAGGTGCGTTGCAGGCCCGGTCTCCTGCCACAGCCGGACGGACAACAACGCGTACCCGCAGGATTTCCTGTATCTCCCTCCGGCCAAGCGGGGGTGACTGAGGCTGCGATCAACACCCAGACGAGGCGGTGAGAAGTGCGAAGTATCCCGACCAGAGCCTAGCTGAGAGAGCAAGATCCGAGGTATACAGAGGCCCACCAGGTTCCGAAGTTCCGAGTCGAGTCGAGTCCAGTCCGGTCCAGTTCAGTTCAGTTCCGAGGCCTTCCGTTCCGTGCTACCCGGTGAGTACCGTTGCTGGGGAGGCAGTTAGACGTGCACATTAATTTGTGCCGGTCCTGACGGGTTTGGGTACACAGATCCGGTCTGCACTGTTTTAGCAGTGTATCTGTACTGTTTAGCAGTATATCCAGTATGTTCATGTATATAATTCAATATTATCTAGTATTAGTATTATGTCAGTAACTAGTTTTCTTCTAATTATCATTGTTCGTTAAATGTTAAATGTTAAATGTTAAATGTTTTACTGTGTTCAAAAATTGTGGTATGAATGAGTGTTCATTATTGTGTTTATTGTATTAATTGTGTTCAAGTCCAGTTCAAGTAAGAATCAAGTAGCAAGGTTTAAAGATGCCGTTCTTTTCAAAATTAAGACAGATCAAAACTAGAAAAGGAGTACTCGAAGAAGCTGTTCCCATTCCACCTAGGGACACTCCAGGGTATTTTATGTATCATAAACATGGCCTAGATGCCGTATTATATCTTGACTTATGGGTGGACTACACCAAGGATCTAGCAGAAAGTCAGAGGTGGCCCGCAGCTGGGACATGGGATGCAGATTGCATCATGAGAGTAGAAGAAGAATTATGGAAAAAGAAAGCCAGACAGTCACAGAAAGATGCCATTGAGTTATGGCGTAAAGAATCGCATAGGCGCACAGAGAAAGCGCTCAGACTGGAAGAGAAAAGTAGGGAGAACTCAAATAGAGCCCGAGAAAACGTATTAGTTGAGGAAGGTATCCGAGTAAAAACAGAACAAGTAGACAGACAACGAAATGCTCTTATGAATGGTATGTATCCTCTTTTAGCCGAAGGTTTACCTAAGGCCACCCCGGGAATACCGAAAGATTTGCCACCCCCATTACTCCCGATTAAAGCACATCCCAAGACCGCAAAAGATATTTTCCTTTCCTCCTATTTAGACGATGTAGCTCCGGAATATGTTAATGTTCCACCACACACGCCACCTGTCGATGGTGCTCAACGCCGAGAACATCCGCCCCCAACTCCGCAACCACAAACTCCTCCGCACAATCCCACGGGTCCATCTGTTTCCGCCGCTTTTCCTGCATCCACAGTCTCTACCTTACATCCCACGAATCCTTTCGTGCCTAGCACCTCAGAAGGTGCGACAGCAATTTTTGCCACGCCACCATCACGAAGTAAATCGTCTCTTAGAGATTTAGCAAACCAACGTACACCCCAAATAGCAACGTCCGACATGTTTAAAGAACATCTTGTAGATTGTAGATATGATCCAGTGCCCGGTAAAAATGACAGAATGCTGCTATCATCACTACGTATACGACGAGCTTCAATATATTTAACGACGCTACCAGGAATGATTATACATTTAGACAATATATATCGCTTTGTCCAAACAGGGCAAGGCCCTGAAAGTATTGACGAAGCCATGGAATACCAGAAAGCGGATATACAGAGACAACTGTTACGTTTCTTCATAAACTGCTTGATCAGAGACAGAGATAGGTCCGAGGTAGACCAGGATGAAATGCAAGTACTTACCCGATGGGGTCAGAATATATCAGAGGGAAAACATGATAAACAGACATGTATAGTAGCTATGTGCCGAAAGATCCGCAAAGAAGTAGAACGAATACATAAAGCCAGATTGGAGGCAGACAAAACTGAATCAGAGGGAGAGGAGGAGGAAGAATCAGAAATGCCCACAGGACAATTAGAAACGATAGCCTATGTAGGTAGGGGAAGACCTTGTAACAATACCAGATACTTTAATGACCCGATACGTCCGATACGTCCAGAATGTAACAGACATTTTCAAGTCCCTATGTTAAACACGAAGTCCCCTGAAAACTTATTCCAGGCTGCTGATAAATTACTCCGAGACCGAAGGGGGTATCATATGCTCGATTCTATGGATGAACAAGAATTAGCCAGGTCAGCAGTACAATGGGCTGACAGTTCTGAAAAATACAGTGATGATGCGTTGGCACACACGTTTTTGAATCTTACCCCAGACGAACAGCGTTTAGCTGGCATATACATGATACAACACCTCGTTATATTATATAGAAGCCAACACTCCGATCCTGGTCCCCTACCTGATATACTGATAGAATTACTCACGAATAAATGGAGAGGTTCAGGTACTGATTTAATTAAGGAAATTCTAGAATATTGACACCAGTACATTGTCTTCGTATGCCCAGAACATGTTTCAGTTCCCCCCAAGTTGGAAAGAAAAACGTACCACATAGACAGACAGAATCCCTTACGCGAAGTACACCCAATAAGAGGTGAAGACAATAATTTTAAACGCGTGTTTGTGTACGCGCCCATAACTAAAATTGAATTATTAGAGATGAAGAAAGTAGTACCTAGCCATGACAAAGACCCAGCAGGTTTCCACCGTGAGATAAAAGACATGTTACTCATGGGAGAGTATACTTACCCGGACATTATGAAAATATTAAAAGTCCTATTACCCGCCGGTATTTACGAGAAACTCAAAGAAAAGGAATGGGAGGTGGGAGACCAAAAGATAGATTGGACAGCATTAGAAAACGAAGAAAAGGCCCGAGCTGCAGGTTCAGGACTTGGGGAAAGGACTACAGCATTACCAGGATTATTAGTGCAGGTACTACCACGTTTATTAACTACGAAAAAGGAAGACTGGGGTGCAATCTCAGCCTGTAAACAAAAACAAGATGAAGACACTAGTGATTTCTATTCCCGATTTGAAAAATGTTTTGGTATTAATAGTGGCATAAAAGCAAGTAGTGAGTCATATCCACATCTGTTTGTGACAAAATTAGTTGAAAATTCTCTGCCCCAAGTTAAGAGTAGAGTATTAAAATTCGAGAGTACTTGGCAAGGTAACACACCGTCACAGATGTTACAAATGTTACAATATCATCACAATAGAATTAGAGAAGAACAAGAACATGAACAAAGACGTATGAAAGACACGAAAATGAAAATGCTTGTTGCTCAGTCAGTTCCAGCTGACGGTCATAAAAAGGGTACGACACAGTCAAATGATACAGTAGGTCCTGTTAGAGGGACATGCAACTATTGTAAACGGCCAGGTCATTATATACACGATTGCGCAGTTCTGAAACATAATATCTCTACGGGTATAACGAAACAGAGACCACGTCCGCCTAGACAGGATCAGATCCAACAACAAGTACCTCAGAATATACAGCCTATGCCAGCTGTACAACAGACCGCACCACAACCACAACAACAACCACAACAACAGCCACAGCCTATTGCTGCAACACAAAACACGACACAACAGATGTACCAGTATGCACAAAATGACTATCCAGAGTATCAGCGCTACACATGAAATAGCCTAGAGAGGGAAGTTGGCCTACCCCTTATTGAGGTTCCTGTAGATCAAGAGGGTCCTTATGTACAGAGTCAAGTATTAGGGAAAGACAGAAAGTTTTTACTCGATACAGGGGCAAGCAGAACCACTATCCGTCACAGCGAAGTCCCAGGGGTACCCCTCTCAGGCTCACAAAATATTTCCCTTGGTTTTTCAGGAAAGCCCACTATTAATGAAGTATCACAACCCCTTGCATTCACAGTCGGTCCGTTAACACGGACTACAGATCTATTACTTACGAAATCATGTCCAGAAAACTTGTTAGGTATAAAAACATTGAAGGCTCTAGGAGCTGTAATATGTTGTTCTCCGGAAGGAGTACGACTCTTTTTGCGTGACTTTAAGGGTCACTACGTGTCTAGAGACATGGATCACCGGTTACAGAATCTACCTGCACATTTATGGGCGCAAGGCCCCACTGATGTAGGTTGTATGCACATTACACCATATCGAGTCACAATCAAAACAGGAGTGGTACTACCACGAATACGACAATACAAGTTACCCCCAGATGCTGTTGTGGCTTTGCTGCAAATCATTGACGAGCTCATTGCACAAGGAGTGGTCGTGGAAACGGACTCCAATGTATGTAATTCCCCGATAATTCCGATTCTTAAACGAACAGATCCAAAAGCACCACCAGTATATCGATTAGTTATTGATCTGCGAGAATTAAATAAATGCATTGTACCACAATACCCCGTGGTCCCAGATATCTCTTCATTGCTAACAGCCATAGATTCAGAAGCAACGTTCTTTACTGTAATTGATCTCAAGAACGCTTTCTTTAGCGTCCCAATCGATCCGGAAAGCCAATATTTGTTCGGATTCAGTTTAAATGGACGAAGTTTTAAATTCGCACGCGCACCTCAAGGATTCACAGAAAGCCCCAGCATCTATAGCCAGGCATTGAAAAGAGAACTTGACAGTATCCACATGCCAGCTAACACTGCCCTGCTTCAATACGTCGATGATCTGCTGATCACCGCCCGAAGCGAACCTGAATGTGAAAAAGCATCACTGACGGTTTTACATTTCTTAGCAGACAAGGGGCACAAAGTGTCCCCTTCAAAGCTACAATTCTGTGTCCAGCAAGTTGTGTACCTTGGGCACTTGCTGTCCAAGGGGGGAAGACAGCTTACACCCGACCGTATCCAGTTAATTGTTAACATGCCGCCACCCAAGACACAAAAGGAGGTACGGGCATTCATAGGCCTCACTTCGTACTGTAGGCAGTGGATCCCTCAATATGCATTTCTAGCGAAACCACTCATTCAGTTGACAACACAGGAGGCAGCGACATCGACTGTCCTCCCTTGGACTCAGGAACATACACAAGCTTTTGAAAGCTTAAAGAAAGCTTTATGCCAAGCACCTGTTTTAGCAACGCCATGTTACAGCAAACGTTTTACACTTTTTGTTACAGAACGTGAAGGTACTGCTTTGTCAGTACTCACGCAGGAACAGGCAGGATCACACAAGCCATGTGCTTATTTTTCTAGTACTTTAGATCCTGTAGCTCAGGCTCTTCCTGCGTGCCTGAAATCAGTCGCAGCAACAGCTTTAGCAATCAGACAAAGCGATGCCATAGTGTTAGGACATCAATTGACAGTACAAGTACCACACGCAGTAGAGGTTCTCTTGAACCGGACCCAAACACAACACTTGACTATAGCAAGACTGACGGGTTATGAATTGACATTGTTCCAGCCACACATAGAAATCAGACGTTGTAGTACATTAAATCCTGCCACACTTTTGCCATTACGTGGAACAGACCCATTGGCACATGATTGTATTGAAGATATCACTATTACGACGAAACCCAGACAAGACTTGACAGATATTCCATTATCAGACCCAGACCTGACATTGTATGTAGATGGTTCATGCATGAGAACAAGTACAGGAGAATTAGTGGCCGCTTATGCAGTCACAACAGACACTGAAATTATTGAAACAAATTGTATCGATACCTTGTCAGCTCAAGCAGCAGAGCTCATCGCTCTGACACAAGCCTGTATTCAAGCCAAAAATAAGAAAGTCAACATATACACAGATTCACGTTATGCATTCGGAGTCGTCCATGACTTCGGCGTGCTTTGGCGAGAGAGAGGTTATTTAACTTCTCTCGGTGCCCACATCCAGCGCGGTCCCCTTATTCAAGCTCTGTTAGATGCAATACATCTGCCTACTGCAATATCGATTATGAAGTGCAAGGCCCATACGAAAGTGACTGACATTATTTCTCAGGGTAACGACCTAGCTGACAGAACAGCTAAACAGACTGCTCAGAATCAGACTCGTCCAACTGACACGACAAAGACAATAGTTCCGACACCAACACACTGCATGACAGTTAAGGATCCCGCCCTTGATGTAATTGACATACAGACACATGCTACACCAGAAGAAATAAAGAGATGGACTGAATTAGGAGGGATCCAAACAGATCAAGGATGGATGACGAAGGGAAAATCTATATGGTTTCTCCCCGACTCAATGGTTCAGGTCATCATTAACACAATACATAGTCCAGCGCACCTAGGAGAGAAAGCTATGCTAGACAGTATTCAACACATTTGGTTCAATAAACACTTGCGAGCAGCAGCTAAACAGAAAGTACGGACCTGCATGATTTGTTGTCAGTTCAATCCAGGAAAAGGCGTACCTGTAGAACAGGGTGGATTCCAACCCCCCGATCACCCTTTTGAAGTCCTCCAGATGGATTATATCCAGATGGAACGATGTCGAGGATTCAAATATGTCCTCGTAGTTGTATGCGCTCTTTCCCGGTGGACAGAGGCGTATCCCGTCTCAGATTACACTGCCCCGACTACTGCCAAACAGTTAGTTCGAGAATTCTTCCCACGATATGGTTTGCCCCGTGTCGTGTACTCAGATAATGGCCAACCGTTCTCATCCGAGCTAATGAAACATGTTTCACTTCTGTTAGGCTATCAATGGAAATTCCACTGTGTCCGACATCCCGAGGCAGCAGGTCTCGTGGAGCGACATAATCAAACTCTGAAAATTAGACTGTCCAAAGTATGTAGAGAAAAAGGTGTCGACTGGATAGTAGCTTTACCGGTTGCGCTCTTTTACATGAGAATGGTAGCACACTCTCGAACAGGGCTATCCCCGTATGAGGTGATCTTCGGTAGACCACCAAATATGTGGGGGACGCCTATACCTCGTAAAATAACTGATGTTGATTGTAATATGCTGACAGATTACCTGGCTTCCTTGATGTCTGCACTACAATCTTGTCGTTCACAGGTAGCTGCAGCTTTTCCCGATAACACTGAGGTGAAGCCCCATGACGTGGTTCCGGGAGATATCGTACTTGTAAGGAACTTCGACAGAAGGAACCCGCTGGAGCCTCGCTGGCAGTCGCCTAAACTCGTCTTATTGACCACAAGGACAGCTGTGAAGATTGAGGGACGTAAAGGGTGGTTGCACTCGAGCCATATCAAAAAGTTTCATGGACTATCATCCGACTTGAATTTTCAGCCCTGCATTCCCTCACAGACTGACTCAAAACTCCCCCTGGTTGACAAGCCAGAAAAGGAAAACTATAAACTGAAACTAAGGTCTAGCAAGTCAGACAATTTGATTGTTTAAGTCCTCTCCAAGGTGAATCGGTTGAATTTGTCCCTGACATGTATCCTCTAGACCGAAATAGAGAGAGAAATAGACAGAAACAGCTCATGAAACATGCGTACTGTAAATCACTTCGTAGTCACTGCATAGTGACATTGTTAATTATGTTTTTTCTAAGTCTTCTGATTATTATTTCCAGTATATTATTACACATGTATTACCCTATCTCCAAGCGTGCTTTCAATGCTACTGCCGAACATTCTTTTAGCGAATTACCCCCGCATGAGTTATCCTATAGATTTGCGCTGCGCAACAACACATTCATTAGTATGTTACATCATTCTCATCAGACCAGCAATGCTACAAATTGTTGGATATGTGGCCGACTCCCTCCTTATCAGAAATACAAGGGAGTTCTGCCCCTCTTTCCGTATCCGTTCACACACAATGGCTCCTGTGGAGCATGGTTTAGTTTGGTTAATTCCCTAGATTCAAATTCAGTAGTTTATCAAGACAACTGGGTTTGGGGAAACCTGAACCTAGTTTTACTTAAAGTCTGCTACCCTAACAAGGAGGGATTTCCCAAAAGAACAGGAACTGATCTAGAAAATGAAGTATATGGATTAGGTAACTTTACACTTAATCTCATGATCCTGAATGTTGAATCCGAAGCTACACCAATCTTGCCCGCTATGTCAGTATTTCCAGTTAGAGGCGAATTATGTGTAAGAAAGAATGGTTCAAAACACATGGGCCATAGTAAATGTACCACTGTAATAGAATTCAGTGATAAAGGCAAATCTACATTTAGAGCTTCTCGTCACTCCTACTTCATCTGTGGTCACACCGCATACATACGCCTACCCCTAGATTGGGATGGTACCTGTTACATTGCATTCCTTCTGCCACCTGTTTTCCTAGCCCCGCCTGATTACCATAGGAATACCCATTTAGTACACAATAGACAGCAGAGAGATCTTCCGATTGTCGACTACACTGAAACAGCACGGGAGCAATATACAGATTTCAATAAAGGTTTCTTTCCCTACATAGGTACAGTCACTAATAGTAAGCTGATACGTAGATTAACTAGAACCCTTGAAGCAGTAGTGAATGAAACTACTTCCGCCTTAGGCAACTTAACAGAGGAGCAGTCTGCGATGCGGATTGTTGTTCTTCAAAATCGTCTTGTCCTTGACGTCATTCTGGCCGATAGGGGCGGAGCTTGTAGGGTCATCGGATCAAGTTGCTGTGTTTTCATACCAGAAAACGCGCCGTCAGTATATAAAGCCATAACTCGACTTCATAAAATCGTAAGCCAGATACACCAGAATCCAGGCACCTGGACTTGGTCCGGTTGGTTCTGGAGCGTGTTGTCAGCCTGGGGATGGAGGATCCTATCCTTCCTATGTATTGGCTTTCTCATACTATTCAGTTGCTGCTTGTGTCTACAATGTGGGCCAGCGATTTGTGGTCTGTGTGCCACATCGTGTATCCCGCTTTCAAATTTTCATTCGAGATCCCGGAAGAAGAAAGAAGAACAAATGATGCTATATGAACAGATTGATGGATTGATGAAAATGGATATTTCATAAGGGTCCGTAGGGGACAAGGAGGGAATGAGGAAATATGAATTTTATGATCAGTTATGTCCCCTATCTTAGACCCCAACGACTCCATGGACATGCTACAAGTACATGTATGTTCCCTCCAGTTCCAGCTATGAAGACGCAAATACATGTGCGTCCAACGCCAACATGTCCTCTTTCAGATCCGCCATGAATGGGTCAAATAGTCCATTCCTAAGTATGATTGGCCACCGACTTTATATGGTTCACTTTTCACGTTTTACAGTTCAGGCGAGTAGGCCCTGAATTCTGTCATCAAGCCTTTTCCTGCTTCTGCCTCTGAAATGCTCCAGCCTGGACCTGCATCCGTGTCCATGAACTTTGTCCTACTCCCTGCGCGGCTAACGGTGCCTGACGCGGCCTGTTGCCTGCCAAAAACTGTATTCAGCCTTCAAGTTATCTGCTCCGCTCCTCATCCAATGCATTCCTGTCTAATAGTTTAGGTAAACATCCTTCCAGCTACCGAGCAAAGGGCTCGGCCTCACTGTCTTTATGCAAATAATTCATAGCCCCTGTTACCATGGAAGATTCCTGCCCCCTCGCATCTCATGTAGACACATAGACGCTTGTACATGCACTAACAGTCAGTATAGAATAGATTCCGTCCGAGAGACCTTTCCTTTTGGATAAAACAGTTCCTTAAACAAAGATATTAGATACGATTTGGGATTAGGTTGACCTGACCCCCCAGACTTCTGTCTCCATATGTAGAGCTAAATGTCAATTCCCCTTCACCCTCTAGTTGCACGTCAATCACACGTCAATCACACGTCATGCGGCTGCGCGAGCATCTCTGCCAAATATTTCTGCTGACACTGCAGGATTCTCTTATGGATCCACCCACTTGTGACATCATTTTAAATGACGTTTCTAGTATACGCCTGTATTTACGCCTATTTTTCATTACGTATGTGTATTCTTATCTGTATTATCAGCTGTTACGCCTCCTGCATCTGTCTTAATGCAATGCTTTTCATTTATATATTGTTACTTGTCAATAATGTATTGCCTATCCCTTCCTGAACCTTCGTGGTGATGGAATAAGATTGCCTAGTTCGAACTATAATTCCTTTGTAAGGAATAAAGCCCTTTTCAGAACCTCTAATGCCACGGATTCTGCCTTTTATTTTGACTGAGTTATTCTTACTAGACTTTACCGCATAAAAAATAGTACAGGTAATTTAAATATTTACCACACAACATCAAAATTGCCTACCTCAAAACCACCTGGTTTTGCAACGGGGATCACCTGGGTTTTTGGCTCGGTGCTCGGCGGCCATCTAGGAAAACCTACCAAACCCGCACATTTCAGGAAACGTTGGGGGATCCACACAATCCATACCTCGCTGGAAGCCCCTGGGTTTCTAGTTTTCAGAAATGTGTGGGCAATTTTGATGTCACCTCACTACAATTTGGGCCCTTGCCTGTCGCGGGTACTTGGGCCTCCCACACAAGTGAGGCACCATTTTTACCGGGAGAACTGGGGGAACGCTGGGTGGTGGTAAATCTGTGTGAGCCCGATGATGCCACAACTTTCCCACACAAAAAAATGTGTACATTTAGATTTTTTCAGCTCAAATTGAGGTTTGCGGGGGTTTCTGGAAAAGGAAACGTTGGGGGATCCACGCAAGCCATACCTCCCAGGAAGCCCCCGGGTGTCTAGATTTCAGAAATGTATGAGTTTAGAAGGTTTCCCTAGGTGCCGGCAGAGTTAGGGTCCACAACCTACAGCTAGGCACATTGCCAAAAAAGGGTCATTTTTCACTGCGAAATTGAGGTGTGACCATGTTGTGTTTTGCACCGTTTCCTGTTGCGGGCACTAGGCCGACCCGCACAAGTGAGATACCATTTTTCTCGTACGACTTTGGGGAATGCGGGGTGGGTGGAAATTTGTGGATCCACGCAGATTCCGGAACTTTCCACCACAGAAATGTGGGGAAAATGTGGATTTTTTAACAATTTTTTAGGTTTGCAAGGGATTCTGGGTAACAGACCCTGGTGAGAGACAGTCAAGTAACCCCATGCTGGATTCCCCTGCGTGTCTAGTTTTCAAAAATGTATAGGTTTGCTAGGTTTCCCAAGGTGCCCACAGAGCTAGGGTTCAAAAACTACAGCTAGACACTTTGCCAAAAAAGGGTCATTTTTCACTGCGAAATTGAGGTGTGACCACGTTGCGTTTTGCGCCATTTCCTGTCGCGGGCACTAGGCCGACCCACACAAGTGAGGTACCGGGGTAGGTGGAAAGTTGTGGATCCATGCAGATTCCAGAACTTTCCACCACAGAAATGTGGGGAAAATGTGTTTTTTGGACAATTTTTTAGGTTTGCAAGGGATTCTGGGTAACTGACCCTGGTGGGAGGCAGTCAAGTCACCCCATCCTGAATTTCCCTGGGTGTCCAATTTTTTAAAATGTATACGTTTGCTAGGTTTCCCAAGGTGCCCGCAGAGCTAGGGTTCAAAAACAACAGCTAGGCACTTTGCCAAAAAAGGGTTATTTATCACTGCGAAAATGAGGTGTGACGACGTTGCGTTTTGGCCCGTTTCCTAAGCCGACCCACACAAGTGAGGTACCATTTTTCTCGTAAGCCTTTGGGGAACGTGTGGTGGGTGGAAATTTGTGGATCCACGCAGATTCCAGAACTTTCCACCACAGAAATGTGGGGAAATTGTGATTTTTTTGGACAATTTTTTAGGTTTGCGAGAGATTCTGTGTAAAAGAACCTGGTGGAAGGCAGTCAAGTCATCCCATCCTGAATTCCCTTGGTTGTCTAGTTTTCAAAAATGTATAGCTTTGGTAGGTTTCCCTAGGTGTCAGTAGGGCTAGGGTTCAAAAACAACAGCTAGGCACTTTGCCAAAAGAGGGTAATTTTTCACTGCGAAATTGAGGTGTGACCACGTTGCGTTTTGTGCCGTTTCCTGTCGCGGGCACTAGGCCGACCCACACAAGTGAGGCACCATTTTTCTCGTAAGACGTTCGAGAACGCGGTGTAGGTGGAAATTTGTGGATCCACGCAGATTCTAGAACTTTCCACCACAGAAATGTGGGGAAAATGTGTTTTTTTGGACAATTTTTTAGGTTTGCAAGGGATTCTGGGTAACAGACCCTGGTGGGAGGCAGTCAAGTCACCCCATCCTGAATTTCCCTGGGTGTCTAGTTTTTAAAAATGTATAGCTTAGGTAGGTTTCCCTAGGTGTCGGAAGAGCCAGGGTTCAAAAACTACATCTAGACACTTTGCCAAAAAAGGGTCATTTTATACTGCGAAATTGAGGTGTGACCACGTTGTGTTTTGCACGGTTTCCTTCTGCGGACACTAGGCCGACCCACACAAGTGAGGTACCATTTTTCTCTGAAGACTTTGGGGAACGCGGGGTGGGTGGAAAATTGTGGATCCACACAGATTGCAGACCTTTCCACCACAGAAATGTGGGGAAATTGTGTTTTTTTGGACAATGTTTGGGGTTTGCAAGGGAATCTGGGTAACAAAACCTGGTGGGAGGCAGTCAAGTCTCCCCATCCTGGATTCCCCTGGATGTCTAGTTTTAAAAAATGTATAGGTTTGTTAGGTTTCCCAAGGTGCCCGCAGAGCTAGGGTTCAATAACTACAGCTAGGCACTTTTCCAAAAAAGGGTCATTTTTCACTGCGAAATTGAGGTGTGACCACGTTGCGTTTTGCGCCATTTCCTGTCGCGGGCACTAGACCGACCCACACAAGTGAGGTACCATTTTTCTCGCAAGACTTTGGGGAATCCCGGGGTAGGTGGAAAGTTGTGGATCCATGCAGATTCCAGAACTTTCCACCACAGAAATTTGGGGAAAATTTGTTTTTTGGACACTTTTTTAGGTTTGCAAGGGATTCTGGGTAACAGACCCTGGTGGGAGGCAGTCAAGTCACCCCATCCTAAATTTTCCTGGGTGTCTAATTTTTAAAAATGTATAAGTTTGCTAGGTTTCCCAAGGTGCCCGCAGAGCTAGGGTTCAAAAACTACAGCTAGGCACTTTGCCAAAAAAGGGTCATTTATCACTGCGAAAATGAGGTGTGACCACGTTGCGTTTTGTCCCCTTTCCTAAGCCGACCCACACAAGTGAGGTACCATTTTTCTCGTAAGCCTTTGGGGAACGCGTGGTGGGTGGAAATTTGTGGATCCACGCAGATTCCAGAACTTTCCACCACAGAAATGTGGGGAAACTGTGATTTTTTTGGACAGTTTTTTAGGTTTGCGAGAGATTATGGGTAAAAGAACCTGGTGGGAGGCAGTCAAGTCATCCCATCCTGAATTCCCTTGGTTGTCTAGTTTTCAAAAATATATAGCTTTGGTAGGTTTCCCTAGGTGTCGGCAGAGCTAGGGTTCAAAAACTACAGCTAGGCACTTTGCCAAAAAAGGGTCATTTTATACTGCGAAATTGAGGTGTGACCACGTTGCGTTTTGTGCCGTTTCCTGTCGCGGGCACTAGGCCGACCCACACAAGTGAGGCACCATTTTTCTCGTAAGACTTTCGGGAACGTGGTGTAGGTGGAAATTTGTGGATCCACGCAGATTCTAGAACTTTCCACCACAGAAATGTGGGGAAAATGTGTTTTTTTGGACAATTATTTAGCTTTGCAAGGGATTCTGGGTAACAGACCCTGGTGGGAGGCAGTCAAGTCACCCCATCCTGAATTTCCCTGGGTGTCTAGTTTTTAAAAATGTATAAGTTTGCTAGGTTTCCCAAGGTGCCCGCAGAGCTAGGGTTCAAAAACTACAGTTAGGCACTTTGCCAAAAAAGGGTCATTTTTCACTGCGAAATTGAGGTGTGATCACGTTGCGTTTTGCACCGTTTCCTGTCGCGGGCACAAGGACGACCCACACAAGTGAGGTACCATTTTTCTCATAAGACTTTGGGGAATGCGGGGTAGGTGGAAATTTGTGGATCTCTGCAGATTCCTGAACTTTCCACCACAGAAATGTGGGGAAATTCTGTTTTTTGGACACTTTTTTGGATTTGCAAGGGATTCTGGGTAACAGACCCTGGTGGGAGGCAGTCAAGTCACCCCATCCTGAAATTCCCTTGGGTGTCTAGTTTTCAAAAATGTAAAAATGTATAGGTTTGCTTGGTTTCCAAAGGGGCCCGCAGAGCTAGGGTTCAAAAACTACAGCAAGGCACTTTGTCAAAAAAGGGTCATTTTTCACTGCCAAATTGAGGTTTGACCACGTTGCATTTTGCGCCGTTTCCTGTCACGGACACTAGACCGACCCGCACAAATGAGGTACCATTTTTCTCGTAAGACTTTGGAGAATGCGGGGTGGGTGGAAATTTTGTGGATCCAAGCAGATTCCAGAACTTTCCACCACAGAAATGTGGGGAAAATGTGTTTTTTTGACACTTTTTTAGGTTTGCAATGAATTCTGGGTAACAGACCCTGGTGGGAGGCAGTCAAATCACCTCATCCTGCATTCCCCTTGGTGTCTAGTTTTCAAAAATGTATAAGTTTACTAGGTTTCCCAAGGTGCCCGCAGAGCTAGGGTTCAAAAACTACAGCTAGGCACTTTGCCAAAAAAGGGTCATTTTTCACTGCGAAATTGAGGTGTGACCACGTTGCGTTTTGCGCTGTTTCCTGTCGGGGCACTAGGCCGACCCGTACAAGTGAGGTACCATTTTTCTCGTAAGACTTTGGGGAATGAGGGGTGGGTGGAAATTTGTGGATCCACGCAGATTCCAGAACTTTCCACCACAGAAATGTGGGGAAAATGTGTTTTTTTGGACAATTTTTTAGGTTTGCAAGGGATTCTGGGTAACAGACCCTGGTGGGAGGCAGTCAAGTCACCCCATCCTGAATTTCCCTGGGTGTCTAGTTTTTAAAAATGTATAGCTTAGGTAGGTTTCCCTAGGTGTCGGAAGAGCTAGGGTTCAAAAACTACATCTAGACACTTTGCCAAAAAAGGGTCATTTTATACTGCGAAATTGAGGTGTGACCACGTTGTGTTTTGCACGGTTTCCTTCTGCGGACACTAGGCCGACCCACACAAGTGAGGTACCATTTTTCTCTGAAGACTTTGGGGAACGCGGGGTGGGTGGAAAATTGTGGATCCACACAGATTCCAGAACTTTCCACCACAGAAATGTGGGGAAATTGTGTTTTTTTGGACAATGTTTGGGGTTTGCAAGGGAATCTGGGTAACAAAACCTGGTGGGAGGCAGTCAAGTCTCCCCATCCTGGATTCCCCTGGATGTCTAGTTTTAAAAAATGTATAGGTTTGTTAGGTTTCCCAAGGTGCCCGCAGAGCTAGGGTTCAATAACTACAGCTAGGCACTTTTCCAAAAAAGGGTCATTTTTCACTGCGAAATTGAGGTGTGACCACGTTGCGTTTTGCGCCATTTCCTGTCGCGGGCACTAGGCCGACCCACACAAGTGAGGTACCATTTTTCTCGCAAGACTTTGGGGAATCCCGGGGTAGGTGGAAAGTTGTGGATCCATGCAGATTCCAGAACTTTCCACCACAGAAATTTGGGGAAAATTTGTTTTTTGGACACTTTTTTAGGTTTGCAAGGGATTCTGGGTAACAGACCCTGGTGGGAGGCAGTCAAGTCACCCCATCCTGAATTTTCCTGGGTGTCTAGTTTTTAAAAATGTATAAGTTTGCTAGGTTTCCCAAGGTGCCCGCAGAGCTTGGGTTCAAAAACTACAGCTAGGCACTTTGCCAAAAAAGGGTCATTTATCACTGCGAAAATGAGGTGTGACCACGTTGCGTTTTGGCCCCTTTCCTAAGCAGACCCACACAAGTGAGGTATCATTTTTCTCGTAAGCCTTTGGGGAACGCGTGGTGGGTGGAAATTTGTGGATCCACGCAGATTCCAGAACTTTCCACCACAGAAATGTGGGGAAACTGTGATTTTTTTGGACAATTTTTTAGGTTTGCGAGAGATTATGGGTAAAAGAACCTGGTGGGAGGCAGTCAAGTCATCCCATCCTGAATTCCCTTGGTTGTCTAGTTTTCAAAAATATATAGCTTTGGTAGGTTTCCCTAGGTGTTGGCAGAGCTAGGGTTCAAAAACTACAGCTAGGCACTTTGCCAAAAAAGGGTCATTTTATACTGCGAAATTGAGGTGTGACCACGTTGCGTTTTGTGCCGTTTCCTGTCGCGGGCACTAGGCCGACCCACACAAGTGAGGCACCATTTTTCTCGTAAGACTTTCGGGAACGTGGTGTAGGTGGAAATTTGTGGATCCACGCAGATTCTAGAACTTTCCACCACAGAAATGTGGGGAAAATTTGTTTTTTTGGACAATTTTTTAGCTTTGCAAGGGATTCTGGGTAACAGACCCTGGTGGGAGGCAGTCAAGTCACCCCACCCTGAATTTCCCTGGGTGTCTAGTTTTTAAAAATGTATAAGTTTGCTAGGTTTCCCAAGGTGCCCGCAGAGCTAGGGTTCAAAAACTACAGCTAGGCACTTTGCCAAAAAAGGGTCATTTTTCACTGCGAAATTGAGGTGTGATCACATTGCGTTTTGCACCGTTTCCTGTCGCGGGCACAAGGACGACCCACACAAGTGAGGTACCATTTTTCTCATAAGACTTTGGGGAATGCGGGGTAGGTGGAAATTTGTGGATCTCTGCAGATTCCTGAACTTTCCACCACAGAAATGTGGGGAAATTCTGTTTTTTGGACACTTTTTTGGATTTGCAAGGGATTCTGGGTAACAGACCCTGGTGGGAGGCAGTCAAGTCACCCCATCCTGAAATTCCCTTGGGTGTCTAGTTTTCAAAAATGTAAAAATGTATAGGTTTGCTTGGTTTCCAAAGGGGCCCGCAGAGCTAGGGTTCAAAAACTACAGCAAGGCACTTTGTCAAAAAAGGGTCATTTTTCACTGCCAAATTGAGGTTTGACCACGTTGCATTTTGCGCCGTTTCCTGTCACGGACACTAGACCGACCCGCACAAATGAGGTACCATTTTTCTCGTAAGACTTTGGAGAATGCGGGGTGGGTGGAAATTTTGTGGATCCAAGCAGATTCCAGAACTTTCCACCACAGAAATGTGGGGAAAATGTGTTTTTTTGACACTTTTTTAGGTTTGCAATGAATTCTGGGTAACAGACCCTGGTGGGAGGCAGTCAAATCACCTCATCCTGAATTCCCCTTGGTGTCTAGTTTTCAAAACTGTATAAGTTTACTAGGTTTCCCAAGGTGCCCGCAGAGCTAGGGTTCAAAAACTACAGCTAGGCACTTTGCCAAAAAAGGGTCATTTTTCACTGCGAAATTGAGGTGTGACCACGTTGTGTTTTGCGCTGTTTCCTGTCGGGGCACTAGGCCGACCCGTACAAGTGAGGTACCATTTTTCTCGTATGACTTTGGGGAATGAGGGGTGGGTGGAAATTTGTCGATCCACGCAGATTCCAGAACTTTCCACCACAGAAATGTGGGGAAAATGTGTTTGTTTTTACAATTGTTTAGGTTTGCAAGGGATTCTGGGTAACAGACCCTGGTGGGAGGCAGTCAAGTCACCCCATCCTGGATTCCCCTGGGCGTCTAGTTTTTAAAAATGCTTTATTTTGCTAGGTTTCCCAAGGTACCCGCAGAGCTAGGGTTCAAAAACTACAGCTATGCACTTTGCCAAAAAAGGGTCTTTTTTCACTGCGAAATTGAGGTGTGACCACGTTGCGTTTTACGCCATTTCATGTCGCGGGCACTAGGCCGGCCCACACAAGTGAGGTACTATTTTTCTCGGAAGACTTTGGGGAAAGCGGAGTGGGTGGAAAATTGTGGATCCACGCAGATTCCAGAACTTTCCACCACAGAAATGTGGGGAAATTGTGCTTTTTTTGACAATTTGTTAGGTTTGCAAGCGATTCTGGGTAACAGACCCTGGTGGGAGGCAGTCAAGTCACCCCATCCTGGATTCCCCTGGGTATCTAGTTTTCAAAAATGTATAAGTTTGCTAGGTTTCCCAAGGTGCCCGCAGACCTAGGGTTAAAAAACTACAGCTAGGCACTTTGCCAAAAAAGGGTCATTTTTCACTGCGAAATTGAGGTGTGACCACGTTGCGTTTTGCGCCATTTCATGTCGCGGGCACTAGGCCGACCCACACAAGTGAGGTACCATTTTTCTCGTAAGACTTTGGGGAACGTGGGGTTGATGGAAATTTGTGGATCCACGCAGATTCCAGAACTTCCCACCACAGAAATGTGGGAAAATGTGGTTTGTTTGACAATTTGTTAGGTTTGCAAGCGATTCTGGGTAACAGACCCTGATGGGAGGCAGTCAAGTCACCCCATCCTGGATTCCCCTGGGTGTTTTTTTTTCAAAAATGTATAAGTTAGCTAGGGTTCCCAAGGTGCCCGCAGAATTAGGGTTCAAAAACTACCGCTAGGCACTTTGCCAAAAAAGGGTCATTTTTCACTGCGAAAATGAGGTGTGACCACATTGCGTTTTTCGCTGTTTCTTGTCGCGGGCTCTAAGCCGACCCACACAAGTGAGGTACCATTTTTCTCGTTAGACTTTGGGGAACGCGGGGTGGGTGGAAATTTGTGGATCCATGCAGAGTCCGGAACTTTCCACCACAGAAATGTGGGAAAATGTGTTTTTTTTTTGACAATTTTTTAGGTTTGCGAGGGATTCTGGGTAACAGACCCTGGTGGGAGGCAGTCAAGTCATCCCATCCTGAATTCCCTTGGGTGTCTAGTTTTCAAAAATTTATAGGTTTGGTAGGTTTCCCTAGGTGTCGGCAGAGCTAGGGTTAAAAAACTACAGCTAGGCACTTTGCCAAAAAAGGGTCATTTTTCACTGCGAAATTGAGATGTGACCACGTTGCGTTTTGCACCGTTTCCTTCCGCGGACACTAGGCCGACCCACACAAGTGAGGTACCATTTTTCTTGGAAGTCTTTGGGGAACGCGGGGAGGGTGGAAAATTGTGGATCCACGCAGATTCCAGAACTTTCCACCACAGAAATGTGGGGAAATTGTGTTTTTTTTTTACAATTGTTTAGGTTTGCAAGGGAATCTGGGTAACAAAACCTGGTGGGAGGCAGTCAGTCCTGGATTCCCCTGGGTGTCTAGTTTTAAAAAATATATAGGTTTGCTAGGTTTCCCTAGGTCCCAGCAGACCTATGGTTAAAAAATGACAGCTAGGCACTTCCCAAAAAAAGGGTAAATTTTCATTGTGAAAATGTGGTGTGTTCACGTTGGGTTTTGAGCCATTTCCTGTCGTGGGCACTATGCCTACCCACACAAGTGACGTACCATTTTTATCAAGAGACTTAGGGTAATTCAGATTTTTGAAAAATGACCGATAATTCTCATGCTAGTATGAGTATTTCCAATTTTGAAAATATGCAAATATGTACTGTTTCTAAACTCTATAATTTGTTCCCATTTCAGAAATACATAGGTGTCTTTTATACCAATTTTTCCATGTATACATTTTCCCACAATAATTGCTATATACCCGGAACATAATAAAAAACCATTGCAAATTGCTGCTCAGTTTTTTACTCTGGGTTCGTTCGGTTCTTGTTGAACCTACAAGTCCTATATATCCCCACAACCAGGAAGGTCCAGCGGATGTAACGGTATATTGCTTTCAAAGAGCTGTCATAATTAGAAGAAGTTACAGGTAAAAACGTTGATACAAAAGGCTGTTTTTTTCAACCAATTTTCAATTTTTCCTTTATTTAACTGTTAGTTTCTATAAAGAAACCTCGATGGATCTACAAAAATGACCCCTTGCTGAATTCAGAATTGTATCTACTTTTCTAAAATGTATAGTTTTCCAGGATCCATTATTGCTTTCACACCCATTTCTACCATTAACTGTAAGGAGGTTAAAAGCACAAAAAATAGCAAAAAATAGGCTATGTCCCAGAAAAATGGCAAAACTGTGTAAAAAATGTTGATTTTCTGACAAAAGTCTGTCATTCCCTAAAAGCTGAGAAAATGGTGATTTCAGCCCCAAAAAATCATTTTTTGATACCATTTGCAGAGAAAACCCCACACACTTTAATTTGCAGTCCGTTTTTCCCATTTTTCCCCCCCACATTTTTTTTTTGCTTTATTTTGGCTAATTTCTGGGACCCCATGTGAATTGCAGTGTATGCTTCTAGGATACTACCTTAACCTTTCAGCAATATTCAGTCATTGTACGGGAACCGTTAGATGCAGTACTATACGACTGTATGTGTGATGACAGTTTTAAGCGCATTTGTGCAATAAATGCTCCATTCATTGTTGTTACCAAGTCGAATTAGATGTGTGACGCGCGGTGTGTGACAAGCTTATGCTCAAAGCTGCAGGAAAATATCATGGTTAAGGTTTATTATCCCGGAAATGATAATATGACATGCTTGTCAAATTTGGTTGGGATAGAAAATGTGCAGAAAAAAAGAGGGTAGGATATTGAAATGAATGTTATGGCAACTGTGGGTGATGGAGAGTGAACTGAAAGGAGCCTTGGAGCCATGGGCAATGACAGTGTTTTGGAGAATGAAAGTGAGCATGTGTGAATAATCTATCTGGTTTTCAAGGGTAGCAATGCAAGTTAGCTATTTCCACAGGATTCAGCCAAGATATTGATAAACTGGGACCTGGTGAACTTGGAATTAGGTTCTAGCTAGGGTGCCTAAGTATGTAGAATGATTGCACAAGAAACATTTCTTCTACAACTCATAAGGAAGTAACATGTGATGCAAGGACGTGACACATGCTGATGTTTAGCTGGGTGTTGAAGAGTGAAAGTGGTGTGAGTTTAGGAGGGCATGTAAGCACATGGATGTGAATCAATGTGAGAGTGCAGCTGAGTGTGACAAGAGGTGTGGGGCTTAGGAGATGCATTTGCCTAATGACTACATGGTACGCAGATGGGTACTATGTTTTGTGATAAAAGGCAGGTCACTATATAGCAAGTATGTGGAGGTGGTTAATGTGAGAAAGTTAGTGAGTTCTCAACAGTTAAGAAAAGGTCTAATTTGAGGAGTATACCAGTTAGGTGAAAGAAGTTTGTTATTTCATTGATTGATCCCATATATAAGAACACCTTGTTGACATAACATTACTGTGGATTGTTTTCAAGATTTCCTGTTTTGCTAGTATGTGTGTGCTTGTAAATAGATTGTGGTGGTGGTGGTGGTGTGTGTCTGCTGTTAGTGCTATCTGTGTTTTCCTTTTTAAAACAAAAGGTAAAATGCTTTATTGATGTTAAAAAATGAAGGCAATGTGTTCAGTGGCATATGTATTGGACTGGAGCATGAAATATTATGAGCCAAATTGTTGCCACAGTTGCTGAGGCACTGAAAGTAGAAAAACCCATTTTAATTGAATTTGCCTACTTATCACTGCTCCTCCAATCTAGACTGATCGTCTTTTAGTTGTGAGACACTAGATGATATTGTGATCTCAAACTCTGAATTCATAAACTTCCCTGTTTCTGCAGCATCCACAACCAGTACTCTTCCAACTCCTTTTCTTATGATTCATCTACAATCCTTAGGGCAGATGTACTAAAAGACAGGTGGCAAAAAGAGGCTTGAAATCGCATGGCAACTATTTACAACAATTAGCGGATTTTGCGATGTTACTTATGTAATACATTCAACATTGCAAAATCTCCCATCACAGGAGGTTGCAGATGGACCTGACCCATGATTAGCATGCCCAAGGATGGTGCTTTTTTTGTGTTTGAAAAGCTTTATTGAACCAAATGAGAGTACATCAAGATATCAGCTACATATAGACAAATAAACTTTAAAATAGCATATTATAGCAAGAACGACAGCTGATACCAAAAACCAAAGAGTAAAAGCAATTTGTGGAATTTTGTATATGTAGGAGGGGGAAGGTAAAGCAAGGGGAAAGTAGGAGAAGGGTAGCAGGGGGGAGGGGGAATAATAAATCTATAATATAAAGAAAGAAATAGGAAAATAAAAGGCATATAACATGTTAACAAAATACTGTAAATAAATCAATACATTTTGTCGAGCATAAAAGATCATATAAATATTAACCAAGTGAGAACAAAGAAAGTAAAAGTAAAATAATAATAATAATAATAATGAAGGTCAGAGATGCAATTCTTCAAGGGGGTTTAAAGTTTTCAGAATTGATAAGTGTATTGTTCTTTGAGGCCAACCGGTCCAAATAGGAAGTAAGGGGCAACCAGAAGAGATCTCTATTGATGGTTGGATAGCAAGAGGAGGCAAAAGCCACATCAAGTCTATGAAAATGACATAAAGAATTCCACCAAAATTGTATGGAGAGCTTTGTGAGATTTTTCCAGTTAAGAGAAATATGTTAAAAAGCGAGAGCAAGCAAGAAATCAAAAAGACCATGGCAATGTGGAGAAAGGTCTAAAGAGTCGGAGAGACTACCTGCAAAGATGAGAGGTATAGAGTAAGGAATGGAAATTGTAAATAGACGAACAATATATGACCAAACCTTCTTCCAGAAATCAGAAACTGTAGGACAGAGAAAAAAGAGATGAAAAAGGTCAGCATTAGGAGAGCCACAAGTCTAACATTTCGAGTCAGAAGATGCAGAGAAACGTGACAAAGAGGCTGGTGAAAGATAAAGTCGATCATAAAGGAAAAACAAGGATTGAGTAAGAGAAGCAGAGCAAGAAATTTTTAAGGATCTGGACCAAAGTTTATCCCAAAATGAGACAGACCAATTGCTTCCCAAATCCCGTTCCTAAGAAAGTTCCAGCTTAGATTTAACTCGATCTGGAGTGGGGGCTGAGAAAAATGTATAGATAAGGGAGGCTTTAGGAAGAGTAAGACGTATGTTGAGGAGAGAAGTCTGAGTAAGAGAAGTAGATAAAGAGGGAAGAGAGTAATAAGTATCAAGAATAACAACCATAATAGTAAATTTCTGCAAAAAGGATCGAGGGCAATTAAATAAAAATTGAAATTGGGGAAAGGAACAAGGAGAAATTCCATCGAAAAACTGATTAACCCATTGGATACCTTTTAATCTCCATGTGTTCCAGAAGACGGGTCTGTTGTTGAGAAGAATAAGCGAATTGTGGCAAATAGGAGTGTCTAAGAAAGATTCACGGGACATGGTGGCAGGATGTATCAAGGATTTCAAGAGGGAACAAGTGTGTCGAAATAGGGGAAGAGAAGTATAAGAGGTTTTGGTGGAAAAACTGATGATTTCCTTAAAAGAAAAGGGAAACAGTAATATTTGTTCAATGGAAAGCCAAAGGGGAGTAAAGGGAGAGGAGTCTGGTGTGAGCCATCTTGAGGCTTAGTGAAGCGAAAAGGATTTATGATAAAGACGAAAGTCTGGGAAATTAACTCCACCATTAGATTTTGGTTTTCGAAGAGATGTTAAAGCAATTCTGGATTTTTTATAGTTCCAAAGAAACCTAGAAAGGCACGAGTCAATACGTTTAAAATAAAAAGCAGGGATATGAACTGGAAGCATAGAGAGAGTATATATTAAAATTGGAGCAATCATCATTTTAATCGAATCCAGCCGCCCCCACCAAGAAAGAAAGAGAGGATTCCAAGCAGAGAAGGATTTTTCAATTCGAGATAAGGCTGCAGATATATTGAGATTAATTGAGGAGGCAATGGACTTTGAGAACCATATACCTAAGTATTTAATTTTCGAACTATTCCAAGTAAACCCAGTGGAAGAGAAGGAGTGAGGAAGACAGAACTTTGTGAGAGGAAGAATTTCAGTCTTATCAGAGTTAATTTTGTATCCAGAAACCTGTAAAAAAAATAGTTAATTTCAAGTAATAAAGGGGGTATAGAGGTTTCAGGAGCTGAAATAAATAACAAAATATCATCTGCATATGCGTAAAGTTTCAATTGGCGATCCCCATAAGGAAAACCAGAGATGGAGTTATTATTATGAATAGAAGTCAAAAAGGGTTCAAGAGCTAGAACAAAAAGTGGGGACAAAGGACAACCTTGTCGAACACCCCGTGAAGAGAAAAATAAGATGATATATAATCGTTAACCAGGACCGCAGCTTTAGGGGCAGCATATAATAAGGAGATAAGCTATATGAATTTGGGGCCGAAACATTGCCAGCATAATGATGCAAACAAGAAAGACCAATCAACTCTATCAAAAGCTTTCTCCGCATCAACAGAGATAGCAGCTAGAGGGATGGAGAGAGAGGGAGTTTTATTTAAAACATTAAGAAAAAGACGAGAATTATCCGAAGTATGTCTGCCCTTGACAAAGCCACATTGTTCTTTACCAATAAGGTGAGGCATAAGGGGGTCTAAGCGCAAAGCAAGCAGTTTAGCAAATAGTTTGTAATCCACATTGACGAGAGAGATCGGACGATAATTTTTACAAAATTGGGGGTCCCGACCCTCTTTAGGAATGAGACAGATAGTGGCCTCCTGAAAAGTGCCTGCAATTGTGCCGGATGAGTAAAAGGATTGGAAAAGAATTAAAAGTTTAGGAAGTAAGAGATCAGAGAAATGCCTATAAAATTCAACAGGAAAACCATCTGGACCTGGTGATTTTCCTTTAGTTAGGGTATTTAGGGCTTTGGAGAGTTCATTGAGGGAAAGATCAGTTTCAAGACCAAGAAAATTGAGATGGGAAGTAGAAGGAGTAGGAAGTTTCTCAAAATAACACTGAATACGAGAAGGAGTGGGAGGAGATTCTGGTGTATACAGATTTTGATAGAAAAGTTGAAATTCATTAAGTATTTCCTGATTTTTATGTAAAAGAGAGTTATCTGCAGAGTAAATAGAGTCTATAAGAGAACGTTCCTTGCACACTTTGAGATAATTCGCGAGGAGTTTCCCCGATCTATTTCAACCACCATAATAACGAGCACTACTACGAAGCAGTATTGATGATGCATTATCAGTAGTAGCTTTAGTAAACTCAAGTTTAGCTCGTATGAGTTTTGGTGAAATTGAATTATTAGAGGAGATATAAAATTCATTTTCCAAAAGTTTAATATGGGCCAATATATTTTTCTGTTTCTGAAGGAAAGAGACAAAATCAATAGTGAACCCTCTTGCTTAGCTTTAAAAGAATCCCAAAGAAGATGGGGAGAAGTAGTGGGATCGCAATTAAGTGAAAAGAATTCATTAGCGAAGGAGAGAAAGGAGGCGGAAAAAAGAGGGTCATGAAGAAGAGAGCTATTAAAACGCCAACGTGAGGATTTTGGATGTGGAGGGAGCAGGTCAAGAACCGTCACAATTGGGGCATGGTCCGAGATGACTATGGGTTCAATAGAAGAGGACAGTAGATTTAGCGACAAAGATTGTGAAAGAAAAATGAAGTCTAAATGAGAAAGAGATGCATGAGGAGGAGAAAATAAAGAATAGTCAAGAGTGTCAGGGTGAGAAAGCCTCCAGGAATCAATGAGGTGTGTTTGAGAGATAGTGTCAATAAATTGCTTGTGGGTCTTGTGAGGTATAAAGCGAACTGTTGACTTACGATCAAGAAACGGGTCTACAATCTGGTTGCAATCACCACCCAGAATAAACAAATCATCTTGAAATTGAATACATTTTTGTGTGATCAAAGGCCAAAAAGAAGAAAGAGGTTGTGAAGGACCATAGATATTAAACACAGTTAAAGACACAGAATTAATTAACAACTTAGATGATACCCATCTCCCATCATTGTCGTTTTCTTGTGAGATGCATTTACATTTTAGTTTCTTGTGACAAAGAATAGCGACACCGTTTTTTTATTGTGAGATGGAGAGAATAAAACCGTACCCACCCAGCTTCTTTTTAGTTTAAGTGATTCAGCTTCAGTAAAGATGAGTTTCTTGTAAAAGGACTATATCAGGGTTATAAGAAGCAAGGTGGGAAAGGATTCTCTGTCGTTTAATAGGATTAATAAAACCTTTTACGTTCCATGAAATAACTTTGAATGTAAAGACAATAAAAATTGAAAGGAAACGAAAGTTACAATAGTGAAACAATGAAATAAAATACCAATAAATAACAGAAAAAGAAGGCAGTAAAAAGGAGAAGCCAAAGGAAGTAATTGCAGAAGCATAAGAAAAAAAGAATAAAAACTAAGATGAAGAAAAGGAGAAAGATATAGGGATGAAAAAGGAAAAAAAGGGATAGGGAGAAAAAGGAGAAATAGTAGAAAAGGATGACTGAAAATAACATACCTGTGGGGAACAAAGAAGGGAATAGTGGGGTAATGGCGACACACGACAAGACGATCCACCCAAGACTAGAAGTCTCTACCACACCAGGACGAAAAGGATATAGGGAAGTAACCATATGATTTGTAGGGGCTTAAACAGATCTGCATGAATAAACAGAATATAGAAATTGGATAACATTAATATAATCAATAAGGAGAAATACAACCAGTGAACAAATAACAAGAGAGACAATAACCTAAGAGGCTAACATTGTCTACAAAGCACAGATACAAAAAAAATAAAAAAAAAATAAAAAAAAGGTAAACAGTAAAGGGAACAGCGTTACATCTAATCAAACAGTATCAGAGCAGAATGGCATATCCATTGCATAACAAATAGAAAGAAACATATATAAAGCCATATAATAGGAAACCTGTAAGGAAAAAAGAAAAGTTAAACAATCAACCATTAGGAGGAGTAGTAGTGTCCATGCCAGTGGTAGTATGGATATGAATAAAGTTTTTAAGTTCCGCAGGATCTTGGAAGGACCAAGTCTGATTCTGGTATGTCACCCGATGATGAAGCATGTCACCAACTAGGTTGGTGAGTGAGGGCTTTCTAAAGAATCAAATTTGATTCTTCTTGCTCGCTCTTCTCTTAAGAAGGCACAGTCTTGTGTTGTTTTGGCTTTTATAACATGACACTGTGCAAAGCACTCCTCTGAAAAGGAAAGTCTAAGAGAGTTGTAAATTCTTGCTTTTAAATCTCTTAAAAATGATGGCAATAAAGCTCCTGGTTTCCTTCTTTGGGACCAATTACGATGTCATGGGTCAGAACGTAAACCGGCTGGTTATTTCGATACAGTTCGGACCGGCTCTCAGAGCCTTCCGGCTGCTTGGAACCGCATGGTAATCCCCTGTAGACGTGTTTCTGCCATCTGGATTATGATTTCGGTTTCCCAAAGCGTTTTCGTGCTGGCCTTTCCGACATGGAAAGGCTATTGGAAAATGACCTTGGGGGGCATCTAGCAGGCCCCCCTTGCCTCTGTGGTCTACGGTTGGTGGTCGAAGGGGTACCTAGCGTACCCCGCTGTAAAACCCTGCACTGTGTGGCAGACACCATTGGGCGCCTGCCACAGGGTGCAGGATTTTACACACACTCCTTTCTCTGTAGGAACTTGTATTACTGCCGGTTTATGGCCGTTACACAAGCTACCATATCGAAAAGTGAGTATGCCACCAAACAGTGTTTGGTCGCATCTTAGGGGGCCACTCGACCAACATCATAAAAAGGCCCTTTGTATTCTGGGAAAGCTTGCGTCATAATGTACTGTCATCTCTGAATTTCTTGTATGTTCATTTGCAAACACTTTGCCTTTTCCCTTTATGTGCATCTAATTCCTATATTAAGTGTGTGCTTATCTATAATTAGGAAATGTTCAGAAATACTTGTATTAAGCGCACCTACTTTTCACCATTGTTTAAGATGGTAAATGTATCAGACAAACATGCTAATCAAGCTGAAAATTCACTTTAATGTTATTTATCCTACTTCTCACGTTTATCATAGCATCTTGGTTTTTTTTTTGTGACTGAGATTTCCATCATTGTTTTGTATTATGAAACGCAACATTATAACTATTCTTTTTAATGTTTATTGCTTAAACTGAAGGCATTTCAACCATGCCACTTTATGGTTATTATTTGAACTAAAGGCTTTTTAAATAAGATGTTTTTTTGCTGCCATGTTTTTCTTTTTATAATCAGCCCTTTGTAGGGTATATCTTTTTTTCACATTGCATCACCATTTATAGCCTGATGTTAACCGTTTCTGGCTTTTCTGCATTTGACATTTAATCAATAGTTCGGAATTCCACCTTCTGGATTGTAACTAGGGGTGGGCGGAATTTGCGAAATCCACTTTCGCAAATTATCGCGAAAATGTTTAAAATTATCGCAAACAAGCGGAAATATCGCGAAGATGCGGAATTTTATTTCCCGCATGTTCGCGAGATTTTCTGCATGGTTGCGGGTCGCCAACTTACCCATGTGGTTGCTCGCGGGCGCGGCCATCTTGTTTTGAGTTGTCTCGCGGTGCATGACCGCGAGAAGAAAGACGTGATCGCGTGACGCATGACGTCACTGCGGGCGCGAACTGTCGCGAGACAGCGCAAATGGCTAAAAACAATCCAACATCTCATGGAGAACGCGACCGGATCAAGAAAACATGTCGGCGAATGCAGGGATTCAGGTAAGGCGATCGTGCGCGCGCGAGAATGTATTATTTTACAGCACGAGCAAGAAACAAATTATCGCCAAGCTGCGGAAAGCAGAAATTTTGACATTTTTCCGCTCTCCGGAACGCGAAAATGTCAAATTATTGCAATTTCCGCGAACGGAACGGAATTTTTGCCCAGGCTTAATTGTAACAAGCAAGAAATCCCATTATTTAAATGTTAGAATTCATCCAGAATCTGGGAATCCAGCAGGTCACTTTCCAAGCAGTATGGATCCATAATTTGCCTCAAGAATGTGATGAGTTAACTTTTCAGGATCTGCTTGGGCCTACTGTGTCCATTTACCCTAATTCGAGAGTAAATCCCAAAAGATCTGAGATAAATTGGCTGAGACGATCTTAGCGTTAGTAGGAAAAGATAGCTCGATTTTTAGATAGGTATTTTCACAATCTTGTCTTACTAGTAGATTAAACGATTTAACTCATTGTAGAAAATATCCTGGGAAAAAAAAGCCTTTACTCAAAAGTGTTAATTACTCAGTAGTGTAAGTTACCCAATTTTGCAGCTTAATACTGCCCGTAAAATCTTGTAAAACACTCCCCTGTGAGTTTATTTTTGAGAGGTCCATAGGTATATCTGGTATGTTTACAATCAGATGACTTTCCTCCGCTGATCACTCTGACTTTACATGATAATCCTAGTTTAGTAACAAAATAAGCAATTACCATTAAGCTCAACCTTATTGGAACAGCATGAGTTCTTGTAGTAACGAGGCTGACAAGATGCAGGAATATACTGGAATCAAAATTATTTCTTTAATAATCAGTCTCTGAAAGCATGTAACAGTTATTGCACTTCAGCTCAGTCATCAGAATATTTCTGGGGTAACCACAAGCTTTTTTTAATAACATAAGTGGCATCAGACAATCCGACTTTGCCTGCACATGGAAAAGATTGGTACCCTTTCAGAAAAGATGTATCAGAGAACCAGGTTTCCAGGAATCCGAAGAAATCAGCGTTCCTTATAAAAGTTACCAACCCACTTTATCTAAATGTCACTCTCAACCCCATTTTCCATCATTTAATCCTGACCAGATCTTCACTGAGGCTTATCTCAGAAGGACAGGCTCATATTTAGGTATGGCATTAGGACAATTACTCAAATTGATGACTTGCAGATGCATCTTTTCAAATAACTTTTTTATTGGCATTTGACATACATCAAACAACAAATCATCGTCCATTCCTCTTACACATCACAAGGTAGAGATTACATTATTGTATCAAAAGTGATGTCCAGGTGTGCTGCGGGCTGTGCAGTGTGCATAGAATATCCCCAACAACAGAGGGCAGTCTCAATTATAGGGTCCCAGCTGAAAGGCACGTATCAGGGCTTATCCTGGTCCAGATGAGGCAGGGCATCACACATCTCTGTCCATGCAGTGATTTATGAGAGAGTTTTTCACCTTAGTGTTGTCACATCCTTTGACCCCACAGCTGGTCCCTCTGGTTTGATTGCTATGTAGAGTGCATTCAGAGCCCCTATGTTCTTTGGTCTGCTGGGTGCTGGCATAAGGACCCAATATTCCTACAGCACTTCCTGGCAAAAGGCAGCATCAGCTATCCAACTTCAAGCAGTGGGCGTAGCAGCATGGCCCCAGTGATTAACAACCTGTCTCTTCGCTAACAGTACCAGCACTAGTACCCTGCAGCCTGCCCCTCCAGCGCCAATTCCTGCTTCCAGTTTTCATGCCTCACAGCTGTTCAGCCCTCCCCTTCACACAGGCAGAAAGCAGTGTGTCTTCAAAGTGACTGTCCCCAGAGGAGCTGGAGGACAGAATGTCAGAAAGAGAGCTCAAGCTGGAGTTGGTCAAAAGGAGACTAGAGGCAGAGGAAAAGAAGGTTGAGACAGCCTTGTCAGAAAGGAAAATGCTGCTGGAACATGAGAGAAGCCTGATAGAACTGAATATTAATGCTAGCCAGAGCTCTGAATCCAGCAGCAATGGTGTCAGCTTACTTGCAGTGTCTGACAGTAACAAGGTCTGCCTAACCAAAGACTTGGTGGGAAATTAAATTGATAAATGGCACACGGTCCCAAAGCAGCACTGGAGGGTGACTTGTGGAAGCAAATGCCTACAGTGGAAGGGATACATTGCTCACACTAGCGGTAATTGACCATATTAAGTATGCCCCATGAAAGCCATCCTTGAAGCCAAATTTGATCTGATCACTGAGAAATACTACCAGAGGTTTTGTGACAGCCACAAGCTCCCAAACTTACTGATTCCAGGAACCTTGCTGAGGAGGAGGATCTCAGTGTCAGTATCAATACCAGTGTAGCAAATAGGTATCTTGGAGTGACCCCAAGAAGGGTGGTTCAGGTTCCACCCTAGCAGAGTGACGGGGGCTTAAAGATGATCCAGAGAAGTCCCAAAGTAAGGTGTGGGAAGGGTTCTCACGAACCCTTCCGAGGCTAAAAAGGGAGGTGGTTCTGGTGGGTGTTGGTCCAGGGCACCCAATTTCTAACCTTCCTTTTTTAAGTCATCTCAGTTAGGACACAAGCGGAGGAATATGACCTAACCACCCACTGGTGGGACCTTTACAGGGATTGCTAAAATTGCTTTACGGGTAATTAGTCCCCAGAAGCAGGAGACAGATTATGCCATGAAATGGGGTTTCTGGTTGGCCTTGGAGAAGTGTGGCTCAATGGTTAGAGCGGCAGACCCTGATGCAGAGGTCTGGCACGGGACCAGGGTTCAATTCTCACCTCGGCGGCTCTTGGATTCAATTTCCCTGGACCTAATAATTCTCGCCTCGGTGCCTATTCTAATCATGGGTCCCACTGTGCAACTCTGGGCAATAGCTTGCTTAATCTCCACAACGGCCCCCACAGCGCTAGGATGCCTGGCTTCACCTTGGGGGGTGCCCAGGAGTGGACATCTCACTGGAAAACCAGGAAGGGTTCCACAGCGGTATGAATACAGTGCTACGAGACCTCTGGGTAGAAGTGCGCTATATAAGTACAAATACACATGTACTTAAGCCAGGCAGAACCCATCACTCTAGTCAGGGCAAGTAAGTTACACACCAAAGATCACCTGTGCTCTCCCCCGGTAGCTTGGCACAGAGCAGTCAGGCATATCCCCAGAGCCAATGTGTAAAGCGTTTGCACAACACACTCACACCTGTGCCACAATAAAAACACCACAAACGAAACATCATTTTTTTTTTGTCCTCATATGCCACCGAGGTTATAGATGCGCAATCAATCGGATTACAAGCAATATGCTGACACAGTTCGAACCAACTGGGAGGGATAGTCATGGAGCCGGGGCCTCATCCCACAGCAGAAAAGCTTGACATACCAGGGACCGCCATACCATAACCTCAGAAGTTCAGCTGGGGTGCCACCCAAGTGCTGAAAGAAGGGAATCAAAGTACCGCTTATGCCAAGCAGTTGGAAATATGGCTTAATCATTGGACCTGGGGAAAAAAAAAAAAAAACCCAGAGTCTCACTGATCCCATTTAAGAAGATGCCAAAATGATCTTTTGGCTGGATTCCCAGCTCTAGCCAAATCCAACTTAGAAACCTGCAGGGTAGAGGCGTACCAATCATTGATAGAGGGAGGTAAAGGATCCTTCCACTTTCTGCATATCTCCCTTCTAGCCAGTAGTATAGCGTAAAATACTAGCTTCTTTGCTGAGCTGGAGACCCCCTCTAAGACTCCGAAGATCACCACCTGAGGATGTACAGTTATTCTGGAGTCTGTTGAGGACGACAGGATCTTACTGATGGCTTCCCAAAACTGAGACAGAAAGGGGCATTCATAAAACATGTGGATGTCAGAGGCTGCTAGGAGACCACATCTAGCGCACACCACCATATTCCCCTGAGTAAATTTAGAAAGTCGAAGGGGGGAATAATATGCTCTGTGGATAGTAAAGATGTGGTTCCTACGCAACCACGCCGGTTTCACCACATCCCACAGCAGTCTACAAGATGTTCTCCAGACCTCATGCAAATCCGTATTACTTAATATGTCAGCCCCCCAGAGTTCCTGTGGAAGATTAAATAATCCGTCCATCTCATCCAAAATCAGATTGTACCAGGACGAGATCTCCTTCTTAGCAGGGGGTCTATCAATTAGCAGAGTAATAAGAGTACTATAACCCCCCACTGGGAATTTATTTTTACGAGAGGGCTGTGCAGAATAGGAACGAAACCAGCTAGCCATCTGCAGATATTTTAGCTTAGCAAGGCCAGGGCCAATCTTTCTACTCAAACACTCCCAGGAGAGCAATTCCCCCTCAACAAATAGATCACCCCAGACCTCCAAACCTGCCTCTCTAATGGGTGTTGCAAGTGAGTCTCCCAACCAAGATGGATTATCAGGGAGATCCCATAGGGGAGTTCTACTGCTATAGTACCCTATTTTGATAGATTTGGAAACCTGGGCCCAAGTCTTTGCCATTCCCAATAGAATTTTCAATTTAATTTTTTTAAAGAACTTGGGATCACCGAATTTCAATAGGAACCCAGACTGACTGACCCCCTCTCCCCTAAGCAGAGTAGTGTATAGGGATCCCACCCCACATTCCAATGTTTTTTTTAGCAGCACCCTAGCATGAGACAACTGGAACGCCCAGGCATAGACCTGGATATCAGGTGCGGCCAGCCCCCCCTTTTCCCTGCGCCTCCTTAACTTTTTCCACGAAATTCTTGGAAGATGTTTATTCCAGATAAAGGTATTAATCTCGGCCTGAAAAGTTTTAATGTGGTTTGGATCGAAGTAAAGGGGGATAGTATTGAAAAGAAAGGAAATCTTTGGCAAAATAGCCATCTTAACCAAATTAGCCCTTCCTAATAAAGACAGAGGAAGATGGAACCAGGACTGAAGCAACTTACGGCAGTCCTTAGCTACTTTGGAAAAATTGATATTTGCAATTTGATCTATATTTTCCACAATATCGAGGCCCAGGTATCTCAATTTATTCCCTGGCTGAATACCCGAGATACAGAAGTTTTTGTCCATACCCCATGTCATCATCTCGGTTTTAGAGGCGTTGATCTCATACCCGGACACGACACCAAATTCGGAGGCTAGCTTAACTATTTTCGGGAGAGCCGTACGGGCATCAGAGGTGAAAATAAGGATATCATCAGCGTACAGGGCCACTTTCCTTTCCCAACCCCTGTACGTGAACGCCTTGATGTCAACATTGTTTCTTAAATTTTGAGCGAATGGTTCCACGTAAAGATCGAAAAGAAGTGGGGAAAGTGGGCAGCCCTGTCGCGTACCCCTCGAGATGTTGAAGGGGTCAGACAAGATGCCATTAATCAGTACACAGGCACTTGGATTCTGATACAATAAACTAATTGCCCGGCGAAACCCAGCTCCCACATTGAACTTTGCCAGGGCCTCCGACAGATACAACCAATTAACTCTGTCGAAGGCCTTGGTGGCATCCAAGGTAAGAACCGCCAGGGGGAGGGACTCCAAAACTGCCAAGTCGATAGCCCCTATTAAATCGAAAGTTAGTTCATGTAGCTGTCTCCCCCTAACAAACCCTTTCTGATCCGGGTGTAAGATATTGGGGGCAACCGAAGCTAGTCTATTGGCCAGAATTGAGGCAAAAATTTTATAGTCAACATTCAGTATGGAGATTGGCCTATAGGAACCACATGCAGTAGGCGATTTCCCTGGTTTTAAGATTACAGTGATAGACGCACTGTCCCAAGATGTCGGGGGCCGACCCCCATCCAGTAGAATGTCATTAAACAGTAGTACCAAGAAGGAGACAAGTTCCTGCTCCAGGGCTTTATAGATTTCAGCCGGTAGGCCGTCAGTACCTGACGCCTTCCCTTTTTTGGCATTCTGTATGGCCTTGATGACTTCCTCCTCCGAGATTACACTATCCAACCTCTCACTTTGCTCCTCAGAGAGCGCTGGAAGTGTGATCTTACTAAGCCAGTCTTTAATTCTGACCGAGCTGATGTTCTTATCCTCACAGTAGATATTTTGAAAAAAATCTCTGAAGGCGGATCTAATATCTTCATCCCGGGAGAGAGGGAAGCCATTGACATTAATCACCTCGATGTTGTTACGAACTTGGTCTGTTTTGGATTTCCATGCCAATAGCTTCCCTGCTCCCTCTCCATACTGAAAATGTGCGAGCTTACTGGCCTCCCATCTCTCTTGTATTCGCTGATTTAAGACGGAAGCGAGGTGGCCTTTTAAAGAAATTAACCTTCCAGACAAAAGAGAGCGATCTTCTGCTGTAGTGGAATCAGCGTCTAGTTCTAACTGAGTCTTAGCTATGTCTGCTTCCACCGATGTCACTGCTTCTTTGTATTGCCTCCTCCTATAAACCATTTTGTTTGTGATAAGACCTCTAACAAAAGCTTTAAGAGAATCCCACAACACTCCGATGCTTGCCGATCCTACATTTGTTGTTAAAAAGTGACTCACCTCAGACTTAAAAAAAAGAACATCATCCGGGTGAGAAAGTAAGGAGCGATCAAAGGACCAACTTCTAGCTGGCAAACTTTGCATCGAAATAAGCTCCATAGTTACTGCCGAGTGGTCTGATAAATGTGACGGGAGGTATTTAACATCTTTAACAGAATCTACTAAGGTATGGCTCACTAATACAAAGTCTATTCTGGATTGGTGGCGGTATTTTTGGTTTCTAAAAGAGAAACCCAACTGTTCACCTGCCCTCAACCTCCAAATATCCACATAACCGTACTGCTTCATTTTACTAAGCAAAAAGGATCTGGATTTTGATGGGATTCGAGATCGACTATTACGTGATTTATCAAGAGTGGGGTCTAAGACGATATTAAAATCGCCTGCAAAAATTACAGGCTCTGGGAGGGACATAAGGTGAGAAAAAATTGCCTCCAAAGATGACGGATCGTCCTGATTAGGACCATAATACCCCACAATAGTAAACTGATTACCCAAAATAGACATGTAGGCAATCACCCATCTACCCGCTGAGTCAACCTTAAAATCTAACACTTTAGCCCTGAGTTGTTTTTTGAAGATAATTGATACTCCTCTACAAGTCAAGGACTGAGAAGTAGAAATTGAAAAGTCGATCCACTTATTCTCCTTAACTAACGCATCCATTTCGTCTTGGACCAGATGCGTCTCTTGCAGGATGATCAGCTGTGCCTCAGAATCCCGAAGATATTGAAGTATCTTCCTTGCCCTAGATTTAGTACGCAGGCCATTTACGTTCCAGGATATTATCTTTAAATTAGCCATTTGTCTTCAATGCCTCTCAACTCCCCCCAGAGACTTGGGACATCACCTGTATGACCTAAGCTACTGTCTGATAGATGCATATCTGAAATTATCCTACACCCAGTCGAATACAAAAATGCACAAGGTTGGCACATGAGGAATTTTATAAGACATTTTACCCCGTGACCCCTGTACCCCCCCCACCCCCCCCTCCCACCCATGGAGAACCCTTGGTATATCCAACCGGAACAGATCCAGTAGATAGCACCTCCATCTCAGGCTCCCGTGACCCACCCTTGACGCTAAAAACCAATCCCCCCTCAAAAAGTAATCTAATTACTCACGTGTTCTAACAAAATCTGTGAATGCGGTATAAGTACCTGGGAGTTTGTAAATACAGCAAGGATAGAACAAGAAAAGGAGAAAGGAGAGGAGAAGAGAAAACCGAATAAAATTTTCTGTCCTAGAAAGGTCAGATCTAATGAGAAAAGTAAATCCTTTTCCAAGGAGGGATTTTTGTTTTAGGGCTAAGTTGAGGATCTGTTCTTTGTGTGCATAGGTATGGAAATTAACCAAGATTTTACGAGGTTTAGGTCTTTGTGGGTTTCTCCTGAACGGATCTCTATGGACCCTCTGAATGTCGATGGTCAGTTCCTCTAAAGAATTATCGAGACATAATGACTCCTTTAAAAGTTGCACCACAAAGTTTTTAACATCAGAACCCTCGGAGCCTTCAGGCACATTAAGTATGCGTCTGTTGGCTCTCCTGGCATTGTTTTCCAATAATTCCATCCTATCGAGTAGGGCCTGATCCTCTTTTCGCAGCTTGACGATGTCTTCCTTAGCTTTGTCCAAATAGATAGACATTGCAGCAACCGTATCTTCTAGCTCCCCTGTCCTAGATGTTAACCCATCGATCTTTTTGTCTAAGGACTCACAGTAGCTCCGAATGTCCGCCTGATTAGCAGAAGACTCTTCAAACCCCTTTTTAATATCACGGGACAGGGTTGAGAACATTGCCAGAATAGAAGCCGCAGAGATTACACCCCCCGTATCTGAATCCACTGGGGATACCGGGTCGGGACTAGCAGAATCTCCTGCCCCCCCACTTGCGTTACCATGGCATCCCCCCCCCGGAAACTGAGGTTTGAGAGTCTCAACTGAGTCACTGGTCTCTAAATCTGGCTGAATCAAGTCCACCTCAGACAAAACACATTCAGAAGTGAGCTTAGGGCCAGAGTCTCCGCCAGAAGGGGCACCAGAGGCAGAAAGACAGTTGATAGCTGGAACTCCCATAACACCTAGGGTACTCGAGGCGGGCATACCTTTAGCGCCAGTATCCATTGCCGTTGAGAAGGAAGACATGCCCTGAGCATCCGTCAAACGAAGCACCTGTGGTACGACTTTAAAGTATGAGCGCAGGGACGGGGTTATCCTCGAGTTCAAATCAGGTGGCACACTTGAATCCCTTTTATGTTTAGCTTTGCCTCTAACCCCGTTTAATCTTGTACCCTTCGATTTCACTTCCACAGACAAATGAGATGAGGCTTTCTTACCTTCAGAGGATGAGGGTCCGCCGTGTACCAAATCAGCCAGATTTACCTGTGAGGTAGGAGCAGGCTTCTTCCACTGTACATTTACGGGCTCCTTACCTCTTCTACGTGAGCCTCTGCCTTTAGACGACTGCTGCTGTGGCTGCTGTAGCGGCTGTGGACACTTTTTAGCTAACTCCTCCGGGAGCTCCCCCCCCCCCCTCTTCTCCACTCTCCACGTTCTTCGCGCCCGCCGGGCAGTCAACCCCTCCTTTACCCTCCACCGCACCTCGAGAAATATATTTGAGCTTCTGAGCCTGGGAAGAAATATTACACGCAGCAAGTGACAAACATCGCGCCTTCCTCCCACGGCGCAGCTCCAGGGCGGCTACAGACCACAATCCTAACTTTAGAACAGCTGGCAAAGCATATTGATGGGGGGGGGCAACATCCTCAACCCCCCGCTGTATTGCCGCTGCCTCCACCGCAAAACTCGCTTCCTGCGGTCATAGAGAGGGAAAGCAGCCCGCCTACCCCGCCTACCCCGTCTACACCGAGCGGAGCTGGAAACCAGGTAAGATCGTTAGATCGTTAGAACACAACCACTTCGAGATTCCTCCCAACACTCGCTTTTCCTTTAGGAAATGAACCTGGTTAGGAATCCTTCACTCCGGATTACGGGGGAACATTTTAGACGTGCATTTACAAGCGTCTAAGCAGAGCACATCGGGAGCCTGATTCCGGAGCGCTGCAGCGATCAGCCGTCCGCCGCCATGTTCTCCCCGTCCCAAAAACGGAAACGAAACATCATGTAGTAGTATATAAAAATAGGTATCTGTATGGCATATAAAGGTAAACCAAAATTTCGTAGAGCCATAATCACTTAACCAACTAGGCAATTGTCATAACATCACAGTTAGTGCAATAAGGTAAAGACTTATATGTTGCCCATGTCATAAAAATACAGTCACTGTACTGTATATAATATGCAGATTCTGAAATGATACTCTTTATTCTTTCATTGTAAGGCATAAAATGACATGAATCATAACATCAGGTTATCATAAAAAAAACTCATGTATCATCCCATGAGTACAAGAATGCAAATCAGGTTATAAAAAGGGCATGGGGATCACATTAGTCATGGTTTTTCAAATGTTGTGTGTAAATGCATGTCGTCACCCAATATCATCAGTAAGGTAGGAATCATGTATTACCACAAGGAACGTCCACTGTGGGCACAGAAACTCCTGTACTGCTACTAACGGGCTACTGTATTTTTTGGCAGTCCAATAGCAGTGATTTCAGGTCGGTGTACAATGTAGGCTTTAGGAGCACCTACACACCTACTACAAGGGAAATGGTAATAGCCGTATGTTTCCTCAACGAGACAGGGGCCTCCAGCAAGGTCTCACTCAGTATTGCGACCCTCCAGCAGATATCTCAAAGGGATGTTCATAAGCAGGAGAGGCACATACCCAAGGGGATCTGCAGGGAGATCTGGCTTAGCACTGCTCCCGCATGTAACAAAGTCAAAGGCCGCTGCCTGTGAATGAGGTGCAGGACGGCCTCCAAACTCCCCAGAGGCCCGACTCACCTCCTCAGGCCAAAAACAATTGCACTGCCCACGAAGTCAATGCGGGACTGCGGGTGTCACCATCAGGCACAACTTTATATGGGAGACTTTCCTATAAGCAGTCTAGGATCTCACGGGCAGTGCGGTGCAGCTCCTCTCCTTTGAGTGTACCAGTTCTGAACACCACCCACTGTGGCTTCTACCACACATGCAGCAGGGGAGGCTGCAAGAGACAGTGGAGGGGTGCTGACTATGGCCGCAGCACCGTGTGGGCTCACCTCACCAGTGCATTGGCATTTCACAGCACTTCGCACCGACCCCAGAGCCAGAAAAGATAAACAGCACTCACCCTGCGCTAGTGAACAATGAAACGCTCAGGCAGAAATGAAAGATGGCACGCTCCCAAGGTGCTAGGTAAAAACAAAGTGTCTTGGGGTTCCACAGCCACCTCTGGGTGGCCACATGTCCCAAGAGAGCACTAGGGATTCACAGTAGGCAGGTGGCCAGCTCATCAATGCCAATACACAAGTGGTAGTCCCTCTGTGGCTCCGCAATAAACAGGCAGCAGGCCAACGCAGCTTAGTAGTTAGCACTAATAGCAGTTTCTCCTGGCAGCTCAGCAGTGTCCAGTGGGAACAAAGTCAGAGAGCAGCTGGCATGAGGGCAACAAACAGAAAAGCCTCCAGTGAGTCATTTAGGCCACCCAGCAAGTAGCTGGCAGCAGGTTAACAACAGAAAAATCAGTCAAGAGGAGTACTTTGTGCAGTGCAGGCAGTCCTTCTGACAGAGTTTTAGTCCCAGTTCCAAAAGTACTCTAAAAATGTGGGGTCAGCGACCCTGTATTTCCACTCTGATGCCTTTCTTCTACAAGGTAGGAGAAGTTTCTAGCAAGATCTGGCCAGTACCAGAAGTATCCCTCCACTCTTGCCTTGGCTCTAGTCATCAGTAGGGGGAAACAAGCACTTTGTATGAGGGCAGGACATGACCTAAACAAGTGTAGTGTCAATGCGCCTCATTCTCTAAGCCCAGAAAGTCCATTCAAGGTGGAGATGCATCCTGTTACACCCAGCCTTCCCTGTGTGATAGCTTTCTGGAAATGAAGCACAAGCTCAGCTGTCATTCTACCCTAGGCGTGTATTGGAGTCAGGCTGCAAGGAGCACATAGAAATGCTCACTTTCTAAACTTTCTAAACTTTAAACAGGTAAAGCTGCCAACAAAAGATTCATTCAAAAAAATATGTTTCTTAAAAACAAATTGTTAGTATATCTTCTATGCAGTGACAGCACATGACACTACAGAACAAATAAATCGAAGCTTACATGATTCAATCAGTAAATAAATTACAGTAACTTGGTGTAGCAAAAATAATTTGATTTATATTCAAAATGCAAAATGTAAAGTATCAATGCCCCCAGCCCAGGAAGACCATTCAACATGCAGATGAATACAGATGCAACCTTGTTACACCCCGCCCTCCCTGTGTGATGGCTGTCTGGAAAGTATGCACATGCTGAGCTGTCACTCTGCCCCAGCCATGGATTGGAGTCAGGCTGCAAAGCACAAACAGTAATAAGCACAGAGAAATGGCCACTTTCTAAAAGTGGTATTTCTAAAATAATAATAAAAAATTCATCCAAATTAGTAAGCATGATTTTTCACTACTATTCCAAACATACCAAGCTGGCAGCGCTATTCAGATGAGAAACTACAACTGAAAAATATATCAAGGAATTTCCCAATGCAAACCTAGTAGAGATGCAGCCCTCACAGCAGTGAGAAACAGATAGGCTGTTTGTCATTACCAGGACATGCAACACAGTAAAGGCACATGTCCTACCTTTTACCTAGACAGCACCCTGCGGCTAGGGCTAGCCAGGGCCTAAATTAGGGGTGACTTATATGTAGTTAAACGGGAGTTGGAGACATGGCAACCACTTAAAATGACACGTCACTGCACCAGTTAACCGCGCAGGCCGGCCCTACAGCGGCAGAGGCCTGAGACAGGTTTGAAGGGCTCCTTCTGTGTGTGGCACATCCTTCCCTGCAGGCCAACTAGTAGCATTGAAATTACAGGCCCTTGGTTTATGGGATACCACTGTACAAGGTACATACAGATAAATTAAATATGCCGAATAGGTGGTGACCAATCCTACCAAGTTTACAAGAGAGAGCACATTCATTGATCAGCAGGGGAAAAGTGCCCAGAGTCACAAAACCAACAAAAACAGGTCACAAAAAATACAGGAAGAAGGCAAAAAGTTTTGGGATAACCGTGCAAAAAGGGCCAGGTCCAACACTGAGGCAAATTCTGAAATGTTATGACTCCCGTCACTCCCCAAAACTTCTTTCCGTATCATTCTGCTTGAGTCCTTGAGCTTGATGTACTCAAAAGACAGGCTGCAAAAAGAGGGCGTAAATTGCACACCAACATTTCACAAGCTGTCTCTGGTATTGTGATGGGACCTCTGTACTAAGAAGTAGTGTCCCAAAATCTCCCCTCACTGGGGCTCACAGAAGAACCTGAATATTGATTACACAGGTCACTATTTGCTTGATTGGTGCTCTGGAAGGAACAACAGGTCATAAAACTGGCTGTGCATTTCCAAATGGGATTTTTTTTTTAAAGTAACCTATGTTCCTTAAAATTCCTGATGCTGCTGCTACTATTTTCTGAGAACAGATTGAGGGGAGCAGGCAGCTCAGCCAAAAGGCAAAAAGTGGGTAGGGCAAAGATTAACACAGATTCCTGAAGCCTGGCTTCACTGGGCCCTCGCCTAGTTTTAAGACCACAGAATGTTGATTGTGTGTTAAGCAAACGGTACTCCTTCTCTGACAAAGACTGGATTTTAAAGACTATACTTCTGTTCGACTTGTTGCTCTGTATCATACGATTTCAATTTTCATCTAATATTCCTACTTACATTATTATTTATAGTTTTCTGTATGTAGCGTGGGGAAAATAACATTAAAAATAACATACAAATAATGGTCTTTTTGTTCACCTAGCTGGGAAAAGTAGAGTTTGCTGATAGCCCATTATTCCTCAGGTCTAATGTGCTCAGGTCACCTGTGGAACAAATGGTCATCTGTTTTAGATGAGCCTCAATCAGTGTGTAGTGAAATTCCTCAGCACTGTTCCACTGCAGAGACTGTAAGGACCCTTCATAATGCATGTGTAATTCATACCAGTCAGATGGGTCACAGGAGGGAAGATTGGAGTATGAGGGAGGAGCAATATGACAGTGGAATAATAAGTAAATGTGCCAATAATCCATACTGCTTCTACTTCTAACCTTGTGTCATCCTTTTCCAGGACATTATAAGTTGGACCATGGAAGATAGAAACTGAACCCTGCCTAAAGAATTCTCTCTCTCAGTATATATCATCACAGTGCTGGGTAATATCAGCATAATTACATTAATTAGAATGACTCTCAGCTTGCACACCCCCATGTACTTCTTTCTGGGCCACCTGTCAGTTTGGGATATTTGCTACTGCCCTGCTATTTCTCTAAAAATTCTGGTTGATATGATTTGCGAGACAAAGATGATTTCCATCTCTGGGTGTGTGGTGCAACGTTTTGTTTATTGCAAATGTTACACCATGGAGGCATTATTACTGACTGTTGTGGCCTATGTTTGCTAGGTCGCTGTGTGTCAGCCACTTCACAATGCAACTACCATGACCAACACATATTGCTTCTGGCTGGTGACTGATGTGTATATGATAGCAATTGTGCACTCTGTGACAGAGACAGTTTGTATTTTCTAACTATCCTTTTGTGATTGAGAAATTCATCACTTCTGTTGTGACACTATTGCTCAAGATGTCATGTACAGATACTTTTATCAATGAGGTTGTATTGTTTATATGTATTGATTTCCTTGTATTTGCTTCTCTTTCTGCAATTCTGTTCTCCTATGTTTCAATTATCTCAACCATCTTTCAGATGCACTCCACGGCGCGAAGAAATCGAGTTTTCTCCATATGCACGCCTCACTTCACAGGTGTGATTGTGTACTTTGGGACTTCCCCCTTCACTTATCTCCACCCTCCATCCAGCTATTCCCTGGATCAAGGCAAGGTTGTTCATTTGTTCTATAGTGTGGTGATCCCCATGCTGAATCCACAGATCTGCAGCCTGCGGAATAAGGAGGTAAAGGAGGCCCTGAGGACCATCATTGTGAGAAAAGTGACTAATAGGATTGGGACGCATGATTGATCAACAATTATTTGAATTAGAAATCTCTGCACAAGCAAACAAAAAAGTGATGTAAACTATGATGTGCCTACAGTCTCAGATTCAATATATATAAAACTTAGAGCATATTTCTTATTTAATGGACGTTTAATGTATAATTGATGAGATGTCCATCTTATTTTGAATGTTAGTGCTTCCTGGGACTTGTTGTCTTACTTTTGTTCAGTCGACCAGATTGGGCAATTACACCTACAAACAGTCCCATGGGGAACATCCACTATTGGATGATACTTTGATATAAGTGAAAGTGCACTCACATAATGAGTTCAAAGACAAGGAAAAATATGAGATATTTTATGTGGAGTGGGAGTGTTCCAAATTGAATGTCCTTCATTATTGTAGAGGTCTGTTGAGCCAGTCTGAGATGGCTATTTGAAAGAGATGCCTAGTCCTATATAAAAATTTATTTTTGGGCTAGCATTTTCTTGTAAGATGACTTGTCAAATGTTTGAGAAGTCTAGAAATATATGAAACGGGTGACGGACATCACATGCCTCTTGTATCTCGCGTACCAGTGTTGTGGGGTTGCTTAATTCTGGGAACATATTGTCAAAAATGTATTTAACAAATTATTCTTAGTCCTGATTTCAATGAGCTTAACACAATGTAAACATTCCCTCTGGTAACTGGATTTATATCAAAGTCAGGAGCTCTTTTGTAACTCTCATTCATAAAAAACACGTTTTTTTATGAATCTCTTTAATACTTCCTCCCATTGTGTGGGAGGAAGTATTAAAGAGATTACTTGTACTTTTTTTTCTATCCAAAGTGAAGAATTGAAGCTTAGCAATTTACCAGAAGAAACAGCACTATGTGGAGTAACCCTAGCCTGTCATTTTTCTAAAATGTTTTAGCTAATAGTATGCACTGGGAAATATATGTGAACGTTTTAAAAGATTTGGGTGTTGTGAACATCTTTAATGTGATCATATGTCAGACTGGAATGACTTAATGGTAGAAACTCTTACGAAATTCTGCAGCAGTCACATACTGTTCCCCAACCCATGTAAGATGTGTTTGGAACTGTATAAGAGGGAATGGAAGATGTGAATTCAGACCGAGGTTTACCTTAGTGTATGTACTAATAGTCAAGGTTAACACAAGAGTTAAGTGTACAATGATGAAGTAAATAAAATTAACTTGTTAGAGATAGTCTTCAAAGTAGGGGAATGAGAAATATTACCTAGAATGTAAATTCATAAAAAAAGATTAATATTTTTAATAGTTTGGTTTAAAACTAGGATAAATATCACAAAGATAAATTTACATTATTAAATATTAGAGTAAATCATAAAATGTACTAAATATGGTTACAATGAATGTTGAAATAAATGATTAACAATTAGCAAATAAACTCAAGATGGTTGTAGGGTCAATGCTGTGGGATATAAAACCCATTAAATGTACTCAGATGAGGTTGATGAATACAAGCCCCAGCTAGGCCCGCAAGAGACAAGGGTTCGCTCTTCTGTAACGAAATCTATAAGGAAGTTGGCACGGAAACTGCAAAGTACAAAAACAACGTTTATTAACCCTTAAGGGTGGTCCTACAATCCACACAACACTCTTCAGTATTGCAAGGAGTAGCACAAAGAACTTGCATACACAGTCCCCTTTTATACACAGTAAAGGGGCTCATGAGTGGGTGGATACCACAGAGTTGAAGAACATTACCATTTAGGGTCATTCTCGATACCGAATCAATACATGGGCGGAGCTAACACACTCCTTGGGCCCGCGAAAACACATGGTCAAGCAAAGCTAATTACAACAGATGTGGTCAAGTCTGGGCATGCGCCAGACGGACAAGAGAGAGCTATTTATAGACTGTTGCTAGGCAGATTACAAGAGCAACTAACACAGAGGTCGGACTCTCCTCGTGGTGAACACGTGGCAGCATGCCAATACAAAATGGAGTCCGGACTTCGGCCAACATAATGAGGAAAACACGATAAAAGGGAAATATTAATGTTTTCAGTAAATGCTTAATCACATTCTGCTTTAATTTACAACAAGGTAGTGCACCCTGATATACTTCTTCCGATACTGTCCCCTTTGGTTTTGCGTAGGTCAATTTAGTGACTTACAATGTAATGCAAATAACATTCTCTTATGGACCTAGCTTACGTTTTACCCTCTAGCCTTGCGTAAGTAGGGGCTTACTTATGATCATGCATTTCAAAGGACACTCTCTTGGTGCTGTACAGTGGCGGCCGGCAACATTAAATTATGGTGAGGCGAGTTGCCCAAAAAACTCACCATATATGTTGCATGCAGGCTCTGGTTGCAGTCTCTCTCTTTATCCTGGCGCTCTCCCCGCCGGTTACTCATGGTGGAAAGGGAAGACGTTTCTCCCTGTGCAAAGTGAAAACATCCAATCCTGGTGCTGCAGCGCAGTTCCAGAATTGGTTGGAGCAGGTTAATCCAGTGCACATTTTGAGGCTGGGGGCCTGTGGCTATTTCTCAGCCCTGGAATTGCTAGCTCTGAAGAGTGCATGTCAGATTGGCCTGCTCTAGTCAGCAGGCCAATCTGACATGCATCCTGGCAGGGGGCTGAAGTAATAGTGCAGTTGCGAAAAGCAGCCCCACCCCCTGCCCTCGCACTGTAACAGCACAAGTCTGCGACACATTATAAAAAAATGGCATTTACTACCATTTTGTTAATGTGTGTTCCTGCTGTGCTCACAGCAGGTGGGGCGACGCTCCTCCACCATAATGAAGGAGCTGCTCCTGGTGCTGCAACTTATTCATAGTACTCCTCCAATGCTATGAGATAAAAAAGGCTTACATTTAGAAATATTGATCCCTTATCGGATGAAAACCTGCAAATGTAAGGGTAGAGCTTTGCAGTTTTTCTAGTCTAGACTTTCCCAGACGTATTCCTAGAAAGCTGTACCATGTGCAGGTGTCTAGGTTTACCCCTGGGAATATCATGTGACATGTTCTGTGTATTCTATTTCTGCTGGATGCAATTCTACATAATGTACAATTCTGCTTGAGGAGAATAGAGCTGAGGGTCATTTGTTCCCCATTCCAGCCAGGTGGAGATGCTTTTGTAACCCCTGGTTGGAGTGTAGGGGTAATTTTACAATCATTAGGTGGTTAGGGGTTAGGTTAGAGACTGGGATCATCCACAAATGTACATGTTTGTGGGGGTTCCCAAGATTTAAAGGTAAACCATGCCTTGGGATGGTACCTTCCCATCCCTTGAATGAGATTTCCGAATGCAAATTACTAACTACACCTATGGGAGACATTTGCAGGAGAAAATTGTTTTGCATTCTGCCAGCAAACCTTTTGAGGATTTGTGACACAAAGAAATACATACATTTGTGAATGGGGCAAATTATTTTTATATTATTTATTTCCCTGTTGTAGTCTCAATATATATTACACTACACAATGCAATATTTCCTCCCTCTGAAAAGGAAGGTCTAGTAGAGTTGTAATTTATTGCTTTTAATTCTGTTTAGCAACAAAAGCAATGACACTTGTCGTACTTTAATATTCGGGACCGCGTAGGGGACAGGGCCCTACCCCTGTCTATCTTGGTATTAGCGAACCGCAAATGGTAAATGCGGCATGTACGAGTGCTTTACATATCGTTCTAGCTATGAATGCACTGTGTACACGTTATTCAGCTTCACTACGCGGGTTCCATTTTGGAAGCAGTGGCCATCTTGTCATTGCCCTCACATAGGCTATAATGGAGTAAATACGGGCCTCACAGTACATGGGCTTTCCCTCTGACTTCTCTGTGACCTGGGCAGCTGGCTCTGCTGCCCTGGGTCAAACCGGTCTCACGAGCTCCCCTTCCTCCGTCCACCTGTGATTAGCATCAGGGTTTGACCCGTCATAAAGTCCTTTCATTCTACACAATCCCCCGGCTAATCTCTTCCACACCTGCTTGTTCCTGCTTTATGACTTGTTTCCCAAAACAGGAGATGCTCATGTTTATTGGGGGGTCTATTTACATCAAACATGGGATCTGAACCTTACTGTGTAAATCATTGTGGGCTGGCCGAACTGGAATGTGGGATGGTCATCATGACTCTGCCTTTTCTTTGTAATGTACACTTGTATATTGCCGTATCATAAAACCTAGGAATGTATGCTTGAGGCAAGGAAAAGCGTATTTAAGATGAAGTCCGTTCCTATGATTTTCAGCAGTCTCCTGAGAACATACACGCTGTTGTACTTCTAGGATACCTGTCATTGGTCTGCAGCCAATAAACGATTCTTTGACTTCACCCAGAAGACTCTGTGTTTCTGTAGGTCCGGAACAGGGTGAAACCCAGAAGTCATAGGGTGTGTGCCCCTGCACCGCTGGGTCTAAAATACCCAGTACTTCAGTTTGGCGCCCAACTCGGGACGATTTCAGCGGTACCAGTCCAAGCCAGAGGTTCGTGAGGAGCTTCGTGTGGAAATTCCGGAGGAAGGCCGCCACTTCATCGACCCCTGCATGTCGACGTGGTCCGAAAGTCTTTTCTGCGAGGTTCTCCGCGTCCCGACGGCTACGAAGGACTGCTGCCCTGATTAATCGACCTGTTTTGGACCCTTGACGAGTTTTGAGAGAGCGAAACAATCGAGAGAGTCTTCTGGTGACGCCATCGATCAGCAATATTCAGTTAAGTATAAGTGGAGCGTCTCCTATTTGTTTTTGGTATCCTTCGGGATCGTTTGACTTGGTAAATTGGTACTTTGGAGTTTGCAAACGCCAAAACCAGAGGACTCGTGTATTCACGAGGCTATCGTAATCGATAATCCTTTGACGTTTGGATCTAGACTAGTGAGCGAAGATGCCTGGTTCTGGACTATTTGGTAGATTATTCTGTTTGGGTTGTGGAAAAGATTTCCAGCTAGAGGAATCATGTCCGGTTCCTCCGGTTGGAACTCCAACTTATGAGCTCTATGTAAAACATGGCGTAGGCCCCATTGCATATAACGAAGTGTGGATCCACTACACCAGGAAAGATGGTGTTTTAAAATGGCCCCAAAATGGTAGTTTTGATACCGATATTTTAGATAATCTGGAAATTAAATTGTTTAAGAAGAAAGCCCGGCCGGCGATGTTTGACTCTTTCCGCTTATGGCGAAAGGAAGCCAAACAGAAGGAAATTAAGTTAGCGAAAAAGAATAAGAGAGAGAAAGGTATGACAGTAATGCAAGCAGCTGTACAATTTAAAGACAATGAAGAGGAGCAAATGAATGAGCAATTGCACAGGCAGCGTAAGTTAGGGATTGACAAATGTTACCCAGCTTTGCCACATTCTAAGCAGAATGAGTCAGAAGAAAAGGAGAAAGATCCCTTGATGTCACATTTGTTGAGTTCACCACCCCCGTATGCTCAAACTGCCACGGCGCCTCCCCAGCTTGTGAATATGCCACCTCCAGTGCATATACTGCAAGCCTTGCCGCAACCGCCAGTTGCTTTGCAGCCAGTTCCTATTCCTGTAGCGCAGCCCTCTCAAGCGCCGCCAGTTGTGCTTCCAACTGCCCCCGCACTTCCTGCGACTTTGCCTAATCCAGTAACTGCCTCCCCTAACACTCTTCCTTCCATCACTCCAGTACCTGTCTCTACATCCTCTTTTCTTCCCTCTGTTTTTCCCCCTGTTCTCGCCTCCGCTTCTCCTTCAGCGCGACAGCGCTTAGCTAATGTGGTTACTACATTAATGTCGCCTCTCTTTGGGTCATCTGGTGCAACTCCTGGTTTACAGCGTAATCAGTTGCGCAGCCAATTGCCTAACCCCGATGAGAAAAAGGTAATAGATCACATGGCGCGTAGATGGATCGTTTTCCCTTCACTGTATGATGTGGAATCAGTTGTCAACACTTTCCATCAATGGGATGCCCCTAAACAGAGATATGTGTTTGAGAAAATGTGCGAAATTCTCTGTGAAGAATTGGAGGATAGTGGTAAAAATCCGAACCCGCAGGAGTTGTGTAGAGTGAGGTTCGATTTTGGAACTGGTATAATTGTGGACCGCGAAGTAGATAAAGCAGTTGCGGTTGTATTGTCACTTAGGAATGACGATTGCCAACAGTCATTGTTTGAACAAGAGGTCCTTGTGGGGAAAAAGGCAAAAGCGCGACAATACCCCATGAGAGAAGTTCCCCCGGTATAGAAGGAAGCGGTTGCAGCTGTCGGTGGTAACCCCGCTGTGGCAGCGCATTTCCAGCGTGTTTGGGTGCATGTTCCATGGAAGCGCTCTGAGGTGTTAGCGCTTAAGCAGTCCTTGCCTGATCCCCGTAAAAACCCAGCAGGTTATTATAAAGAGTTGTCACAGACGGCAGGGTCATGCATTATGAATCTGGCCGATATAGACATGTTGTTTGGTAATGTTGTTCCACAGCCTCTATGGGGATCAATTCGTAATGTAGATCACAATGCAGAACTAGGGGATACATGGGCCAACATTGTTGCTGCTGATGCTAGACAAACTGGTGGTGCGAAACCAGAACCTTTAGTAGCTGAACTGCCTGGTAGAATCATCACGTATATGAAGACAATAATGCCTGTGATGCGCGTAAATTGGGACAAGTTATCCGCATGCAAGCAGAAGAAAGATGAGACAGTGTCAGACTTCTTTACTAGGTTTGAAGAAACGTTTATTGACCACAGTGGGCAGGATATGAGTACTGAGGGTGGCCAACGGTTATTTGTGGACAAGTTTGTGCAGAATCTACTTCCTGACCTGTGTAAAAAGATAAAAGATTCAGAGAGTTCCTGGGCTGTTTCTTCTTCAGCGCAAATACTGGCTACTGCACAGTATTATGAAAATCGAGATAAAGACGAGAAAGATAGAACAGAAAAGAAGACGAAGGAACTGAAGACAAAGGTCCTTTTACAGCAGGCCTATCCGCCACGTGGAGGTCAGAATAATTATAGGCAACCCCAAGGTGTCTATCACCAACCCCAACAGTTTCAGAACAACCAGCAAATGAATGGGTATTATCAACCACGTGTCCCTGTAGGTCCCAACCAATGTTCATACTGCAAAGAGGAAGGTCATTTTAAATATAGTTGCCCTAAATTAATGCAGCGGAACGGTAATATGTATGGCGCAAGAGGTAGGGGTGGTCAGCAAGCTCTTAGAGGCAGAGGGCGTGGAAATGCTCCCCAGAACGCGCGTCCTCTGCCGCCTCAAAGTACCTTCAATAGCTTTGATCAGCAAGCTAACGCGACTAGTAATACGGCCCAGTATTATAATAATGATTATTATGCAGAGGACGGTGATGCAGAGAATAATGATTACTAGGACAGCCATAGACAGAGAGAGGGAGTTGTTTCAGTGCCAGTGGATCAGAGTGGACCGTATGTTGAGGTGACGACAGCAAATGTAACGGAGCCTTTTCTGCTAGACACTGGTGCTGCAAAGAGTTCAATCAAAAGAGTTCAATCATGCATTCAAAACTCCCTGGCGCACCTTTGTCTGGCGATATAAATGTTTCAGTAGGTTTTTCTGGCGCCCCGGTTAGGAACCCGATTTCCAGTCCTATGTCACTTTCTGTTGGACCTTGCGAGCTGAAAGCACCCCTGATCCTGACAACAGGTTGTGGTGAGAATTTACTGGGATTAGATTTGTTGAAAAGATTGCACGCTACACTGTACTGTTCTCCTTCAGGAGTACAACTTACATTAGGTAAGAAAGTGATTTCCCCAATGTATTTGTCTAAAAACACGATGCCACCTGAATTGTCATCCCTTCCGGATGCCCTTTGGGCTATTGGTCCCAATGACGTGAGCCTCTTGGAGATACCGCCATATGTGGTGACTTTAAAGGCTAATGTCAGACTGCCACGTATTCCCCAGTACAAGATCTCTAATGAAGGGCAGAAAGCATTGTTAGACATTGTCAGCGACTTGATTCATAAGGGTGTGATTGAAGAGACAAGAGGCAACGTTTGCAATAGTCCGGTTTTACCTGTCTTAAAACGAACGGACCCTTCACAGCCACCTGTTTACAGATTTGTGATTGATCTTAGAGAGGTTAATAAGATTGTTGTGCCACAGTTTCCGGTTGTCCCCGATATAACTGCCTTGTTAACGATGATTCCAGCCTCTGCTGCATGGTTTTCAGTAATCGATTTAAAGAATGCTTTCTTTAGTATCCCAATTGCAGAAGAGAGCAGAGATATTTTTGGGTTTAGTCTGGGAGGCCGAAGCTTCCGCTTCAAACGCGCTCCCCAGGGCTACTGTGAAAGTCCATCCATATACAGTCAGGCTTTGAAAGCGCAGCTTGATGCACTTGTTTTACCTAGTGGCGCTATCCTGATTCAGTACGTGGACGATTTACTGATCGCCGCGGATAATGAGAAGATCTGCAAAGAAGCCACATTGTCACTGTTGCGCCATTTATCCGCATTTCATCACAAGGTGTCTCTCTCTAAGCTGCAATATTGTCGACAAGAAGTGACCTACTTAGGTCATCTCTTATCGAAGGAGGGAAGGAAACTGACCCCAGAAAGAATTCAAGCCATTGCACAGTTGAGTGTGCCGAAAACACAGAGAGAAGTGCGTGCTTTCTTGGGCATCACTTCATACTGTAGGCATTGGATCCCTAGTTTTTCTTTATTGGCGAAACCTTTGTTAGCCTTAACATGCAAAGACACACCGAATCCTATCCCATGGTCTGAAGAGTGCCAGAAAAGTTTTGTGGAATTGCGTAATGCATTATGTTCAGCACCTGTGTTGGGTACCCCCGACTACAGTAAGCCTTTTACATTGTATGTTCACGAGAAAGATGGATGTGCGTTGTCAGTGTTAACACAGCCTTTTGGTGACAGACCGCGCCCATGCGCATATTTTTCATCTACCTTGGACCCTGTAGCGAGGGCATTGCCAAGCTGTCTGAGAGCGACAGCTGCTGCAGCGATGTCTATCCGACAATCTGCTGGTTTAGTAATGGACAACACATTGATTGTCATGGTTCCACACGCTGTAGACACATTATTAAATAGAACTAAGACACAACACTTGACTAGTGCACGATTATCGGGCTACGAGCTTACACTGTTAGCTAATCACATACACATAAAAAGATGCAATACGCTGAATCCAGCTACATTGTTGCCAATTCCAGCAGACTCAGATGAGATTGAGCAGCATGACTGTCTGTTCAGAACAGAAGAAGAGACGAAAGGGAGAGTAGATCTCAAAGATACTCCCCTGACTGAGTGTGATGGCACTTTATGGGTAGATGGGTCCTGTTTCAAGCTCCCTAATGGTGACACGACTGCTGCATATGCTATCACGACTTTGCACACAGTCGTGGAAACTGCACGAGTGCCACATAATTCGGCCCAAGCAGCAGAATTAATCGCCCTCACGAGAGCATGTGTGTTGTCTGAAGGAATGAGAGTGAACATATACACAGATAGCCAGTACGCCTTTGGCGTGGCTCATAATTTTGGGCGACTGTGGAAGGAGCGTGGGTTCCTGACGTCGCATGGAGCTAAAATTCAGAATGGCAAGTTGGTGAATGATCTCCTTGAGTCACTGACCCTACCGTTGCAAGTTGCAATCATGAAATGCAGTGCGCACAGGAAAGTCACAGATGATGTTGGACGTGGGAATGCGTTTGCTGATGAGACCGCGAGAGAAACAGCACAGAATGTGAAGACTAGAATGTATGTTGCAGGCCCCGCAAGATGGGTTAATGATGTGGGAATGTGTGAGAACACAATAGAGAGTGTGAAGTCGCTTCAAGCTGAAGCCACAGAGGAAGAGTTAAGCAAGTGGAGAGAAAGTATGGGTAAGTTGGATGAGAATGGTTGTTGGATTGATCTGACAGAACATAGGCGATGGTTGTTGCCTGATGCATATGTGCTTCCAGTGGTTACTATGGCACATGGAATGGCACACATCAGTACGAAAGGTATATGCAAGTTGTTGGCCCCAGTATGACAGAATGCTGGGATTCCCAAGTGTGCAGAGAATGTGGTCAAGAATTGCATAGTATGCTTGAAGTACAACCCTGGTAGGGGAACCCCAACTCCGGCTGGTCACTTTGCACCCCCATCATGTCCATTTGAATTTTTGCAGCTGGACTTTATTCACATGGAAAGATGCAACAACCTGAAATATGTACTGGTGGTTGTTTGTGCTTTCTCAAAATGGATTGAGGCTTATCCTCTGAAAGATAACACTGCCCTATCCACAGCCAAAGCCCTTGTGAAAGAGTTCTTCCCTAGGTTTGGGATGCCAAGAATGGTGTGGTGTGATAATGGAAGTGAGTTTGTGGGTAAAGTGATGAAGAATGTATGTGAAGGGCTAGGGATAAAGCAGAAGTTCCACGCTGCAAATCACCCCCAATCAGCTGGATTAGTAGAACGCTACAATGGAGCCTTAAAGCTCAAGCTGGCCAAAATCCAGGCGAGCACCGGTCTTAAATGGCCTGACGCTCTGCCTTTAGCACTCCTGTCCACCAGAATGACCATACACTCACGAGTGGGACTTAGTCCTTACGAGGTCGTTTTTGGCCGTCCCGCCAACGTATGGGGTGTACCGAGACCTACGAAGTTCAGTGAAATAGAGCATCCAGTACTGCTCGATTACCTGTATGATTTGACTGTTAAACTGCGTGTTTTGCACCAACAGGTACATGATACTCTTCCCCAAGCCTCTGAACCTCCTGGACACCCTATCAACCCTGGCTCGTGGGTCCTGGTCTGAAATTTCCAGCGCAAGAGCAACGACGAGCCTCGCTGGATCGGCCCTCATCTTGTTCTTCTTTCGACAAGATCAGCAGTGCGAGTGAAAGGGAAGAAGCACTGGATTCATGGTACCCACTGCAAAGTAGTCCCCTTGCCTCTGCCATATGACCAGTGGGTCAAGGAGGGTATCGCCGACTCAGAGACAGACATTGTACCTCGCTTTGTACCATTCAGTGACGCACGCTTAAAAGGCGCAGTTTCAGACCAAGAGAGTGACAATATTCTGCAGGAAGCTGTGCCACCATCAAGTCGACTGGACACCACTGAGCCTGAACTTTTGTTTCAAGACCAAACAGCACCTGCCCGTCTCCGCTATAATTTGAGACCTAGGCCCATGGACAAATAAAGATTTCCTCATTATTTCCCTTTTGACATTTTTGCTCTCCCATCTGAAGGACTTTCTTGATTTTTGTTTTTCGAACCACCATCCGGGTTCTGCCGCAGGGTCGCGGTGCCAAGACTTTGGGGTACAGGCCGAAGACGCTAGGTCGACGGTTCTGGTTGGTCTAGGGCGTTTCCCTGGACTGACAGGCGTACTCTTTAGCAGAAGAAACTCATCCACCGCGAGCGGCCCGAGTAGAGGATGGAGTTTTTTAAGATGGAGAGACCGATTGAGGAAATGACCTTTTACGCAAGGATGTGTAGAATTGTAAAAAGTAAATGTTTTGTCTTTTTGTGCCTTTTTACCCTGTGTAGCATAATAATGTTTATTGTAGGATTTGTGTTTTTCTCCGCTCAAAAGCCCATCGCACCCACTCAACAGCCTATATCTCTTTCTACTGCCTCCTCTCACTCTTTTCACCCTTTGCCTGAGCACGAACAGACCAGACGATCAGAGTTCGTAAATAACTCGTTTATCCAGCTCTTGCACCAGCACCAACTAGTAATGAATACGACCAATTGCTGGGTGTGTGGGTTAATGCCCCATACCATTAACAAGGGTATTCCCTACCTGGTGCTGCCGTACAGTTACAATGGATCGTCATGGGCATTCCAAACCATGTTTCTCTATGCTCTAGATACATACTCCCCTCGCCAACCGCGTTCCATCAGACCCATCACCAATAATAAGGCTTTGATGAAAGGAGTTGCCGATATGAGTAGGGATATCGATGCATACTCATCTATTCCCAAAGAAGAGTTGAGACCTTATGTAGGATGGAACGCGACGGGGTATAGTATTAGTCTGGGTGAAAGACAGCGAAAAATCTCGTCTCCAATCTGGGTCGTACCCCACATGGGTCGGTTCTGCTTACAGGGTAATGGTCAGAATCATAGAGCTCAACTGGGAAGAAGTGACTGTACTGAAACGTACACTTTCCCGTCACAGTTTTCCCCTGCGTTTTTGGCTGCTATGGGCACATATTTCATCTGTCATGACCGAGCATATACATGGTTGCCCCCTGATTTCTCGGGCACATGTTATATTGCGAACTTGCTACCGCCGACATTTACTGCCGCCTCTGACTATCACAAGACCAGAGTTGTGAGAGGTGTGATTAGTAAGGAGGACACTGCCGGTCAGGAAGCAGGAGACTTCTTCTTGGGTTTCCTGCCGTTTTGGGGACCTATGGTCAATAGTAGGAACCTGAGACAGCTGACTCGTGTGGTTGAATCCACTGTCAATGTAACGGCTGGTGCCCTTAGTAATCTGACAGCTGAGCTCCAAGCGGATCGCCTTATGACTCTGCAGAACCGCATGGTTCTAGACGTTATTCTTGCAGACCGCGGTGGGGTATGCAAGGTCATCCAATCCAGTTGCTGCATTTTCATACCAGATAATGCTCCAACAGTGTATCAAGCCATCTCCAAACTCCATAAAATATCTGAAGCCATACACGTGGATAAGGGAGATTGGTCACTAGTGGGGTGGTTCTGGGAATTGATATCTGCCTGGGGTTGGAAAGTTCTAATGGTCGTTGGAGTGATCTTAGCCATTCTTTTCCTGTTCTGTCTGTGTATACAGTGTGCTCCAGCGATATGTGGTCTCTGTGCTACCTTATGTGTAAGGAAACCTGTATCGAGGGACGAGCTAAGTAATAGAATGATGCTACAGCAACATCTCCATGACTTCGTGAACATTGATCTAGACTCGGATTAAGATGAATATAGTAATTGCCTATGTAAGGGCAAAAGGAGGGTCTGTCGTACTTTAATATTCGGGACCGCGTAGGGGACAGGGCCCTACCCCTGTCTATCTTGGTATTAGCGAACCGCAAATGGTAAATGCGGCATGTACGAGTGCTTTACATATCGTTCTAGCTATGAATGCACTGTGTACACGTTATTCAGCTTCACTACGCGGGTTCCATTTTGGAAGCAGTGGCCATCTTGTCATTGCCCTCACATAGGCTATAATGGAGTAAATACGGGCCTCACAGTACATGGGCTTTCCCTCTGACTTCTCTGTGACCTGGGCAGCTGGCTCTGCTGCCCTGGGTCAAACCGGTCTCACGAGCTCCCCTTCCTCCGTCCACCTGTGATTAGCATCAGGGTTTGACCCGTCATAAAGTCCTTTCATTCTACACAATCCCCCGGCTAATCTCTTCCACACCTGCTTGTTCCTGCTTTATGACTTGTTTCCCAAAACAGGAGATGCTCATGTTTATTGGGGGGTCTATTTACATCAAACATGGGATCTGAACCTTACTGTGTAAATCATTGTGGGCTGGCCGAACTGGAATGTGGGATGGTCATCATGACTCTGCCTTTTCTTTGTAATGTACACTTGTATATTGCCGTATCATAAAACCTAGGAATGTATGCTTGAGGCAAGGAAAAGCGTATTTAAGATGAAGTCCGTTCCTATGATTTTCAGCAGTCTCCTGAGAACATACACGCTGTTGTACTTCTAGGATACCTGTCATTGGTCTGCAGCCAATAAACGATTCTTTTACTTCACCCAGAAGACTCTGTGTTTCTGTAGGTCCGGAACAGGGTGAAACCCAGAAGTCATAGGGTGTGTGCCCCTGCACCGCTGGGTCTAAAATACCCAGTACTTCACACTCCTGGTTCCCTCCTTTGTTGTCTGGAAAAGCCTGCACTGTAAATATTGTTATATCTAGATTTATTGTTGTATATTAACTCTGAGTTGATTATTACCCATGGAAAATCCATCCCAAATAAATAATGAAGTAAAAGTGATTACCAATGCTTATTGTATTTTGTCATGGTCATTCCAAAATTGTATTGTTTGGAAATTATTCGGACTCTCATCATTCTAAAAATTAAAATGCCTGACAGCAAAATTATATTTTACTCCCAGAAACACTCCTTGCCATAGTAGTCTTTCGCACTGCAGAGAACCACTTGATGTGTGATTGTGTTACATAAGAAATGGCAGAATGATGCCACTCAAAGTGAGTCTAGCTAATTTCTGAAAATGGCTGACCAATTGTCCCATGCTGTATGCTCTAGTGGATGGAATAACAATGCAAATGACACTATAACAATGAATAAAGCGGGTTGGCTGAAAGACCTTATAAATATGTATGTTTTATATATAAGTTTAGTAGTATCAAACTCAAGAATGAAAAATAAGTTTTGCTAAAGGTAAGGAAATGTCTCTTTTTGCAAGATCACTCCAAATCCTTTGGACTGGTCCTACTGTTTTTTTAACAGTGAAAGTGCACTGGGGACTGCGAAACAGGCCCCAATGCCAGTGCTCTAACCCTTAAAAAGTATATGTGCAATTGAGTGGCATCTAATTGGAATACGTTAGTTTACTTGTTGCTACCTATTATAAGGTAATAGGTGAACCAAGGACCTGGAAGTTGCATATCACTTGTGGGATGAATCACCTATTGTGCCTCCATGAGTGTAAGGGAGCAAAGCATGTCTCCCAAGCTGCCTCTGTAGACTGGTGGAGCGTTTTGTCTTTAAACTGCTAACTCAACGTTGCCATTTCAAACCATAGTAAAGCCCAAACCTTCCTTTTATAATATATTAATAAGTCACCCTTATGGAAGGCTAGCATACCCTAAAGGTAGGGTGCATAATTTTCGAAAGATGAACATGTGTTTTGATGACTTTACTTGGCCTGACAGTAAAACGCCCATGTTGTTGTTTTTAATGTAATAAGGCTAGTAACCCCCTTGGCTAATATGAGGTAACATGCTTACAAATTAGCAGTGCTAACTTCCAGATGGGGCTACTAAATCTGATACTTCAATGCATCAAAAGAATTGTTTCATTAAACCCAACTTGTTGCCCAAGTCGAATTTAGTGTAACAGTTATATAAAAGACATCTTTAAAACGTTGCCGCATTGTTGTTCACGTTTTCTAGAAGCTGGTTTCTGGTGTAAACTGCTGCTATCCTAGAGGTAGTCAGCTGCCCTCACGGGGAGAGGTGGGAATGACAATCAGGAGGAGGAACACAGTGCCCACAGAGGGGAAAAGGTGTGACTTCCTCCAGGCAGGACGGCCAAAGTGTGTGTAAACCCAGACAAAGGGGAACCCATCTCTGAAGGGTAAATGCTAGTCACAATTAAAACCACTTGCTCTTTTAGTTAGGCAGACACAATGGCATCTGGGGAAGAGAGGGAAATCCTCTTGTCAGACCTGTTTTTCAAGGGTAGTCCAGCCCCCAGGTAGACACACCTATGAGTTGGATTAGTCGGCCATGTCGGGAGGTGGCAGAATAGTGCACTCTGGTATAGATAGATTCCACACTTAAGAGGAAGCAGTAATCAGGCAGGAGAGGACCTGGTAGCCTCAATAGGCCACCACCCCTAAACTCATAGCAGGCATAAAAGTGGAACCCGCGGCACCCAGGCCTGAGATCTCTACTGTCCTGGGCAGAAGATTGAAGAGGGGCTCCCTGCTGTTCCCTGGACCCAGAAAAGAGAGGCTGCACCAAAGGCTTCACTGCACCTACTGAAGAATGACCAAAGAGAGGACCGTACCTGGGCTACCCCACTGCTGGAAAAGCTGCCCACATGTGCCAGATAGATGAAGGGACTCCAAACATTGCACCTACTAGAATAATAACATAACGACCGCACAGCACACAATGCAATAACACAGGCCAGGTACTAGGAAGTTAGCTGACTCCCTATTACACCCACGCTGGATAATATTGACAAAATATTCACTTGTGGGTTTCGAATTCAGAGCATGATGTGCACAATCACTGACCGCGAGCCTTATGCGCCAGAGGAGGGATCGCAGTGGTTGCTGACTGAAGTAGTTAGTGGCATCACGAAATAAACACTAAAGAGGAATAATTATGGCTTTAGCGCTATAAAGGTGTTCAGTTTTCTTGGTAATCAACTAATCTGGAGGGAAACATTATTTTAATATAGAATTTTTTTAAACCGACACAAAATGAAAGTTGGAAAAAGCTAAGTGTTGTACCTTAATTACCTCAAGTGCATCCTTTCCTTAGCTGCTCAGCCAGGATGAATGTGATGTCTGCGTGGAATGTTGGAATGCTTGATGAGAGAGAGAGTGGAATGTTGGTGTGCTTGCTTGTGTGGTGAGAGTGGCAGTTGGAGAGAGTGGGCTGAGCAGCAAAGATGCTGCTCCTGGTGGGACCTGTAATATACTTCTACTGATCCAACCAATAAACCTTCTACTTGTGTTATACTTCCTGACTACCTCTGATCATCATTGGATCCATCATTGTATCATTGTAACATTGGCGACGATCTGGAAGAAACCCTGCGTACTTTGGCCACAACTCTACGGAAGGCGAAGAAATTGACAATTTTACAGAACTTTATATGTTCAAGAAACTACTTAAAGCAAAGCAACTTTAAAACTAAGGAAAAGAACGCCCTCCCGAGTCCCACCAGTGTCCTCCACCATCTGGACAGCCGTCCAGGGCGCTTCATGTTCCTTACATCAATAGTTGTCTACTTCAAAAAAAATATACAGCGCTAACCACTTCACTTTCAAGATTGACAAATCAAAATACTGATCCACCTGCACCTGATGTTTGTTTTTCAACAGAGTCTAGCAATGTATTTAAAAATGCGGAGACAACTTTGAGAGTCACCGTTATTTATGACCCTCGACGACTGTTGCAGCATGAGTTTGCCATTTATGGACACTCGCATGAGATCGGAGGGCCAATCTATGGAAGATTTCTCTGTGTACTCTGCCAAGGGAGTTTGTGAGCCGCAAGTGTGATGTTTACTTGTGTGTCCTGATCTGATATGCAGCAAAACCGTTCCTTCATGCACCAAACTGCGGTATTTCGGTGACTCTTTAACTATTATTTAAAGCTTGCCGTTACACTCAGCGGCATTTGAATGCGTGCTGCTAGCCACTGCACTTCAGTGAGAGCCACAAGACTCTTGAAGTCTGTTAGGAGCCTGCCATGCTGTCACAGGTTGTTGCCGTTTCTCTATGCGTTATTTGAATTGCCTGCTGTTTGCGTGACCATCACCAGAACACGCTCACCTGATTGTTCTGTGTTGTCACAGGAAGCTACTTTGCCGCAGCACATCCTGGCAACTTTACGATGTTTCAGTTCTTCACGTCATTGCCTCCGCATTTCTCAGGTCTGCTGCTCACTGATGCCTACATGCACGGACGTGTCGAGAGCCACCCGGTTCTCCGTCGTGCAGCGTGCCTCCATTTTGGATCTGCATGGTTATTCATGCTCAGTGCGAATGTTAGTGTGCCTGCTTGTGTGGTTAGAGTGGCAGTTGGAGAGAGTGGGTTGAGCAGCAAAGATGCTGCTCCTGGTGGGACCTGTAATATACTTCTACTGAACCAACCAATAAACCTTCTACTTGTTTTCTACTTCCTGGCTACCTCTGGTCATCATTGGATCCAACATTGTATCATTGTAACACTGATGCTGAAATACATTTCCAAGTTGGTTCTTGTCCTGTGCCCTACAACAAGGCTCTTGTCCTGTGCCCTACAACAAGGCCTGCAGCAGGCTAATAGCAATACCTTCCCCATCACCGAACCATGCTAACCCTTTTGTCTCATCTATTCTGGGCACAGCTTCCCTTTTCTGCATGCTGGTCCCAACCACAAGGATTGTGTTAGGCATAATTCTAATAGATATGACTATATTCCAAAACCTCTCTCATACAAACATAAGCATTACTTTCCACCGCTGACAAAGTCCTAAACCCATACCTCAAGTTGGCCAAAATCCCTTTCGAATTAGCAGTAACAGAGCATCATCTCTGCAGAATTCCCCAGCCCTATGTCTCAAAACGCCCGTGTCTCAAAGCTCCATCCCTTTGGTCGCCACAACCCCTTAGACTGGTCCAGCTGTGGGAACCATCTCCGATTCTAAATCTCTCTCTCTTTTCATCTCATAATCCTTAACTCACATCCATAAGCATGATAAACTTACTTGCTATTGGACGAAAATCTCACTTGCAACTATTCATCATTTTTAAGACGGCTCCTTTAACCTTAACCGCCTTGGTAATGCTCCTTCTCTTAAATATAAAAGTCACTTCAATTGGATCTCTAACAGCCTAAACATTTTTTACACCATTAGCAATAGGTTAATCAAAATTTATGCTAAATCTGTACCTTGGTACAATGACTCTTTGCGTAATATATAAAGCACTTTAATTTAATATACGGTGAACAACTCAAATTATGGCCCTTCCCCTAGAAGGATGCTTTAAACAATTATACATTTGCTATTCGTGAAGCTCTCTCAAAATGCTTCTTTGCTAAAATTCTCAACTTCTGCAACAACAGAAAGACTTGATTGTGGATGAACTCTCTTCTGTCCCCATTTTACTACAGTTGTCTACTTCTCTCAGTCCTATAGCAATGAACTCACCACTTTACTTACCTCCAAAACAGACAACATGAACAGAAGTTCCAAGGACTTCTAGCACTTACAATCTCAGAACATATCTAATACAGGTATTTTTTGGAAGCTTTTGCCCCCACCTCACAACCACTGGACCTGATGTTCTAGAGAAATGTATGATTAACTGCACACGTGGTTCTCCATCCAAACACATCCCTGTTTGTTTCTTGCCCCATTTTAAAGACACACTGCAAACTTGGCTTCTTGATGTCCTTATTTAGTCACTCACTCAGTAGCGGTCTGTGGAGGGAGTTCGGTGGGCAGTGAGGCGGGGCGGAGGAGGGGCAGTGTGAGGAAATGTAAACACCGGAATATGGATGAATGGAGGTAAGTACACATTTAAATAAATTAAATGAATTTCGTTGCACCCGCTGCATCGTATTTTGCGATGCAGCACGCGCAAAGGAATTTGTTTTATTTATTTAAATGTATACTTACCTCCATTCATCCATATTCCGGTGTTTACATTTCCCCACCCTGCCCCTCCCCCGCCCCGCCTCACTGCCCCACCGAACTCCCTCCACGGACCGCTACTGCGCTCACTGAAGGAGTGATGTCTGTCCCCTTCAAAGAAGGCACTTTTATCATATTGCTGAAGAAAACTATTTTCAGCTCCTCCTAATAATCACCTTATTACCACTTTCCCGAGTGCAGAAAAACAACTTGAATCCCACATCTAAAAGCAATGATGCTCTTTTCTGGAATCTGCTGATGTGTTGGACTCCGGTTTGTGCCCTAAGATGAGGTCTGAACTAGCCTTTCCCTTACAAGACATTCTGCATTTGGTATCCACTGTGTGCAGTGTAATCACCCGGATTTTCCTAGACCTATCAGCGATAAGTTGACACTGTTGACAATGCCCTTCTTCTTGAACTTCAGGAAATAAGCATATGCACTAACATCCTTAAATCATTCTGTGCATTTCTTTCTGTGCCCTCCCCTTACCTTTTTAATCTCTACGTACTTCCCCTAACAAACTAATCCAGACCTTGGGTTTAAAATTTTACAACTACACATAGGATTCTTGTAATTTGTTCAGACTTTCAGACCATTCTAATAATAAACACTTTCCAAATTGCCTACAATACGTCAAGTAAAAGATTAAATGTCATTCACTGAAGCTAAATATTGAGAAGATTGCCATTCATTCGATTCATTCTGGTCGTTAAGGAGAAGTGCTGTTCTTACCAGCCGACTTTGGCCAAAGTACTGCCCCTTATCCGATGGTTAAAAGTCTTGCCACCATGACTGATCCCTGTTTGCAAATGTCTTCCCACACGGCAGCTTTAGTGTCCTCCTCCCTCCAATAGATGAGAAAAATGCTCAAAAATCGACATTATCGGGGGAGTCGACAGATGGCCGCTGCGCTTTAAGCTCCATCCTCACCTTCCTTATCGACGATCTTTTCCCAATGGAAGGGAAATCGATTTGAACCCATCTTCACCTCAACTGCTCCTTGTTGCTTGAGGAGGTGACAGGCTGAATTTCAGTAGTCTGGTCTATTTGTGCATAGTGCGGTAGGCACATTTCATTTCTACTCAGAAAGGGCTCTTGTCGCCTGCAGGGTTCTATGTGAGCTGTGAGGAGGCGGGCATATCTACCTTGGCACTTACTCTCTCCAGAAGCCTTCCACCTCCTTAAATGGATTGTTCTGCCTCTTGGTTTGCTTTAATTCCACACTTTCACAAGCTTAAAAGGATGTTTTCTTTTTTGCGCATTGAAGCTTTATTGAAACCTTTTTCAAGATTTCTGGATCTGTTTTTTCTTCATCAATTTTAATATTTTGCCAGGAAAGCCATAGCACACTTCAAGGTCTATGTTTAGTGTATGCTATTTGCTTTGTAATTTATTTACTTTCATTTGCCTGCTCTCTGTCGAACAGTATGGACTCCAAAACGGTGTCAAATAAGCATAAACAAGCTGTTTAGCCTCCTCCTACCAAATCCAAAGCTATTGATTCACAAGATAATGCACTATAAAAAATTTGGGAGGACATTCAAGGCATTCAAATAAATACTGACACAATTTCTTCAAATATTTAAAAAAATCAGAGAAATATGACTTCCCTATCTATGAGAGTAGCAGATAATGAGATAAAAATTTGTGACAATACTAAAGTTAATACAAATATGGCTCCACTTATGTCTCAAGTTGCTTCTCTCCAACACCTATTACTTGACTTGGAAAACAGAAATAGACAATACAACCTATGCATATTTAATGACCCAGAGGGAGTTGAGGCACAAAGTTGTCTTTTCTTGGAAAACCTTCAACCTCAACTTGTAAACATAAAAAATCTAGAACATTGAGATTGTTAAAGCTCACAGAATCCCCTCTATTCGTAAACCTCACCAAGTCAAACCGAGACAAATCATACTTAAAGTTCTGAGGCATCATCACCTCCTACTCTTATGGAAGGCTGCCCTAGAGATCTCTCCTAATTGAAGGAAATAAAGTCTTTATTCACCAGGATTTTGCAAAGGAAACAGTTCAAATAAGACGCACATTTTCGGATTTGAGGCCTTGTCTTCGAGATGCTAGATACAAGTGTGGCCTCTTTGATCCTTCGGTCATGTCTCCAAGTCTTTTTCAGCTCATTCAGACTTAATAAGATTCCTGGACCAGCATGATCCTATTCTCTTGGATTCCCAACCATCTGGATCTACAGGCTAACATTTCCTCCCCTTATTAAAGGATGTTATTCTTTTTTCTAAAGCAGGTGCACATAAGGTGGTTTTCTTGCTTTGTACCTCCTCCTCCAATGTTCTATTGGCATGAGGTCTTGGAGATTGACCTCTTTATATGTTGCATGCCTTGTTTTTGTCCTTTTTATGTGGGCTACTTTCTTTTCTTTCTCAGTTTTTCTCTTAGCCTTTTCTATACTATGTCCAAGGGCTGGGTAGGGCTTATAGTTTCATCTCCTGCTGCAAAAGGTAAAAATGGGGTAGTTATACTTTTCTCATATATAAATATTGTCTCATCACCATGACTCAGCTTGTAGATTTGTTTATGCTCAAGTTAAAATTGACAAACTAATTTTAAATTTGGTCAGTATATACGCTCCTACATCTGATGATCCTGCACAAAACAAATAATGGTACTGACAGTTTTTGAGGAAATACTGAGAGAGTTCCTATCCTTTTACTCCTCCTTATACCATTAACCTCATCATAATAATGTCATCATTGACTTCCCTAATTCTTGTCAACTGCTTCACATTTCCGACGCTGATATTTTAGACAATACCATTGACATTCAAGAGATAATTGCAGCTATTAGTGCACTAAATTCCAATAAACACCTGGCCCTGATGGTATTCTGGATGAATTCTACAAATATTATCAAGACCAATTATCATCCTACTTTTTCTTTTTACAGACTTTCAGCAAACTTCCACGATGTGGTGGCTCTTTCAATGAAGCCACTATTATTGTCCTCCCCAAGCCTAATAAAGATCCTACTTTAGTATCAAACTATCGTCCCATATCTCTAATTAATCAGGACTGTAAAATATATGCCAACATTTTAGCAAATAGACTATCTCTCTTGCTTTCCAACATTATTCAACCTGATCAGACTGGCTTCATGAAAGGTGGACCGTCAGCCCATAAAACTTGCTTGCTTTGTCAAGCGTTGTCTCTTGATTAAGACACCAGCAGTCCAATTGGTGTATTGGCCTTGGATGTGGAAAAGGCATTTGATAAGGTTATTGGCAATTGTGATATATAACTTTGGAAGTATTTCTGTTTGGGCCTATTTTTATTAATATGATTAAACCATTGTAGTCAGCTCCCTCAGCCCCATTTGTGTCAATGGGACATGTTCTTCTCCATTCCCTTTTTATAGAGGCACACACCAAGGGTGTCCACTATCTCTTTTGCTATTTCTTATTGCCATTGAACCCCTCTTATGTTCTTTCCGTATTAGTAATAAATACACAGGTGGTATTTTGAAAAATACTGACATTAACATTTCTGCATACACTGATGATGTGTTAATTTTATGTCCATGATCCACCTACCTCTGTACCTATTATTCTCAATCTCATTCCTAAATATGCTGTTGTGTCTGGATATTCCCTGAATACTAATAAGAATTGTTCCCATTAAATGTTTATTGTAGTTCTACAATGTTAGCAAATACGGATATAGTGGGTCTCCAAAAAAACTCAGATATCTAGGTGTAACATTTACTGATTCGTTTAAAAGTACAGTTGATACCAATTGTTCCACAACTTTAGTTAGTACCAAAGAGAAAATGGATAGATGGTCTAATCTTCATTGAAATTGGTGGTGACATATTGAGGAAATTAAAATGTCTATAACTCCTTTTCTTTCCCATCTACTTTTTATGTTAAATTATATAAACTATTTACTAAGTCCATCTGGAATAATAAACCTGCACAAATTAGTCTTAAAGACTTGCAATTGCCCAAATGTGATGAAGGGGTTGGTCGTCCAGATTAAAAAAAAAATATCATTTTGCATATTTCTTGTGGCACAATGTTCGTTATGGGTTCATACTATTTCTCCTTCGAATGCACCCAAATGGCTTATTCTGGAGAAGAATATTTTGGCACCGTATCCATTACCTGTATTCCTTACTATGGCAAATGGCTCATTTGGCTAATGTTCCCCAATCATTTCAAACTCTAAACTTGCCCTTTTATCATTTGATGGTAGATTTTCTTTTGCCATTACATCCATTAAAAAAGTTTCTCTTTGGTTCAATCCCAAACTCCAATATCATAAACATATTTCTTTTAGGAATTTATGGATCGCTGCTGGTATTTTCTTTATTGCTGATATAAGTCAATATCATATGTTTTACTCATTTGATGATATTCAAGCTAAACATAACTTACCTTTATCTGCCTTTTTCAAAGATACATTACTATTTAACACTGTTCCTAATGCTTATCCGCAACTGCTTTTGATGTCTCAATCCTCTGGAATGGAGTTTTGTATTAATGTGTTCAGTCATACAGGACATATAACCTCTAAAGTCTCTAAAAAACGTTCTACTCCTAATTCCTCCTTCTCACATCTGAATCACAAATAGTCACCATACATAAATCTTCAACCCTCTAATGTGTCCTGGAAGGATATTTAGAAGTCCAATACTGCTAGTTATCTCCCGGCTACCCGCATACATACTAATATTTATCTGCTTTACCAATGCTTTTGGTCTGCCGACAAATGATTTAAAGCTAAACTACTAGACACTCCAAACTGTTGGCATTATGATTATGCTACTGGTGATTTATATTTATTTTACAATTGTTCTATTATTCATCAGTTCTTGTCAGAGATATAGATTATCATAACTTAGATCCTTAAGATCCAAACAGCTTTGTCTTTCCATATTCTAATCCTTAAATCTTCTCTCCTTAAGTCTACATTATAACCTATGGATTGTAAACTTTTGGACTTCCTTATTTCTACGGCAATCAAATCTGTCACTTCTAATTGGAAAAATGCTGCATTACTTTCAGTTAATGCATGGTGGTAATGGATAATTTTTCTTAGACGTGGGCAATGCTCATTTCCACGTTCTCCTAATGATTCATTTACTTCCAGGTCTAAAATGTGGTCCAGTCTTGATTCCTATATTATTGCATGTTCTTAAATTTAAAGCACGTATTTTAGTCTTTATCAGTCAAAATACATTCAATATAGCCCCTTTTTTGTTTATATTATTATTTATATTTCTTATGTATTCAATAGCTTTGTTATAGATATTATATTTAGATGAAAATAGATGTTTGTATTCCTTATATTTGCAATGCGTTTTTATAATTCACAGTTCGGTGTTGTTCTCTGTATTGTGTTTAATATCTATGAAAAATTAATTTCATAAAACATTTTGAACAGAAAAAATACATCTCCATTATCTCATCCTGGAAGATCACCACCCCAATAGTCTCTTTGCTGGTCTAATGTAACCGTGCTTACTTTAGCATTAAATTCCCCTAACTCAACCAGATTTGATCGCTTCAGTACCAAACAGTACACCTGTGGAAATATGGATTTTTCTGGTCAGTTATGTCCCCTATCTTGGACCCCAACGGTTCCATGTGCATGTCACAAGTACATGTATGTTCCCTCCAGTTCCAGTTATAAAGACGCAAACACATGTGCGTCCACCGTCAACATGTCCTCTGTCAGATCCGCCATGAATAGGCCGGATATTCCATTCCTAAGTATGAAAAGCCACCGACTTTATATGGCTCAGTTACTCCATTTTTACAGTTCAGACGAGTAGGCCCGATTCTGTCCTCAAGCCTTTCCCTGCTCTCTGCCTCTGACAGCTTCAGCTTGAGCTCGCATCTGTATCCATGAACTTTGTCCTACTCCCTGTGCGGCTAACGGTGCCTGCCTCGGCCAGTTTTGCCTGCCTGCCAAGAAACCGTATTTCACCTTCGAATTATCTACTTTGCTCCTCAGCCGATGCATTCCTGCCTAGTAGTTTAAGTAAACATTCTTCCAGTTACCAAGCAAAAAGGCCCATCTTCTCTGTCCTCATGCAAGTAATTCATAGCCCTGTCACCATGGAATATTCCTACCCCCTCGCATTCAGTGTAGACACTTAGACGCTTGTACACGCACGCACAGTCAGTATAGAATAGATTCTGTCCGAGAGTCCTTCTTTTTGTGGATAACATAGTTCTTTAAACATAGGATGTTAGATATGATTTGGGATTAGGTTGACTTGACCCCCCAGACTTCTCGTCTCCACATATGGAGCTAAATGTCAAATCCCCGTCACCCCCTAGTTACACGTCAATTACACGTCATACTGCTGCGCGCGCATCCATGCCAAGTATTATCTTATAGATCCACCTATACATGACATCACAACCAATTATGTTCCTTTTTACTCATTATTACACCCATTTTCGGTTACGTGGACCACACGTCAATGTCCTTATCAATTGTTACGCCTACTGTATTCACTTCATTATAATGTATGGACTATAAAAGTTACTTCTTGTCAATAAAGTATGTACTTCACTTCCTGAAACCCCGTGGTGATGGAACTTGAAGCATCCGATTATAATCGATTATTGGAATAAAGCCCATTCCGAAACTCTAATATCACGGATTCTGCCTCTCATTTTACTGAGCTATTTTACTATGTTCCTGTATCAAATTCAGTCCCGGTAAAGGAATTTTTATTTACCACATGATGGCGCCCGAACAGGGACACTTTCTCATCTCACGCGCCGGCGGTGCGTTGCAGGCCCGGTCTCCTGCCACAGCTGGACGGACAATAACGCGTACCAGCAGGATTTCCTGTATCTCCCTCCGGTCAAGCGGGGGCGACTGAGACTGCGATCAACACCCAGACGAGGCGGTGAGAAGTGCGAAGTATCCCGACCAGAGCCTAGCTGAGAGAGCAAGATCCGAGGTATACAGAGACCCACCAGTCCGAAGTCAAGCCCAGTGTCCGACGAGTCGAGTCGAGTCGAGTCCGGTCCGGTTCAAGTTCAAGTTACTGAGGCCTTCCGTTTCCGAAGCTACCCGGTGAGTACCATTGCTGGGGAGGCATTTCTGACGTGCACATAGGTTGTGCCGGTCAAGACGGGTTTGGGTACACAAATCCGGTCTGCACTGTTTTTGCAGTGTATCTGTACTGTTTAGCAGTATATCAAGTATTCCGAAGTATTCCGAAGTATCTAGTTATTGTCTAGTTAGTGTCAAGAATTAAGCATGGTGATTTAGTTATGCAGACGATCATCATTGTTGTTTCAGTTAAAGGTTTAATGTTTAATGTTTAAAGTGTTTAAGTATGTTCTGTATATCGTGGTATGAATGACTGTTCATTATCGTGTTTATTGTATTAAGTCTGTTCAAATTCAAGTATCAGGTCAAAATCAAGTATAAGGTCAGTTCTCAATATGCCGCTCTTTTCGAAATTAAGACAGATCACTACCAGAAAAGGGGTTCTCGAAGAAGCCGTCCCTATTCCTCCTAGGGACACTCCAGGGCACTTTATGTATCACAAACATGGCTTAGACGCTATATTATTTCTTGATTTATGGGTAGACTATACCAAGGGATTACCAGAAAGTCAGAGGTGGCCCACAGCGGGGACCTGGGATGCAGAGTGCATCATGAAAGTCGAGGAAGAGTTATGGAAAAGGAAAGTCAGACAGTCACAGAAAGACGCCGTTGAATTATGGCGTAAAGAATCACATAGACGAACAGAAAAAGCACGTAGACAGGAAGAGAAGAGTAAAGAAGGGGTTATCATTTCCTCGATTCTATGGATGAACAAGATTTAGCCAGGGCAGCTGTCCATTGGGTGGACAGTCCCGGAAAATATAGTGATGATACAGTAGTACGCACATTTTTGAATCTTACCCCAGATGAACAAAGGTTAGCTGGGATTTATATGATTCAACAACTCATTATACTATATCGGAGTCAGCATTCGGACCCTGGTCCCTTGCCTGACATACTGACTGAATTACTTATGAATAAATGGAGAGGTCCAGGTACTGAATTAATTAAAGAAATTCTAGAATCAAGAAAGCAGTATATTCTTTTTGTATGTTCAGAACATGTTCCATTGTCCGTCAAGGAAAGAACTACGTATCACATAGATAGACAGAATCCCTTACGAGAAGTGCACCCAATAAAGGGTGAGGACAATCAGTTTAAACGCGTATTTGTATATACGCCCATATCGAAAATAGAATTGTTAGAAATGAAGAAAGTGGTACCCAGTCATGACAAAGACCCAGCGGGTTTTCACCGAGAAATTAAAGACATGTTACTCATGGGAGAGTATACCTACCCCGACATTATGACAATATTAAAGGTATTGATGCCTGCTGGCATTTATGAGAAACTCAAGGAAAAAGAGTGGGAGGTAGGTGACCAAAAGATAGAATGGTCAGCATTAGAAGCAGAAGAAAGGGCCCGAGGTCCAGGTTCGGGGCTTGGGGACAAAACTAAAGCACTACCAGGTCTACTAGTACAGGTACTGCCACGTTTATTAACTACGAAAAAGGAAGATTGGGGTACAATTTCAGCCTGTAAACAAAAGCAAGACGAAGACACTAGCGATTACTATGCCCGATTCGAGAAATGTTTTGGTATAAATAGTGGCATAAAAGCAAGTAGCGAATCATACCCACATCTGTTTGTAACAAAATTAGTGGAAAATGCCCTGCCCCCAGTAAAGAATAGAGTATTAAAATTCGAAAGTACCTGGCAAGGTAACACTCCAACACAAATGTTACAAATGTTACAGTACCACCACAATAGAATTAAAGAGGAACAAGAACATGAACACAGACGCATGAAAGACACGAAAATGAAAATGCTAGTTTCCCAGACAGTTCCAGCTGAAGGACATAAAAAGGGTATGACACATTCCGATTCAGCAGGACCTGTAAAAGGGACATGCAATTATTGTAAAAAGCCAGGTCATTACGTACACGATTGTCCAGTGCTAAAACATAATATTGCCATAGGTAAAACACAAGAAAGATCACGGCCACTAAGACAAGATCAGAATGAACAAGGAGCTACGCAGCATGCCCAGGCCATGCCAGCCGCGCAACAGCCAATACAGTTTGTGCCAGCTGCACCACCGTTGCCTGCTGCTGCCACACAGACAACAACACGACAAATGTATCAGACCGCACAGTATGAATATCCCGAGTATCAGCGTTACGCATGAACAAGCCTAGAGAGGGAAGTTGACTTACCCCTTATTGAAATCCCAGTAGACCAAGAAGGACCTTATGTACATAGTGAATTATTAGGCCAAGATAGAAAATTTCTACTCGATACAGGGGCAAGTCGAACGACCATAAAACGTAGTGAAGTTCCAGGGGCACCCCTCTCAGGCTCACAGAATATTTCCCTTGGTTTTTCAGGAAAACCTATTGTTAATGAAGTGTCACAACCTCTGCCACTTACGATAGGACCTTTGACCCGAACTACAGATTTATTGCTTACTAAATCATGTCCAGAAAATCTATTAGGAATAAAAACGTTAAAAGCTCTAGGAGCTATAATATGTTGTTCTCCGGAAGGAGTAAGATTGTTTTTACGTGATTTTAAAGGTCACTATGTGTCTAGAGACATGGATCCCCGATTACAGATTTTACCTACACGTCTATGGGCACAAGGCCCTACTGATGTTGGATGCATGAATATTACACCATATCGAGTCACATTAAAGGCAGGAGTGGTGCTACCACGAATGCGACAATACAAGTTACCACCAGATGCTGTAACGGCTTTACTACAAATCATTGACGAGCTTATTGCCCAAGGAGTAGTTGTAGAAACAGACTCCAATGTATGTAATTCACCGATAATTCCGATTCTTAAACGAACAGATCCTACAGCTCCGCCAGTATATCGATTGGTTATTGATCTGCGCGAGTTAAACAAATGCATTGTGCCACAATTCCCTGTGGTCCCAGATATCTCGTCATTACTGACAGCTATTGATTCCGAAGCGACATTCTTCACTGTAATCGATCTCAAAAATGCCTTTTTCAGCGTCCCAATAGATCCGGAAAGCCAATATTTGTTCGGATTTAGTTTAAATGGGCGTAGCTTTAAATTCTCCCGCGCACCTCAAGGATTTACAGAAAGCCCCAGCATCTATAGCCAAGCACTGAAACGAGAACTTGACAGTATCCACATGCCAGTTAACACTGCTCTGCTTCAATACGTCGATGATCTGCTGATCACCGCCCGAAGCGAACCCGAATGTGAGAAAGCATCATTGACAGTCTTACAATTTCTAGCCGAAAAGGGGCACAAGGTGTCCCCTTCTAAGCTGCAATTCTGTGTCCAGCGAGTTGTTTATCTTGGACACTCGCTGTCCAAGGAGGGAAGGCAGCTTACACCCGACCGCATTCAGTTAATTGCTAACATGTCAATACCCAAGACACAGAAGGAGGTGCGGGCTTTCATAGGCCTCACTTCATATTGTAGACAGTGGATCCCTCAGTATGCATTTCTAGCAAAACCACTCATTCAGTTAACCACACAGGAGGCAGCCACATCGACTGTTCACCCTTGGACTCAGGAACACACACAAGCTTTTGAAAGCTTAAAGAAAGCTTTATGTCAAGCACCCGTTTTAGCAACGCCATGTTACAGAAAACAGTTTACACTCTTTGTTACAGAACGCGAAGGTACTGCTTTGTCAGTACTCACACAGGATCAAGCAGGAGCACACAAACCATGTGCCTATTTCTCTAGTACATTAGATCCCGTAGCTCAGGCTTTGCCTGCGTGCCTGAAATCAGTAGCAGCGACAGCTTTAGCAATCAGACAAAGCGATGCCATAGTGTTAGGACATCCATTGACAGTTCAAGTACCACACGCAGTAGAGGTTCTTGTAAATAGAACGCAAACACAACACTTGACTATAGCGCGACTTACAGGATATGAACTTACATTGTTTCAGCCACATATAGAAATCAGACGCTGTAACACATTGAATCCTGCCACACTTCTACCTGTGATCGGAACAGACCCACTAGCCCATGACTGTATTGAAGTTATTACAATAACAACAAAACCCAGACAAGACTTAACCGATGTCCCATTGCCAGATCCAGACCTGACCTTGTATGTAGATGGTTCATGCATGAGAACAAGTACAGGAGAGTTAGTAGCCGCTTACGCAGTCACAACAGATACTGAAGTCATTGAAACTAATCGTATAAACACTTTGTCAGCTCAAGCCGCAGAACTTATCGCTCTGACACAAGCCTGTATTCAAGCCATGAATAAAAAAGTCAACATATACACTGACTCACGTTATGCATTCGGAGTTGTACATGACTTCGGCGTGCTGTGGCGAGAGAGAGATTATTTAACTTCCCACGGTGCCCACATTCAGCACGGACCCCTCATTCATGCATTATTAGATGCAATACATCTACCCACTGAAATATCAATTATGAAATGTAAGGCTCATACGAAGGTTACTGATATCATTTCCCAAGGCAATGATCTAGCCGACAGAACAGCTAAACTGACTGCTCAAACTCAAACCCCCGACATGACAAAGACAATAGTCCCGACACCGACACATTGTATGACAGTTAAAGATCCTACTCTTGACGTAATTGACATACAGACACATGCTACACCAGACGAAATAAAGAAATGGACTGAATTAGGAGGGATCCAAACGGACCAAGGATGGATGATGAAGGAAAGGTCTGTATGGTTCCTTCCTGATTCAATGGTCCAAGTGATAATTAACACTATACATAGTCCAGCACATCTAGGAGAAAAAGCTATGCTAGACAGCATTCAACACATTTGGTTCAATAAACATTTACGAGCAGCAGCCAAACAAAAGGTCCGTACCTGTATGATCTGTTGTCAGTTCAACCCAGGAAAAAGCGTTCCCGTAGAACAGGGTGGATTTCATACTCCTAATCATCCTTTTGAAGTACTCCAGATGGACTATATCCAGATGGAACGATGTCGAGGATTCAAATATGTTCTCGTAGTTGTTTGCGCTCTGTCCCGTTGGACGGAGGCATACCCGGTTTCAGATTACACTGCCCCGACTACTGCCAAACAGTTGGTTCGAGAATTCTTCCCACGATACGGTTTACCACGTGCTGTTTACTCAGATAACGGCCAGCCGTTCTCATCCGAATTAATGAAACACGTTTCACTTCTGTTAGGATATCAGTGGAAATTCCACTGTGTCCGACACCCCGAGGCAGCAGGTCTCGTAGAAAGACATAACCAGATACTGAAAATTAGAATGTCCAAAATATGCAGAGAGAAAGGTGTCGACTGGGTAGTAGCGTTACCAGTTGCACTCTTTTACATGAGAATGGTAGCACATTCACGAACAGGGCTATCCCCGTATGAGGTGATCTTCGGTAGACCACCAAATATGTGGGGGACGCCTATACCACGCAAAATAACTGATATTGACTGTAATATGCTGACAGATTACTTGGCTTCCTTGATGTCTGCACTACAATCTTCTCGTTCACAGGTAGCTGCAGCTTTTCCCGACAACACTGAGGTGAAACCCCATGACGTTGTTCCGGGTAATCTTGTCTTTGTGAGGAATTTCGACCGAAAGACTCAGCTGGAGCCCAGGTGGAAAGCACCCAAGTTGGTCCTGTTGACCACAAGAACAGCCGTGAAGATCGAGGGCCGCAAGGGCTGGATTCATTCAAGCCATATTAAGAAATTTCATGGACTATCCTCGGATATAGACACTGTGCCCTGCACTCCCTCACAGACTGATACAAAGCTTCCTTTTGTTGAACCGAACAATTCTGAAAAGTACAAACTGAAGCTTAGGCCCAACCAGTCGAGCAATTTGATTGTTTAAGTCCTCTCCAAGGTGAAGCGGTTGAATTGTCTCTGACATGTATCCCTTGGACCTGAGTAGAGAAAATACCCGAAAAATGTTGAAACGACAGGCGTATTGTAAATCACTGCGTAGCCACTGTATAGTGACATTATTAATTTTGTTTTTATTAAGTCTTTTAATAATTATTACAAGTATGTTGTTGCACATATATTACCCTATTTCTAGACATGTTTATAATGTTGCTGCTGAACATTCTTTTAGTGACTTACCTCCGCATGAATTGTCTTATAGACTTGCGCTGCGCAATAACACTTTCATTAGTATGTTACATCATTCCCATCAGACTAGTAATGCTACTAATTGTTGGGTGTGTGGCCGACTCCCTCCCTATCAGAATTATGAAGGAGTCCTGCCTTTCTTTCCACATCCATTTACACATAATGGCTCCTGTGGAGCATGGTTTAGTTTAATCAATTCCATAGACTCAGACACAGCAGTTTACCAAGATCATTGGGTATGGGGAAACCTGAACCTAGTTTTACTCAAAGTCTGCTACCCTGACAAGGAGGGTCGCCCCAAAAGAACAGGAACTGATCTAGAAAATGAAGTGTATGGATTAGGTAATTTTACACCTAATCTCATGATTCTAAATGTCGTATCCGAAGTTGAGCTAGTCTTACCCACCATGTCAGTATTCCCAGCAAAAGGTGAATTGTGTGTAAGAAAGGTTGGTTCCATACATATGGGCCATAGTAAATGCACTACTATAGTAGAATTCAGTGATCAAGGAAAATCTTCATTTAGAGCTTCTCGCCACTCCTACTTTATATGTGGTCAGACTGCATATATGCGTCTACCTCTAGATTGGGATGGTACCTGCTACATTGCATTCCTTTTGCCACCTGTTTTCTTAGCTCCTCCTGATTATTACAGAAATATTCATTTAGTCCACAACAGAGAACGGAGAGATCTCCCCATTGTCGATTACACTGAGACGGCATGGGACAAGTATGTAGATTTTAATAAAGGCATCTTTCCCTATATAGGTACTGTTACTAATAGCAAGCTAATACGTAGATTAACTAGAACCCTTGAAGCAGTAGTGAATGAGACTATTTCCGCCTTAGGCAATTTAACGGAAGAGCAGTCTGCTATGCGGATTGTTGTGCTTCAAAATCGTCTTGTCCTTGACGTCATCCTGGCTGATAGGGGCGGAGCTTGTAGGGTCATCGGATCAAGCTGCTGCGTATTCATACCAGAAAATTCGCCATCTGTATATAAAGCCATCACTCGCCTTCATAAGATTGTAAGCCAGATGCACCAGAACCCAGGCACTTGGACTTGGTCCAGTTGGTTTTGGAATGCGGTATCAGCCTGGGGATGGAGAGTTCTATCCTTCCTAGGTATTGGCCTTCTCATACTATTCAGTTGCTGTCTAGGTCTACAATGTGGACCAGCAATTTGTGGTCTGTGTGCCACATCGTGCATTCCACATCAAGATTTTCATTCAAAATCCCGGAAGAAGAAAGAAGAACAAATGATGCTATATGAACAGATCAATGGATTGATGAAGATTGATATCTCTTGAAGGGCAAGTAGGGGACAAGGAGGGAATGTGGAAATATGGATTTTTCTGGTCAGTTATGTCCCCTATCTTGGACCCCAACGGTTCCATGTGCATGTCACAAGTACATGTATGTTCCCTCCAGTTCCAGTTATAAAGACGCAAACACATGTGCGTCCACCGTCAACATGTCCTCTGTCAGATCCGCCATGAATAGGCCGGATATTCCATTCCTAAGTATGAAAAGCCACCGACTTTATATGGCTCAGTTACTCCATTTTTACAGTTCAGACGAGTAGGCCCGATTCTGTCCTCAAGCCTTTCCCTGCTCTCTGCCTCTGACAGCTTCAGCTTGAGCTCGCATCTGTATCCATGAACTTTGTCCTACTCCCTGTGCGGCTAACGGTGCCTGCCTCGGCCAGTTTTGCCTGCCTGCCAAGAAACCGTATTTCACCTTCGAATTATCTACTTTGCTCCTCAGCCGATGCATTCCTGCCTAGTAGTTTAAGTAAACATTCTTCCAGTTACCAAGCAAAAAGGCCCATCTTCTCTGTCCTCATGCAAGTAATTCATAGCCCTGTCACCATGGAATATTCCTACCCCCTCGCATTCAGTGTAGACACTTAGACGCTTGTACACGCACGCACAGTCAGTATAGAATAGATTCTGTCCGAGAGTCCTTCTTTTTGTGGATAACATAGTTCTTTAAACATAGGATGTTAGATATGATTTGGGATTAGGTTGACTTGACCCCCCAGACTTCTCGTCTCCACATATGGAGCTAAATGTCAAATCCCCGTCACCCCCTAGTTACACGTCAATTACACGTCATACTGCTGCGCGCGCATCCATGCCAAGTATTATCTTATAGATCCACCTATACATGACATCACAACCAATTATGTTCCTTTTTACTCATTATTACACCCATTTTCGGTTACGTGGACCACACGTCAATGTCCTTATCAATTGTTACGCCTACTGTATTCACTTCATTATAATGTATGGACTATAAAAGTTACTTCTTGTCAATAAAGTATGTACTTCACTTCCTGAAACCCCGTGGTGATGGAACTTGAAGCATCCGATTATAATCGATTATTGGAATAAAGCCCATTCCGAAACTCTAATATCACGGATTCTGCCTCTCATTTTACTGAGCTATTTTACTATGTTCCTGTATCAAATTCAGTCCCGGTAAAGGAATTTTTATTTACCACACACCCTAAAATCTCTGCTACTCAGTTCTGCAAATCATCCTTCACCAACTCTATTGGCTGCTAATTCATGTCAGAACTTCATTCAAAGTTTTGTGCACTTTATACTGCACTTTATTTCATCATTACTTCTCCATTCCACAAGACTAACTTTTAATATTCTTGCCCTAGTCTCTGTGGAATTCTTCCCTCGTGAGCTATGTGGAATCATTTCCCATCTTGGGGTCGAACAAAAACTGAAAACTTACATTTTAAACTGCACATCATAATTCGCTTGATCTCTGCTCTCTGCTTTCCCTCTCTTCAGGGATAGTGCGCCATATAGTTCTTGGGAGTGACCAAGATGACGGCTGGACAAGTTGCTTAGCAGAAAGTTCCCAGTGTGGCCCACCTGTAATAACAATTCTCCTGAATCTACAGCGTTCAAACTGCCCCACCATGGTAGTTTGGGGTCCGGACAGATGAGGTGACCTACCCCTCAGGCCATGCTGGACTGAGTCAGACTCTACGCCCATGAACATCTTGCCCAGACCGTGATCTGCGGGCTTCTGAAGCAGAAATCCATCCCTCAGGAGAGTCAGCACCTCAGGACTTCTGCAGGTTGCAACGGCATACCTTGTAAATTGGGAGGTGTGGGACAGCGACTTAAGCTGGGTTCCTGTCCACACTGCTGCCTTTGGATCCGGACTAACAGGCTTGCTTCTGCAGTGAACTGTGATGCAACTAGGTGGTGTCTTCCATCCAGTGCAAGGATGCCAGAGTGGAGGGGTTGTACTCAGGCTACCCACGATCCAGAGGGAGACCTGCATTTGGATCTGAGACAAATCGGGCCCAATGGCCTGGTGGACCAACCCAGGAGGTGGACATTTGGGAATCTCTGGAAGGGAGTCTGATTGTTGGCTGCGGCTGGCTCTCAGAGGTGAGGGCATAGCTGCGGAACACCATGGGTGCCTGAATCACTGCTGGGCCTCCTACCCTGCTTGTGTTTGTTCCACTTCTGTTTGCACTCAGCCTTGGTTCATGGGGCTGGACTGCTGTCTCAGAAGGGCTATAGCTCATGATATATGGACATCTACAAACTTGGACCACGAGTGGGGACAGGGGCTTTGTGACACCCACCCCTTCTGGATTTGATTGGTGTGTGCCTCGCCTGCCACCTAATTGTCTTGGCTTTATTCAGGGCCCCACCCATGTAGGGGTGTGCGTTTTCTGCACCTTCATATGCAGGGGAATTGGGAATTGGGCCTAAGACTGTATGTGTGTAGCGACCGGGTGACCCCAACAGAAACTGTATGTCCTCCAACATGGTTACAACAAGCATTCGTAATGCAATAGGTCTCACATTGACGCGCGTTTAAGCTATTGGCATTGTAAATGACAATGCCTTTTATCTATGCTTTAAAAACAAAAATAAAAGGCATTGTTATTTGCAATGTCAATAGCTCAAACGCGCGTAAATGAGAGACATATTGCATTGCAAATGCTTTTTTCTTGTTATTAATGGTTACCTAATGCTTTACAATTGGTCCTTTGATAAAGCCTGACTGCTCTCTTCCACAGCTACCCAGTGCTGAGCTAAGGTTTTGAAAACTAACTAACAGGACTTGATACAGAATGATGATAGTATTACACAGTGAGCTTGCACATCCACACCCTATAGTAATCCACATTCTCAAACTAAGCAAGGCAGTATGACAACGCAGTACCTCAATGTGCAATTTTCAAAAATCTGTGTGCAACCAGAAACTCACCCAAGCTGACGCAGCCTTTAATTTGACTGGATGATGCTATATTTGCCAGTGTGTTTGATACTACCAGAACCTACTATTGATTTTACCCAACTATAACATATAGAAAAGCAGTAATTTGCTATAATGCCTACTTTATTTTCTTCTATTAATGACATGTTCTGACCTGCAATAAAAATTGCATCATTATTTGCTTATACCGAGTCTTTTAAATATGAAGCAACTCTATGCTTCAATGTTTATTGCTTTGAAAACTTCTTTTCAGAGAAGCCAAGTGACTTCTTGTTTCATTTCACACACTCAGCCAATACTTTATCCTTAACCCAACAACACTTGCATTATAGGATGCAATGGTTGCATTTTAAAATTGCAAATGTAGCCATAAATGTACAAGCATTACGAGAACTCTTGGCTTAACAACAAAGACTGGTTAGAGGTGTAAAGCATGAGAAGCCCAAAACTCAAAGTTTCACAAATGCGAGACCGATTGCATTGCAAATGCTTGTTAAAATAAAGGCGCCCAATTCACAGAACTAACTAAAATCCTAAACTTACTACTTTTGGTATTCACAGAATGGATTTACGACTACTAACTTTACGTCCGCACTCAGGCCGGAGATTCCGGCCCGGAGGCGGAGCTTCCGGCTCAGAGGTGGGACTTCCGGTCCGGAGGTGGTCGGACATGGCTAAATCTCCGCCACAGGCTGTAATCCCCACCTCTGGGCCAGAAGCGCCACCTCTGGGCCGGAAGCTCCGCCTCCGGGCCAGAAGCTCCGGCCCGAGTGCGGACGTAAAGTTAGTAGTCGTAAATCCATTCTGTGAATTCCAAAAGTAGTAAGTGCATTCTGTGAATACCAAAAGTAGTAAATGCATTCTGTGAAAACCAAAAGTAATAAGTTTAGGATTTTGTTTTAAGTTAATTCTGTGAATCGAGCCCAAGCTGTTTAATGTTTTGTTTACCATGGTTGTGTAGAATGTTGTTTTTTTATTAGTTTGATAACCTTTAGTTATTTTAGCATTATAAGTTATTCGTATTATAATAATATTTTTTTTTAATTTGTGTTCGTATACTTTGTAAGTCTTTCTATGAAATGGATGTTTTTTATTTTAATAAACTAATGTTAGTTTGGTAGCTGGTTGTTTGGTTCATAGGGGATTTGAGTGTTTTTTTAAATTAAATGTGAAATATCATTTTATATTTGCACATAATTGATGATTCTGTAAATTAATGTATTACTTATTATTTTAATTATTTGTTCAGTTTTTATTATTGGCTTCTTGCGAGCAGGCCTCTTCTCAAGGCATTCACGCTATTCATGGCACAAAGTGGGCATCCATCACAAGTGATTGAATCAGTTATTTGAAAGAAACCAATGGTTTCTTGGTGCTTCTCTAGCATAGGTTGGTGATCCCTGACATCAAGTTTACATCCGTCGTTTCTGAGTTAGGCAGTATTTTTCCATGTAGGAATTGGTAAGTATTAACTATTTGATAAGCAAGTAGCGTTTTTGTTTCTCTCAAAAATGACCTTTTTGAATGGAGGAAATATACATAAGTTCTTAAAAAGGAAATCTGTTCTGAGAGTGACAAACACATGTATTTTCAAAAGGAGGCATACTGGTGTTTTCAGAAAATTAGCTAATTTATCAAAAATGAAAAGTAAATATTTGACAGCAAACTCTTTCTAAATTATACTTGTTATCGTTGGTTAGTTCTATAGTAGATTATGTTTTCATAACAAGATATTAAATATTAAAAAACGAAACCTCCTTCAGCAACTGAGTATTGGCATAACTATGAACACATGGATACATTAACCGGTCATGGTGGGCCCGCAACGACCTTCTGCGAGCAAACTCCTATTTGCACCTATTGAGAAGTGACATGGTTTTTGGGCAGTCACTCCCTGTTTTACATTTCCTTTAGGGCAGGGGTCTTCAAACTGTGGGGCGCGACCCCCAGGGGGGCCGTGGAGTGATGCAAAGGGGGTCGCGCCTTCCCAGTCACACTTCTGCCCAGGCCCAAGGGCTTCAGCATCCCCCCACACTTCCCCCCCCCCGTCCTGTGTCTCAGCCCGGGCTGCTGCAGTGAAACTTGAGCTGCTGGGGGCTCAGCTGGGCAGTGTCTGGATTCCTATCTCCGGCACCCCCGTGTTTTTTCACAGGTCTTTAAAGACCATTTGCATTTTAACATTTAAAGTTTAGGGTCTTAGCAGCTGGTAATCTAGAACTCAAACTCTGGGGCTCTGTAATCCAGTGCCCAGTGTATGTGCTCTGACCCCTCGAGTATGTTAAAATTGGCTGAAAAATGTATTGCCACATTTAATTTCACTAGAAGGCCAAAAAATATGATGGAGAAATCCACCCATGGCCTGGAAAGGGACATGCAGCTTGTCGACTGCAGCACCTATTGTGAGCTTTCAAAATCACCTTTTTGACAGGTAGGAAAAGCTGATATTAAATAAGTCACCCCTAAGCACCGTTGTTGTCCACTAGGTAAGGTAGAACATATATTACATTAGCAATTGCATATTCCCCAAGTGACTAGGTTCAAAACACAAGTCACTAGTCAGTCTATGGTACATTGGGAAAGTTGAAGTACAGATTATATACTTATATCTAAGGTTTTTTTGCCTGTAGCAGATACCAACTCCATTCAAAAACGTTTTTATATTTAATAAAAATCCAATTGAATGATGAAAATGGATTTTTATTGAATAGGTTGGGAATGTAATTTTTATAATGTTACCTTAACTCTGAGGCTGCTGAAGTCTAATTTGCATAACTCCTCCAGCAACTTTCTGGTATGCACTTGGCCTAAATTCTGTGGGAAGGATGTGTGAAAACTGTTCCCTGGGGAGAGGCAATGGCATGGGAATAGGGAGGTGTTTTCTTTCCCTGCCGTAAGACCAGTGGAGATGGACCAAGAAACTTAAGTTGCTTCAAAGGGACCTGCTGTTTCACAAGTGTTGAACCTGACAGCCTTAGGGTGGGTGGGCTCCCAACTTTATCCCTGCCTATTACACTTTTCTGACCTCGTTTTTGCTGGAATTAGGACTCTGTGCACATTACCACTGCTAACCAGTGATAAATCGCTTAGGCTCTCTTCCCTAAGCATGGTAACATTAGTTCATCCCCAATTGGCATATTTAATTTACTCATGAGTCCTATGTAAAGTGTACTGTGTGTGCCCAAGGCTTATAAATGAAATGCTACTAGTGGATCTGCTGCACTGTTATACATTAATTGCTGCTAGTGAGCCTGCAGGCTGTTAGAAATTCTAATTATAGAAATACTTATTGCAGTGACCCATCTAAGAATGATGTGCAGAATGTTGTTGCCCTGACTTTCCAGTTCTAAGGTCACAAACAAACTATAACTCCAACAATTGTGTTAATAATGTGCTCCAATTTATGATAACATTTATTATTTACAGTGCTTCAGAATGACAGAACATGAAGAGCTCTAATTGTTGGGATGCCAGTGAACTGTCAGTGCAGTGCACCAATTTGTATTATTATTCACTAGGCAGATATAGAAACTCACATTGGACCTCCTCATATGTTGGACATTGGCCACTGTCACATTGTTATGTTATTCCTATTTGTAGAGCGTGGAATCTCCCGAAAAGGTATCCTGGCGGTGAACTGCAGGACCAGATGTTTGACTGTCAATGCAGAGCTTAAGGGAAATGGGTTGTGCAGAGCTAATGCTAGGAGTTGTAGATCCAACTTAAAACTGGTGAAAGTGAACAAAGTTGGATTTTGTTTGGACCCAACAACCCCAGAGAAAAACACTGGCATGCAGATCCTATACCTGTGATTTAGATAGAGGAAAACCACTGCTGCAGCTGATAACACATATTTTAAGAGCCAATTTCAATTGCTGAAGCACTGTGACCCAAGTGTCCAAGCACAGTTTATAAGGCCGGAGAGGGGTGTCAAGCTCTAATGCTCTGCATTAATGGAACACTCTGGCCATGATTCCAGGAGGCCAGTTCTTGAGGTTGGATGAAAATGATAATTCGTCACCAAAAGGTAAAGGTAATGGTAAAGAAGTACAATTCAGAAAACTCTTCAAAAATGCTCCAGCTATGTAATTAAGAATGTGGCTTAAAACATGACATCTACAATTCTGTGCTTTACAAAGCATGCTACCTGTCCAGGATTTCGGTGTCTCTCTGTGCTTTATATGTTAATGCATCCAGACATGTAACCCAACAACAGACATACATCTGCTAAACCAAGATCTTGCCAACTCTTGTTAGCAATAGCAAATTAATAAGTAGCAATGATCATGTTTGTGAATGATTGAAAATGGTTCAATTCTGCAAAATTGAGGCTGTATTAAACATTGCTAAGTTCTGTGGAAGGAGAGGTGGTGCTCAAAGTGTTTGAATAACATCTGTTTTTCTTCATGCCCATTTTCTTCTGCCATATCTTACTCTGTTAAACGCGTATTTCCTCTCTCTCCCCACACCTTTCTGAAATCCTCCATCTGTATATCTTAACCATCATAATTTTCCCCGTCATACGCTTGTGTTACTCTCGTCCTCTGTTCATGTCTTCCCTTCAGCTTCAAGCACTGCAGTTTATTTTTTTTCGTTTGGCACAGTCATTATGCTGTGTGTAACTCCTTCACACACTTTGCTAATAAATAGCAAATACAATTGCCACACATGTGATCATCACTTTCTGCCCTCTGCAGCAAGACCAAGAATTGCATATGCATGAAGTTTGAACACCTTCATGTCATACGAGAGGCACTGTAAGAAATTCACACTACCTTCAGACTCCTCTCCAGAGCTCTCAATTGTGCCTCATTATGAACATTCACCCAGACAACTAGAGGCGACTTGTTTCACATAAAGCAGTCATTTGATACATGAAAACAAATACAAAAGGCGACATACGGAAAAAAACAGATACCTGTAAAGAATGCAAGATGAAGTTAAAATGAAGTGTCAAAAGGGACTACATAGCTGTTATGGACTGTCTCACGGCTTTTGAAGGAGCTGGGTTCCATTTTCGAGATATGCTCTTGAACCTCAGGCCGACGGGAATTGTTATCAGCATGAAGGAGAAGGGGGGAAGAAATAGTTAGTAGATCAAAAACATTTCAGTTCCAAATTTACTGTGACTCTTAAGAATCACAGACTCCCAAATAAGTTTAGTGGGTTTATTGCAAAGCCAAAAATAACTGGACATACAGGTACCTCAAAGTGAGGGTGTAGAAGTACATTGGAATAAACACAAAGCCAAACATACGGATGAAATTAAGATAATTAGTTCCAAAATCAGGATACAGAAGATTATTGAGCAAACATCTAAATTCCCCTTCATTTGAAGTTTGTGGGTATGAAGCATTAAACTGTCGATACACTACCACTATGGTGACATCCCTACATAGCATTTCCAAAAGCAAGATCAGTTAAGATGTCAGCATGTGAAGCCTTCCTAAGAAGTCTCTTCAAATCAGTAGGGTCAAGTAGCATAAAGAAACAGAGCTTGTTCTAAGATGCTCTCTCTCTCAAGGTAGAAGTCCCAGGACACTTTCCCTAGTTACAATACATCAATACCACAGGTATTATCCCATGGTATTTTAAAATCACGCCATCCAGTAAGGCTACCTCCTCATAGGTAACTTTTCATTTGGCAGCGATGCTCTCAAGCTTTGGCGAGATGCCCTTGATTCCCAGGCTTGCTCCGATTAAAAGCACAACAGTCCTTTATTATCAGTATCAGCATTCAATGTATCTTCTTCTCCATCAGCCTAACTCCTAAATCAAAAATATTATTCTAGCTAACAAGGATGATTCTTCCACCTACAACAGAAATGTGAGGAAGAACAAACCCAACATGCACATGAAATTCAACTATTAAATAAATGCGAGAGCCTCCATGGAAAATGCATTACAGGCCAACCGAAATCAGCCAACACATGAAATAGCACACATGCCTTACGAAATTACATATAAATGAACACTTTTAATAAGCACTTCTATATCAACACATTAAAAAAGCACATCAAATACGTAAATAATTGTGAACAGAATACACAATTTCTGCACGTTAATGTTTTCAGCTAAACACGTATGAATTCAATGTGAATTTCTTCATGTTTACATGAAAATATCCCTACTACACCACAATTCACATTAATATGGTTCATGTTCTACTGTCCAAGGTTAATACGATAAACGATTATATTCGGGTGTGGACTACTCGTGATTATGATGCACCCCTACAAATGAAAGAGCGAAATTTGCGCTACATAACTTTCTACAGTCAGCATTGGGGATTGAAGAATTGTTTTTGTGTGTAAAAGACATGAATTTAGGATCCAATTAATTATTGCCACAACCGGCAGAACCTGACCCACTTAAACACTGCCGGTAGCACAGTGGTGATGAGTGAGTGATGGGCAGGGGCCCAATCAGATATGTGCTATTGTGCCTACTTGCTAATCACATAGGCATACACATAGGCAGACAGTATAGTGCTTTACAAATTATGTTTTTGAATGATTAATCACACACATCTGCGGAAGTCACCCTAATAACCCAGGTCCAGTGTTACAGCACAATTTTCAATCTTCCTCTTGTAGGGGTGCATTATAATCATTGGTGGTTCGCACCTACACATATTCCTTTGGAGAATTAACTTAGAGCCTTATAAAATGGACTGTAATAACATGAATGGTGATGTGTTAGGGATATAATCAATGTAAATGTGAAGAAATTAACTTTGCAGCTACGTGTGTTTAGCTGTTAAACATTAAGTTGCAGAATTCGTACAAGCCGCTGACAAATAAACCCACAGTTTATGAGCTTATGTAATGTGTTAATCTAGATGTACTCAGTGAATAAAGTTTATTTTACATGTGTAACTTCATGAGGCCTTCTGCTGTTTCTTATGTTGTCTGATTTTTGCAGGTCTGAATTGAATTTTTCCCCTGGAAGATCTTGCATGAGATTTACTAGTGAATTTCATGTTAATGTTGGAGTTGTTCTTTCTCACGTCTCTCTTGCAGGTGAAGACTTCATCCTTGTTATCTAGAATAATGTCTTTGCTTTAGGAGTTAGGGTTAGGGAGAAGAGGATACATTGAACATTTATACTGATGATATAGAATTGTTGTACTTTTGCATCGGAGCAAGCCTGGGAATCAAGGTCTTCTTGCAGAGGCCTGGGAGCATCACTGCCATGCGACAAACTACCTACGAGTTGGTGGCTTGAGTGGATGGTGTGATACTGCAATGCATCTTGGGATACTACCTGCGAAAGTAAAGTATCGAAGTTAGGGACAGTGTCCGGGGACTCCTGCCTTGCCTTGAGAGAGAGAGTATCTTAGAACAAACTCTGTAGCTTTATGCTACTCGAGCCATCTGATGTGAAGTGACTTCTTAGGAAGACTTCACACACTGGCACCTTTATGAACTTTGTCCTGGGAAATGTTAAGTAGGGATGTCATGCTAGTGGTAGTGTATGGCTACAATAATGCTTTATAGTCATGAACCCTAAAATGAAGGGGAAACTCGACGTTGGTGCAATAATTTTCTGTATCCTGATTCTCAACCTGATTATTCTGTTCATGCTGCACTGACTTAACTTCACCCGTAGATTTGGCTTTGTATTAGTTTCAGTGTATTTCTAAACCCTTATCTGAGGTGCTTGTATGCCCACTGTCCTTGGCTTTGTAATAAACTAAGTAAATCAAATTGGGAGTCTGTGATTCTTTGGAGCCATTGTTCATTGGAACTGGATGACTGATTGGCTAATGATTTCTCTCCCCTCCACGCGTTCATGCTGATAAAAAGAGTCATCAGCCAGGGGTTCCAGAGCAGATCTTGAACGTGGAACCCGGCTCCTTCAGTAGTTTTCAAGGTGGACAAGCCACTGAAAGCTCTGACCCGATGCCTGGCTTTGGTTCATTTCAGGGTCCTCTTGGAAGGGCCTGAGCTTTCACATGGCTTCTGCCTGCCTTTATGTTCTGTTCTCTTGAGCCAAGAATTAATGACAAAGCAATGAGCTTTGATGAAAAACAGGCAAAAAAGAAATACCCACCTACTAGCTGAGTTGCACAATGTCAGACCAGAAAATCTTGATTAAATCCCGACTTCCTTTCTTTAACAAATCGTGTGATACTAAGCAAGTATTTTATTTCAACAAGCCTTCTTGTTCTTCATCAACACATGTGAGAGTACCTTCAAGTTTGAGTTCGGAAAATGTGTTGTACAAACCTTTCTTCTGCTTGAACAGACTATAATGTTGCTCCATCTATGATAAGAATCTAGTCCTTTCGAAGTAGTGATATAATCTTTAAGTACCAAGGTGAAAAGCTTTTGTATGTTAAATAAATACACATGTTTTCTGATTTTGAAGCAACGTTATCACAAATTTGCATGGTGTTTAGTTCATGACTTACATGCCAAAACGTTTCATGGCTTGGCTATTGAAGGGGCTCTTGGAGTCAGGCTAAATACTTGTGTTGGTTATAGCTCTGATCTCCCTGTTAGTATGTTAGCTCACCCACCTCTACCCACTATTGCTGCAGGTGGCCAATTCAGTCGTCACTGCAAGGTTAAGACTCAATTGCAAAATTAATGGTGGGTGTCCCAACCCATATACCCCTCCTCAAGCTACGTTCTTGGTAAAGAGTTGCAAACTTGAATGACTGAGAGAAAAGGAGCATTCACATAAGAGATCAGGTGAAACACAGGAGTTAATAAGAGACTGTTAGTTTTGCGCCATGACTTGTGACTTGGAAGTTGTAGTTGTATTCTTATGGCAAGATAAAGTGGGTGCAGATGTTTAAGGCAATAGTATGAATGCAAAGATATTTAAAATCAAATGAAGTCTGTTGCCAAAAGACAGTGTTGGAACTTTTGGTCAAATGATACATGATATTTTTTCACTGAGTCCACTGATGGCTCTATCAGCTGCACTATGCACTCTATGAAGATGAGCAAGAACAAATCAGTGAAGCCCAAAGTAAAATGCAGTACAATAATCTACATGGAAATTATTAGAGGCTCTGACTACCAATTCTTCATGTGGGAGAAGATTGTCTTCAATTAAAAATGGCAGCTATTCATTACAGTGCTCTTCTACGGAGCTAAGGTAACATCAGTTTTGATGATATATCCACGATTCTTGACTTTTGCAGCTAATGAAAGCGCAACACTGAACATTCTAGGGGATGTTATGAGTGATAGGGAGCATTTACCGTTAAGAACAAAGATGATCAACTCAGTCTCGGAAACCCTTAGCTGGAGAAAATTGGCTGATGTCCAGGATTGAATATCAATCATTTAAGGTTCCAATCAAAGCTCACATTGGGGAAAAATTTATATATTCATTGGTATTAGAAATGGGGTTTCAGGTTGGCTAGGAAATGCACATAAGCCAGGCAGAACCCACCACTCTAGTCAGGGAAAGGGAGTTACACACCCAACCCCTTGGTAGCTTGGCAGAGCAGTCAGGCTAATCCCAGAGGCAATGTGTAAGCATTTGTGCAACACACACACCAGTGACACACTAGGCACACCACAACAGAGACTCCACACAAGGTTATATAAAAACATCCTTTGTCTTATACATTTAACACGTTAGACCACAATCACATAAATCCATGTACCTCTAGGCACTTAAAAATGCATATAAAGCACAAAGATAATAAATCACTTTACCATAAGGCAATGGCCATAACATCACATGTAGTGCTCTAAAGCAGTAAGTACGTGTAAGTACGTTATTGGTTGCATGAATCATAACATTAGTTTCCCTGCACATTCCAGGCTGAACAGCAAATGTTACCCTGGCTGCAGAAGCAGTACAAGGAATAAGCAGTTTCAATGACCCAAATAGGATGTGCATGGTGAGAAAGTGCCTGGATACCCTGTTCCAGCTCCTTGGCTATGGTTTCCCCACCTCTGAACCCATCATTCCCTTGTTCATTGAGCCGGGCCAGCTGTCGGGTCACCTGGCCTCTCTCGGGGAATGCGGCTGACCATGACAGACAATGGCCCCAGTGGAATCCACGAGAGGGGAGGATCAGAGCACACTCATATGTTCAGTCAACATCCACTAGCAGTCAGTAATAATTTGAAGCAAGATGTACACACCTTGGAAAATTGGCTTCATGCATGTAGCATGCAGCTTGCCCCTATTAAAACACGAGTAGCCAAACAAGGCAGAAATTCAGCACCATGGTTTAATGAGTCCCTTAGGAAGAGCAAAAGTGCCTGTAAGAATTTAGAACAGCGTTGGAGAAAGAACTTTGACCCTGCTGAAAAACTAACATATAAAACAGCTTTGAAAGTACATTATGCAAAGGTCCGCGACGAAAAGAAACAATTCCTGGCCAGGAAAATTGAACAGGCAGACAACTGTGTGAAGGAATTGTTTAAGATCGTCAAGGACTTTACTGTTCCTTTAGCCTCAAAGAGTCCTTTCTTTCCTACGGACACCTGGACAAATGAAATTGCACAATACTTTCATAAAATAATCCCAAAAATTCAAGACTCTTTCGGAGTCCCTGTCCGAATGTGACTAGCAGTCTGCGCAGTCCCTCTCTCATGATTCTTCCTAGTGGGAACACCCTAACGGAGTTCGTACCCATGCCCAAGGCGACCTCCCTCAAGATTATGAGAGCCTTAAAATCCGGATCGCCATCTGATCCGTGCCCAGCAAAAATACTGGCTTCAATTGCTGATGCAATAAACCCGGCAGTTAACAGAATACTCAATCTTTCTCTGTCCGAAGGAAGGCTGCCCACTATATGGAAGCATGGAAAAATTCTCCCTCTTTTAAAAAACACCTTCAGCAGGTCCACTGGTAGTTAGTAACTATCGGCCCATATCTCTCCTAACATTTATCTCCAAGGTGGTGGAGAAATATGTGAATGCAATTACGACAGACTTTATCGAAGGAAATTAGACACTCCATCAGAGTCAAACGGGTTTTAGAGCAATCTTTAGTACGGAAACTGCCCTACTAGAAATTGTAGAGACGATCAAAAACACTCTAGATACCGAAGGAAAGGCGGTGCTGATATTATTGGATTTATCAGCGGCCTTTGATACCGTGCCCCATGACTGGCTCCTTCATAGATTGAGGGAGAGCGGCATTGGGGGCACAGTGCTTAGATGGTTCACTTCCTTCCTAGAAAATCGTCAGCAAACAGTTTGGTTTCCTCATTTTTCTTGCCCCATTCAATCTCTAAATGTAGGGGTCCCGCAGGGTTCAGTGTTGAGCCCCGCCCTTTTTAATATATATATGGCCCCTCTGGGATCTCTGGCCATAAAATATGGGGCAAAAATTATATTTTACGCAGATGATACGCAATTGCTTTTCACCTGTGGTAAGAAGGAAGTGTTAGATGGAAATAATGTCAACATCTGTCTAACCGAGGTGTTCAACTGGTTTAACCAAAACCAGCTACTATGTAACTCGGATAAATCAGAAATTATTTTCTTCGGGCACACCCCGGATAATGAATGGAGCAAATGATGGCCTAAGAATTATTCTCCTCCGGAAAAGCATGCCCTTACTGTGAAAACTTTTGAAGTAAAAATTGATTCAGGTATGGCCATGAAGACCCAGGTTCAATCTACAGCAGGCACATGTTTTGGACTATTAAAAACAATGAGAAATTTTCTCCCCCTCCTCCCGATTGCGCACAGGAAAACTGTGGTCCAGGCCCTGATCATGTCCAGGCTGGACTACGTTAACGTGCTGTATCTGTGCCTCCCGAACTACCTATTAAATCGTCTGCATGTGGTTCAAAATGCAGCGGCAAGGGCTGTCCTTGCAGTCGGTCCAAGAGCCCACATGTCCTCTCATCTGTGCACTTTGCACTGGCTTCCAGTAAGACAGAGGATCTGTTTTAAATCCCTGGTTTAAACTTTTAAGGCTTTGAATAAGATTGGAGCCCCATATATTAGAAATAAAATCCAACCCTATAAACCCTCCAGAACACTGCGCTCATCATCCCTACAATTAACAATTGTACCTAAATTCCACGGTTCTCACAGGGGCGGCCGCTCTTTTCAGGTGGTCGCAGCCAGATTATGGAATAGCCTACCTCTTATCCTGCGGCAAGAACGTGACCTCCTCAATTTTCGACGAGGCTTAAAAACCTGGCTATTTCAGAAATAGTGTGGTGGGTATTCAGGTTTGCTTCTCTGTTTTGGGGTAAGGCTAGCGCCGGGACACTCTGTGGAGTAGCTGTGCGCCTAAGAAATACCCTATAACATAACATAACATAACATAACATAAATTCCGGCCCCCGTATGCAGAATGTACCCCAATTACAGCTGCTCGTAAGTGCTGTACAGCTGCGTCGTAACAAATGTTGCCTCGATCTGGCCATCACACCAACCCAGCTGCACACGGAGCTCTACCCGCTATCTCGGGGGCTGGAGGCGCTGCTCCGCTCAGCATTCGCGACCACTTCGGTCCTTTGTGGCTGGGGCAGCTAATGACACTGCTGCATTCCCAGTTCCTGATGTCTGCATTGATCGCCTGGCAATGCAGGTGACTCCTTTTCTATGGAGAGTATCTGCACCGTCCTCTTGCCTCCTGGACTGCACGGTCTCGTGCTGCAGATAGTTGGGAGGGCTGCACTCTCCTTTGCCAGTTGCTAGGCAATACCTGGCCTTCCTGCGGTGCTAGCTTCACAAACGAGCAACCGCTCTTGGCTCCTCTCTTGCGCTTGTTCCACAGCAGTTGGGAGCTCAGCCCAGAACACGGGCCAGCAGCTGTGAGCTTGATGTTGGAAGCGCCACAGAATACACCTGGCCTTCCGCAATGAAGCCCCCAGGTGATCCCTTTGCACCCCAGATCACAGGAAAATTCCAATAAAATGAAAGCCCCTGGTAATTTCCAATAAGCACCATCTTCCAGGTGGTAGATCTTTCTTAAGCTGGAAAATAAAGCACTCCCCAGTGCAGTCCAGTCCTTTCTCCTGTTCTAGACAGGAGCAGCAACTGCAGGCCATCCCACCCCCACACATCTCAGGGGCAGTGCTCCTCACAGAGTTCTTAGCCCCCCCTCCCAGGCAGGTTACTTTAAGACACAACTAGGATTTTTCCTGAAGTCTTTTGTATCCCTGAGACTTCCAACAGGAAGGTAGCACACACACGCCCTCGGTGATTTGCAGGATACCACAGCAGAGAAAAAAGAGTCAGTTATTTTCCTCCACCACAGAGAAGCAGCAACTGCAGGTCAACCCACCCCTCACACAGAAAAGACAACACTCTTCACACAGTCCTACCACTTTTCTTCTTGGCAGGGTCCTTTTCTGTCTTGAAGTCATCTAAAGCCCTAGGGCTTTAGGTCTTATTATTATACCCCAAATTGTCATTGTTCTCTTTGTGGCAAGGGTCTCAGAACGCAGTCCAAACCAGTCCTGTCCTCCCTTGTGCAGCATGACCACAGGGGACGAAGACAGCATTGTGAAAAGGAGACACAGCCTATTAAGGTGCAAGCAAAACTCCTCCTACTACTCAAAATGAAGACCAGTTCTATTCAGCCCTGCAATGAGTCACCCAGGCAGGGCAGGACACACCTCAATCTCCCCAGTGATTGTCTATAGTGAATGCACATCCCAAGCTACGGTCACTTCAAAACCAGACGCTAAATGCACAATAAGCCAGAGTCACACAATATGGTGAAGTAAGAAAATGCCTACTTTCTAAAATCTGCATTCTCAAACACAGAATTTATAAATTACTTTTACCAAAAGATGCGTTAATACATTCTGAGTTCAGAGAGCCTAAACTTCATTTTTCCATCTTGCCCCTATCGAAATTATACTTGTAAGGTGTTACAAAGCAACTCCCATGATAACCTATGGGACAGACAACCTTTCAATAGTGAAAAACGAAATACACCATATTTCACTATCAGGACATGTCACACACACCAGTACGTGTCCTACCTTTTACATACACTGGACACTGACCATGGGGGTACCTTGGGCCTACAATAGGGGTGCCTTACATGTAAGAAAAGAAAGAGATGGTTGGGACCTGGCAAGTAGCACTTGCAAGGGCAAAATGGCAGTTTAAAACTGAACATGCAGACACTACAGTGGTTGGTCTGAGGCACATTGACAGGACTACTCATGTTGGTGGCACAACCAGTGCTGCAAGCCCACTAGTAGCATTTGATTAACAGGCCCTGCACTTTACTGGGGATCTACCTGTAAATAAAAAATGCCAGTCATGGATAACCAATCATATCATAGTTTATACAGAAAGCATTTGCACTTAAATACACTTTAATACTGATCTGCAGTGGTAAAGTGCCCAGAATACTATAGCCAATAAAAACATGGTCAGAAAAATAGGAGGTAAAAGATTTGGGGATAAACCTGTCAAAAGGTCCAGTTCTAACAATCGGCATCATCCATGTAGAATATATCATAGAGAGGCCACTTTTGTATATTGAAAAAGGAGCTAGTGTCAACAATGGTGGAAGATCACAGCATCTCAGAATTAAAGAGTTCCAGTTTCACATTTTGAGGGTTTCTTCAAGTGAGCCATGCATATGCAAGTCCCTTATTGTGGGACAATTGAATACTGTTTTGGTGGACATGTGACCACCTGAAAGAATAGGACCACATGCTAGATGTCACACAAATTAAATAAAGTAAATATGTGCTCAGTCCCTGATAACATGACACAAACCAGTCAAACTTCAAAGTCAATGTGTAATTATTTAAGCAGTGTATAACAGGGAGACAAAGTCACATAAAACACAATAAACCTCAACAAGAAATTTTAAAATAAAGATTTTATGAATAAAATAAGATCAAGATGATAAATTCTAAAAAGTTTCAAGTAGACATTGTGCTAAAAAGCTCAAAGTGCCAATGACTGGTGAAAAGTTTGAAAGGCAGACTGAATTTGGCACTGTTTTAAAGAAAAGTGTTGACATTTCTTATAAGTTCCAAAAATAGAAGGGACTATGTCAGTTTTTGAGAAGAACCGTCCTTCCTAACCTGAGTAGGCAGCAGGGGAAGTTGTAGCAGCTGCCGTAGAGCTGAAGGCCAGATATTTGAAGCAGGTTGGTCCTACTGGACCCCTGGAGTTTTGAAAATTTCACTGTAAAAAAAAGTCCTATCGCTGAATGGGACTTTTGATTATTTTTATAGTGGTGCTGGGAGCTTTGAGGAGGACAAAGCTGAAATTCAATCAAACACTACGTACTTGCTGGTCGAATACTTTTTCCCTCAGGTCGGGGTAAGGCTCAAGGTAAAAACGTTTTCAAAAGTTTTCAAACTTTCTTCTGGTGTCCATATGACCACAGAAGTACACTTCTAAGGACTACAGGGGAAGGACCCTGAGGTTGTCACACAAAGGCCAACAGCAAAGTGCAGTCTAGATCCAGTTTCATCTGGTCAGATTGGCAATTCAGGAAAATGGACTCACAGCTTGTTGTCTCCCTGTAGCCACATAGGCGGTAAGCCAACTGAACCTTGGAATCTACTTATTTATCCTAGGTCCAAGAGCGAGTGGGTTCAGTCCTTCTGGGTTCTTTTCAGGTCATAGTCTGCAGATCCAGTATCCTTTGGATGGTCTGCAAGTCCAGCAAGTGTTTGCAATGGGGTGCTTTGGAGTGGCACATTTATAGTTGGCACTAGCTATTAGGTGGGAGTGAGAGTAACTATTCTCACTTTTATGCCATTACCTGTTGCCTTAGAACAAACAGGTACAAATAGTGCACACATTCAATGTGCAGGGCAATGCCAAAATGGCTGAAGTTGTTAGCCACACTGCACTTGTGCTCTGTGGGCTGGAGGTTTGTATGGGAGTATTATAAGGAAATCATCAGTTTGAAGTCCCTACGCCCACAACAAAATAGGAGACAGAAGTCTAGTAAAGCAAAGCAGAGTCTCTCAGTGACGAGACAATAGATACACAATAATTGTTATCTGGTCCTGTTTGATCCCTTTCAAGATCGCAAAAGTTTTACATGAGCCTTTAGACGTGTCAGGCAGGACTTGACACTGTTGTGCCAACAAGATGACCACAGCTCCCACCCTAATTTACTGCTGAGCTCAAATGAGTAATTCCTGCCCCCTGAGGTCAACTTGTCAATCAAACTGTCTTTTTGTGTAGCTCTTGGGAGGATGTGCACACATTGTCAACACCTCAATCAGGCCAAATACAGGCTGACCTGCTGCCACAGGCTAATGCTGATGCTAATGCGCATTTGCCCCTGGAAGGTTTCAACTGAGAAAAGATAACTTTATTCAAGTTGCTTTCACTTAATAGGTATTAAAATTTGACTTCACCATTGATTGGATTTTTAATAGCTATTAAACATAGTGGTTTAATTATTTTTGTAACTGGTCCCGAGATAGCACTATTAATATATTAATCTGCATTGTAATTTCCTACATAGGGTACTGTAGGGACACAGGAACATACATTTTGTGCATGTCCCACTTGTAAATACTAAACATGCTTCCTTCTGTGCTACAAGGCCTACATATAGGTGATTAAATAATATTTAAAAGGGGGTCTTTACCTGTCAAATGGCGTATTTTGACAGCTCTCACTGCAGGTTTCACATTGCAGCAGTCAGCTACACAGGGTGGGCAAGGGGCCAGGCTTTCAGTGATGCTCTAGTAGATAACACAATGTGTGCTGCTGTACACAAGTAGCATTTAACTTTCCATGCCTTGGGTATATTTCTGGACCATATACCATGAACTTATCGGAAAGTTAAATGTGCCAATCGGTTTTTAAGACAATTTCAACATGTTTCAGGGGTCAAAGAAGATATACAGGGAGATGGATAGCAGTGTCCCACCGTTAGAGTTGAAGATTAACAGGAGGTGAGCCCCAAAGAAACAAGCATTTTCAATGCAATAGGTATTACATTTGCGAGCGTTTAAGCCATTGGCATTGTAAATGACAATGCCTCTTATTTAGGGTTTTTTAAAGGCAACACATATATAAAAGGCATTGTCATTTTTAATGCCAGGAGCTCAAACTCCCCTTTTTATAGACAGTGCTCGTATATTCAGGTTACAGTGAGCAGCGACTAAACAAAGGAGTGCGGCCAACATTAAAGTGAAAGCGCTTATAGTGCTTTCACCCAAACTGATAAAAAAAATAATTAATTTCAAAATCTTCTGTAGCGCGGCCAGGCTGGTAATTAAATAATTAAAAAGTGCGTCCACTAAAGTGAAAGCGGGCCGCGCCATATTTTAAATAATTAAGTAAGTGTTGCTGCTATGGTTAAAGTGACCGTTCTGTAACTTGAATAAAATTATTACTATTAAAATAAAAGCGGGCGGGTGCTGCGATGTGGGTGGAACAGGGGAAGAGCATTAAAGAAAATAGTGCTCACCTACTTATAAAGCAGACCATGTAATAACACCAGTAAAAGTTTCAGTCGTTATGGGAGATAACACATGCAGACAAGGCGGCACCAAGGAGGGACTAACAAGCCTAAGTGCCACTCAGAAGCCAGCCTTTACGAAGGACAATGACACAAGCCAATTAAAAAGACGTCATCGATAAAAAAAAAATCCTTTAATGACAATCGTATTTAGTTGCATTTAAGGAATCGCAATTTGCGATTCAAGTTGGTGGTAATATGCAAATTCCATGAAAAATGCACTTAGGGCATGCATGTGTGCCACATGTTCACGCTTTTCCTTTTAGAGGGTGCAACAGGATGGCCTTTTGGCCCCCTATCACCTATTTGGTACTTGCAAATTGTGAATGTCTTCCCATTCATTCCTATGGGCTTCGCTATTAAGGAATATGTAGGAATCGCAATTATTATTGCGAAACCTACATACATTGCATTTTTGCGATTCCATATTAGAGAATTGGTCAAATTCGCTATTACGGAATCGCAAAATCCAATATTGATACATCTGGTCCAAAATCAATCTGTGGCAAAAACAAATCGCCTCAGAGACTAACTGATTTGAGGTATAAATTATTTAGTTTCAGACAAAAATATTATTGTGTGTGTGTGATACTGTTCCTGTCTGAAATACCATTGCTCGTGTGTTTCAGTAGTTCTTTTTTTCTTTTCTCAATGTTCAGTTTCACTGCATATTTCAACGTATTTGCCGGGTAAGTCTTAGTTATTGCATTGCATTTTTAAATTTTTATCTTTCGATGACATGTAAACCGCAATGTGTTCCTCGAGTGGGTATTTCTCACTCAAAAACTAAATACATTAAAAAACACATGAATCAGAGAAATGCCCGACTGCTTCTGGGAAGTGTAAAAAACGGGGCTGAAGCGAGGAGGAAAAACATGACAAGAACCCTCTGCTCTCCACTACGAGCTCCCCTGGCCGGAGTCTGCGGGTCGAGGCTGAAGCGAGAAGGGCCGGAACACGGTAATTTCAAATCCACAGCTCTGCTTCCAGGGCCAATGCATTTCCCCGCACCACCCGCTGCCTGATCCAGTGGCGGATATTGCAAGTTCTCTGCTAAAATTCGGCCTGGAAATGGAGAAGGTAATGGACTGTGCCCTCCCTGCAGAGTAGCGATTAAAAAAAAATATATTTGCAATGCCATAGGTCTCGCATGTAAATGCGAGTCCTCTGGCATTGCAAACAAGCAATTGTCCTGGCAGCACATCGTCGTGCCTGAAGTAGGAGGAACTCAATGAAGGCAATAGTGCTTACAAGACTAAATAACACGTACCACGTAACTACCGAAGTAAAGGGGCCAGTAGCCATGGGAGATTACAAATGAACACAAGACGGTACTAAGGAGGGAATAACAAGCCTATTAAGGAATCAGAAGCCAGCATTTACGAAGGACAAAGACACAAGACAATGAAAAATGTGGGCAGAGAGTGGGCGGGCTTCTCTTCCGTACTCCACTACAGCAGTCTCGCAGTGCAGTGCATGCGCACTGACTCAGGCTCGACTTAAAAGTAAAAACTGGGGTGACTACAAAAAAGAGGGGTCATTTTGCAACACTAATGTTGAGACTAATTATGTTATTTATGGCTGGTGCAAATAAAGAAGAATTTTGTTTCAAAAGCAGTGGTGGAAGTGGATTAGTGATTAGATTTGTAGGTTTAATCTTTGTCAGGACGGTAGTGATAAAATTAACCATGACGTTCTTTGGAGAAACAAGTGAGGAAACGTGGGGAAAGAAATGTGCAGGTAATGGACAGTCAATGTGAGCCACATTTGTGCCATATATACAACGTTCTCCAATCTCCATGTGTGACTGAGTTGTTTGCAGGTCAAAGTACTACCTTGTCCTGTTTTCTCGAGCTGGATACTGCTACTCTGTTGCAGGGATTCTGCATATATAGAACTACGAGCAAGAAACCAGGACTTCGGTGTACAGTGGTGTACCAACCACCCACCTTAGTGCCCGGAACCCCTATCCGACCATCTATAGTGTCTCATTTGTTTTCTGTACTACAGCGAAGCTACCAATGATTAGACATCCTAGAACATGTAACTCTGATCTCTCAGTAATCGCGGTAGCAAGAACACTCTGTCTCTAACTCACTCACACATGTCCACAACATAAGTAATCAGAGACACAGTATAGTTTAAAATGTTTATTTTAACTAACGTGCTCTATAATGCAGTTCACAAGCCAATACTAGCAGCAAAATGCATAAACTCAATATAGTGAGCATTGTTACGATTCCATAAAAGATTAATGGGGAGATCATTTTATACAGCTAGTGGACAAAAGGCCTAATGAGCCTTGCCACCCTCCCCGTGCTAGCAACTAGTTTATTATAACTATAGAAGACCTCTGAAATCTGTCAGGGAGACCCTAAACCTCCAAGTTTAGATGTAAGGGTTTACATCTCTGGACAAACACATCTCTTCTCTTCAGAAGGGTTTTTCTTCAAGTGTCTTAACATGCCCACATGCAATATTAAAAGCACCTGATTTTCAGTAGTGCACCTGTCTAACATGTGTGGGACCGACCAACAGCAGATTAACGGACCACATTGTTTTCTGACCTAGAACACGCTGTGCTGACAGAGCCTCAGAGTTACAGCAAGGAAAGTGAAAGGTAGACGGTTCTCATGTGAGCGAGCATAAGCAGAGGATTTGTGAAAAAGGATGTGCAAAAAGTGGCAACATGGCAGACAAGTATACTATACTATGCTAACTTAGCAATGTACGCAGTGAATCCATAACCTCACTACACCCTCCCCTTGGTAAGTCTATTGCAGGTAGTCATCGGACAAACACAGAGTTCAAGAAGTATGAGCAGAGTTCAAGAGCGTCTATAGTACATCGAATTTATAGAAATGGGAGAAAAAGGGAGATCATTTTTTTTATTCGCGCTTGTAAATTGGTGCCCCCCAAAAAATATATGTAAACGGCAAAAGCTTCCAATAGGAAATCATTGTCATCGGTAGAAAAAAGAGATGCCATCCAGTTAAGCAAGCAGAATGAGCACTCATGATCTACATAGGCGGGTGCATCTAGCACCATCGTAGGACAACTTCCGTGATATTCAATGTAGCTATGTTGTAGGAAATCCTGCGCCGCCACGCAAATATTCCATTGCGCCAATACTCCAAGCGCGGCTGTGCATGCCATAAACCCAACTCCAGAGCATTCTTGCTCATGGGCCACGAAGGGACTCCGCATCAGTTCGTAATCCAGATTGGGTGTTGATGTATTGGAGAGGCAAAGATCCAACGCGCATTCAAAGGGGCATTCCAAGCATGAAAAGACGGGTTGCACGGAAGTGTGGTACACAAATCGAAAAGAGAGTCTATAAGCCAAGCTGAGTGTTGCCAGTGGCAGCGTGCCATAGCATTGAAGCATTCGGTCACGGTGCATTTGTAACCGTTCTTCGTAATATCGGAACCACAAGCATCCATTGCACATCAGGCAGATCAATAGAAGGACACCAGTGGCTATGGTAAGCAACAGAGGTAATTCACCAAAGATGCTGGAGAAAATAGAATGAATAAAGGCCGGTATTACACCAAATATAGTCTGAAAGGAAGTCACAAGGCCAGAGCCCAAAACTTAAAAAAAATGCACCAGGCCATGTGTATCAGACGCATTGAAGATACGATGAATTAGTTCACCGAAATTTTGTGGGAGGTTTGTATTTAAAAGGGCTTGAATCTCAGAATTTGTACTTGCTATCTTCAGGACAAATGAAATAACAGCGCTTTTATTCTGCTCAACTTATTGAAGTCTGCTTTTAAAGTTGGGATGCAAGGTAAAAGTGAGGTTTCGAGCTTTCCATTCGGGGGCGGGAAAAGCACATTTTTACAGCAAACTACACAATGTGAAACTGTTACAATGTAAGGTATGCCAGCTAGCAAACCACAACATTCTTTGTTATTCAAAAAAAGTAGGGTTAAAGAGGGTTTTATAGTCGGTACAGGAATACCCTTCAAAACACAGGCAATATTTGGGGCGGTAACACTGCAAGCCCCGTGTATCTGTATATTTTTGCTGACAAGGGAACGACCTAATGTAGAGTCACAAGATTCCCCTGTAAGGTATACTTCCCTGTCATCTCGTAAACATCTGTATGTAAAAGGAAAGGACCACACTTCATGGAGGAAAGCACTGCCCAGGGGTTCATAGTGACCTATTGGGTAATGCTTCATGCATGAGGTAAATTTAAACAAAGAAAACGGCAAAGAGATAACCCCGTGAATGAGGCAGCCAGCAGAGTCAGTTTCGGCCACGGAGAATGGTAAAGGGTCAATCTTCTAAATATGTAAAAGTGTGTATGTTGCATCTTTCAAGGACATAAACTGTTGTTAGTCAGTTAAATTAAAAGGTAAAAATAAGGCAGTTACGTTTAAATAATCAAATGGCACTTTTCCCGTTTTCAGTGTTTGCAAAGTCCATGCAAACTGCATCACAGAACGCAATTGATTTTACCATGATACAACACAGATACCTCATCTTGTTCAATATTAACAACAGATAAAACAATATTATCCAACGTGTAAATGCAAGAAGACAGTGTGTTAATACTATTGTCAACAACAGCAACGACCTTTATTATCCAACGTGTAAATGCAAGAAGACAGTGTGCTAATACTATTGTCAACAACAGCAACAACCTTTACTAGATTAGCCTGATCTATTTCCCTCAAACGTGATGCAGGTTCAATTTGAGAAAGCTTCCAGATTTCATTGTAAGCTGCGTTTAGAAATCTCTTTGTTCTGGGACCAGAAGGGCCTTTAATAAAATCGGCCAAATCAATATTACTGGACAACAGTGATAAATGTTGTCTAACTGACAGTAGGGACGAGTGTTGTAACCAATTTTGACACAATTTAGCTACAGAATACGTAGTAACCGAATGTGCATCTAAAAAACGTGGATCTGGACTAACTTGTTTGTAACCAGGGTTTGAGTCATGGAAACGCAATTGGCAGGTATCAGCACTCGTCTGCCAAACCAGCCATCCCAATGGTTCTCAACTTGAGATATTAAACGTTACACTCTGGAATATAGTCTACAGTTCCTCAATCGAGTCATCAGTATCCAAGCTCCAGTTATGATATTGAGCCAGTGTAGGGATGGTAGGGGCATTCATCTGTTTTGTAGTCGCCAGGCTAAAACAGGTTGTTTGATATATGGAATCATTCAAAAACAGGATTTCTATCAGTATAGGCAAGCACGATGCAAAGCTTCAGTGCCGGCAACTTGCCAGGATCTAGAACCCCAGACAGATTTCAAATCAACTGTGCCCTTACACTGTTCATAGCCACCCAGTAAAAGGCTGCGTATAAACAAATTGGAATACAACAATCTTGTGTTAGTCAAAATCACTTTGGGAGTAGATGACATGTTTAATTTAAAATAAAAGGACTCTTGGCTGTTCTGTTTCACCACATCTCCCATTGAAACACGAAGTACATTTGGAACCTTAATAATAACCCTGGGCGTAGTTTGTGTATTTGCGCTACGCAAAGTTGCAAAAGCGCTACGAAAGCTACGCGTAGCTACACGTGCGTGCCTAGGTGCTTGTCCCCGAAGATACCCAATGATTATACAACCCAGAACATAACACCTTTTCGCTCACTCACTCATGTAAGTCCACCACACCAAATACCACAGAGTCTATGTGTAAGTTCAAAAGGTTTATGTTCAACTAACAAGCTCTGTACGTTGTTCTACAATTCAATTCAGTATACTATACGAGCCAGCTCCAACAGTAAAATGCATAAGATTAAAACAATAAACATTGTTACAAGTCCATCAAAGACAAAAGATCTCTGTGCGAATTCCGGGGGACCCCTCACCTTAGAACGTAGAAGTACTGGTTACATCATAAGCTCTGCAAAGCTCTGGTTCGTAGAAGGGAATCTTCCGCCTTTTATGAGAAAAATGGTGCACGTTAGATAGTATAAAGCAAGCATTTCTCAGTCATGCCAAAAAGTGTAGTATGTTATGGCTAAGCAATACGGACTGACCAGAACTCCATAACAAAGTGGCTTGTTTTTCGACCTCTTGTACGCAACGCTCAGACAGTAGCTGTATGAGCTCATGTGGGCTCAAAGGCATCTTACACAAGAAGCTGCGAGGTAACGTCACATGTGCAAATGACATGAAGCTAAAATGCTTGCATGGCTCAGGCTAACTTTGCAAAGAGTAGAGTAGACTAGAATGACCCTAGGGACCATAACAATACTAGTGTCTACTCTACTCTAGTACCCGAATTGGACTAGTGATGTATGTTGTATATGAATGTATTAACTTTTTTTTCCAATCTCACTAGTGAAGAAGAATAAATAGGGGGAGTGTATGTATGGCATCTACAAATGTGTAATGTTTTTTCGAGGCGTACTACCGACCACCAGTGCCAAGGCCAGCGGCGATGGCGATGCGGCCATTCCGGAGGGAGCAGGAGATGCGGCACCTGCAGGAGCTACAAGGGGTGAGCCAGCAGCAGTGGTGGGCGGTGGTAAGTGATATTCCTTACTTATTGACATTAAACTAGCGGGAAGGGTGTACACTCACTGTACTGTTGAGAATTAGTAAGTATGAAGTTGTAGTGAACATTAGACAACAGTTGAAGAAGACACCCTTTACTTAGCAATGGTATTAGCAATAGCATTAGCAGCGTGAGTTGAGTAACCAATGGCCTCTTCTATCTGACTCCAATTTAGCTGTGAAACTTTTATGGGGAAGACTAAAAGTCAGATCAGATGACCTTGATGGATGTGTTGAACAAAAAGGGAAAGAAGGGTGGAAGGAGGAAGGGCGGGAGAGATGTAATATGACTGGTAGAGAAGGATACGTTGGAAGCATGCATAGGTGGCTGATAGGAATAAGATGCATGGGTTGTTGAAGGATGGGTGGAAGGTGAAAGAAAAGATGCCTGCCTGGGTGGGCAACACCGTATGGGTGGATAGGATAGCAAGAATCATCAGCGGTGTTTGGGTCAAACTCAAAGCCAAGGCAAGCAAGGAAGGACGCATGGGTGGTTGTTGGTGAAACAAACTAAGGTTTGTTGAGAGATTAAGAAGAATGACAGACATTTACCTTGAATGGATGGATGCCTGGATGTATTCATCATAGATAACATAGGTGGAGATTGTCACTGGATCTAGACCAGGGTCTTAGTTTGAAGAGAATGTAAAAGAAACCGTGCCACAGTAGCACAGCCGAGGGAAATATAAGTTGTATTTTCAGAATACTCCCTTGACTCACAGTAGTTTGCATGCATATCATATATATATTGTGTATGTATGTAGTTATCAAGCTCCTACCTCCGACTCCGAGGACCACTCCCTACCTATGTTAATTTATTTTTGAGTGTGTCAGCCAGCCTGCCATGGAGGATGGCCTATCTGTTGGTTACACAATCAATCAAAGCAAAGTACCTCATGTCGTCCCATATATAAGCAATGATCATTGGATCAGATATATAATCTGCCCTTTTGTAGTAGTCAGGGCAGGGTGAAAGTAAAATTGAGCAATTGCCCTTGATGTAACAGAGAGAGTATGGCCAGTGCCACCCGTAATAGAAAAAACATGAGCTTCCCCACCTGCAGACAGTAGTAAATAAAACTAACGTGAGTCTGCGTCATGATTCGAGTATGTTTGTCTTGGGCACAAGCTGACTGAGCTGGCATGCCAGCTACAACAAGGTTACGTAATTTTGCTAAACTAGAGAGAAAAAGAAGACTGGTGTACTGTGTACTGGAGTCCATAGTTCTAGTATAATGCCTGAAATTCTCACAAATGTTAGAGGCCGAGGAAGTGGAAGGACAGATACATACCACAAATGTTATGTTCTGTGCTTGCTAGTGCTCCTGCTACTATGCCACTATGTTTTGAATTAATTTTATGTTACTGTTCCGCTAAGAGTATTGGTAATAATATTTTTTTCTTTCTTGATTAGCTACCGGCGGCTGGCAGAGGAGGAGGCGGCAGCAGCTGCAGCCTCCTCCAATGCCCCAGCCCCCACCCAGGCCCCTCAAGTGGTACAGTGCCATGCACACCAACAACATCCAGCACTACTGCTGCCCTACCCCCCTGTGGATGCAACTGCAGGGCATATGCGCCCTGCATGCTTCTCTGGAATGCACGACTGAAGGAGGAGGTAGAGGAGCTCAAGAAGAGGGTCAAGGTCCTGGAGATCGACATCCGAAGAGCCCGCCGCTAAAGACCCTGCTTAATTGCCCCTTTTTTATAGGTTCTTTTGGTGGGTGGGAAGCGGGCGTTGGTGTTTTTATGGACAACATGGACAATTGGACACTTGATTTTTTGGACTTTTTCGTTTTGGACATTGGTTGGGGTTAGGGAGAGGGGTGGGTCAGGTGTTGCTGTGGGATTTTTTATAGTTTATTTTTGTTAAGGGAATACATTATATATATTTATACTTTACATTCGATGTGGTTAATGTTTTGTGGGTGGGGTTACTGTTTTACACCACACTGTTTCCTGGCTGCTGCAGGGCCACAGCCAGTGTTTGATTTAAATAATTGGCTGACTTTGTAAGATAGATGCGGTACCCCTCACTGAGTGACTTGTCCTACTAGTACTGTCAGTCTCTCCTCCTAGTCCATTATTATACCTCCCCCAAACATATTTTCTTACCTGTGATTGATGTTTAAATTAGGCACAGCGATGGCTGCATGACAATGCAGGTTGGATTTCCGAAGAGCATGGAGATGCCATGGTTGTGGTGGTAGTAGTAGACACTGGCAGTAGCATTTACAAAAAAGAAAATGAAACAGTCAGTCACTTGAGAGAGACTCTGGGAGGAGTAGTAGAGTGAAGTAAATAAAACATAATGGTGGAGATAGCCTAGTACAACAAGTTATAAACTGTAGTTGTGTCAAGTTTCTCAACTAGGCTTACACTCAACACAAGTGTAAACTTTAGTGATGTGTGTAATAGGATGACAATCAATGCCGGCAATTAATGATGATGGATTAGGTTCCTTTGTTAAAAAAGTTACCTCGCAAATATACTGATCATGGATGGGCAAGCAGAAGAAGATCCTCCCCCTGCCTTGAAATTGAATTAGGCTTGCTTTCCCCACATCTGCCCCAGTAAGCGTGTGATCAATTATTGGTGTACATTTAATTTAGTCACACCTCAATAAATCACACAACCCTGGGGAAGAGGGTTAGGGTTTTATGAATGGTTGGGAAGGGGGTTTGGGGAAAGGTTTGACAAAGAAAAACAGTACGCATGGACAAACAACAAAAGAAAACACAATCTTTGTAGACTTGCATATCCATACATCTGTTATGGGTGAAAAAGGAAATGCATGCATGATGATGATAACTTGATGGTTAATGATAAGTAAAATTTACTAACTACTACTAAACAATTAGACAGTACAGGGCATCAGTATATTAATATTATACAATTTGCCTTGCCTGTCTGCCCTCATAGAGACACGGATTACATACAGTTTGTGTTCTGTTCTGTTGTACCGGTCTTACTTTTAAATATAGCAAAGAAAATTTTAAAATAGCTGTAGGGATTAATTATAAGCAGAGAGCAAACATAATTAATAATTACAACAACACACGGTAGTAATGATGGAAGACAAAAATTAATCAAATTATTTTAAAGTAACCCTGCGCGTAGTACTACGCTTCGCTCACGGAGCATGGAGCATGCGTAGTTTGCACTACTACGCACTACGCAAAATGCACGTAGCACAGTGCAAAATCTGTGCTACAACACGTAGCACAGCAGCATTATCAACAATACTCACAAATGCTTTGATGAAGCAATTTTACATGCCAAATAGCATATAACCAATTCACAAAAGTGAACAGTGAATGAACATTTTAGGCAATGAGAGAGGTGATGATATTGCGGTCCCCCCTAACCTAGGGGGAAGCAGATGCCTTGAACACAAAGAGCATATCATGCTGGTGAGCGATTCAGTGGTGGACCCTTCCCCCTAGGACAACCCCAAGCACAGTTATGGGCAAAAATACAATCCCAACCAAAGGCCCTGCAAAGCATTATGGGATGTTATTAGCAGTGGGCAGTGAATATTATAGTGTCCAATTTCCTAAAAATTCTACAAAGAGCTGCAGTTCAACTAGTTGTTACTAGATGTCCCTCACGAGTTAAATGCAAAATCATTGAAATTATTATTACATCAAGCTGCAGTTCCACTAGTCGTTACTAGATGTCCCTCACGAGTCAAATGCAAAAGCATTGACACCTTTTCATGATTCCATCAATCATCTCCGATCCAACTGACTAACTGCAAAGATAGTATGGTCATCATCATGGTGTTGTACGTGTTGTCCAACTTCAACTAAGTCTGTAGTGTACCGAGTACGACTCCGACTAAGTCCTTATTCCATATTAAAAAATGCAACAGATGTTGGCCTGCAGTAGTAGGAGTACAATTTGGTTGTTCAACAACAAGAAGGGAAACATTGACTGTCACTTGAGTCACTTGAGTCACTTTTAGTTGGTAGTTTAATTACTAGTACAGTTCGACTTCATGCATTATTATTATTATTATTATTATTATTATTATTATTATTATTATTATGCACAAGGTCATCAACACAAAAAAGCAGCAATCACTCAGAGTCTGCATCCAACGCATCCAACGCATACCATCATTACCTGTCTTGCTCTTCTCTTTGGCTGTCAGATGCCTAGTTCTGAGAGGGGTGTGTTTTTTTACCAAGGCAGTGGCATCATTATTACTCCACATTCATTTTGAGTGTTAGTCGCTGTTTCGGTTTTCTTATTCATCTGTGGCACTTTGTCACAGTTGAAGTTGGTTCACATGGTCAGTGCTGTGAGATGGGCCATGGTCTGGGTAGCAGTCATTTGTCAATTGAGTTTGCAGAAATGTGACATGTCAGCAAGTTTCTTCGAAGAGTCTTGTCTTTCTCTGCCAAGTACCTTCTGTTCTGAGATTGATGAGCTTTTGATGCCTGTCGAGGCGGTAGCCTAGTTCTGACAGTGATGAGTTTCGGCTCTGAAACAAAAGGAGGATAGCTATAGTCGTGTTCCACTTCTTCTTGAGGGACTGTTAGAGGCAACATTTCTCGTACTATTCTCAATAAAATGTCTGGCTTGAGGGAAATGTATCTAGGGCGAGTCAGGAAGATGGAGCAGGACTCTGAGGAGTAGACATTTAAATGCACAGAGGTGCAACTTCAATATGGAAATAAAATGAGAAGACGGTGGTGGTGGATTTGTTGTGATTCGAACCAGAAAGACAGAGACACACACAAATAAAGGAAGGAAGAAAGTAACAATTTGAAAGCCTAGTTGTCAGGGAAGAGGAGCTTGTCTTCAAACGCTGGTGGTTCGATCATCTAACACAGTACTTCCATCACCTAAGTCGCTCTCCTCTTCCTGCTGTGATTCAGGTATTTTGTACTCTGGTGGTATAAAGTGCTGATTCATTTTGATCATGGTTAACCTTTCCACGCTTCTGGGCGAGAGACCGGTCCTTTTCACAGTTGCAATGGCACCAGCAGCACTGAAAACACGCTCAGAAGAGACACTTGCAACACGGAAAGCTAGATACTTTATCGCCAGCCTGATGAGCACTGTCCATTGGCTTCTTTTCCCATACCAATACACCAATGGGTTTTGATCCATGAAGACCTCTGTTGTGTCATCCAGATAGGCCTGGACGTACGCTCAATGCTCAGGGGTGCTCCAATTTGCCTGGCCTCTTTTACCTGTGCATCAGCACTGGACTTACCATACCCATGCCGTAGAAACCAATCAGTTGCCGATTGTACTGTGTCTGGTGATGATACTGTTCTTGCTGTTGTTGATGTTAGTGGTGTTGTTGGTGACTGCTGGTAGGCAAATGCACTGCCCACAGGCTCTGAAGTAGAACTTGCCTCTGGATGACCTATAGTACTTGTTCTGGCCTGGGGTGGCGGGCATCTAATTACCAGCTGTTCGTTTTCGAAGTCAGTGACTTCCCCAGCTATCAAAGTTTGTACTTGGCATCATCCACTTCCGAAAAAGGAATTACGGCCTTACTGTTCAGAAATACTTTGTACCGTGGATCCAAAATTGTAGCAGTAATGTAATGTTGTTGTGACACAATGTTATTTTGAATCCTTGTATTTTCAGATAAGCGAACGGCTAAGGAGTCCACCAAATAATATGCATCTTGTTTTTCATCTACACCTGTGTACATTTCAGACACCTCCTTCAGCTGTTGCTCTAGCATGTGCAACAATGGTATAGCTTGGCCCTTAGTACAGTCCTCCCTGCTGACTTCACGTGTGAAGACCTCAAAAGGAAGTAGCATCTCTGTCAGACATTTAATAAGGTCCCATTGGCCCATCTCAACCGTCATGCCTCTCACAGTAGGATCCCCTAATCTTTGCATGACATAAGCATTGAGAGGTATGTACTGCTCAAACAGACGATCAAGCATGTAATAAGTTGAGTTCCAATGTGTTGGCACCTCCTGGATGAGTGCTTTGACTGGCATTTTATGCTCTTATTGAATGACCCTCAGCTGCTTGCAGGCTTTAAAAGAATGGCTGAAATATGTGCATATTGTTCTGCAGGTGGCCAGTAAGTTGCTGACTTTGTATAAATTTTTCAGAAAGTCTTGAACAACAATGTTAATGCAGTGTGCCAAACACAGGACCCTGAAATAGCCACCATCTTTCATGGGCCTAACTACATTACTGCCATTGTCCGTGGTAACAAAACCAATGTTAAGCGTTCTTGGGCGCAGCTACTCAAAGACCTTGCTGTTAAACTCATCCAAAATGTTTACAGCAGTATGAGATTTCTCCATGGCAAACATGGCTACAGTTGCACGTTTGCTAGTGACATGAAAAATCTCTGCAGCGTCAACACCAGCAGATAACTTTTCTCTAACCGCCACAAAAGAGAACCATTGTGCAGTGATGCACATGTAATCAGTGGCTTGGTAACTGGTCCACATGTCTGTTGTCAGGTGGATACTCTGAACAGCACTATGCTTCAAGGCTTTCCAACCAATTCCAGCACGTCGTGATGTAGTGCTGGAACAGCAACTCTTGCAAAATAGTAGCGGCTGGGAACCTGCCATTTTGGCCAGATGGCTGTCGCAAATTCCAGAAAACCCACCCCTTCAACAAAAGAAAAAGGAGAAGGTCCAGTGCTAACATTTTAGCCAGCTTCACATTGTACAAACGTGCTATTGGGTGGATGCGTTCGTACTGCCCCTCCGCCCTAAACATGCTGATAATGGTAGGCTGCATGGATTTCCTTTCTGTTAGGCTCAACAACGCACTTTTTTTCATTGCGGTAATCCTTGCTGTCTCAGGCTGACTCTTACTCTTGTGCCACTGAGATGTTGCTGAGGATGTGGGCGATACCACTGCACTGCTGGGGACAGGGCTACTTTGTGTACCACTATCAAAGAAAATGTCCCCCTTTCCTTCCTTTTCCACCGTGATCAGATCTTCTACTCGTTTATCCCCACCAACACCAATGGTTGCAGTTATTATGCCGCAAAGATGGTCCTGCCAGTCGATCAAGTGGTGTTTTTTCAGATGGGTTATTTGGCCTCCGGTATCATAGTTTGTACGAAGCTTACCCTGACTAACAGGGGTATTACAAATGGAGCATATAGCAATGTTCTCCTCCTTTTCGCTAACTGTAAAGAAGTCCCGAACTGGGGAGCTTAACTTTTGTCTCCTGCTGGAGGTGCCACTTCCAATGCCAGCTGAACTGGAGGGTGTGCATTGAATTTGACTCTCTGCAGTACCTATACCTACGTCTGCTGAGGTGGTGATGGCTGTGCGGGATTTAGGTCGCTGCCGGGCCTTTGCTAATGCAAATATTGAAGCTGTAGGTGGTGTTGGTGTTACCTGTGTTGGTGTTATCTGTGCCACATCCCTCACAGCAATTTGGGATGTGGTGGTAATGTCGGTCTCCACTGGGGCGGAAGTAATGTCCAAGATGACTGGCTCATCATCATCCTGCTGTTCTACATCGACCTCCATTAGTGTAAGGCTTTCTGGAACCTTCCTTTTCCCTAGCCTAGTTTTGAGACGTGTCTCCCTCTGTGACTCAGATTCTGGCTCCCAAGTGGGATCTAGATCATCAGAAGGGGTGCTTGGTGAAGAACTTGATGGACTAACCCTCCTTTTCCTTGCTGGGGATTTGGAAGACAATGGGTCTTCTGAATGAGTGGCTTCCTCTTCTTCTTCCTCTGCACGAGGCTCAATTTCCTGAAATGCCCCTTCTTCGGGAGGAACATCTACTATTGCAGGCGGTGGTTGAGGCTGTTCTTGACCACTTATCTGCTGTGTTTCCTCCTGCATTGATTGGGTACTACTTTGAGATAGCGATAAGTTTATCTCAGGCTCAGCATCAATGGTTTCCGCCATTAGGCTGACTACCTCTTCCACACTCATGTGCTTGGGCCTGGGTTGGTGGTGCTGCCCCCAGCTTGCCCCCGGACACCGCTGCTGCAGGCATAATTTTTGGTTTCCCAAAAAAGGTTTCGGGCGGCACACCAGACTTAAGTGTCACTTCCTTCTTCTGTTCCTTCTCAATAGCAACTTTCTTGGTACTGGAGGACCTAGTAACTGCTTTCTTTGGGGCCATATTCTTCAGATGTCAGCAGCACTCAGTTGCACAAGTTGCAGAGATGTCTGGTCAGGTCACATGTCACGTTGTGTACAGCAGCAGGACGTCTGTCTGGCAGTACAACGGGCGATGATGACACACCTCCTCCTCAGTCTTTTGTGCACCTAAAAGCAAAAAAGCCAGAAGCACATCAGTTAAACATGGAATTTGTTGTGCTTAAATTACTAATAGTACAATCAAACAAATATAATATATAATATATAACTTAGTGTGTGGTGGTCACAATTATTAAATTTTAGTAACTCAGTGAACAACAACAGTGTAGCCATTTATGAAACTTTGACAACAAGGGCTTTCCTGGTGTACTGTTGTGTACACTCAGGAAGAATAAGAATAGCAAATAACAAAAACAAAAATACAAATGTAGTGGAGCCTTTTGGCCTTAATTTGTGCATCACTTGGGATGGATGCAGCATCAGGGAGCTGCAGCTGGCAATGGGGATGGATTTGGAAGCAGTAAGACAAGAGGAACAATGGAAAGACATGCAGGCCTATGTGGCAAAAACAGCACACTACTAGCTACCACCACAAAATGGCCCCCAGTCACTTGGTCACTCACAGGCACAAGGCACGGAAAACAATGAACTCAAGCAGGCCTATATGGCCAGACAAGGGATGCCTGATAAACAACACAGCTTTAATGCAAAAAAGAAAATGCACATGGCTAAAAAGGTTGGAAAGTTACACAACAACCACAACAACAACACATACACATGCAACAAAGGCATTTATTTAGCACACCCAAAAAGTGAAATACACCCCAAAAAACCCACATTATGCAATTCAATCCAATGCGATTCATGCCCTAAATGAAATTCAACAGACACCACAGAAACAGTTGTTTCATGCAAACATGAGTACCTCTGGGCCTACTGGCTGAAAAGGCCTAACACACACCCAAAATTGACCTCCTCCCCAAAAACCACATTTTACAATTTAATCCAATGCCATCCATGCCCTAAATGATGTTTAAATTCAACAGACACCACAAAAACTGTTGTTTCATACACCCATGATGAATGATGAGTACCTCAGTGCCTACTGGCAGAATAGTCCACAAGCTTGGAGGCCTATGGCAAAAGCACAGTAGCAGGTCCCACAACATGGCCACCACCACATGGCCAGGCCACCCACAACAACAAGAAAAGGAAAACAAGACAGACAATGCAGGCCTAAGGCAAAAGCACAAGGCCTGGCTTCACAAAATGGCCGCCACCCAAATGGCCAGGCCACCCACAACAACAAGAAAGTGAAGACAAAGGACAGGACCAGGAAGTTGGAGACTCTGGAGAAACTTCCTTCCTCTTTAAAAAAAATTGTAAAAAAGAAAAATGACTCCTTGCCCAAAAAACTGCAGCCAAATGACAACCTGAGGATTTTTTTTTAGCAAAATGAACAAAGTCATCATTTTCGAGAAGGTTTTATGCTGCTCAAGAGAATTCTTCACCAGATTGCAAATTCTGCATGGTCGGCATCGCGATCTTCACAAAAAGTCGTTCTAGTGTGCGCGATAACGCATATTGAGCACGCGAAGAAGAAAAAAAGTGTAAGTCGGCATTGTTGCGCAGTGCGGAGTTGCCAAAATTCCGCGAGCTGAACGCCCAGGGTTACCTACTGGCTGAAAAGGCCTATTTATTTAACACACTCCAAAAAACTGAAATACCAATGCAAACCATGCCATAAATGATGTTAAAATTCAACAGACAGCACAGAAACAGTTTTTATGCACCCATGATGACTACCTCTGGGCCTACTGGCAGACTATGCCACAAGCTTGGATGCCTATTGCAAAAGCAAGCACACTGCCTTGCTCCACAAATTATCCACCACCCACATGGCCAGGCCACCCACAATAACAAGAAGGCGAAGACAGACAATGCAGGCCTATGGCAAAAGCACACTGCTTGGATGGCTCCACAAAATGGCTTATATAACAATCAAAGAAAAACAACTAGGCCCCTACTGAAACTGCAGGCCACCCACAACAATAAATTTTAAAAACGACGAAAATCCTAAAAAAAAGTAGGTAAAAACAATGCCCCACTCAAACAAACAAGTACACCAATTTTCCAACTTACTTGTAAAATCTCAAATCCAAAAGTCTTCAAATCCAATCCAATGATATGATGTAGCAGACAGATACAAAGAGTGATCCTTCCAGCTCCAAATCCAAATGAAAGTGAACGGTACATGGACAAAGCACTGGGAGGAGCCTGCTGGACAGGAACATGAAGTTGGAGACTCAGGGGCACTTCCTTCCTCTTGAAAAAAAAAGTTTAAAAAGTAAAAGGACTCCTGGCACAAAAAACTACAGCCAAATCACAATCTGAGGAGTTTTTTTGTGCAAAATGATCATTTCCGAGAAGGTTTTATGATGCTCGAGAGATATTCTTCACCAGATTGAAATTTCTACGTGTTCGGAATCATGATCTTACCAACACTGCCGCCGGAAGTCAGATGGCGCGTCCGAATGACGTCTTCGCGTTCGCACACTCTCGCGGGATCGTGCGGCCAGATTCCAAATCTCGTGGAAAGCGCAAGCGGATAGGAAATCTCGTCGGCGAACGCAGAATCCAGGTAAGTCGTTACCGCGCATGCGAGAACGTATATTGAGCGCGTGTAGGAGAAAAACAACTACGCTACTTTGCAGATTGCGTAGCATTCAGAAACTACACATTCTGCGCGAACCGCGAAGTTACTGAAACTACACAAACTCCGCGAGCGTAGCGTAGTTCATCACCCAGGGTTACTTAATAATCTCTGTTGGACCATGAAACTGGTAATCCATTGCATCCCAGACAATGCCGTCAGTGACTGGAAAGGCAGAGTTGTTAACAAAAGTCTGGTCTCGTTTCATGATGTGAGAAGACGAGTGGGGAGCTAAAGTTCCAGTCACCAACTGAACAGCAGAGCGTTCCGGTAAGTAATGTCCATTAATGAGTAAGTTAAAAACTGTCACAAAGCCTACGGACATGAACAGAAAAGTTAGGGCCAGAACAGACCAGATGTATGTCCAAGGAGGGACCAAATAAGTCTGTCTAAACCAGGAAATAAAAATACTGAATCTTGTAAGGGCAATTGATGAGTTGGAAGTCAAGTCAAAAGAAAAACATGACTGGCCAAGAGTAGTCGGATGCAAACCAGGCAACGACTCGCTTGTGGGATAAGCATATTCAGTTTCCTCAGTACAGGTGGAGGCTGGTTGGGTAAGCAAGGGATCAGTGACAGAGTTCATCTCTATGGCAGTGTCACGCTGTGTGTCGTCAGAAGCGTCAAACACAGGATTCCTGGATACTGCTGGACATGATGCAGCAGGTGTTATATTATTCAGGGTAGTCCAGATGTTGTAGCTTGACATGGTCCACTGAGCTGTATCTGTTGTCTTTGCGACCAGGAAGCGGTGGTAAGATGACTGTACGAGTACCCTTCATGCCAAGCACTGTAACCGGTGCACGATAAGATGGGCCAAATTTATTTTTGTTCTCCACCTTCTCTCGGGCTAGATCTCCAACTTTGGGTAGCCAGCCAACTACCAGAATCTGTAGTGCAGCATCAGCGGCAGAGGGTAAATGTTCTTTTGTAAGACTGTCACGGGATTCTTGTAAGTCCTGTAACATAGTAGAATGATTATCTAGGTCAAAGGTTGCAGCTGCTGCTGCCATGTCTAGACCATCAAGGTTCGGAACAAATATTTGTATGCCAAAGAGCATTTCGTATGGGGTCCGCCCAACCAGAGATCTTCTGGGGAGATTATTAAGTGCACGTTGCACGTTGTACAAGTGGGCTAGCAAGTTCCTGCCAGTACCTAAGACTCTAGCTGTCAAGCATTGCTTTAAGTCACTGTTCATTCGCTCCACAACTGAATTGTCCTCAGGCCTGTATGGAGATGAAAATTTCACCTGCACCCCCAAAGACCGCAGAGCATCCTTGGACGCCTTAGAGGCGAATGCTGGACCCTGGTCAGAATGGAAGGTGCCACATTCAAAAATTCCCACAAAGACACGCAAATCCCTGATGACATTTCGAGCATCAGCACTGCGTTGTGGCCAAACCCACACGAAACGTGTGCACAAATCAACTGCAACTAAGATGTACTTATAAGTAGTATCTGAAGAAAAATGATCAAGATACACACAGCCAAAAGGTCTATTAGAAATGCAGAGCTGTGTAAGTGGTGGACGTGTGAGCGTAGAGGATTTAATCTGTTGACAAATGTCACAAGAAAGCACATAATTACGGGTGTGTTTATATAAGCCACGCCACCAGTAACGTTGCTGCAAAATAGAAACCGTTGCAGACTCTGCAGCATGCACCGAAGCCATGCCTTCGTGTGTGGCTGTTATCAATGAAAGTCTGCCTTCAGAGTTGGGAATTAACCTGTCACTAACGTCATTAATTCTTACATATGGAACCTTGTCGGGACCTAAATGATAAGAGTACTTTGAAGGGAACCCTTGAGGGTAATTACTACCATTCTCAGTAGCAGCGATTGCTGCCTAGATGTCATTATCAATCTGAGTCATGGATCTTGTAATGGCTGCAACTAGACACGTGGCTACTACTGATTTGGCTGCTTCATCAGCCAAACTATTGCTGACTGCGTGTACCCCCACACGTTGGTAGCCAAGAGTATGTATAACATGTGTGAGTGGCAGACATTTTTCAAGATCTGCCACTCGAACCCAAAGCATGTTATGCTTAATTGTGCTGCCCTTGGAATCACGATAGTCATTCTGAGACCAAAAGAATACGTTGTCATTAAAAGCTCGGCCAATTGGGCGGTACAATCTCCTAATACCTGTGTATGCACAACACTGGATTTAAACTCATTGTTCACCATGGTACCTGCCACAAATGCACAGGCTGCTGAATATGCATGCATAGAACCTGAACTATCGGTGTAAATGATACAATCGTACTCTCAAGCGGACGCATAGACAGAGGAGGAGGATGAACAAATTCATACTGCAAAAACTCCTGTGTCTGTAGCAAGGAGTCAAAGATAAAGGTGACATCGGGAGATGTAGCCCACTGTATCCAATGCGGATGCAAGGCCTTTGAGTTTGGTACACTTTCCTTCGTCACTGCTTCAAGTGTGCGGTAAGGTGTCACCAGCAAAATGCGTTTCCCCTGTGCCAATGTGCATTTTTTCAAGATAGCCATCTAAACTGCTGTCAAGACTTTTTCAACAATGGAAAATTGCATCTCGGCAGAAGTGTATAAATGTGATTTGTAAGCAATAGGTACTGTGTCACCTTTGTCAAACGTCAAGTAACTGAAACCCACTGCACCTGGGACTATTCTTATGAACAGGTTTGTGCGGGTATCACGTGTTAACAAGTATTTAGATTCAAGAAGATCAGACTGCAAGGATTGCAGGATAGTCGAATGTTCCAGAAGCCAGCAGGTTTTAGAACACGTTGGTAGTATCAAGGCATAGGGAGGCTTGATACGCTGGGCATATTCGGGAATGAAAGTACGTCCGAAGTTCAAAAATCCCAGCAATGATTGTAGTCTTTTCAGGGTCGTTGGAGGTTGCAAACATGCACACTTCTCCAGAAATTGAGGTGCCAAGCCTCTATCTTCATTTTTTAGCTCATAGCCAAAAAACAACACTGTGCACTCTGCAATGTGCGATTTGGCAAAGTTACATTTGTAACCGTAGTCCGCTAATAAACCAATGATGCGGTCGACTCAGCAAAGATGCGGCCATAATTCATCATCCGTGAGATAAATATCATCAACGTACAAGTACGCATCTGGGTCTATGCTGTTTAACAAAGAGACAACACGGGCAGCGAAAACACCAGGGCTGTTTTTATAGCACATAGCTAAACACCTAAATTGTTTTTGTTTACCACCAGCTGTAAAATCTGTCCATTGACTGCATGCCGAGGACAGATTGTGACTGAAAAATCCATTGGAAATGTCAAGTGTAGTTTTATATTTCTTACGAACAAGACTGTCTACAAGAGCAAAACTATGGGTATTCTGTACCGCAAAAGTGCGACACTGAGAGTTCAGATGCCGATAATCCAAAACTATGCGGTACGACCCACCGGGTTTTGTAACGTTAAAAAGAGGATTATTCATTGGTGACACACATGTCTCAATCACTCCTTGATACTCTAAATGTCCTAGAAGCTCAGAAACGGGACCCTTCGCTTCCTGCTAGAGGGGATATTGGGGTTGAGGCTGTGGCATTGTCCACAATGGTATCTCATGGGGTGGAAAATCCTTATCCCAGCCAACATGAGTATGGTACAAAGCCGGTACAAGCACCAAAGCCCACTCCTCTGCAAAAGCCTCTGCATGCTCCTTGGAGACGTTTTTTTGAAAAACTTGTAAGTATCACCTCCTCCCCTTTCAGAGCTGCAAAAAGAAAAGGTGGGGGCCAATCTGTCTTGGCTAACACAATGTCGTAAGAAGAGGTCAGATTTTCCCAAAATTTCCCTTTAATAACTCTTTGAATGTCACCTCCAATTAAAAGAACTATGTCATATAGTCTGTCAGGGGGAGTCACTCGAGTGTCAGGGGTTCCAACTGTAATGAAAGTGTCAGTTGCTGTCGTCTCCAGAAACGGACGCAGTGCTTGCCCCGCTATTGTAACTTCCGCTGTGCTGTCGAGCAGCGTTACTGCCCATGTTAAATTTAGGAGGCAGGTCCTCACCGTCTGTGGCATATCTCGCTGTTAAAGCTGCAACTTTCTTCTTCTGAAATTGTGGGTGCTTGTTTTCCTTTTCCGTCAGTCTGACGAGGATGCTCACGTCCTTGTGGGGCACCTTGCCCTCTGCTGCACTCCTGGCGTTCACCTCCACCAGCTTGTGAGCCTGATGTTTCCTGCAAAGAACGAGGAGAACGCTGAAATCGGTCAGGAGACCTAATTCTCGCGCAGTTGCGCGAAGCATAAGTGCGCTCAGAAGACTCAGTGGTCAGTGACGTGGCACTCGACCGCTGTTTCTGTTGTTACTTTCCCTGTTTTTTAGTCCTCCAATTCTTTTTATTAAAGATGGGATGTTTGTCTTTCTCAGATGGAGATTTCTGTTATGTTTGCGGTTCAGCAGATATCCTGGCAAAAGGCTTAACACCCAAACAATTGCGTCCAATGGTCTTATAAACCTGCGCAATAATCAACGGCAATTCGCGTGGCCTGTCAGGCTCTGGGACTAGAGGCAAAGCTTTAGCCACTTGAAAGTTTACTGCATCTCCCTCAACACTAGCAAGGATTAGATCAGCAACTATGTCGAACACCCCGACCAATCTCATTCCCAATTCACCAGCTGCCTCTGGGCCATGCTCATCCTGAACACGCTTAATCATGAAGGGGAGTACGGTCATTGAGGGAGTGCCGAAACATTTTGCATATACTGCTGTGAACACCTTTCGCCAATTGTTACAATCTGTTACTTCGGGAATTAAGTCTTTCTGCAAACTAATTGTCAAAATCCAGTGTTTCTCCACAGGAGAAGTATTTGGAAATACCGCCTCCAGCTGGTCAAAATTTTCAGCAAGCCAATAAGGTAAGCCATCCTTATTTTGAGGACGCTTGCCCATTACTGAATTAACCATAACAGGACTGATAGTCACACCGCCAGGTCCAGCTGGCTGCGCAGCAGCCCCAGGTGGTCCCACCTGGACGTTGCGCATAACATATCGTACAACAGCTCTATGCACCCGTCTCAAAGAGGTGTGCATCACGCGGAGTTCATCCACTCCATCTGTTAAATAACGTGGGTATGGGGTGTACTCAGCCAAAACCGGCCATGTGGCCCCATCGATTCCAAAAAGGGCCCAAACGGATCAGAGTAACTGGGTGTTGGAGGGCGCCATTAAAACAAATATGATGTTGCCATGCCGATAGCGGAACTTCAAGATTTGTATAGGGCCGATAATTGTGAGGAAGACCCGACGGAATTTAAATATGGAACAAATCATCGTCCCCATTTACTGCCGGAAAAGTGACCTACGAATAAAACACGTCTAAGTGTTGTGTTGGATCCATCTCCACCCCAAAGGTAAGGTCGACACCCGCGTCAGGCACCCCATATGCTGTCAAATGCCGATGGAGTGCTGCGCGACTATGCACCGGTATATCTACTTCAGCCATGAAGACAAAGAAATTCTAACAACCTAATGCGCTGCAGCAAAATAGAGGGTATCTATGAAAAGAAAACACCCTTTATAACATCAAACTTGATGAAACCTATAAAAACATCAATATAGGAGGTATCACCGTCACATCTGTTTCCGGAAACAGAAGTGAGGGTGTTGTGGACAAGCACAAGTACTACTCAAGCCTCTGGCAGATAAGAGCCAGACCAAATGTTGGTTGGCCCTGTTGCAGGGATTCTACACATATACAGAACTACGCAAAAGAAATCAGGACCTCGGTGTACAGTGGTGTAGCAACCGCCCACCTTGGTGCCCGGTACGCCTATATGACTAGCTATAGTATCTCATTCTTTCTCCATACTACAGCGAAGCTACCAATGATTAGACATCCTAGAACATGTAACTCAGACTCTCAGTAATTGTGGGAGCAAGAACACTCTTTCGCTAACTCACTCACACTTGTCCACAACATAAGTAATCAGAGACACAGTATAATTTAAAATATTTATTTTAACTAAAATGATCTATAATGCAGTACACAAGCCAATACTAGCAGCAAAATGCATAAACGCAATATAGTGAGCATTGTTACAATTCCATAAAAGATGAATGGGGAGATTGTTTTATAAAGCTAGTGGAAAAAAGGCCTAATGAGTCCAGCCACACTCCCCATGCTAGAAACTAGTTTATTATAACTATAGAAGACCTGTGGGCTTTGTCAGGGAGACCCCATACATCCAGGTTTAGATGCAAGGGTTTACATCCCCAGACAAACACAGCTCTTCTCTTCAGAACATGCCTACACGCAATATTAAAAGCACCCAATTTTCAGTAGTGCACCTGTGGAAGTATTATGTCTAACATGCGTGGGACTGACCATCAGCAGATTAATGGAGCAAATTGTTTTCCGACCGTGAAAACAAATTCATGTAGAAACATGTGCAAAAAGTGGCAACATGGCAGACAATCTTATACTATATTATGCTAATTTAGCAATTTACGCACTGAATCCATTACCTCACTACAACTCCAGGTGGTACTCACTGGCGTAGGGACCCATGGCCAGGGGAAACTGTTAGGACTAAGGAACACTGTTAGGATATCATTTGTGATGGTTGCATCAGCAGGTAGTTGGCTGACAATACAACAGATGTTGTAAACACTACAGTATTGTGCTCGGATCGCCTTGGACACTGGCAAGGTTAGTAGCCGTTCCTCTTAAACTGGTCTCCAAGCTTCTGTTACATGTGTGATTGTGCAGTGCACTCATGGACCAGTTTGGCTCTAAGCATTGTACGCAATGAAAAGCGAGAATTGAGTGATTATCATGCTCTAAAATGGATTTTGTACTAGCATATCCAGAGAGATCCATGGCTGAGTTTACACAGGTGATATAGGGGGATGCATACAGAAGTGTGCAACACGACAAACCAAACATATGTAAATGGCTGGAAATCTGGGTGGAGCATTGGAAATTACCACTGCTACCCCAGAAGAACAAAGGCCACTAAAAGTTCACAAGACTCCTAAAAGAAATGAGACTCTCATTGCAGTGTATATTACCACACCTAATAAGAATGACACTAGTGCACAGAATATGGGGGTAATTATATGGAGGGACAGCGGTGACCAGCACTGATGTCAATGGTGTACGGATGCTAGGGGAACGCTGTTGAAGTCAATGTGAGTGGCGCTGAAATCAGTTTGCTAAATTATATGGACAGCGACAGGAACACATTCGAAATCAATGGGATCAATAATATGAAGAGCGATGGGACTGCTTCACAACCCAGTGGGGGCAATGTTATTAGGAGTGAGGAGACCACAACTTTATTTTTATTTATTTTAGGAGTTTTATATAGCCCTAGCTGGACCAGAGGGTATCAGAGCACTTTACAACATGTATCAAAGATGCAATCGAACAAAGAAGTGGCAGTAGAAGAACATAATGATTCCTGACACGTAGAGTTCAAACATAAAGAGAAGCAAATATAACATAAAGATACGAGGCAAGAACAGTTCACACACAACGAATAGCCGATAGGCTCCTCTTTCCGGGGGGAGGGAATGAGGTGGGGGTCCGGGAGATGTAGGAGGTCATGGTCATAGGACAAAGACTCAGAGTCATGCGGTGTGCCGGCTAAATCACTTCGGCGGATCCTATTGGTTCGCTAAGGAACGCGCGAGGAAAAGGTCCTTGAGCAGTCTTTTGAATTTTGCAAAAGAGGGGATAGTTCTGATATGGGGGGGATTAAAGTTCCAGATTTTGGGCACGTTACCAGCAAGGGACCTGGCACAGTTTTTTTGTTTGAGTGTTTTCAGTGGGATGAGTAGTAGAGTGTTGAAGCTCCTGAGGATCCTGTACTGACCAGCTTTTTTGAGTTTGGAAGCCAGGTATTCCAGTTTGCCTGTGTGAAGGGCTTTGTGCGTGAGGCAGGCTGTTCTGATGCTAGCCCGCATTTTAATTGGAGCCATTTTAGTTCTCTGAGTGCGGGTGTGATGTGGTCGAATTTCTTAACTCCTGTGCCTGTGACCATTCTGGCTGACGCATTGAGAGTTGTTTTGAGGGGGGCAAGGTGAGATTTTGCTATACCAGAGAGGACTGCATACCCGCAGTCTAGTCTGGACAACACCAATGCTTGAGTGGCTTGTTGAAGGTCTTTGGGCTCGAGAAAGGGTTATATTTTGTTAAGTAACTTGAAGTTGAGGAAGGCGCTCTTTGCGGAGTTCTTAATGTGTTTGGTCATGTCCAGTTTCGGGTGTAGGGTGATACCTAGAGATTTTATAGAGTCCACCACTGTGAGGTTACCGTTAAGCCCATCAATAGTTTTGAGCCATTCCACAATCTGGGGGTTCTCTTCTTTGTTGGAGATGAGGAGTATTTCCGTTTTCTCTTGATTGAGTTTTAGGTGGTTACTAGAGAGCCAGTGTTGGACCTCTCTTAGCATGTTGTTGAGTATCTGGATGTCATCAATGGAGGAGGTTTCCAGATAGAACTGTGTGTCGTCTGCATATAGGTGGAAGAGGATGTTTTTGAGTAGGGTAGTGAGGGTTCTATGTAGATGTTGAAAAGTTGTGGGGAGAGCACTGACCCTTGTGGGACACCCCTGCTTACGTGGTGTAGGTCGGACACAAAGTTTTGGATTTTTATTCTTTGGGTTCGGTTATGGAGGAAGGAGGAGAACCAGCGTAGGACCACTGCATCGGGACCTGCCCTTTCTTGAAGAGCCTTAATGAGAAGTTTGTGGTCGACCATGTCGAAGGCTGCTGATAGGTCTAGGAGAATGAGTTGGCAGCATTGGTCCGAGTCAAGTGACTTGTAGATATCATCAATGACTTACATCAACTTAAATCAACATAGTCCATAATCTGTAGTGTGATGAAAGCACTACCAAAGTCAACTGGGTAAGTAATCTGGAGATTGAAGCTTTGAACCCTCAGCCAGTGGACCAGTGATATGGGGCACTAGAAGAGAATCAACAAAAAAAATAGGGTCGGTGGTGTAGTGACTGAGGAGACAAATTTATCCCACATCATTTTGGTAGATTTAATGATGTTTAAAGGGAGTTCCACAGATGTCCATGTGAGCAGCACTGACGTCCATGGGCTCAATGATCTGGACAATGACAGGAACACAGCTAAAATCAGTGGGGTCAATATTAAGTGGACTGAGAAGAGCCCCATTAAAGCCAATGGGGTTAATCATATGGAGTGCTTTCTGGCCAAGGTGGCCAGGGTTAGGAAAAAAATGAACGCCAACGCGAGTGAATGTCAACATGTACAGTGACCATATATCCACATAAATCAGTTCCTACCACAACGCTGAGGCACAGATACACCAATTTAGTGGCATTGACAAACGATCAGTTGTCCTGACACTGGAATATTGAGTTCTTTTAAATAAAAATTATACTGAGCATTATTACAATTTTACACGTGAGTAGGTCAGTTGTACTGGACTACGCCCTAAACCTGAAGTTATCGCTTAAGAAAATTGAAAGAAAACAACAGATAAAGTTTAGCAGAAGTTATCGCTTAAGAAAATTAAAAGAAAACAACAGATAAAGTTTAGCAATCTTTGTTGGACAGACCTTAATTGGCACCTTTCCTAATTGCTTCTTTTCTGTACCATTGAGAGCTTGGACCTCAAAACTTTTGAAGTTGATGAAATCCCCAAAGACACAAAAGCCAATATATAGGGCTCTACTTTGAGGTTGGTGACAGAGAGAAAAAGCTTCTGTCGTGTGCAGGTGAGTTTATGAAAAAAGTGTTAGGTATTGTTTAAATATTAGCTCTAGCTGTCGCATGTTCATCCATAAGAAGTCCTCTTAGAGCTATTCAAAGAAAGCAGTGTTTATATCCCTTTTTAATATGCATAGTATGGAAGGGTTTTTCATAATAATAAAAATAGAAAAATCCTAAACTTAAAGGCGATCAAGTCGGGTGCTTGCCAAGGAAAATTAAACGGCAAGCGTGAGTTGGAAACGGTTGCACCGCACCGGCGTTGAGAATGCAATAAAAGTCCCGACGTCTCATGAAACAGATTCCATGGCTGCCAGTGTAATTCAGCACCGGCATTTTCTACGTAATATAATTTGACTGGTGACGATACCATTTTATAACCTACATTTCGCCTCACATGTGAAAAATCCTACTGGAGAAAAAACGTAATTTCTACATTTTGCATTTGCTTGAAATGTCAATACAAGTGCAATCTTTGTAATCCTAAAATGTTGGTGCAAAACTTCCCCTGCACAGGTACGTTTTTTTTTTTTTTTTTAAATTAGGTAACCAGTCTTCAAATGACTGATTGGTAAAAATTCGGTGAACCCGAGTTTCTCTTTTTTAATTTTATGATTTCTCTTCTGAAAAGGTCCGATGTACACATACAATGCAACACTGTCCTTCCATGTACATAATGACTATTTTGTTGAATTCTAATATAAAGTAAACTGATAATTTCATACTTTGGTCCACGTGCCCTCCCCCCCAATTCCCCCACTGCCGGACGAACTATCCAGCAGACATGGCTCAACATCAACATCCTGTGATCCTGGGCAAAACCACTTAATGTCTAGAAAAAACGAATGTGTCCTTGTGTAAATGTGACTGGTGCTCGGGTAAAGAGTGATACCTTCCAGTAGAGTTCAAGTTTCCGAGACCGCTTTACTGACAGAATTTAGGAAGACCTAACAAGGTGCTCGAGAGTGCTGTTGCTTAATTACAGGAGACTTCTGACTATCAAGAGCCTCTACAAAGCTCCAGAGAAACCCAGAAGGCAGCAGACAGAGGTGTTGGCTCCGAGCCACGTGATATTTTTTAATTATAAACAAAACCTTCGACCCATCGAAATTTATATAATCAAAGAAAAGTTCAGCATTGGTATTAAATGAACCATGGTATGAACTGCAAGCATCGACGCCGGCTTACATGCTCCACTTTGTAAAAAGACAAACGAACTACAAAAATAAAACGCTTTAGATGTTTTGTACATTTCTGAGCAGTCACAACGATAAACCTGGTAGAGGTGGAGGAGCCAACAAACTGGCAGGGAGAGCCGAGCCAGCGCCCAGTCAAAGGTCAGGCTTGCCTCTAGGAGCCAGAGCAGGAACAGAGCCAGGCTGATGTTTGGCGTTTACATCGTGTAACAAACATGTCACTATATGATAATGTCTCTTTAAATTCAAAAAGTCTGTCTCTGTAACACGTGAAGCGTTTCACTTTAGTACATTAGATTATATAATTGAACTGAGAGGAATGTATTAAAAGTGATAGTTGTTAAACATGAACTTTGAATCATATATGCCCCGCCCTGACCATGATGCACCCAGTGAACTAAGAATCAAGTCGTCTGTCACATGCACCCTAGATGGGGGCCAGATTCTTATACAACGTGGACCAGCATAAAAGTCTACTAATTAATTACAAGAAAGGTTTTTGGTACAACACACATCTGAACTCACATATTTGTGCAATGCTGTAAATGGTGAACAAAGATTACACTAGAATTAGGCTCACAGCTTTCTTTTCCTGCACCCTCCATGCTGAGACATCCCAAGTTGTCACCCCTCCCCCCCACAGCTTTCGGTCCTGCATCTCACATCTCAGGCCCCATATATTTTGCATTGATGCCCACTAATTATTTGAACACAAATAGCTATGATGTAAAACATAAAGGGGCATATTTACAAGGGGATTCTCACTTATTCTGGTGGCGCAATGTCCTGCACCATTTTTACAAAGCAACGTTAAGCCACTTTGCATGTCTTTACGCCACTTTATGAATATTGTACCTTTTCATGCAGTTTTCGGCTTGAAAGTGGCTCGCAATGGGTGTTGCTGTGGGCTTTCCACCACAACTCCAATTGCTTTTGGTGCAGCCCCAGATTTACAAGGATCTGTAAATCTAAGGCAGAGTCAAAAACTAATGCCACTGAAAAGCAGGCATTGGATTGGCGCAACAAGGAGAAATACTTTTATTTCTCCTTCTTTGCTCTTTCTATGTGTATTCTGCAGCACACGTAGAAGGAGCAAAACACCCTTAATGATTGTTTAAGTGTAGGAAGGTGTCCCTTCCTGCACAAAAACAATTATTAAATAATGGGGATTTGCTACTTGCATGTTTGATGTATAATGCAGCACTCATAGAAGTGGCAAATCGCCATTATTGATTGTCCCTTCCTGCATATAAACAATCATCCCTGCAATGCAGGTTAGTGCCAGGCAGCTTTTTATAGCGCCAGCGCAAGGGAAACACAGGGGTGCGCCGTATTCTCGTAAATACAGTGCATCCCTGCACTTTTTAAATTACGCAGCTCAGAACTGCAAAACTGCTCAACGTGGTGTGCCAATTCCTAGTAAATATACCCCAGAATCTACAAGTTTCAGAATGCGAAGTGCTGTTAACAAAACTTGAGATCTGGATTGAGTTATTACATGTTTCATGGGACATCTGGCAGTTTACTTTGACTTTTCATGTCAAACATTTACTGAGATTTTAAAATGGACAGAACACAACCTTGGAAGCAATCAAAGGTGGTGCAGAGTAGTGAGGAAGCTGGTAGAGATGACCTTTCGAGACCGGGTGTGCACATCACAGTGCTAAAGGTCAAACATCTCCAACAACATGGCTCATTGACAAGTAATTCGGCTGTAGGAAAGGAGTGGTGTAGCTAGCCCTTTGGGCACCTGTGGCGGTTCCAGGGTTTGCCGCCCCGTGGTTACAGCATTGAAGAGTGGGGGGCGTGCTGTCAAGATTTGGCCGTTATTCGCTCCGCGACGGCAGCTTTGTAGAGCTGGCATGTAAGAGTGAGAGGGGGCCGCCGCCCACAGAACGCATGCCACCTGGGGTGGAACGCTCCTCACCCTCCCCTTGCTACGCCACTTTGAGAAAGCTACCTCCTGCAGCACCATCCTGTTGTGTTAATGGCTGCATCAGGAGCAGTGCAGGGCCTGCTCTAGGGCGGTGGAACCTGTGCCACTGCACCGGGCGCTGACTATGGGTGAGTGCCCCCTGTTTGCAAGTAAATTATAGCTTAAAAAGCACCTACTGCATGTTCCTTGCCTCCAGCAATTTGCCGGCACCAATAAAAGTGTCAAGCTTACTCAATGAATAATGTTCTTCCTGGAGAGAAATGGGAGTTTTGGCTAGTGGAAGTTTTGACTCATCGTACGGTAGCCAGAGGGTTTATATGTCTGCTGCAAAGAATGGGTACCATGCATATCACAAAGTGCATAGAATGTAAATAGGACCTATTGGCTTTGAATGAACCATTGTCCTTTGCAATTTATCTAACACCCAGGTTCAAATATTGGGGCACCCTTGTTTTGTAATAAATAGAACAGAGATAGGTCGGTGGGGTGCTGCTTTTGTTAGAAAGATCCTTTTGTTACTTGCAGTTTATAAGTTAAAATTCTTATATAGAACAGTGAGCGATTAACAGTCATCAAAGAGCTGCATGCAAACTGCAATGTATAGATTAGGGAGTTATGATTTTTTTCCTTCTTTCATTATCCTAATGTTGCAGAAAGGGTTCATTTGGGTAGAAATAAAATGTTATTATTAAAGAGAACTCTCAACCATGGTGTTACGTTTTAAATTGTGAGTTTATGCTTCTCCAGACCAAGCACTCTTAAAACTATTCTGATATGTAAAATTAACCAGTATTATACACCTTCTAGGCTGTACATCTAAACTTTCTAGAATACATCTGGGGATATCTCCCACGGAATAGACTGATTCCCAGTGCCAGGGTTTTCTCCGGTTGAGATAGACCAATAAAATGATTCAATCTTTAGAACTGTCCTTCAATAGAAGACTGAGAATGTGAGTTATACAATCAGTTGGTATTAATTTCCAAAATGTTTAAAAACAAAGGATTTTCCAAAATGGGTTCCAAATATTGCCCTTCATCAATTTGGCCTCAATCTTCAAAGTTCAACGCTGCTGTGCGTCCGGCCCTCTATAATAGTGAAAGTAAGACGTATTCTAGGAAGTTTAGAAGACCAGCCTAGAAGTTGTATAAGACTGGTTGATTTTACATATGCACTATGAGAGTTAATATTACAGTCTTGATAAAGACTGAAATACCACTGAAATGCATCAACGCCTTTGACTCCTAAACTGTGATGTTGGCTGGCTCATCAGATGAAATATTTTCAATATATCGAGTTTCAGCCTTAACTTTACCTCATCACGGATAGGTTTTATTGATGACAAAGTGTATTGTCTTATGAACACTCTCTCTTTTTTAAATTTTTTCAATGTACTCTTTCTTATTATGTTCTGTTTTCTGTATATGTAGTTTTTGGAGGGGTGGGTGAATTCTGCAATTAGCTCTCTTCGTGTTCTCCTGACTGAAAACACTGCAGTGCCGATCGCTGGTTTGAGGCAGCCTCCCTAACCCTCTGTTTTTGTTTGTGTTATTGTTGTGCACTGTTTTCATCCTTCCCTTTTCTGTTGTTATACCCCTCGTTATAGGTTATTATGCTTTATTGTCGCGGTTGACTACTGCCACAAAAAAAGGAACAAAGAGGGGAGTAGAGAGGTACCACTCACACGAGTGGTGGAGGTGGATACTTCCTCCCAGTCATACGCTCATAAACATAGGGATCCACCCATGGGTACAGTATGTCAAGAAACTCCCGCAGAAAAAATATATGTATCCCACAGTCGTGGAGAATACACATCAGTTGTTTAAATACCCCTCACACACCAAAAGGGCCCTTGGTGTCATGCTTCTTCATAGGGGTCTTCCCGCCCCTCTACGGGACGGGGCGTGCTACGACCTACGTCTGCGTGGGAGCACTGTTATTACTGAGACAACTATGTGTGATGCGAGGGTGTGAGAGGAAGGGTCAGGAGTGGATGGAAACGTGAATTAAAAAATACCTGGCTCTTTGGTCAAAAGAAATTTATTATACCGTTTGAGCTGGTATTAGTAAAAAGGTGAGGGGGAGGAGGGAGTGTGCCTCAATGAGCTGTGCCTCCTAGTAGTGCCGACATGTTTCGAAGCTTCCCCATGCTTCTTCTTCAGGACCTTAAGGATCCCTTCCTAAAACTCACTGTGATGTGTAAAGATAAAGAATAATGAATGAATAAATGAAAAAGGAAGCAAATAACCTCCTCAAGTTAGTAATGCCTAGATAGGTCTTACATGGTCCATTGACTTGCTGTAAAGAGAGAAAATAACCTCATGAGCTCGTGGACCGAGTGGTGGAAGTGCCAAATCGGCTATAACTCCCTGGAACAATGTCCTGCCAAATGAACCACCCCGGTCGGCTCCACAAAAAGCCTAGTAAATATCACTGAAGATACTTTGATGTCCAATCAATCAGCCCTCTTCCAAACACCATGTCATCAATAGCGCTAAATTCAGAAGTTGTCAAATCCCCCGCAGAGAGCAAAAGCCTTACAACAAAAAAGGTATTAGCTGAACGCACCTAGATGTAAAATGACGGTAAAATGATACATAGAAGTACACAGAGTAAACTTGACAACATACTGTGAAGCTATAAGGAAGATCAGATCCTCCAAGACCAAAAGCAACATTTTGTGTCACACAATTGTGTTTTTTATTTTGTTCACATTCATTAAGTTTGCTAACAGCCCTCATCAGCCAGGCTAGCTTGAACCTATGGATTCAGCCCATATCTGTGACTGAGAATGAGTGTCTGAAAAGTTTCAGTGCTCCGTCCATCATCTCTTTGTGTTTGCCCGAAGTTGGCAGGGTATGCCCAGACATGGGTCCCATGCTCACTTTGCCACTCGATTCAAGCTGCCTGGCTGATGAGGGCTCTTAGCCCAAAACCGGCCCCAGGAAGCTTGTTTCTGGTCCAGGGAAGACATGGATTGGCAGTTCAGGCTGGACTCTTCCCATGAGGTACAGGGTCAAGACTGATTTGCATTTAGATGTGTCGGAACTGGGGTGGCGAAGTGAGCTAAAGAACGATGATGGATTCAACCCAGATCTGTGACTGGGGGGAGTGTCTGACAAGTTTCAGTGCACTACCCATCATCCCTTTGTGTTTGATTTGTAGTAAGTCCAGCACTACACTAGGACTTAAAATTAATCCCGATAGTGTTAGACCTGGCACCATTGGCGTGGGTCTCCCTTCCATTTTTCGCTGTTATCTCCTCCGTTTTTGCTGGTATTAGATGCTCTGGGCGCTGTGCCACTGCCATTCAGTGACACAGCGCGAATGCTCCCTGTGTATATATGACACGTGAATTGGTATATCCATGATTGGCTTATTTGGTTCACCTGTTAGTCCCTAGTGGCGTGGCCTGTGTGTGCCCAGAGCTGGTGAACCAAATGCTGCTGGTGGGCCTGCAGCGCTGGTTTGCGCAACCCACAGAAGCAGCTTGTAAAGTGTGTCTCAGACCTGCCCCTGCAGAGTCTGCGTGCAGTCCAGAACTGCCATCTTGGCTGTGAAGTGCACCCACTTCCCAGCACCTGAACCTTCCCTTGGCATCATGTGAGTCAACCCTATGGTAGGGTGCATTGTACGTGTGAGGTAGGACATGCTCTGATGTGTGTAGCATGTCCTGGTAGTGAATTACATCCAATTTCGTTTTTCACTACTTTAAGGCTACCTTTTCTCCATAGGCCAGAATGGGCAGTTTGACTGTTACATTCTATAGTCCTAACTGACCCACAGTACATGGTAGAAAAACAAATGTAGTATGCTTGAGCTCAGAATATTAAAATACATCTTTTAGTGAAGTTTATTTTTATATTCTGTGTTTGAAAACACCACTTTTAGAAAGTAGATATTTTCTTGCCTAAGCCTTCAAGTGTGCTATGCTATTATGTGTATTGGCTATCTGGTTTTGGAGGGACAGGGCAGGCTGAGTCAGACCTGGGTTGAATAGAGAGATCTGCATTGGAGTATGGGGAGGGGTAGCTCATTGACCTGAATAGGGCTGTGCCTGGCAAGGTGAATGCTGGCTCCACCTCCCACTTTGCGTCTGATGGCAGGCCCCCTCTTTCTGAAAGGAAGGATGCAGCCTGGTAAACAAAGTGCTCCAGGACTGGACAGAACTGGCTCTGGCTGTGTTCATTGACTTGTAGCTTCTTAGAACAAAGACTTTTGGGGTAGAAATATCTGTGCTGAAACCCCTACAATTGGTATTGCTCCTGGACAACAAGAAGAACCTCTGTCCGTGTAACTGAAGGAATCTGCAGGAGGTGACTGTCCTTGTGCTTGTGTGCTGTTTCTTGGATTGGCCTGCAGTGGTTACTACTGGACTTGGAAGAAGAGGAAAAGGACTTTGAAGGAACTTTTATTTTATCTTGCTACAGCAATCACCCAAGGGCTAGAAGAGAGCTAGCCTCCTGCTGAAGTCTCAGGCACATCAGACTCCACCACCAGCCTCCTGTTACCTCCCAGCGAGGATTTCTATCTGCAGGTGAGGCTCCTGTGAGTTCCCGGGCCTATAGTTTTACTGTGGAGAAGAGAGTGCTGAAAATCGTCACTAACGCCCATTTGCGAGCCACCGCAGCTGAAGCGCGTACGAAAAATCATCACGCTGCTGCCGCTGAGTGCTAGCTACCGGAGATCATCGCATCACATGGTTGCGGGCTGCTAAATGCTCGCTGACCTCAAGATTATCACATCACCTGTTTGCGGGCTGCCAAAGGCTCGCTAATCAGAGATCATCACATCGAGTTCATCGGTTCACGACATCGCAGCGCGGAGGCCGAGCATCCGTCATTTTCATCGCATCAGGATTGTCGCTCCCTCGCGGAGCGCCATTTCTTTTCATCGCAACAAGATCGCACACGCAACAGGCTCGGCGCATCATCCTCCCTTGCGGCAAGGATTTCAACGCATCGCCGGCTTAGCGTGGAGAAGTTTGTCGCTTTGTCCTGCACACAGATCAGTGTATCATCCTCCCTTGCGGCAAGGATTCAACGCATAGCTGGTCACGCGTGAGGAAAATCATCGCTACAGCTCCTTAGCGACATTTTGGTTGCTTTGCTACAGAATCCAGGTGTTTTGTGAGTAAAAGGGTCGCAGAGACCACTGCCTTGAACTGAACTCCTCTTTGCAAACTTTGAACTTTTTTTGCAGCATTTTAAGAGTAACCCTATTTTCCTAGTATTGTGGATTTTTACTGTTATTGGTCTTGTGTTAAGTCTATATATAAAGATACTTATTTTTTATAACTACTTGTGTGGTGTCCCTTTGTAGTGTTCCTCACTGTGTTACTGTGATAAGCCTAGCTGCTCGTGCTACGTTACCACAGGGTTGAGCAGGGGTTATCAAAGGGTGTAGCCCGCTTACTCTGACTTAGGAAGAAGGGTCCCTACTTGAACAGTGGCCAGCCATTGCCAACTAGAGACCCCCATTTCTAACATTGGTGGTCAGCGGTGAGGATCTGGGCTTGCATTTATCATCGCATACAGTAATTATAGTGTACACTACTAGTGAGTGCAGACCATAACATAACCACATAGGTTTGTGAGGGTTTTTGATTCTATTTTTGATTGATATTGCAAGATATTGCTACAATGTGCAAGCCCAGATCCAATGCCTCTGAGGATCTCTCCTGGGAAGAAGAGAAAATAGACACCTACACTTCCAAGCAGCTCAAGCATTTTTGCAAACGCTTCACAGTCCCTATCCCAGGTCTCACTAAGAGGGAAGAGTTTTACAAGTCACTGAAGGCCTGGCTAGAGGCCAGGGATGCCACAAAGAATATGGGAGAGCCTGTGGAGGGGAAAGAGAATGCAGGAGAGCAGCAGGATGAAGTAGTAGATTTGGTGGGAGATAAAGCAGTTTCCAGCCCGGGCACTAGTGTGTCCTCAAGGGGTCTGTCTCCAGAAGAGATGGAGGACATGGAGAGATATAGGCAGCATAATATGGAGATGATTAGGCTTAAAATGGATGATCAGAGGGACCTAGTGAACAAGAAGTTAGAATTTGAAATTATGAAATTGAAACTTGAGCATGACAGAATATTGAGGGAGTTGGAGATTAAAGCAAAGAGTGTAGAGATTAAGGGTGGGCGGAATTTGTGAAAGTGCCTTTCACGAAATATCGCAAAACGGCAAAACATCTCCACGATTACGCGAAATTTCGCGTGATCGCGGAGATTTTTGAGTGCTGATCAATGCCTTACTGAATTTGACCTTCAACCCGGGCACCTGCTTTATTCATATCTGTAAGACTTACAGATATAAATGAAGCAGGTGCCCGAGTTTAAGGTCAAATACAAGTGCTTCCTGTTGGGGTTTAATTTTTGTGACAGGAGCATTGTGCCAAAATGAATCCTGCCCTGCATATTTACCCAAGAAGATGCCACCGTTTTGTGCAATACCTCTACTCAACTGGAGTACTTTCTAATGGCTAATCAGTAAGTGCTACCTCGTTTGGTAAATGTATTGTGCTTTTCCTACACTACAGCTGTGTAAAGGGCCAGAAGAGTTGTCTACAGCGACCATGTGTGTCTGTAACGTTGCCACAGCGTCGCCGGGCGCTGGGGTCCCTCGAGTGAGCTGCCCATCATAGTGGGGGAAAGAGCGGGAAGACTATGCACACTGCTGGTGTGTGGGGCGGGGCCAAACGGGAGGGGCTTCCATGCAGTTCACATGCCTCTTGTTTATAAAGGGCCAGAGATGGATCAGAGCAGCAGATGAGGAGACAGAACCTCCTGGTGTCAGGAACTACACTGGGATTGCGCTCGAGAAACTCATGGGTGCACAGAGCTCCATCAAGGTAGATATGGGGAGACAGCACACCTGCCTAGCCTCGACCGTGCTCACAAATGTTTTGTGCTGATTACAGTGCGTTACTGAATTTGAGCTTCAACTCGGGCACCTGCTTTATTTATATCTGCAAGTGCTTCCTGTTGAGGTTGAATTTTTGTGACAGGAGCATCGTGCCAGAATGAATCCTGCCCTGCATATTTACCCAAGAAGATTCCACCGTTTTGTGAAATACCTCTACTCAACTGGAGTACTTTCTACTGGCTAATCAGTAAGTGCTACCTCGTTGGGTAAATGTATAGTGCTTTTTCTACACTACAGCTGCATAAAGGGCCAGAAGAGTTGTCTACAGCGACCATGTGTGTCTGTAACGTTGCCACCGCGCCGACGGGCGCCAGGGTCCCTCGAGTGAGCTGCCCATCATAGTGGGGGAAAGGGCGGGACGACGTTGCACACCGCTGGTGTGTGGGCCGGTGGCAAACGGGCAGGGCTTCCATGCAGTTCACATGCCTCTTGTTTATAAAGGGCCAGAGACCGATCAGAGCAGCAGATGAGGAGACAGAAACTTCTGGTGTCAGGAACTACACGGGCATTGCGCTCGAGAAACTCATGGGTGCACAGAGCTCCATCAAGGATTACAGCAAAGTGTTGACGGTAGTAGATATGGGGAGAAAGCACACCTGCCTAGGCGACAATTTCCGTTCCCTCGCGGATCGTGGAACTTTCGACATTTCCGCATTCTGCGCAGAATGCAAAAATGTCGAATTTTCGCAATTTCCGCGAGCAGAATGGAAATTGTCGCCCACCCTTAGTAGAGATGGCCCCCTCTGGTGACAGCATACCAGTAGTGCATACTGAGAGTAGAGTGTATATACCCAAGGAGGTTATTAAGGATTTCCATAAAAGTGAAGATATTGGGCAATGGTTTGCCACTTATGAATTAGCCATGGTGTCCCACCGGGTCCCTGAGAAGGATTGGGGAGCGGGGTTGTGGGGACGCTTTGTGAGTGAGGGGAGGGATACCTTGTTGGACCTGCCCCCAGAAAGTAGGATGGTTTATGCACACATGAAAGAAGCTTTGATTACCCACTATGGTTTGACCTCTGAGATGTATAGGCAGAGATTTAGAACCTGCAAGAAGATAGAGGGTACCACGTGGGTCGAATATGTGTCCTTTTTTTGCAGAGCAATGGAGCGCTGGGTCGAAGGTAGCAAAGTAGAAACTTTTGTGCAGCTTTATGATTTGATTGCATGGGAGCATTTATCTAGTAACTGTTTTCCTGAGCTACGCCAGCACCTGATAGATTGCAAGCTAACTAACCCTAGGAAGCTTGCTGAGGAGGCGGACGGCTGGGTGAGCACCCGGGTCCGCCAAAGGTGGGCAGGGTCCCAAGCAGAGAGGTGGGGGGGACAGGGGTAAACCAAGGGAGTTCCACAGAGGGCCCCAAAGTAATTCCCAAGGGAACCAAGCAGTGGTGTCCCAGCCTCCCCATGATAGGAAGCCAGTGCCCCTGACAGGTAGGCCTGTTCAGAGGGGGCCCCTTACTTGTTTTAAGTGTGGTCAGGTGGCCCACAGATACTTCGATCCACAGTGTCCTCAAAGGGATGCTCCTACACCACCCCATGCACCACCCCGCCAGCTTGCTAGTGTAGCCCTGGGAGGGGAGGAGATGGGTGCCCAAGGTGGGTGGGATCCCGTAGAATTGACCCTTGTCTCGCTAGGAGACTTTGAGATGGTCCCTAAGCCTGCACTGCCTAATAACACCATAAAGTACAGGCAGTGGGTGACCATCAATGGCCATAGAGTGGAGGCTCTAAGAGACACAGGAGCCAGTGTAACTGCTGTCGGCTCCCGGCTGGCGTCCAAAGTGCAGGTTGTTCCCCATGCATTCTACCCAGTAGTGTCGGCAGACAACTCAGAGAGCCAATGTGAGGTGGCTCAGGTTCCCTTTGAGTGGGGCGGTCTCAGGAACTCTTCAAGTGGCTGTGAGGCCCACCATGCCTGTAGACTGTCTGTTAGGCAATGATTTAGAGAACTCCCTGTGGGCTATGGTAGAGAGGAGATCTCACTTGGAAATGTTGGGTCTGCCTGAGTGGGCGTGTGCTACCACTTGGTCCATGGCAGCCAAGGATGGTGTTGAGAAAGACCTGGAGCCTGAGAGTATGGCCCAGGTCCCTGCCTTAGAGAGAAGGGACAGGGGGCACGGGAAGCCGGCCCCCTTGGTTCCAACGGCCCAAGAGGGAGCAGACCCTGAGGGGGATGCCCTGGAACCTACCGGGGAACAGATCGTCGAACTGGGGGGCCTGCCTGAGCTGACCCATTGGCAGCAGGAAGGGGGTCCCACCAGCGAGGAGTTTTGTGAGCAGCAAAGAGTTTGCCCTTCTCTTGAGGGTATGTGGCGACAGACTGCAGCTCAGGCAGCAGGTGACATGTCTGGTTCACATCTGATTTATTGGGAGAACAATCTCCTGTATAGCGAGCCTAAGGCTGCTGAGCCGGGGTCAGCCCGTGTGCTGGTGGTACCCGAGTGCTTCAGAGCCTTCCTACTGGGTTTGGCTCATGACATTCCATTGCAAGGACATCTGGGGCAGACCAAGACCTTTGAGAGGCTGGTCACCCACTTTTATTGGCCCCAGATGCGCAAGAGCTCAGACGCTCATTGCAGGACATGTGAAACTTGCCAGGCAGTTGCTAGTACCCCATTCGAGCGAGTGGGCATTGAAATTATGGGGCCTCTGGACCCCAAGACAGCCATGGGCCACAGGTACATCCTGGTCTTGGTGGACCATGCCACCCGGTACCCTGAAGCCATCCCGCTCAGGACAGTGACGGACCCGTGGTGTGACGTGCTCTAATGGGGATCTTCTCCCGTGTGGGGTTCCCCAGAGAGGTGGCGTCTGAAAGGGGACCCAACTTCATCTCCAAGTATATGAAGTCTCTGTGGAAGGAGTGTGGAGTAACTTATACGTTTACCACTCCTTACCACCCCCAAGGTAATGGTCTGGTTGAAAGGTTCAACCGGTCCTTAGAGGAGCCCCTGAGGCGTAAGTGGGACGTCCTCTTGCCATGCCTGTTGTTTGCCTGCCGTGAGGTGCCACAGAAGTCCTTAGGGTTCAGTCCCTTTGAACTGCTCTATGGCCATCCGGTAATGAAGCTACACCCCTGTTGGTTTGGCCAGCATTTCGATGGAAAGTCAAATAAAAAAATCTTATAAATCTTCACAAGCCAGTATTTTTACCTTTGAGATGTAAACATAAAGAAGAAACTACAAGATAAAAACATATCCTAAATACTTTGGAGCCATCTAGACTATTCCTAAACATGTTCATGCAAACTAAGACAGAATTGCTATGTTTGAAAAAAGAATATAGAGAGAATGCTTCCTACATGTCTTCAGGGAAGATGGAGATGCCCACATATGCTCCAATTTGTGGTGAAAGCCACAGTCAGATAAGGCCCAATGGCACCAACAAACAAGTACACAACAATGGGTGTCATCAATGCTCCTGAAACATGAGTATAAGCTTCCCTCCTTTACAGCATTGGTACACCATGTGCCTCAGTTGACAAATGTCCCATCTTTACAGAAGAAATCCATCGCAATATCCCTCACTCAAAATGTACAGCATGGCAGCAGCAGTGTAGGCTCCCATTCCCCATGGAATAGGTACAATGTGTGCAGAAGTACAGGCTTCATCCTGTAGGGCTTCCGACTGTCACAGTACAGGTGTAACTGAAGCTTCCCCTCTCAAATAACAGATATAACAAACTCTGTAGCTGCAATTCTAACACCCTTGCCCATTTAATACATATGTTTCAGTATGGGTATGTGAATTGGTAATAGCTTGGATGGCTGAACAAGTAATACAGTTAAGTATGGATGGGTGAGTGTAAACATATTTCATTTCAGCAGCAAGGCGCCCATGCAAACAGGCCATATTATGCTATGCTTTGTTTGGGAAGGGGAATGGCTACATAGATAGATGTGCAATGTATGGACAGGTGGATGGTAGTGTCAGCTGTTGGAAAATTTGAGTCAATAGGAGGCTGGATGGTTTCTGAATCTATATTTTGATGAGTGTCAAATGTGTGTGGACCAATAGATGAGTAGATGAGTGAAGTATGTCGATGATGAATGCATGTAAAGGGTATTTGTGCAAGGATGTTTGATGGTCACAATTTCAATCGGCATATGTGACCATCACACGGCACGCTTTGCAAACAGGCTAAGGACTGCATGTGCTGAAGTCTGAACATCTTTATAACAAACTGAGAGGGACTGTGCCCACTACCATCAGACTTAATTCAAGAGCTCTGACGTGCTGGGGTGTAGCTCCCATTGGTGCAGCAGATGCAATGCACCGGGCGCAGAGTTAGTAGGGGACTCAACTACACAGCCTTTTGAGTCCCAGAAAAACACCTAAATAACCATGCTTGAATTTCAAATGTAAAGGAGCATTAAAGATGATTTAATATTTTAATTTTGTCTTGGTACATTTGCTGTGTGCTCAGAGACAGAGGTCAAGTGTCAGCCAAGTCTTCTGACTAATTGCTGCTTATTCATTTTTACCTTGTTGTCTTCTTTCCTTTCAATTACTGCAAAGTGTGAGGATTTTGCAAAGTGAACTATGTGAAACGCTTACTGGTATGAAGGGAAAGGCAGTAGGTTGTTCTTTTTCTTCTAACATGCAACAAAATGTAAATGCCTATCAATGAACTGTAAAGATATTTCAAATTAAATCAACAGGAAAGCACAAATGAAGCACTGTTGTGAGATTAAAACGAAGATTTTAATAGCGTCAAGACAAATCAAAAATCATTTCTTGTTGATGAACAAATGACAAACATTTGTTGAAACCCAATTTCCACATAGTATATAGTTGTATAAGTAAAACTATATGTTTGTGTAAATTTTGTGGTAATTTTAATGGAAAACGAACTGCCTGTAAATAACAGTGGATATCACACCATGCTTTAATAAAATATTTGTGACAGTGTGCTACTAATTGTAACACCAGCTACATTCCACACACTTACCACTCTCCTGCTGAATGTGTGTGGCTTATTTGCAAAACGTGTTTTTTTGTGATGTATAGATTTTTCAAATTGTCTAAGAGTTCAGGGATGTAACATTGATTGCAGTACCGCCAGTATGAAAATTGAATAATCACAACTGGCTACCAGGGCCACATGAGCTCTTACAGCACTGGGAGTCTGCAGCTTGCTCCATCTGAAGTCCTCAGCTGCAGGAGTCAGACTCTGAGCAGGGACTCTACCGAAGCACCTGCGAGAGCACTGCCAAGGCCTCATTGCACGTGCACTGAGTTGCCGAGCAGTGCGCCTATTCACTTTTGTAAATGCAAAGTGCGCCCTTCGACCCTGGCTGCATTACCCAAGTCAAAAAGGAAGATCATCCTGGACTCATTCTAGGGTCATCCGATGACTTCAGCCAGGCTATTCCTGTAATTATCTGGGGAAGTCATCCCAAGCCATCCTGAAGTCTGCCCACAGGGAGAAATATTTAAATGAGATGACTCTTACTGTAATCACAAAAACTACTCCAGGATGGTGTCCTGATTACTTCAATTAAAAATGCGTGATGATCCTTTACAACTCCAAGAATACTAATTGACAACTGCAGGATGAGTGTGAATTACTCCAGGATGGTGTCCTGATTACTTCAATTAAAAATGCGTGATGATCCTTTACAACTCCAAGAATACTAATCGACAACTGCAGGATGAGTGTGAATTACTCCAGGATGGTGTCCTGATTACTTCAATTAAAAACGCGTGATGATCTTGTACTTCTCAAGGTATACTAACTGACAAGTGCAGGATGAGTTTGAAATACTACCGGATGATTTCAGGACAACCTCATGGTTACTGTTTACAACCACTGGATGATTTGCTAACATCTTCAGAATTATTATGCATTACTGTAGTATGATTTTATGACAACTTCGAATTGGAGTTAATGTACACGAGGGTATTGGGAAAATACTACGGGCATCACTGCTTAACAACCAAGAGTACTCAGTGGAATTATTTAGAAGTAATCCCAATTCGTAACATCCAAGAGTATCCACTGGATGGGCACTCTTGGCTATTGCAAATGGGCATTACTTCAGAATGGTTTAATAAAATGTTCTCGATGCTTGTAGATCACTCCCAAATGTTTAAATACAGACTTTCCAAATGTCCTTTCCTTCATCCTGGATTACTCAAGTCTAATTTAAAAACAAATTTGAAATGAAATACTTGGGTGAAACATGGTGTCCCTTTAAAAAAGAAAACTGTATGGGTTTAAAACAGGATCCTTCTTTAAACAAGGACAATGATATAAAATGAATTTGTGAGGAGCGTTGGTGTTGGCAAGAATACCATTTGCATTGAGTAGCAGCCTTGCAACGTATGACCTTTCCCCATACTAATTGTGACAGGTCTTCATTTCAGCTAAACGACGTCACTCTAAGTTTTGATATGGTGACCTGTGGCAATACACCGAACAAAGAATTGGTTCAAATAAATGGATCTGAAATTACTTCTCACTGTGTGCTTTTATTTCGCCAAAGTATGTACATGACCTCAAAGAGAGATAGTACACTGTTCAGGATAACATTAAAAGTAAGGAAAGAGAATTTTAAAAAGTCAACAAAAGAAGCAGCTCTATTGTGTGTTGCCAGATTCAGAGTATTTTGTCCTCTTTTGCAATTGCAGATCCTTACGACAAGAGCCCTTCTCGTAGTTTGGTATATGAGAGGAAGCCAGCTTGCACTAAGATTTCATAACATTCTGAAAAGATAACAAAAGGCTATATTAGTACACTTTCTACAATTGAGTTACTTTAGATTTTCTTTTAGATTAGCTGCCTTCATAAATCACTGGATTCCCCTCCACCATAAAGGGTGCCTTATGAGAGGTTTTAACACTGCTTTTCTGATGCTTCTGGTTCACATTTGAACTTAGGCCATTGATCAGATGGAAGGTGAAGAAAGAAAATATCCCTTTCTCAACTTTAAGAGTGAAGGGGCAAATTAGATTCAGAACAGTCCTAGAGTTTCAATATTATTGTAAAAAACGGCTTTTATCCTCAAGAGACGGCGAATTTTAGGTTTTAATCTCCGCCACACATTGACCACAGTTTGACCTCATTGTGCCTTTAATCACTGCTCCTCTAACATTCAGGATAAATTACAGATGTACAAAGGTAAAGAGTGGTTTCCCAGTTACCAGAGTCTGTAAGCCACTAGATGTAGCCTGTGCAAACAGGGAGTAAACTACCTTGGGTTCAACTTATGCTGCCTTCAAGAAGGATATTGGCAGAAGGTCCACTGAACTACGCTTGCAGAATGCCCGTCTGGAAAAGAAAGTCCCAAATTCCCTTGCGGCCAGTACATGAATGCAGACAAGCAAGTGTTTGGACCAGGGATGCAGATGAAAGTGCGAAGTAAGGCTGGAAGCACTGTGCGCTTTCAGTGCTGTCATGAAGATTTCTAGTTTAAGGCCTGGATTGCCTGCTTATTTGAAGAGAACTGACTGAAGGAGTAAAAAGGCAATACAAAACAGCATAAAAGGAACACTGCAGCAATAACGTGAGCCGCTATGGGACCACTTAGGCCTTAAGGTTTTATAAGTCAAAACACATTTTAATGTTAGTTACTGTTTTCACACAAACAATTTGCAGCTTTAACCTGAATGTTCGTTACCAGAAGGGTAATTAGATGATTTGGAATATCTTACCAAATAAATCTGCAATTTCCGGTTGATCCCTGCCCAATGCTCATCTCAGCACACAATTTCATAATGAATAGGGTTCAACAGAACCTCTACCAGCTGCTGCATATCATCCTGCAGATAACAAAGCATCAATATATATGCCATCATATATACATGATTTTAAAAGTAAACGTTTTTGTTTCTGGCCGGCTAATTGACATTCATAAGCACCATGTGTAACAGTGATCAAAAAATGATGCATTAGTGCCAGAAATACGCATTGGTCATGTCAAAAATTTACTCCAGAACCAATTTCTTTTTACCACACAGACAGGGAAGTGCAGAAGCAAACCGCTCAAGCCAAGAGGTGTGTATTATTAAATAAAAAAGAGAGAGAGAGGGACAACTCCTTTTAGACACACACACTCAGAAAACACAGACATGCAGTCTGACAAGGGCCCTGCAGATTGATCCCATCTCAGCAATAAGGGTCATGCCGGTGATCGGAAGACCTTGGGTTGCCATCGTTTGTCATCGATCAGCAGGATGCTTAATAATACCTGCTGCCTCCTATTGTACCGCGACAGTGAGTGCAGCAGACCTGCTTACATCTCCTCCCGCAGGGGGCGGCTCTCGGCCTCTGTCTGTCAGCAGCAGAGAGACAGCTCCGGGTGACAGGGTGGTTTGTCAGCAGAGGACCAGGAATAAAAAGAAATGGACAGGAATCCGGAACCTACAGCATTACAAGGTTGATCGAACTGACAACCCACAGACGGGTCACATACAATGTTTATTCATGGAATCAACGAGTCTGCTTCTCCGCTTTATCAGGAAACGCAGGAAGTTGGCAGGCCAGCAGTCAACAGTGCGCTGGTCACTTAAAATCCCCAATTATACATGCAATAAATGCATCCACCGCTAATTTTGAATGATTTTACTTAAATAGACATACGTGTAGGCATAAAATAAATGGAAACTATGTGCACTCCCGAAATGTAGACCTATCGCGTTTTGGGGCAGACATCCGGTGGCGCCAAAAGGGACGTCATCCAAGAAGTAACCTACCAGTGCCGACATTAATAGGAACAGGCGAGGGTTTCGGCCGGAGAATCTAAGAGGTATGCAAGATAGGAGAAGGACTGCTCTTCTTTACCCTTCTCAGAGACGTTAATCAGCAACTAGCAGCTCTAAAATGTCGCATTCAGCCTCCGTTTTCGAATTGCTTTGAGGTAAAAGCGTGCAGAAAATTGAGGAATCGGATTGTAGTACGAAATGCCCGGCACTTGGGAACAATTGACGCCCCTCACTGAGCACACATTCTTCGCATTCCAGCGAGGTCGAGGAGATTATTTTTTATTGTGGCATTGCATCGCAAACTGCATAGGTTTGAGGGTGCAATTTAAATGGCGGAGTCCCGCCTTTCAAACAAAGCACTTGCAAAGAACCCCAAAGGGCGATGAGAGGCGGGAAACCCCACTCCTTACTAGCCCCCACAACATCACCAAATTACCTAATGAGATTGAACAATTATTTCTCCTTCTCTCGTGAATGCAGCCCCAAATCCACGCGAGGTCCGACGCGGCAGCATCTTCTCTTTTCCCTCACCCTCGGTCGCTCACACTGTACTTCCGCTTCCGCTCCGATGCAATTGAGTAAAAGAAACAAACAAAGGACTGCAGCAAAAGCACGGTGAAATACTTACCTGGCAGTTATAAAGCAGTGCCATTTGCAGTGTCTTAATTTATAAGCCTTTATTTTTTTTCTTATTTGAGCCATCTAACTATCGCAGAAGCAGACAGCGCAGACATTTTAATTTGTTTGAAAGTGAAGCATTTAACTTCAGCTTTATATAGCGTGGACTTGACGCGATTGGCCTCATGGCGCTTTACACGAGAACGAGATATGTTAAGAGGCAGAGGTTGCACTTTTTTATTCACATGGAGGTTCAGTTATTTACACAATCACGGAATGCGGAGGTCTATAAGAAACCTGCAATTGTTTCAAAGCATCGCTTGTAGTTCAACTCAATTAATCAAACAGCCACGCGTATTAAACAGATACATGTTATTCTAAGAGCCAATGGAATTATGAAATATTGGAAAACCTAACACTGGCGAGTGTTGTTTTATTAAAAAATGGTGATTGTAACTGACGCGTAATGTGTAATCAAGGCGTATATCACCAAAACGCGTTACAGCAGCAAATAAAAACAGCGCAAATACCAAAAGGAGTGGTGTGGTATATATATATATATATATATATTCTTTTCTTTTTTTGGTGGGGGGGAGTTTTATATAGGGAGAAATATACCTCAAGAAATCAGAGCACTTTATTTGAGCACCATGTGCGTTATAGACGGACACATTCTTTTTTTGTTAGGCTCCGGGAGATTAAGTGATATGCCCAGGATCACAGTATTTTCAGCCTCCCTGCCGAGGCTCGAACCAGATACCCATCTCCGAGGTCGACCATATGCCTTTACCACGCATGCCATGACAACGCAAAGGCGTGCACGGTGAATGCATAAAGTTTGTAAAAGTGATTATGGTAAATATATATATATATTTTTAAATATGATATGTATATATATATTTAATTTTAATTTTTTTTTTTTAAACTAAAAACAAAAAAAGGCCTTTTTATCCCAATAACTAAACACCCCTAACATTGTTAAATTACCCATACCACCCCAATACCCATGCCCACTAAAATCTTAAATTACCCTTGGCACCCCAAATCCACCCTGAACCCTAAAACACACCCTGACCACTAACAATACCCCTACACCCCCAATCCCACCCTAAACCCTTAAACTACCCTAGCACTCCAAAACCTAAACTGAACCCTGTACACTAAAATTACCCTGAGCACCCCAAAAACAAAACACACCCTGATCCCTAAATGTTCTACTACACCCCAAACCTAAAGCCACCCTGAACCCTAAAAATCCCCAGCACCTCTAAACCCAAACACACCCTGAACCCTAAAAATTCCCCTACACCCCAAAACCCTAACCCACCATGCCACTTAAAAATACCCCAGCACCCCAAAAACTAAACCCACCCTGAACCCTAAAAATACCCCAGCACCCCAAAACCCAAACATACCCTTAACCCTAAAATTACCCATAACCACTAAAAATAAACCTGCACCCCAAAACCTAAAATGACCCTGAACCCTAAAAATACCCCTGCACCCCAAAACCTAAACCCACCCTGAACCCCAAATATACCCTGGGCACCCCAAAACCCAAACATGTCCTTAACCCTAAAAGTACCCCGGACCACTAAAAATAAACCTGCACTCCAAAACCTAAACCTTAAACATACCCCTGCACCCCAAAAACTAAACCCACCCTGAACCCTAAAAATACCCCAGCACCCCAAAACCCAAACATACCCTTAACCCTAAAATTAGCCATGACCACTAAAAATGAACCTGCACCCCAAAACCTACAACAACCCTGAACCCTAAAAATACCCCTGCACCCCAAAACCTAAACCCACCCTGAACCCCAAAAATACCCTGGGCACCCCAAACATGCCCTTAACCCTAAAACTACCCCTGACAACTAAAAATAAACCTGCACCCCAAAACCTAAACCCTAAAAATACCCCTGCACCCTAAAACCTAAACCCACCCTGAACCCTAAAAATACCCCAGCATCCCAAAACCCAAACATGCCCTTAACACGAAAATTACTCCTGACCACTAAAAATAAACCTGCCCCCCAAAACCTAAACCCACCCTGAACCCTGAAAATACCCCTGCACCCCAAAATCTAAACCCACCCTGAACCCTAAAAATACCCAGACACCCCAAAACCCAAACCCACCCTGAACCCTATAAATACCCCAGCACCCCAAACGCCTTAACCCTAAAATTACCCCTGAACCCCAAAACATATAACCCTACACTCCAAAACCCAAACCCTATACATACCTTATACTTACATATAAATCACATATGCTTCTACCATTCATGCATTTACAACAAATTTTGTTGTAAAAGCATGTGTGGTAAATGCATATGCATTGTAATGCCATGCGTTGTAATGGCATTGCCGAGTAATGGTAGTTGCATTGTGATGGTATGCGGGGTGATGGTAGTAGTGGTTAAAGATTAGTTGTAATGGGTGTTTACCTCTTGCACTAGAAGTATAATCATTCTCAAAACATAAAGAGCAATCTCATCATGTTAAGAAGAAATGATGCTTGTGGAGATTTGGATGTTTATTTTCAAATCATCAAGCACAATTGGATCTTATGAAGTAATCACATACTCATTCTTAAATCCTCCTGAAGTCATCAGGAATAGTCACACCTTGTGAAGTCATCGCATACTCATTCTTAAGTCTTCCCGAAGTCATCAGGAATAGTCACACCTTGTGAAATCATCGCATACTCATTCTTAAATCCTCCTGAAGTCATCAGGAATAGTCACACCTTGTGAAGTCATCAGATGCTCATTTTCAAGTCATCCAGAAGTCATCGAGCTCAAGTTTCTAAACTCTGCTGATGACTTCAAGAGCTTGATGATGTCTGATGATGTGAAAATGACTTCTAGAGTAGTTGGATGATCATCCAATGACTCTGGGATTGCTTCTAAAGTAATCCTGTTTGACCTGGGTAGTCTAGTAGAGGTCAAAGAAGATGTTACGTCCATCTTGTTTGGTTGTTTTTGAAGACAAGGCAATCAGAGTATTCACTGTGTTTAGCTATATGGGTGGAGTGTAGGCGATGGCAGTACATAAAAGAAGATAGGCCTACTTACAGACAGAGTGATGGAACTGTGAAAACACATGCTTTGAGCATTGTTTGTTTCATGCAACTTTTCGGGTTGTTAATGCACAACTCTAGCTTACCTGTGGAAACCAGCAAAGGTTTATTTTATTTTTTTGACAGCAATTATGGCAGCATCTAAGGTGTATACTCGATTTGCCTAGTGCTTACTCCGTAATGCATTATTTGAAAATAAAGCAAAGACACGCCTACCAGCCTACAGCCATTTGTGTGTGGCTTTTGCCATGTACAGCAACGCTGTGGCATAAGAGTGTTAGCATTGGCCCACCAATGCCTCCTATAATTCACTTGCGACACACTTTATCCTCCGTGCTTCTCCCATGCTTACGTCCGAAAGGTTAGACGGCGCTCATGGGTGTTTCTTTTTGTTTTTACGGCAAATGTGGAAATATTTTAGGTGGGGGCAGAGTGGGCTTTCAGCGCTTGTCCTCTTCACAAGTTTGACGGCAGTTGATACAAAAGGAGATTGATCAACTAATCTGTTTGAAATGGCGCTGCCTTGTACAAATGTCAATTGAAGAGGAAGGATGGCCCGCAACCCAGCCAAGGTTCGTGTTGAGGTAAACAAAGGGTCGAGCAGAGGGCACATCCCAGCGGCAGAGTGATTCTTTGGAAGTTTTTTTGTGGCGACCCATGCTGAAGCTACTTAAACCAGGGACTGCTGCCTCTGATTAGACTTGTGTTTTCTATGAGCCATGACATTAGTTACTTACTATTGCGGTCATACCGTTTATTAAATAAGATGGCAGACCCTCAGGATACTTAGGACACTATTGGCCCGTATAATGTAGAGAGTTCTTTTACTGCTCAACAATGTTCACATATAACCAATTGGTTGGACATCTCAGCCATTGGTTACAAAGTGCCTTTTCACGACTTCTTTTAACTCTCTTTTAACATAGCCCCTTGAGTTTGAGACAGAGTAAGAGCAATGGCATATATACTGTCTCTTCACAATGTCAAAATGGCCGATACGTCTGCCTGCGGCCATAGGCTACTATATATGATTATTTTCTTTACATGTTTAATAGAATATATTTATATTTTCTAGATGTTTAAGTGAACATTTTATTTTACTGACAGTTTTGCATTGCGATTTGGATCAGTTCAGTGCGCCCCCTGAGGCATACATATTATGGCTTATTTTACAATAGTTGTCAACATTTGTTAATTTGGGGCGACGCAAGCCAGTCAAGATTGGATTCAATCCTGAGAGCCATACTACGTTTTTGATTACATTTTTAATTACATTTTTTGATTACATTTTTGATCTTTAAATAGATTCTTGGCACTAGACGCTTATATTATGGACAACAAGGCCACGTTCAAAGATGGCCGACGTGCTTTCCACCAGTTTGTGTCGATCGTTATGACGCTACCTTTTAAATAACTCCCGCCCTAGCCCGAGGCTGCTTCTCGGATTTGTTTGGCGAGTTGTACAGAGGAAGCTGACTTGTACGAGAAAGAAGTGAGCTTTACACCTTAGGGGGGTTCATAGCCCTTAGGTAAGACAAGTTTACGAGTCTTGATTGACTTGTTGTTTTTTGCTTTGTTTTACTGCAGATTGTAGAAGCGCAGACGAAAGTTGCTGCTTTTTGTAAGTAAAGGCGGGTAACATGATTGTTGGATTCTTGTTCCGCCCATGGATTTAGTGATGGTTTACATGATTGGTGCTGAAGATTTAGTTCTTTTTTTGATTTTTTGATTTAGTGCTTCCGTGAGAAAATTTAAAAAACAAGATTAATAAAACAAGATTGAAAAGGTTCCGCATTAATGAGGGCGTAAGTGCTTATGAATCTTTTTCTAAATAGGAGAGATATATTCACACTATGGTGTTGCTTTGCGGCTCATTATTTGTGGCAGAATTATGTGTGTTCGATACATATTCACACAATGGTGTTTCCTACGGTCCATCATTTGTGGTAGATTATATGTGTTTGATACTTGGAATTGACACGCTGCATGGTTTTATTGTCCGAATTTTGGTGGCTATATAGGTGTTGGGGACTGGGCACTGACACACTACATCGGGTGGTTAAAATGGGATACACCTGTCTTCCTGTCTTCCTTCAGTGTATTGACAATACTAATAGATGAACTCAGATGTTCGTATGTGTTATAAATTTTTGTTATTTAATGTATGTATATTTTTATGGTAGATACGTGGTGCAACTTTGGTCCTGAAGATGGTCTCGGGGATTAAGCTTTCAGATAGGAGACCGAAACGTCGACGATGTGACACTTCTTTGATGCAAATAATTTCCATTTGATGTTTTCATATATTACAATTGTTTAAACCAATGGTTTGTGTCATATGACCAACTGTGGATGGTACATATCTGCGAAAAAGTGTGAGTAACTACTGCTTAGGTTGCGGAGTGAGACAGTAATTGTAATTGTAATTGTAATGGTATTTGTAGAGCGCGATTGCTGCCCATGGGCGTCCAAGCGCTAAGCTGACCAGAAGTGACGGAGGAGGTGCTATGGTACAGTGGGTTTGTCAAACAGCCATGTTTTTAAGTTTTTGCGGAATGATAGAAGATTTGAGTTGGACCGGAGTGGGAGGGGAAGGTCGTTCCAGTAGTTTTGTGTTGCCAGTGTTCAAATATAAATTGAATATTCCTTTACTTATTTGTATTAAATCAATGAAAGTTATTAAAACAATCAAGAAAATAATATTTTCAGATAAATAACAATACAAAAGAATGAACTGTGGCTTTTTTGTATTTTTCTCTCTTTTCTGAGTTCTTTTGAAATGAAGTTCACTACGGTGACTATTTAAATAATTAGTAGAAGTTGAATAAATCCTCAAGGTTTATTATTGTGTTGAAATATTATACCCAATCCCTTGGGGTTAAGTGGGTTGCCCTATTGTTGTATGCCTCTAAATTGCAGGCATATACCAGAGGGACCACCGGGCACGAGTCCTAGCTTGCTGACATGTTAATGGGTGGTGCTCCAGCTGGAAATATGGATACTCTAACGATTGCTTCAGAGGGCAACATTGTTACAGGAGAGGAAGAAAGTTCTACAATGTTACTGCATGCCAATCATCTGCTATTTGCGAAGGCTTCAGAAACTGTGAGTAATCAGGGGGCGAAGAGCTCAATTGACTTGGAGTTTGGAGTAGGAAATATTTCTAGAAGGAGCATGTGGACAGGTGAGGGGCAGGAAGGTTTTCTAATTGCGGTTCCCACTCTGCCTCAGAGCCTACAAGCACAGATGGATAGGGTTAGCCAAACTCTTGTGGGTCTCTCATGGCAGCCTCAGTAATTGTGTCTGGTACAACAGCTTCTATTTGCCCACAACTTACTAGTGTATGCAGTGAAACATTCACCGTTACCTCTACGGGGGTAATACCAACACAGATACACACTAGAAGAGGTGGGGGCTAATTTGGAAGTTGAAGTTTGCAGAAGAACTGATGAGCTGCTACTTGAAAACACTTTAGGTGGTATGAAGAAGCCACAGAAATTATTGAAAGGACAGGGTGGCAACCTACCCCCACACAACAAAAGAATCAGACAGTGCGCAAGGCTGACAAAGGTAGTCTGTCACAGGATTGGGTCATGTAAAAAGGTGAGGTCAGAGCATTAATATCACGTTTATCCACTGCCTCAGCAGACTCTCATAATTACGATAAGAAGGGCAAACAAGTCTCTGCAGATCCATCTTCTTCGACCATTGGCAGTCCAGAAAACTTGGTCTCCCGTGAGTCTAGCCTTTATTCACCAGGAGAAGGCCCTATTACCTGCTCTCCACCCACAGTTATTTCTGACCCATTTGGCTTGAACATTGAGCAGGAGCCAACATTGTTTACATTGCAGATGTTGCAGGATCAGCAGGCAGAAGCACAACAACATTACGTTCAAGTCCGAATTAATAATATAGCTATTAAGTGCTTGCTGGCGGAAGTTACCACTAAAATATCTGCTCTGTCTACAGAGGTGGTAGAACTTCAACAACGGGTCTCAGATATAGAAGACACTGGATCAGAAGCTAAATAATCCATCACAGGCCACAATTGTCATCTGGATTCAGTGCAAATTAAAATTGAAGATCTGGAAAATCGGCTAAGGTGGAATAACTTGCGTAAATTTGGTATACCAGAGGGAAAAGAATGGGATGACCCACGCCAGTTCATTGTGCAGCTGTTCACAAAGGCATTCCCAGATTTGTCTGATTGGGACAAGGAATTGCAAATTGAGAGAGTACACAGACTTCCTACTAAACATTCTGTTAAAATAAATATTTCCAATACTAGTAATGTAGCTAATCATTGTACTATATTGATTTATATTGGCAATTTCTTGTTATGACAAGCCATTTCTATCAAAGCTTGCCCAGCAGCTCCAGTGATGGTAGACTCAATGTTGATATCAGCCCGGTCAGATTTCTGTACACCTACAATGGACAGGCGCTGGAAGCTGCGTCAATTTATAGACCCATTAAAAGGTTCTGGGGATCTGGTCTTCTAACAGGAATCTGCTAGGCTCAAGGTTATCAAGGGTGGCCAAAAGTGTTTTTGCTTTATGGATCAAGAGGCGACGCAGACTCTGTCTGCCATAAGGGGGTGAATCTTCATCTCTCTTCTTGTGTGTGAAAGGGGCTGTCTCTCTTTCCTTTATTTTCTCTTTTTGTTGGAAAGTAGGGGTTCAATTAGTTTATTTGTCTTGCTTTGGGGGGTGGGAATCTCTTAAAAAGATTTGAATGTTCGATTCTCAATTCCATTCCCAGGTAATTCTATAATTTGGGAGGGGTGCGGCCATCGTTGGGTAATGGGCAGCATGGGGAGGGCCCTGCGGGAGGCTCCCAGGGCTGTCAGGTGACACAGTCTACATTCAGGGGTGAATCTCCTAGCCAGAATTTGTGAGGGAGGATGGGGTTGCAAGAGGGTGTGGGTGGGATCAAAGGAGGGCAAAAATAAGTCAAGGTGATACATTTTTTTTATTGTTATTTTCTTTTTTTACATTATTAGGCACAGGACTCCCTTTGGTATTCAGGGTGGACGCCTTCAATGGAGTGAAAAATAGATTTTTAACAATGGGTACAATTCGATGTTTATGCTGGAATGTTTCTGGTTCAAATTCAATGAGCAAATGCCAATTAGTGCATGAGGAAATTAAAATGTACAAACCTCACATAGGGGTCTATCAGCATGGCGGGCAGAGGCACCACCACGGTGCTGGTGGTGGCAGAAAATGCTTTTTTCTGCATGCCAGCAGCGGTCTTCACGGCCGCCATATTAGTATGGCCAAACATAGCCCATTTCCAGTCTGCCGCGGTGGGATGCGAACCGCCTTCAAAGTGCGCCCGCACTGCGGTGGTGGGAGCCAATGGAGACTTACCACCGTGCGCAATGAGGTCCCGTATGCAATGACGTCTGGACAAATCAGGATGCCCCAAACAGCCAGTCGTGCTGCAGAGGAGAAACTGCCCAACGGCAGAAGCTTGACAGCTGAGCGCGAAACCAGAGTCCCGGTTCCTTCCACCCGGTCCTGACTGCAATGGAACCAGCTCTGCACGTCTTCACGGTGCTGTATCTGATACATTACCAGCAACTCATGGACCTTCGCGGACGACGACGCAGATACACAATTACACAACCCGGCACACAACCACAACACAGAACTCATGGGCTGATACAGGGTTCCTGTCCACACCAGACATCCTGGTGGGGACAGGAACACATCCACAAGTGTACCCATACATGTCCTACCTGTCACCAAATCACCCCTCCGCATCCAGGTCACCCATCTACCGTTATTTTGATGCAATGTCCCGGTCACGTCACTGCAGCGGTGAAGACACGGGAAAACATGCGCACAATGCAGAAGGCAGGGCCTGCGCCAGGCATGGGCAGTGAACAAAGATCATAGGGCCACACCTCCATCCTCCACACACTTGCCCCCCTCTCAAACATGAAAGGACATACCATGTGCCCCTCCTGTGCTTCCCCTTGCATTAAAACAAGCCAGGTGAACCCACACCCTGCACCCACACCAAACAACTAATGAGACAGCCTCAGCAGGTGTGGCTGCAGAGGAACACACAGCACAGAAACACAGGGCTAAGGCAACCCACACACCACAACAACAACACACACATGACAAGAAAACTGAGTCCAAGCACCAAATGAACACACACACAGCTAATGAACAACACTCCATTGGACACACAGCCTGCCAAGTCACACAGACATAACCCACATTGACACACAGCCACATACACAGATCACATGCCAGCAGCAATGGAGTACAACATATAGGAAAGCTAAAGTGAGGTGCACACACATTGAAGGCCAAGGAGCTAACTACCAAGCATGTGTACATCACATGCAAGACAAGAAACATATATGAACACCCTCAGCCCACCAAATCAGACATGACTGGCAAAGTGAGAGAAGTCAAACCACAGTCACATCAGTGCAACAACTCAGGGAGACAGCAAGGCAACCCATATAGGCACAGGGAAGAAAGGAAGGCCCTGAAGTCAAACAGTGAACAGCCACATATATGTATACAACTACTTGACAGGAGTAGGGCAGCAGCACACCACACAGGGCCCATTGACACACTCCATGACTGTCAAAAACATGTAGGAATCTACACACATACCCCTATCACACCTGCAGCACACAACACCAGTGTCAGACACACAGAAGGGTGTCAACAATGTCCAGTCATTACACAGACAAACAATCACACTCCCTGGGGGGTATCCACCAACATCACACACAAACAGGGATGCCAGAACCAATGTCTGCACAAAAACAACAGCCAAACACATAACACAACAAAAACACACACAGAACCACAAGAAGACCAGACATGACCTGTGCAGCAAAACTGTGGAAAGGCAATGGGAGCACGGACAGAACAGGAGTGCACAACTCCATCAGTCAGGAACAATGCACAGACAACATACCACAACACAGACAAGAAGTGCACCATCACAAAACAATCATGGACACAAACTGGGAGAAATGCCCCTACGATGACACACAGACAGACATACCAGACCACCCATCAAGTCAACATGGTGTCATAGTGTACCACATGCCTGTACATGCACAAGAATGACAAGTGACAGCTCAAATATGAGAGGAGAAAACACCAAGGAAGCACCTAAAACAAGCACAGGAAATAGAATAGACCTAAGTTCATTTGACAGACACACAAGTAAGGCACACCACACCAGCAACACACATCTGAATGAAACACACCACACCAACAAAACACACACGCTGACATGCAAATAGAACACCAAACACAGAGCATCTGTCAGCTGCAAGAGACAACACAGCCCAAACACTGCACAAAGCCACATCAAACACACAACAGATGCACATGCCAATAAATCACATTGCAAACACAGCAGAACATCAGGGGATGCACACCAGGCAAGGACAAGGAAACATACACCCATAGCACTGCATGCACACCAAGCAGTGTGTGCACACCAAACATAACAGTCCCACACAGATATGAGTGACACACCATGAACACCCACAACAAAAATCAAAACAGCACACTGACAACATCACACTCAGGAAGTGAAGCAGTCCCTCAGCAAACACACATACACATAACCCAACACCCACAGATGTATAAGTCTGGGACACCAAACTGGAAACAACCTGACCAGAGGACTGTGCAGCACAAGCAGTTGAACTGCATATGAACAACCATGACTGCTAAACAGTACAAGAGAATCACATATAACCATGTGGAAAAATGTCCCGAGTGGCACATTGCTCCTGCGCAAAGATCTGCACCACAAAGCACAGTGTCAAAAATGAAGTGATGGGGAGGCACACACATAGGCAGCCCAAGGGGACAGCTGACATGAAAGTGAAGTGTATGTCAGTAGTGGACATGGCAGGAGTGTACCATACACAAATAGATGGAGTGCAGACTCACAATTGCTAGGCATCTGAAGCACAAATAGTTTAAGTTTATTTTATTTTTGCATAGTTAATTAAAACCATTGCAATAAAACGATTCCAAAATTCATAAAGCATCCATGTTTAAAACCAATAAAAACTAAAGAGTGAAAAATTCATTACAGTTTAAAATGATAGTTCAATTGCGCTAATTAGAGATAAACATTAATTCGCTGGATGCTGGAAAGTGTGCATCTCAGATATGCCTTTCTCTCGCCCAGCATAACCATTTGTCGTGTCTTCCACATGGACTCTGCTTGTTGCAAAATGTGTCCCTCTGCTGCTGGCAGTCATCCTTAATAAGATTCTACTAAGTCCTTTTGCCTGTCTACTGGTCAGCTTGGGCCGGCGGGTTTTGTAGAGTATTTTTCGATATTTTTGGCATTCTCCGCTCAGCCACCATCAGACATTTTACAAATCTGCAATTTAGTTTGATATTTGATGGGTTTAAGCAGGCCAGCATTGCTTGCCTTCTGGTGCGGATGCCTTTCTGCTTAAATGGTTCTTTAAGGAACTGTTGCCGTGCTTGGTGCAACTCTTCACATAGGCAGATTACGTGAAGGATGTCACCGTTGTTGATGTTACACAGCCTGCAAGTATTTTGTCCATTTGTCCTCAGCCATGGTGGAAGGTGATCAGTACATGGAAGAATCCCCAGTCTGTACCTTAAAAAGTTCATTTTTATGGCTTTGGGATAGCCCTGATTGAAGTATGTTTGTGGAGTTAGTGATTTGTAGGAGTTGAGGGTCATCCATGCGTGAGATCTTTTTGAGAAACTCGCCTTGTCCTCCAGTAAGGAGATTGATTTTACGTATTTCCAGACTCATTTTTTGAAGTTGGGGTGACCGAGTTGTGCATCCCAGAGATCAGAGAGTTTGGTGGCTCCCAAGGCTAACTGAAGATGGTACCTCGCCTCAGAGAAATCCCTGTGTTCTATGTCGCGCCACAGCAGATAGTTTAGCGTGTTTGTAGTGGCGCTTCTTATCTTGTGCAAACAGATTATATATGCCCCGTACCTGGCTAAAACTTGTTTTTGAAGGCCAAACTCCAGCCTTATTTGAGCCGGTGATGTATAAAGCGGGAGGCAGAACATAGTTCTATAAGCTTTAACCTGCACTCTATCCAGGTCTTTAGCGTCTCTTCCCCGCATCGCCTCACTACCATAAGTGATCGAGGGGAGAAGTTTGGCCTGAACTACCCTCAGTAGCGGGGTCAAAGTCGGGCCCATCAGTTGCTTTGCAAGGTTTTTCATCGTCATGGCGATCAGTAGACCTCTCCTTCTTATTTCCTGTTTAGGACGCACAAACGACCCTTCCTTGTCGAATGTAACTCCCAAGTACTTATACTCACAAGCTGGGTCAATTTTTGTGCCGCCGAGGAACCAGTTCCTCTGTGGGTTCCTTTTGGTATTTATAGACATTGTCCGTGTCTTCCTAAGATTTATTTTTAGATTGTTTTCTGTGGCGTATTTCTGCATTTCCGTCAGTAGATGTTGAAGGCCGATGTGAGTGTGACTGAGCAGCACTACGTCATCTGCATACATAAGATTGGTTAAAGTTTTCCCTCCTACCCTTGGAGAGTGGGAGTTGCAGACGTCGAGCACTTTTGGGAGATCCGCCATGAAAAGATTGAACAAGGTTGGTGCAAGCACACAACCCTGTTTCAGTCCTTTTGTAGTCGGCACTTTTGAGGACAGGTGGGTACCACCGTCTAGTTTCACCTGCACCCAGGTATCCGTGTGTAAGAGCATCAGCATATTTAGGGTAGTCTGTGGTATGCCCCATCGCGCCAGTTTCCCCCACAGTCTGCCTCTCATCTACATTGTCAAAGGCAGCACTGAAGTCAATGTAACACAAATGCAGAGGAATCTTAGATGATTTTGCTGCGTCAATTATTAGCGAGATTGCGAGGATATTTGTAGATGTTCCAGTCGTTTTGCGGAAGCCGGTCTGATTCAGCGGTATTATCTGGTTTGACTCAGCCCAGAGTGTAAGCTCCTCTAGTATGATGCCTGCAAATTATTTAGCTTCGTTGTCAATAAGAGCTACTAGGCGGAAGTTTTTTGGCTCGGCCTTATCTGCTTTTTTGTAAATTGGGACTATTGTCAAGCCCCTCCAGGATTCTGGTATTCTGTTTATCAATCTAATTTCCAGAAATAGAGGTTGCAGGATATCCACCCACTCTTCACTCTTTGCTTTGAAGAGGGCAGGTGGAATACCATTCGGTCCCGAGGCACCTTCTTTCCTGCCTTTAGCGATCTGTTTTTTAATTAAGTCTGACAACTGGCGCCTCAGTGCCGCCGAAGGTTTGGTTTCTGTGTCTGGATAGACCTGCTCCCTTTTCTCTGAAACGCTTGTTTCCGGTTGTCTCTCTGGAATCCAGCTGATGACCGTTTGGACTCCTGCATTTTCTGTATGGTTGTTGAAATGACTGGAGAGATATTTTATCCAAATTGCTTCCGAAATGTGAGACCCTATACCTTTGTGTTGTGGACGTATGATCCCATTAACTGTTTTCCAGAAGTGGGCACTGTTGTTGCTATTTGTGTCGTATAGGAGTTTTGCCCAGACTTCATTCTCGCCATCTCTATTGATGTTCCATTTTAATCTTTTAAGCGCTGCCCTTTGATGTTTTAGGGATACTCGTGCACTAGTGTTCCCTGGGGATCTTCCCAGCTTGCGCAGAATCGAATTTATTGATCTTTTGAGTTTTTTTTTATCTTTACTCTCTGTTCTTTCTTTGAGTTGCTATTACTGCCCTCTTTCCGAAAGTTGTCTTTTGAGGGGGGAGTGACTGCAAGCTTTTTCAACAGTGTGGCCAATGAAATGACCCCAGTAAGTGATATGGTCATCTGTGGACGAGGCTAGCGAATTGAAGAGCTGTATTGCAGCTTCTGCCTGCAGGTTTGAATTGTCTGTTGTGCATTTGATCCTTTTTAGATTCAAGGTGTGAGTCGCGCCCAGACATATCTCTGGCCTGATTAGGCTCGGCACAGTTGCTGTTAGATGAATTTCCTGGGGCCGATGATCGCTGTCGCCCATGACCCCCATTCTGTACCCAAGAATATATGGGAACAGCGCAAGGCTTGCGAAGGTGTAATCCAGTATGGAGCTTGTTGTCATGGAGTAAAAAGATTTGACTGGAGGAGAGTCTTCCGGAAATCTTCCATTTAATGTGCGAAGATTTTGGTGTTCTAGGTCATCAAGGAAGGTGCTGTTGCGGCATTTTTTCTTCCTGTGTAGTGGGACACTTTGTGTAGGTATGTTGCAGACTCTACTTAGAGCCAGTGCTTCCTCCCCTTCTGCCGAGCCAATGAGATAATGGTTTAGGTCCCCTGTCAAGATGAATGATAGGTTTTCCATCTCAGTAGCGTACTCGGCCAATTGGTTGGTAATTTTGGTCGAGACTTTCGCTTTGCTTTCCGGATATACATTCATTATACAGACCTCCATTTCATTTCCATCGAAGATGATGCTAATTGTGACTGCCAGTGTTGTACTTGTCATTGAGTCCATGATGGTTGCTGAGGCTATGGTCGTTGTGGAAACATAGGTGGCCAGTCCTCCCGAGTGATGGCCAAACCTGTCGGTCCTTGTAGCTGGTGTGGCGAAGCATGTGTAACCCTCGATGTGCTGTGGGTGCTTGAGCCAATTTTCTTGCAACATGATTATATCCAAGATGGTGACGTAGTTCAGAAACTCAGGGTCTTCTATTTTTGTTGCTAAGCCATTAACGTTCCACGAGCATAGCCCTGTGGCAGGTTCCTTTGCCCTGCTGTAGTCTCTATCTCGTGGATTGCGTCAGTCCTCCTCGGAGCGTATAGTGATTGTACAAGATAATACTTCCCTTGTTGGACCTTGATTTGTGTGAGTGACTGCCTTCGAACATAGATCTGGTCGATCCCATTGGCTGCTGGTGCTCCTTTTTCGCGATCTTGCCCACGCGCTTCTGAGTACGCTGTTTGAGTGCGCTTGTTTTTTTTTATTACTGGGCTTGCCATGCTCAGTAATGGAAAAGGGTAGGCTGGTTTTTGAAAGGGGGCCATATTGATGCCCCAGTTTTTAAATATCCCCAACTCAGCTAAGATTGTTATTCCTACTAGTGGGTAGTGAGGTCTCCGCTGCGCAAAGTCTGATGGTTTAAGTGTCTAAGACCAAATTTACAAAAGTTGCATCAAAGGGAAACTCAAACAGCCACCCCCCCACGTTGTTAATTTACAATTGCAAGTTTCCCTCAAATCTAATGAATAATGTGAATTAAGTGATGGTTGTAAACATTGGTTACATGTAAAAATGCAGTTGATTGTTGAAGGATTTTAATGCCTCAGTGTACTAGGTTTGGTATAATTCTCTCCCACTTTCTTTTTGTCTTTTGGGCTCTCTTCTTCCCTTTTCTGATCTGTCTACCTTATTCTTATGGTTATTCTTACGACTAACCCAGGCACATGAATCGCTTTTGGTTGAGAATATATTATGTGTGTTATATTGACCGAGTAGCTGTTTCTGTTACGTTTTATAATTCTGTAAGGACATGATTGAATGAGGTCAATTCATGCCCATTAAAGTTGATCTTCTGTTTTATGATTGACATTTTGAGAGGTAGATAATTAAATAAGGAAATAGTATTTGGGAAACCTTTTAAACCATTCTAATATGACGCCTATTAGTATGAGGTGAAAGCGCAATAGTGAGCGGGTAAGTCCGTCCTTGCTGTTCAATTGGTTTCGTTAAAATAAATAATGTGGTAAACATGGCGCTGATGCAACATGCCATATACACCTCTCGGCATTACGCGCTGGCAGGCTTCGCTTCGACACTGGAGGTGAGGCTTCAAATAATACAGTTAGGTATTGAATTATTGTTTTAGAAGATCATTTTAAAAAGAATTGCATTTAAATATAATATTGGTAAAGCGATGTATGACATTTTGGTATTATGATTTGGAGAGCAAGATTAGCGTACTAGCACTGTGTTCTGTTTGGACATTATTGAATGAGGTCAATTCATGCCCATAAAGTAGATATCCTGCTTTACGATTGATATTCTGAGAGGCTTATAACCAAATGAGTAAATAGTATTTGCAAAATACTTTTAAACCGTTTCAATATGGCGTCTATTAGTGAGGAGTGAAAGCGTAACAGGTAGCGAGTAAGTCCTTTTTTGTTGTTTACCTGGTCTTGTTAACCTCATCGCTGCTTATGACGGAGTGGTTCCGTCATGCGCGTCGGTCGCGCTGTGCGCATGATGGAACCACTCCGTCATGGCCCCGCCCGCGCACGGAACCTTCAGCACGGCGCGGTAATACGCGCCGCGCTGAATGGGTTAAAATAAATAAAGTTGTAAACATGGCGCTGATGCAACACGCCATACATACCTCTCAGCAATACACGCTGGAAGACTTCGCTTTGATACTGGAGGTGAGGCTTTGAAGAATTACAGTTAGGCATAGAATTATTGTTTTCGAAGTTAGTTTCAAAAGAATAACCATTTAAGCTTAATAGCGGCAAAACGAGGTATGAAATGTAGGTAATGGAGGTTGGAGAGCAAAGATCAGTGCTCTAAAATAGTGTTCAATGTTGTATTTGGTAATGAATATTATTTTTAAATTAAATATAAACAAATGGGGTTAAAAGTGCATTGTTAGATGGAACTATGTAAAAATGTTAAGTAATTGGTTATGGGAGGAGACGCCCTTAGTCTCTTAATAAACATGTATGTCTTCTCTGTGTTAGGAGATAGCAAACAAGGAGAGTCTGTCACATGCTGGTCATTGGAAAGATTGTTAATATCGAACTTGTATTATGGAAATAGGAAGCACCATACTTGGATTATGGTGAGTGGATGGAATGATCCAATAATATAGAATCTATGACAATATTAGGACTTTAATTGATAGGAGTTTTGTTCTCCCGTTTTTATTTAGATTTTATGGTGATATTAATGAATAAAGGATTATCTATATTGTATATGCTGCTCAAGGTGAGTAGCTTTTATCCTGTAGCTCTAAAGCATGTTTTTTTTTCGGTGTCTGTCAAAATCACGTTAGAGTGTATTTGTGTTCAAAAATTTAAAAAATTAAAAATAAGTTTACATTTTGGAAAATACTTGTTGATTGAAAAATAGCTTGTTAGATTATGATATGATTTTCTTTATGAAAAATCATGTAATATCTATAATCTTCTAATTGGTGGTTGGTATGCTATATGCACATTTCGGGGACATTTCTTATTTCTCAGTTTCTGTTTCTCACTTTTTCCCCCTTCGGTGGATTAGATTGTATATCTATCTATTACAGCCCTGAGGAAGTCTTTTGGAAAATGTTACCAAAGACGAAACACGTGTTGGCTGTACTATCTGAGAACGGAATTTGTGTGTAAACAAGTCTTCCAGAGAAACTACAGAATCTGAAAATAAAGATTGTGGACGTATACTGGATGCTATCAATTTTTTATGGACTTACGTATGGAAATTTTATTGTATAACATAGAGACATATACATCTTGTTATTGCTCAGGGAACCATTTTTTGATTCAGCTAAGGTTGTGTCTGCAATTTTGCTTGAGGACCAAGTTGTCTTTGTTGCCTCTGTGCTTTGGGGATTAACAGCGCGTATGAACTCTACAGAAAGTAGATCCTTTGTGCTTATGCCAGCCAGGTTTGAAATGGAATTCATTAATCTGAGAATATTTCCTCGATTTAGCAAGTCCTGTTGTCCCTTTGAGGTGTATTGAGGATAGAAGACCAAGACCTCTGTTTCCTGCTGTCTACTTTCTGATATTTGTTGTGACGCTGGTTGTAGATGTATTGTAGCCATTGATTCACTGTTTGATTTTTCGAGCTGTGTTTCCAGTTGGTTGCTTGGTCCTTCTGCCATGGGGTTCTTTGTATTTAGTTTTGATGTTATAAACTTTAGGCATGTTTTCTTTGGTTCTTGCCCCCTGTCCTGTGCCTTTTTTTCCAATGGCTTCCAGCTAGGGTTGATTGTGGTTGGTGTGATAGTAATTTCTATCTCTCTAGATGGTAATTCTTGATTTGGCCTAATTGTTGTTCCAAGAATTTCTCTTATGGCCCCTGTGTTTAAGCTTGTGTTGGTGATTTTTTGCTCTCTTTTGATCAAACTTATTGCCGCTAAGTTGCGCATCTGTCCACGTGCCTGATCTACGAGTGCAGGTTCGTTGGATAAGTGTCTTGTTTCTCCCCTTAGATCTTGGCTGTTTATTGACTGTTGGTGGATGCATCTTTCTTTTTTCTTGTCTTTGTTCTTCTTTTTGTTCTGTTTTGTCCATTAGTGGCGATCCTTGCCCCTTTGTTTCTCCAAGTTCCATACTTGTCCTACTTGCGATTTGCTGTTTTGGGTTTATTCCCTGTACCAAGGGGTGTTTGGAAATGGGTGGGATCAGTTGTGCCTGATGTATTAGCCCTGCATCTCTGTAGTTGGTTTCATGTTTACTCTGAGAGCTTGAAAAAAATAGAGAAGTATTTTGTTGTGTTTGTTTGGGGCTTTTGATTGCGCCCTTTCCTTTTTTGTTGGCGACGTTGTTTGGCATTGAGTTCTTGGAGTTCTACGTCTCCGGACCATACCGTCTTCTCAGTGTACGCCTCAGGGTTGCCTTTTAGCACATTGCCAATTTTTTTTCTGTCGGTTGTTCTCTCTGTGCTATTGGAGGTGCAGTGGTCTTTTGTTGTATTTTCTGCTGTTAAGTATTTGATATTGTTCATCAGACCAGTTAGCATTGAGGGCAGTGTGGATAATTTGTCGACAACCTAGTTGCAGTTACAGCTAAGATAGGTGTTTGTTTGTGGTCTTGTTATCAGGCCATTCAAGTTTCCCAGTTTTTCGTCAATACCTGCAGTCAAAACTGCCAGTGTGTTCAAAAGTGTTAGTTGTATCTCCATCTCTTCTGATTGGTATTTCAGTGCTTCAACAGCTAGTTGAATTGTGTTTAGTAGAGAAGTCCAAGTGCCAGTGTTTTGTTCCTTTCTGAGCTCTTTCTCGTTCATGCTTCTTTCTCGTTCATGCTTTAGTTGTTATGTTCTGCCAAGTTGGTGTTCCGGGGAGACTCTTGTGGAGATTCTTGGTGAGGGTGCGCTCTCTGATCTTGATCTGAGCTGTAAGTTGCGAGCATGTCTTCCCATTCTAGTGTATTTAGGTAGGACACAATCGCCCTGCCCTCTTCTTTCTGGCTTAGGTCCTGTGTCCCTGAGCATGATCCTCCATGTTGGGTAGGCATGCTTCCTTGGGCAGGAGGATGTGGAGTTGGTGAAAGTATTTTGTTTGCGTGATCTGTTGTCTTGAATGGCGTGCTGTAACTTCTGATCGACATATTGGTTGAGGGGCTGAAGTTAAATTCACTTTGTTCCTCCTCTTCTCTTATTAATTCTGCACCGGGTTCCCGCTTGGCCTTGGGTTTTTCGGTGGTCCAGTTCTCGACTCTGGCGTCTGGCGTCAAGTTGCGATGGTGTGACAGCTGTTTTTTGAGGTTTGTGTTCTGCAGTCAGAGTCCTCTGGCTGCTGCCCTGTCAGCTCTTTTTTATAGGGGAGCATCCTGAGTTGGTGGCGCTGATTTGTGCCCCTTCTTCTCCCACTGAGTCATTGCTGTCTTTGCTCTTTACCTTAGTCTTGTTGGTAGCACAGTCTTCCGCTCTGGTAACGAGTTGTGACAGAGCATCAGCTATTTTCTGGGGCTCTTGTCTTGCAATCGGGCTCCTCTGGATGCTGCCCTGGCAGCTTGTTTTTGCTGGGGAGCACCCCGAGGTGCCAGGCATTCCCACAGAAACAGCTGGGGGTTTGGTACCTGCTATCTTTGCCCCTGTTAGTAATTGATGCCTATAATTTAGCAGCTGACCTTGATGCTGTAGTGCCACATGTTTGTCTGCACAGATAGGGGATGGTATGACACCACACCCCACATGCCATACTAGAGGCAATAAAGCCCCATGTGACAGCAATGCATGGAAAAACACACCCACAATGTCAGTCTGGCTGAGCAGGTATGTACAGTGACCACAAACAGCATCAAGACACATGGATGATCAACAAAACACAACACTGACTTTCCAGTCACATACTCTGCATACTCACAATTGCCAATACCAACAAGTAAGAGTCAGCCAGAACTGCAAGGACACAACAACACACTGCACAGTGCACAACATACAATACACACATGTGCACACAATCACAATAACAGGGCTGAACAATCACACAAACAGGCAATCAACTCCTGGGTGACACATGTGTGTAGTTGACATTGCAGGGGCACACACACATCAACACTCCCGACAAATCAACCCCTTCACACTGCACACTTCTTGACCACCCAAGTGCACACATTGAAAGTAACCCATGTGACTAGGATGACTGACCATCTCAAGATGACTATACACCTACACTGCTGAGGAACACATAAAGTAAGATCACACATACATGATGACCGTGGCCAGCCTGCCTGCAATCCTGTGGATAGAATCCCACTCTCTGCTGGCAGTGCCTCCAAACCTGACATGTGTACAATATAGCTAATATGAACAAAGTATGATAATGACAACAGTATTTCAAATAAAACCACCATAATTGCACCCACAAGCATCAGAGTCAGGAAGAACTGGAGTCCCTGTCAGCCTTGTAAAAACTAGAAAAAAGTGAGACAAGCCATTGGCAATGTTCAAGTGGCATACAGAGCATGTGGCACAGTAGACCATACACACACAGAAAATACTTTAATCAGTAAGGACACTGACAAAACAGACAACAGGAGCAACTGTCTTTATTCACATAATGCACAGATAGGCGCCAATTTTAGACAACAGCAAGTCCAGTGGCCAGCACAAAGTGCAGAGTAGTTACATGAGAAGCTGCACAGGCAAGTATGAAACAGCAGTGAACAACAAGGCCAGTGGCCAGTCCAAGGGGCAGAGTAGTTACATGAGAAGCTGCACAGGCAAGGGGTAAACAGCAGTGAACAACCAAGCCAGTGGCCAGTCCAATGTGCACAGTGAGTCCATGAGAAGCTGCATAGGCAAGGGGTAACCAGCAGTGAACAACAAGGCCAGTGGCCAGTCCAATGTACAGAGTGACTCCATGAGAAGCTGCACAGGCAAGGGGTACCAGCAGTGAACAACAAGGCCAGTGGCCAGTCGAATGTGCAGAGTGAGTCCATGAGAAGCTGGACAGGCAAGGGGTAGCCAGCCATGAACAACAAGGCCAGTGGTCAGTCCAATGTGCAGAGTGAGTCCATGGGAAGCTGCCCAGGCAAGGGGTAACCAGCAGTGAACAACAAGACCAGTGGCCAGTCCAATTTGCAGTGTGAGTCCATGAGAAGCTGTACAGGCAAGGGGTAACTAGCAGTGAACAACAAGACCAGTGGCCAGCACAAAGTGCAGAGTGAGTCCATGAGAAGCTGCACAGGCAAGGGGTAACCAGCAGTGAACAACAAGGCCAGTGGCCAGCACAAAATGCAGAGTGGGCCCATGAGCAGCTGCACAGGCAAGGGGTAACCAGCAGTGAACAACAAGGCCAGTGGCCAGCACAAAGTGCAGAGTGGGCCCATGAGAGGCTGCACAGGTAAGGGGTAACCAGCAGCGAACAACAAGGCGAGTGGCCAGTCCAAAGGGCAGAGCAGTTACAGGAGAAGCTGCCCAGGGAATGTGTGCGACTGTACCCTGCCATGGTCAGCAACACAGTCAGGGGGGTAGGAATGTGCAGTACAGGCACCGCTGTGGGAGAGACAGGTGTTTTAGGGTGGCTACCACTCAGACTTGGACTCAGACTTGGCTGTCAGTCGGACTGGGAGCTGGCTGTGTGTGGGTACAGTTGGAGGCCTGGACCGGAGAGAGAGAGGTCCAGCTGAGGTAGAGGCATCAGTGGCTTGTTAAGCCGGAGGGCTGCTTGGACCAGGTGGTGTAGTGGCACGTGGAGGTGGAGTCATGCAGCCGTGAGACACAGTGTGGGTGGGAGATTGTGGAAGGGTGCCTTTCCACTTCTTGGGGACTCAAAATGGCTTCCCTGTCTTGGGATTAATGGGAAGTGGTGTGGACACAACAGGCACACTAACCACCAAAGCTGCATCAGGTGCAGACGATGGCCCACCCTCTGGGGACATGCTGGATCCTGCAGTTCGCTTGGCCTGGCCTTGCCTTTGCACCTCCATCCCCTGTTTACCAGGTGTTCCCCCTATAGTGCCCTCCTTCCCCTGCTTCACTAGGCTTTGGATGGGAGTCTAGGTTGTGGGTGAATCTGCCTTGGAGCTCTTCTTATGTGTACTCTTAGCAGGCACCACCTTCTCAGTGGGCACGGAAACTGTTGGCTTGTATTTGCGAGACGCTTTTGGGACAGGAAATGGGGATGCCTCTGAGGCATGTGACCCTGAGGTCTTGTTGCAGGGATTCTGCACATATACAGAACTAAGCGCAGGAAACCAGGACCTCAGTGTGTAGTGGTGTAACAAAATACCCACCTCAGTACCCAGATCCCCTATCCGACTAACTATAGTGTCTCATTCTTTCTACGTACTAAAGCGAAGCTACTAATGATTAGGTACCCTAGAACATGTTACTTCCTCTTCTCTCAGGATATGTGGGAACAAGAACACTCTTTCGCTCAAACTCTCGTACTTGTCCACAACATGAGTAAATAGAGTCAAAGTATAGTTTAAAATGTTTATTTTAACTAACGTGCTCCATAATGCAATACATGAGCCAGTACTAGCAGCAAAATGCCTAGAATCAAACAAATCAGCATGGTTACAATTCCATATAGAACAAAAGGGGAAATCATATTATAATGGTAGTGGGAACAGGACTATAGCGCCTTGCCAGTTGCCACCCTCCCCGTGCTAGAAGCTAGTTTATTATAATTATAGAAGACCTCCAGACTTTGTCAGGGGGACGCCATACCTCTGAGTTCAGATGCAGGAATTTACATCCCCGGACAAGTTCCGCTCCTCTATCCTGGAAAGCGTTTTCTCCAAGTGTGTTAACATGCATGCACAGCAATATTAAGAGCACCAGATTTCCAGGGTTGCAGCTGTGTTCTATGTTATGGCTAGGGACGTGAGACTGACCAAAGCAATTCAACAGAGCTCATTGTTTTTTTTACCTTGAACACGCTGTGCAGATGAGGAGCAGAGTGTTCAACCAAATACGTGACATACAGACAGTTCTCATGTGAAAGCAAGCAAGCAAAGAGTTTACCAGAAATGGGCCATGTAGTAACGTGAGCAAAAGCAGCAAAATGGCGTCCAACTTATGCTAACTTAGCAATGTCTGTAGGTGTGTCCTTATCCTCACTATACCCTCCCCTTGGTCAGTCCATGGGACAGTGTTCTTAGAGTGAACACAGCTTTCAAAGGTCTGAGCAAGAATCAAGAGCAATTGTATCAGTGATACCTTTGATTTGCGAGGAATATTCGTAAAGAGAAAGAAAGTGAGAAAAAAATAGTTTGTGTCCAAAAAGGCACACATAATTTTTTTTTTTAAATCCAACATGGATACTGTGGCTGATTCAATCCAGCAGGGTGTATGTTGACTTCCTCCAAGAGGAAGTCATTGTTCTCGGCAGAAAAAAGTGTTGCCTTCCAATTAAGCAGAGTGAATGAACATATATGTTCTTCAATTACGGGTGCTTCCAGCACCATTAAAGGACAGCTTGCATGATACTCAAAGTAACTCCGTTGTAGGAAATCATGTGCTGCTGCAAAGATATCCCATTCAGCCAGAACTTCCAGCGCCGCTGTGCAGGCCATAATCCCAACAGCGGAACATTCCTGCTCATGGGCCACTAAGGGACTCAATAGCAGTTCAAAATCAGGTGGAGGAAATACTGTATTGGAGAGGCAAAGATCCAATGCCCATTGAAAGGGACAATCCAAGCAGTGGAAGACAGGTTGCACGCAAGTGAAATAGGCTGCACGAAAAGAGAATCCATAAGCCATGCTTACTGTGGCCAAGGGTAGAGCACCATAGCATTCAAGCATATGGCTACAGAGTATCTGCAGCCGGAGTTTGCCGTGCAGAGCCACAGGAAGTGCATCCATTTCGTAGCAGGCAAATCAACAGCAATAACCCAGCGGCTAAGGCAAGTAATAATGGGAAGCCACCGAGACGCTGAAAAAAATAGAATGAATAAAAGCGGGTATCACACCAAATATAGTTTGGAAAGCGGTCACACGGCAAAAGCCCACAAATGTGAAAAAATGGGCAATGCCAGTACTGTTGGAAGCATTGAAAATAGTGTGAATTAACGCACCGAAGTGTAGTGGGAGTTCTGTATTTAGAAGGGATTGGACCTCTGTAGGGGTGTTAGCCACATGAAGGACGAATGTCTCACGGGCAGATGTGAGAGAAACTTCTTTTTGGGATAGCAATGCTCTTATTCTGCTCAACCTAGTGAAATCTGCCTTCAGGGTTGGAATGGAAGGCCAAATCAAGTTATCAAGTCTCTTGCGTGGGGATGTTAAAAGAACATTTTTACTGCAAACCACAAGCTGAGAAACAGTGACTATGTAAGTGATGCCGGCTAACATGCCACAGCAATCCTCATTATTTAAAAGAAAATAACTACCATTCGCAAGTAGTGTGAAAGTTGGTGTTATAGATGGCACGGGCGTACCTTTCAAAACACATGCAAGATTTGGGGCTGTAAGGTTACACGCGCTGTGTAATTTGATGTTTTTACACACAAGGGAATGACCTATTGTGTTTTCACATGATTCCCCAGTAAGGTATACTTCTTTGTCATCCCTAAGTCATCTGGATGTTAAAGACACTGACCATACTTCGTGTAAAAATGCACTTCCCAATGGCTCATAGCGGCCTAATGGATAGTGTTTAATATATGAGGTAAATATAAACAAGGAAAACAGGAATGTTATCAACCCATGGATGAGCCAGACAGCAGAGTCTGTTTCCGCCATAGAGAATGGTAATGGGTCCAACGTTTCAATATGCAACAGAGAATATGTAGCATCTTTCATGGACATAACGATGACACGTTCAGGTAAACCCATGGATCTTTACTTATCTTCAGAGTCTGTAAAGTCCAGGCAAATTGCATAACTGAGAGCTATTGATTCTGACCATGATACAAAACAGAAACATCCTCTTGCACGATGTCAACAGCAGACAAAACAATATTGTCCAATGTATAAATGCGGGAAGAAAGGGTGTTAATACTATTATCAACAACAAGCACTTTTTCAAGATTAGCCTAATCTTTTGCGCTTAAACGCAAAACTACTTCAATTTGGGATAGTTTCCAGTTTTCATTGTAAGTAGCACATATAAATCTTTTTAATCTAGGACCCGTGGGTCCCTTTATAAAATCGGTTAAATCAATGTCACCTGATAATAATGACAAATGTTGTTTAACTGAAGCAAGTGACGAGTGTTGTAACCAGTTTTGACAAAGATTCCCTACCAAATATGTGGTAACAGAATGGGTGCTTGAAAAACGAGGATCAGGCCTATCCTGGTTGTAACCAGGAGCCTTGGCAAGGAAACGAAGTTGGCAAGCATCTGAACTAGTTTGCCAAACCAACCATCCTATGGGGTCGAGACTAGACAGATTAAAGCTGTCATTTTTAAAAAGTGATTGCAATTCATCAATGGAATAATTAGTAAAACTGCTCCAGTTCTCATAAGCAGACAGAGCAGGGATAACAGGTGCATTCATTTGTTTAGAAGTTGCCAAACCAAAACAGGTAGTTTGATAAATTGAGTCATTTAAAAATAAAATCTGTGTTGGGATGAGGCAGGCATGGTGTAACGCCTCTGTGCCTCGCACCAGCCAAGATTTAGAACCCCAGACAGATTTAAGATCAATTGTTGACTTTCACAGCTCATAGCCCCCAACTGTTAAATCATCTATAAAGGATGGATTTGGAATATAATAATTTAGTATGGGTGAGCATCACCTTAGAATTATAGGAAACATTCAATTTAAAATAGAACAAACCAGGGTTTGATGTGTCAAAATCTGTAAAATAGGTAATTTTTTTTTTCAAAAAACGTATTAGAGCTGCCTCTCAAAGGTGCTGGGCAATGTTCCCATTGTGTATAATTAAAAACATTTCTAAACGTATTGGCTTTATACAGATAATGATGACCATAGCGCTGGAAGCAAAACAAATCAGCATAGCTTGCATTATTCAAATGCAAAATTTCAGCATCAAAAGCAGCATAATATTTCAAATCAGTGAACAAGGATTGCACAGCTTGAATGTCCCAATCATTTGATCTTATGTTATGTTTCACGACATCCCCCATTGAAACACGAAGTACATTAGGGACATTAATAATCTTCGTAGGGCCATGGATTTGAAAAATCTACAGCATCCCAAACAATGACTGGCCAGGCAGTGATGTTGACAAAAGTCTAGTCTCTTTTCATGATGTATTACGAGGAGTGCAGAGCCAAAGTTCCATCAACCAATTTAACTGCAAAGCGTTCAGGAAGATAGTGGCCATTGATCAGAAGAAAAAACAAAGTCACAAAACCAATGGACATGAACAAAAAATTGCGATTAGCTCCAACCAGATGTAAGTCCAAGGTGGAATCAAGTAAGTTAGTTTAAACCAGGCAACAAAAATGCAAAATTTGAAAGGGGCCTGTGATGCTGTGGAACGTGAGTCAAAGGAAAAACCTGATTCATTAATGACTTCAGGTCGCACGCCAGGCAATAACATGGAATTGGGAAATGCATATTCAGTTTCCTCATTATGGGCCATATGTAGGTAGCATACAAGTTACCACTTCTTAAATACCGAACTTTACCGATTCGGTATTTAAGAAGTGGTAACTCGTATGTAGGTAATCATTCAGTAAATATTACCGAATCGGAGAAATTCGGTAATTACCGAATCGGTATTTACCGATTCGGTAATGAGGCATACCTTTCCATTGATTGAATCAATGGGAAGGTATGCCCATTACCGAATCGGTAAATACCGATTCGGTAATGGGGGAGCACATTCAAGGGTGGCAGGGTGTCACATTGACACCCTGTTGCACCCCTGATTCCTGCATGTGTGCACATGTGGCGCACATACATGCCCTAAGGGCATGTATGTCTGCCACATGGCACTGTTAGTCCAGCAAAATATTGCTTTTTGCAATGAATTCGGTATTTAGCACCAACATATATTTGGTGCTAAATACCGAATTATTTTCCCTACACATCACTTATTTGAGTGTCACCTACATCTCATTTCAGGATTCGGTATTTACCGAATCGGTAAAATTACCGATTCGGTAATTTTACCGATTCGGTAAATTACCGAATCCTGAAATGTTCCCCCTACATAGCAAAAGCCTAAATACCGGTCGGTAACGGTATATTTACTGAAAATCGGCCGTTACCGACTGGTTTTAGGCTACCTACATATGGCCCTATGTGTTGAAGCAGTCGGAAACAACAAGGGATTGTGAACAGAAGGTACCTCAATGGCGGTGTCATCCTGTGCGGTGTTAGAAGCGGTCAAACCTGGATCTCTAGATACTGTTGTTGTAGACACTGCTGGTGTGATGCTATTCAGGATTGGCCAGATGTTGTAGCTTGACATTGTCAATTGAGATGTATCAGTTGTCTTTTCGACCAGGAAGTGGTGGTAAAATGACTGAACGAGTACCCTGCACTCCTAGCACTGGGACCGGTGCTTGATAAGAGGGGCCAAACTATTTCTTGTTTTCCACCTTCTCTCGGACCAGGTCTTCGATTTTTGGTAGCCAGCCGACTACCGGAATCTGCAGCACAGCATCAGTGGGTGAGGGCAAATGTTCCTTTGCAAGGCTGTCACCGGCCTCTTGTAGATTCTGTAATACAGCACAATGATTATCTACGTCAAAGGATGTGGCAGACGCCGCACAGTCTGGACCATCAAGGTCGGGCACAAACATCTTCATGCCGAAGAGCATTTCGTATGGGATCCGCTCACCCAGAGATCTTCTAGGGAGTTTATTTAGTGCAGGTTGTACGCTATACAAATGGGCGAACATGTTCCTGCCAGTCCCTATTACCCTACCTGCCAAGGATTGCTTTAAGTCATGGTTCATTCGTTCCACAACTGCCCTCAGGCATGTATGGATACGAAAATTTGACCTGCACCCCCAAAGACCTCATGGTATTCTTGTAGGTCTTAGAGGCGAACGTGGGACCCTGGACCGGATGGAAAGTGCCACATGCAAAAATTCCCACAAAGACACGCAAATCCCTGATGACAGTTCGGGCATCAGCACTACATTTTGGCCAAACCCATAGAAAGCGTGTGCACGAATCAACTGCAAATAAGATGAACTTATAGGCAGTATCTGAAGAAAAAGGACCGCAGTGATCTAAATAAACACAACCAAAAGATTTATTAGAAATGCATAGCTCTGTTTGAGGTGGGCGCGTTGCCGTGGACGGTTTAATTTGCTGACAAATGTTACAAGAAAGCATGTAATTATGGGTTTGTTTATATAAGCCAGCCACCAGTAGCGCTGCTGCAAGATAGAAACAGTCGCAGACACTCCAGCATGTGCCAAGGCCATTCCTTTGTGTGCGGCTGTTATCAGTGCAGGCCTGCGGTACAAGTTGGGAATCAACCTGTTACCAACATCGTTAATTCTCACATAAGGAACATTATCGGGACTTAAATGATAAGAGTATTTGGAAGGGAAACCTTGTGGATAATTATCACCCTTCTCTGTAGCAGCTATTGCTGCCAAAATGTCATTATCAATCTTATTCATGGATCTTGTAACTGCTGCAACTGAACACGTGGCTACTGCTGATTTGGCAGCTTCATCTGCCAAACTGTTGCCAACAGCGTGTACTCCTACGCGCTGAAGACCAAGAGTGTGAATTACTTGTGTGAGAGGCAGACGGTATTTAAGATCTGGACTCGAACCCAAAGCATTTTATGTTTAATTGTGCTGCCCTTAAAATCACTATAATCATTTTGAGACCAAAAGAATAAGGGGCATATTCACAAGAAACTATTGTCAAACTAACATCACATTATCGCAGCCAAAGTTGTGATAAAAATACCTCCCCATTCACAAGCCTGTGTAAACAGCCCACAGCACCAGTTTACCCATGATAGCAGCCGCAAAAAACATTGCCACAGAGGCCCACCGCAACTATCGCTAATAAGATGCAGAGTGGGCATTCCCGTGCCCAAATCCGTGACAACATCACACCTCAACATTCTCAACGACCAGACAGAACTGTGATAAAAACACAAAACAGGCGATAAGGCTCGTTAGCACGAGGAAATCTACACCTGCTCTGACCTGGTGTAAGAGCCGACGGCAGCGTGCACCACAAAAGGGAGACCAGCCCAGGGCCACACCCGAAGGGCAACAGAAGCAATGGAGCCACCCATCATGAGGCCCGGACACCCAAGAGGGCCACAACACCCTCTGACACCACACCCAGGCCCACAACACCCCCTCTGGGACCACCCCCAACCCCGGACCAAGAAACTGCACACCAACACCATGAATCCCAATACAAACATTTTGCCTGATATCACACAAGCAGGAAAATCAACAGACATGCGTGGCCAGGAAATGGAGACTCAGTCAAACAGCAATGGAATCACCAACACAAAACACCAAACAAACAAAAGCCCAGACAACCCGTAGGATGAGTCCTAGCGGCTCCTCACAGGACAATCCGTAGCACACAGCTGGAAGACCAAATCCAAGAGAAGAAGGTGTGCCATGCGCCCAACAAGGGAAAGAGAGGGAGAGAGCGAGGGAGAGAGATGGAGTGAGATTGCACAAGCAGTGCATGGCCCCTCGGGCCTCTGCCTCCACATGCCAACATGTGTGCGTGTAGCATCATCCGTACACCATGAGCCCAAGGCCCTGTCCCAATCTCAGCGCCAAAGCCACATCACATTCCAAAAACGCAATTAGTAGTCAACTACGGGGATGAAAGCTCCTTTGTTCCAATGCAGAAGGCGGGAGGACACCTGCACCTCTGACCTTGGTCCAGAAAGCGCCTGGAACATCCTGAGAATAATGCCATGGCAGACGGGGATGACCCCCACTTCACGCATTCCCCAGATGAGCTATCTGACTCATCCACACACAGAAGCCCCTGCCTGTGGTACCCCCGCATGGCATGCCCTTGACACTCACGGAAACAGCAACCCACTCTCCCCAACTTCGCACACACAACCAAACCATTGCTCAGTGCTGTGGCATATCCTCCACACAACTGCCGCAGTTCAGAAGAGTGCCCATTTCACGAGACTCACCAACGCAATGGCAGGCCATACAGGGCACATGCACAACCCCCGTTACGTGGAACAGTACAGTGCACATATGCTGCACTTACTGGGTGCAGTGCCACTGGCAGTGCTGCGGATCAGATACCGGCTCAGCTTCCACATTGCCTGCATCAAATGCATCCAGTCCTGGTTCCACTGCCGAACATGCACATTCGAGTGTCCCATGGATGTCTGCCTATCCAACACAACGGTTGATGAATTGGACTATGACTTGTGTCTACGCCCCCTGTTGGATCACGAACAGGAGTGTAACCGAGATAGCCTTGCATGGGATGCTTTGACATGCTGCGTATGTATTGGTAGTTGTACATGGGAGATTGCACAATTCCTCATGTGCAGTGACCATATCGAGATGCTCCCCTATTGGGCTTTGTTGCAGATTGGTAAAACGGCGTGGGCTGAGCACACCTGCCCGGACCACTTAATGGATTGGCTCACCCTGGGGTTCCTTGAAAACAATAACAACGTACTATTGGAACACATTGCACATGAAGCTGCACGAGCATTCATGGACGAGTAACTACGTTCCTGCAGACACATCCGATTGGCACCCACAACACATGTCACAACAACTTGTTGCATCGTGGGGATAGCTCACACATCCCACCACAACAGAGGATACGTCTGCCTTCGTCCTGGGTGTGGATGCATGTGCGTGTAACAACGCGTGTGTACACACACCTGTTCAAGGTGATGAAGGACCCACTGCTGGGGAAAGCACACACATGTCAATGTTGCATGACATGTGCACCTGTCGGACCCGCACACCTGATCACTTTCCGGAGAGCAGACAATCGGCACACTCCGAAGACAGAGCACTATGCAGATCCCATGGGCAGTGAGTCGTGCCCCCTCACATGGGGAAATGGGCAGACGCCAAACAACACATGACTCATCCAGCAAGACAAGGTGGTCTGAGAGCGTTGCCATCCGTGATGAATGTTGCCCATTTTAGCCCCAACATTTTCTGAACTTCGAAATGTACCCATGCTACGTGCAGTTGTCTTGAGCATGTTCCTGCCTGTTGTGGCCCTTGCCTCGTCCGTACTGACACGCACATGCCAACAAAGTCTATGCAACTCCACTGAGGTCTAACTGTGAGGTGTGTTGTTTGGATTGTCCACTCTTGCGCCACAATGAGCATCTTCCCTACACAGGTAGGAACTGACTGACACATGTGCAATGGGGGGGTGTCCTTTTGGCAAGCTCCACCTCTGTGAACCAGACCTTGTAATTGGATGGGTGCTGGACACCATATGCACTTACGTGACTTCAGCAATGTGAGTATGGTGTTCAAGCAATGGAGCAATGTCATATATCAGAACAGAAGTAGATATGCGACAAGAACTTCAGGTGTCACATGTGGTGTAGGATACCACTCCTGGCCTGCTTTTGTTTTGGTCAGTCCTACACACAGCCCTATTCAATACATGGACGTGTGCCTACGTTGGGGGTTGTGAGATTGTTGTTGATGTGCAATGGGGACACAGCTAGTACTCACCTTCACAGTCATCCAATTGGCCATGTGTCTCAGGGATACACATGCGCATAGATGTCAGTTACCAGGGTGTACCTTCATGTGCAATGATTGTACCTATTTCCAGCCATACCTCCACATGTGAGTGAACATAGTGATGACACATCTGTGTGATTTAGAATGTTTTATTCACATTCAGGTGGTTGCGGGAGCTGGGACTGTGCATGGCCATCCAAGCCCACATCACATGGAAGCCCAGTGGCATGCCAACCAGAGTCCTTTGGGGATTGCACAGTGATTGGGAAAAGGGAGTGTGCAGTCCGCAGCAGGATTGCTGTTTAATTGTTTAGCGGTGAAGAAATGGCAGTCCGTGCAGAGGTCCGGGTGAAAGTCGCAGAGTATTCCGGGGGTCACTATGAGGTATTTCCCAGGCCATGATGCATACGTCATGACCAGGCAGGGACAAGCCATACGGTGGTGATGGCTGCTACTGCCTCCTTCCCCACACAGTAGTTCAATCCCCTTCTTACTCCCCTGATACGGGATCTGTGTCCGGTGTGTCCGGTGTGTCTGGTGGGTTGATGGCTGCATCACTGTGTGTCACTGACACATCAGACTGCGAAGGTGATGGGGCAGCATCACTGTGTGCCACGGACACATCAGGGGTCGGAGCTGTGTGTGTCGATGTTCCCGCTGCAGTGACTGGAAATGGCTCAGTGGCAGAAATGGCAAGATGAAGTACTGCAGGGCATTGAAGTGCCCAGCTACTACTCATTGGTGTCCATCCGTGTCAGACATCCTTCCAGCCTGCATCCTCTCCATGGTCTCCATTGACCTCCGCATCTGTCCCAACTCTGTGCTGTCATGGCTGGTGTCTGTCTGGCCACACAGTTCTTGTGTCTGATACATGGCACTAGCGAGGTCAGCCAAGGTTTGTGGCGTGGTGTGGACAGGGGTGTCTGATAGGGACTGTACGTGGTCCATGATGGGACTCAGACACCCATGTATGGCATCGAGTTTGGCTGCCATGAGCACGATAACCCACCCACAGCTGTTCAGCCAACTCCATCTGGGAAGACCACACAAGTTGTATGTGCTCCTGGGTTTGGTCGGGGGGGTCCTGGGAGACAGCCGTGGTGGTGTGTGTTTCCTGCTGTGTGGTCTGTGCAGGTGGTGGGGTCACCTCGAGGCAGCTGGCCTGCCCTGCTCCTGGGAGTGGGGTGCAGAGGATGTCCAGTATCCGTTGGAGGGTATCTTGACATATGTGCAGGTTGTCCTCTACATCATCAATGATGGGGTTTGTGTTCTGCTCTGCAGTAAGTGTTGATTGTCCCTCTCAGTGTGTTTTCCCAATACATGACTGATGTGTGGTGGTACCCATTCATTATCATCACACTGTGTCAGGCAATGCCAGATGTGAGTGGACTGTTACTACGCACGAGCGGAACCTGTTGTGGGCTCTGTCCTGTGGTGTTGCACATTGTACCACATTGCTGTTGTTGCTGATGTCCTGTGATTGCATTGCTATGTGTGTGTGCGGCATTGTGAGGGAGTTGCCCCTGCAGCTCTGATTTCATGTGGCCTTCTCCCTTTGAGGCGGAGTACCTTTGAATTGTGTGCTTTTGGGGGCCTGATTTGCTTTTGACTTGGGTCATATGTACTCTCGGACAGATTTTGTGGCCTGGTGCATTGTTCATCTGCTGCGTGTATTGTGAGGCATGGGTTGTGGGTGCACGTGGACATGTCAGGGTGTGACCTGCTCCTTTACAGATGTAATCCGCACTGGGCTACCTCCATGTCAATTTGTGGGCCATGTCAATTTTTTGGGCTGCTGCCATGCAATCGGACATGCACTGCTACTTGCATAGTGGAACACAGAGCCGCTGCTTTGCTGGATTTGGCTCATGTGCATGGGTCGGTGATGATATTGGTGATGGGGGGGCCCCTTTGTGCACATTGTGGATGGGGGCCTACGTGGCGTTTCTATATGTGCTGCAGTGTGCCAAGGCAATCAGGGACATGTTCCACGGTCATTGTGGGTGCGCAGTGTGCTACGCATACTTGTGCATGTGTGCCATTGTGCCCATCTCCCCCCGTACCCCTGTCCCTGGTCGTTACTCACCCTGTTGCTGTTGGTTCAGGTCGTATCGTGCTGTGTCCAGGCCCCCCAATCCTGCCACCATCTCCTCACTGCTGACTGTGGCCACCATTTGCTCCAGCTCATCTAGCTCCTCCTGTGTCACAGGAGGCCCACCTCCAGTCGCAGTTGCTGCCTCCCTGTTGGTGGTGAGCTTATGTTTGGCCTGCCTTTTCAGATCATGCCAGCACCTCTTAACCTCCTTCGGTGACCTCCTGGACACTCCGACTGCATTGACGTTGGTTACGATGGCCTGCCATGTTTCGGTTTGGGTTACCAGTGCTGCAGTGGAGGTGCCGAACAGTTGTTGAGGGTGTTCGGTCACCTCCATGAAGAGGATCCGGTCTTCTTGCGGACTGAACCCTGTCTTCCTCTTCCTCTTGTCCTTGCCCTTCCACGAATGTGGGGTTCCTGGCTGGTCCTCCGTGGGGCTTGTGGTGTTCGGCTTGTCCTCTGCATTCGGTCCGGGTGCGTCCATGTTGCTACGCAGTTTGAAATGTCTTTTTGGCTTTTTTTCTTGCTTTTATGTTGCTTTTTCCCGCCATGCGCGTGGGATTTGCAGGCCTGTGGCTGGTCTTCACTGATTTGTGTACCGCGATTGTCCTCATCGCATGATTTTTTGCGTTTCGCATTTTTGCGGCGTGGTGTCGATTTTGACGCTGAGATTTGACGCATTATCCGGTGTCTATCGCATGGTACCGCCTTGTTGTGAATTCCACGTTGGCATGGGCTGCGATATTGAAAGTTGTGTTACGCTACTCTTGCGGTAGTTATCACACATTCTTGTGAATATACCCCTAAGTTGTCATTGAAAGACTGAACACAGTAATAAGAATTGCTTACAATTAAAGTAGTCACTTTTGGATCTGCAAGCTCCAGAGCCAGTACCAAAGCACGCAATGCGGCTAGTTGGGCAGTACAGTCACCTAGTGCATGTGGGGACAAAATTGAACTCGAACTTTCCATTCACTATGGTACCCGCCACTATAGCGCAGGCCGCCGAGTAAGAATTTTTAGACCCGGTTGCTGGTTGCGGTGAACCTTCAGTGTAAATGACACATTGGTGTTGCTCAAGTGGGCGCATCAACAGAGGAGGAGGATGAATAAAGTTATACTTCAAAAACTCCTGCGTTCGCAAAGAAGAGTCAAAAGTAAATGAGACATCTGGAGAGGTCAACGATGTGGCCCGTTGTATCCAACATGGATGCAATGCCTTGGAGTTCGGTACACTTGCCTTTGTCACCGCTTCAAGTGCGGGACATGGTATTGCAACCAAAATCCGTTTCCCTTGTGCCAGTGCACGTTCCTTTAGGCTCGCCATCTGGACTGCTGTCAAAACATTTTCATTTTGGGAAACCCTCAATTCGGCTGAAGTGTACAAATGTGAGTTGTAAGCAATAGGCCCAGTGTCCCCTTCATTAAAAGTCACGTAGGTGAAACCCACATGTCCTGGGACGATTCTTATCACAAGGTTAGTATGGTTATCACGAGTCAATAAGAATTTGGATTCAATAAGATCAGACTGCAAAGATTGCAGTATAGTGGAATGTTCCTGAAGCCAGCAGGACTTTGAAAAAGAGGATTGTATCAAAGCATACAAGGGCTTGATACGCTGGGCATAATCGGGGATGTAAGTTCTACCGAAATTCAAGAAACCCAGTAAAGACTGTAATTTTTTCAGTGTAGATGGAGGGCGTAAATGTGTGCACTAAGCCTCTTCCTTCATTATTGAGCTCGTAGCCCAAAAAAATACTGTGTACTCTGCAATGTGTGATTTAGCAAAGTTAAACTTGTAATCGTGGTCCGCAAACAATACTATGATGCGATCCACGTGGCAAAGATGCGGCCATAACTAGTCGTCTGTCAAATAAATGTCATCAACTTACGAGTAAGCTTCTTCGTCTATGCTGTCTAACAAAGAGACAACATGGGCGGCGAAAACACCAGGGCTATTTTTGTAGCCCATTGCCAAATGCTAACTTTTTTCTGTTTTCCACCTGCAGTGAAGGCGGTCCAATGACTGCTTTCAGGGGATAGATTGTGCGTGTAAAAGCCGTTGGAATTGTCAAGTGTCGTTTTATATTTTTTATGAACCAGACTGTCGACTAACGCTGAACTATGGGTATTCTGCACCGCACAAGTCCGACAATGAGAATTTCAATGTCGGTAATCCAAAACCAAGCAGTATGACCCATCGGGTTTTGCTACTGTTTTTGCTACTGTAAATAGAGGGTTATTCATTGGTGACACACATGTCTCAAGTACTGCCTGATACTCTAGTTGATCGAGTATATCGGCTACAGGAGCCTTTGCCTCCTGACGGAGGGGATATTGGGGTTATGGCTGTGGCATAGATGATAATGGTATCTCATGCGGGGGAGAATCTTTATCCCAGCCCTCCTGATTTCGGTACACAGCTTGTGCAAGCACCAAAGCCCACTCTCCTGCAAAAGCCATAGCTTGCTCCTTGGATGCGTTATGTGAAAAACTAGGAAGTGTCACCTCCTCTCCACGGGGAGCGGCTTGACCAAAAGATGGCGGACAATCTTTTTCTGCCAAAAGTATGTCATATGTGTAGGAGAGTAGGATCTGCTTCACATGGGTACCCCCACTGTTTGCTGGTGTTTCACTGTTTTTCGACCTTAGTCTGGCTCTGGCCCTGCTAATCAGGACCACAGTCTAGCTGCTTCATCTCTAAAATGGTTTCCATGTACATTAGATACATATCTAATTGGATTCTGGAGTGCCTTATAAGCCCCTAGTATATGGTATACTATGTACCTAGGGCATAGGTACCTCAGAGGCCTACCAGGGGCTGCAGCATGTAGTATGCCACCCCTGGGAAGCACTCCAAAGTAACACCACAGGTCTGCTACTGCAGCCTGGGTAAGGGTGTGCTTGCACCCCTTACTGTGGTATAGGCTACCTATATCACTACCTTATACAGACACATATAAACCTATAAGCCACTCCTATGGCAGGCCTTGAAAATCCTGAAGGCAGACTGCTTGGTTTTATGTGAGAGGGTGCCCAAGCATAAGCTGAGCCCCTCTGCAGCTTTCGGAAATACTTCCTTATGGTTGTTCTGTGATACAGTAAGAATGTGGATAAGGAGCACTCCTATTTAAACTTAGCTAAACTATTTTTTTAAATAAACCTTTTTTTGAAAGGGTGCTGAGGTACTAAATCCGCTGTCACTGCGGATGTATAAACATGAAAAGATAAAGTGGGAGGACCCGCTTAGTGCCTCGCACTGTTCACTGGATGCTGAAATGGTGGATATTAATTCATGCGTGGATTAATGTCGGTGACTGGTGCAAGTTTTTGTTCCATGCGATCACCATTCACCGGTGCCTTTCGCCTGCACGGAATCCTTCTCCGTAAGCGCAGCGCTGCCATTTCACTGTCTGATTCATCGTTTTGGTCTTTTTCCTGTCATTTTCCACATCGCGCTACTAAGGGAGCGAGGCAGCCTTATTGCCTCAGTTCAATTATCTCGTTGACCATTTCTGCCCCCTTTTGGATTTCTGGCATTATCCGTTCACGTAGTCATTTCTTCAATATATCACAACCACACTTGGTTTTTGTATAGCACCTTTACTTCTTTATCCGTTACTAACTTTCAACAGTCACCTATACTTTGGGTTCCGTGTTCTTTACTCTTTACTTTTTACTACCTTTCCACACTCGACTCACTACCCTGGTAACAAAAACTTGCACGAGTCACCGACATTAATCCACGCATGAATTAATACCCACCATTTCAGCATCCATTTAAAATTACTGCAAATGACATGAATTATTTACCATGTTCATATTTATTTTAGGTTTGCCCCTGACGAAGGGATTTATAGATCCCGAAATGCATTGGGCACTTTCACCAACGATATGAGAAAAACATCTTTATCATTTCACTGTTTTCAATGTCATTACTTTATGTTCAATGTACACTTAATTAAGAATGATTAATATGATGTACAACAGAATTGTTTCATCAACAATGTCAAAATGATGATTGGATAACCGCACTAAGATTTGTATAAATAAATATATTTCTATACTACGGCACTCATCAAGAACTTATACTTATTTCTGAGACGCTGCGTTTGGGGAATTTCCCCAACCAGTGAACAGTGCGAGGCACTAAGCGGGTCCTTCCACTTTATCTTTTCTTGTTCTGTGATACAGCCATACCATATACTCTCAAGTGCATTATAACCTTGCGGTAAATGCTAACTTTGGGATGGCTGCATCAAAACATGTTGTGTTTGGTGTCAAGCACTTTGGAATACTACCCCCCGCCAGTCCTGGCGGCGGGGGTAGCATTCCACCCTTCTAGAGGGAGAGACATGTTCACACTGGCTAAACCCGGTAGGACTTTCCTGAGCCCTGGCACCACAAAATGGATGCCTCTGCCACAGACACGGGTCTGGCCTCCTGCTGCTGACCGAAACTCCGGCAGGGGAGGCCTGGACAATAGGTTTCCTGTTGAGGGGAGGTGTCCCCACCTCCCCAGACAGGCTGATGTGTATTGGGGCTGGGCGGGAGCACTCTCTGGTGCTTTGAAGTCCTGCACTGGGGGCACACTTGGTGTCCCTGTGCATACTCCAGTTCAAACCGGTTGCAGGGGCTCCCTGTCCCTGCTCTGGTGCGAAACTGGACAAAGAAAATGGGTGTAACCACCCCTCTTTCCTGGCCCACCCATAGGTGGGGCCTTATAGTTAGTCCATCCCCTAAACTTAGAATAAGTATAGGAATCCAGTCCCTAGAACTTTAGATTACCCTGGACGAAACTCTGCAATGTACATCCTGGACCTTCGATGTTCTATCCTGACTAGAAGACTGAAGAAATCTCCCTTGGGGTCAAGGAGTGACTCCCCTGCTTGGCAGGCACCAAAGAAGTAACTGACCGGTCTGCAATTATGAAGCTCCCGCCGGACACCGAAGTCTCTGCATCCCCAGAACTAGATTTCCAGACTTCTGTGAGGCTACCCTGAGTCCACAGCAAAGCTGAGGCCCGTGGCTATTGTGGGTGACGTGGAACCGTGACCCCTGGACACCCTGAACTTTTGCAGCAACACTATCTTCTTGGTCCTCCTCGAAGTTGTGCTTTGGGCTCCAAGTAGCCCCAGCTTTGAGCACTTCCTGCACCGAAGATTGTTGGCCTCCATTCCACGAGTGACCCGTGGGCCAGCTCCAAGTGCGACCGCTTGAGGCTCCTTCGCGTTCACTAGCCCGTTGGCTAGCAGGTCCCCATGAAGGTGACTCCTTTTCTGATTGGGCTTTCCTGGTTGCTCCTGATGTGCCCTGTCTTACCCTCGCTGGGTGAGTCCCTCAGACCTTGCTGGTCTGCACTGCAGTCCTTTCTCTGAATTCCAGTGACTTGCCTTTGCCAAGGCTTGTTGGGTCCATTCTGGTCACCAACACCGCAGCACTCAACAGACTTTGTGGGGCACCTCGAATCCGTCTCATGGACTTCGTCGACACCTCCTGAACCTCGTGGCTGAAGAGTCAAGACAACCATCAACTCACCTGAAGCAGCCGACATCTGTGGGCATTGGTCCATCCTGCCCTCGGTCACTGGCTAGTGACCCAGACTCTGTCCCCTCTGCTTTCAGGTTCCTTACATCCTAGATCCAGGCTTGCATCTCTTGGGACACTTCTCCTCTTCCCGGCAGCAGCAGTTCTTTGCAGGCTTCCATTGAAATCGAAGACGCGACCCGACACCAAAAGACACCTTTTCACCCGACTTCCCTGGGTGAGGTAACTCGAGTACTCCGCTGCTTTCATGGGTGCTAGCCCTAGAACTTCTTAAGTCCAAAAGGGTTTGGTCAAGACTCAATTAGAAGTGTCCCTAATCTTTAAATTTCAACCGCGACATTGCCCATAGAAGATAATAGGAACCCGCGGTTGTGTTTTCACACTGCATACAGCTTCCGTGGGTCCCCTGTGTCACTACCTTGGGTGGTTCCTTGGGGTCCCAGCGATTCTAGAGGCATTAGGCCTAGTGCCTATTCCAGTCGTGGTTCTTATACCACTTTTTTGGTATATGGTTTGGTACGCCCCTAGGGCCCAAACGTGTATTTGTGCTTTTACTGATGCATGATCACTTGTAACTTATGTACTTTGAACTCCAGTCTCATAAAGAGACTAGAGGGGTGTGTGTTAACCGAAATACATATATTTTACATATATACCTGGTGTGGTTGTCCTTTCATTTGATCATTCAAGAGATTATAGACTGGTAAAATAAGCTGCTTTACATTCCTTCAAGACTTAGCCTGAAGGCTGCTCTCCATAGCTACCACTAGGATAGCTTTCATATAAGGTTGTCTTTAACCATTCACCATAAGGGGTTGTTTGGACTGATACAAGGTGCCCACTAGAACTAGTGGACAGCATATATCAGGCCACCCTCTCACACTGGTGTGCAGCATGTGGGATTCCAGCTTGCTATTGTTTTACCAGATAATCTCAATTGAATTGATCAATTGAAAACCACTAAAGGTACCTGAGGTACATATAATATCAAGTCAAGTCAAGTTAATCTTTATTCGGTTATTAGTACAAAATAACCATAAAAGTACAAAGACAAAATTACACTTATATAAAAATTACAATTATAGGGCCACATATAATAAAAAACCGAGTAAGTTCAGATCTCAATTGTTTTCCGTAATTTAAAAACATTTTTAAGGAATGAGGAAATAAATACGACAGTTAAAATATTATCCAGTTTCTGTACAGCTAAAAAAGCAGGGCGACACCGATTAATTTCCATCATTTTTAGCAAAGGAACAACAAACAGTTGTCTTGGTCTGGTATAAAATTTACAAAAGAAAAGTATATGCATATCTGATTGCACTGATAAATCATCGCAGGGACATTTGCTCATGATTTTTGACCAATTATTCATAGCTGGAAAGCTGAGTGATCTGAATAGTAGATTAAATCTAAAACGTGTCAATAAAAACCTTTCGTAATCACTCGTTTGTAGCTTTAAATATGGCTGTAAACTATTGCAAATTACAATTTGCTCATGAGCTACTACCGTAGATTTCTTAAACTCTGTTCTAGCTCTGGTCTCTTGCAAATAGGTCATACATCTATCTTTTAAACATTTCCTAGAAATATTACAAAGAGAGGGCGGGTCAGTATAATAATCTCCTAGTCCTAATAGCATGAGAAAATTATTAATATAATGCAGCCATCTGATTTTCCCACACTTCTCTAAGCCCATTGCATTTTCCATAATCATTCGGTTTAAACCAGATTCATCTGCGGTCCATATTCTATGCCATAATAGTACTGGTGCAGTTTTTATTATATCTTCTAAGTATGGTTCCCCTAGTTCTATATGGCAAGAATATGTTGAGACACTCTGTGGGACGCCCAGGAGATATTTCATAAAATTGTTTTCGACAACTTGTAATATGCTGACGTTTGCATATCCCCATAGGCCTGCTCCATAAGTGACGATAGCTACACAAGTTGCTTTGTAAACAGTCAATATTTCCTTAATTGGTTTCCTCCCTATTTTCCGACTAAAATTTTTAAAGCCATGATAGATTTACAGTACAGCAGTTTCCTTGTCTTAATTGTATTGTTCCATAGCCCGGAGCTATCAATTAAGACCCCTAGATAGGGAAATGTTAGGGTGTCCTCTACTGGGGTAGTTCCAATATAAATTGCTATTTTCTTCCTCTGCGCACCCGGCCCACAGTGCATGGTGAATGTCTTAGAACAATTTATGCTTAAATCAAGCTGATTCATAAAATCCGAAAAGGAAGTAACTACTCTTTGCATGGCCTGCGGTGTTCTAGCCATCAGTACCGCGTCATCTGCATATAACAGAATTGGGATTGATCTATTTCCTACCATTGGTACGTCCCTACACTCTGTTATCAGTGTCTTTTCCACGTTATTAATATAAAGTGTAAAAAGAAACGGCGCAAGGACACAGCCCTGTCTTACACCCCTTCTGATTGCAAAGGATCTAGTGCATTCACCATTTTTCCCATATCTTACTCGGGCCGATGCTCCTGCATAAAGGTCTCTCAGGAAGTCAATAATCTGCTTATCCACACCCAGTTTGTCCATTACTAACCAAAGTTTACAGTGTGTTACTGAGTCGAATGCTGAGGTAAGATCCACAAAAGTTAAAAACATTCGTCCCTCTTTCACTTTGGTATATTTTTCAATTAAAATATGCAAATTCAAACACTGTTCAATGGTACCAAGACCTTTCCTAAAGCCATACTGCAGGTCACTTAAAATATTAGCTTCATTAGCCCATATATGTAACCTATCTAAGATTGCCCTTCCTAGAATTTTAATAGTAGAATCCAGGAGTGATATTGGGCGATAACACTTGCAGTTTTCACTGTCGCCCTTTTTAAAAATATAATATCAAGTTTAGCTACAATAAGTTCTACTGAACTTAGAGTTGTGTGTTAAGGGATAGCACAACCTTTCGACAACTCAAGAGAGTGTAGTAGGCCACGCTAGTGTAGGTAGTGCAATACTCCACACCACATTAGTAATGTCTAACCAGCCAGGAACCAGTGGTCCCTACCAGGAACCACTGAGCTCCTTCCCTATAAATATGAGGATCTCTCCTTTGCTCAGCTTAGGGCCTTATGTACCATTAGGAAGCTGAAGATAGGCAAACGTCCATCCACCCAGCATCTCATAAAGATACTGAAACTGGATGATATCACAGGTCCAAGCGGGCCTGATGATGTAGACAGTGTGGGTGGGGCAGCACCCGAGGGTGGGTCCAGGGGTGGAATCTCCCCTGACCCTAACTCTAATGCTGACCAGACTGGTGCCAATGACCAGACTCTGGTGAACACAGACCACCAGGATGAGGATGAGGAGGATGACAATAATGCCACTTCCTTTATTCCTCCTGGTAGGCCTGACAACAGGGCTAGAATGGATAGATCTGTGTCAAGGGGATCTATCCAGTCTAACTCCTCTATTGGAACCTCTGTTTCTTCTCAAAGAGGGAGGGAAACCTCCCAGGAGAGGAGAGAGAGACTGCTGAAGTATGAGCAAGACCAGTTCAACCTCAGAAAGCAGCAGATGGCCTTAGATAGGGAAGCCCTGGAACTCTATAGAGCTAGTAAAAAGGAGGGACTAGAGTCACTTGGTGGCAGCAATTTCCCTAGAGATAGGGAGAGGTCTTATGACCATAGAAACCTAAGTAAGATTGTCCCTCCCTACCAGAGTGGGGATGACATCCACAAATGGATAACTGCCTTGGAGAGGGCCTGTAAAGTACAAAAGGTCCCTCAGGGTCAGTGGGCAGCAATCCTATAGCTCTCCTCTGCAGACAAAGGTAGAAACAAGCTCCTCACTGTAAGAGAAGAGGATGCTGATGACTACAAAGTCTTGAAAAGTGCTCTAATAGATGGGTTTGGCCTAACCACTGAACAATACAGGTTAAAGTTCAGAGACACCCAAAAAGCACAAAATCAGGACTGGGTTGACTTTGTTGACTGTGCTGCTAAGGCTCTGGAAGGTTGGTTATTGGGCAGTAAAGTGTGTGACTTCATAGGATTGTACAATCTGATAATGAGGGAGCCGATTCTTAATAACTGTCAAAATCAGCTGTTGCACCAGTACCTGGCAGACTCTGATCTGACCTCTCCCCAACAATTGGGAAAGAAGGCAGACAAATGGGTCAGAACCAGGGTGAGGCAGAAAGTACAGAACCAAGGTGGTGATCCTAAGAAGCAAGATTCCAAAAACTCTGATAAGGGTGGGGACAAGGGTAAAGATCAGAAGTCTTCACAAGGCCCCAAAAATCTTCTTCGGGTGGGGATTCACAGGCTAACAAAGGGAAAGGCCAAAAGAAACCGTGGGGCAAAATCTGTAAGCAGAAAACTCACCGGACTAGTGACTGCACCAAGGCCAAAGAAAATTGTCCAACCACCACCAATGCCCCTAAGGTACCTGCTCCCCCTAGTGCAGTTACAATTGGTGGTGGGAATACACAGAAAAAGGGTGTAGTAGGGTGGACCCTGGGTTCGGAGATGGACTGTGGCCTAGTCAGAGTACCAACTCAGGCTGTGCTTGTCAGTGAGGGGGGCATGGAAATGTCCCCCTTTGTGAGCCCCAGTAACCTGGGCAAATACAGACTGCAGCCTTTAATTAATGGAGTAGAAGCATGGGCATTCAGGGACACAGGAGCAAGTGCCACAATGGTGACAAAAGATCATGTGGATCCTGGGCAGATTATACTTGGTGAAATGTACCAAGTGACCAATGCTAGCAATGTCAGAACAGACCATTCTCAGGCAGTTGATAACTTCTCCTTGGGAGGGGTAACTGGCCTTAAGAAGGTTGTGGTAAGTGCAGACCTTCCAGTACAGTGCTTGTTTGGAAATGATCTAGAAACTTCGTCTTGGGCTGAAGTGGAGCTCAGGACACATGCAGAAATGTTAGGGATCCCTGCACATGTCTTTGCTGTGACTAGGTCACAGGCTAAAATGTCTATCACTGGACAGGCCCTGGATTCTGGAATAATGGACCAGGTGCCTCACAAGAGGAGGAGCAGAAGGCTTAAGGCAGAGCCTTCCCACCTGTCTCAGGATGCTGATCTGCTTCCTTAGGGAGATGATCTTGAGCTTGCAGAAGGAACTGTCCCAGAGGAGCTTGAACCTGACCAGGTTGAGTTCTTGGGGACAGGAGGCCCTTCCAGGGCTGATTTGAGCCAGGATCAGAAAACCTGCCCTTCTCTTGAAACCCTCAGACAGCAAGCTGCTGATGAGGATGCTGGGAATGCTAGTGGCATCCATAAAGTTTATTGGGATGATGGACTCCTTTACTCAGAGAGTAGGGACCCCAAGCCTGGTGCATCCAGGAGGTTGGTTATACCTCTGAAGTTTAGGGGTTTCCTATTGACACTAGCCCATGATATTCCCCTAGCAGGACACCTAGGCCAGAACAAGACTTGGGACAGAATTGTTCCTCACTTTCACTGGCCCCACATGTCTGAAGAGACAAAGGAGTTTTGTCGCTCCTGTGTAACCTGCCAAGCCAGTGGCAAAGCAGGTGGCACTACAAAGGCCCCCCTAATACCACTACCTGTGGTGGGGGTTCACTTTGAGAGGGTTGGGATTGACATTGTGGTCCCATGCATCATCAAACAGCATCTGGGCACAGGTTTATACTGGTGGTAGTGGATCATGCCACCAGGTATCCAGAAGCAATTCCCCTAAGGACCACTACAGCACCTGTAGTGGCAAGACCTCTCTTGAGTGTGTTCTCAAGAGTAGGCTTTCCTAAGGAGGTAGTATCTGACAGAGATGCAAACTTTATGTCAAGTTACTTAACTGCTATGTGGAAGAGTGTGGAGTGAATTACAAATTCACCACACCCTATCACCCACAATGCAATGGTTTAGTTGAGAGATTCAACAAAACCTTAAAGGGCATGATCAAAGGACTCCCAGAGAAGCTTAGGCGAAAATGGGACCTGCTCTTGCCCTGCCTTTTATTTGCATACAGGGAGGTGCCTCAGAAGGGGGTTGGCTACAGCCCATTTGAACTTCTGTTTGGTCACCCTGTCAGGGGTCCATTGTGTTTGGTGAAGGAAGGATGGGAGTTACCTCTCAAGCCCCCAAAGCAAGACATAGTGGACTATGTACTTGGTCTCCGCTCCAGGATGGCTGAGTACATGAAAAAGGCAAACAAAAACCTTGAGGCTAGCCAGGAACTGACAAAAGCCTGGCATGACCAAAAGGCTGTACTGACTGTTTACCAGCCAGGACAGAAAGTGTGGGTGTTGGAGCCTGTGGCCCCAGCAGCTCTCCAGGACAAGTGGAGTAGACCCCACACTATTGTTGAACAGAAGGGAGAGGTTACTTACTTATTAGACCTAGGAACTCCCAGGAGTCCCCATAGGGTTCTCCATGTCAACAGGCTGAAGCCATGTGTGGACAGGGCTGACATGGGCTTACTCATGGCAACTGATGAGGGACAGGAGGAAGAGAGTGACCCACTCCCTGACCTCCTCTCACAGAACCCTGATGATGGGTCAGTTGTTGGTGTAGCCTTGGCAGGCAGCCTCACTGTCCAGCAGCAAACTGATTGCAGACAGGTTCTCAATCAGTTCAGACACATGTTCTCACTGACTCCAAGTCAAACTACCTGCTGCACTCATGAAGTGGACACTGGGGACAGTCTGCCTATTAAAATAAGATGTATAGGCAACCTGACCATGTCAGGAACTTTATCAGGACAGAAGTCCAGAAAATGTTGGATTTGGGTGTGATTGAACCCTCAGTTAGCCCTTGGGCTAGTCTAGTGGTCCTTGTGCCAAAACCTCACACCAGTAGTGGGAAAAGAGAGATGAGGTTTTGTGTGGACTACAGGGGTCTCAATGCAGTCACTAGGACTGATGCTCATCCAATACCAAGGGCAGGTGAGCTTATAGATACTTTGGCCTCAGCCAAGTACCTTAGCACATTTGACTTGACAGCTGGCTACTGTCAGATCAGGCTAGCTGATGATGCAAAGACAGCATTTTCTACCCCCAGTGGGCACTATCAATTTGTGGTAATGCCCTTTGGTTTGCAAAAAGCACCTAACACTTTCCAGAGGTTGGTGAATACAGTTCTCACAGGCCTGGAAGCCTTTAGTGCAGCATATCTAGATGATATTGCTGTCTTTAGCTCCACCTGGGAGGATCACCTGGTCCACCTAAGGAATTTTTTGGAGGCCCTGCAAAAAGCTGGCCTAACTATCAAGGCTACTAAGTGCCAGATAGGGCAGAGTCAGGTTGTGTACCTGGGCCACCTTGTAGGTGGAGGCCAGGTTCAACCATTGCAGAGCAAGATCCAGACAATAATGGAATGGACTGCTCCAACTACCAAGACTCAGGTGAGAGCCTTCTTAGGCCTGACTGGGTACTATAGGAGATTTGTCAGAGGGTATGGATCAATAGTGACACCCTTGAATGACGTAACTTCTAAAAAGATGCACAAAAAGGTTCAGTGGACAGCTAGCTGTCAAAAGCCATTTGAGGACCTGAAGCAGGCCATGTGTACTGCTCCCATTCTGCAGAGTCCTGACTACTCCAAAAAGTTCATTATCAAACTGAGACATCTGAATTGGGGGTTGGGGCTGTACTGTCACAATTGATTGAAGAAGGTCAGGATCAGCCAGTAGCTTTCATAAGCAGAAGGCTGACCCCTAGAGAGAAACGTTGGTCAGCCATTGAGAGGGAGGCCTTTGCTGTGGTTTGGGCTCTGAAGAAGTTGAGGCCATACTTGTTTGGTACTCACTTCCTTGTTCAGACATACCATAAGCCCCACTTATGGCTAAAACAAATGAAGGGTGAAAACCCCAAACTGCTTAGGTGGTCCATTTCCCTACAGGGGATGGACTTCACAGTGGAACATAGACCTGGGAGTAACCATGCCAATGTAGATGGACTCTCTAGGGGCCGGATTCACAGAACTAACTTAAGACAAAATCCTAAACTTACTACCATTTTGTTATTCACAGAAGGCACTTACTCATTTTGGTATTCACAGAAGGCACTTACTCAATTCGGTATTCACAGAAGTTAGGACTCCTAACTTCAGGACTCCTAAATGCCTTCTGTGAATACCGAAAGTCTTAAAATTAGGATTTTTCTCAATTTAGTAGTAGTAAACTTAGGACTCCTAACTTTAGGACTCCTAAATGCCTTCTGTGAATACCGAAAGCCTTAAAATTAGGATTTTTCTCAGTTTAGTAGTAGTAAAGTTAGGAGTCCTAAATTTAGGACTCCTAAACTAAGAAAAATCCTAATTTTAAGACTTTCGGTATTCACAGAAGGCATTTAGGAGTCCTAAAGTTAGGACTCCTAACTTCTGTGAATACCGAAGTGAGTAAGTGTCTTCTGTGAATACCAAAATGAGCAAGTGCCTTCTGTGAATACAAAAATGGTAGTAAGTTTAGGATTTTGTCTTAAGTTAGTTCTGTTAATCGGGCCCTAGGTATTTCCACTTAGAACATGAAGCCTCAACTGGTCAAGGTCAGTTTAATGTCCCTGAGATTGGGTGGGGGGTTTGTGTAGGAGAGTAGGATCTGCTTCACATGGGTGCCCCCACTTTTTGCTGGTGTTTCACTGTTTTTTGACCTTATTCTGGCTGTGGCCCTGCTAATCAGGACCACAGCCTAGCTGATTTCTCTCTAAAATGGTTTCCATGTACATTAGGTACATATCTAATAGGATTCTGAAGTGCCTTATAAGCCCCTAGTATATGGTATACTATGTACCTAGGGCATAGGTACCTCAGAGGCCTACCAGGGGCTGCAGCATGTATTATGCCACCCCTGGGAAGCACTCCAAAATGGCACCACAGGTCTGCTACTGCAGCCTGGGTAAGGGTGTGCTTGCACCCCTCACTGTGGTATAGGCTACCTATATCACTACCTTATAAAGACACATATAAACCTATAAGCCACTCCTATGGCAGGCCTTGACAATCCTGAAGGCAGAGTGCTTGGTTTCATGTGAGAGGGTGCCCAAGCATGAGCTGAGCCCCTCTGCAGCTTTCGGAAATACTTCCTTATGGCTGTTCTGTGATACAGCCATACCATATACTCTTAAGTGCATTATAACCTCGCGGTAAATGCTAACTTTGGGAGGGCTGCATCAAAACATGTCGTGTTTGGTGTCAAACGCTTTGGAATACTACCCCCCCCCACCAGTCCTGGCAGCGTGGGTAGCATTCCACCCTTCTAGAGGGAGAGACATGTTCACACTGGCTAAACCCGGTAGGACTTTCCTGAGCCCTGGCATCACAAAATGGATGCCTCTGCCACAGACACGGGTCTGGCCTCCTGCTGCTGACCGAAACTCCGGCAGGGGAGGCCTGGACAATAGGTTTCCTGTTGAGGGAAGGTGTCCCCACCTCCCCAGACAGGCTGATGTGTATTGGGGCTGGGCAGGAGCACTCTCTGGTGCTTTGAAGTCCTGCACTGGGGGAACACTTGGTGTCCCTGTGCATACTCCAGTTCAAACCGGTTGCAGGGGCTACCTGCCCCTGCTCTGGCGTGAAACTGGACAAAGGAAATCGGTGTAACCACCCCTCTTTCCTGGCCCACCTATAGGTGGAGCCTTAGAGATAGTCCATCCCCTAAACTTAGTATAAGTATAGGAATTCAGTCCCTAGGGGCCCGATTCACAGAACTAACTTAAGACAAAATCCTAAACTTACTACTTTTGGTATTCACAGAAGTTAGGATTTTGTCTTAAGACAAACTTAAGACAGACTTAAGACAGACTTAAGACAGTCTTAAGACAGACTTAAGACAAACTTAAGACAGACTTAAGACAAACTTAAAACAGACTTAAGACAGACTTAAGACAGACTTAAGACAGACTTAAGTTAGGATTTTGTCTTAAGTTTGTCTTAAGTCAAAATCCTAACTTCTGTGAATACCAAAAGTAGTAAGTTTAGGATTTTGTCTTAAGTTAGTTCTGTGAATCGGCCCCTAGGACTTTAGATTACCCTGGACGAAACTCTGCAATGTACAGCCTGGACCTTCGATGTTCTATCCTGACTTGAAGACTGAAGAAGTCTCCCTTGGGGTCAAGGAGTGACTCCCCTGCTTGGTAGGCACCAAAGAAACAACTGACCGGTCTGCAATTCTGAAGCTCCCGCCAGACGCCGAAGTCTCTGCATCCCCAGAGGTAGATTTCCAGACTTCCCCGAGGCTACCCTGAGTCCACAGCAAAGCTGAGGCCCATGGCTATCGCGGGTGATGTGGAACCGTGACCCCTGGACACCCTGAAATTTTGCAGCAACACTATCTTCCTGGTCCTCCTCGAAGTTGTGCTTTGGGCTTCGAGTAGCCCCAGCGTTGAGCACTTCCTGCACCAAAGATTGTTTGCCTCCACTCCACGAGTGACCCGTGGGCCAGCTCCAAGTGCGACCTCTCGAGGCTCCTTCGCGATCACTAGCCTGTTGGCTAGCAGGTCCCCACAAAGGCAACTCCTTTTCTAATTGGGCTTTCCTGGTTGCTCCAGACGTGCCCTGACTTACCCTCACTGGGTGAGTCCCTCAGACGTTGCTGGTCTGCACCGCAGTCCTTTCTCTGAATTCGAGTGACTTGCCGTTGCCAAGGCTTGTTGGGTCCATTCTGGTTGCTGAAACCACAGCACTCGACAGACTTTGTGGGACAGCTGGAATCCGGCTCGTGGACTTCGTCAACGCCTCCTGGACCTCGTGGCTGAAGAGTCAAGGCACCCATCAACTCACCTCAAGCACCCGACATCTGTGGGCATTGGTCCATCCTGCCCTCGGTCACTGGCTAGTGATCCAGACTCTGTCCCCTCTGCTTTCAGGTTCCTTACATCCTAGATCCAGGCTTGGATCTCTTGGGACACTTCTGCTCTTCCCGGCAGCAGCAGTTCTTTGCAGGCTTCCATTGAAATCGAAGACGTGACCCGACACCAAAAGACACCTTTTCACCCGACTTCCCTGGGTGAGGTAACTCGAGTACTCCACTGCTTTCATGGGTGCTAGCCCTAGAACTTCTTAAGTCCAAAAGGGTTTGGTCAAGACTCAATTAGAAGTGTCCCTAATCTTTAAATTTCAACCGCGACATTGCCCATAGAAGATAATAGGAACCCGCGGTTGTGTTTTCACACTGCATACAGCTTCCGTGGGTCCCCTGTGTCACTACCTTGGGTGGTTCCTTGGGGTCCCAGCGATTCTAGCGGCAATAGGCCTAGTGCCTATTACAGTCGTGGTTCTTATACCACTTTTTTGGTTTATGGTTTGTGTTGGACAGGCCACATGAAGGGCTTGCTCCCTCCCCGCATGACAGGGCCCGAGCCCCGGCCCTCCAGGTGTTACCCACAGAAACAACCCGCCGCCCCGTCTCCAGACGGGACTCCTGCTCCCGGACATCTCTGTATCATGGGGCCGAACCACTACCGGCTCCCTCGCCCGGCCCGGCCGCCATCTTGGACACTGCACTACGAGGCCGCGTGGCCTCAGCTCGACCCTAACCCTGGGCCTGGCCAGGCCCCGACATCCCGGCACCACCATCCACCCAGGAGGTGAACGGACCACTTGGCAGGTCGATGGGAGAAAGAAGTGTCGATGGCTCTCCCCCGCCAGGTGCCGATCGCCCCCCAGCTCCCCCGGGCGCTGGCTCCACCCCCCTGCTGGGTGTCTGGACTCCCTCATCCCGGACCTCCCGACCTCCAAGTGCGAGGGTCCGGACATCAAAGGGCGCCAGACCTATAACTGGGGCAGCTCCAGAGCAGGAAGGCAGTTGTATCCTGGAGTCGAGAGACACCGTGAGGAACTCATCCTTGACGGACTACCGGCGCTGCCGTAGCCCTGCCTTGTGAACTATCGTCCTGCCTGCTGGCGCTGCCGCGGCCTTCTGCATCCTCCATCCTCGTCGGGACCTGCTGGCGCTGCCGCGGACCGTTGTGACTACCACCTTCGTCGGGACCTGCTGGCGCTGCCGCGGACCGTTGTGACTACCACCTTCGTCGGGACCTGCTGGCGCTGCCGCGGACCGTTGTAACGACCACCTTCACCGGGTCCTGCTGGCGCTGCCGCGGACCGTTGTAACGACCACCTTCACCAGGACCTGCTGGCGCTGCCGCGGCCCGTCCATCTAGAACACCGAGCTCGGGGATTGTGAGCTATCCATCATATCATCGCATCTACCAGATTGGTAACAAGACTGTCCCGCTAGCCCCTTTCCCAACCAAGAGACTAGAATCGAGGGGACCCCTGAGTCCTGACCTCCTTGTACCATTCTATCGTACCTAAAGATCGCTTATAAAGAACGTTAAACCTTATCCTTGTGTGGTGTACATCTGTGGGGGGGGAAGTTACTCGTCTGTACGATCGCTGGAGACGGCTCTCCCCGGAGACCTCTCCCCTTGTCCTCGGCCGACCCTCCCGGTCCGTCTAACATTGGTGGCCAGCGGCGCGATCCGAATCAACGCGTAATCGTACAGAGAGTAGCTCACCCCACGACGAAACCACAATGTCAACCAAAGAGAGCGGATCCACCGAGAAATTCCAGATGGAGAAATTGGAAGAGTACAGCCATCGTGAATTGAAACAATTCTGCATTGAACTAGGCATTGCTACCACCGGTCTGAGTACCAAAGACGATTTCAAGCACGCCATTGAGTCGTGGGCAGAAACCGGGGCCGCCAGATCCCCGGACCAAAACATTGCAGCATCAGAGAGGAACACCACGGCTCCCGAGGAGCGAAGAACGGGTCTCTCGCAGGAAGAGATCCAAGAGAGAGAAAAAAGCAGACTACATGAGCTAGAAATGGCACGGCTCAAAATGGACGGTGAACTAAAATTAGCCGAACAAAAACTGAACCTAGAACATCTGCGGCTCCGAGAAGAACGGGAAGAAAAACAGAGGCAGAGAGAGCTCGAAGAAAAAAGATTAGCGTACGAACACGAGCGCAAACTGGCAGAACTAGACCTACGGAAGCAGAACAAAGAACTGGGGGTGCCCGAGCAACCGCGCCCCCCAGGAGCGACAGAAAAGAAAGTCCACATCCCCAAGGATGTCGTTCGAGAGTATGTCCGAGATGACGACATACAACAGTGGTTCAAGGCCTACGAGATCGCCATGACCTCCCACCGGATCGATCGAAGTGACTGGGGAGCCGGTCTATGGGGGAGGTTCGTCAATGAAGGCCGCGATGCCCTGTTGCAGCTCCCAGACCATCTGATGTCATCCTATGACAACATGAAGGCTGCCCTCCTCACCCGATATGGGGTCACACCCGAAATGTACCGCCAGAGGTTCCGAGACTGCACCCGGATCCCAGGTACAACTTGGGTGGAATATGTGAACTATTTCAGCCGAGCCTTCGAGGGTTGGATCAAGGGAAGCCACGTAACGACCTACGAGCAACTTTTTAATCTCATGGTGTGGGAGCACCTCTCTAACAACTGCTTCGTCGAGCTCAGGCAGCACCTCCTCGACAGTAAATTGACTGACCCACGGCAGCTCGCCGCCGAAGCCGACCGGTGGGAAAGCACCCGAGTAGGCCGGAGAGGGCCGCCCGAACAGAACCGGAACAACCAAGGTCAGCACCGTCCCCGAGGAGGAGGAGGAGGCCAGGGACGAGGAAGAGACACCGTCCCGGCCACTCCCGCTGCCAGCACCCCGCCCCCGGCCAGCCGGGGCAACCCCCCGATGCGCCCGGGGTTCCGAGCCAATGTCACGTGTCACCGATGCCAGCGAGTCGGCCACTACGCCAATGACCCGAACTGTCCACAGAACCAAACTCCAAGACCCCGCCAGGTAGCTGCAGCCGCCCTGGGGGGAGAACAAATCTCCGCAGAACAGGAAGAATGCGAACAGGAACAACACGAGTGGGAACCGGCCGCCATGGTTCTAGCGTGCCTAGGGGGAAGAGACATGGTCCCGCGGGCTCCCCTACCCGCCAACACCAGAAAATATAGTCAGTGGGTGAACATTAATGGACGCCGGGCCGAAGCACTACGTGACACGGGGGCCAGTGTGACGGCCGTCCGCTGTCACCTGGTAAAACCAGAGCAGATCCTGCCGAACATTCTCTGTCCCGTCCGTTCAGCCGACAATTCGGAGAGTCTATGTCGGATGGCCTGCGTCCCCTTCGAATGGGGAGGAGTCTCCGGCATGTTGAAGGTGACGGTCCGAGACGATGCCCCCGTGGACTGTCTCCTGGGGAATGATCTCGAGAGTTCCCCGTGGGCCGCCGTAGAAAGAAGAGAGCACCTGGGGATGTTGGGCCTCCCGGACTGGGCGTGCGTAACCACCCGGTCCATGGCCGCCCGGGCCATCCCCCGACCAGAAGAACCAGAATGGCCAGCACCTCCTCCCCCGATCGCTCCAGTAGAGGACACCGAGCCTACCGACCCCCCAGAGCAAACTCCCGAAGGGCTCGCTCAGCCCCAGGACCTTCCCGACCTGGCTCAGTGGCGTCAAGAAGGGGGGCCCACCCAGGAACAGTTCCGTCAAGAACAGAAGACCTGTCCCTCCCTCGAGGGACTCCGCCAGCAGGCCCTCGCCCAGAGCGCAGGGGACACCACCGGAGCCCACTGGATCTATTGGGACAACGACCTATTGTACAGTGAACAGAGAATCGCAGAGTTAGGGGCCAGTCGAGTGCTGGTGGTGCCCCTCCGTTTTAGAGACTTCCTGTTGAATTTGGCCCACGATGTCCCTCTGGCTGGACACCTGGGCCAGGACAAAACCTACAGTCGCCTGGTGACCCACTTTTTCTGGCCAAAGATGAGAAACGACGTCCTCAACCACTGCCGGTCCTGCCCCACGTGCCAGGCCAGCGGGAAGAGCGGCCGCAAACTCAAAGCACCTCTGCAACCCTTCCCAGTTGTCACCACCCCGTTCGAGAGGGTGGGAATAGACATTGTGGGGCCCCTGGACCCCCGTACAGCACAAGGACATCGGTTCATCCTGGTACTGGTGGACCACGCCACCCGCTACCCCGAGGCTGTGCCCCTGCGAACTGTAACAGCCCCGGTGGTCGGCCGGGCCTTAATGGGGATCTTCTCCGGGGTGGGCTTCCCCCGAGAAGTCGTCAGCGACAGAGGCACAAACTTTATTTCGAAATATATGAAGTCCCTCTGGCAACAGTGCGGGGTCACCTACCGATTCACGACCCCCTATCACCCTCAAGGAAACGGACTAGTCGAGCGGTTCAACCGCACGCTCAAGGGAATGATTGGGGGGTTGTAAGAGCCCCTCCATCGCCAGTGGGATGTACTACTTCCATGCCTCCTCTTCGCCTATCGAGAAGTTCCCCAGAAGTCCCTCGGCTTTAGCCCTTTCGAACTCTTGTACGGGCACCCTGTGCGAGGGCCCCTCAGCCTAGTCAAAGAAGGTTGGGAGATGGCCCCCCTAAAGACCCCTCCAGACGTCTTCAAGTACCTCCTGACCCTACGCAATCAGACCAGGCGATTCAGAGAAATGGCGAAAGCGAACCTTGAGGCCAGTCAGGAGGACATGAAAAAATGGTACGATCAAAATGCCTCCTCCATCGAATTCGAACCTGGCCAACAAGTGTGGGTGATGTCCCCCACCCAACCATGTGCCTTGCAGGACAAGTGGACGGGGCCCTTCAAAGTGGTCGAACGCAAGAGCCCCGTCACCTATCTCATCGATATGGAATCTCCACGGAACCCCCTCCGGGTCCTCCACACCAACAGACTCAAACCCCACTTTGTGCGCTCGGAGCTCAGCCTCCTGATGGCTACAGACAGTGGGGCGGAAGAAGACTCCGAGCCTCTCCCTGATCTCCTGAAGACTCGTGAGAAAGATGATTCCGTGGACGGGGTCCGGCTCTCCGATGCCCTCACCCCGGAACAGCGCCAAGGCTGCCGGGACCTCCTGCTGCAGTTTGCTACCTTGTTTTCCCTCACCCCAGGGGTCACCCCCTGGTGCTTGCACGACGTGGACACTGGGGACAGTCCCCCTATCAGACACCGGGCGTACCGCGTACCAGATCGGGTACGGGCCTGCATCCAAGAGGAGGTATCAAAGATGCTCACGCTCGGGGTCATCGAGCCCTCGGACAGCCCTTGGGCCAGCCTGGTCGTGCTGGTCCCCAAAGCTGCTGCCCCCGGCACCACTCCTGAGCTCCGATTCTGCGTCGACTATCGGGGCTTGAATGCTGTCACCAGAACCGACGCCCATCCCATCCCCCGAGCGGATGAACTGATCGACCGCATGGGGGCTGCCCGCTACCTCAGCATCTTCGACCTGACAGCGGGCTACTGGCAGATCGGTCTCACACCCCGGGCCCAAGAACGATCCGCCTTTTCTACCCCCGATGGCCACTACCACTTCAAAGTCATGCCCTTCGGCATGAAGAATGCCCCAGCTACTTTTCAGCGACTGGTGAACCAGGTCTTGGCGGGGCTCGAGGAGTTCAGCGCCGCCAACCTGGACGATATCGCTGTGTACAGCCGCCACTGGTCCGACCACCTCCACCACCTCCGAGAGGTCCTGCAGGCCCTCCAACGGGCCGGCCTCACAATCAAGGCCAGCAAGTGCCAAATTGGTCAGGGGTCCGTGACCTATCTCGGACACCAGGTGGGAAGCGGTCTGGTGGCCCCTCTGCAACTCAAAATCGCTGCCATCCAGTCCTGGCAGCCTCCAGTCACGCAGACCGAGGTCCGAGCCTTCTTGGGGCTCACCGGCTACTACCGGCGGTTCGTGAGGGACTATGGCAGCATTGTGGGGCCCCTCACGGGACTCACATCCAAAAACCACCCGAAGAAGGTCAACTGGACCCCAGACTGTCAAGCGGCCTTCGAGAAACTGAAAGCCGCCATGTGCACTGCCCCTGTGCTCCAGGCCCCCGACTACAGTCGGGAATTCATCGTGCAAACAGATGCCTCCGACCATGGCATCGGGGCGGTCCTCTCCCAGCTGAACTCCGAGGGACTTGACCAACCGGTGGCCTTCATCAGCAGATGCCTCCTGGCCCGAGAACAGCGCTGGAGCACCATCGAGAGGGAGGCCTTCACAGTGGTGTGGGCCCTCAAAAAGCTCCGGCCCTATCTCTTCGGTACCCACTTCCGGGTGCAAACAGATCATCGACCCCTGCAGTGGCTAATGCAGATGCTGGGGGAAAACCCCAAACTATTGCGTTGGTCCATCTCCCTGCAGGGGATGGACTTCACTGTGGAACATCGACCGGGCCAAGACCACGCCAACGCAGATGGCCTGTCACGCTTTTTCCGCCTCGACGAGGAGAGTCCCCAAGAGGATGGGTGACTCTCCCCGCCTTCAGCTGGGGGGGATGCATGTTGGACAGGCCACATGAAGGGCTTGCTCCCTCCCCGCATGACAGGGCCCGAGCCCCGGCCCTCCAGGTGTTACCCACAGAAACAACCCGCACCCCGTCTCCAGACGGGACTCCTGCTCCCGGACATCTCTGTATCATGGGGCCGAACCACTACCGGCTCCCTCGCCCGGCCCAGCCGCCATCTTGGACACTGCACCACGAGGCCGCGTGGCCTCAGCTCGACCCTAACCCTGGGCCTGGCCAGGCCCCGACATCCCGGCACCACCATCCACCCAGGAGGTGAACGGACCACTTGGCAGGTCGATGGGAGAAAGAAGTGTCGATGGCTCTCCCCCGCCAGGTGCCGATCGCCCCCCAGCTCCCCCGGGCGCTGGCTCCACCCCCCTGCTGGGTGTCTGGACTCCCTCATCCCGGACCTCCCGACCTCCAAGTGCGAGGGTCCGGACATCAAAGGGCGCCAGACCTATAACTGGGGCAGCTCCAGAGCAGGAAGGCAGTTGTATCCTGGAGTCGAGAGACACCGTGAAGAACTCATCCTTGACGGACTACCGGCGCTGCCGTAGCCCTGCCTTGTGAACTATCGTCCTGCCTGCTGGCGCTGCTGCGGCCTTCTGCATCCTCCATCCTCGTCGGGACCTGCTGGCGCTGCCGCGGACCGTTGTGACTACCACCTTCGTCGGGACCTGCTGGCGCTGCCGCGGACCGTTGTGACTACCACCTTCGTCGGGACCTGCTGGCGCTGCCGCGGACCGTTGTAACGACCACCTTCACCGGGTCCTGCTGGCGCTGCCGCGGACCGTTGTAACGACCACCTTCACCGGGACCTGCTGGCGCTGCCGCGGCCCATCCATCTAGAACACCGAGCTCGAGGATTGTGAGCTATCCATCATATCATCGCATCTACCAGATTGGTAACAAGACTGTCCCGCTACCCCCTTTCCCAACCAAGAGACTAGAATCGAGGGGACCCCTGAGTCCTGACCTCCTTGTACCATTCTATCGTACCTAAAGATCGCTTATAAAGAACGTTAAACCTTATCCTTGTGTGGTGTACATCTGTGGGGGGGAAGTTACTCGTCTGTACGATCGCTAGAGACGGCTCTCCCCGGAGACCTCTCCCCTTGTCCTCGGCCGACCCTCCCGGTCCGTCTAACAGTTTGGTACGCCCCTAGGGCCCAAACGTGTATTTGTGCTTTTACTGAGGCTTGATCACTTGTAACTTTAGTACTTCGAACTCCAGTCTCATAAAGAGACTAGAGGGGTGTGTGTTAACCTAAATACATATTTTTGAAATATATACCTGGTGTGGTTGTCCTTTCATTCGATCATTCAAGAGATTATAGACTGGTAAAACAAGCTGCTTTACATTCCTTCAAGACTTAGCCTGAAGGCTGCTCTCCATAGCTACCACTAGGATAGCTTTCATATAAGGCTGTCTTTAACCATTCACCATAAGGGGTTGTTTGGACTGATACAAGATCCCCACTAGAACTAGTGGACAGCATATATCAGGCCACCTTCTCACAATATATATGAAGTTAGATTTTCCCCAAAAAATCCCTTGTATTACATGTTGTATGTCACCTTCAATGAGAAGAACTATGTCATATAATCTGTCAGGGGGAGCCACTCGGGTGTCAGCTGTCTGAACTGTGATGAAAGTTACAGTTGCTGTCGCCTCCAGAAATGGACGCAGCGCTTGCCGCACTATGGTAGCTTCCGCTGCGCTGTCTAGCGGCGTTACTGCCCATGTTAAGTTCTGGAGCCGGGTTCTCACCGTCTGTGGTATATCATGCTGTTAAAGCGGCAACTTTCTTTTTCTGAAAAGGCGGGTGCTGACGAGGAAAACTGTCTTGTTTCCCTTTGCCGTCAGCCAGGCAAGGTTGTTCATGTCCTTGAGGGGGAACCTCGACCTCTGACGCGATCCTGGCGTTCCCCACCACCGGTCTGTGAGCCCGATGTAGTCAGTGAAGAACGAGGAGAACGCTGATCAGGAACCTGAAACCTGTGAGGTGACCTAATTTGCGCGCGGTCGCGCAAATCATAAGTGAGCTCAGAAAGTCCGGGAACCGGTGACGCTGCACGCGACCCCTGTGTCTGTTGTTGCTTTCCCTGTTTCTTATTTTTCCAATTCATTTTAGGAAAATTGGGTCGGTCGTCTTTAGCAGACTGAGCCGTCTGTGTCTGCTGTTGTGCAGGTATTCTGGCAAAAGGCTTAACACCCAAACTATTGCGCCCAATTGTTCTATAAGCTTCTGCAATAATTTTTGGTAATTCGCAGGGTTTATCCTCATCTCGGACAAGGCGCAAAGCATTAGACACTTGAAAGTTAACTGCATCTCCTTTGACATTCGCAAGTATCAGATCAGCAATTATGTCAAACACTCCGACCAACCTCATTCCTAACTCCACAGCTGCCTCCGGTCCGTGTTCATCCTGAACAGGTTTAATCACGGAGGGAAGCACTGTCATAGATGTTGTGCCAAAACATTTCGCATACACCGCCGCAAACATTTTACCCCAATTTTCACAATCAGTAACTTCAGGTATTAAGTCTTTCTGCAAACTAACAGTAAGAATCCTGTGTTTCTCCACAGGAGTTGTATTTGGAAATACTGCTTCCAGCTGGTCAAATTTCTCCGCAAGCCAATAAGGTAAATCTTCCTTATTCTGTGGATGCTTGCACATAACCGGATTAACCATGACTGGACTAATAGTTAGTCCAGCTGGTTGCCCAGCAGCCGCAGGTGCTCCCACCTGAAGATTGCATGAGACATATTGTACTAGAGTCCTGTGCAACTCGATCAAGGAGGCGTGTAAGATGCGCAACTCATCGACAGCGTCTGCTAGATAACGTGGATGTGGTGTGTACCCGTCCAAAACTGGCCAAGCGGCCCCCGTAATTCGACAAAGGGCCTACCGGACCGGGGTTACGGTGTGGGGTAGGGCGCCACTAAACCAAACACAGTGTTGAAATCGAAACCTCCAAAGTCGCATATGGACGATACACTATAGGGATTGCAGCGGGAGAGTACTTATGGACTAAGCCATCATCTCCATCCACTGCCGGAAGCATAACCCAAGAATAAAAAACCTCAAATGGGTGAGCTCAAGTAGCTCCTACCACAAAAATGAGTGAGACACCCGCGTTGGGCACTCCAAAAGTGGCGCAATATCCACTTCGGCCATATCGAGAAAAAGCTGAACAACTTAAAGCGTGGTAGGACAATGGATAAGTAACTCAATAGTAACTATAAAACCTTTTTATGAAATAAGCTTGATGAAAAACCTATAAACATATCAATATAGGTAGGTTATGCCGTCACAGCTGTTTACCGGAAAACAGAAGTGATGGTATCATGGACAAGCACAAGAACTACTAAAGCGTCTCATAAATAAGAACTAGACCAAACGTTAGGTGCCCCATGTTGCAGGGATTCTGCACATATACAGAACTATGCGCAGGAAACCAGGACCTCAGTGTGTAGTGGTGTACCAAAATACCCACCTCGGTACCCAGATCCCCTATCCGACTAGCTATAGTGTCTCATTCGTTCTCTGTACTACAGCGAAGCTACTAATGATTAGACATCCTAGAACAAGTTACTTCCTCCTCTCTCAGGATACGTGGGAACAAGAACACTCTTCCGTTCAAACTTTCATACTTATCCACAACATGAGTAAATAGAGACAAAGTATAGTTTAAAATGTTTATTTTAACTAACGTGCTCTATAATGCAATACACGAGCCAGTACTAGCAGCAAAATGTATAGGATCAAACAAATCAGCATGGTTACATTTCCATATAGTACCAAAGGGGAAATCATATTATAATGATAGTGGGAACAGGTCTATAGCACCTTGCCATCATCCTCATGCTAGAAGCTAGTTTATTATAATTATAGAAGACCTCCAGGCTTTGTCAGGGGGACCTCATACCTCAGAGTTCAGATGCAGGAATGTACATCTCTGGACAAGCCCAGCTCTTCTATGCTGGAAAGCGTTTTCTCTAAGTGTGTTAACATGCATGCACAGCAATATTAAAAGCACCAGATTTCCAGGGTTGCAGCTGTGTTCTATGTTATGGCTAGGGAAATGAGACTGACCAAAACAATTCAGACAGAGCTCATTGTTTTTTGACCTTGAACAAGCTGTGCAGACGAGGAGCAGAGTGTTCTACCAAATACATGAAATACAGACAGTTCTCATGTGAAAGCAAGCGAGCAAAGTGTTTACCAGAAATGGGCCATGTAGTAACGTGATCAAAAGCGGCAAAATGGCGTCCAACTAATGCTAACTTAGCAATGTCTGTAGGTGTGTCCTTATCCTCATTACAGTCTGCTTCTTGGCTTTGTGGCCCTTGGTGTTGCCGGATGGACTTTTGTCTTTGTGTTCTGGGGTGGCTTTAGTTTTCTGTGGGGATGGTGTCTGCACTCTGGACCGCTTGGGCTGCTGCTACTGTGTGCTACATGTGCTGTATCTTGACCTTGATGTCTGTTGTGCGTGGTCACTATCGTCAGATGTGGCCACTGGCAGGGGGTGGACAAAGGGACTGGATCTGGACTCCGAGATTGTGCCAGTTGAAGAGCTGCCGTCACTGCGGAGGACAAAGACTGGACAGTCCGGTGTGGCCCACCCACATCTGAATGTAAGCCCTCCATGAAAGCAACCACCTGTGCCAACTTTTTGTTGTGATCCATGAAGGCATTGAGGAGAGCTGTCTGGCCCACACACAGCTGGTGGTCCACAGACTCAGCACTGATGGCAGCAGGGGGGACAGGGGCAGGGGCAGCGGTGCCTGGAATGAAGGACACTCTTCTCTTCTTACTGGTGCGAACACAGGCAACACTAGTGGGAGTAGCTGGGAGGGTGGGCACTGTACGCTGTGTGGTGGACGGGGAGGCAGCGTCCCCGTTCCCTGTGCCCGTCAACAAAAATGCATCACCGCCGTCATCAGATGATGTAGAGCTTTGCGTTTCTGCCTGTGATTCCTCCAGCAGACTCTTGTCTCCCTCTGAGGCGCTGGTCACATCTGTGTCACTGTGCTCGTGTGCAGCTGATGTGCTTGATGCCTCACCACTGGTGTCCATCCCCTGTTCTTCCGTGCCCATGGGAGATGCTGCATGAGAGAGAGATGTAGGGTCAGTTCATTGGCATCAAAAGAACAAACATATGCAAGCAAAGCATCCCTGAAGATGATTAAATCTACATGTTGCACACCACGCTGTGCAATAACATTGTGCAACCTCAATTATTTACTAGAACAGTGCGTTTCAACAAGCAAACCAGGCATAAGTGAGCCATGTGATGACCACACAGCACAATATCCTGTTGGTGGCTCAGTTCAAGCAGACACACAAAAAGCTCTGAGCACACCTAGGGCCATGATGGGGGCAAGGATGAACTCCACAACATGTTGCCACTGTCATATCTGGATGGAGCAGAAGGGGACAACACAAATACAGACTCCAACATAACAGTCCACAATGGCCATGAGCTCATGCCATCCACCATGTTGTACTTTGGGGCACAACTACTGTTGCACATTGGCGTCAGGTGTTCAAGCCTCACAAATCTGAGGTCAGGCAATGCATGCATTGATGAAAGCACAGGCACACTGCAGTTTCCTTCCATGTGATTTACCAGACTAGCCCAATGCAGACGAGACCTGAATCCCATGACCCAGAATGCAATGTAAATGCCCAGTAATCAAATTACATTGGGAAGTACAGGTAGGGCAAATGCATTACAGCTGCACCCAGCACAGAGGCCACTTACAAGCCACTGCATCACACTACCAACATCACATAGCCCAGCACTGGCCCAGGCTATGTACACATGCAGTCACTCACAGCCAAAGTCACCCTTCCCAGAATACTCACCCCTAGCTTGCTGTTGATGCTCCTTCAAACGTGCATCCAGCTCAGGCTGTGTCACAGCCAAGATGCGGGCCATTAGTGGTGTCATGTTGCACCGCCCCAACCTGACAGTCTGAGGGATCAGCCCCAGTGTCATCTCGGCCACGTTCTTGCTCAGCCGGCAAATGTCATCCCACCTCTTGTGACAGTGGGTGCACCGTCGGTTGGAGACACCCACAGCCCGCACCTTGCATGAAATGGCCCTCCACGCGGCCTTACGCTGGTATACTTTGAGCTGCAGGCATGGGAGACAAGAAGGGGAAAACATCAATGACACAGTGTTATGTACCAATATCTCTCAGTACAGTAGCATGATACTGACTCATCACAAATCTACAGATATGTCTCACAGAGACAATAAATTATCTCACATGGTACATCAGCATGGGAGAACTACATGTAAATGCATGCAGGTGTGAGGGTGGACACAGCACCTGCCCATCTCATACACATACAGGATGCTAGCACATAATGCCATGTGTAGTCTGCTCACATCTACAGTCCATTTTTAAGTAGAGCAAGACACATTACATATCAACATATGTTTGGGGGTAGACTCACTATGTCCAACACTGCACAATCCTCGATGTCCTTGCCCTGTGAATGGCTCACTGTGTCATGGATGTCACATTGAAGGACATGATCTCACAAACCCACACCCTTCTCACAAGGCCTGTTGTGTGCAATCTACAGGTCTGAGACGGCTCATTGATGGAGAGTAAGGAAAATAAGACACATGTCACACTCTGTACATTCAGTGATGTGTCCTTGTCAGATTGGGTGGTGACTGTGCAGGTCAGGTGGGCTCACACTGAGAAGGACAACAGGGACCCACACCACCATTCACACAAGCAATCACTGTCCTGACTCCTGCATTCCCAACTTGCTGCATCACTGTATGGCTGAGAAGACAATACGTGTCCCTCAAACCTTGAGGTGCAGGCAGGAAACGTGTGACACCCCTTCCCCCTTGAGAAAGCATGCTAGGCAGTGCATGACAAAACCCCACACTCTCAGGCACATACTGCAGCAGCTCAACTTCATGTGTGCCCCCCCTGCATTCTCACTGACACTGTTGAAGACTTACCACAACATTTGGGGCACCATATGGCCTTGGATACTGTGTGAGCACCTCGTCCACCAGGCCCTCCAGCTCCTTGCTGGTGAAGGGACTGGCCCAGATCTTCTCAGTCCTCGCCATCACTGTGGCCAGGTGACAGCAGCTGCAACAGTTGGTGTTGAGGGGTGGCAGGCAGCAGTCCCTGGAGGCAGAAGCAGTTGGTGTTGAGGGGTGGCAAGCAGCAGTCCCTGGAGGCAGAAGCTATTGGTGTTGAGGGGTGGCAGGCAGCAGTCCCCGGAGGCAGCAGCAGCAGCGGCAGGTGAGGGGTCTCAGGCAGCAGGCACTGGAAGCTGTGGAAATGTGAGGCTCTCTCCCACACATATATAGCTCCCTGGGGTAGTTTTTGTGGTTCTAAGCTGCTGCAATTGGTGTTCCAGGTCAGCCTTTTTCAAATGCATCCAATGACCAGCTCTCTGGTGGTGGAGCACGCCTACCGCGATTTTCAAAATTGCATTAAGCTACTGCGATTGCGGTTCCCATTGGCTGTAAGGACATGGTCCATGGCGGTGACACACCGCAGGGGCCAGGCGTGCGCTACCGCGGTGGTGCATCTTTAAATTGCATCCAATGACCGGGCCCGCGGTGGCAGAGCATGCCTACCGCAATTTTCAAAATTTCATTAGGCTACCATGATTGCGGTTCCCATTGGCTGCAAGAGCATGGTGCATGGCGGTGACACACCGCTAGTGCCAGGCGGTAGCAACCGTGATTTGGGTGCCATACATTGACATTAGTGACTGTGATTTGGGGTGCGGAGCATGCCAACCACCATTTGGAAATTCTCATATGCCTATCAGTACCGCGAGTATGTCTTGGGCATTGGTGGTGACACACCGCTGGTGCCAGGCGGTAGCTACCGCAATTTGGGTGCCATACATTGACGTGAGCGACCGTAATTTGGGTGGTGGGGCACTTTGACAGCACCTATGGACACATCATGCTGTGTCAATGGCCAATGGGCAGTTATCAACAGTGCACACTGGCCACATGATTAATGAGTCATCATTGTGCACACAATGCCAATGTCACATTCAACTCACTGCTGACTACACATGCCATGTTTGTGTATGTGATTTTGTACATTGGCATGTACTCCCTCACATGTCACTTGTGATATTGATGGGCATGTACACAGAACAGTGTTGTTATGGGCTCTCCAATGTGCACACCTGTCAATGTGCGAAAGTGCTGTGAAACTCACAGTGCTGTATGTCTTTTGGAACAATGTGCATATTTGAATGTCTTCTTTTCTTGGATCATGTACACACGTGTTGTTTACGCTCAGCCTGTGCTCATTGGGTAGTTGATGTGTGCCACGTTCAACTTACGCCTGAAGGTGGGTCAGGTACAGCAGCTAGGAATGAGACAGTAGTGTTGCAGTTTTACACATGTGCTGGATTAAATATTCTCCTGCGTGTGCATGCTAGATGTGGCCATATCCCTATGTGCATTCTCTTGGTCAGATGTTGTTTCAGAGGTACTTGATGTGTGAAATGGGACAAGTGTATGAGTAGTGTAGCTGAAGGTGTCCCTACATGTAGGCTGCTCTGCGACTCAATTGTGATGACAGTCCTTATTGGCATTGTGTCAGTCAAAACGTAAGATGTTGTCCACATCTCATGGTGTATTGAATTGACATGTGTCCACTTTCATCTCTACTACGAGGAGACCAAATATGTATCGTCCCTTCACAGTGCTGTTTCACATGGAGAATGAGGAGATAATCTGGAAATTTCGTCTGGATAGAGCCACCCTACAGAATCTATGTGCTATGTTGCAGCCCCACCTGCAGCCTCGCCGAACATATCCAACAGCTTTCACCCCAACGTCTAAGGTGATGGCGGCCCTGCATTTTTTGCCACTGGGTCATTCCAGCACACGGTGTCCAGTGCAGGTGGGATGTCACAACCTATGTTCAGCATGGTGCTGCGTGGTGTCCTGTCCGCTATGATGACCTACAAGGACAGATATATCCATTTCCCCAGGGGGCCTGAATTGGGCGCTGTGAAGGGAGATTTTTATACTCTTGGACACATCCCCATGTTGTTGGTGCCATTGATTGCACACATGTTGGGCTTGTTCCACTACAGGCATATAAGCACATCTATAGGAATCGTAAACATTTCCACTCCATAAATGTGCAAGTGCTGTGCCAGGCGGATATGATCATCTCGCATGTGTGTGCCAAATTCCCAGGTTCAGCCCATGACTCATACATCATGCATAACAGCATTGTACCACAGCTGATGGCTAATTGCTTCATGAGCGTGTATGGATTGTGGGTGAGTATGCATAGTCAAATAGCGTGCTGTGTGTGTGCCATGCTGTCCTCTGCCACAGTAACATTACAATGTTTCTCTGTGTTCCTCACACCTAGGTGACTCTGCATATCCCAGATGTCCTTGGTTGCTGAGCCCACTGCGGAATCCCAGGATACCAGCTGATGTCTGCTACAATGATACCCATGGCAGGACACGTTGTGTGGTGGAGCATACTTTTGGTCTCCTGAAGTCACAATTTTGCTGCGTGGACAAGACCAGAGGTGCACTGATGTACTCGCCCGGGAAGGTGTGTCAGACTGTAGTGGCATGCTGGATGCTCCAACACCTAGTCATTCGCAAGGAGATCCCCCTGATCCTAAACGATGATGAGCAGCCAAGGCCCCTGCCTACAAACCAACCCGTGTCCAGTGACAAGGACAGTAGAGAGGAGGAAGGTGTTAACATGCATCAACAGCTCATCAACCGCTACTTCACTTGAAGGTGTGTGACAATGTACAACGGAACCATTGTCTGATGATGTTGCTGTTGTTGTGAAGGTGTACATGAGCTTTGTGACTGCAGCCGGTTGTTGACTCAGTGGTGGCTGACAATGTTTCTGGGACTGGGTAGTTTGGAACATCAGCAGGATGTGTATGTTGGCACTTGTTTCTCATTGTGATGTGTGCATGTTGGATTAGCTTAATGGTAAATGTTGTGTTATGTCTGTGATGCCACACCTAGTCTAGGGTATCTTGTTCTGTTGTGTTTTCCTAGGTCCCTTCAGCCTCTCCTTGCCTACATACATTCCATACTCCTGATACATTGCAATCATGGTGAAGACTGCACATCCTGGAATAAAGACGGAGCAGAAACAACAACATGTGTGTACGGAGTTTTTATTTACAATGGTGTCATGTGAGGGGGGAACATTTACATTGAGGTGAAATAGTGAAGCAGTGAGTTGACAGTTATGGTAAATGAGAGGATTGTGTAGTCACCACATTGATGTGGTGACCCAGTCCAACAGACAGATGCAATTCACAAGGCAGAGTGAGGAAGGACAGTCGAAACACTTAATACAGTAGTGAAGTGGGTTGCCATCATGACTGGATCTGTGACTGACCTTTGGCAGGTGCTTTGCCATGGGAGACTCCCAGGGATTTATTGGGACGGCCCCTTTGTCGCTTGGCAGGGGGGCCTCTGCTGTAGGGCCAGTGGGGTCTGAGGACTCACACCTCTCTGTGGCCGCAGGGGAGGATGTTGAATTGTCATCCTGCAGCCCGCCAGGGGGAGGTGTTGTTTGTGGCACTGGTCTGTCCCTCAGTACCGCCACTTGCTGGCCCAAGAGATTCACAATTTGGCCAATGCGGGTGTCGATGGACCTCATCAGCAGGATGAGCTTGTGGAAAACTTCTGACCGGCCCTTCGTCCCTGGGCCTGTTCATAGGCCCCAATTACTCTGTTTATGTTGTCCAGGGCTTGGGCCCCAGACTCTGGTTGTCTGTGAGTGACCCTGCCCATCCCACCTGTCCTGCTGCCACGGACCTATTGCCTCACCACTGTAGGCACCCGTCTCCTCTCCCTGCCCTCCTCAGATGGTGGGGTGGAGTGGTCATCCTCTGGGACAGGGAGAGTGTTGCAGGCAGCACTGGTGGTGGTGGCGGTGGAGGACGCACAGGCCGTAACAGTAGGGGTCTGCAGTGAGGTTAGTGTTGCTGTAGATGTGGTGGGGAATGATGTTGCACTGGGACCTGTTGCCCCTGGCACACCAGATGGGCCAGCTCCGAGCTCCTGGTCCTCTGAGTCCCGGGAGTAAACATCTTGGAGTGCATGTTCTGGGAGGGGGGGGGGGAGGATGGCTCTGCTGGTTGCTGGTGTTGTCCTCTGCAGTCAGTTCGTGGTCACCTGTGGGTCAGATGGGAAATGTTACGTTAAGTAAACAATGGGGTGACTCTGTGTCCCTCAGAACCTGGGTATAATATTGCAAAAAGTACAATGGTTCTGTCGGGTATGACCACAATATTGCTTATCATTACAATTGAATCAACAAAAAACAAATTATTTAACACTACAGACAATTGTGAAAGGAAATTTTAGAGAAGGCCGACTTGATGCGGTTACGTGGCAGGATTCTACACTGCACGCATGCGGGAAACCGTGATTCACTTCCGAATAGAACACCAAGGTGACCCCAGAGGATATTCGCCCGGCCGTTACCCACGTCTGGCCCCACGTAAGATATTCTTAGAATCCAATCGGATGGGCCATCTGAATGAATTGCGCCTAACCAGGCCTCTCCCCCGCTATTCGTTAGGCTGCCACTCCCCCACTCAAGTCCTGATGAAGACCCACATGACGATTTAATATCGCATATATAGGGTTGAAACGTCAACAACATCTCGGCCCAGTTCAAGGCCCCTCTTGCAAAATATCTGAATTGTTCATAGCAGCAGAGTCATTATTTTGTTTCTCATACTGGCCTCCTGTAAACTTGTACATAACTTTAATCACCCTGTACATATCGCGCACTCATTGTGTCACCAATCTCACCTTGTCACTTAATCACAACTCACTTTATGCTGTCACATTGTTGGCAGCCGCTTATGCTACAAAAATTACATGTATATGGGTGAATATAAATGATGTAATTTATATAAAAATATCCTATCACCCAACAAATCTGATTCGATTGTGGTTACTGTATCTTTGTGTTACGTGTTTCTTCTCAAAAATTTCCTTTCACAATTGTCTGTAGTGTTAAAAAAATTTGTTTTTTGTTGATTCAATTGTAATGAGAAGCAATATTGTGGTCATACCCTACAGAACCACTGTACTTTTTGCAATCAGATGGGAAATGGTCATTGTAGTGCACACCACAAGCTTTGTGTTTGCTGTGTATTATTCACTGTTTGTACACCACACAGTTGACTAATCATCACATTGTTTGTATGCGCACTTCTGTGCCTCCTGAGATGATGTTGAGGTACATGCATTACTTGTCCATGGTGTGAGGTGTCAAAATATACCATGCGCCACGTGCATATTTTGTGGTTACCGGGACATGTTGCCATCTAGGGACTAGCGCAAAAAAGATTGTCTGTGAAGCCTCTTTGTTGATTACTCTGCCCTGGCAGACGTTACATCTGGGCACGAACTGGCCATTGTCATCACATACATACCTTTGTCATGTCATGTGCATATATGAATTTGTAACACTAACAATTCTTTCTTGGTTTTCATATGGTCCTTGTTGCTCTGGCCCCATGGCACTTACACATGGCATTCAGTACTGTGCATGATTGTGCACAGACTTTCTTCAGCATGTTAATTGGTGTGTCACACTTTGGTTGCTATGACAGTTTGATTTGCTTAGCTGTCTGCACACTGTGAGTGGCAATGGTATTTGTGTGTATATTTGTGCGATGAGAGGGCTGGTGTTGTCATATGGCACCATGCTTTCTTAGCAGTATGGCTGGGTGCATGTACTGGCTACTTACCAGTTATGTTTTCACATTTGGGTTGGATTTGTGACACATCTGTGTGTGTGTATGTGGTGTAGGCTGCCATCTTGCTCAGGGCTGGGACAAGAAAGCATAACCTTTCTGACTACCTGTCAGTTTGTAGTGGACAGTGCAATGGCTGGCCCATGCATCTGGGTAGGAGGGAGTGCTCCATCTTGATGGGCTGGGGAACAAGGGGGCCTGGCGTTAGTTGTTGGGCAGGCCTTCCATCCCTAAACAGCCCTCCTAGGGAAGAGGTCTACCAACCTGTAAGGTGAGTGTGAACCATTCAATGGCTGGCAAATGCTTCTGGGTGGGGGGAGTGCTCTATCCTTCTCAGGGATGGGACAGGGGGCCTGGTGGGAGTTGTGTTGCAGGCTTCCCACCCATAAACACCCCTCCCTGAGAAGATGGCTACCTACCTGTTAGTTTGTCTGTAGTGGGACAATGGCTGAGACAAGCTTCTGGGTGGGGGGTGGTGGAGTGCTCCATCTCTGCTCAGGGGTGGGACAGGGGGCCTGGTGGTAGTTGTAATACAGGCTTCCCACTTACAAACACCCCTCCCTGTTAAGATGACTACCTACCTGTTAGTTTGATGTGAACAATACAATCTCTGCCACATGCTTGGGGGGGTGTGCGCCATCCTGCTCATGTGTGGGACAGTGGGCATGGTGGGTGATGTGTTGCAAACCTCCCACCCCCAAACAGCCCTCCCAGAGAAGAGGTCTACCTACCTGTTAGTTTGTTTGTAGTAGGTCAATGGCTTCCAAATGCTTCTGGGTGAGTGTGGAATGCTACATCCTGCTCAGTTGTGGGACAGGGAGCATGGTGGGAGCTGTGTAGCAGGCCTCCCACCCCCAAATAGCCCTCCCTGGGAAGATGGCTACCTACCTGTTAGTTTGATGAGGGTAATGTGATGGCTGCCACATGATTCTGGCTAGGGGGGAGTGCTCCATCCTTCTCAGGGGTGGGAAAGGGGGCCTGGTGGGAGTTGTGTTGCAGGCTTCCCACCCACAAACACCCCTCCCTGGGAAGATGGCTACCTACCTGTTAATTTGTTTGTAGCGGGACAATGGCTGAGACAAGCTTCTGGGTGGGGGTGGTGGAGTGCTCCATCCTGCTCAGGGGTGGGACAGGGGGCCTGGTGGTAGTTGTAGTGCAGAATTCCCACCCACAAATAACCCTCCCTGTTAAGATGGCTAACTACCTATTCGTATGATGTGAGCAATGCAATCTCTGACACATGCTTGGGGTGGTGTGCTCCTTCTGGCTCATGTGTGGGACAGGGGGCATGGTGGGAGTTGTGTTGCAGGCCTCCCACCACCAAACAGCCCTCCCAGGGAAGAGGTCTACCTACCTGTTAGTTTGTTTGTAGTGGGACAATGGCTTCCAAATGCTTCTGGGTGGGTGTGGAATGCTACATCCTGCTCAGTTGTGGGACAGGGTGCATGGTGGGAGTTGTGTAGCAGGGCTCCCACCCCGAAACAGCCCTCCCTGGGAAGATGGCTACATACCTGTTAGTTTGATGTGAACAATACAATCTCTGCCACATGCTTGGGGGGGTGTGCGCCATCCTGCTCATGTGTGGGACAGTGGGCATGGTGGGTGATGTGTTGCAAACCTCCCACCCCCAAACAGCCCTCCCAGAGAAGAGGTCTACCTACCTGTTAGTTTGTTTGTAGTAGGTCAATGGCTTCCAAATGCTTCTGGGTGAGTGTGGAATGCTACATCCTGCTCAGTTGTGGGACAGGGAGCATGGTGGGAGCTGTGTAGCAGGCCTCCCACCCCCAAATAGCCCTCCCTGGGAAGATGGCTACCTACCTGTTAGTTTGATGAGGGTAATGTGATGGCTGCCACATGATTCTGGCTAGGGGGGAGTGCTCCATCCTTCTCAGGGGTGGGACAGGGGGCCTGGTGGGAGTTGTGTTGCAGGCTTCCCACCCACAAACACCCCTCCCTGGGAAGATGGCTACCTACCTGTTAATTTGTTTGTAGCGGGACAATGGCTGAGACAAGCTTCTGGGTGGGGGTGGTGGAGTGCTCCATCCTGCTCAGGGGTGGGACAGGGGGCCTGGTGGTAGTTGTAGTGCAGAATTCCCACCCACAAATAACCCTCCCTGTTAAGATGGCTAACTACCTATTCGTATGATGTGAGCAATGCAATCTCTGACACATGCTTGGGGTGGTGTGCTCCTTCTGGCTCATGTGTGGGACAGGGGGCATGGTGGGAGTTGTGTTGCAGGCCTCCCACCACCAAACAGCCCTCCCAGGGAAGAGGTCTACCTACCTGTTAGTTTGTTTGTAGTGGGAAAATGGCTTCCAAATGCTTCTGGGTGGGTGTGGAATGCTACATCCTGCACAGTTGTGGGACAGGGTGCATGGTGGGAGTTGTGTAGCAGGGCTCCCACCCCGAAACAGCCCTCCCTGGGAAGATGGCTACTTACCTGTTAGTTTGATGAGGGTAATGTGATGGCTGCCACATGCTTCTGGCCGGGGGGGAGTGCTCCATCTTGCTGAGCTGTGGAACAAGGGGGCCTGGTGGGAGTTGTAGTGCTGGCTGCCTGTACACATGCAACCCTGGGAATGTTGCTGGCTCCCTTTGGGGTGATTCAGATTGAGTTTATGTAACATATGTGAGACCTGTGTTGGATATTGTGGTGCTGATGGATGGAATTGTGACTAGGAGGTGTAGCTTTGTTGTTGTGCAAGTCAGTACATAGCAGTCTAATGGTGTACATTTGTTTGTACTTACCAGCCTGCACTCACCCGGGTATTCCTGTGAGACTCTCTGGATGCAGTATGGCAAGCACCTTCTCCTCCCATGCAGTGAATGTTTTTGGTGGAATGGGAGGGCCACCGCCAGTCTTCTGAGCCAGCTCACGGTTTTTGCTCCTCTTTACTTTCACAACCCTCTTCAAGTTATGCCACTGCTTCATGATTTAATTTTTTTCCCTCTTTGGGTGGTCCCTACTGCATTGACCTTATCGACTATCCTTGCCCACATTTGTGCTCTTGTGGCTAATGGTGTCTGTTGGACCAGGTTACCAAACACTTGTGGTTCTACTCTTATTATCTCATCTACCATTACTGTAAACTCACTCTCTGTGAATTTGGGCATTTTCTGTGTTGCCATGGTGTGTGATGTGCAAAGGGGTTGTAGGTGCAGGGGTGTAAGTGGTTGGGGTGATGTGCAGAGGGGTTAGAGGTGCAGGTGTGGAAGTGGTGGTGGTGCTGACGAATACAGGCCCCAGCTAGGCCCGCAGGACACAAGGGTTCGCTCTCCTGTAACGGAATCTATAAGGAAGTTGGCACGGAAACTGCAAAGTACAAACACAGCATTTATTAACCCTTAAGGGTGGTCCTACAATCCACACAACACTCTTCAGTATTGCATGGAGTAGCACACAGAACATTCGTACACAGTCCCCTTTTATACACAACAGAGGGGCTCATAAGTGGGTGGATACAACATGAGGCCGAAGAACATTACCATTTATGGTCATTCTCAATACTGAATCAATACATGGGCGGAGCCAACACACTCCTTGAGCCCGCGAAACACATGGTCAAGCAAGACTAATTATAACAGATGTGGTCAAGTCTGGGCATGCGCCAAATGGACAAGGGAGAGCTATTTATAGACTGTTACTAGGCAGATTACAAGAGCAACTAACACAGAGGTCGGACTCTCCTCGTGGTGAACACATGGCAGCATGTCAATACAAAATGGAGTCCAAACTTCGGTCAACATAACGGAGAAAACATGATCTAAAGGGAAAGCATTAATGTCGTCAGTAAATGCTTAATCACATTGCTGTTCTAATTTACAACAGACGACCCTTTCAGCATTTACTGAAGACATCCGGTTTCCAAAAATCATCATATATGTCAATTATCATCATTCCTTTAACCTCTTTGGCTAGATGATTCTGATGAGCAACATCGGCAATAGCTTTCTTATCCGGAATGCAGAATGAAATGCATACAGAACAGAACAATGGTCCACATTGAACACACATACAGAAAAAGAACAGAATTGCTATAATAATACAGAGACCAGTTAAGACCTTCCATCCCCAGGCAGTAACCAACGCCCAAAACCATCCAGAAAAGGACCAAGTGCCGTTTTCTGTGTGGATTTCAGCTGCTATTTTATGCAGCTTGTTAATGGCGTTATAAACGGATGGCGTATGATCAGGGATGAACACACAGCAGCTACTTCCAATAATTTTACAGGCTCCACCTCGATCAGCTAGCATTACATCTAATACCATACGATTCTGTAATGCAACAATCCTAGTTATTTGTAACTCTTCCGTAAGATTCCCAAGAGCAGCAGCAGTCTGATTGGTCACAGCTTCTACCACTCTTGTTAATCTTCGGATCTTCCTACTATTCAAAGCGGCTCCAACAAAGAAAAACAGTCCTAAGTTAAAATCAATATACTGTTGCAAGCTGGTATCAGTTTGATCCACATCATCAATTGATAGAGTACGTTTATACCTATTTACAGTCACATTATTCAACAATTTCAAATCCTTATGATATGACGCGGGTGCTAGAAATACAGGAGGTAATAGGAATGATACATAGCATACCCCAGACCACCCAGCCGGCAAACGGTAATAACCCTTATTTCCACATACAAAGTAAGTATTATGGGACGCTAGGAAGGTACTGTTGTTCAACCCGTCAATATTCAGTACAGTTATGCAATCACTGACACCAACAGGGATAAAACCCACACTCTGGACACACAGGTCCGCTTGAGCTTGTGCCACTTGGATCACGAATTTGTCCTTCCCCACAGTGTCTCTGGTGTTCGTGAAGATATAGGGAATGGATTCATTGTCCGGTCGGTACTCTTCCCATTCCCAAATTGTCCCATTCGCTTGTGGATACCCATTCTTGTCTTGATGGCATTCTCTATTAAGTCTAAAAAGCAATCGACCCACTGTCGGTTTCCGAGTGGCAAAAAGCAAAGTGTACCATGCTCTACAAGAGCCATTATGAGAGAAAGGGAGTGGTATGAATGGCGTACCTCCTTTCTTCTGATGAGCCGGCATCATCCCACATATCCAACAGTTCGTAGCGTTCGTAGCAACGTGGGTATGATGCAGCATCTGGATGAAAGTGTTGTTCAAGTAAGATTGTCGATGCTTCAACTCTTGATACGGTAATGTATAAAAGTAGTGCTCCTCAGGCACCGGAGTTGTCAACACAAGTGTTTTCCGAGCAGGAGTTACCTCCTCCACAAACCATGTGGTTATCCCAACAATAGCTACTGTTAGCATGAACCCCAACGCACAAAGGATTTTCTTCTTCTCCATGTCAAAGGAAACGATACCCTGATATCTTCCTGAAACTAAAAAGTCTGTCAGAACTCTTCCCCTTGGGCAGTGGTTGATTTCTTCACCAGCGGGCCAAGACGGGTGTCACTACACTAATGCAGGGCTGATCCCCCCCCCTTGCCTCATCGGCTCTCCGTTTCACTAACCCAAGGGCCATTCTGACAGTATGTCCCGGTACTGGAAACCTCACTTCCTGGGTCGAAGATGATATCGCCTTCTTCCAGAAGTCGCGTGGTCCGGAAAGAGCTCCTCAGTGTCTCGTGGCTCAGCAGCACGTTCTGTCTCTGCTGCTAGGATTTCTCGTTGATCGGTCAGCACGGCAGACTCCACCAATCCGGGCGGTACCTTTCGACAGTGCAAGGAATGGATCCAATTCTTTCGGTTCGAGACTCGCACAGCCGTCCTCGTTGCAAGGAGGACTTGTTCAGGTCCTACCCATCTCGGCTCTAAACTGTTCGTTCTGTCGAAGACTTTCACCATAACATGATCTCCAGGCCGGAGACCATGTCCTTCGCCGGTAGACCGATCAGGGAGCGCCTCTCGGACCTGTTGATGAATAGAAACCAAGTTATCCGTTAACTGTGCCAGATAATCGCTCATCATTACACAAGGTACATCATACACAGCCTTAGGTCTTGGTGGACCCCAAATATTCATTGGGCGTCCAAATACTATTTCGTACGGCGTAAGGCCGGTTCGAGAGTGTGGCACTGACCTAATCGACAATAACGCCAGTGGCAGGGCGTCTGGCCAAGTCAAAGACGTTGAAGCTTGGATTTTGGCTATCTTAAGCTTCAGTGTACCATTATACTTCTCGACTAGTCCGGCAGACTGGGGGTGAAACACGGCATGAAACTTCTGAGTGATGCCTAGGCCCTTCAAGACATACTTTATAACATCCGCTACAAAGTGAGGGCCATTATCACTCCACAGAAGTCTACAGACGCCGTATCGAGGGAAAAACTCTTTTAGCAGTAGCTTCGCCGTGGTCATTGCAGTATTGTCTTTCGTAGGGTACGCCTCAACCCATTTGCTGAAAGCGCAAACCACTACTAGAACATACTTCAAATTGTTACAGCGCTCAAGCTGGATGTAATCCATCTGCAGAACCTCAAAGGGTGCAGTAGGTGTCGCAAATCCTCCTGCTGGAGTTCGAGTGCCTTTCCCTGGGTTATACTTCAGACAGATCATACAGGTCTGCACCACCCTCTTTGCTGTGCTAGCAATCTCTGGATGCTCCCAGACTTGGGTAAGCAATTTCACAATTGCGGAAGCTCCAACATGTGCTAGCCCATGTGCCATCTGAACCATAGGTTGTACAAAGGCCGTGGGTAATTTCCATCTATCCATCTGTTTATTTCTCCAACAACCCTCATCATCCAACTCTCCCTCGCTAGCCCATTTCTCCCGCTCTTTATCAGAAGCGGTCCTTTGCATTTCTCGCACTTCCTCCTTCGCATCACGCCATCTCTCCACCTGTGATTTTACTACATACATGGCAGTAGTACCGGGCTGCATCGCTGTCTCCCGTGCTACTCGATCCGCTAACGCATTCCCTTCTCCAACTTTATCAACCACTTTCCTATGGGCGCTACACTTAACGATAGCAATTTTCTTTGGGTATGTCAATGCAGTTAAAAGATTATGAACTAACTCTCCATGCATTATCTGTACTCCATGTGACGTTAAAAACCCTCTCTCCTTCCAGAGTAGGCCGAAGTCATGCGCTACTCCGAAGGCATAGCGGCTATCTGTATAATCATTCACACATAATCCTGTACTGAGCTCACATGCTCGTGTTAATGCTATCAGTTCCGCTGCTTGAGCTGATTTCTGTGGTATGCGTGCAGTCTCCACTATCGTTTGTAATGTGGTAATTGCATACGCTGCTGAAGTCGTACCGTCTGGTAGCTTCAGACAGGATCCATCCACCCACAGTTCTCCATCTACATCTAGAAAGGGCGTATCCTGGAGATCAATACGACCCTTTGTTTGTTCCTCAGTCACAAGAATACAATCATGCGCTTTCTGCGCCTCAGGCTGGGTCTCGGGGTATGGCAACAATGTGGCCGGGTTTAATGTCACGCACCTTTTCAATGTAATATGAGGAGCCAAAAGCGTCAACTCATATCCCGTTAAGCGGGCACTGGTCAAATGCTGCGTCTTTGTTTGATTAAGCAGGGCATCCACAGCATGAGGAACTAACACCAACAATTTATGGGACAACACAATTCCTTCACTTTGGCGTATTGACACAGCTGTCGCCGCTACCGAGCGAAAACACCCTGGTAATGCTCGGGCGACAGGATCAAGCACAGCCGAAAAGTATGCACAAGGGCGCTGCTTGTCGCCGTGCATCTGCACTAAAACTGACAATGCACATCCATCTTTCTCATGCACATACAACGAAAAGGGTTTTGCATAATCAGGGGTCCCTAACACTGGTGCTGAACAAAGGGCCTGTCGCAGTTGCTGAAAAGCAGCATCACACTCATCTGACCAAGGGATTGGGATAGGCGTGTCTTTTGTCAAAAGCGCTAGTAATGGCTTAGCTATATGTGAAAACCCCAATATCCACTGTCTACAAAAAGAAACAAGGCCCAAAAATGCACGCACATCCTTCTGCGTGGATGGTCTCGGTGTGTCCAAAATTACTTGGATACGATCTGGTGTGAGTGCACGCCCCTCCTTAGACAAAAGGTGACCTAAATAAGTCACCTTTGGTCTACAGAATTGCAATTTCTTCCTAGATACTTTATGATTGTGGGATGCTAAAAAGGAAAGTAAGGATAACGTGCTTTTCTCACACAACTCAGGAGTGTCAGCCGCCAACAAGATGTCATCGACATATTGAATGAGGGCGACCCCCTCGAGTAAAACAAAGGAATCCAACTGTCGCTTCAAAGCCTGACTATAAATACTAGGGCTTTCTGTATAGCCTTGGGGAATTCTACAAAAACGATAAGATCTATTGTTTAATGTGAACCCAAAAAGAAATCGGCTATCAGGATGAATGGGAATGGAAAAGAAGGCATTCTTCAAATCAATCACTGAAAACATGGTCGCCGTAGGCGGGACCAAGGTAAGCAACGTCGTGATATCGGAAACCACCGGGTACTGAGGTATCACGATCTTGTTCACCTCCCTCAAATCAATTATGAACCGATAGACCTTTGCATCCGTGTCCTTTTTCAGAATAGGGAGAATCGGACTGTTACAGATATTATAGGGAACTTCTTCCACTACTCCTACTGCGATCAAGTCTCGCACAAGCTGTATGAGAGCCTCCTCGCCCTCCTGGGAAATACGATACTGCGGGAGGCGTGGTAACACCGCCCCCTCCTGGACACTAATGTGGACCGGAGGAATCACCATTTGTCCCACATCTGTGTCCGAAGTCGCCCATAAAGCACGAGGGAGGGTAGCCAACAACGCATCCTCTGATATCGTACACATCCGCCCTGACCGGGGGTAGTTGTCATTTAAGATCACCCTCACACCCTCAGGGGAGCAGCGGATTGTAGCCCTAAAGTGCTTTAACATATCAAGGCCCATGATGTTATCCGGTGTATACGGAGCAAGCAGAAACGGACAGGGCGCAGAAAAAGAATCAACCTTAAATGTAAGGGGCTGTGAAAGAGGGCTTCGGGAGAGTGTACCGTCAAACCCTACCGATGTAACCACTGAGCCGGATGGGGGAGCCCCCGGAACCAAGTACCTAGACAATGCACTACGTGTCGCTCCTGTATCTACTAGGAACTGATCAGTAGAACCTAAAACCTCAGCCGATACATAAGGACCCGTCTGATCGACCGGCACCTCAACTGATTCAGACCCCCATCCAACGCATTCCTATGCATGCTGCGAATCGCGATATCCCGATCGATCGATGTCCGACACATGATACTGGTGCTGGCGATCGAAAACATTTGAGCTATCTCGGTGCTGCCCAGCAGTATCGAAACGAACATGATCGTTAGAATTCCCTCTAAAGTTCGAGGAACCCCCTCTACCTTTCGGGCCACCCGGAGTATGCCCCTGACGCGAAGCACGCAACACTGGGCAATCCCTGGCCCAATGGCCCAATTGCTTACAATACGCACACTGGTTCCTATTCAGATCAGATCGGCCCGAAGGGGGACCATAAGATCCTCCCCTTCCTCTATTATTACCCCGTCGGGGCGGGCCATATACTTGTGCCAACATTACCTTAGTCTTAAGATCTTTCGATTTCTTTTCCTCCTGGCCCTTCGCCTCATGCTCCTGACGCTCATAATACTGAGCGATAGTCAGAAGGGCCGTCGGCGTCGCGGAGGACCAGGAACTCTCGCTCGCTTTTAACCGGGCCGCAACTGCCGGTAGCAGATTAGCCACATATTTGTCCGCAAAAAGGTGGCGGCCCGTGTCGTCAGTAAGCGACTGGCCACTAAAATCATGAAACGTCTCCTCAAAGCGCGTAAAGAAGTCCGCAACTGACTCGTCAACTTTCTGTTTACATGCAGCTAACATATTCCAGTCAATCTTTTTAGGGGGGATAATCGTCTTCAACTTAGCCACAATAGCCGCAGGGAGATCTAAAATATTCTGGGGTGGTTTCTGTGCAGGCTTCCGTTCCCTATCCTCATCCTCAAGGTCAGACCACCGGGCCTTGAAGGCAACCGCATCATCTACCTTTCGGACAGAGCGCCACGTATCCGGCGGTAGGATAAGGCCAAAGAACAGGTCTATATCCGCTAAGGTCATAATGCAAGAATTCAAGGCCCCCTCGACTTCTTCATAGAAGGCCGCTGGATTCTTGCGGGGGTCAGGCAGCGCATTCTTTAATGCCATAACATCGGCCCTATGCCATGGAGTGTAAACCCAATTATATACAAAATATCCCCTTGCATCGGCGGAGTTAATATCCGAGCTAGTCCCTGCTCCCTTAGGAGGAACATACAAAGGCGCCGCCTCTCGCATTGGTTTAGCATGCACTATGTCATCCTTATCTGACTGGGAGGCGGATGGGTGGCCCCCTGCTGCAAACGAATCCGACTGTTTCTCCTCCTCCGTTTGTTGGCGTGCTTTCTCTCTAAGGGCCAGCACCTCGTCCCGCAAAGCGAACAGCCGCCGAGCCGCCTCAGGAGCCTTAGGGGGAGAAAAAACACCATTACGTAATGCTCCGGCATCCGAAGACACTTCGTCAGGCTCAAGGACACTAGAATATTTTCGGAAAGCAGCAATTACTTCATCCGCGAAATGAGACAGAAAATACACCCTCTCTCTATCTTGCCACGACCCCCAAGTATGGAACAACTCCTCCTTAGACATCTTGCCCTTAAGTGCACGGAGGGAAAGTTTCCGAAGCTCAGCCATATGCTCGGCCGATAACATGGACCGTGTGTCTACCTTACCCGAAGCCGGGCCAGAATCTTGCGGCTGCGGAGCGGATGCGCCAACATAAGGGGGCGGAGAGCGATCTAGTAAATAAAAATCATCATCAGGATTATTAAGGACAGGATAAAGTGGCTGGCGAACAGCATATTGCCCCGAAACTTGTAGCCTACGCTCTTTCTCTTGTCTGTCCGTCTGCTCTCTGTCCTCCCGATGCTTCGCTTCCTGCGCTCGCACATGATCATTCTTCCGTTGCTCTTTATCAAACAGCGCTTTCTCACGTTTCTCTCGCTCACGCACTTCCTTCACCCATAATCGCACACATTCAAACATATCCTGACGAGAACGTCGCTTACACATACACTGTTCCACATACTCAATCTTACGTATATCAAACGATCCATACAAAGGCCATCGCAACTCAGGATCCTTCTTCGTATATTTCCTCCATACTGTGCTGTACATTATGGAGGAAAGACCATGCTTCACATACATATCCCTATTAGGCGTCCCCTCTGGGGGAGCCGGAGCAGATTCCTCGAGGTTCAACCGGTGTCCAAAACAGCAGCACCACTTACGGAGTGCGCTAAAAGCAGGCATGCTAGAAATAATGCAAAATATGCAATATTATAAGAAAAAATGGCACTTAATTGTTGCGCCGTTCAAAGTTTACACAGCTCCGGAGAAATCTCTCCACATTACCTGCCTATATGTGTTGCAACGCATATATTTTCACAAAGACAAATTCAAAATATGACTAGTCATCATCAATCAAACTCAAATAGCCAACCCAGGCTTCAAAAACTCGGAGCAAGTACCGTACAACGGTTCTTACCAATCAAGAGTCCAGGTTCCAACTGCCAAGCTCCACAATCGCCCAAACGGCTCTCACGGCAGGACCGACAGAAGAGGTCTCAGTCGATGACCGGCGCCACCCAGACGGTCAGCTCGGAAGGGAAGGAAGAAAAACCTCGGGATGCCAGGGCTAAGACGCCGCTGGCAGTGATCACGTCCCCGGCCAAACTCCTCACCTTCGTCGCGACCAGTCCTTCGAGCATCCGAGTCGCCGATAAGCCCCACGTGCCGGGCGCCAATTGACGAATACAGGCCCCAGCTAGGCCCGCAGGACACAAGGGTTCGCTCTCCTGTAACGGAATCTATAAGGAAGTTGGCACGGAAACTGCAAAGTACAAACACAGCATTTATTAACCCTTAAGGGTGGTCCTACAATCCACACAACACTCTTCAGTATTGCATGGAGTAGCACACAGAACATTCGTACACAGTCCCCTTTTATACACAACAGAGGGGCTCATAAGTGGGTGGATACAACATGAGGCCGAAGAACATTACCATTTATGGTCATTCTCAATACTGAATCAATACATGGGCGGAGCCAACACACTCCTTGAGCCCGCGAAACACATGGTCAAGCAAGACTAATTATAACAGATGTGGTCAAGTCTGGGCATGCGCCAAATGGACAAGGGAGAGCTATTTATAGACTGTTACTAGGCAGATTACAAGAGCAACTAACACAGAGGTCGGACTCTCCTCGTGGTGAACACATGGCAGCATGTCAATACAAAATGGAGTCCAAACTTCGGTCAACATAACGGAGAAAACATGATCTAAAGGGAAAGCATTAATGTCGTCAGTAAATGCTTAATCACATTGCTGTTCTAATTTACAACAGTGCTGTGCGTGGTGTGAGTAGTGATGGTGTATTGATTTGCCTCTCCTTTGTGCTCTGGTGTTGGGCCCTTCAGTTGTGGAGTATTGCAAATGATTGTGGTCAGGGAAGAGGCTGGTTTTATGCTCAGCTATGTGGGTGTGTCCAAATGGGGTATTACTGCCAGGTGTGTTGTGTGGGTTGTCCTGGGATTTGTATTTTAGTAGTTGCCATGTGGTTGTGTCATTGGGGTGTGTTATGTGTTTTTGGGTGCATGGCTAGTTTGCTGTGTGCACTTTGTTGCCTTGTGAGTTTTTTCTGTCGACCGCCATATTTGTCATGGACCGTCCCCAGGGGTGGCTTTGCTGCAGTTCTTCCGCCGGCTCTCCCATTCATCACTGTTGCTGACCGCGGTGGTCGGAAACAGAGGAACATACCGCGGTCACATCGGGGATACCCTAATTTTCTGTGCGGTGTCTCCGCTGTGATGGCAGCGGTTTGGTGATTTTCCACTGCGAATCCGACCACCACGGTCGGGTTTCAGCCTTCTCCGCCCTCTACGGGCAGTTTTTCTTTGCCTCGTTCTGCCACAGTCATTTTTTGGGGGACGGTTGATCCTAATTGTATCTCCGGTTTTTCTGTGGTACCGGCGGGCGGTTGATTTGCACTACTGTAGCTGTCGGGGTGGTTTTCCATCATTCACCCTAATGGGGCCCATAGTATCCCTCACTGAGGCTCATTTAGCGTAAAAAGATAGAATTTTACTTAGGCAGCTTGGATATAATATCATTGCCTGTACATTTCGGATTGTTTCCATCAGGGACGCTATTTTGGTGGATAAATCACTGGAATATAAATTAATTTAAGCTGCAGGTGATCCTAGGGGGAGATGGGTGATTGTGCAGCTTACATTGAATTGATTTATATATGTGCTTTGTATAATATTAGGGTATATGGGCCCAATGCTGACAAACCTGATATGATAAATGGATTAAATCTAGATTTACTGGAATTGAGGGGGGACCTTTTAGTCTTGGGAGATTTTAATTGTACAATGGATTATTTCAATATTTTGTCAATCAGTGACTCTCTCCAAGAATGTTAAAAGTTAGGGCCTCTATCCTCAAATTAGCTCACTTGCATTGTTTAATGTATACATGTTGGGTATTACACTCAGCAGTGCCAGGCTATACGTACTGTTCACCACCACACAAACATTATTCCAGGATTGATTTGGCTTTTATCAATTATAATTTGTTACAGGCTGCTAGAATTAAAATGTATCCTAAGTTACATCTGACCATAATCCCAAATTGTTACATCTTCACTTATGGGCAATATGAAACCAGAGGCGCCCATTCTCTTTACCTCGTCAATTATGTATGGATGAAGATTACGTAACACAAGTTGATAAGAAACTGTTGTAGTTCATACAATTTAATGCAGGTATAGCCTCTTCATTGGTGGTATGTTGTGCCTTTTTCAGGGGTATTACTCAGCAGTTTCAACAATATAGAAATAAAGAAACTAATATGACAGCACTTTATTGGACAGTTATCCAATTCGAACTTTTACATGCCAGTGAAATTAGGAAAGGGGGATAGGAGTAACAGGAAATATATTTTCCTCTGACTGAGAAATGTCTAAGCTTGGGGCAGATATCGAAGGCCAACTACAATAAACATCACTCTTTTCGGATCAAATATGGGGAGCAGGTTGGAGGATTTGTGGCACATCAAATAGGGGATAAGAAATCTGAAAGACAGATCTAAGTTGTTAAAGGGGAGGATGGTGGAGAAATTTGCAGTGTTCTATCAGAGTCTTTATGGACAGTTGGATGTATTGACGAAAAAGGTTTCGGAGATTACCTACAGGGATGTTCCCCCCCAACGCTTGGTGAGACTCATGTATCGATTCTCCAAGAGGAGATTACTAATAGTGAAATTGCTGAGGATTTGGCAGCGCTGCCGTCAGACATAGCAGCCGGAGATGATGCAATACCACTTGAGTTTTATAAGATTTTTACGAATGCTATTATAGCCCCCCTGAGTGATGTTATACAATATGTAGGGGTAGTGGAGATGTTCCTTGCTCATGGAATATGACAAATATAGTTTTTTTCTTAAAGAATGGTAAGCCAGCAGAGGAGTTTGGCTCATACCGCCCTATATCTCTCATCAATGCAAACGGTAACATTTCTGCCCAAATTTTACGGAGCTAATAAATGTGGTACCTTTTCTGGATATAAGTTGAACACCAGTAAAACACAAGTTCTTCTTAACTTTCGGCCAGCAGGATCAGTTGCCGGTGCCTGCTTTTCAACTGTGTACTTAGGGGTTCAGATTTCTCCACAGGTGGAGCAAGTTGTGAAGTTAAATTATGAGACCCTAATGCAGTCTGTTATAAAGAAATTAAAAGACTGGAACAAGTTACTTTTTAGTATTGTCCGGAGGTGTAATATTATCATTTAGGGGTGTGCGGAATTTGCGTAGTCGCGCTACGCAAAGCCCCATGAAACGGTAAAAAATCTCCGCGAGCACGCAGAGTTCTGCAAACACGAGGAATTGCTTGCTCCGCCCGTTCGTGATGCTTTATTCCTGTTCACGAACGCTGTTTGAGTGCTGGGGGGAAATATCACGCGAACACGCATTTTGAAAGCGCGAACAAGCAAAAAATTCTACGAAGCCGCGGATCGCCCAATTTTTGGCAATTCCCCGTTCCTCTTCGGAACGCGAAATTACCCAAATTCCGTGAGCGGAACGGAATTTAACGCCCAGCCCTAATCAAGATGAACATACTACTGAAATTTCTGTATCTCTTCTGTGCAATACCGCTACATATTAGAGGTTGCTATTGGTAGTTTTATATGGGGCAATAAGTGGGCATGGCTAACAATACGGTTTATGAAATTTCCATGTAATCAGGGAGAGTTACAGCTCTCTGATTTCAAGTTGTATGTTTGTGCTGCATTTGCTGTTCACCTCAGCAATTTGTTGACAGAGGATAATCTATATTTTAATGCCTTTTGTTATAATTTTGCTATTGGGCCAGACAGCAGACTTTTTTCGAACGCTCCCGGATATATTTCATGACTCAATCTGTAGAATCTGGGCTAGCTATAGGGTTGAGCGACTGGGCCATTTATTGGACGTTAATGGTTCTTGAACATTTGAAGGCCTGCAAAGCTTCTATGAACTCCCCCATCGGCTATTTTTTAAATACAGATTAGGGATTACTTCTTGGTGCTCCATGGGATAAATGCACTTAGAGTTCTGATTTATTGGTACATCTCCACAATGCACCTAAGAAGTCGCTAATACGTTTCATCTATCTATGTCTTTGCTAATCCAGAATTATTGATAGCCTAAACTTGCTTTGAAATGGAGTAATCTTTTATCTGAAGATATAGTCCCTGAGGATGTTCTTTCCACCTTAGAGACACTAAGGGGCTCAGTACCTTCCATAAACTTAAGGCTACAACAATTTATAACATTGTATATGTTATACTATACCCCTAACAGAATAGCAAAGTGGGCTAGGAATGATAGTGGTGATAAGACTAAATGCCCTAAATGTGGATTGGTGACTGCAAATTTGCAACATACGTTTGTTTCTTGCCCAAAATTGGGAGCGGTCTGAGAATAGGTGAATCTTGGTTTTGACTTACAGCTTACTCATAAAAAGATTATGCTTGGGTATAGGGCTGAAACAAACCTAGGTATAAAATGATTCTTATCCATCACTATTGTGTCTGCCAGGCCGTTGCCTCCTAGGACAGCAGAGTGGTGGGCAATTATGAGGCAAATCTATGAGAGGGAACTTGCACTAGCGAAGACTAGGGGAATGCGTTCTATCAAGAAATTTAACGTATATGGACTAGGTTCAGTTGGGATTGATATTGATATGATTTGAATTTCCTTTATAATTTGAACAAGCTTGTTTTTATAATGTCCTTATATGTGCCCTTAATATATTTCTGGCTAGATTCTGTCCACTTATGTATCGATTTAGCTGTACTAATTTAATATTATTATTTTTTTGTAAAATTACAATGTTTGTTATTTGCCATCCTGAACATTTCAAAGGTATTTGTTTGTAACACCCTGCCTAATGTATCTAACATATTGTTGATTCATATTAAGATGCTTGATGATCAACTTTGACATTATATGCTAATAAAAATCATTTAAAAAAAGGAAATCAGCAAGAATCTCAGAAAACAAGATATTGCTCCCCAGAGCGAGATACTGAGAGAGGGAAATTAGAGTAACTGTTATATACTTTAGATATTATATCACTGCATTGTGATGTGTTTATTAAAAGTGATTAAACATGAACTTAGAGATATTCATGCCCCCAACACCTTCTCCAACAACAATACCAATAGTGGACAGAAAATGGCAAGTCAGTTTTTATATGTAGGATATGTCTTTATTTTACACGTAGCATAATTATAATCCATGAAATCAGACACCAGAAAGATTTTTGTGCAACACACATTCTCACATATTTTAAGGTTTTCTCATATGCAATAATGGAAAAATAGGAGGGACAACAAAATTAAATAATTGCCTAGGATTAAACAATTTGGTCAAGTAGCCAAGCCAAGGTTAAACCCAGGTTTTTTGGTCTCACACTGTGTAATTCAGCCACTAAATTGGTATCCCGTTCTTGCTCCCGTTTGACATCTAAGGTTAATGATTTATCTTTCATTCTTGGTTCATGAGGTGGGGGAAGCAGGCAGAAGCCACACCAAAGCTTAGCTCATTTTGACCTTAATAGGACCTCGAGCTGAACCAGAGCCTAGCATCTGGCTCTAGTCTTCAGTTGCATACCCACCTCTATACTTTACTCGGGTGATTCTGTGGCTGAAATAAGCTTAGATACTGCTGTCAGTGTAATACACATTTTGTATGTGAGGATATCTTAGCTTGCACTGCTGACCATCATGTACCTGTCCTGTGTGTAAGGAGAACTTATGCTACTGCACATTTTGTGTGAGTGTTTACCCAAAAGGCTTGGAATGCTGCTGAAAATTATGTCCATTTTCAGCGCATGTAAGCAAAGCTTCCATTGTTTCTGATCAGATCGGTATGTGTTATACGGTTGTAAGGTATTAGGTGTACTCCTAACTGGTGCTGCACCTTTTTTGTGTGTAGAACCAAGGATGGTGCCTCCATTAAATCATTGGGGCATTGCCCCACTTATATTATGGCCCCTCAGCCTCCTATAAATGTGAACAAAGTACCATTCATAAAACTGTTTATATTCTGACTGCAGCAGTCAGCCTTTGTCGAGGCTGAGGCGGGTCCTAAGCCAGTACAAGACTGAGAGAGTTGGGGTTGGCTTAACATTATTGACAGACACTCGTTAGAGGCACCTGGACCCAAGTACCCAAGTCAGGTTAGACAGCTGCCTTTCTCCGGCCAACCTGACATGTGCACTCGAAGCCTACGAGCCATCTCTCTATCTGTGCTTTTTAGTTAGGGGGTGACTCAAAGGTGCAGCCCGGTCTCAGTGTGGGTGTGGAGGTTGGCTGCCCTAGTTAATCCAGGCGCTGCTGTAACAATTGTAAAAATTGGCTTAGAGGTGCATGGTTTAGTTCCCAGGACGGGCCTCTGCTCTGGTGCCTATCTGTGTGTGCACGTGACAAAGGCAGCACAGGACAGAGACAGTCACAGGCATCATTGGTTGCTGCTAGTCTTGCTAAGGGCCTATGGCACACACATTTGAAAAGAGATCCCCATCCACAGTAAGTAAGTTCAAATTATTTGCCTGGTTTCCAAGCCACTTCATATGCTGGCAAGTTCTCAGTAACTGCCTGTTGTGTATTCCAGCAGCATTTGTGGTTCACTGTGTGCAAGCCTTCTCTCACCTCCAGTAACTCACCCCCCTTTTTTGATGCTTTTGGTTTGTATTCACATGCTGCACTGCTGCATGTGGTAGAACAATGAATAACGCAACCTTTGTGATTGTTTTATCCAATGCACGCATAAGGCGTTGGCCTGACCCATCAAATTATTCGAAAAAGGTAAACAATTAAAGGCAAGGGATTGGGTGTGGCAGTTTTGACTCAGCGTGAGGTAGCGTGGATGGTTAATATATGCCTGCTGCAAAGAACATGTGGCATGCAGATCACACAGTGTATATAATGTAAATAGGCCAGTGGGTTACTGATTTTGTCAGAGAGATCCTTTCATTACTCGCAGTTTATAAATTAAAATACTAATATAGAACAGTGAGCCATTAACAGTCATCAAAGAGTTGCATGCAAACTTCAAGGTGTAGTTTAGAGATTCCCCCCAGTCTTTAATTATCCTAATGTTGCAAAAAGTTTTAATTTGCGTAAAAATCAGTTCTTATTTTTAATGAGTACCCCAACCATGGTGTTACATTTTAAATTCAGAGTTTGTGCTTTTCCAGACCAAGCACTCTTAAAATACACAGCCTACCAGTATGGATGACATGTGATATCCTGTAGCCTTCTGTTTTATGTAACGTTTCCAATACGCTGATTTACACATGTATGATAGATTGTCTCTGTGTGATGTGTGTGAGATGTAAAGTGCTCTGACACCATACACTGGTTTGAGGCGAGCTATAAAACAAATTAAATACATCTGAGAGAGAGAGCGTGGTTATAAAGATTCAAGAAGCACTGTTAAATGGTGGTAGTTAGGGTATCCATTGTAGAGTTGGTCATTGGGTGGACCAACAAACGTTGTCGCACAGGGCACCATCAGCGCCAAAGCCGACCCTATTATGTGCTTTCTTTATGGCCTGGCAAATGCTTGCAAGGGGCCTACATAATAAATGCACTGGTTTACTGAAAACAGGATCTTTCAAATGCAAGCAGTAAAATTCAAGCCATGTGTCAGGACACAAACAACACAGGGTCTGCCTATTGACAGATTGCATGGATGGCAACGACCTGTTGCCTCAGGCAGTACTCTGTTCTAGTGGTGCTTAAACAATTTTCAGAATTGGGGTGCTAATTGTAAGCAAAACCTCTAAACTAACCCTCTTGATTTAACTACAGGCTGTGGGCTCCCATAAATCAAAACATGTCCCATAAGGAGAAATACAGTTCTACAGAATGAGTAGTTCATACAAAAGGTATATTGTATTTGTTATAAAAGTGCATTTCTGAGATATATATTTCTCTATCTTTTTTAAAATATTTTTTTTGACATTTATATTTATTTTGTCACACTAAACTAGGCATACAAATATTTACAATTTTGACAGGCATTGTCTAAAAAACACCATTTAAACAAATTTTGTATAGCCCCACAGAAAACACTCGTCAACACTACATTCAAACCTCTCACAAACACTACATTCACACTACCATACATACATCATGACCAATGTCACAAAGCAAAACATATTAGGGATCCTATTTACTTCTTACAAGGCCATAACATTTTTTTTTATAATCCTTTCTATGATGGTTGTGCTTCCAGTTATTTTCTTGTTTACTGTCCCTGGTCAGATTCCCTTGTGTAGGAAAAAAGGTCTACGCGCGTTTCAGTTGTTAGTGAATTGAACCCACCTGCATCAGTACCAAAACTAAGCTTTGATCAAAGTCAATCAGGCGCGTGGACTGTGGGGTTATCTGAAATTATATTGAACTGGTCTTCTTCAGAGAAAGAAATCGTAACTGTCTCATAAAGAGTGCACAAAATGCCTGGTGGTATTTAAAAGGACAGCTTCCAAAGTGTAGGTTGGTTCTCAAATTATTATGTAAAGAATTTCCTCTATGTGGTTTAAACGTGTCTGTTTCATCCCAGAGAATTGAGGTGCTGTCATGCATATTGCATGCCTGACTGAACACTTAGGGATTTTGAAAAATACAAGGGTAGCACGTAATAGTGCACAAAGAACAAGAGTTGCAATACGATATTTTGTGAAATCCTTTCTTTATGTCATAACTACACTTTCACAATTGCTTTATTAACCTTTCATGCTTTCTTAAATTTGTTTTAAAAGACACCATTTGCCCACTCTTTTTTTCAAAATTTCCTGGGGGAGAATTCCCCCAGGACCACTCATATGGCAGTTAAGTTTCCTCACTCGCCACATGGCACTCGTCCCAAACCTTTACACCACAAAGCTTTAAAATGTAACCAGCTCCCACTGTGTAGAAGTTTTGCTGTGCATATTTGTCAAGCTTGCACTCATGCGCCCAGTGCTGTTCCTTACACTTATACCAAATCTGACATGTTGTTTGTTTATTATATCTAAGAGAGGCATTAAATGGTGCTGCCTGGTGCCACATTTGTTCTATGCCTTTGAAGGGAGCTTGCAATGGGCTGGCTCTGCAGTACTACACTTGTGTCATGTCTTTGAAGGAAGTTTGCAATTGCTGGCCTTGCAGTACCACATTTGTTCCATGTCTTTGAACCAAGCTTGCAAAGGCCTTGCGAAAACTCACTTGTTCCATTTCTTTGATGGTTACTTGCACTGGCCCTGTAGTGCCACACTAATTGCATGTCTTTGAATGAAGTTTGCACTGGCCCTGCAGTACCACAATTGTTCTATTTGATTTTGAAGGAAGCTTGTACTGATTGGCCTTGCAGTACCACACTTGTTCCATGTCTTGATAGGATACTTGCACTGGTCCTGCAGTGCCATAGATGTTCCATTTCTTCAAAGATTCTGATACTCTTGACGAGTGCAGCATGTTATATCTAATGAGTGTGAGCCAAGAACTCCCTTGCTTCTGCTATCCCTCTTTCTGTGTGTTTCAGGAATGTTTTAGCTGCCTCATCAGCCTTACATTTTCTCATAATTAGTACATAATCTTGCTCAGAGAGAAAATAGGCTTTAGGTAGTTAGAGGTAAGCCCACTATAGTTATTCATCCAGACAGAGTGACATTCACATATTAGTTCAGCCCATCAGAACAACATACAAACAATTAGGCAGTAGTTCAGCCCTCTTGAGCCATTTGCTTTATTACCAATGTCTGGTAAAGACACTGGTCTTTAGGATGTCGGGTAGTAACAGTATTTTTCCCGCTTACTCTGTGTTCCTCTGCATCCAGAAATGTAAATCCACAGGTGATATTTCATTTACATCATCCACCAGCAACTCACCTGTAAATGCAGACTGGTGCTAATTGAGTAATGAGAGTACCTGTAGCCCCGAAGCCATTGATATTGCACCACAACTTTCATATGCAGAGTGCCAGGCATCACTGCTGCAAGCTTCAAAACCGTGCCTCCATCTTGAAACGGTATTCTGCATACTTTGTCATTTTTTTACTGTTCCAAGATGGCAGATCAGTGTGAAGCTATGCTTTTTTCTTTTTTTGGTGCACATGCCGTCCACACTTCGTTAGCATATGTTTTCTTCTTGTAGTGTTTCCTTCTTTATTGTAGCATATGCCTGGACTATAAAGGAAACCACCACCTTTTTCTTAGAAGGCAAAAGGGACTTTTTTTATTCCAAGACTCTTCCCCGAAAAACTCCACAAATATCAGACTCTAATAGTCTGCATTTGCTCGTCCAATTGTAAATGATGGGAAATTAGATAACCTCAATGGATGTTCAGGCTTTAGGGTAGCTCACTTTAAAAGCTTTTAATTGGGGGGTATTTTCTGGCATTCAGGGAAGATGATGACCTTAGCCAGGGTATTGCTCGCTCAGACACTCAGCTCCACCTGAGTGCCTCTGTCTCCGACTTCACGCCGCCCCCGGTTCGAGGCTGACACCCTCCCTGCCCACCTCTGCCCTGATTTCCTGGTATCTCTTGTAATTTCCATTTGTATTCCTTCTGTATCTGTTTTGCGACCTCATCGACAGCACCACCGTGGACATCGCCTTCCTCACCAAAACCTGGGCGAACGACGCCACCGTCCCAGACATCGCAATCGCCATCCCTGAAGGATACAAGTTCACCCGGAACGATCGCACCAACCGCCCAGGTGGAGGCATCGCCATAGCTCACAAGACCAATCTCCGGCTGAGCACCTATCCAGACGCGCACACAGACCTGATGGAACACCTTAATTTCAAGATCCAGACCAACTCGTCCTCCAACCTCCAATACACAGGCTTCCCAGACCCCACGCTCCTTTCTCTGACTCCATCACTGATACCATCACGCTGCATGCCATCACCTCCAGTGATTACACGCTACTAGGAGTCCTCAACCTCTACCTCGACAACCGCTCTGACCCCAACTCCGCCGCCCTCCTCGACAACCTCCACACCATGATGATTGGAGGAATACATAGGTAGTGTCTGGGTGATATTATAACTGTATGGGTATGGGAATAATGCCTAACTGTATAGATGAGTGCATGGGTAGTGTTTGAAAAAATGGATGAGTGCAGTAGAAGCGATTGTAAACATTAGTTCATATTAACATGCTTATTACATTACCTCATCGTACCTTTTTTTAAAAGTAGATACAAAACTCAGTGAAACTATTTTAAAGTAGTTTTGCGGTAAACTGAATTTAAAATCTTTTCAAACGTTAGTATTACTTTCTGTTAATAAAAGACGAAAACCTGTTATTGCATATAATATACCTTTAACAACGCAACATAATTTTAGAATTACACAACATATTCAGTTTCCCTTGTTTGCTGTTCTCAGATTCTACTAAATTTCGCCATACACAGTGATTTCAATTTAGATCATCATCATATAACAGTGGGCAAAAAAATACAATCAATGAGATTGTGAACAAAAACAAATCTGCATTGAAAATAATTACAAATTCAACTACCTGTTTAACTATCTACAGTGTCTAAATTACATTCTTTAACTACATTAATTCATTTCTTTCTCTGAAGTACATTTTCTGAAATATACACTCTCATTTACATGGCATATAATATAAAGATCAAATATATAAACTGCTTCTTTCAAGCCCAATTTTGCAAATGCAATAAGAATTAGCACAAACAATAATCCAAACAGTAATTGTTCACATCTTCCCAATAGGCCGAATAATGTTTCCAAATCCATTTGCATTGAAAATATCCAAAATAAACTCATTAATTTGTGTTCACATCTTCCCAATAGGCTGAATTATGATTTCAAAACTTTGGTTTCAAAAATATAAGATATGAATTTGGTAATTCGAAAGGCAACTTACATTTGAATTCCAAATGAGCATCATGTCCACCCTTTATTGCACTTTAAATACACAGTATAGTGTCCAGATGTTGTAGTAGGTCCATCATGGAAAATAATTGCCACTGCTTTAAAAGTTCTTCCAGAAATTGATACTTGACATGCCACAAAATGTTTAATTTTGGTTTCCAATTTTCTTCAATCTGCTCTACAACGTTGTAGCATTAAAATTACATATTGTCCAAATCTTTCTATAAATAATGTTGCCAACATTTCTGATTTACAATGAGAACATTTCATATCTTGATTAGCTATTTTTAGTAACTTGTTGAAAGACACTGATTTGCAATCTGGTATTGTCAAATATATGACTTGTTCAGTGTCCATTTCAGTGGTAGAAGAAAATGAACACTCTTCACATTTGTGATCCCATCTGTAACTTAATCCAAACAAATTTTCAATTTCTATTCCTTCATCTTCCAATACTGCAAGCATAAACATAAGAAATTCTTGTGCATCTCGTTGTACATTCAATGTACATTTCAATGATCCAGTACATATATCGAAAAGATGCCGAATGCCAGAAGCAGAATGGAATTTAGTTCTATCAGCTATCAACTTTTCAAAAATATAATGCAGTAAAGAACAGAATCTTTTTTCTTGATTTTCAATAAGTTCATGATGAAGTTCCACTAGATAAAACACAAGATTCACAATTACATTAGCATAGCAGTTGATACCTGAACTATTTTCTAACTGGTACCATACAATATCATCAACTGTGTCAATTTTCATTTTCTTTGCAGCTTCATCATTCTCTTGAATTATTTTCTTTTTTTGAATCATACTAGAATGTTTCTCATATTTTCATTTTGGATATACTACATGTTTCTCATATATTAGATATTTACCTAAATTAGAAGCATAAAGTCTTCTTAACCGATTATACTTTCTTACACAATTTGCATCAGCACTAAACTTTTTCTTGTCGAAATCAATCAAATACAAACCAGTTAATGTTCTTACTCAAGACAATACAACGTATGCCATGCCCTCTTTAAAGACTGTACTTCCAATATTTTCCAAAGCACTGTCTGCACTTAAACCTTGAGATTTATGAATTGTCACAGCACATTCTAAAGAAAGAGGAACTGTTTTTTATGAACATACAAGTATTTTACAAGCAAAAAAAGGACAGCACAATGTCCAATCTGTTTTATCTCTTCAATCTGATCAAATTTAATTGTCAACAAATTCAATTCCATCTCTTTTCTGATAATTAACAAAATCAACAACTTTTGCCATTGCTCCATTTACTAAACCTTTTTCTACATCCAAATTACTCCGTAAAATTACCCGACAGTTTATACATACATAGAAAGGGTCCGATTCACAGAACTAACTTAAGACAAAGTCCTAAACTTACTACTTTTGGTATTCACAGACTTAAGACAGACTTAAGACAGACTTAAGACAGACTTAAGTTAGGATTTTGTCTTAAGTTTGTCTTAAGTCTGTCTTAAGTTTGTCTTAAGTTTGTCTTAAGTCTGTCTTAAGTCTGTCTTAAGTCTGTCTTAAGTCTGTCTTAAGTCTGTCTTAAGTCTGTCTTAAGTTTGTCTTAAGACAAACTTAAGACAAAATCCTAACTTCTGTGAATACCAAAATTAGTAAGTTTAGGATTTTGTCTTAAGTTAGTTCTGTGAATCGGCCCCTCTGTCTTTTCTAAACCAGCAGTCTTAGATACAAACTTCTCCAAAGAATCCCATTTTGACTGTAATTTCTCTGGAAGAAGAATAGTAACTCCTCCGCGTGCCATTTTATTAATGGCTTCCATTTTCACTATTGGTTGTTTTTCCAGTTTCAAAAGTTCTTTATTGAATGTAGAACACTCTTGCAGTGTTGGCATTAGACAAGCTATAGACTTCCTTTTTCCATTTTTTTTGTACATGCAATGTTTTCATTTGAAAACAAGTTCGCTAGTAGCCGACTTTGTAAAGCTTCTTTACCATGTTTTGTCAAAACGCCAATTCTTATATATTGAAGAATGTTTCCATAATGTTCATCACTTGCTTGTCGCATATTCTTAATAAGATCTTTATATTCAAAATGAGACCAAATGTTTACATTTCCAATACTTCCCAAAGATTTCCTAGTGTCTTCATGGAGAAATGTTTTAAAAACTGGTTGTCCTTTCTCAAGAGTAAGTTGCAGTAGATCGCCAAATACAATTACATGTTTTCCTCCAAATAAAACATCATAATCTGTTTTTAAAATCTGTTGCATTCCTAAATGTACAAAGGTAAGCATTAAGTTTTAAACCATGCTCAACTTATCAATGATCAGAAGTTTCATTTTCTTTAATACTCTTGAGACTTCATAACAAGCTTCTCCAGATAGCTTATGATATTCCAAATTATTTTCATGTTCAACTGGTAGCATGAGTAATCGATGTAATGTAATCTCTTTAATGTTGAGTGCTGCTAAACCAGTTAGAGCGGTTACAACAGAAGATAAATGTGATTCAGTAGTTTTGTGTAGATAACTGGTCAAAACTTTAATTAAGAAACGTTTTCCTGTTCCAGCTTCACCACTGATATACATTTGAATAGGTTTACATGATGTGCATTTGCATTCTTCTTTTCATGCAGTACAGCATGCTGTATCTGTTGTGCACTTACTTTTTGTTCAATATTTAGTTGTTCTTCCAAGTTTCCCAACTCAATAATATCCTGTTGTGCTTGATGCATTGCCGTTTCTACTTCATTCTTGGCTATTGCTGCTTCATTTTCAAGAATTGGTTCTCCTAAGGGATCTTGACTTAGTGGAGCAGAGCTTTGACTATCTTGAGAACTGTCTCTAGCTATTTCAGGTGCTATAGTAGTTTTGTGTTCAATCTCTTCATTTAATATTTGTAGATAAATTGAAAAAATTGTGCATTGAATGCTATCTTTACATGCATTAACAGAATCTTCGTAGCAGTCAAAATCTCCAAGTAATTCAATTTCACTACGCCAAGGCTTGAAAAGTTGAAGAAGTGCTAAATAGAAAAATTCCATTTTATCTGGAGTTTCGCAACTGAGATTTCCTTTGGCATGTTTTGCCAAACATCCTTCACATCCAATTACCGCCTATTTTTCTTCATTTATATTTTCTGTAACATTTCTCTCAAAACTGTAATTTTTCAGTACTTCAAATAGACATATGTTTTCCAGATATGGACTTCTTTTAGGATAGTACATATCCAACATATTATTTTCAACAATATCTGTACTTTCTGGTTCACTCAATGGTAAGTATTCAATTGCTTGTCAAGATTTCAATACTCGATTTTGTGTTACAGCAGGACCTAGACGCACCCAAATTATTCCTCTTGACTTTAAATATAAGCTTGTAGAGGTCAACCGTTCTGAACATTCGTAGGAACTAATCTTTCGATGGAAAACATCTTCAAACAAAAGCTGTACAATTTGTTACTAAGAATCTTCGCTTGTGAAATTTCTTCCCACATTTCTTTCAACTCCGTCTTTTCAGATTTGGTTATATATGATGTAACATAGCGAGCAACAGCAATCGAATTCTCTGCAACATACTGGATATCCATATTTTCATTCCACATTGTCAAAATCACTGGATTGTAGTCATTATTATACTTTGAATCTTCAGTTCTTTTTATGTTGTAAGTATTCTTCAGAGATTTTCCTTACTGCTGACATTAAACTGTTGACTCTTCCTTTTGAAATTACTGGACTTGGGAATCCAAAACGACATTTTGTATAAAGTTTTCCCTTTGACTTGAATTTCCGTCTATAATATTTTCCAAATCAATGACTTAGAAACCTTTAAACATGTTGTCTCACGTTGTGTTCTTCTCTTTCTGTTGGAATGGCACAGGTAACATACTCTTCAATGAAAGACAAAACACTTTCATGAGTATCAGTTCCAAACTTTGGTGATCCATAACAGCATGTGTATATGAGGTGCACCTCTGGCTTGGTACTCCTTTCTCCAAAAGAAATCAATAACTTCTCCAAGAGTTGGATTATTTTCAGTGCAGATAAAACACATCATAGCTTGAAACCTTTGATTAAAATATCTGCACACATTTACAGGATCCAAGGAACACAGTTCTCCAGCTGTCTTCAATTCAATGTTTTTTACATTTGAATTTGCTTGTCGTAGAAATTCAAGTAAATAGTCCCATGCGTATTCAGCACAGCTAAGCGTAACAGACCACTTAGGGTTCCTAGGTTTCTTAACATACATTTAAGTTCTCAGTGATGACGATATCAATACTCATTAGTACCATGTTGACACGCCATTTATTTAATTATTTCTAAATTATCGTCTCTTTGTTCAACTTTGTCCCAAAATTTATTTGCAGAAACATGTATAAGATGAACTCAAATTTTTAATACGTGGTTCAATGCATAATAAAGTCCAGACAAGTCACTGCCAAACAGAAGATGACATAAATATGGAATACACTGTTGAAATCTTGGATCTTCTGAGTACAATCTTGTTGTACGATATTCTGAAGCTGGAATCTGTACTGGTCGTTCATCATATCGTCCACCTTTTCCAGTGGGGAAGAGCTGTGGAAAGCAATGAGCTTATAAACTTTTTTCCCATACACTCATGGGAGTTCCCTTCGCTTTCTTCATTTGGAATGATTCAATAGCGTTTCCTTTCACTTCTTTTGAAAGGAGAGGATGTATATTATATTATTCTGAAATTTCTTGGAGTTGTCCACTTTTTCTATTTGGCCAGTTGAAATTTCTCTTTCATCTTCTAAATATATTTCTTGTTCTTCCACATATACATTTTTATAATAAATATTGTTTTGCACAAGATATAATGTAGTCTTTTGAAGTTTGGTGACATCTACTAACTCTTGCCATATTTTCCAGCTCTTTGTTGGTACACCATTAAGTAGATAACTACAGGTTCACTTTTCTCTCTTTCTACACCAGCAGTTTCAATATTTTTCTTAAAATCTAAAGGTAAATACACAACTCTTCCTTTTAAACTTCTTTTTAAATCTGTTGGAGGCAGCTTACCTGTTTTAGACTCCATAAGTACTATAGCCTGAAACGGGTACACAGATTGAATAAAAATGGGACTGATACATATTTAAATCTACCAGTTCCAGGGGAAAAGCTACCAACTCTAGGTTATTATGTACAGCTCTAGCTGGCATTTTGTTCTCTTCTAATTTGTTGTAACAATATTTACAAATATGTTGATCACTACCCAACTCAAAACGACCTTCCATCAACAAATAAGCACCAAGTGCTCCCTCTTATCATATCAGTTTTCCTTTTCACTTTTTAAATACACATCAACATTCCTAGTTTGACTTCTATAGTGAATATGTCCTTAACACATACAAACATAGTTTGGTTTTTCACAAGAAAGTACCTTAAATTTGTAATTTCTTCTGCAAACTTCTCAGTAGCACTATCTTTCACCTCTTCTTCAACACCTACACCTATCAAACTCTCACTTTCTCTACACTCCTCTTCAGGACCAAAGAAACAAAATTGTATACCATCAGAAACTTATTTTACATCCAATACTGAACCATGCAAAAGAGCAGTGTTTAATTCACTTAAAGATAATGCAGGATTTTTTACTTAGTACAATCTTCTCACTAACTTCGGCATTTCTGAGTGATGTACTGCTGACATTCTTAAATGATGAAAAGTACTTCAACATACTTTTCTAGAAAGACAAGCCAGAGAATGACCCTACAAGTTAGTATAGTTTCTAACTTTACAAGGATCTAATCCTTTCAACATCTTAATCTTCTGTTTAACACTTTTCTTACCATAATCTCGTAAGGAATTTCATAATAAATCAATAGATTCTTGTTGTATACCACAAATACTACTACAATCCCACTTATACACTGGAACTTGTGTACGTCTCCCTTGAACTTCTTCAGCTATTACTTCTTCCACATTTCTAGGAAGCATCTTTTGTTTTTCAATTGAACAGCCATTTTTAACCTCATAACAATGACCACTGGTATCAACTGCATGATCTTATGTATTTTGTTGAAAATAGCTTTCTTCATTAAAAAAGGTTCAATACTAGAGGTGTGCTTACATTCACTCATATTTGTTTTGCAAAAGTTAGTTCTATTAACCAGTCATTTTCTTTTTCTTTTCTCCTTTATAAAGTGCATTGTTTTATTCAATGTTTTCATTCTCTTCAACACTGAAATAAACTATTTTCTTTTCAATTCAAAAGCCTTTTCAACTACACTTTCAATCTGTTGTTTTTTCTTGTAAAATGCTGATTTCCTTTTATATTTTTTGCAACCTTCCAATACATTTTGTAGTACTCTACTTTTATACATTCTCTTTCTAATATCTTTAAATTATGTCATCCTTCTTTCACCATAGTTTTCCCATAACCTGATTTTCCATTAATTTGTACTTTTTTCGTTTCCTTCTGTGTGGTTGTAATACTTTTCTTTCTCTTTTCCCCATTTTGAAAATTCATTACATTCTTTAAAAGTCTTTTAACAAAGTCTTTACTTCTCTTACCAGACGTCTTTTTCTTCAATTTCACATATTGTACTTCATCTAATTTCTGCTTTTCTCTTTAATTAGTACTGTTTCTTTTCTTTTCTGTTCTTTTGATCTTTTCTTGCCATACTCAATCTTTATTACTAATAATCGTGAATATCTGAAAACAAAGTCTATTTTAAATAGTTTTTTAAAATAATTTAATATTATTAAAATAATTATATACAAATATTGTCATGTATAATTAAATAAATATTTGTAATTGCATTCAAAGCTATAAAATAAAATAAAATAAAATCTAAAGTGCAGTCTGTCAACTTTTAAGGCCTGCATTATATTGTGATTGAGGTATGTCTTGTAATTAAGGTATATCTCTACTTGGATATGCAATTTGATACATATCATACATGTGATTGCAGGAGTACTACGGTAGTGCCTGAGTGATTGGAGGAGTGCAAAGGTAGTGCCTGGGTGATTAAAGCAGTGTATAGCTAATGCATTGGTGATTGCATGAGTACACAGCTAATGTCTGGGGGATTAGAGGAGTACATAGGTAATGTCTGGGTGATAGCATGAGTGCAGTGATAATATCTGGGGGATTACAGGAGTATGTAGGAAATTCCTCAATGATTTTATAAGTGCATGGGTACTGCCTAGATGATTGGAGGAGCACTGTTGTAGTGCTTGAGTAATTGGTGATTTTATAAATGCATGACTGCTGGCTGAGTGATAACATAATTACAGGGATAGTGCTTCTGTGATTGGAGGTGTGCAAGGGTAGTACCTCAGTGATTATATAAGTAGTGGCTGGGTGATCAAAAAATGACGGGGTATTGTTTGGGTGATTGAAGGAGTGTAGGGGTAGTGGTTGGGTGATTGCATGAGAACAAAGGTACTGCCTGGGTGATTGGAGGAGTAAAAGGGTAGTGCCTTGGTGATTGCATAAGTGCATACGTAGTAGCTGAGTGATTTTATAAGTACATGGGTACTGGCTAAGTGATTGGAGGAGGGCCGTAGATCCTGACAGGGTGGTTGAAGGAGTGCAAGAGTAGTATCTGGGTGAGTGCATCAGTGTATAGCTAATGCATTAGTGATTGTATGAGTGCAACGATAATGTCTGCGGGATTAGAACAGTACATAGGTAATGCCTGGGTGATTGAATGAGTACAGGGGTAATATGTAGGGGATTACAGAAGTACATAGGAAGTGCCTGAGTGATTTTATAAGTCCATGGGTACTGCCTGGGTGATTAGAGTAGTACTGTGGTAGTGCCTGAGTGATTGGAGGAGTGTAAAGGTAGTGCCTGGGTGATTTTATAAATGCATGGGCACTGGCTGAATGGTTACATAATTACAGGGACAGTGCCAGCGTGATTGGAAGAGTGCAAAGGTAGTGTCTGGATGATTATATTAGTGCATGGGTAGTGACTGGGTGATCAAAGGACTGCAGGGGTAGTGGCTGGGTGATTGAAGCAGTGCAGGGGTAGTGTCTGGATGATTGCATGAGAACAAAGGTACTGCCTCAGTGATTGGAGGAGTACAAGGGTAGTCCCTGGGTGATTACATAAGTGCATAGGTAGTGATTTTATAAGTGCTGGGGTACTGGCCAAGTGATTGGAGGAGTGCATAGATTCTGCCAGGGTGATTGGAGTACTGCAAGGGTAGTGCCTAGGTGACTGAACCACTGTACAGCTAATTCATTGGTGATTACATGAGTGCAAAGGTAATGTCTAAGGGAATAGAATAGTACATAGGTAATGCCTGAGTGACTGCATGAGTTCAGGGGTAATATCTGGGGGATTACAGGAATACATAGGAAGTAGCTAGATGATTTTATAAGTGCATCAGTAATGCCTAGGTAATGAGCGTAGTATTGTGGTAGTGCCTAAGTGATTGGAGGAGTGTAAAGGTAGTGCCTGTGTGATTTTATAATAGAATGGGTACAGGCTAAATGATTGAAGGAGTGCATAGATCCTGACAGGGTGATTGGAGGAGTGCATGGGTAATGCCAGTATGTGCGCTGAAACGCCAAATGCATTTCAGCACGCGCAATGAACTTTGGTTTATTTATTTACATGACTCCGGTCGGCCGTGAGCCAGCGTTCACTACCCCCTGCCCTGCCCCATGCCCTACCATCCCACCCCACCACCCACGGCACTCCCTCTACGAGCCGCTTCTGGGTAATGCCTGGGTGCATGGAAGAGTGCATTGGTAGTGCCTGGGTGCATGGAGGAGTGCATGGGTAGTTCCTGGGTGACTGGAGGAGTGCACAGGTGATATCTGGGGGATTTCAGGAGTACATAGGAACTGCAGAGGTGATTTTATAAGTGCATGGATACTGCCTTGGTGATTGGAGTAGTACTATTGTAGTGCCTGAGTGATTCAGGGAGTGGAAAAGTGGTGCCCGGGTGATTTTTTAAGTGCATTGGTAGTGGCTGGGTGATCGAAGGACTTCAGGGGTAGTGGCTGTGTGATTGAAGGAGTGCAGGGGTAGTGCCTGGGTGATTTCATGAGAACAAGGGTAGTGCCTGGATGATTGCATAAGTTTGTAGGTAGTACCTGAGTGATGTTATTAGTGCATGGGTACTGGCTAAGTGATTGAAGGAGTGCATAGATCCTGACAGAAAGATTGGAGGAGTGGAAGGATAGTGTCTGGGTGATAGAACCTCTGTATAGCTAGTGCATTGGTGATTGCATGAGTGCAGGGGTAATGTCTGGCAGATTAAGGAGTACATGGGTAATGTCTGGGTGATTGCATGAGTTAAGGGGTAATGTCCGGGGGATTACCAGAGTACATTGGAAGTGCCTGGGTAATTTTATAAGTGTATCAGTACTGCCTGGGTGATTGGAGAAGTACTGTGGTAGTGCCTCAGTGTTTGGAGAAGTGTAAAGGGACTGCCTGGGTGAAATTATAACTGCATGGGAACTGGCTAAGTGATTGGAGGACTGCATAGATCCTCACAGGAGGAGTGCAAGGGCACTGCCTAGGTGATTACACCAGTGTATAGCTAATGCATTCATGATTGCATGATTGCAGGAGTAATGTCTGGGGGATTAGAGAAATACATACGTAATGCCTGGTGATTGCATGAGTGCACAGGCAATGTCTGGCGAATTTCAGGAGTACATAGGAAGTGCCTAGGTGATTTTATAAGTGCATGCAGACTGCATTGGTAATTGGAGTAGTACTATTGTAGTGTCAGACTGATTCAAAAAATGCAAAACTAACGCCTGGGTGAGTTTATAAGTGCATAGGTAGTGGCTGGGTGATTGAAGGACTTCAGGGGTAATGGCTGGGGGATTGAAGGAGCGCATGGACAGTTCCTGGGTGATTGGAGGAGTGCACAGGTGATGTCTGGGGGATTTCAGGAGTACATAGGAAGTGCATAGGTGATTTTATAAGTGCGTGGATACTGCCCTGGTGATTGGAGTGGTACTATTGTAGTGGCTGAGTGATTCAATAAGTGCAAAAGTAGTGCCTGGGTGATTTTATAAGTGCATAGGTAGTGGCTGGGTGATCAAAGGACTTCAGAGGTACTGGCTGTGTGATTGAAGGAGTGCAAGGGTAGTGCCTGGGTGATTGCATGAGAACAAGGGTAGTGCCTGGATGATTGGAGGAGTACTAGGGTAGTGCCTGGGTGATTTCATAAGTGCATAGGTAGAGCATGAGTGATTTTATAAGTGCATCTGTACTGGCTAAGTGATTGGAAGAGTGCATAGATCCTGTCATGCTGATTGGAGGAGTGCAAGGGTAGTGCTTGGGTGATTGAATCAGTGTATAGCTAATGCATTGGTGAATGCATGAGTGCAAAGGTAATGCCTGGGGGATTAAGGAGTACATAGATAATGCCTGGGTGATTGCATGAGTTGAGGGGTAATATCTGGGGGATTACAAGAGTACATAGGAAGTGCCTAGGTGAATAGAGTAGTATTGTGGTAGTGCCTGAGTGATTGAAAAAGTGCAACATCCTGAAAGCATGGATGCATATGTCTGTATCACAACACTTTGCACACCTCAAAAATTCACAGAACAAACTGGTGGATTGAACGATAGAAACAAGAGGCAAAGTCTGGCCAAGCTTTGTTAGAATGAACACACGTCGTGTGTTTATAGGAGACGCGTATCCCCTGGGGGAAAAGGAATCTGATGGGCATAGGCGGATACAATATGCTGGCCTGTACCTCTCAGAGCTCCAATATTCAGGGGGTTGCGATTTTTGCAAAGGTTTCCTTGGGGGTGGCCAAGCGTAAGTTGTCAGACATGCTGGGGCGGTGGTTAGTGGTAAAACTGGAGGTAGGCTGCACAATTTGTGCAATATATGGGTCAAATCAAGACGACCCGAAGATCTTTGAAGACCTTGAGGTATAACTGGCAACTTGGCCCTGTCCGCTGGTTACTTGTGGTGATCTCAATATATCAGCTGAGCTTCACAGTGACCAGCGGTACCAGGGGCGAAAGCCCAGACTATATAGGGCACTGACCTCCCTTATTTGCAGTCATGGTCTGGCCGACATCTGGAGCATTACAAGTCCTAACAATCCGGGCCATACATATTACTCCCGCCCTCATAAGAAGCATATTAGACTTGACTATTTCCTCACCTCAATGGACCTGGTTAATAAAGTGGGGATAAGATAGCTTCCAAAAGTGATATTGGACCACAACACGCTGATATTGGATATTGAGGTGGACATGCCCAACAAGGCACGTAACAAATGGACGGTCGACAAGAAGCTTCTTGTGAACAATGCCTATATTGAACATATCAAGAATTAGGCTCAGGAATTCTTCAATATTAATAGATATGGTGCCAGCAGGAACATAGTCTGAGATACCTTTAAGGCTGCCCTAAGGGGCGAAATAATCAGCTTTGTTGCCCATACAAGGAAACAGTGCTGGCCAGAGAACGAGCGGGTATTAACCGAGATGGTCAATGCAGAAGAAGAACATGTGATATTAATAACTCAGGGACAGGAAGTAGCACAAACCCAGGTCGGGATCATCTCTCTTAAGGCTGAATTAAATAGCTGGCTCTCTCAGAAATCGGCTAAAGTGTACCAGACACAACAGAATGATCTATTTGAGACCGGGGAACTAGTCGGAAAGCTGCTCACTTGATGTACTAGGTAAACAAATGTTAAGAATCTAATTTCCTTAATAAAGGACGGTCAAACGTATATAGAGGGGTGGGCATGGCTTGAGCGGTTCCGCCTCCGTAATCCTACATTATCCTGCATATACCACTTGGTACCTGTGTCAGCTGACAGCAGAACTGTTCCGGACCTCAATGAACCCAGAAACTCCTGGCGCGGACGGCCGATTCGTGGCGGCTGCTGTGGATCAGCATGTTTGTGACCTGGTGGCCATTGGCATTCCTCCCAGAGTCTCTCGCCAGTGCCCGTGCCGTTGGTCAGGATGGGGAAAGACAAGCCTGCAGCCTCAAGCCAGAAGCAGAACAACTGGGACTAGTATGTCACATCTGCGAGTGGTGGCTCCCCGCCTGCCCCTATGCTGGATAATGCTGCCATAACTGATGCAAAAGACTCGCTGGAGGCCAAAATTGGCGCCATAGGCTCGGAAGTTTCCTTTTTCTGTCAGGACTTAAAGAAGGCGGTTGAGCAGATCACCGAACCTGAGACACGGGTGTCCACAATTAAAGATAATGTCACGAACTTCCAGCAGCGCGTCAATAAACTGACGGCCATCTCCCAGGAACTCGCCACCCAGACGGAGGATTTGGGCAACAACCTACGCTTCATTGGTTTCCCGGAAGGATGCAAGGGTAACTCCATGAATCACTTTCTCACCTTGTGGCTGCCTGCTGAAATGCTCTCCATGTGCTTCGTGGTCAGGAAGGCCCATCGGGCGCTCACGAGGCGGCCCCTAACCAGAGAGGCCCTGCGGCCTGTCATTGCTAAACTACTTAATTATGCAGATAGAGACGCGGTGCTGCAGTATGCACGGTCGCACGGGACACACTTCTCTATGACTCTAAACATATTGGTGCCAATTCCGATCCGGTAAAAAAATTCCCCGTCCGACTCGTATCCGGATTTTTTTCCGTCCGAATCGTCAAAGTAGCGTACAAACTGCCAAGTACGATTCGAACGGAAAAAAGTCCATACGAATCGCATTGGGAAGATTTCCCCACACGTCCTCGGGTCGGGAAAAGTCACCGACACGTCCCCGGGCGAGAAACCCACCGTGCGGAAAAATAAAGTCCGACTGCGCAAGTACGATCCCTCCCGTCCTCCCCATTTCACAACCGTACGCAAAAAACACCGTCCGAACCGAACTCCCATAGCAACCATGGAGACATGTGCCCGCATACGCGCCGAACACCCCACCACCCCCCGCCCGCGTATGTACGCCCCGAACCCCCACCCGTGTATGTACGCACCGAACCACCAGCCGTGTATGTACGCACCAAACCCCCCCCCCAGCCCTGTATGTACGCACCGAACCACCAGCCGTGTATGTACGCCCCCGAACCCCCCCCAGCCGTGTATGTACGGACCGAACCACCAGCCGTGTATGTACGCACCAAACACCCACCCGTGTATGTACGCCCCCGAACCCCCCCCAGCCGTGTATGTACGCACCGAACCACCAGCCGTGTATGTACGCACCAAACACCCACCCGTGTATGTACGCCCCCGAACCCCCCCCCAGCCGTGTATGTACGCACCGAACCACCAGCCGTGTATGTACGCCCCCGAACCCCCCCCCAGCCGTGTATGTACGCACCGAACCACCAGCCGTGTATGTACGCACCAAACCCCCACCCCAGCCGTGTATGTACGCACCGAACCACCAGCCGTGTATGTACGCACCAAACACCCACCCATGTATGTACGCCCCCGAACCCCCCCCCCAGCCGTGTATGTACGCACCGAACCACCAGCCGTGTATGTACGCCCCCGAACCCCCCCCCAGCCGTGTATGTACGCACCGAACCACCAGCCGTGTATGTACGCACCAAACACCCACCCGTGTATGTACGCCCCCGAACCCCCCCCCAGCCGTGTATGTACGCACCGAACCACCAGCCGTGTATGTACGCCCCCGAACCCCCCCCCAGCCGTGTATGTACGCACCGAACCACCAGCCGTGTATGTACGCACCAAACCCCCACCCCAGCCGTGTATGTACGCACCGAACCACCAGCCGTGTATGTACGCACCAAACACCCACCCATGTATGTACGCCCCCGAACCCCCCCCCCAGCCGTGTATGTACGCACCGAACCACCAGCCGTGTATGTACGCCCCCGAACCCCCCCCCAGCCGTGTATGTACGCACCGAACCACCAGCCGTGTATGTACGCACCAAACACCCACCCGTGTATGTACGCCCCCGAACCCCCCCCCAGCCGTGTATGTACGCACCGAACCACCAGCCGTGTATGTACGCACCAAACACCCACCCGTGTATGTACGCCCCCGAACCCCCCCCCAGCCGTGTATGTACGCACCGAACCACCAGCCGTGTATGTACGCACCGAACCACCAGCCGTGTATGTACGCCCCCGAACCCCCCCCAGCCGTGTATGTACGCACCGAACCACCAGCCGTGTATGTACGCACCAAACCCCCACCCCAGCCGTGTATGTACGCACCGAACCACCAGCCGTGTATGTACGCACCAAACACCCACCCATGTATGTACGCCCCCGAACCCCCCCCCCAGCCGTGTATGTACGCACCGAACCACCAGCCGTGTATGTACGCCCCCGAACCCCCCCCCAGCCGTGTATGTACGCACCGAACCACCAGCCGTGTATGTACGCACCAAACACCCACCCGTGTATGTACGCCCCCGAACCCCCCCCCAGCCGTGTATGTACGCACCGAACCACCAGCCGTGTATGTACGCACCGAACCACCAGCCGTGTATGTACGCCCCCGAACCCCCCCCAGCCGTGTATGTACGCACCGAACCACCAGCCGTGTATGTACGCCCCCGAACCCCCCCCAGCCGTGTATGTACGCACCGAACCACCAGCCGTGTATGTACGCACCAAACCCCCACCCCAGCCGTGTATGTACGCACCGAACCACCACCCCACCAGGGAATGTACGGACCGCACCCCCACCAGTGCATGTACGGACCGTACTGACGCCAAAAAAACACGTACTGAACCCGGACAAACCATATTTACACAAGGAGAGTCAAGTAGAGTTTCCCCACACCACCAAACAGGCCCAACAACCCCACAAACATCACATACACTCACCTGCAACTGCCAAACTGCCAAACAGAGGCCCAAAACTCAATCACTCCTCATAACACACCCACACAAATTTCAAACACAGCCACACCCACAAATGGACCAATAAAAATGGACCACACACACAAACCATGAGCCTTTGCAACAGACCCACTGCTGCCAGAGCCCACAGACGACCCACACCACCATACTTGAACCTCACACTTGCATACCTTCACACAACCACCTACACAAACACCCCCTCATCACATTCACACACACACCTCCACTACCACACCCACACACCCACAGCCATCCACACCCACACCCCCACAACCACACCCCACGCCATGTCCACCACCAAGAATCCAAAGTTCACAAAGGAGGAGCTGGAGATCCTTGTCGACGAAATCCTCAGAGTCGAGCCACAGCTCTTTGGGACATTGGTCAGACAGACCAGCATATCCGAAAAAACCGCCATGTGGCAGAGGATCGTCGATTCTGTGAATGCTGTTGGGACAACCAGAAGGACCAGGCACGAGTGCCAATCCAGGTGGTACGATCTGCGGAGGACGGTCAAGAGGAAGATGACTGACAATCACAACCAGGGGAACATCACTGGAGGAGGGCCGCCCCCCAGACCGGTACAATACCATCCCTGGGAGGAGAAGGTGATGTCCACGCTGGCGGTGGAGGGACTACACGGACTGCCAGGACTCCCAGACCCTGGTGAGTACACAAACAACTCACCTCACATGGGGGGGATGCCATACACAATCAATCATGCATGCCACCCCCCCCAAGCCACCACCGGACACAACAACACTCCACAAACACACACATGCCACTGGCACCTCCATGCCCCATGCATCAATCAGGGCCATGCCAAGTCACAGGCCACACAATACACCAACACAACACAGGATGTGGTCGATGCTGGGAGTGGGGGCAGCAAAACTAACATTGAGCAACTCACAAGCACACAACAATGCCCTCAGCCCATATGGCCCAGGGCACAGCCATACAAACTGTGTGTACCCACACAGTACTGTCTTGCCTGCAAATGATGGCTGCCATGCAGGATGCCATGGGTCTGAAGGCACAATTTGCACATAACAGCAGACAATGAAGATGCATCGCTCTGATAGAGTCTCAGCACACACCGCCACAGCAGCAGCCTACACTCAGACACACTGCCCAATGGGTGCCCGGAGAACAGGGACTAACTCACATGAACAAGCCAATGGCCATTCAAAGACCGGCTAACTGTGTGTGCCCAGGAAGCTGGCCTGAGGTGACAGAGAGTGACAAAGAGAGGGAGGGAGAGGGGGAATGAGAGGGAAGGAGACAGAGGGGGGACACAGGGAGACAGACAGAGGGAGGGAGTAGGGTGACAGAGGGAGACCGACAGAGGGAGGGAGGAGGGTGACAGAGGGAGGGAGGAAGGGAGACACAGGGAGACTAAATCACCCTTGGGTGGTGTGGCCATGTCCACTCGTCAGCCGGTGGACTGTGTGCATGCAGACCAGGTCTGGCAGTGCCTCAACCCCCCCTTCCGTAGATGAAGACCGGTCCATGTGTCAATCTGTGCACGAGTCCATCCGTGCTGCAGGCACAGACCTAACCACACACCCAGTATACCCACCCACCGTGTCGGTAAGAACCCTGTCACAAATGCTTCAGTCCCCTACCTGCAACATCAAATTGCCTTGCCAAAACACCATTTGGCCACGTACAGTGCAACACGTAAGGCGCCTCTGCATGGCTCGCTACGCCCGCACACCACACTGCTGACTGTGTACCCAAATAGATGCATCAACTAAGATTGTGTCTCACACATGCGTAAAGCCCTGACAGCTGTGGCCAAGGGACATAGCCATGCACAAGTGCACTGTGAGAGGAATGCAGGACAGATCCAACTACCCAGAGGAAGAGTGCCAAATCAGAAATGCATGCAACATGGATGCCACATGTGACACTGTCAACATTGTCTCTCTCACACACAGGTCAACGTCGACGAACACCCCCCAACACTGGGGGGGAAGTCACACAGGACCAGGCTCCGCGGGATGATGACCCCACCGCCAGCGATGACTCTCACCACTCCGTGGATGACCCAGACCAACCTGGCCCCTCTGGTGTCCAACCACCTGCAGCACCTGCGTCAGGTACAACTGTGCCAACCACCACCCCCATTCCTGCCACATCCCAGGAGACGTCCAGGAGCCCTGCCCGCACACGACCACCCAGCCAGTCTGCCCAGGAGGGACACGGTCCTCCGGGCACCCAGGAGGAGGCAGGCGGCAACGCAGATGCCATCCCTCAGGGGTCCCGGAGACCCGATGCACCCACAACGGCAGGCCAGGTGCACGTGGGCAGGGGTGGCGGGAGTGGAGGACGGCGGAGGCGCGAACCTGACCAGGCAGCTCAGGACCCGGTAGTGTCCCAGGTCAGCAACATCCTGGATACATACCGGCGTGACACCAGGGGCATGGACCAGATTGCGTCCACCCTCAATGACATCAAGGGGACCCTCCAGGAGATGAAGACCCTGCAGTCCCAGCAACATGCCTGTCAACTGCAACACCAAGGAAGGATGGAGGATAGACAGGCTGAGCTCGTGGCGGTGCAAACCCAAATGACCGGTGTACTCCGTCGGATTGCCGACAACATGGGCAACCCTCCCTGTGGCACCAGGCGAAGGCCATTACCAGACACAGGGAGGGATCAGGAGGAGGAGGATTCATCCGACGGAGCGTCACAGACATCGTCACGGACTGCTTCCGAGGGTCCCCGCAGGAAGGTGGGTCGTCCACGAAAAAGACTGTGAGAGTCAGCAGAACATCACCATCTCCCAGGTCACCTGGCCTGGCACCTGGCCCTCTGGCCCAATAGCAGCACATGACATTGTCTGCCACATGGACTTGCTGGTCACTGTCTGACCTATGTTGACGAAGACTGTGGCATGGACTCTGACATTTTGCTACGACAAGGATACCAACTCCCCCAGTGAACTTTGGATTCTACACTCCCGCTGTGCACCTCTTGTCATCCCCACAAACCCGTACCCCACCACAAATAAATTAATCACACTTACAAGATGATGCCGTGATTCTACATTATTACAATACATGTGTGTGTCGTACAGTCAAAGCATGCCTGATCTCAGAATTAACTCCAACCATCCAAACCGTGGGGTCGCAGTCTTGCCCAGGACACACATGGGTCCCAATGTCTCATCTGATACAGACATGGAGTACCAAACTCACCTGTGCTGGGCCCAACCAGCTGAGTGGTTCCCGCACAACTGTGGCTACAGACACATTCAGGGGAGCAACAGTCATGCGCAGAGGTCAGGGATCATGTGGAGTGACCTGGCTTGCCGCTCCCAGGTATGTCTAGACATGTGTCCCTACAATGTGCAGCATGCTTGCGTCAGGCGGATGTTGAGAATGGTGGCTAGGCCAAGGTTGGATGCATGGAGATGCCAGAATGCAGTTTAGGATCACTGTGCCACATGGTTGTGTTGGGGTTGTGGGCTGCATCATGAGTGTGGGCGTGGATCTAGAAGGTCATCCTGCAGCTGGCTGTGAAACATTCCCCCCATCCCGTTAGGACGTTGATGTGGCCTGGTTGCCCGACGCAGTAGCAGAGCTGTGCAGATGCACTCCGGATATGGACAAGTACCATGGGAGTCGTGAGGCACATGTCCGTAGACTGCAGGGTAGGATTCTACACAGATGTTGTAGTTTCCCTGGGGGATGGTCTCTCTTGCCTTGAGGTGGATGGAACTGTGCATCTTGTGCATAATACAGTTCCCACTCCCTGACAAACCCCTAGCATCTTGTCACTCTACACATAGACACATATGCACCACCTATGAAAACTATGCCAGACCTGCGGCACGCACAGTGGCAACAGGGCACCATTGACAGGGAAGAGGCACCTTGGAGACAGAGGGACAAATTTATTAGTCATGTGTGTTGGAATGACAATGATACTCTGTCAACACATACACAGGTCATGTGGATGTACATGTGGGAGCAACACTGGCACCCCCCATTGCAACACAGATGCTGGCATCCCATTGACCTGGCACACAAGTGACGGATAACAGCTAAACACCCCCTGCTGCCACGGAGAGGCCGCTATACACCATTGAGGCCCTGATGGGGCAATCACACACCATGTCAACCCGGTGCAACCTGTATGTTTCCGAGGCCAGTGTTACACACAATGATGGCCTCATCACAATCCCCAATCCCCTGCCACATGACAGTCACCAAGTCTGAGCATGGCTCCAGGTGAAGCCTGCCCCATGTCATGTTCCCCATGTAGGATCACCATGTATGCAAATGGAACACACATGAACCGGAGAAGTGCACACAGACTACAAACAATTCACACACCCAAAACGACGTGAGGCATCCCTTACCCTGAGGAGATTTCAACACTTGCCCGTGCATGTGACGCTGAATCAGCACATGTCGCTGTGTTCATGAGGAGTAGCAGGAGCACAACAATGCCACCAGCAGACAGCATGCACATGGACCTGTGGAAGAGAGACACACAAGGATTCAGCACAAAGGAGCACATCCGCAAGCATGTACTTAACACGTATCATGTTGTTAACATGACAGGTGACAATGATGACCCTCAGACAACATCCTTCCATTGCGCCATCACTTGAGTGACACTTCAATACACACCACTGACTCACTTGGCAGACATGCAGATGGACACACACATTGCAACACATGCCACACACGGCCCAATGCGTGCACACTCAGACACTGGAACTCACCACTAAGCAAAGAAGTTGCGTATGAGCCGACTCCGCATGTCCTCCACAGCCTCCTCCTCCTCCACATCACTTGCCCCGTCACCAAGCCCTTCATCCTCCACGGGTGGATGGTCCTGGTCATCTTGATCCAGTATGAGTGGAACAGCTTCCTCCACTGCCATGTTGTGCAGCATGCAGCAGACGATGATGATCTTGCACACCTTCACCGGGGCATATGGGAGTGCTCCGCCGGTCTTGTGGAGGCACCGGAATCGGCTCTTCAGAAGTCCAAACGTCCTCTCAATGACTCTCCTGGTCCGCCCATGTGCGTTGTTGTAGAGGTGCTCGGCAGCCGTGCTGGGGTTGCGGACAGGCGTCATCAGCCATGGCATGTTGGGATAGCCAGCGTCCCCTACAAGGAAACATCATGGACAGAAGTGTGTCAGCACAGGCAGTGAGATTGGAAGATGACGCCAAACACAGAACTGCCAGAGTCTACCCACCAACAATACATGCTCGCTCGTTCCGCAGCTGCAGCATCATTTCTGGCACCCTGCTACGCCTCATGATGAAGGCATCGTGTGCTGATCCTGGAAAGCGAACACAGACATGTGAAATCACCATGTTGGACAGACACACCACAAGGGCATTAATGGAGTGATAATGTTTGCGATTCCTATACACCACCTCCTGTGCCTGTGGTGGTACCAACGCAACATGTGTCCCATCTATGGACCCAATGACATGGGGCATCCCTCCCAGGGCATAGAACTCACGCTTGACATCTGTCAACTGCTCACGATTTGGGAATTTAATGTACTCATCCAGGTGAACCAACATGGCCTCTAAGAAATCATGCAGAACACGGCTGAACATCGTCTGGGACATGCCCCCGACATCAGCAATGGTATGTTGGAACGTACCCGTGGCAAGGAAATGTAGGGCTGCCATCACCTTCAACTTGGGTGTCAGTGCACTTGGATACCTGTGGCGCGGGAGGAGTTGTGCTTCCAGCCGGCCAGTCAACTCATCAATCAACCGTTGGCTGAATCTGTAGCGGCGTATACAGTCCCGTTCATGCAGGGCAGCAATGTCTGGCATACGTCGAGGGAGAGGCGGAGCCCTGCAGTGAAATGGAAGGAACACCTAAGAGTGAGCACTGTACAACAACATCGTCAATGCACTGAGCACATGTTACACAGCCAATACACATATGCCACGTTGTGAGTCAGGTCTGTGCCACAGTTCCTGGACACGAACGCCAGTCAGGTTACACTCCTACCAAGGGACAGCCACTAACGGAGGGGGGCAAGATCACGATGACATGGCATGAGACTAGCTGTGGGCCAGTGTAAGTGAACATGCACACGCATCACAGGATTCACAGACATCCACACATGTGCAGAGGTAGTATGCGTATGGTACAGACAGGTAGTTGGATGCGATATGCACTGGTCACATGTCATAGGAATAGGACAGGCCACACACATTGCCTTTGAGGAGTACATGTCGAGACAGAACATACATAGGGAGCATGTGGATATGTACTTGTGTTGATACTCCGTGTAGTTGGATACATACACACCTCATGGCAAATCACATATGTGGGCTGGTGTGCGGAACAGTGTGCCATGCCCATCGACACACAGACACATGTTGGCAGCAGCAACTGCTGACACATTGAATCACACACCTACAGCAAAATCATGGAAAGACATGCCACACACATGACATGGTTGCAGCATGCAACGCAGCCATACACGTGTCATATGTAATATTCCGTGTACCTGGCATCAGGGGACAGGTGCGGGTGTCCGTGACTGGGACATGCAAGTGACTCATGGCTCCACTAGTGTGTACGACATGCACACATGTCAAAGGAGTGCAGGGGATGTGTGGTACAATGCGCACCATCACACACGACATGTGTACACAGCTCATCGTACATGTGCTTTGCCCACACCTCAGGGGTAAAGTGCCACATCACATCCTGACACACCTGTGTCACACACAGGTGGTATTGCACAGACAATGCATTGGTGTCCACCCTTGGCAATACCTGTCCGCTCCATTCCTGTCTGTGTGCCGCCTGTCACCACTGACAGTTGTTATACGCACCGTACATACGCTCGGAGCGCGTGTATAGGGTCCCTGGGCCAATATTGCCGCTGGCGTATGCGTACGCCACAGTAGTACGGACTGTACACGCGCTTGTACGGTCCGGATCACAATATGTGCGCTGGCGTATGCGTACGCCACAGTAGTACGGACTGTACACGCGCTTGTACGGTCCGGATCACAATATGGGCGCTGGCGTATGCGTACGCCACAGTAGTACGGACTGTACACGCGCTTGTACGGTCCGGATCACAATATGTGCGCTGGCGTATGCGTACGCCACAGTAGTACGGACTGTACACGCGCTTGTACGGTCCGGATCACAATATGGGCGCTGGCGTATGCGTACGCCACAGTAGTACGGACTGTACACGCGCTTGTACGGTCCGGATCACAATATGGGCGCTGGCGTATGCGTACGCCACAGTAGTACGGACTGTACACGCGCTTGTACGGTCCGTACTACTGTGGCGTACGCATACGCCAGCGCCCATATTGTGATCCGGACCGTACAAGCGCGTGTACAGTCCGTACTACTGTGGCGTACGCATACGCCTGCGCCCATATTGTGATCCGGACCGTACAAGCGCATGTACGGTCGGTATCACTGCTTGTGGGGTGCCCTAGGGCGTGGAACGCACCGTACCTGTGTGTAAATGTATGAAAACACATAGGGGACACATGAGGGACAAGTATAAGGGCCTAAATGCCTGATGGTTGCCATGGAGACTGAGTTAAATTTTTGCATTTGAGCACCAGGTGCACAGCAGAAGTCAGTTTGAAAGAATCTACATTGTTGCAATGTGGATGTTGACTTGACATCATTATCAAAACTGAAACCATGCAAAGCCACACACTGGGGTAGGTTTGAAGGGATTGGATGAAACGTAGGATGCTAATGTGACTGACCAATCAATCTGTACTCCTATACATGAACAGGCCAGCCAGGCATATATAAGGCAGCCAGGTCCCATGAGAGAGCACTTGCCTGCACATCCATTCATCCCTGACCACTGCTGCTGATAGTGATTCCTCTGGCACCATGTCCAGGACTGTGGAGAGGTCACAGCCATTCACCCAGGAGGAGAACCTTGCCCTGATAGATGTGATCCTCCCACAGTTCCAGAGCCTGTATGGTCGACCAGGGGTTCAGGTGAGTGCAGACTCCACTAGCTTAGACTGTGCCCCTTTTGTGTGACAGTGACTTCTGGCATTGTGTCCATGTGTGACAGACATGCACTGTTGTTTGGAGTGGGTCCCAGGGTGTGGAAGGCCTCATGTCACCCATGCAGAGCATGCTGTGTTTCCTGTGTGCACTCCTCACTTGCATAGTGCCTACTGTGACAATGAATGCAAGGTGCATGCCACATTCTGCCTGCATACTCCTCCTGGGGATGTTGTTTCCACAGTCCTGATGTGATCCTGTGTTCCCCCCAGTGTGACAGGTGTCAGTACCCATGGATGTGTGTTTGTTCAGTGTACCTGTGCTGTGAGTGTCCAAAGGCCGTGTTCGTCCCCTGCACATTGGTGTGTGTGTTAGTCCCCTGTCATGTGGGTGAGTGCATATGGGGAGTGTTGCACACAAGCAGCATGAGGGATGGATATGGCCTGGCCATCGGATGTGAGCAGGGAGCAGTGCTGTGTGCATGCCGTGCTGAGCCAGCCCCACACCTGTGACACCCACGTCTACTGGCACATGGGCAGAGTGAGGTGTGTACCCGCAGTTGGCAATGCCATGTGATTGTCCTGTACCTGTGTGTGTCTGTGTACTCTGCTGAGGTAGCATCAGTGTGCTGGGGCAGGTGACTGCTGTGAGGTGCTGTACATAATCCTGGTGTAGCCTGTGAGGCACAGTGTGATCCCTGGTCAGTGAGTGTGTGGTACCCCTCATGCCACCCGTGTGCTTCCACTGGCACGTAGTGCATTTGGCCTTCCACAGTGGATAATGTCCCTATGACAAAGGTGCAATTAGTTGCATGCATACCATGGCCTGTTCATAATGAGGATTGTTCTATATGTGTGTCTCTGTGTCTTTGCTCATGTGGATTAATGTATTCTCTCTTTTGCATCCTCACAGGTAGGCGCCATTGCCAAGGGGGAGATCTGGAGGGAAGCCGTCAGTGCCGTGAGGGGTACAGAGGGTCGGAGGCGGAGCCTGTCTCAGGTGAGGAAACGCTGGCAGGACATCCGGTGCTGGACGAGGAGGATTGCACGGCTCCTGCTGGGGGACTCACCTGAGAGCCGTAAGAACCGTGGCCGCCGTCGTCTGACCCACATCCAGAAGCGTGTGCTGGCGGTGGTCTTCCCCGATATGGACAGGCGCCTACAGGAGAGGCAGCAGCAGGAAGGGGGTAGGTACATGTGTGTCAGTTGTGTGTCCCCAGCCAATGTAAGTGTGCAGTTGCATGGATACACTGCCAGGGTTTGATTGTGCAGTGCGTCAACTTCTCCACAAAGTAGCACAGTGCTGTTCTCACTCCCTCCCTTCCCCTCCTTGCAATGTGTTCCCTGGTCTGTCGCCACTCTTGCACAAGGTTATTTATGCAGGCAGTTCATGCAGGTGCCCTATGCTATCAGCATCATGTGTGGGGGTGATGTGCCACAGGTATGGGGACCTTGCGTGTGCCATGGCCAATTTCAGTCATTGTGGTGTCCATGTCACTTGGCACTGATTGTGAATCACGACATAGGGGTGTGTCTCCAAAATGTACAGCCTTCCAGCATGCATGTCCAATTGTGTGCCCTCTGACATGATGTGCCTGAGTGGGAGGCCTGCTAAGTGCAGGGACGGTTGCTTAATTTGCAGTCATGTCCATCCTGGACCATGGAGGAGTGTGGGCACTACTGTGCCCTGGGGCACCTCTTCCTAGGTATCATGTGCGTCATCCAACAATATGGCCATTCACTGTGTCTTTGCCATGGGTTGCGTAGGGTGGCATTGTACCCTGGGCTCAACTGTTAGGACCTACAGGTTGCTACATGTGTCCACTGTACAGGGGGACCCATTTTGCTTGTGCATACTCACAGTGGGCATTACCTGTGTGTGTTGTTGAGACAATCTGATGATGTTTGCCTGTCAATGATGTGTGGACATGGCCACCAGGGGCTGTGTGTTTACAGTCATGAATTAGTGGAGGCCATGTGTTTCCATCCCAGAGTAAGAGGTGTACATACTTTCTCCGTCTCAATGAGATTGTCTCAGGTGTGGGTGGTTTGTGCGTACAAGGCCTACATGTCAGAAGCTTCATCCTCCTTGCTGGGTTTAGCCTGTGTGTGATGTTTGACTGGACATACGCTCAAGGTGCAGTGACCCTGTCATGTGTGGCCTGGTTTCATGTATTGCCTTTGCAGCATGCGGCAAGAGTAAATGGATATGATTCATGCTCATCCCTTTTTGACGACGCAGTGTGGTGCAGGTGCTGTGCACATTTGTCCCCAGAGGCTGACTCCTCTCTAAAATTTCAGGTGCAGTGATTTGCTGTTGTGTCATGATCTCCATTGTGTCTCAGTGGCATGGTGGGTAGAAAAACTGTGTGTTCCATGGCCTACATGTGTACATTGTTTTGTAGGTGTTACTCCTGTTGCTTTTCAGGCTATGCAATGTGACCTATGTATATTTGACTCATGTGACATAAGTGTACAGGTGTCTGATTTTCTCCTGTCTCTTCACCTTGCCCACAGCATCGCCGGGGGACACGGAAGGAGACACTAGCACGGACCGGGAGGAGAGATTGAGCACCAGTACCAGCAGTGCTGTCCTGTCTGGCACATGGAGTGGCACGGAGGCCGAAGGGAGTGAGGCGGAGGACCTGTTGACTGCCAACACAGACTATGACGCAGACGGGTCCGAGGCTGAGCTCCCAGAGGTGGCGGAGTCTGCCCCCCCAGCTGATGGCAGCCCTCCACATCCCCCCGCCACCTCAGGTTCCATCACCGGCCTCCCACATGCTCGTGGCCCTTCCCTCCGTGCTCGGTCCCCACATGTCTCCTTCCTGCCAGGCACCGCACCCCCTGCCCCTGTCACCACTGCTGCGGTGAGTGCGGAGTCTGTGGACATCCTGAGGCAGTTGCAGGTTGGTCAGACTGCGATGCTAAATGTCCTCCATGCCCACACCCAGGTGCTGACCCAGATGGAGGCATACATGGAGGGCATGTCGGCTGCGCAGTCTGACCAACGGCAGTTGCTGAGGTCCATAGACTCCACACTGACTGCAGCACTGGATCTCCTGCAGCGCTGCGTAACACCCCCTACCCCTGCCCCATCCACAATTCCCACTCCCGTGCCTGTCCCACGCACATCCAGACGTCAGCGTGCACGCACCCCAACAGACACAGGCACCACACCACCAGGGAAGTCGAAGCGCACACCTCCTGTCACGCACACACAGGGTGAGGAAGGCACACCCACTGGGTCGGGGGGGAAACGTAGAACACGCAGCCACAGTGGGAGTCCGCATTCCACACAACCCACTCCCTCCAAATCCACTCCCCTTAGCTCTCCTGGCCAACAGTCAGTGACAGCATCATCCACTGCGAGTGTGCCCCCCAGCCCCAGGATGACACCACCCCGCAAGCGGTGGAGGCGGGACCCGGCCAGGGGAGTTGAGTCCCCCACCCTGTCCACACCCTCCCCCAGTGGCGCTGCGACCCATCCCTTTGCCCCCCCCCCCTCCTTGGGGCCTGTGGTTGGATTGGGTACGGGGGAGTCGCTGGGGGAACTTGCCGACGTGTGCAGCGCCATTCTGTCCTCCACCTTTGGCGCTGGCACCCCCCCTGTGGCAGATTCATCCCTCCCTGCACCCACAACACCTACCCTTTCCCCTCCTGTCCCTGCGGTGCCTGTTTCCACCCTCCCCCCTGATGCCCCCTCTTCTGTGGATGAAATGGACTTGTGAACTGTGCAGGCAAGCTAGGGGACACACGTCCCGATGTGTACCCCCCCCCCGGACATTGCTGCTGGGCTTGCCCATGGCCCTTGTACATAGTGGACATTTTCTCTGATATATTTTCCTGCTGAATAAAGCCTTTTCTTTTTGTTTTGCACACTGATGCTTTCCTGGACTTGCTGTTGGTGCTGGTGCTCCCTGCGTTGGGGTGGTGATAATGTGTTAGGGGTCTGTGAAATGTTGGAGTGTGCTGCTCATGGGGTGTACCCTGCCATCTGCGTGCCATCACAAAGGTCTCTGCAAATGGTATTTGGTCATGTTTGCTCTCACTGTATGGTGACATTGTCCCAAGGTGTGTTCCGTCCTCTGTGGCCCAGGCCATTTTTCCTGCAGGGTGTCTCCCAAATGCTGTGCTGTGCTGTGTCTACATTTCCTGGATGTGTGAGGGTTGCCTTTCAATATAGCCATGCTGGCTCAGCGATGGCTCCGCCTGCATCTGGGGTATCACCCTTGTAGGTCACTGAACTTGTTGATGGGGTATATTGTCCGATGTCTGGGCACTGCTGGGAGTGATAGGTACACACCCCTCCTGTGTCTGGGCACTGCTGGGAGTGATAGGCACACACCCCTCCTGTGTCTGGGCACTGCTGGGAGGACCCTGCACCCACCCCTCCTGTGTCTGGGCACTGCTGGGAGGACCCTGCACCCACCCCTCCTGTGTCTGGGCACTGCTGGGAGTGATAGGTACACACCCCTCCTGTGTCTGGGCACTGCTGGGAGGACCCTGCACCCACCCCTCCTGTGTCTGGGCACTGCTGGGAGGACCCTGCACCCACCCCTCCTGTGTCTGGGCACTGCTGGGGGTGTTTTGCACACCCCATTCTTATAGCAGGTTCGGTGCGTACATGCACGGGTGGGGGTTTGGTGCGTACATACACGGGTGGGGGTTCGGTCCGTACATACACGGGTGGGGGTTCGGGGCGTACATACTCTGCTGGGGTGGGGGTTCGGTGCGTACATACACGGGTGGTGGTTCGGTGCGTACATACACGGCTGGGGTGGGGGTTTGGTGCGTACATACACGGCTGGTGTGGTGGTTTGGTGCGTACATACACGGGTGGGCGTTTGGTGCGTACATACACGGGTGGTGGTTTGGTGCGTACATACACGGCTGGGGTGGTGGTTTGGTGCGTACATACACGGGTGGTGGTTTGGTGCGTACATACACGGCTGGGGTGGGGTTTCGGTCCGTACATACACGGGTGGGGGTTTGGTGCGTACATACACGGCTGGTGGTTCGGTGCGTACATACACGGCTGGGGGGGGTTAGGGGGCGTACATACACGGGTGGTGGTTTGGTGCGTACATACACGGCTGGGGTGGGGGTTCGGTCCGTACATACACGGGTGGGGGTTCGGGGCGTACATACTCTGCTGGGGTGGGGGTTCGGGGGCGTACATACACGGGTGGTGGTTCGGTGCGTACATACACGGGTGGTGGTTCGGTGCGTACATACACGGCTGGGGTGGGGGTTTGGTGCGTACATACACGGCTGGTGTGGTGGTTTGGTGCGTACATACACGGGTGGGGGTTTGGTGCGTACATACACGGCTGGGGGTTCGGGGCGTACATACCAGGGTGGGGTGGGGGTTCGGGGCGTACATGCACGGGTGGCGCTTGGGTGCGTACATACACGGGTGGGGGTTCGGGGCGTACATACCAGGGTGGGGTTGGGGTTCGGGGCGTACATACACGGGTGGCGCTTGGGTGCGTACATACACGGGTGGCGGTTCGGGGCGTACATACACGGGTGGGGGTTCGGGGCGTACATACCAGGGTGGGGTGGGGGTTCGGGGCGTACATACACGGGTGGCGCTTGGGTGCGTACATACACGGGTGGCGGTTCGGGGCGTACATACACGGGTGGGGGTTCGGGGCGTACATACACGAGTGGGGTGGGGTTTCGGTCCGTACATACACGGGTGGGGGTTCGGGGCGTACATACTCTGCTGGGGTGGGGGTTCGGTCCGTACATACACGGGTGGTGGTTCGGTGCGTACATACACGGCTGGGGTGGGGGTTTGGTGCGTACATACACGGCTGGTGGTTCGGTGCGTACATACACGGCTGGGGTGGGGGTTTGGTGCGTACATACACGGCTGGTGGTTCGGTGCGTACATACACGGCTGGGGGGGGGTTCGGGGGCGTACATACACGGGTGGTGGTTTGGTGCGTACATACACGGCTGGGGTGGGGGTTCGGTCCGTACATACACGGGTGGGGGTTCGGGGCGTACATACTCTGCTGGGGTGGGGGTTCGGTCCGTACATACACGGGTGGGGGTTCGGGGCGTACATACTCTGCTGGGGTGTGTGTTAGGTGCGTACATACACGGGTGGGGGTTTGGTGCGTACATACACGGCTGGTGGTTCGGTGCGTACATACACGGCTGGGGGGGGTTAGGGGGCGTACATACACGGGTGGTGGTTTGGTGCGTACATACACGGCTGGGGTGGGGGTTCGGTCCGTACATACACGGGTGGGGGTTCGGGGCGTACATACTCTGCTGGGGTGGGGGTTCGGGGGCGTACATACACGGGTGGTGGTTCGGTGCGTACATACACGGGTGGTGGTTCGGTGCGTACATACACGGCTGGGGTGGGGGTTTGGTGCGTACATACACGGCTGGTGTGGTGGTTTGGTGCGTACATACACGGGTGGGGGTTTGGTGCGTACATACACGGCTGGTGGTTCGGTGCGTACATACACGGCTGGGGGGGGTTAGGGGGCGTACATACACGGGTGGTGGTTTGGTGCGTACATACACGGCTGGGGTGGGGGTTCGGTCCGTACATACACGGGTGGGGGTTCGGGGCGTACATACTCTGCTGGGGTGGGGGTTCGGGGGCGTACATACACGGGTGGTGGTTCGGTGCGTACATACACGGGTGGTGGTTCGGTGCGTACATACACGGCTGGGGTGGGGGTTTGGTGCGTACATACACGGCTGGTGTGGTGGTTTGGTGCGTACATACACGGGTGGGGGTTTGGTGCGTACATACACGGCTGGGGGTTCGGGGCGTACATACCAGGGTGGGGTGGGGGTTCGGGGCGTACATGCACGGGTGGCGCTTGGGTGCGTACATACACGGGTGGGGGTTCGGGGCGTACATACCAGGGTGGGGTTGGGGTTCGGGGCGTACATACACGGGTGGCGCTTGGGTGCGTACATACACGGGTGGCGGTTCGGGGCGTACATACACGGGTGGGGGTTCGGGGCGTACATACCAGGGTGGGGTGGGGGTTCGGGGCGTACATACACGGGTGGCGCTTGGGTGCGTACATACACGGGTGGCGGTTCGGGGCGTACATACACGGGTGGGGGTTCGGGGCGTACATACACGAGTGGGGTGGGGTTTCGGTCCGTACATACACGGGTGGGGGTTCGGGGCGTACATACTCTGCTGGGGTGGGGGTTCGGTCCGTACATACACGGGTGGTGGTTCGGTGCGTACATACACGGCTGGGGTGGGGGTTTGGTGCGTACATACACGGCTGGTGGTTCGGTGCGTACATACACGGCTGGGGTGGGGGTTTGGTGCGTACATACACGGCTGGTGGTTCGGTGCGTACATACACGGCTGGGGGGGGGTTCGGGGGCGTACATACACGGGTGGTGGTTTGGTGCGTACATACACGGCTGGGGTGGGGGTTCGGTCCGTACATACACGGGTGGGGGTTCGGGGCGTACATACTCTGCTGGGGTGGGGGTTCGGTCCGTACATACACGGGTGGGGGTTCGGGGCGTACATACTCTGCTGGGGTGTGTGTTAGGTGCGTACATACACGGGTGGGGGTTTGGTGCGTACATACACGGCTGGTGGTTCGGTGCGTACATACACGGCTGGGGGGGGTTAGGGGGCGTACATACACGGGTGGTGGTTTGGTGCGTACATACACGGCTGGGGTGGGGGTTCGGTCCGTACATACACGGGTGGGGGTTCGGGGCGTACATACTCTGCTGGGGTGGGGGTTCGGGGGCGTACATACACGGGTGGTGGTTCGGTGCGTACATACACGGGTGGTGGTTCGGTGCGTACATACACGGCTGGGGTGGGGGTTTGGTGCGTACATACACGGCTGGTGTGGTGGTTTGGTGCGTACATACACGGGTGGGGGTTTGGTGCGTACATACACGGCTGGGGGTTCGGGGCGTACATACCAGGGTGGGGTGGGGGTTCGGGGCGTACATGCACGGGTGGCGCTTGGGTGCGTACATACACGGGTGGGGGTTCGGGGCGTACATACCAGGGTGGGGTGGGGGTTCGGGGCGTACATACACGGGTGGCGCTTGGGTGCGTACATACACGGGTGGCGGTTCGGGGCGTACATACACGGGTGGGGGTTCGGGGCGTACATACACGAGTGGGGGTTCGGGGCGTACATGCACGGGTGGGGGTACGGGCCGTACTTCCACGGGTGGGGGTACGGTCCGTACATACCCCTGCCCACGCTCTGCGTGCCTGGGTACGGGCCGTACCCATGCCTTTGGTGTGTGGGTACGGTGCGTCCCACCATTGTTGCGGGCCGTGGGGTCCGCACCGTACACAGGCCTTGGGGGCGTGGCTACGGGTCGTACCACGCGTACCCCTACATGACCCCAGCAATGCTGGTACGAGCTGTACCAAGGCCTTTCTGACGTGGGTACGGGCCGTACCGCTATTGTTGGAGTGACGTAGGGGGACGCGTGGTACGTTCCGTACCCACGCTCTTGCGGCCTGGGTAGGGTACGTACCGGTTCGCGTGACCATCCACTTCCGTTGTGGCGGACGCTTGCGTTGCTGGCCTTGCCCCCACCCCCTGGAAGTGACCAGGCCCTGATGGTCAGGTATGTCCAGGCCATGTGTGATTTGGTACCATGTGTTGGTGTTGTGTGTCCTGCCCCTGCCCCCCCCTTTGCCCCTGGTTGTTGTGCTGACCTTCTGCGGCGTCTGCGTCGGTTCCTGTACGCCAGGTGGACTGCTAGGAGGGCAGGGATGGCACGTAGGTTCGGGTCCATGTCTGTTCGTCGCGTCCAGCTGCTCCTTGCGTGTGTCGTCCTGATTTCCCGGCAGTTTTTGGCAGCCGGTAAATATTTTCCGTGCGGGATGACGTCGGTTCGAATCGTACTTCCTGGTTCGTGAAACGTAGGCTGGATGCGTACCGACGTCACGTCGGCTCCTTTCAGGATCGGAATTGTGTTTAGTTTCTGTTCGGTCGGTGTTTTGTTCGAATCGTACGGAAATGGTGTTTCCGTATGAATCGTACTTGCATTTTCGGATGGATTTCGCACCGGGTACGAGTCGGACGGAGAAAAGGCTCCGTCCGACGGTTCGTACCCGGTTTTTACCGGATCGGAATTGGCACCTATATGTAGAGAAAATCAATATGGGGCAGATGAGGAGACCTGCAATAATATTGGGTATTTGAACAAGGAATTCTCCTTGATAAAGGTAAACAACTTGGCAACTAAATCAGAAACACTCTAGACAACATAAGCTACCCCCTGATGGTCAAGGGTCTAAGCTAGGTTTTTGGGTGCTGTGAGAAGTGCCGACTCTAGGGCGGTGCAATCGGTGCTACAGCACCGTGCTCTAACTTTTGGTGGGGGTGTCATTTTTGCAAGTATATTATCATTTTAAAAGCACCTGCTGCCACATTCCTGGCCTCCGGCAATTTTCAGGCATCAATTAAAGTGTCAAGATAACTCCTGTGATTTATCATCTTCCTGGAAAGAGACCAGAGGTTTGTCTAGTGGAAGTTTTGACTCATCCTAAGGTAGCATAGAGGGTTAAAATGCCTGATGCTAAGAGCGAGTACCATGCAGAACAAAGTACATATTGGGGCCGATTCTGATGGCCGGTCAGACAGCTGTCCATAGCCATACCGTGCGGCCGACACGTACCCGGAGCCGGTCTGTCCTGTAGAGTAAGTACGATGTGCATTACTGCCAAAAACAAGACCGACACGTAGGCTGTGAATCAAGCCCCATTCTCCGTCCGAGCCGTAACTCCTAAAGATGAACCGAGTCGCCCAGAAGCAGTATCCATAGCAGTTTCCGGCATGACAAGTACGATGCGTACTTCCTCCGCAACGGACTGGTCGTCACCTACGGCACATCACAGCATCCGGAAAACAAGCATATCAGCTACGATTCGCGCCACAAATCAATACACGGCTACGAGACGGATCAGCTTGCAGCGGGTACGAGACGGAGCAACAAGCAGCGTGTACGACACAAACACATCCTGAATCCCATCGCGCAGGTCATACCAGTACTCTACATCTATGACCGGATCAGGGACCGACGCCGACGGCGCAGACGGTAAGTCAGACACCTACGACACCAACAAATGACACGTACACACAAAATGGCACACACACACAGGGGATCCACATCCTTGCCACCAACAACAGCCCACCATAGGGGTTGCATGGCCAGCACCACTAACACCCCCACCCATAGGGGGCCTGTTGCCCATCACTACTGCCTCTCCCACCCATAGGGACTATGTTGCCCATCACCCCTGCCACCCACAGGCATAGTGCCTATGTTGCCCATCACCCCTGCCACCCCCACTCACAGGGGACCTGTTGCCCATCACCCCTGCCACCCCCACCCATAGGGGACCTGTTGCCCAGCACTACTGTCACCCCCACTCATAGGGGACCTGTTGCCCATCACCCCTGCCACCCCCACTCATAGGGGACCTGTTGCCCATCACCCCTGCCACCCCCACCCATAGGGGACCTGTTGCCCATCACCCCTGCCACCCCCACTCATAGGGCTCATGATGTCCAGCACTACTGCAACCCCCACTCATAGGGCTTATGTTGCCCATCACCCCTGCCACCCCCACTCATAGGGGACCTGTTGACCATCACCCTTGCCACCCCCACTTACAGGGCACTTGTTGCTCATCACCCCTGCCACCCCCACTCACAGGGCTTATGTTGCCCATCACCCCTGCCACCCACACCCATAGGGGATCTGTTGCCCTTCACCCCTGCCACCCCCACTCACAGGGCATATGCTGCCCATCACCCCTGCCACCCCCACTCACAGAGCTTATGTTGCCCATCACCCCTGCCACCCCCACTCACAGGGCTTATGTTGCCCATCACCCCTGCCACCCCCACTCACAGCGCTTATGTTGCCCAGCACTACTGCCACCCCCACTCATAGGGCTTATGTTGCCCATCACCCCTGCCACCCCCACTCAGAGGGGACCTGTTGCCCATCACCCCTGCCACCCCCACTCACAGGGGACCCGTTGCCCATCACCCCAGCCACCCCCACTCACAGGGCTTATGTTGCCTAACACCCCTGCTACCCACACCCATATGGGACCTGTTGCCCATCACCCCTGCCACCCCCACTCACAGGGGACCTGTTGCCCATCACCCCTGCCACCCCCACCCATAGGGGACCTCTTGCCCATCACCCCTGCCACCCCAACTCACAGGGGACCTGTTGCCCATCACCCCTGCCACCCCCACTCACAGGGCTTATGTTGCCCATCACCCCTGCCACCCACACCCATGGGGGACCTGTTTCCCATCACCCCTGCCACCCCCACTCACAGGGAACCTGTTTCCCATCACCCCTGCCACCCCACTCACAGGGCTTATGTTGCCCATCACCCCTGCCACCCCCACTCACAGGGCTTATGTTGCCCATCACCCCTGCCACCCCCACTCACAGGGGACCTGTTGCCCATCACTACTGCCACCCCCACCCATAGGGATTATGTTGCCCATCACCCCTGCCACCCACACCCATAGGATGGGTGATGCGCAACATATCCAGCATACGCAAACATCAGGTATGTTCTCAAAATACATCCCCCATGACATCATGACAGCAGTGTGTAGTCTGTGACAAATGCCCACAACAGTGATTATGGCTACGAGCATACAATGTAAGAAACAACACATGTGTGACCAACACATGAGTGTGATATACACAAGGCAAGCATCACCATAGCACTGTGGCAATGTAAAAAGAACACCCCCTCACTGTGTCGAGCAGAAGTTAAGTGGGGGCTCACAAAATACAGCAGATGTGGAGCATTGTGGTGATGGGGACCAAACCCCCCTCATCACAGTGACCAAAAGGTAAGTGTCATCATGGTCAAAGCTGAAAATAACAAACAGCATGTATGATCCCCGCTCCCAACACATCAAACACTTCTGGGGCAAACTAGTGGTTGTGTCCCATACACACAGAGATGTGGTGAGGCTAACAGTGCAGTGAAAACATAACACTCTCGGCCGTGTGCACCACACATGGGGGCTGACAATGCACACAGCGTACAATGACACAACAGCAGAAGTGAGCATCACCAAGCATGCACACATCTCGAAAATAGACACACCAATCAAAACAACATGTGTAGACTGTAGGTGTCAGCTCACAAACTTACATTCCATGCCAGCAATGGCACCCAACAACCAGGATGTGTGTGCACAATGATGTCAAATGACTCACAGGGACAGCATGCAAAATCACAGAAACAGCATCCAGACCAAGGCCCACAACAGCAATACCAATGCACTGGTGCAGATGCACAAACAGGCAAACTCACACTGCACATCGGACACAACATGTGTGTGTGTCACAGTATCCACAGGCAAATACACAACACATGAGGGGGGCTGAACCACAGTGACACAGATATGTACACAGTGCCATACAAAAGTAAACCATCACTGGGACACCCTCAGTGGGCAATCTGGCGTTGGGAGATGAGAGGAAGCACAACAGACACATGTGACACAAGCTGGAATGAACACCAACTAACACAGCAAGAGACTGACACACAACACCACTACCCCTAGGGACCAGACAGTGGGGTGACACAAGCATGCATGACACCTCCACTGTGATGACAAAGGCAGATGTCGTACAAACTGGGAAACCCAGACATGTGTCTTGTGAAACAAACATACATCACACATACACAAACACAAATCACACTGCATGACCCCTCATCCATGGACAAACGGGAGCTAGGGGACCATCCATGCAAACATTCACATCAGTCCACCCTCAACACCACACACCTGAACTGCAACAATGTGTATCTGTGAAGTCCACATGGACAGGTGACATTGCACATGTACCCATGACGAACACAGGAATGTTGGCAGGAACTAAGGTGCACACACACATCACACAAGGACTGTTTACAACCCTGGGGAATGACAGACACACTGCACAGTATGCGGTACATGGCCATGACCTCAAAGGTCATGTAACCTTCAGAATAACTGCCACAGTCCCAGGACTATGCAGATGCCAAGGAGGAACACAAGGCACCCATGCTGACACCTGCCAGCATCGCTGCCGTGAACCCGGCAAGTGGGAGCAGTCAGACACACATACAAATGTCTCAATCACTGAAAACTACCACCTAGGGACAACTACATGATATTGCAAATAAACAAGTGCCTTGAGGAACCCTGACTATGTCCCATTAGTGTCTGACAACACTATCACCACTCAGAACTCACAAATCCCAATGATGATACACCAATTAACAGTAGTGTGCCATGCACCCACACATCTGGTATCCCATTGGAAAAGTAGTGGGATGAACCTAGTACCACTCAGCAAGCATCAACAACAGGAACATATCAAGGGAACACTGTCTGTGTATGAACAGGGATGTGGACACACACACATGCACATACAACACACACCAGGGGCCCAGGCCATGTCACTGGACAACACACTAACTTGAGGGGACACAACTCCTGTGGGAGCCCAGCTGTGCCAAACATATTCACCGCAAGTCCCACTCATGTCTGCAGAACACTTGGTCAGTCAGCCATCAGTTACCACACAATGAAGTGCTCTGGTCACAACAGCCTGGGTACGGGAGTCTCCCCTAAGTCATCTGCACATACCCAAAACATATGTCTAGCAAGTTACACAGAGGACCCAGTTGCTCCTATTACAATGATGTCCACACCTGTAGGGACAGTAGTGATGAGCACGAAATATGTGGAAGTGACAATTTGGACAATGGGAAGCACATCATATGTGCAGGGGTGCAAGCCGCAGATGTGACCATGCCAATGAAATGCTCACAGAGAGATGTACACAAATAGTTGATCCAGACACACCCAGGTAGCTGCAAAGGGTGACATGGATACCCACCAGATTAGGATACATATCTCATGGACCACAGGGAGTACCTCACATCAACACATCAGTATGCAACATTGTAAACCAAGCATTACAGGTGCAAGGGCATGTAAAACAACATCAACATGATGTACAGCTAAATCAAGTTCACAGGGACAAAGAAAAAAGCGTTATTCAGCATATGAAAAGTGAAACGTCTGTCCCAACAAAAGGCCAAGGGCCAGTCCATGTCCAAATGGCAAGGAGTGAACTAGAGTGACGCATTCAGTATATAAAATTCTAAACGTCTGTGCAACCAAAAGGCCAATGGCCAGTCCATGTCAAAATGCCAAGGAGTGAACTAGAGTGACAACTGTCACACCTTGCTTGCGTGAACTGCTAAGGACCAGGGTCATCCCCTCGGAGGGGCATACATGGGGGCAGGCCAGGCACCGCAGGGACAGGATCAGGGCGCAGCAGAAGGAGGCAGTGAAGAGGTGGGGGATGCAGGCGAGACACTTTCAACTGCAATGGAGATGACTGAAGGGTGAGCAGTCTAAATATCGATAATTTAATTTCGACCTACCATAATATCGAGTCTAGAATATCGTAGGGACAGAATATCGATGTCAAGAATATCGATGGACAGAATATCGACCCTAAGGTAAGTAATATCGATTTTTGTTATATCGATGATAGTAATATCGAAGTTAGTAATATCTATATGAAATATATCGATGTTACTAATATCCATGTCACTAATATCAATATTTATAATATTGTTATGTATTTTATTATGTATTTAATATGTATGTGTTAATTATTTTTTGTTAAGTGTTCTACTGTTTTTAAAATATATGTATACAATTTATATATGTTAATAATGGGTTTTTTTAAGTTAATTTTGTGTTTTAGTACCGTAGCGGGTTGTGGGTTTATAGGGGAATAGGGTGGGAAGTAATTTAATTATATGAATTTAATTATACATTTTTGGGAATTATAAATTAATTTTAAATATTTTTTGCGTTTAAATTCTGTAGCGGGTTGTGGGTTTATAGGGGATTAGGGTGGGAAGTAATTTAATAATATGAAATTAATTATACGTTTTTAGGAATTATACATTTTTTTAAAATAATTTTTGCGTTTAAATTCTGTGGCGGGTTGTGGGTTTATAGGGGAAGAGGGTGGGAAGTAATTTAATTGTAATTAAGTAATATTTATATTTATTTATTGGTATTGATAATTATATTATTGTTAATTAAGTATTAATTGGTAATTAATTTTTATTAATTGGTAATAAGTTTTGAATAATTGATTAATTGTTAATTATATTATTGTTAATTAAGTATTAATTGGTAATTAAGTTTTTATTAATTGGTAATTAGTTTTGAATAATTGATTAATTGATAATTATGTTAACTGTATTATTTTATTATTTGAGTGTTTCGTGCGTTTATAGGGGAATAGTGTTGGAAGTAATTGAAATCTAATTAAGTAATTATTAAATTTGTAGTTGGGTATTGATAATTAATTAATTGTAGATTAATTATTAATTGGTAAATATTTAAAATAATACTTTTTTGGTTATGAAAAATAATTTATTGTTGATTAATAATCAATTGGTAATTAAATATGTTTAAATATTATTTAGTTATATTTCTAATTAATATATTAATAAGATATTAATTGGTAATTATTGTATAATATTTATTATTTTGTGTTAAAAAATATGTAATTGTTTAAGATTTTTTAATTGGTAATTAATGTTTGATAATTAATTTTTGGTATACAAAATGTAATTGTTCAATAATTTTTAAATTGGTAATTAATATTCCTTAATTATTATTTATTGGTATTTATTAATAATTTTTTGCTAATTAATTATTTATTGGTAGTTATGTTTTTAATAAATATGTATTGGTATTTGTAAGTAATTTTGAGTTATTTAATAATTAAATTATTAATTATTTTAAATAATTATGTTATTTAAAAGTATGTTATTTTTAACTTCTAAGCTATCCAACACTTTCTCTACTGTTGCACTCTCTGGAGTTAGAATAGTAATTTTTACCCCTACGCAATCCAACACTTTCCCTACTGTTGCACTCTCTGGAGTTGGAGTAGTAATTTGTATCCCTACGCTATCCAACACGTTCCCTACAGTTGCACTCTCTGGAGTTGGAATAGTAATTGTTACCCCTACGCTATCCAACACTTTCCCTACTGTTGCACTCTCTGGAGTTGGAATAGTAATTGTTAGTACTACGCTATCCAACACTTTCCCTACTGTTGCACTCTCTGGAGTTGGAATAGTAATTTTTACACCTACGCTATCCAACACTTTCCCTACTGTTGGAATCTCTGGAGTTGGAATAGTGATTTTTACCCCTACGCTATCCAACACTTTCCCTACTGTTGCACTCTGTGGAGTTGGAATAGTAATTGTTACCCCTACGCTATCCAACAATTTCCCTACTGTTGCACTCTTTGGAGTTGGAATAGTAATTGTTACCCCTACGCTATCCAACACTTTCCCTACTGTTGCAGTCTCTGGAGTTGGAATATTAATTTTTACCCCTACGCTATCCAACACTTTCCCTACTGTTGCACTGTCTGGAGTGGGAATTTTAATTTTTACCCCTACGCTATCCAACACTTTCCCTACTGTTGCACTCTCTGGAGTTGAAATAGTAATTTTTACCCCTACGCTATCCAACACTTTCCCTACTGTTGCACTCTCTGGAGTTGGAGTACTAATTTTTACCCCTACGCTATCCAACACTTTCCCTACTGTTGCACTCTCTGGATTTGGAATAGTAATTTTTACCCCTACGCTATCCAACACTTTCCCTACTGTTGCACTCTCTGGAGTTGGAATAGTAATTGTTACCCCTACGCTATCCAACCATTTCCCTACTGTTGCACTCTCTGGATTTGGAATAGTAATTTTTACCCCTACGCTATCCAGCACTTTCCCTACTGTTGCACCTTTTGGAGTGGGAATCTTAATTTTTACCCCTACACTATCCAACACTTTCCCTACTGTTGCACTCCCTGGAGTTGTAGTACTAATTTTTACCCCTACGCTATCCAACACTTTCCCTACTGTTGCACTCTCTGGATTTGGAATAGTAATTTTTACCCCTATGCTATCCAACACTTTTCCTACTGTTGCACTCTCTGGAGTTGGAATAGTAATTTTTAACCCTACGCTATCCAACACTTTCCCTACTGTTGCACTCTCTGGAGTTGGAATAGTAATTTTTACCCCTACGCTATCCAACACTTTTTCTACTGTTGCACTGTCTGGAGTGGGAATCTTAATTTTTACCCCTACGCTATCCAACACTTTCCCTACTGTTGCACTCTTTGGAGTTGGAGTACTAATTTTTACCCCTACGCTATCCAACACTTTCCCTACAGTTGCACTCTCTGGAGTTGGAATAGTAATTTGTACCCCTACGCTATCCAACACTTTTCCTACTGTTGCACTCTCTGGAGTTGGAATAGTAATTTTTAACCCTACGCTATCCAACACTTTCCCTACTGTTGCATTCTCTGGAGTTGGAATAGTAATTTTTATCCCTACGCTATCCAACACTTTTCCTACTGTTGCACTCTCTGGATTTGGAATAGTTATTTTTACCCCTTCGCTATCCAACACTTTCCTTACTGTTGCACTCCCTGGAGTCGGAATAGTAATTTATACCTCTACGTTATCCAACACTTTCCCTACTGTTACACTATCTGGAGTGGATATAGTAATTTTTAGCCCTGCGCTATCCAAAAATTTCCTTTATGTTGTTTTTTTGGGAGCTGGAGTAGTAGTTTTATTGTCTCTGCTATTTAATATTTATTTTTATTATTTTAGCTAATGTAGTATATAATTAATTTTAACAATCTTTAAATTAAATGTAATTTTGTAAATGTGTTATACATAATTATTTAATTTTTATTTATGTTATTGTTTTATGTGTGTAATGTGTTTGCAATTTTTAATATTTTTAAATAATTTCTAATTTATTACAATAATTATAAAAACATTATTAAGTAAGTATATATATTACATATTATATGTATATGTTTAATTCATTTTTTATTAAATTATATTGATTAATTATTAATTTTTAACATTATTAAATATATTTAATTATGTTTATTTTATTTATAAGTATTATTATGTTTATTTAACATATTTATTGTAACAAAAAAAAACGATATTTTTGACATCTATATATTTTTTTCGATATTTTTGCACTTACCATGTTGTAGATAGGATGTCGATATTCTTGACATCGATATTTGTGTTGCGATATTTTTGTAGGTCGATTTTCTGACCTTTGAAATTTTGTCAGAGATCCGACTGAAGTGGTGGGTGCTGTCACAACTGTGGAGCACAAGTCAGATGGGGTGGGTGCCGACACAACTCCAGTGGGCAGGTCAGATGGAGTGGATTGGCTCACCACTGCAGTGCCCAAGTCAAACGGGTTGGTCGTGGACTCCAAAGCAGTGCCTACATCCATGGGAGCGGAATGGGGGACAGGTGAGGTCAGCAGGGCAGGGGGGGACACGGTCCCCACATCAGTGGCACCAACTGTCTGACCAGGTGTGGAGGAGCAAGTGCTTGGGGGGGATGGCCTTAGCATTTTGGGGATGGTATATCTGTGTGTGGGTGAACCCGGGGCAGGGAGTGGCGGGGGAACCTGTGGAGTGGTGGCCTGGGGGATGGAGGATGGAGACTTTGCCTTGGAGCTGCGTGGTGGCGGGGGGGTCTTGCTCTTCTTGCGCTGGGGGGACTTGCGGGTGGGCATCTCGGTCTGACTGCACCTGGGGGAGGGTGTCTGGGTGTGAGGGGCACTCCCTTCTGTGTGTGGGGATTTCCTCTTCCCCTTGTAATCAGGATCTGCTGGGTCGGTGGGGAAGAGGCCAAGGTCACAGAGGAAGAGCTTATGGGGGTATGGGGTTGCAGGTGAGGCAAGGGAATATGGCCGGGAGGGAGAGGTCTTGGAGGACTGTGGAGTGGTTGTGGATGACTGTGTGTGTGTCAGCAAACCAGCCCCTGTGAGTGTGGAATCAGTCCCCTGCACTTGCTTGTGTGCACGTCTAGACCTTGGTTTGGGGGTTTCTGTGCTTGGGACAGGTAGGGTGCTAGGAATCGTGGGTGGTGCAGGTGTAGGAGGGGTGTGGGACTGTTGGAGGATGGACACTGCTGCCATCAGGGAGGAGGCCACTGACTTTTTGGTCCTCTGTAGGGCAGACATGCGCGAGGAAATGCCCTCCATGAATGACACCAGTTGTGTCAACACACCTGTGTGTGCATGGATGACCTTCAGCATCGACGTCTGCCCTACATGGATCTGTCAAAGTAAGTCTACAGATTCCTCACTCAGGGTAGCAGGGGACACAGGTGCAAGGGGTGCGGTGCCTGGCACAAAGGAGACATGCTCACGAACACGGGAGCCCCAGGGACCTCTGGGATGGGAGCCGATGGGAGGGGGGTGGTGGTGGTGGTGGTGGTGGCGGTGGCGGAGACAGCCTCACTAGCTGGTGTTTGGTGGCTGCTGACACCCACCTCCACAGGGGAGTCATCCTCAGAGCTTCAGCTGGGGGGGATGGTGCTAACAACTCCTCTGTGTGGCTCAACTCGCCCTCCGTGCCACTGGGTCCACCTGACTCCTCTCCTTCTGTCCCTGTAAGGTTCTGTGGCTCCTCCTGGTCCGTGGAGCTGTCCCCTCCTGTGGCCGTGGATGTATCTGGATAGGAATAGGAAGTAACAGAACTACATCAGTCACCTGCACCGACTGCACACACCACAGTGAGTACATCACATCACAGGGCAAGCCCTGGCATCATCATCTGAACACTGCTCAAAGTGCCAACACTGTTTAGGATAAGACAATTGTCATTCTCAACATCAACCATGGCACACATATCCCTCCTTGACTTTCACACATATGTCCGTTGCATGTTGGATGCTAACACACCAATGTGCCAACATGCACCACCCACACATTAGTTGTACATGCAAGTGAACATGCAGGAGTATGGTACTATACACACAGCACATCTCTTGTGAGTGACTCAGTACAGGTGTCCGGATGAAGGGATGGGCAGAGACTCATTTCACATGCTTGGGATGCATGCCAGCAACACACACTATGATGTACTCATGTCCTGATGGGCAAGGCCAAAATGGGGTGCATGGTGCACACTTGAACACAACGCAGGCTCACTCATAGCAAGTTCTATGCCATGGCACTGGGATGCCCTGAAAGTCAGTCAACACTGTCTCCTGTCACAGGGGCAGGGCATCCAGACAACAACAATATGCACTGACTCATAATCCTAGCTCAGAGGTAAAGCTGACTCTGCAGATGACCGGTGCACTTGCCCATCCCATGCAAACAACATATCCAGGACCCAGAGGACCCCACATCATGCAAATCATTCATATGAGTCTCAGCAAACACAAATCCATGTACATTAACACATCACAGTCTGCCATGCATATAACCCAGCTGCATAAGGGACACAGTTGCATACACCATTGTGCGCTGTCAGATGATCACACACCTATATGTCACACAGGTCTTGTCTCCCACAGTCACATTGCAGATGTCATGCTGACCCTCTGAATCATGGACACCCCAGTTGTACGTAGCAACAAGCCACACCCTAATGAGACAGAGGCAGACACCTGATGGCACATGTCACTAAGCACAATCTGCAATTTCATACACAGGATTGGGATTACAGAGTGTTTCTGAATGCCCTTGAGGGGGCATGCCTGGGCAGGACTAAGTGAAACAGTGTTTTGCCCCGGACAGTAGTCAGGTGGCTAAGCAATTGTAACATACTTGATATACATACTCCTGACGCCCAAAAATTGGAGTCCCCTGCTGCATGGTTTTGTTTGGAATACCCCAGAAACATGTTGCGAGTCAGACCAGCAATTGGTTCACATCTCAAGGGCACACACAGTTCACATGTCAGGTCTCAGGCATTGTGTAAACAATTGACCCAGCCGTGAAACACACAACAGAGTCACGGGAACTGATGCTGACTGGTACCTGAAGCATAGCTGACTGCAGGGACACAGTGCCCTAGTGACACAAGCAACAGACTGTAGGGGCCACACCTGTGGAACAGATGAGGAGGGTGCATCACACAAATGAGGGACCTGACTTGGGTACTACAAGACCTACGTAATGTGGAAGTGTGACCAGGACAAAAGACTGCTATTTGCATGTCAGACATAGTACACAGATCAGGCATGGACTTACCCCCTTCCTGCTGCTGTCTGGCCTTCAGCTGCCTATCCAGGTCCGGGAAGACCACCGCCAGTATCCGGAGCATGTGGGGAATCAGGGTCAGATGTCCGCCCCTCCTGCGTGGAGGTGACAGCTTCAGCTGGACTCTAGCTATCCTCTGGGTCCAGCCCCGAAGGTCCTGCCACCTCTTCTGGCAGTTGCGGATGCGGTGCTTGTAGACCCCCACAGAACAAACAGCCCGGGCGATGGTCAGCCAGATCTTCTGCTTCTGATGGGCATCAACATGTGAGGATGACGAAGTGAAAAGTACATTAACACAGATGCCCCAGATTTGTGCAGCACACAATTGGATATACATGTCATAATCACAAAGGGAAATAAATTACAGAGGTAGCGCAACCATGGGGAATGAAAACTCACATGCATGTCTGACATGTTAACAATGCCTGGATAGTTTAAGCTTGCAATAATGCACTTTAGTAACAGGAAAACTATTCATGACATGTACCTACACACTTTGGTGGATGAAAGTAGTCAGTGAGAATGCTTGCCACTGGTGTACACACTGCTAGTACTGCTAGTCAGACAACATGCATAATTAGGAAGGCAGTGGACAGCACACTCATCTGCTCCCCTGGTGTCCCATAGAGCTTTCTGTACTCTGGACGGGGCCCATCCAGCAGGGCCTGGTTCTCCTCCTCAGTGAAGGCTGGGGCCCTCTCCAGAGTACGTGCCATAGCAGGAGTCAGAGGATGTATAGACAGCTGCACTGGTAGCAGGGATGTGGTCCAGTAGCATGTAGTGCAGGCAAGTGAGCTCCCTGGGGGCCAGCCAGCCTTATATCTGTGCTGCAGAGGCAGACTCTGTGCCATGTGTCCCAAGTGATAGGTCCAATACGGTTGCATTCTATGAATCTGGCCAATCCATTCAAAAGTACGACTCGTACATGCCTTCTGCATTGTTCAGATCTTCACCTTCATGGAACACTTGAAATTGCAACATTGTTGTAGGCATCCAACTGAATTTGCAGTGCACAACTCGTACAAATTTTGAATCCGCATCCGTCTCCATGACAGTCCTGAGCCAATGGGTGCGCCCGGCTCATTCAACTGACTGTACAACGCGTATTTTGAACATACACATGCACATGTCTCCATACGATTCAATGGCCAAGGCGTACGCCGGTCTCGGACCATGCCTGTCCGATGCGTATGCATGATAGTCACCCTCGTCGGACCTCATTGGATTCAATGACAAAGCGTACGCAGGGCTCGGTCATGAACCGTGCAATGAGTACGCATTGTCACCCACATCAGACCTCATTGGATTCAATGACAAAGCGTACGCACGGGTCGGTCATGAACCGTGCAATGCGTACGCATTGTCACCCGCGTCGGACCTCATTGGATTCAATAACAAAGCGTACACACGGCTCGGTCATGAACCGTGCAATGCGTACGAATTGTCACCCGCATCGGACCTCATTGGATTCAATGACAAAGAGTACACAGGGCTCGGTCATGAACCGTGCAATGCATACGCATTGTCACCCGCGTCGGACCTCATTGGATTCAATGACAAAGCGTACGCAGGGCTCGGTCATGAACCGTGCAATGCGTACGAATTGTCACCCGCGTCGGACCTCATTGGATTCAATGACAAAGCGTACGCGGGGCTCGGTCATGAACCGTGCAATGCGTACGCATTGTCACCCGCGTCGGACCTCATTGGATTCAATGACAAAGCGTACGCATGGCTCAGTCATGAACCGTGCAATGCGTACGCATTGTCACCCACGTCACACCTCATTGGATTCAATGACAAAGCGTACGCACGGCTCGGTCATGAACCGTGCAATTCGTACGCATTGTCACCCGCGTCGGACCTCATTGGATTCAATGACAAAGCGTACACACGGCTCGGTCATGAACCGTGCAATGCGTACGCATTGTCACCCACATCCGACCTCATTGGATTCAATGACAAAGCGTACACAGGGCTCGGTCATGAACCATACAATGCATACGCATTGTCACCCGCGTCGGACCTCATTGGATTCAATGACAAAGCGTACGCAGGGCTCGGTCATAACCCGTGCAATGCGTACGCATTGTCACCCGCGTCGGACCTCATTGGATTCAATGACAAAGCGTACGCGGGGCTCGGTCATGAACCGTGCAATGCGTACGCATTGTCACCCGCGTCGGACCTCATTGGATTCAATGACAAAGCGTACGCATGGCTCATTCATGAACCGTGCAATGCGTACGCATTTTCACCCATGTTGGACCTCATTCTTGTGACTATTATACGGATGTAACACACATATACTGGCCATGGACACCTGCGCACACCTGCCACACTATAGCATTGGCCACACAGTGTCCCATGGCATGTAAGGCTGCATTCCCTGGGTGTTTGAGGGGGCCACAGCTGTTTTTTTGTCTGGCTCTTTGTGCAGCCACTCCCAGGCTGTTATCTTGTACATGGGGGCAGAATCCTTTGTGTGTTGGGCACATTACCACTGTGATGTGCAATTGGACAGTAATGGGCAAGAGTAAAGGCCACAGTGTCAGGTTGGATATGTTTAAGACATGTCACATACACCCTGAGTCCTGGGGGTGATGGTATGTACGTCACAGTGAGACCTGTAGCCCCAATACTGATATCCACCCACAGTCTGTGTGCATGTTGTGTCTCAGATGTGTCTGATCACATGTTACCAATGGATGACAGTCTCCACATCCATGTGGTATATGCATTAACCTTGATGGGGTGTGTGTCTAAGAGACGTACATGTAGGGCCGGCAGGAACAACAGTGCCCACTACCTGTGGGACTTACGCTTGCCTTGTGGTGTGTACGTGCTATGCCATGTCCATTGCTGTGTTGATGTGGCAATACAGGAAGCCTGGGTTTCTGCATGGCGAAGATCTGTGATGCCTGGGAGACATGAGTCCTCATTTGTCACTGGGGTGTGTTTTTTGAACGTTGCAGCAGCACATATGTTGGGTGACACAGCCAGATGATTAGCCCATTGCACTACATGGCACTCATGTGGACATGTGGAATTGAGATGTGAGGTGGTGGTCTCGTAGGTGACATATGTGTCCATGCCCAACAGCACACACCGCAGTACATTGTGTAATTTCATGAACTAGCATGTGATAGTGATCGTGGTCATGGCCACATGGGTGGATGTACTGACAATCTTTCTTTGTGCATCTCTGTACTGCAGGGCACCAGCTGTCCATCGTCCGTTCCCAGACCTTGAAACCATGCAGGAACGCGACAGCATCAGACAGTACCGCTTCACCAGGCCACTGATTGAGGAGTTGGCGGAGCAGTTGGCGCCACATCTGCTACCTGTCCGGACATACCCTACAGCACTGACCCCAGAGGTGAAGGTGATGGCAGCCCTGCACTTCTTTGCTACTGGTACCTTCCAGTACACTGTGGCTACTGCTGGTGGTATGTCGCAAACGATGTTTATTCGGGTGCTACGCGATGTCTTGGAGGGGATGTTGCAATTCCTCGATCTGTATATCAAGTTCCCGAGCCAAGATGAACTCCCTGAATTTAAGGATGCCTTTTATACACTGAGGAGGGTGACAAACGTCATTGGATCCATTGACGGGACACATGTTGCCCTGATACCACCACAGGCACATGAGCAGGCATTCTGGAACAGGAAGCACTACCATTCGATCAATGCTCTGGTGGTCTGTCTTGCTGACATGTTGATCACACATGTGTGTGCACGGTTCCCTGGTTCGGCGCAAGATGCCTACATTATGAGGAGTAGTCACATTGCAAGGCTGATGTCACAGAGGCCAGTTCAGCGTGCCTGATTTGTCGGTGTGTACTGACTGTTTCTCATTGTGTGTGTTTGTCAGTGTTGTATTCCGCACTCCTACAAAACTCAGGTACTTGAGCAGGAGGGTGATTGAGCGGACATTCGGCCTCCTGAAAAGCCGCATTCGCTGCCTGGACAAGACCGGAGGGGCCCTCCCATATGAGCCTGCAAAGGTGTGCAAGATAATACTGGTCTGCTGCATGCTACACAACATGGCGGTGCGGAAGGAGGTGCCTCTCATCCAGGATGACGATGACGACGACCAACATCCGGCACCTGTGGAGGATCCCGGCCTGGGCCAAGATGCCAGTGATGATGAAGATTATGGTGACGTCCGCTCCCAGCTCATCAACAACTTCTTCACCTGAATGTGTTTCCAGTGTTATTATGTGAATGTATGAAGGTAGCCTGGAATGTGTTGAGCCAGCTCTGTTGCTGTCTGAGTGTGTCTGTGTGCCACTTGAATGGATGCATGCTGTGATGTGTCCATTCAGGTGGTGTGTACTGCACAATAGGGTAGTACTGCTAACTAGTGTTTGTGTAGGTGTTTTGCAACATGTTTTGTGCATGTGTATTGCATTTCTCTCCTGTTCTTCTGTGCTTTTGACTGTATCTTGTCTGTCCTTCCCAGGGTCCTTTGCCTGTTGTGTGGTCAACACTGACCCCCAACACCCAGAAGCCAACACCAGTGTGGAAGTTGACAATTCCCATCAACTGATGTACCACACATCCCTGGACTTCCATTCTCCAACACATTGTGAGCGTGTGTCCACTGTTACGTAGAATTACTGTGCAACTAGTGTGGAATAAACGTGTTGCTGATGTGTAATGAACCTGTGCTACGCTTTGTTATGTGCGTTGTCTGTCTTCCCACATCTGAGTGACATCTGCTTACCTCACCTGTGGACTTGTTACCACTGACTGTGCTTGGTGTTGTGCCTGTGCATGCCAATGTGTTTCAGGTCAACATCTGTGTGTGTGATGAGTAGCATGGCCATGGTGAGTATGTTTTGTGTTGCCATAGTGGTGTGTCTCCCTCACATGTGTCACATCCCCATGGCTCACCTTACGTTGGTCACATTGTTGCAGTATTTGGCATGCACTGTGTTGTGTAGCAGATCGACATCTCCCTGAACATGACAAGTTGGAATCAAAACAGAGGCAAGTATGGTGTACTGGTGAGTTTATTTACAAACATGTGTGAGTGAAGTGCACAGGATGGTGGGTGCTGTACAGTGGTTTGGGAATCCAAAGTTCACATTGGAGTTGGAAGTGCTGGTAGATGAAATGTCCAGAGTAAAGTCCACAGTCGTCTGCTACATTGGCCCAACATGAACCCTCCATGTAATGTGGGCGAGTTGTGTGCAATTGGACAAGGTGAACGGGTTGCGCACAAAGAACATTGTCCAAAACAGGTTTGGAGGCCCTGGGGGATGTGCTGGGACATCTGCCTCTCACATGTCCTTCTTCGGACGACCCCTCTTCTTCCGGGGGGGATCCTCATGTGCAGGCCTCTGCGGTGCAGGGGACTCTCCGCCAGAGTCCTTTTCCCTCCCTGTGGCGCTGGCAGATGCTGTTGCGACAGATGTTGTGGGCACACAGGGGGGTGTGGACAGGTTTGTGTTGATCTGGCGGAGTCATTGTAGTATGTCCCGATGCACCACAGTGATGTCATCCCACTTGGCCTCTATGCGGGCATGGTGGGCGACCTGCTCGTGTTGCATGTCCTTGAGGATCCCCACTACCTGGCCAAATCCTCCGGTGCAATCCTGGTACGCATCTAAGATGCTTGCCAGTTGGGGGTCATCATGCAGTCCAGAGCCCTCAGCAAGGCATGCCCTGTGCCTCCCACCCCTCCCAGCACCCCTCTCCACACGGGCAGGACCAGGGGCGGTACGCACAGGTGACACTGGGACCCCTTGGGTGGTGTTGCTGGTGGTGTTGGCTGTAGCTTCCCGGGGGTCCTGTGTCCCTGTGCTGTGGGTGTTGATTGTCCTTGGTCTGTCCGTGTTGGCGGGGGTGCCCTGTCGGTGTACAGATGCTGGAGGCCTGGGTACAGGGGGGCAGATGTTGCTGGTGCTGCATGATGGCTCACACCAGAGGGGCCAGGTTGGTCGTCGTCATCCGAAGAGGACAGTGAGAGAGTCAGACCAGAGAGCTCAGTGTCCACCAGAGTCTGGGACTGGTTATCCTCGTCATTTGGTGCTGGGTGCCCAGTACGACCTGTGTTTGGAAGAGACACACAATGTGATTTATGTTTCTATATGCATCGTTGGTTCACAAACATGACATTTTCTACTTTTCAAACAGATGCCTGCCTGTACACTGCTTTTTCCCAGCTTGTCACAGACAGAGTTTGATATTGTTGTTGGCCATTTGCCAGCATGGCCTTGTGCTCCCCACAACAGAGCCCAGTGTCAGACATCTTGTCAGTCCCTTCCCACTCCCTGTGAGGCGAGTATGGCTCAGTTTGATCTTGCTGGGCCATGTGGGTGGGTGTAGGTTGTCTGTGACTGCGACTCCCATCATACTCTTGGCTGCAACCCCCTTCCCAGCATGCCCATGCTTCCTCCCTCTTGACTCTGCTTCCCTGTGAGGGGGTGTGACAGCAATGGCAAGATGGCTGACTGTGAAATCCTGGTGTTTGTTTGGCTACAAGTCTCAAGTGAGCCCCTGTGCTTCACACAGCAGCACCCACTACGGGGAATCTTTGGCTGATATTTCAATGAGGTGTGTGTCAATGCATTGTACCCGGTGAGTTGTGAGGAGTTTGTGTTGGGGGGGTGTCTCCCCATGCCGAGTAGATTGGTCCGGGCTGTCAGTCCTCCTTCCCATCATGAAACGTGCTCCCATTGTAGGGTGTGCAAGTTGTCTTTCAGGATGTCAGTTAGTGGTGTCCTGCTTCTGATTTGCACACAAGGCCTAGCAGGGCCTTGTGCTCCCCACAGCAGGACCCAGTGTCAGCCATCTTGTCAGTCATTTTCCACTCCCTGTGATGTGGGCATCTTTCAGAGGGGTCTTGATGGGCCAATCAGGAGGGGGGGGCATTATCTGTGACTACAGGCCCCATCATGCTTTTGGCTACACTCACTTCACCTGCATCCCCTCTATTCCTTCCTGACAGTCAGCTGCACTGTGAGGGGGTGTGTTTGTGGTGTCAAACTGTCTGGCTGGTTGTATTTGGCTTGGTGCCACTGGCTTGCTCTATTTGTTTGTAGGTTGGTGCATGTCATGACACAGTCCCCAGTCACTATGAGATGGCAGGTATTGTGTTTGTGTGATTGGCATACACATCTTGGGTTGATGATCTATTGGTTAGTGTAGCTTTGCTTGCGTTGCATGGTTTCACTGTCCCCTTGCCACACAATCTTGGGTATGCTGTTTGTGTACTCACCAGGCTCTGGGATGTCTGTTAGGCCATGGACGCTCTCTGGTGGTAGGATGTCCCGCACCTTCTCCTCCCAGGTCCTGAAGTAGATTGGTTTGGCAGGAGGGCCACCGTCAGTGCGCTGACTCAAGGCGTGTTCTTTCTCGATGAGTTTCTTGACCCTCCTGCGTAAGTCATACCACCGGTTCTGGATATCGTCCTGGTGCTTGTGCATTCACCTTGTCCACAATCTTCGGCCACATCTTGGTTTTCTGTGAGATGGGGGTCCTTTGAACCAATGTACCAAACAAATGTGGCTCTACTCTGATGATGGGTGGTGGTGGTGGGGGATGTGTGTGTGAGGGTGCAAGTGATGTTGGTTTAGTGTTGGTTTTGCTGTGTGTATGTGTGTGTGTTTTTGTATGAGGTGCTGATGGTGTGTGAGTTGTGTGATGGGCGAGTTGTGAGTGTGTCTGTGGTTGCTGTGTACTGGTGTTTGCTGCTGGCTGTGTCTCCTGTTTGCAAGGGATGATGGTAGTGATTGAAGTCCTTTATATACTTGGAGTTGTGGGTGTGTCTTTGTCAAATTTTTTTGGTGGAGTACTTATTGGCTTAGTCATTGCTTGTTTGGTCCTTTTTTTTGCCTTTTTACCTGTGTTTTGTAGGTATGAAGGAGACGTTCATGTGACGGAAACGGACGCTGCTGTTGTCTCGTGCGGGCTTCTCCACCTCATTCACGCTGCCTGTCTTCTGTGTTTGGTACGCATCGTTCACGGCGGTCTCTATTGCTTATGTGCCGGGTTGTCTAAGCGTGTCGGTCGTGCGGCTTGGTCTCCGTGCGAGTCGGTCTGGTTTTACACGCATTGCATCGTACTGTGCTAATCGTACATCGCGGGTACGGGTCGGTCAGGTTCATTTCGGGTTCGTGTCGGTCGGTGAAAATCACGTCGGTTTTCTGGCCGGATCACTATTTTCCCTCCGGCTCGGTCGTACGGCTTGTATTCCGTACGTGTCGGTTGTAATTCACTCGTGTTGCATCGTACTGCACGGGTCGTACGGCGCTGGTCCGTGTCGGTCGGTATTCGGTCCGGGTCCGTGTCTGTCGGTTCGTTTTGAGGCCGGAATCGGAATCGGCCCCATAGTGTAAATAGGCCAGTGGGTTACTGATTCTGTAAAAGAGCTCCTTTTGTTACTTGTCGTTTAGAAGTTAAAATTCTAATATAGAACATTGAGCTAATAACTGTCATCAAAGAGCTGCCTGCAAACTGCAAGGTATATGTTAGAACTATACGTTTTTTTGTCCAGTATTTGATTATTCTAATCTTGCCAAAAGGCTTCATTTGGGTAGAAAACAGTTCCTCTTATTAAAGAGAACCCCTAACAATGATGTTAAGTTTTAAATTCTGAATCTGTGCTTTTGAAGAATAAGGACTCTTAAACCATATTGCCTACCAGTATTAATGACATGTCATTCCTAAACTACACCTTGTATTCTTGTCTGATGTAATATTTCCTATACACTGATTTACACCCATATGATTGCCTCTGTGCAATGTGTGTGTGATGTAAAGTGCTCTGAAACCTTACGCTGGTAGGAGTGGTGCTAAATGAATCTGAGAGACCGTGGTTATGGAGACTTGAGGGGGACTGTTAAAGGGGGCTAGTGAGGGAATCCGTAGCAGAGGTGGTCTTTGGGGGGGCACCAACAAACATTGTTGCACAGGTCGCGCCCCCGTGTTACAGCCGGCCCTGGCTGTGGGTGGCTTCTACTGCTCAGTTTTCTCTTTTTGGCTTTTCTTTATGGAGCTTGTCCCTCTAATGAGGGAAGGATCAAAAAACTGTAACCGAAGTGGGAAGCACCGTCAAGGGTTTGCTTGTAGGAAATCAAAGTAGGGTAGTATGATATATTTAAAAAGTCCCACACAGGGATGATGCTGGGAAAAGCCACGTTTCTCTATTACTAGGCCTGGGTGAAATTGTAATACTTTATTTTTATGCAGCTTGGCATTACACAAGGTGGCTTAATGGGGTTTCGTAATAGGGTTACGTAACTGGTTCACGCAGGGAATAATATTTTGCTCAAACGTGTTGTTTTGCATATCACATCACTTTTTTGTGTGAGGTAAGCCTTCATATAAAAAGTTACACTTTAGAACATTCAAATATATCCCCAGATTCAGTTGGAGGGCTTGGCATAGAGAATATTTCACATCCCATGTATGATTTCCTTAGACAAGTATAGACATACATGGATGGAAAGGGGTACCATTATTGAGCTGTAGGGACTAAAGATACCTGCTCTTAAGGTCAGATTCTTTTGCACATGGCCAAGGCCTGAAAGTAACGGCAGAACATGTGATAGGTACTATTTAGAAGTAATCCTCAAGGTATTCAGAATAAAGTTGGGCAATTGATGTAGTTTATGCATGAGGCACTATTTTTAGTTCATTGAACACATTTTGAAGAGTGCTTGGGGTGAGTTTCCCTTATGGTACTTGCCTTTAAGGTGTAAGGTTAAATTAGAATGCATGTTGGCTTGAGAAAACTAAAGGCAAATATCCAGGTGAACACACATCCACTACCCCCAAAAAATGAACAATAAGCATGAAGTTCATTGCTGTTCTCGATCCTAGTTTTACAATGTACTGTCAGGTGTAGCTACGTCCAGGTCTGTGGCACCTCACTTAATTTACAACATATGGTGGTTTATTAAAGTTAATATGATGTCCTTTGGACTAGCGTTTGCTTGAAAGGTCAGAAATAAACATTTTAAAAACCTAGACAGGTGCATATAATCCTTTCAAGATAATACATTAATGTTCACAAAAGGTTGAGAAGCATAGCAAGATAGAATGTCATGAAAGGTATGACATTGAAAGCCAAAACATATTATTTGGTCAAGGCTGTAGTAGAATTTGTGGGGCATAGTATTTTTTGTACGGACATCAAACTGAATGATTCCCTCACAGGTGAGTAGTTCGCTTTACAGATCCCTTATTGATTGATTGATTCCATGATGCAACCTGTAGAAAATGTAATGCATCTGGCAAATACAGAAAAATTGCTCTCATTTGTGGGCTACACTATTATTTCACAATTCCACTGATCACTTTACAAACAACATGGTACCTGTTCAGTACTCTCAATAAAATGTAGCCTAAGTGGAAGGTGAGGGTTGGTGTATGTAAGAATTTGTCACTAGGCCAACCCTGATTAATGAAGTGAGAGTGTAAAAGGTATAGATGCTTACACTTCTAAATGTGGGAAATTTTCACAAATGTGAAACGTTAGCACATGTGGATTGTAGTGTATTCCTTCAAGGATGCTACCTTAAACCTTTCAGCAATATTCAGTCATTGAACGTAAACTGTTAGATGCAGTACTTTACAACTCTATGTGCGATGGCAGTTTTAAGCGCAAATGTGCAATGAATTCTCTAATCAGTGCTTGGTACCAAGTTGAATTAGGTGTGTGACACGCAGTGTGTGAAAAGCTTACGCTCAAAGCTGCATGAGAATATTATGGTTATGGTTTATTATCCCGGAAAGGATAATAAGATGTGCTTGTCAAATTTGGTTTGGATAGAAAATGTGCATAAAAAAAGAGGATAGGATATTGAAATGAATGTTATGGCAACTGTGGGCGATGGAGAGTGAACTGAAAGGAGTCTTGGAGCCATGGGCGGTAAACAACCAGAATATCGAATTTTTATTGTTGACTTGCACTAATATCGAGTGCAAAATATCGGGATACAAAAATATCGACTGTCAGATTATCGTGGTAAAGAATATCGAGCCTAAGGTGAGTAATATCATTTTTAACAATATCGAAGTAATTAATATAGTTTTAAAAAATATCGAAGTCATTAAAATCGCTTGCATAAATATATTTGTTAAAAATATCATTTTATGTATTTTAGTATGTATTTTAAATGTATGTGTTTTATTTTTTGTCTAAGTATTTCATTTGTTTTTAATATATGTACTACATTATTAGGAGTTATTAATTTTATTTTAAGTAAATTTTGCGTTTTAGTTCCGCAGCGGGTAGTGGGTATATAGGGAAATAGGGTGGGAAGTAATTTAATTATAATAATTTATTTAATCATTTTTAGAAGTTATTAATTTTGTTTTAATTACATTTTGCGTTTTAGTTCTGTAGCGGGTTGTGAGTTTCTAGGGGAATAGGGTGGGAAGTAATTTAATTATAATTAATTCATTAATATATTGTATTCATTAATATTTATGTATTTAATATATTATAATGTTAATTTTGGTGAATAATTTATTATTAATTATTTATTAATTGGTTGTTACATTCTAATTAAATGGTAATTATGTTAATTGTGTCGTTTTCTGTAGGAGCGGCTTGTGGGTTGATAGAGGAGTAGGGTGGGAATTAATTTAATTATAATTAATTCTTTACTATTTTTATTAATTAATATTTATGTGTTTAATATGTATTGTTAATTGTGGCAATTAATGTATTATTACTTATTTATTAATTGGCTGTCAATTATTATTTATTAATGGGTAATTATATTAATTGTGTCAGTTTTTTAGGAGCGGGTTGTGGGTTGAAGGGGGAGTAGGTTGGGAAGTAAATTAATGTTAATACATTTTTAAATATTTGTAATATAATATTTATTTAATGGTATTTTATAGTGTTAATTGTGTGAATTAATTTAATATTAATTGTTTTTATTTTGCTTCGTTAATTGTTATCAATTAGTTAATTAATTGTTAATTAATTATGTTAGTGGTGGTGTCATTTATTGGGGAATATGGTGGGAGGTAAGTTATTTATAATTAATTACTTATTTGTTAATTAATGCTAATTAATTACATATTTTAAATACGCTTATTGTGGAATAATTTTGATGTTTGATTTACGGGGTTTATAGTTGTAAATGTTGGGAAGAATTGTTTTTTTAAATTAATTAATGATTTTTTGTTAATTGTTATTAATTTATTAATGTAAAATTAGTTATGGAAATTGTGTAAATATTTTTAGGTCTGTGCTTTGGTGTTTATTGGGGTAGACAGTGAAAAGTAATTTAGTTTAAATAAATTAATCATTAGTTGATCATTAATATTAATTTATTAATTGATAAATATTTTTGGTAATTGTTTTGTTTTTATTTTGTTTGGGGATTTAGGCTCAATAGCTGTAATCTTTGGTTTTATCCCCTCCGCTATCCAACACTTTCCCTATTGTTCCACTCATTGGAGTGGGAATAGTAATTTATTCCCGTCCGCTATCCAACACTTTCCCTACTGTTGCACTCTCTGGAGTGGGAATAGTAATTTTTATGCCTCCGCTTGAGGAAATATGAATTTTTATGATCAATTGTGTCCCCTATCTTAGACCCCAACAGCTCCCTGTATATGCTACAAGTACATGTATGTTCCCTCCACTTCAAGCTATGAAGACGCAAATACAATTGCGTCCAACGTTAACATGTCCTCTTTCAGATCTGCCATGAATGGGTCAGATATTCCGTTCCTAAGTATGCCTTGCCACCGTCTTTATATGGTATACTTTTCACGTTCTCCAGCTCTGGCAAGGTAGGCCCTGAATTCTGCCATCGAGCCTTTTCCTGCTTCTGCCTCTGAATGCTCCAGCCTGGACCTGTATCTGTATCCATGACCTTTGTCTTACTTCCTGCGCGGCTAAAGGTGCCTGGCCCGGCCTGTTGCCTGCCAAAACTGTATTCAGCCTTCAAGCTATCTGCTCCGCTCCTCATCCAATACATTCCTGTCTAGTAGTTTAGGTAAACATCCTTCCAGCTACAGAGCAAAGGGCCCGGCCTTACTGTCTCCGAGCAAGTAATTCATGACTTTCGTTACCATGGTAGGCCCATGCCCCCTCGCATCTCATGTAGACACTTAGACGCTTGTACACGCACTAGCAGTCAGTATAGAATAGACTCTGTCCGAGAGACCTTTCCTTTCAGATAATATAGTTCCTTAAACACAAGATATTAGATACGATTTGGGATTAGGTTGTTCTGACATCCCAGACTTCTGTCTCCTCATGTAGGGCTAAATGTCAAGTCCCCTTCACCCTCTAGTTACACGTCAATCACACGTCATGCGGCTGCGCGCGCATCTCTGCCATGTATTTCTGCTGACATTGCAGGATTCTCTTATGGATCCACCCACTTGTGTCATCCTCTTAATGACGTTTCTAGTATACGCCTTTATGCACGCCTACTGTAACGCCTTTTTTATTACGTATGTGTATTCTTATCTTTCCTATCAGCTGTTACGCCTCCTGCATCTGTCTTTACTATAATGCATTTACTATAAATATGATAACCTGTCAATAATGTATTGCTGATCCCTTCCTGAACCTTCGTGGTGACGGAACCCGATTGCCTGGTTCGAACCAATTCCTTTGTAAGGAATAAATTCCCTTTTATAACCTCAAATACCACGGATTCTGCCTCTTATTTTTACTGAGTTATTCTTATTGAATTTTACCGCATAAATTAAGTCTAGGTAATTTAAATTTACCACATAATTGGCGCCCGAACAGGGACATCTCTCACACCCCACGCGCCGGAGGTGCGTTGCAGACCCGGTCTCCTGCCACAGCCGGACGGACAACTACGCGTACCCGCAGGATTTCCTGTATCTCCCTCAGGCCAACGGGGGGCGACTGAGGCTGCGATCAACACCCAGACGAGGCGGTGAGGAGTGCGGAGAATCCCGACCAGAGCCTAGCTGAGAGAGCAAGATCCGAGGTATACAGAGGCCCACCAGATTCCGAAGTTCCGAAGTATCTAAGTCACGAGTCGAGTCCAGTCCAGTCCGATCCAGTCCGGTCCAAGTTTCCGAGGCCTTCCGTTCCGTGCTTCCCGGTGAGTACCGTTGCTGGGGACGCATCTAGACGTGCACATTGGTTTGTGCCGGTCAAGACGGGTTTGGGTACACAGATCCGGTCTGCACTGTTTCAGCAGTGTATCTGTGCTGTTTAGCAGTACATCTAGTATTATGCAGTTAACTAGTTTTATTCTAATTATTATTGTTCGTTCTAAAATGTTTTGATATGTTTTAAATGTCGTGGTATGAGTGATTGTTCGATCTTCATTACTGTGTTTATTGTATTAATTGTGTTCAAGTCCGAATAAGACCCAAGTAGCAAGGTTCAAGATGCCGTTATTCTCGAAATTAAGACAGATAAAAACTAGAAAAGGGATACTCGAGGAAGCCGTTCCCATTCCACCTAGAGACACTCCAGGGTACTTTATGTACCATAAACATGGCCTAGATGCCGTATTATATCTTGATTTATGGGTGGACTACACCAAGGATTTAGCAGAGAGTCAGAGATGGCCCGCTGCTGGGACATGGGATGCAGATTGCATCATGAGAGTAGAAGAAGTATTATGGAAAAAGAAAGCCAGACAGTCACAGAAAGATGCCATTGAATTATGGCGTAAAGAATCGCATAGACGCGCAGAGAAAGCGCTCTGAAAAGAAGAGAAAAGTAGGGAGGATTCAGAAAAAGCTCGAGAAAACATATTAATTGACGAAGGAATCCGAGTAAAAACAGAACAAGTAGACAGACAACGAAAAACTCTTATGAATGGTATGTATCCTCTTCTGGCCGAGGGTTTGCCTAAAGCCACCCTGGAGGTACCAAAAGATCTGCCACCTCCATTACTCCCGATTAAAGTACATCCCAAGACCGCAAAGGACATTTTCCTTTCTTCCTATTTAGATGATGCCGCCCCCGAATATGTTAATGTTGCGCAGCAACGCGCACCACCTGTTGACGACGCTCAATCCCAATATCATCTGCCCCCACCTCCGCAGCAACAAACTCCTCCTCACGTTCTAAACGTTCCACCTGTTTCTACAGTCCTTCCTGCATCTACACTCTCTAGCCTATATCCAACAAATCCTTTTGGACTTGGCACCTCAGGAGGTGCGACAGGAGGTGCGACAGGAGGTTTTTCCACGCCACCGCCAGCACCTAGATTGACTTATAGGGATTTAGCACACCAACGTACACCCCAAACAGCTAATGACAAAATATTTAATGAGCCTCTTACAGATTGTAGATATGATCCAGTGCCCGGTAAACACGACAGAATGTTGCTTTCATCAGTACGTTTACGACGAGTTTCGACCTATCTAATGACGCTACCAGGAATGATTGGTCATCTAGACAAAATATATCACTTTATCCAAACAGGGCAAGGTCCTGAAAGTATTGGCGAGGCCATGAAATACCAGAAAGTGGACATGCAAAAATTATTGTTACGCTTCTTCATAAACTGCTTGATCAGAAACAGAGATAGGCCTGAGGTAGATCCGGAGGAAATGCAAGTACTTACCAGATGGGGTCAGAATATAGCAGACGGAAAACATGATAAACAGAAGAGTATAGAAGTTATGCACCGAAAGATCAGAAAAGAAGTAGAACGAATACATGAAAGAAGATTAGAGGCAGATAAAACTGAATCAGAGGGAGAGGAGGAGGAACAGTCAGAAATGAGCACAGGACAATTAGAATTACCAGCTAGAGAAACGATAGCTTATGTAGGAAAAGGAAGATCTTTCAATAATGCAATACGTCCGAAACGTCCAGAATGTAACAGAATTTTTCAAGCAGCTATCTCAAATCCAAGGACCCCTGAACACTTATTCCAGGCTACTGATAAATTACTTCGAGAACGAAGGGGGTACCATGTGCTCGATTCTATGGATGAACAAGAATTAGCCAGGTCAGCAGTACAATGGGCTGACAGTTCTGAAAAATACAGTGATGATGCGCTAGCACACACGTTTCTGAATCTCACACCAGACGAACAGCGTTTAGCTGGTATATACATGATACAACACCTCCTTATATTATATAAAAACGAACACTCCGATCCTGGTCCCCTACCTGATATACTGATAGAATTACTCACGAATAAATGGAGAGGTATGGGTACCGATCTAATTAAAGAAATTCTAGAACATCGGCATCGATACAGTGCCTTCCTATGTCCAGAGCATGATTCAGCTCCCTCCATGGAAAGAAAAATGTATTACATAGACAGACAGAATCCCTTACGCGAAGTGCACCCAGTTAAAAATGTGGATGATTCTTTTTCGCGCGTGTTTGTGTACACGCCTATAACTAAAATAGAACTATTGGAAATGAAAAAATTAGTGCCCAGCCATGACAAAGGGTGCGACACAGTCCAGTAATTCAGCGGTTTCTGTAAAAGGGACATGCAACTATTGTAAACAGCCAGGTCATTATATAAACGATTGTGCGGTTCTGAAACACAATATCTCTACGGGTAAAACCAAGGAGAGACCACGTCCGCCTAGACAGGATCAGATCCAACAACAAGTACCTCAGAATGTACAGCCTATGCAAGCTGCACAACAGACCGTAGCGGTACCACAGTCACAGCCTATTGCTGCAACACAAAACACGACACAACAGATGTACCAGTATGCACAAAATGAGTATCCCGATTATCAGCGATACACATGAAATAGCCTAGAGAAGGAAGTTGGCTTACCCCTTATTGAGGTTCCCGTAGATCAAGAGGGTCCTTATGTACAGAGTCAAGTATTAGGGAAAGACAGAAAGTTTTTAATTGATACAGGGGCAAGCAGAACAACTATAAGTCATGACGAAGTCCCAGGGGCACCCCTCTCAGGCTCACAGAATATTTCCCTTGGTTTTTCAGGAAAGCCTACTATTAACGAAGTATCGCAACCGCTTCCATTTACAGTTGGTCCATTGACACGGACTACAGATTTATTGCTTACTAAATCATGTCCAGAAAACTTGTTAGGTATAAAGACATTGAAAGCTCTAGGAGCTATAATATGTTGTTCTCCGGACGGAGTACGACTATTTTTGCGTGACTTTAAAGGTCACTACGTGTCAAGAGACATGGATCACCGGTTACAGAATCTACCTGCACATTTATGGGCACAAGGCCCCACTGATGTAGGTTGTATGCACATTACACCATATCGAGTCACACTCAGAGCAGGAGTGGTATTACCACGAATGCGACAATACAAGTTACCTCCAGATGCTGTAGTGGCTTTACTGCAAATCATTGACGAGCTCATTGCACAAGGAGTGGTTGTGGAAACCGACTCCAATGTATGTAATTCTCCGATCATTCCGATTCTTAAACGAACTGATCCAAAAGCACCCCCAGTATATCGATTAGTTATTGATCTGCGCGAATTGAATAAATGCATTGTACCACAATATCCCGTGGTCCCAGATATCTCTTCATTATTGACAGCTATTGATTCAGAAGCAACGTTCTTCACTGTAATTGACCTCAAGAACGCCTTCTTTAGCGTCCCAATCGATCCGGAAAGCCAATATTTGTTCGGATTCTGTTTAAATGGACGAAGCTTTAAATTCGCACGCGCACCTCAAGGATTTACAGAAAGTCCCAGCATCTACAGCCAAGCACTGAAAAGACAACTTGACAGTATCCACATGCCAGTTAACACTGCCTTGCTTCAGTATGTCGATGATCTGCTGATCACCGCCCGAAGCGAACCCGAATGTGAAAAAGCATCACTGACGGTTTTACATTTTCTGGCCGACAAGGGACACAAGGTGTCCCCTTCGAAGCTACAATTCTGTGCCCAGCAAGTTGTGTACCTTGGGCACTTGCTGTCCAAGGGGGGGAGACAGCTCACACCTGACCGCATCCAGTTAATTGTAAACATGCCACCACCCAAGACACAAAAGGAGGTACGGGCCTTCATAGGCCTCACTTCGTACTGTAGGCAGTGGATTCCCCAATATGCATTTCTAGCAAAACCACTCATTCAGTTGACAACCCAGGAGGCAGCGACATCGACTGTCCTCCCTTGGACTCAGGAACATACACAAGCTTTTGAAGACTTAAAGAAAGCCTTATGCCAAGCACCTGTTTTAGCGACACCATGTTACAGTAAGCCTTTTACACTTTTTGTTACAGAACGTGAAGGTACTGCCTTGTCAGTACTCACTCAGGAACATGCAGGATCACACAAGCCATGTGCTTACTTTTCTAGCACATTAGATCCCGTAGCTCAGGCTCTTCCTGCGTGCCTGAAATCAGTCGCAGCGACAGCTTTAGCGATCAGACAAAGCGATTCCATAGTATTAGGACATCAATTGACAGTGCAAGTTCCACACTCTGTGGAAGTTCTTTTAAACCGAACTCAGACTCAACACTTGACTATAGCACGACTGACGGGTTATGAACTAACATTGTTCCAGCCACACATAGAAATCAGACGTTGTAGTACATTAAATCCTGCCACACTTTTGCCATTAAGTGAAACAGACCCATTGGCACATGATTGTATTGAAGTCATTACTATTACGACGAAACCCAGACAAGACTTGACAGACATTCCATTATCAGATCCAGACCTGACATTTTATGTAGATGGTTCATGCATGAGAACAAGTACAGGAGAGTTAGTGGCCGCTTATGCAGTCACAACAGACACTGAAGTCATTGAAACGAATCGTATTAACACTTTGTCAGCTCAAGCAGCAGAGCTCATCGCTCTGACACAAGCCTGTATTCAAGCCAAAAATAAAAAAGTTAACATATATACAGATTCACGTTATGCATTCGGAGTTGTCCATGACTTCGGAGTCCTTTGGCGAGAGAGAGGTTATTTAACTTCTCATGGTGCCAACATTCAACACGGTCCCCTCATTCAAGCTCTATTAGATGCAATACATCTACCTACTGCGATATCTATCATGAAGTGTAAGGCCCATACAAAAGTCACCGATATTATTTCCCAGGGTAACGATCTAGCAGACCGAACAGCTAAACAGACAGTTCAGAATCGGAATCACGCAACGGACGTGACAAAGACAATAGTTCCGACATCGACACACTGCATGACAGTTAAGGATCCCGCCCTTGATGTAATTGACATACAGACACATGCTACACCAGAGGAAATCAAGAAATGGACTGAATTAGGAGGGATCCAAACAGATCAGGGATGGATGACGAAGGGAAAATCTATATGGTTTCTCCCCGACTCCATGGTTCAAGTTATCATTAACACAATACATAGTCCAGCACATCTAGGAGAAAAAGCTATGTTAGACAGTATTCAAAACATTTGGTTTAATAAACACTTACGAGCTGCAGCCAAACAGAAAGTCCGAACATGGCATGATTTGTTGTCAGTTCAACCCCGGTAAAAGCATTCCTGTAGAGCAAGGTGGATTTCAACCTCCCGATCACCCTTTTGAAGTCCTCCAGATGGATTATATCCAGATGGAACGTTGTCGAGGATTCAAATATGTCCTCGTAGTTGTATGTGCTCTTTCCCGTTGGACAGAGGCATATCCCGTCTCAGATTACACTGCCCCGACTACTGCCAAACAGTTAGTTCGTGAATTCTTCCCACGGTATGGTTTGCCCCGTATCGTGTACTCAGATAACGGCCAGCCGTTCTCATCCGAGCTAATGAAACACATTTCACTCTTGTTAGGCTATCAATGGAAATTCCACTGTGTCCGACATCCCGAGGCAGCAGGTCTCGTGGAACGTCATAATCAGACTCTGAAAATTCGACTTTCTAAAATCTGCAGACAGAAAGGTGTCGACTGGATAGTAGCCTTACCAGTTGCTCTCTTTTACATGAGAATGGTAGCACATTCTCGAACAGGGCTATCCCCGTACGAGGTGGTCTTCGGTAGGCCACCAAATATGTGGGGGACGCCTATACCTCGTAAAATAACTGATGTTGATTGTAATATGCTGACAGATTACCTTGCTTCCTTGATGTCTGCACTACAATCTTGCCGTTCACAGGTAGCTGCAGCCTTTCCCGACAACACTGAGGTGAAGCCCCATGAAGTGGTTCCCGGCGACTTTGTCTTCATAAGAAATTTCGACAGGAGGAGCCCGTTGGAGCCTCGCTGGCAAACACCAAGATTGGTACTTCTGACCACGAGGACAGCAGTGAAGATCGAGGGTCGCAAGGGTTGGCTACACTCGAGCCATATCAAGAAATTTCATGGACTACCGTCTGATTTGAACTCTCAGCCCTGCACCCTTCCACAGACTGATTCAAAACTCCCCCTGGTTGAGAAAACAGAATCACAAGAATACAAACTGAAACTAAGGTCTAGCAAGTCAGACAATTTGATTGTTTAAGTCCTCTCCAAGGTGAATCGGTTAAATTAGTCTCTGACATGTATCCTCTAGACCGAATTAGAGAGAGAAATAGACAGAAACAGCTCAAGAAACATGCATACTGTAAATCACTTCGTAGTCACTGTGTAGTGACATTATTGATTATGTTTTTTCTAAATCTTTTGATCATTGCTGCAAGTATACTGTTGCACATGTACTATCCTATTTTCAAGCGTGCTCATTCTGCTTACAATGTTACTGCCGAACATTCTTTTAGTGAATTACCTTCACATGAGTTGTCCTACAGATTTGCGCTGCGCAACAACACATTCATTAGTATGTTACATCATTCCCATCAGACCAGCAATGCTACAAATTGTTGGATATGTGGCCGACTCCCTCCCTATCAGAAATACAAAGGAGTTCTGCCCCTCTTTCCGTACCCGTTCACACACAATGGCTCCTGTGGAGCATGGTTTAGTTTGATTAATTCTTTAGATTCAAACACTGTAGTTTTCCGGAACAACTGGGTATGGGGAAACCTGAACTTAGTTTTGCTTAAAGCCTGTTACCCTAACAAGGAGGGACTTCCCAAAAAGACAGGAACTGACCTAGAAAATGAAGTATATGGATTAGGTAATTTTACACTTAACCTCATGATTCTGAATGTTGAATCCGAAGCTGCACCAGTCCTGCCCGCTATGTCAGTATTTCCAGTTAAAGGTGAATTATGTGTAAGAAAGAATGGTTCAGTACACATGGGTCATAGTAAATGTACCACTGTGATCGAATTCAGTGATCAAGGCAAGTCTACATTTAGAGCTTCTCGTCATTCCTACTTCATATGTGGTCATACCGCATATATACGTTTACCTCTAGATTGGGATGGTACCTGTTACATTGCATTCCTTCTGCCACCCGTTTTCCTAGCCCCTCCTGATTATCATAGGAATACCCATTTAGTACACAATAGACCCCAGAGAGATATCCCGATTGTTGACTACACTGAAACAGCATGGGAACAATATACAGACTTCAATAAAGGTCTCTTTCCTTACATAGGTGTTGTCTCTAATAGTAAACTGATACGTAGATTAACAAGAACCCTTGAAGCAGTAGTGAATGAAACTACTTCCGCCCTAGGCAACTTAACAGAGGAGCAGTCTGCGATGCGGATTGTTGTTCTTCAAAATCGTCTTGTCCTTGACGTCATCCTAGCCGATAGGGGCGGAGCCTGTAGGGTCATCGGATCGAGTTGCTGTGTTTTCATTCCAGAAAACGCGCCATCAGTATATAAAGCCATAACTCGTCTTCATAAGATTGTAAGCCAGATACATCAGAATCCAGGCACCTGGACTTGGTCCGGTTGGCTTTGGAGCGTGTTGTCAGCCTGGGGATGGAGGATCTTATCCTTCCTAGGTATTGGCCTTCTCATAATATTCAGTTGTTGCCTGTGTCTACAATGTGGACCAGCGATTTGCGGCCTGTGTGCCACATCATGTATTCCACGTTCAAGTTTTCATTCAAAATCCCGGAAGAAGAAAGAAGAGCAAATGATGTTACATGAACAGATTGATGGATTCCTGAGGATCGATATTTCATGAAGGGTCCGTAGGGGACAAGGAGGGAATGAGGAAATATGAATTTTTATGATCAATTGTGTCCCCTATCTTAGACCCCAACGGCTCCATGTATATGCTACAAGTACATGTATGTTCCCTCCACTTCAAGCTATGAAGACGCAAATACAATTGCGTCCAACGTTAACATGTCCTCTTTCAGATCTGCCATGAATGGGTCAGATATTCCGTTCCTAAGTATGCCTTGCCACCGTCTTTATATGGTATACTTTTCACGTTCTCCAGCTCTGGCAAGGTAGGCCCTGAATTCTGCCATCGAGCCTTTTCCTGCTTCTGCCTCTGAATGCTCCAGCCTGGACCTGTATCTGTATCCATGACCTTTGTCTTACTTCCTGCGCGGCTAACGGTGCCTGGCCCGGCCTGTTGCCTGCCAAAACTGTATTCAGCCTTCAAGCTATCTGCTCCGCTCCTCATCCAATACATTCCTGTCTAGTAGTTTAGGTAAACATCCTTCCAGCTACAGAGCAAAGGGCCCGGCCTTACTGTCTCCGAGCAAGTAATTCATGACTTTCGTTACCATGGTAGGCCCATGCCCCCTCGCATCTCATGTAGACACTTAGACGCTTGTACACGCACTAGCAGTCAGTATAGAATAGACTCTGTCCGAGAGACCTTTCCTTTCAGATAATATAGTTCCTTAAACACAAGATATTAGATACGATTTGGGATTAGGTTGTTCTGACATCCCAGACTTCTGTCTCCTCATGTAGGGCTAAATGTCAAGTCCCCTTCACCCTCTAGTTACACGTCAATCACACGTCATGCGGCTGCGCGCGCATCTCTGCCATGTATTTCTGCTGACATTGCAGGATTCTCTTATGGATCCACCCACTTGTGTCATCCTCTTAATGACGTTTCTAGTATACGCCTTTATGCACGCCTACTGTAACGCCTTTTTTATTACATATGTGTATTCTTATCTTTCCTATCAGCTGTTACGCCTCCTGCATCTGTCTTTACTATAATGCATTTACTATAAATATGATAACCTGTCAATAATGTATTGCTGATCCCTTCCTGAACCTTCGTGGTGACGGAACCCGATTGCCTGGTTCGAACCAATTCCTTTGTAAGGAATAAATTCCCTTTTATAACCTCAAATACCACGGATTCTGCCTCTTATTTTTACTGAGTTATTCTTATTGAATTTTACCGCATAAATTAAGTCTAGGTAATTTAAATTTACCACACGCTACCCAACACTTTCCCTACTGTTGTAGTTGCTGGAGTGGAAATAGTAAATTATTCCCCTCCGCTATCCGACACTTTCCCTACTGTTGCACTTGCTGGAGTGGGAATAGTAATTTTTACCGCTCCACTATCCAACATTTTCCCTACTGTTGCACTCTCTGGAGTGGGAATGGTAATTTTATCCCCTCCGCTATCCAACACTTTCCCTACTGTTGCACTTGCCGAAGTGGGAATAGTAATTTTTACCCCTACGCCATCCAACACTTTCTCTAACGTTGCATTTGTTGGAGTGTGAATAGTCATTTTTACCCCTCTGCTATCCAACACACACCATACTGTTGAACTCCCTGGAGTGGGTTTTATGCCTCCACTTTCCAACACTTTGCCTACTATTGCACTTGCTGGGGTGAGAATTGTAATTTGTTCACCTTCGCTATCCAACACTTTCCCTACTATTGCACTCATTGGTGTGGGAATAGTAAATTATTCCCCTCCACTATCCAACACGTTCCCTACTTCTGCATTAATTGGAGTGGGAATAGGGAATTATTTCCCTCCGCTATCCAACTTTTTCCCTACTGTTGCACTCGCTGGAGTGGGAATAGTGATTTTTATCCCCTAAGCTATCCAAAACTTTCCCTACTGTTGCACTCGCTGGATTGGGAATAGTAATTTTTATCCCTCCACTATCCATCTTTTTCTCTACTGTTGCACTTGCTGAAGTGGCAATAGTAAATTATTCCACTCTGCTATCTAACACTTTCCCTACTGTTGCACTCGCTTGAGTGGGAATAGTAATTTTTATGTCTCCGCTATCCAACACTTTCCCAACTGTAGCAATTGCTGGAGTGGGAATAGTAATGTTTTCCCCTTCGCTATCCAACACTTTCCCTACTGTTGCACTCTTTTAAAATGGGGAATAGTAAATTATTCCCCTCCGCTATCCAACACTTTCCTTACTGTTGCATTCATTTGAGTGGGAATAGTAAATTATTCCCTTCCACTATCCAACACTTTCCCTACTGTTGCACTTTCTGGAGTGGGAATAGTAAATTTTAACGCTCCGCTATCCAACATTCTCCCTACTGTTGCACTCTCTGCAGTGGGAATGGTAATTTTATCCCCTATGCTATCCAACACTTTCCCTACTGTTGCACTTGCTGGAGTGGCAATAGTAAATTATTCCACTCCGCTATCTAACACTTTCCCTACTGTTGAACTCGCTGGAGTGGGAATAGTAATTTTTATGTCTCCGCTATCCAACACTTTCACAACTGTAGCAATTGCTGGAGTGGGAATAGTAATGTTTTCCCCTTCGCTATCCAACACTTTCCCTACTGTTGCACTCTTTTAAAATGGGGAATAGTAAATTATTCCCCTCCGCTATCCAACACTTTCCTTACTGTTGCATTCATTTGAGTGGGAATAGTAAATTATTCCCTTCCACTATCCAACATTTTCCCTACTGTTGCACTTGCTGGAGTGGGAACAGTAAATTTTAAGGGTCCCCTATCCAACATTTTCCCTACTGTTGCACTCTCTGGAGTGGGAATGGTAATTTTATCCCCTCCGCTATCCAACAATTTCCCTACTGTTGCACTTGCTGGAGTGGGTTTTATGCCTCCACTTTCCAACACTTTCCCTACTGTTGCACTTGCTGGAGCGAGAATAGTAATTTTTATCCCTCCGCTATCTAACATTTTCCCTACTGTTGCACTTGCTGGAGTGGAGTGGTCGGTCTTTTGTACGACTCGTACGGAAATGGTATTTCTGTGCGAATCGTACTTGCGTATTTATAAGGTGTTTTTCCCGGGTACGAGTCGGACGGAGAAAACGCTCCTTACGACCATTTGTACCCGGGTTTTACAGGATCGGAATCGGCACCTATATATTGTTTCCCATATTTTAGTACTTACCATTATGAAGATAGGATGTTGATATTTCTGACATCGATATTTATGTCCCGATATGTTGGGAACACGATATTTTGTCACTCAATATTTTAGTGATTCGCCATGGGCAATGACAGTGTTTTGGAGAATGAAAGTGAGCATATATGAATAATCTATCTGGTATTCAAGGGTAGCAATGCAAGTTAGCTATTTTCACAGAATTCAGCAGAGATATTTGTAATCTGGGACCGCGTGAACTTGATATTAGGTTGTAGCGAGGGTGCCTAAGTATTTAGAATGATTGCACAAGAAAAATGTCTTCTACAACTCACAAGGAAGTGACACGTGATGCAAGGAAGTGACGCATGTTGATGTTTAGCTAGGTGTTGATGAGTGAAATGGGTTTGAGTTTAGAAGGGCATGTAAGAAAATGGATATGAATCGATGTAAGAGTACAGCTGAGTGTGACAAGAGGTGTGGGGCTTAGGAGATGCATTTGCCTAATGACTACATGGTACGCAGATGGGTACTATGGGGCCAATTATGATGGCAGGTGGACTTGAGTCCGCACACCATTGTAGTGGGACCGTGACCGCCCGCCTGTAATGCGGCGGTCCCGCACCCCTGATCACGATGCGACCGTGGTGGTCGCATCCAGCAATTTAACATTGCGGCGGGTGCTGCTGGCTGCAGCACCCGCCGCAGTGTTGAATGGCCATGTTGTGCATTTCCACGCCCAACGTGGTAGGCACACGCAACCGGCCCCCAGAATCCAACCTCTGCGAGCCTTTATATGGCAGTTCCACCGCCATGGAAAGGCTGGCTGATGCCAGCATTGTGATCGGGCGGCCGGTGCCTTCGAGGCAGTGAACAGATTGTGGTGATGGTGTGAGTGATTTTGTGTCTGCTGTTAGTGCTATCTGCGTTGTCCTTTTTAAGAAAAAGGTAAAATGGTGTATTGATGTGAATAAATGAAGGCAAAGTGTTCAGTGGCATACGTATTGGACTGGAGGATGAAATATTAGGAGACAAATTGTTGTCACAGTTGCTGAGGCACTAAAAGAAGAAAAAACAATTTTAATTTAATTCGCCTACTTCTCACTGCTCCTCAAATCTAGACTGATAGTCTATTAATTGTAAGACACTAGATGATCCTGTGATCTCAAATTATGAACACTAACCTGTTTCTGGAGCATCCACTACCAGTACTCTCCCAACTCCTTTTCTTATGATTCCTCCTAAATCCTTAGGACAGATGTACTAAGACAGGTGGCAAAAAGAGGCTGCAAAACGCATGGCAACTTTTTACAACATTTCTCTGAATTTGTGATGTTACTTATGTATTAAAAGGCCACATTGCAAAATCTTCCATCACGGGAGGTCGTAGATAGACATGACCCATAATTAGACAGGTTGTCATGTGTATATGTCTTTTGCCTGACTGCATGCCCAAGAATGGCATTTTTTTAAGCAACCCAAGTTCCTTAAAGGAATCTATACATCCATGCTGCTATACAAACACTGTCTCGGGAAACAATTGGTGGAGGGGGAGAGCAGCCACAAGAGACTGAGTGGATGAGGCCCAGATTACCACAGATACATGTGACCTGGCCTCATGGGACCCTTTTATTCATGTAAGACAACAGAGCTTTGGATTACCTGCCTTCCTTTCTTCCTACGGCCCAACCACAGTCTCTGGTGACTAAACTATGTGGTCATTCCTTTAAGCAACCAACAACTATATGGTTTTGTTTTGAGGAAATGTAACTCCTTCATTGACACAGGGCAGAATTTAAAAAACTATACTTCTATTTTCCAAAACGTACCATGTATATACTGCGCTTTGTAACATATGCATTTGATGTTTTATTTACCATTCCTACTTGCATCCTAATTTGTAATTTTGTATGTGTGGAATGGCGAAATATAACATTGAAAAATGACATCTAAAATCTACGGTTTTTCTTAAAACTAGCTTGGAAAAAGTAGTGTTTGTTGAAAGCCTAGGATTCATCAGTTCACCATAGAAGATCTAAAACAGTTGGGTGTCTGTAAAACATTTGCTCCAGATCTTCTGTTTCACATAAGCAAAATAGGTTTGTAGTTAAATTCCTTATTGCTTCCCCACTTCAGAGACTGTAAGGCCCATGCATTAAACATGCAGTCCAGACAAGGCTAGTTAGATGGGTCACCGGAGAGAGGGGAAGAATCCGAGGGAGGGGAAATACTTCACAAGGAGTAATATGATAGCAGAATAATATCTAAGTACTCAAATAATGTATTGCTCTTCTATTTCTAACCCACTGTCATCCTTTTCCAGGACATAATATATTGCAATATGGAAGCCAGAAATAGAACCTTGCACAAAGAATTCACTCTCTTAGGACTGACGGATAACCCTGTGCTGAAAGTCCCTCTTTTTACATTGTTTTCACTGGTTTATATCAGCACAGTGCTAGGCAATATTGGCATAATTACATTAATCAAAATGGCTCCCAGCTTGCACACACCCATGTACTTCTTTCTTAGCCACCTGTCATTTGTGGATCTATTGAACTCCTCTGACATTGCCCCTAAAATGCTGGTTGACCTGCTTTGCAAGAGGAAGAGGATTTCGATCACCGGGTGTGTGCTGCAGTTTTTCTTTTTTTGCGTCTGTACCACCACAGAGATATTACTACTGACAGTTATGGCTTATGACCGCTATGTTGCTGTATGTCAGCCACTTCACTATGCAATTATCATGACCAAGACGTGTTGCTTCTGGCTGATGACTGTAGTATATACCGCAGCATGTGTGCACTCAATGATAGAGACAGGGTTTACTTTCAGACTATCCTTTTGTCAATGGGAAATTCATCATTTCTGTTGTGACATTCCTCCATTGCTCAAGATGTCATGCACAGGCACTTTCATCAATGAGGTGGTATTGTTTATATGTGCTGGATTCTTTGCAGCAGTTTCACTTCCTGTAATTCTCTTCTCTTATGCTTTGATTATCTCAACCATCCTCCAGATGCACTCCTCAGAGGGGAGACGCCGAGTTATCTCCACATGCATGTCTCACTTTACAAGTGTGGCCTTGTTTTTTGGGACCCTCCTCTTCACTTATCTCCGTCCCTCATCCAGCTATTCCCTGGAGCAAGACAAGGCTGTTAACCTCTTCTACACAACAGTGATCCCCATGCTGAATCCCTTAATCTACAGCCTGCGGAACAAGGGTGTAAAGGAAGCACTGAGGACCATCATTGTGAGAAAAGTGACGACCGGTTGAGAAATGCAAATGTTGCACTGTACTCACTGATCAATCAGCAATTATTTTAATTAAAAGTCCCCTGCACAATAACAGAAAAAGTAATGATAAATATGATGTATTTAAAGACACAGATTTTATATATATATATGTACCTTGCCACCTCCTCGATTTTGCTGGGACACCACGCAGCGGTGCACGCCGAGGTTCGAGGTAACCTCGTAAACTTTCAGACCACTGCACACATTTTGCGTGCGTACACTCCTTCCAGGAAAAAGATACTTTGCGAAGTCCAGGTGCTTGGAAACAGTTCTTTATTTGCGGTACCAAGCCGGAAAACCCAACGCGTTTCGGCGTAAACTGTGATCAAGGCGTTTTTCCTGGAAGGAGTGTGAGCGAGCAAAATGTGTGCAGTGGTCTGAAAATACATATATATATGTATTAACACATGAAACGATCTTGAAGGTAGCGCACAACTATCTGCTGGTGCAGGCGTTTTGGGGTAAAACGAATCCCAACATTAATTGTATTGCAAGAATTTGATTTCGCACTCCGACGGATGCTCTGATATTTCTTTATTTGACATCCATATGCTCATCAACTGCCACTGACGCAATTCTGACTACACAGTCTTTCTCAAAGTGGTATGGTTTTCCTGTGATGAGTCCTTCTTTGCTTGTTATTTATACAAAGTAGGTAAGGTGCATTATGGGAGTTTGTGTTCTTCTACTGATACACATTTGTTTGACTGCACCGCTACATGTTTAAGCAGATCTTCTCTGTATCCAGAGGAAAAAGTTAACAATTGCAGCATAGAAAGCAAAGACTTCAATGAAACGTCAACCACGGACACCAATGCTATTCAAGACAGTGCCGATGAGGCCCGTGACGATTATGGTTTTGTGTTGAGCAAAGGAACGGGCAATGGAGTTGACAACATATCCTATTTTAGAGATATTAAGTGTGTTTATAGGGGAGAAATGTAAATATTGCTGGCGCTGTAAATAACCTGTGACCAATATACCCAGAGGAAACACAAGAGGAAATTAGTGAGCCATCTGGATTTAAGAACTGGTCGAAAGAGAAGCACTGAGCTTATGGAGATGGTCTGAATATGCAATTGTTAACTTTTTCATCTGGATACATGGAAGTTCAGCTCATACATGAAGAGGTGCAGTCAAACAAATGTGTTTAAATAGAAGAACTTTGCACATCTATCTATCTATCTATCTATCTATCTATCTATCTATCTATCTATCTATCTATCTATCTATCTATCTATCTATCTATCTATCTATCTATCTATCTATCTATCTATCTATCTATCTATCTATCTATCTATCTATCTATCTATCTATCTATCTATCTATCTATCTATCTATCTATCTATCTCTCTATCTATCCATCCATCCTATTGGCGGTCGCCAGTAGGTACTTATAGTTAGGACCTATTATCCATTGGAAAATCGTTTTTTGATTTGCCAATATCTTTGGCGCCATTTGACGAATCTTAGTGAAATTTTCAAAACTAATGGTTCGCTCAGGTCAGCTCCTGTTTTGAAAGTTTGGGGGCAATTCATCAAGCGGGGGCAAGAAAAAAGAGGGGTCCCAAAACATGTTTTCTCCACGTTAATTTCTATAGGAATTTTGAAATAGGCTACAGCTCGAACTGCTGAACGGAATTACACCAAATTTGGCAAAAATGTAGGTCTTGTACTAGAAAGCGTGCTTTTTTTAAAATGGTGTCAATCCATTCAATAGTTGCTGAGAAATTCAAAAAATTAAAATGTATATATCTGAGCACCGAGGAGGAGTCGCGACTCCTCCCAAGCACATGCTTTATTCTAATTGGCTGCCAACACTCCAAACCAGGAAGTGTTGGCAGCCCTCATGTGACTCGGTAAGGGAGTCACAAGAAAAAGGTAAAAAAAGGTTAAAAACAAGAAAAGGGTGCGGGGTAGATACCTCCTGCCCCCCTAGGCCTGCTCAGGGGTCCCACAAGGACCCCGAGGCCCAAAAAAAAGCATATTTTTTATACTTTCGGCCGAATTAATGCTGGGTGCGCAACTCCAGCCGAAAATATTTTTTTTTAAACGAAGCGTGGAATCCCGCGCTTCGTTTGTTAAAAAGCCCCCAGGTGGGCCAGGGGCAATTCTAAATTATGGTGTGGGGCCCGTGGGGGCCCCCACAGCCCAAGGGACCGTCACCTCCATGGGGCTTTAAAATGTATGCGCAGGGGGCATGTGGCCTCCTGGGGCTTTAATTAAATAAGGGCAGGGGGGCCTAGTGGGCCCCCCAAGACCCAGGCACTACCACCACCCTGGGGATTTAATTAAAATTGGGTGGGGGCTCACCAAGCCCCGGGGACCGCCACCTCCCTGGGGCTATAACTAATAATTATTGTGGGGGTCTCAAGCCCCCAAACTGCCCCGGGGACCACAACCTCCCCGGGGCATCGAATATGTAAATACGGGGGTCCGTTGTGGGGCCCCGGGGACCGCCACCTCCCTGGGGCTATTTAGATGTTGGATGGGGGCCGTGCGGCCCCCCTCGTGGAGCACTTTATGGCCCATGGGACCGCCACCCCCCATGGCCGGCTCCTACAATGTTCCAGGATGGCCACCCCCGGGACATTGATCTTTGCTTTGGCAGGGTAGGAGCACGGCTCCCGCCCTGCCATAGCAAACCCTGCTTTGCTTTTTGGAAGCAAGAGCAGGAAACCTGCTCTCTCTTCCAAAAATCAAAGCAGATTGCTTTTGAACAAGGGGAGCTGCATGTCCGCAGCTTCCCTTGCCCAAAAGCAATGCCGGCTCCCGCAGGAGATGGGGAGCCAGCTGGGACGGTGGTGGCATTGGGTCTCCCCTCACGGTCCCCAACACAGGCCAGGCCCCAGGGGATGGGGTCCCCGGGGCCAGAAGTGGCCTGGGAGGGGGTCCACTTGGCCCCCCTCCCCTTTATTTTATTTTTTTTAAAGGCCAGCGCTGGGAGATGGGGTCCCCAGGGCCAATAGTGGCATAGGAAAAAGGGGCCACGTGGCCCACCTCCCCAAAAATATTTTTTTTAAAAAAGAGGCCATGCCCCGGGGATGGCTTCTCTGGGGGCAAAAGAGGCCCGGGGAAGGGGGGCTATGCGGCCCTCCTTCCCTATTACTATATTTAAAAAAAGGAGGCCATGCCCCGGGGGATGGGGCCCCGGGGCCGAAATTGGCCTAGAGAGGGGGATCGCGCGGCCCCCTTCCCGTTTTTTAATTAATTTTTTTTTAAAGGTTAAGGCCTGGGGATTAGGGCCCACAGGGCCCCCAAAAAACTAAAAGACACAGTCCTCCTTCTAAAAATATATATAAAAAAAAGAAAGTGGCAACTAACCAGAGGCTCCACCCCCTCCCTGCCTGATTCTGCAAACACGCCCCTTAGCGAGTTCTAAGTTGGGGAAATAAGTCCCCTTGAATACTGAGGGTCCCTGGGGGCCAACGAGCTCCACTCAGCTAGATTGCAGTGAGGAGGTCCTAGGCCATGCCCTTTTTTACACCACTCTGCAAACGCGCCTCTTGGCGCACTGCTGGTGGGGCGATGAGGTCCTGGGCTTACTGGAGGTAACAGGAGAACTAGTTGGCCCCTAGGGATCCTCAGGAGGAAAGGGAACTTAATCCCCCAAATTAGAATGTGCCAGGAGGCACGTTTGCGGGTGGTGAAGAAAGGGGGCGTAGGCTGTGTCTACCTCTCAGCAATCCCACTGTGTGTGGCTTACTGAAGGTAAGAGGTAGGCTAGTTGGCCCCAAGTACCCCCAACAGTGAAGGGGACTTCAATCCTCATCAAAGATTGCACCAGGGAGCACGTTTGCAGAGTGGTGGGCAAAGGGGGCGTGGCCTGTGATGAGAATTTAGCAATTCTGCTGTGTGGGACTTACTGGTGGTAATAGGAGGGGCAGTTGGCCCCCAAGCATGTCCTTGGGGGTCATGTACCCATCTTGTTACCTCCAGTAAGTCCCACACAGTAGGATTGCTAAGACGTCTTCGGAGTCCATGCCCCCTTTCTCCACCACTATGCAAACACACCTCCTGGCAGACTACGGGATGGGGGATGAAGTCCACTTTACTCCTGAGGGACTTTGGGGGCCAAGATGCCCTTCTGGTGCAAATCCTACGCAGTGGAATTCCTGAGCGCTGGTCAGAGGCCCAGCATCCTTTCTCCACCACTCTGCAAAAAGCGACTACTAGTTAAAGAAGTGTTTGCATTGTAATATGTTTCGCATTTGCGAGAGTCAGAGCTATTGGCATTGTAAATGTAAAAGTTTGTTAGTAATGTTTTTTGGAGTGGAGTGGATGTACGTTGTATGTAGTGGAATTATGTGATATGTTGTGCAGTGAAATTATGTGGATAGAAAGTATGTGGTATTTAGTGTATAGGAATTGTGTAGAGTGGGATTATGTGTTATGGAGAATAATTATGTGGTATGTTAGTCTGTGTTGTGGAGTGGTAACCTCAGGTTTAGTCTTCCTCGTTTCCATAGAAGCTCAACTATGACCTCAGTGAGACAAAAAAAGAAGGAATCACTGAGGAGCGCTTGTGGACCTAGTCAGATGTATGCGCAGGGCCACTGGAATTATATGACTGTTTGGCTACACCGACTTTTGCACAATTATACATTTTCTGAATTAGCCATACAATTCATCATCTGCTCCCTAATCTGCAGATTTGAAGAAAAAAAGCCTTGTTTCTAGCTCAAACGGCTCAAACGTTACCAAAAATGCAGCGACAAGTGTTACAGCGTGGTGGAAGGCCCTTTGCAAACCTAGAAGGGTTACCTACTGCTAAATGTGTGTATTAAATTGGTACTAATGGTGTGCAAGTCACTCTTGCTTTCTTCTGTGCCTCTCTTGCCTCTTTGTGCAAATCTCTTCTACTTTCTGCACCTCTCTTCCTTCTTTTTGCACATCTGTTGCCTCTTTCTGCACCTCATTTGCTTCATTCTGTCCCCCTCTTGCCTCTTTCTGCACCCTTCTTCCCTCATTCTGCAACTCTCTTGCCTTTTTCTGTATCCCTCTTATGTCTTTCTGCACCCTTTTTTCTGCTTTCTGCACCTCTGTTACTTCTTTCTGCACTTCTCTTCCTTCTTTCTGCACCTCTCTAGCTTCTTTCTGCACCTCACTTGCCTCTTTCAGCACCTCTGTTGCTGTTTTCTGCAGATCTCTTGCTTCTTTCTGCACCTCACTTATCTCTTTCAGCACCTCTGTTGGTTCTTTCTGCACTGCTCTTGCTTCTTTCTGCACCTCACTTGCCTCTTTCTGCACTTCTCTTGCTTTTTTCTACACCTCGGTTGCTTCTTTCAATAATTCTCTTGACTCTTTCTGTACTTTTCTTCCTTCTTTCTGCACCGCCCCCTGCCTCTTTCTGTACCTCTCTTGCCTCTTTGTTCACCACTCCTACCTTTTTCTGCACCCCCTTTGTCTCTTTTTGCACCTCTGTTGGTTCTTTCTTTCTGCACTGCTCTTGCTTTTTTCTGTACCTCACGTGCCTCTTCCTGCACTGCTCTTGCTTCTTTCTACACCTCTGCTGCTTCTTTCAGCAATTCTCTTGCCTCTTTCTGCACTTCTCTTCCTTCTTTTTGCATGACTCCTGCCTATTTCTGTACCTCTCTTGCCTCTTTGTACACCCCTCCTACCTCTTATTGCACCTCTCTTACCTTTTTTGCACCTCTGTTGGTTCTTTCTGCACTGCTCTTGCTTCTTTCTGTACCTCTCTTGCCTCTTTCTGCACCCCTCCTGCCTTTTTCTGCACCGCTCTTCCCTATTTTGTGTAACTCTCTTGCCTCTTTCTACACCTCTCCTCCTTCTTTCTGCAGCACTCTTGCCTCTTTTTGTACCCGTTGTACCTCTTCCAACACCTCTGTTGCTTCTTTCTGCACTTCTCTTCCTTCTTTCTGGACCATTATGCCTCCTTTTGCACCTCTGCTGATTCTTTCTGCACTTCTCTTTGAGCACCTCTTTTGCTTCTTTACACAATTCTCTTGCCTCTTTCTATACTTCTCTTGTTTGTTTCTGCACCTCTCTTGCGTCTTTCTGCACCTCTGTTGCCTCTTTCTGCACTTCACTTGGCACCTCTGTAGCTTCTTTCTGCACCCCTCCTTCCTCTTACTGCACCCCTTTTCCTTATTTGTCCAACTCTCTTGCCTCTTTCTGCACCCCTCTTTCCTATTTGTGCAACTCTCTTGCCTCTTTCTACACCTCATTTGCTTCTTTCTGCAGCACTCTTGCCTCTTTCTGTACACTTTGTGCCTCTTTCAGAACCTCTGTTGCTTCTTTCTGCAATTCTCTTCCTTCTTTCAGCACCCCTCATGCCTCCTTTTGCACCTCTGTTGCTTCTTTCTGTATTTTTCTTGCCTCTTTCTCCACCTTTTGTTCCTCTTTCAGCACATCTGTTGCTTCTTTCTGCATTTCTCCTCCTTCCTTCTGCTCTCCTCTTGCCTCTTTCTGTACCTCTGTTGCTTCTTTCTGCACTTCTATTGCCTCTTTCTGCACCTCTCTTGAATCTCTCTGCACCTTTGTTGCTTTTTTCTACAGACCTCTTGCCTCTTTCTTCACCCCTCTTTTCTCTTTCTGCACCTCTATTCTCTCTTCTTTCTGTACCCCTGTTCCCTGTTTCTGCATCTTTCCTGCCTGCTTCTGTACCTCTCTACCCTCTTTCTGTACCTCTGTTGCCTCTTTCTGCAGTTCTCTAGCTCTTTCTGCACCCTTCACAACTATTTTAGCACCTCTGTGGTTCTTTCTGCACTGCTCTTGCATTTTTCTGCACCTCACTTGCCTCTTTCTGCACTTCTCTTGCTTCTTTCTACACCTCTGTTGCTTCTTTCAGCAATTCTCTTGCCTCTTTCTGCACTTCTCTTCCTTCTTTCTGCACCCCTCTGCCTCTTTCTTTAACACTCTTGCCTCTTTGTGCCCCCTCCTATCTTGTTCTGCACCCCTCTTGCCTCCTTTTGCACCTCTGTTGGTTCTTTCTGCATTGCTCTCACTTTTTTCTGCACCTCACTTGCCTCTTTCTGCACACCGGTTCCCTGTTTCTGCACCATTTCTGCCTGGTTATGCACCTCTCTTGCCTCTTTCTGCACCTCTGAGTTAGAGGTAGTTTTAATTACCCTGCCATTTTATGTACTAGGGTCTTACAGGGGAGGTCATGCCAAGCACAGGGATACCCCAACCCATATGGTACCATAGTGTATGTAGGTGTGTTCACTGTATTCTAAGTGTCTTTCAGCATAGCACTGGCTCCGGTCCTGGTTAGGCAGAGGCAGTTACCACCAGTACCTAGTCAGCAAAAAGTTGGGGTCACAGGATGACTTTGGAACAAGGCCTCTTTCTGCACCTCTGTTAGTCCCTTCTGCATATCTCGTACATCTTTCTGCACTTTTCTTCATCTTTCTGGACTTCTGTTGCCTCTTTCTGCATTTCTCTTGCTTCTTTCTGTGCCTTTCTTCCTCGTTCTTCACATGTCCTACCTCTGTAGGCATAGTTAGAAATTAGCATTTAAAAAACCTTAGAAATTTACTGAAAAAAACATAGGTTTCAGGGATATTGTAGTTAGAAATTATCATTTAAAAAACCTTTGAAATTCACTAAAAAAACAAAGGTTTCAAGGACCTTATAGTTAGAAATTAGCATTTAAAAAACCATACAAATTCATGGAATAAACCATAGGTTTCAGGGACGTTATAGTTAGTTGGACATTTCACTCATACAAAACCAGATAAATTTGACCTTTATAGTTAGTTGAGCTAACTATAACTCGTGCCCTGACAATGCACTGCTGATTACGACACATATTACATCATTCATGACATGGTCAGTAACATCACTGATGACATCTCAAATGACATCACTGATGACATCACTGATGCCATCATCCACGTGATAACCTGATGCACCTCCTCACACCCTAATATAACATTTGATACACCCACTCTAAAATACAGACTACCATTTTCGAAACCATAGACACACCAATACCAGTTACAACATACTCACTCACTGATTCCTAGGTCTACACATAAGTCCACTCATTCAACCATATAGTCACTCATACATGCAGTCACTTATCTATACAGCACTATAATTTGCACTCATACACCTCTACAGACACTCTACAGACACTCACACATTCCCACTCATCCACTTATTCATACAGATACTAACACATACTTACTCTCTTAAACAATCACTGACACAAGCAAACACTCATCCAAATAGTCACTCTCACAATCATTCAATCACATATAGTGATTTATATACTCCAACACTCATATATACTGCCTTTCACATATGTAGTTACTCACATATATATAACTGAGATGTGCATTGAACCCATACACCCAGTGAATTACCCACTCACAAATCTATGCACAGAGTCAAACATCCCCCACCCACCCACACAGACAATTAGGCACCCATACAGATACTCAGACAACCAATCAATAACCAATATAGACACTCATCTAGCTACTCACCAACCCATGTAGCTGACAGACTGATACAGACATAACCCATGTATTCAGTAAGACATGTTTAATCAGTCACTTATACAGTCAGTCACGCACCTACTAAATCATCAATCCACACACTCATACACCCACTCATAGTTCAATACACCTTGACATGTTCGGAAGGCGAACAAGTAATAAGAAAAAAGACCAATGAAACTGCGTCCACAACAACTTTTTTTCACGAGTATCAGTTAATGAGGGAAGCAAGACAACGCCCACCAGCAAGAACCCACCCCCCGGAAAGAAGGAACGAAAAACACGAAGGGGAAGGAAAGGCAAGAGATATTTCACCAATTGGACAGAGAACAAGGAGCAAGCGCGGGGGGAGGGAAATGGAATTAGAAATAAGACCAGAGAAGCACACAGTGATCAATCTTTCCAGCAGGCAAATCACTCAAGAAGAAAAGAAAATTTTAGAGCTGGGTCTCAGTTTTTGTCCGACAACGCAATTTGAATATACTAATGTGCGTATAGATCTATACAAATTCATACACAAATTGAAACTGTTGTAAATACATATGTTGCATCCACAGAAGAGTAAGGAAACAGATATCATCACTATGGAAGAAAGTGATTCAATCACAGGAATGGAACTAAGTGCCCTTCAGGCTATGAGGGAATTACAAACAGGAATCAGCAGTAGTCAGGATGATCCGAGCGAGACCATAGACTTTCTGGAAGAGACGGGGATCACACAGAAAGGCGCTATGAGCACCCTAAGAAGAAAATCATGTTTTATTCCGCAGTCATCCCATGATGCAATAGACACTTTTCATGAACTGGTAATTGAGGACCTGAAGAAACTACAAGCCAAGGGTCCTAACCTGACCAAGGAGAATCTAACAAGTCATCAAAGAAAATTGATAATGAATTTGAGTGAAGAGAGTAATCTAATAATCAAACCCTTGGACAAGGGGGGAAATGTGATGTCAATGGACAAACCATTCTATCTCAAGGAAGCAAGAAGATTACTCTCGGACACAAGCTGTTATGAAATCTCGACCTTTATGACATACGAAAAAAGCATACAAAATGTTCATCAACTTGCCAAGAAGTGGAGGGACAAGGGTATGTTTTAAACTCATTAGTTGTGAATCACCTGAATTACCGACATTTTATTTTCTCCCTAAAGTGCACAAGAGTACTGTAAATCCACCAGGGAGACCTATTGTTTCTTCAAAAAACAGCCTATTAGAAAATACTTCAATATATATTGACTGTTTTCTAAAGCCATTGGTAACTGATCTTAGCTCTTATGTAAGGGATACAAAAGACTTTTTGAGAATTATTGCTAATATCGATTGGGAACCGGACATGCTACTAGTAACTCTCGATATAACGAGTCTATATACGAGCATGCAACATCAGAAGGGACTCGAAGCAGTAGAGTTCTTTCTAAAAAAGAGAAATATGAAATTTTATGAACATAATATCATGTTGAAAGAATTGATCACATACTGTCTCTACAATAACTTTTTTCTATTTTCAGGAGAGATGTATCACCAACAACAGGGTACCCTGATGGGCACGTGCTTCACCCCCAGCTATGCGAATTTATTCGTTGGCTGGTGGGAGAAGCACGTGGCCTGGGCAGGCAATAATTAAATTTGGCTGGAAAAAGTGGTTCTTTGGTCTCGATAAATCGACGACCTCTTCATTATTTGGAGAGGGTCGATGGAAGAGGCCACTATGTATATAGCAGAACTCAACAAAAATGACATGAACTCGAGGTTTACTGAATGTATGAGTCAAACCAATGTACCCTATCTTGACCTGATGGTATATGTAAAAGAGAACAAGTTAGAGACCAATCTATATAGGAAGCCCACTGCGGGAAACAGCGTGTTACACGCGAATAGTTTCCATCCTAAGAATGTGATTAGTGGAGTACCATATGGGGAACTCATAAGATTAAGCCGGACCTGCTCACTTGATGAGGATTTTAACAAAGAGAGCAGCAATGCCTACAATATGTTCCTTAAGAGAGTATACAGGAAAGAGACCCTCATCAATGCTAAGAGAAAGATCAGAGAGGTAGAAAGGAAGGACCTCCTGTTGGAAATGGGGGGGAAGGAAACTTCAAGTTTAGAACCCTAGGGGAAGGTGAGGATGATAACTGAGTACACAACAGGATCTACAGAAGTCTTTCAAATCTTCAGAAGAAATTGGAAGATACTTAAATCAGATCATATAATAGGATCCATCATTCCACAGACCCAATAATAACTTACAGGAGAGGACCAGTACTGAGAGACCAGCTAGTGAGGAGCAACTTTTCCAAAGCACCTAAGAAAAAGGATCTGATTAGGGGATTTTTTTCATGCATAAACTGCAAGGCATGTAAAAATAGCTCCAAAGTAAAAGATTATAGCATACCAGGAAGGAAGACTAGACGAAAGATCAGTAAACTCATGAATTGCAATTCTGATTATACGTTGTATTGTTTGCAGTGCCCGTGCAACAGGAGATATGTAGGACGCACGATTCATCCCACTAAAAAAAGAATTTTAGAGCATATGCGTGCCATTAAGAATCGAGATGCAGCATATCCGGTTGCACGGCACTTCGAGGAGAAACATGAGTCAAATGCCAACTTATTACGATTTTTCTGTCTAGACCGTGTCCCCAAGAACGAAAGAGGGGGGAATAGAACTAAAAATCTAAGGAAGCTTGAGTCGCGATACATTGTAGAAATGCAAACCAAGACCCCGAAAGGGTTAAATAATGAGGAAGAGCTCTGGGTCCACATTGAATAATGATTAAGGAAGAGAAAACGGAAAGTATTTTTGTTTGGTGGGTAAAAGCCCATTCAGGGCAAAATCAATTGAGGCACGACACCCATTGTGGGTTTGATTATAGATGTCATGAATTGTGCAATGTGCGAACAAAAATTATGAATGAATTTCAATTATTTGGTTTGTTAGATATTTGGAAATAATGCATTATGAAATATGAATAATGAATTATCTGATTTGACATTTAAAGAATTTTACATACATTTAAGACCTTTTCGGACATTTCATCATGGCCACCTCAATCACTGAGCAGTGTTAGCAATGACCCCTTTTTCTATGTTCATGAACTACCAGTCCTCTCTCTCTCTTTATTGTTTAACGAACACTGTTCGTTTGTATATATAAATAATTTGTTTGAAACCATAATGTGACATTGAGGAAGGCGTGCAGCCGAAACGCGTCTGTCCATGTTCGTGTGTGGTGATTAAATTTAAATAACTACGTTGCCAGTGTGCGCCTCGTTTTGTGACCGTAGTTGGAGGAGGAGGTCACCTGTTGGATATATATATATATATATTCACTGAAAAAACCATAGGTTTCACACATGTTATAGTTAGCTGGACATTTTACTGATAAAAAACCAATGAAATTCCCCCGTTATAGTTACTGCAGGCAACTATAACTCACGCGACCGCAATCCTCTGCTGATGCTAATACTGTATTTAGACACTTATTTGCCCATGTCTTCTTCCATTAAATTTTAGCTTTACATATATTACAAATATTTTTTTTTCATAAAGACAAATATGTCATCAGCAGAAGATTGCGGTCGCGTGAGTTATAGTTGCCTGCAGTAACTATAACGGGGGAATTTCATTGGTTTTTTATCAGTAAAATGTCCAGCTAACTATAACATGTGTGAAACCTATGGTTTTTTCAGTGAATTTGCAAGGTTTTTTAAATGCTAAGTTACTTTACGCCATTCGTGGCGTGCGCGCCCAGTTAACGCAGTTCCTTCCGTGCGCGCACGGTGCGCTTCGCGCACCGCGCGCCCACTTTACGCAGTTAGTGCCGTGCACGCACAGTGGTCACGCGGTGCGCTGCGCACACCATGTGCCCACGTTAAGCGGGATGGGCCATGTACGCACGATGCGCTTCGCGCACCGTGCGCACATGGGGGACATATTTTGCGCATCTTTGTGAAATGTATTCTTTGTTAACTTCCTACCTATGATAAGCCATGCACAAATGGTGCCCTTCGGGCACCATTTGCACACGGGGTGGGGAGAATGTGGATAATTTTTTTTTTTACTATTTTTTACCGTGCGCGTACGGTAAGCGTAATCGGCGATTTTCCGAAAAAAAAAATATTTTTTTTTTTGGGCTTGGGGGTGGTTTGGGGACCCCTGTATCAATGCTGGGTGGTTAGGATCTCATTAAACTGCCTCTTTACACATTTTTGGGGTTGGTTTTTGCTGCCCTACTCAGGAAGCGAGAGAGAAAATGGCGGCCGCCGCTTCCTGGTTTCGACCGATTCGAATGTTTACTAAGAACTAAGAGCCAATCAGAATCGCGCTCGCGCACGCCACCGTACGCGTACGGTAAGCTTACGGTAAGCGCACGGTAAGCGCACCGTAAGCTGCCACAGATATATATATTGATTTAAAGGCTATTTTCTCAGAATCTACTGAACAGATTTACACCAAACCTACAAAAGGCACTTCCTTGACCTGGGGACTACCTCTCTGCCAAATTTCATTAAATTCTGTTCAGCCGTTCGGGCTGTAGCCCTGTCTAAAGGTCCTATGGAAAAATGCATGGGAAAAACGCGTTTTGGGACCCCCCTTTTATCTCAGCCCCCGCTTGACGAATCCGCCCGAGACTTTCAGGGTAGGAGCGGAGCGTAGCGCCCCACCTATTTTGAAAAATTCGCGAGGATTCGTCGACCGGCGCCAAAGTTATTCAAAATAGAATGTTGCGGATTTCCTATGGAAACGTGGTCCTAACTATAACTACCTACTGGCGACCGCCAGTAGGTAATATATATATATATATATATATTTTCTACTGGCGGTCGCCAGTAGATAGTTATAGTTAGGATCGTGTTTCCATAGGAAATCTCAAAATTCTATTTTGAATAACTTTGGCGCCGGTTGACGAATCCTCGCGAAATTGTCAAAACTAATGGGGCGCTCCGTTCAGCTCCTACCCTGAAAGTCTCGGGGCGATTCGTCAAGCGGGTGCCGAGAAAAAAGAAAGGGGGGTCCCAAAACACATTTTCCCCATGCATTTTTCCATAGGGACCTTTAGTCGAAGGTACAGCCCGAACGGCTGAACAGAATTACTTGAAATTTGGCAGAGAGGTAGTCCTCAGGTCAGGGAAGTGCCTTTTGCAGGTCTGGTGTAAATCTGTTCAGTATTTCCGGAGAAAATAGCATTTAAAAGCATATAGATATCTATAAGCGCGCACCGTGCGCGCACCGTGCGCGCCCGGTGCCGTGCGCAAGCGAAATTCTGATTGGTTGTTAGATGTCAGTAAACATTCGAATCGGTCGAAATCAGGAAGTGTCGGCCGCCATTTTGTCTGTCGCCCTGAAAAGGAACGGGTGGAAAAAAGGTGGAAAACATGAAAAGGGGGCAGGGAAGAAAAAATCGCGGGGTGTGCGCACGGTGCTAAACCCTTAAAAAGAAAAAACATATAAGAACGTGAAAAGGGGGCAGGGTAGAGAGTTTCTGTCCCCCTAGCCTTTGTCAGGGGGTCCCTGAAGGACCCCGAAGGGTGAGAAAAAACATTTTAATTTTTTACCAAAAAATCGCGAGGTGCACGCACCGTGCGCGCACGGCTAAAATCTCATAAAAAAAAAAATACATACATAAATTAGCATTTAAAAAACCTTTGAAATTCATTGCAAAACCATAGGTTTCACACACGTTATAGTTAGGAATTAGCATTTAAAAAACCTTGCAAATTCACTTAAAAAACCATAGGTTTCAAACATGTTATAGTTAGCTGAACATTTCACTCGTAAAAAACCAATGAAATTCCCCCGTTATAGTTAGTTCAGGCAACTATAACTTACGCAACCGCAATCCACTGCTGATGACGTCAGATATTACATCACTGATGACATATGTGTCTTTCTGTAAAATAAATATTTGTAATATATGTATAGCTAAAGGTAAATGGAATAATAAATGGGTAAATAAGTGTCTAAATACAGTGATGTAATATCTGACGTCATCAGCAGTGGATTGCGGTCGCGTGAGTTATAGTTGCCTGAACTAACTATAACGGGGGAATTTCATTGGTTTTTTACGAGTGAAATGTCCAGCTAACTATAACATGTGTGAAACCTATGGTTTTTTAAGTGAATTTGCAAGGTTTTTTAAATGCTAATTCCTAACTATAACGTGTGTGAAACCTATGGTTTTTTCAATGAATATATATATATATATATATATATATATATATTACCAACTGGCGGTCACCAGTAGGTAGATATAGTAAGGACCTATTTTCCATAGGAAATCCGCAACATTCTATTGGGAATAACTTTGGCGCCGATTGACGAATCTTCGCAAAATGTTTCAAACTTTTGGCCAGCTCCAGTCCGCTCGTATCCTGAAAATTTCACGGTGATTCATCAAGCGGGAGCCGAGAAAAAAGGGGGGTTCTAAAACACATTTTCCCCATGCATTTTCCCTTTGGACCTGTTGACGCAGCTACAGCCCGAACTGCTGAACGGAATTACACCAAATTGGGCAAAGATGAAGCCCTTGGTTCACACTTGTGCCTTTTGGTTAAATGGTGTAAATCCGTTCAGTAGCTCCTGAGATATTCAAAAGTAAAAAGATAAATATATCTAGGGCCTCGGAGGATCCGTGCACCCTCTCGATCACGAGCTGTATGCTAATTGGCTGTCAACACTCCAAACCAGGAAGTGTTGCCAGCCATCTTGTGCCTCGGTAGAACCGAGGCACAAGAAATCAGTAAAACTAAGGCACAAAACGCAAAAAAGGGGCAGGGTAGAAACACCCTGACCCCCTAGGCCTGCTTAGGGGGTCCCCCCAAAAAATTATTTTTAATTTTGTTAATCTTTAGCCTCCGGGTGGGCCAAGTCCCGGGGCATTCAGGTTTAACTGTAACAGTTCAATTCCTGCAAAGCAATGTGGACAAGCAAGCGTCTGCGAAATAAAGGCAAAGCGGGGTCATTCCGTTCTGAGATATTACTCAGATGCAGAAAAGGAGAGAGAGCGTGCGCGTCCACTACGACGTAGTATATGTACTGCCTGAGATTATGGGCTCTTGGAGGCTTCAGTCCCACTGCCCTCAGTTTATCAGACACAACCGAGAGAATAGCAGTACTGCAGCTCATCTGGAAACCTGGCCTACCATTGGACGAGAGGGTCCGTTCCGAGGCGACCATTGGCTGGAGGCGGCACCCGCCGCCCAGTCCTCGTCCACTGTAGTACCGTTCCTGATGTATGAACTGAGGCAGCGGGGGCTGCCGGCTGCCAGGAGGATGCCCGCGGCGGTGCGGCTATCACACAGTGCCATGGGCATGGGAAGTGCAGCGCGCTGGTAGGAGAGCGAGCCATGTGCCGCTAGCCTGTGACCAGCAGCGGAAGGGAAGCACTGCAGCGGGCAGGGTGCCCAGCTCCCCGCTCAATGTCCCCTCCGCCAGACCACTGGAGGGAGGCAACACTGAGTCTTAAAAGTCACCCCAAAATGAACTTTGTGTCTGTAGTTAAAATTATACATGTTGGAGCTCCCATGCTGCGGGACGGTGAGGCTGCCGTAGCACCAGTACATGCTGCGCTGACAGGATGCACAGAATACTGAGTGTCTGTTCCACAGCATGCTCCCCCCACTCGTAGGTGTATTCCAGTTTTACGCAGGGGTCCTTCTGCTCACAGCAACACGTCACTTGCAACCGTTTACCCTTCGCACAGATAACATCGCCCATGCTAGAATAAAAATTGTAACCCTTGCTCAAAATGCACTTTCTTGAAGTACCTAACGAGAAGCTGCGACTGCTAAACGTAGTGTAGCTTCAGGGTGCACCTGTACCAGATGCTATGCACAGCGCCTCAGCACAGCGCCTATGGTCTGGGACTACCGAACTTCCCCCTCCCCCGCCCTGCACATAAACCACATTTACTAATGATGGACATGAGAGGGGAGTTTCTTTGGAGGCGTGGGTCGTACAACCCCGGCCGTATTTATTAAAATATGAAAACAAAATTAAAATTGAATTAAACAATATTTACACAATTTACGCAGAAACATAAGATGACATTTGATTACCATTCATATGCACAGATATCAGATGGCTAACCTTAACATATTTCTAATACATAGTTTTTCCTATCCGAATCTAACATCTGGATCATAATCATACATTAATTACTTTCTGCGTATCCTATTTGGGCCTAGGTCAAGGTCGCTAACCAGTGTCAGATCCTTATCAATTAGCCACGCCCTCCCGTATGAGTGCGCATGCGCAGAGGGCCCACTTACCGAGAGGGTACTTCCCCCCCGGTTACCCCCATATGTTCCCTGAACTCCATTAAAAATGGGGGCTCTTGCACTCTGCGCCATTTAGTGACGTCCATGCCAGTGCGGGGTGGCCAACCAGCCTAAAGAAAGCGTGACTCCCCCCTTTCCCCGCACCCATCCAGCCAAACAGATGTACCGCCCCTGGAGTTATAGGAGAGACCCCTTGTCCCTCCCCCTGGGCGACCCCATCCGAGAATGGCGCCGCCCCCTAAGGACCTTAAATTTACTGCTCACCAGTCATGACCTTACCGCCTCACCAAAGACTAGCAATAAATATGACGACTGATGACCTGTAAACGGGAAAACGCCTAAGGAACAAAAACCATACCGTTAACTTCATAGCACAATGACCATATTGCTACAGGGGATGGTGGGTGGGCAAACAAAGGTTGGCAGCCTCCTAGAGGCTGAGAGCAGCAGGCCTGAGAGCGCGGGACAAAGAGTCTAAGTCCCGCGCTCCCCAGCTTTTTAATCGATACTACTGGGGCAAACCAGTTCTAACCGGCCCACCCCCTGTCCCCCCTTGACCCGGAAGCTTCCGGGCCAAGGGGTAGCCCCCGTGATGAGTACAGGCCCCAGCTAGGCCCGCAGGACACAAGGGTTCGCTCTCCTGTAAAGAAACCTATAAGGAAGTTGGCACGGAAACTGCAAAGTACAAAAACACAGTTTATTAACCCTTAAGGGTGGTTCTACAATCCATACAATACCCTTCAGTATTGCATAGAGTAGCACAAAGAACTTGCATACACGGTCCCCTTTTATACACAACAGAGGGGCTCATAAGTGGGAGGGCACGACATGAGACGAGGAATGTTACCTTTTATGGACATTTGCAATACAAGATCGATATGTGGGCGGAGCTGACATACTCCTTAAGCCCGCGAAAACATGGTCAAGCAAGGACTAACTGATAACAGATGTGGTCAAGTCTGGGCATGCGCCAGACGGACAAAGGAACTATTTATAGACTGTTACTAGGCAGATTACAAGAGCAACTAACACAAAGATAAGACTCTCCTCGTGTTGAGCACGTGGAGACATGATAATACAAAATGGAGTCCAGACTTCAGTCAACATAACAAAAGGAACATGTGTAAGGGAGGAGAATTCATGTCTTTAGTAAATGCTTAATCACATCGAAGTTGCAATTTACAACACCCGCCAGCCAATCCCAGCCACGGCACGTCCACCGCATCATACTGACCACACCCATCCAGCCAACCGGATGTACCGCCCCTGGAGTTATAGGAGAGACCCCTTGTCCCTCCCCCTGGGCGACCTCATCCGATTATGGCACCGCCCCCTAAGGACCTTACATTTACTGCTCACCAGTCATGACCTTACCGCCACAGGCCAGCGTAGTTGCCCGACTATCTGGCGCCCCACTCCTGTTGCCCTGAAAGGTCATGCCCCGCCCTTACACTCCCTAGCCAAGCTATGACATTTTCTAACATTATTTCATTACCTAACCTAGTCAAGTGGACCCCGTCTTTTAAGAAGCGCGGTTCTCCCCTGACACACCCTTGTGCAATGTTCTGTAATTGAGGGGATCTGAACAGTTTCCCAATTTTATTGTTGACCCTCCTTACCGAGTGATTCAACGCTTTCACAGAATTCCCCCCTCCATTTACATCTGGGATCATCTGCGACCAAACAATGGTGCAGCCCTGGCATGCCTTCGCTAACCAGCCAACTTCGGAGATTATGTCCGCCATCAAGACCCTTCTGCCCAATGTTACCAAGTCATTCCCACCTAAATGCAAAATAACTATTGTGGGCGGAGGACTGTGTCTATTCAAAAGACCTGTCATAAAACCCCTAAACTGACTGATGCAGAGGCCCCGTTTTCCATGAAAAGATACTTTGAAACCATCCTGCTTAGCTCTTTGTCTGTAATTACCGGAAAGGAAAACAGATTTCATACGCCGTATATAAGAATGACCAATGACCCACACATTCTGTGTTCCTTTGCCCTGCGGTTTTAACCACCGTTGAGAAGAATCTTGCTGTTGTGGCGATGCCAGTTTCCCCCCGCGTGACAGGTTCGAGAAACTGAAAGCAAACAAACAAAACAAGACAGGCATCAGTCCACAATTGTATCTTCACAACATGTGCAGCCGCATATAACGCTTATAACTATTAGAAGCCCATCGTTCAATCTTCTTTACACTATTGCTATGCAAGCCCCTAGCCGTTGCCTCTGTGGAAGCCCCTATCCTGAATGAATGAGTCCCAAAGTCCTTTGGATTCTGACCTGCCTTGCTGATCGCCATGGCCAATACCCTTTTAAACTGGAACATGGTAAGTGGGGTACCATCAGCATGTAGCAACAATGTCCCACCTACCGCACTGCTCCTCTGTCTGAGGTAAGCTTCTAGGTGCATCACTGGGCAACATGGATTGTTTTGTGCCCTGTGAAGTACCACCCCTTCACCCCGAGCTTCCTGATCGGTTTTTGATTTTTTAATGGTTAGTAGCAAAGCGTCCCCCTGTATCTTCATGTACTCCAGTAGGAGCCCACCCTGTACATCCAACTTGTTGCGTGCCACCAATTCCCCCACCCTGAATGCCCCATAGAAAGCTAATGCAAAGGCAGCTCTGAATAGTATTGCCTCCCCTATTGAACTGCAGATGGCGCCGAATGCCGTTAGCAGAGCATTCAGCCGCTCCAAATCAATCGGCTGCCTGGTGTCAGGATCAGCCCCCTGGATGCGTCGCCACCCCTTCAATGCCTTTCTTACAATGAAACTGTTCGTGGGATCTTTTGTGTCCCTGATCTGTGGAAAGAAAGAAACCGCTGCTACATGTCCCCTGGCTGTCGCCGCGGAGCGCCCCTCCCTATTCAAATTGTCTAAATACAAGAGGAATGCACTCGACTTATACCAGCTATCCGCCCAGTCCTGCCCCAAAAAAGTGCAGTAAGACCAAAACGCCCCTTCGTAAGCTTTCCTGGTCCTGGGTGCTAGGCTAGCAGCCACGAGGTTCTGTAGTTGGGGGCACCAATCTGCCAGAGTACTTCCAGGAAGTGTGTTGGTGCTGTCTCTGCAGATGGTAGATGTTCCCTGAAAACCTGCATCTTGAAGCGAGAGAGTGCGTCAGCAGCATTATTCAGCACCCCCGGGACATGTTTAGCCTTAAACTGTATGTTCAGCACTATCTCTTTCAACAGGCGGAGAATCATTTTGCACCTTGCCGCCTGTTGATTGATGCATTCGACCACTGTCATGTTATCCGACCAAAAAATTACCGATTGATTTTGCAGATGATGGGGCCAAACCGCCAATGCCACCCAAATGGAAAACAGTTCCAAGAAACCTATGTTGGCTGTTAAAGTACTCTCGACCCACCAATCCGGCCACTGTTGCACCACCCACTGGTTCCCGAGTATGGCACCAAATCCCACACTGCCCGCAGCATCAGTCCATAAACCTAACTCCGCGGAAGTAGTGGGGGGACCGGGCCTCACTACCCTGCCGTTGAAACCCTCCAGAAATGCGATCCAAATCTGCATGTCCTGGTGAACCTCAGACGACAGTCTTGTGTAATGATGTTTTTCGTGTAGGCCTGTCATGGCCTGTAAGATGGAACGTGAGAATGGTCGTGCAATAGGTATTACCCTTAGCGCAAAGTTCAACTGTCCCACTGCCTGTTGCAGCTGGTGTAAGGTTACTTTATCTTTTGACAGACATTTTTGCAGTACTGCACGAAATTTCCTTATTTTTTCTTCAGGAAACCTAAAACACCCTTGTACTGAGTCCAATTCAATGCCTAAAAAATTCAATTGTGGTTGCTGGCCCCACTGTCTTCCCCGATGCCAGAGGGACCCCAAATGTACGCATGAGCACGCAAAATTCCTCCAATGCCCCTGCGCATTCCCGGGAGCCCGTCGACCCCAGAAAGAGAAAGTCATCAAGATAATGCATGACAAATTGGTGTCCAGTCGCCTGCCTGAAAACCCATTCCAAAAATGAACTACATTTTTCAAAGTAAGCACAGGAAACAGAACAACCCATGGGCATGCACCTATCCATGTAGAATTTTCCTTGAAATGAAAAACCTAACAGATGGTGATCTAAAGGATGAACCGGCAGCAGCCGGAATGCGGATTCAACATCTGATTTGGCTAGCAAGGCCCCTGGTCCCAAAACCCTTAAAATCTCCACCGCCTGGTCAAAGGAAGCATATTTTACGGTGCAGAGTTCCTCATTGATGGCGTCATTTAATGAATTGCCTCTAGGGGCTGATAGATTATGAATCAACCTGACCTCGCCCTCTTCTTTCTTTGGGACCACCCCAGGGCGGAGCAGACAAAGTTTGGCACAGGGACGAAGTCAAATGGACCCACGCTATTCTACCCAGGCGCAAATCCTTATACATTTTTTGTGCTGCAACCCCTGGGTTTGATCTTACCGACAGCTGATTTTTACACTCTGGTGTCCCTGTGTAATTCCCAACTGGAACCCTAAAACCATACAAAAACCCTTCCTGTAACATCCTAGCTGTGGCATGATCTGGGTACCTATTTAACCAAGGAGTCATAGCAAATACGTCAATGGGTGAATGCGTTACCATTTTTTCTTTTTCCTTATTCTTGTTTCTTCCTCCCTCTATTTCCTGAAAAGGCATTCCCTTTTTTAAGGCATTTTGACTCTGGGTGAGAGGGGTGATTACATATGGAGCATGCGTGCCTGAATTTACAAGTGCCTTGGGCTTTGGTGCATGACTATCTATTGAAATCCCAGCATACTCCTTTTCGCCTCCCCATTCCCTGTACCCGGGGCCGTGCCCCCGGTTTGTGTTGGCCGAAAGGACTGAGGTGGCTGAGAAATGTGACCCTTGCCCCAATTTTGCCCTGCATTGCCCGGCTGCCCTGGGCCAAACTGGTCAAACCATGAGATATAATCCACCCGGTCCCATGTCAGTGAAGGGTCAAATTCTTTTGCCTTCCTGAAATTCATGTCGTATTCTTTCCAACCTACGCCACCATATTTATCATGTGTCATCGTTACCCTGCTCTGGTAACACGCCATTTCTGCTTGCATATTAGGCGAACGCTCAGCTATTATGGCCATAAACACTGAGAAAGCCCTTATCAAATTAGTCAATGTCTCCTCCACCCTGAATCTTGACATTTTTACCCGCCACTCACTGGGAAGCATCCAATCTTTTTGCCTCTTAGCATACTCCATTTCCCTGTTATCCACAAGTAAAGAAAACATATTGACATACGCACCAGACCATATCAACCAGGTCCTTACCTGTACGCTGGGGGTACACAAGCTGGCCGTAAGCACCACGCAACCGGGACCGCACCACACCAGCGAGCCTGGGTGGTAAGCGAGCGAACTCTAGCCCAGCGGCCCACAGAAGCAGTGAAGTGCAGGCCTGCCTGTGTCCCCATAATGCGACACCCTCTGTCTCGCCTCCTTCTTGCGTAGCGTGATGCGCACCCCCTGAGTATTCCTACGATGAAAATCAAATTAGCATATGCATTGTACAATTAGCAACCACAATCTTTGCTAATGAAATCGGGGCTCCCCTGATGCAGCAAATGTCCGCTATGAGGAACAGACTCAGAACTTTTGTTTAAAAAGGAGATTTAACTGAACAGAATCAATGGGAATTAAACCTGTAACCTTGAGAGTAAGAGTCTCAGACCTTCACCATTAGGCTACAGTGACTCTTTTGAAGGCATGCTATTTTTTACCCCTCAAATTTAAAATTTTCATTAGGAGCTGGCTGGCCACACAGGGACATGCACCCTGTAGCCTCAATTTAACAACAGATCTGCCTGAACAGCATCAATGAGGAATTGAGCCTGTAACCTTGAGAGTACGAGTCTCAGACCTTAAACCTGTACCCTCAATTAAAAGAGATCTGCCTGTACAGAACCAATGTGAATTCAGCCTGTAACCTTGAGAGTACGAGTCTCAGACCTTATCCATTAGGTCACCGTGACTCTACAATTAAAATCCGCTGCTCCACTGAGTTTGCGTAAATCCTTCGCCCCACGTACCTTGTCAGCACGTGCACGCGCTTCACACAAACCCCTGGGGCTCCCTGGCCGCTCGAGCCGGTAATTACTGCTCCGCGCTGCTCCCGCTCACTCCGATGCGATCTTCGTAATCGGCAGCGCTCCTCGCTGCCCACGTTCCGCTGCACTCCTCCGTCGCCCAGTAAGCGAGTCGCCCTCTTCGACCACACCTCACCAAACAGGAACCGCCGGCCAAAATGCGAAAAAACCTGCAAGACAAAAATAAACAAAGGTTGGCAGCCTCCTAGAGGCTGAGTGCAGCAGGCCTGAGAGCGCGGGACAAAGAGTCCGAGTCCCGCGCTCCCCGGCCTTTTATCGATACTACTGGGGCAAACCGGTTCTAACCCACCCACCCCCTGTCCCCCCTTGACCCGGAAGCGCCTTAATCGCTTCCGGGCCAAGGGGTAGCACCTGCCAGCCAATCCCAGCCGCGGCGCGTCCACCACGTCATACTGACACGGTGGAGCGCGCCGGGCCCGGGAGAGCAGGTGAGGGGGGGAGGGGGTCAGCGCCCCGCCATACTAGCAGCAGGGCCGATACCAGCCCGCCTTTCTCTTCTCACTGCCGCTGCCTTCAGCACTCGACGAACCATCAGAATTACAACTGAATTTAGCTACACAGAAATACTCACAGCCTGCGCTGGGTTGCCTTAGTTACAAGTTCTGACCTTTAGAAAACTATTGTTAATTTGCAAAAACTCTTCATCTTCGGGGCGTTCTTTTTGTTAAAACAAAAAGACAAACACAGGTAGGTGACTGTGTGTTTATCCCGGTGTGTCCACTTTTGTACCTTTGGCGTTTGGAGTCATGAATGCCTTTTTAAACTACTTGGAAGAATGCACACTCCTCCAAAAAGAATACGATAACAAGAAACATACAAAATTCATATAGCTACACACCAGCTGAAATACTGCAAACCCTGTAAAGCGTTAAACACCTCCAATGCTGCAACTCATACACAGCGATTAGCAATTTATCGCCGTGAGGTCATGTAAGTGATAACAGGCACTGCGCTAACCAGACCTGCCTAATTTAACAACGATATACAGCGACGAGTCGATGTGTTAGAAACCTGCTTGCGTGGTACCCGCAAGCCAGAAGGAATGGCACAAGTACGCGCTTTCTGGTTTCGACAGGGTATGAAGCGCTACACAGCTGCTTCAGTGCAACACGTGCAAGCATGAGCACGGTGAAGGAAGGGGTGAGTTTAAAATGCAAGACTGTGGAAAATAACCGCTGCACAGCTATCTGTTCCCCTTATGTATGTCCAAGCATGCAGGTAAACCCGATAAAAGCGGAGCGCTCACTGGTAGACAGAGCAGTAAAGAGAGACAGCAGGTCCCATCAATGCCCTTTCAGAGTAGTACCAATTAAGAAAAATACTTTAACCTTCTGTTGCTGGCTGGACGTGCCTTTTTCTTTCACTTGTAAATAGAGCTATCTGCACTAACTTCCCTCCATTAGGGTCCCCGGAAGATAGGGGATTGCTGGCTGACTGAATTTGAATTAGTTTTATGAAGAAAAAGAAACGCTAGAATCCGTTTAACGTTTTTGTGTTCATATTTAGAATTCCTTTGAGCACGATAGCCCCGCCCCCTCACAGGTGCATGCATTTGCTGTGGGTTCTTTAAATTGGTAGGTGGAGATATGCGAGCGAGTGGTTGCTGTGCTGTGCAAAAATGCACAAAGCTCATGAAAGAGTGACAAACACGGCAATGGAAACGGCTATTACTGTACGGACACTCTGACCTTGTGTTGATGACAAACTCTTATTATGGTGGAAGTAAACATTAGCCTGCTGGGCCAATAAAAGTGCATTTTTTTTTGTATCATCTCGATCTCTATTGCTGTTAATATGCTGCCAGATAATTCCTCCCGTGGCGGTCCCTGGAACAGTAGTTGTTTGTTGAAGATATTATGCTGCCTTTTATTCATCCGAGAAATTGATCTGCCTTCTAATGGGCATATTCTTTTTATGGCACTGAAAATCGTTGCTGGCTTTTAAAAACCAACTTACATCTCAGCACAATCAATGCTTGTTAAAAAGACACTTAGCAATTTTAAAACTTGGAATACATTTCATTTTGCAAGAATACCATTGGAATGTGAGTGAATGGGACTCACCATAGCACTTACGCCGCCACCGCCAGGAGTCAGATTAAGCAGGCAGCGCCGCCACCGCCAGGAGTCATTGGCAGTTACTCGCAGCGTCGCCGCAACAACAACGGGACTACAATTCCCGGCACCACCAGCGGCGGCGCGGAAATAACGTACGAACAGCGCCAGGAGGCGCATTTAAACCGCGATAAGGCCGGCGGAGCGGGGGGACTCACCATCGCACTTACGCCGCCGCCACCGCCAGGAGTCAGATTAAGCAGGCAGCGCCGCCACCGCCAGGAGTCATTGGCAGTTACTCGCAGCGTCGCCGCAACGACAACGGGACTACAATTCCCGGCACCACCAGCGGCGGCGCGGAAATCACGTACGAACAGCGCCAGGAGGCGCATTTAAACCGCGATAAGGCCCGCTGCGCGGGACACGCGAGGGCGTGCGCCAGGCCAAGCCCGGGCAAAGGGCGGGCCGTCTGTGGCCGTCCGGGGCTGGCCGTGGCTGGTCTGGGCCATTGACTTTGTCGTGTGGATCGAGGACTGTGTGAGCCCTTTATTTTTTTGTTTTTTAATTTATTTGATGTTAGAATTGTGTTTGGGCTATTATTCTTGATTTTATCTTAACTGATCGCATTTATTATCTGTGATTTGGTGTCATTCATGATAGTATAGGTGCTTTTATTTCTTGATTTGATTCAGTAGGTTATTAAACTTATTGTAGTCATGTCCAAACCTAAACCCACAGGGCCAGCAACGTTAGATAATTAATTAGTGAAGGTAGTTAATAAAATTAATTATGAACGTCGACTTTCACTCAGTCAGGGAAGCCCTTCTGAATCCCTGTTTACCTTGTCTTCTCCCCCAGATGTATCAGTACTAGATGTCAGCCCAGTCCGTGACCCACAGCAGATTATAGGTGATGAGTCAGTGCCAAGGATCTTTAATGGATCGGTGGATAATGACTTGTGTGATATCCTGGAGATTCTCCCCCGATGCCTAGAGCAGTAAGGGCGTGTCGGAAAGCACCAGCGAAGCGAGGGGGTAACAAAAAAGTTAAGAAAACCCAACTACCTCCTAAAAATATAATGGGGGGGAAGAAACTCAAGAATCAGTGGGCTACGCTCAGCTGAATCCAGAACAATTTAATTTGTGGGCCAGCCTTATTGATGCCAAATTGGATAGAATTATTTCACCACTGGTGGCCAAATTAGATCAAATTTCAGCGGAAGTCACTAGATTGGCCCAGCTCCTGGATGCTAAAACCGTTAGTACGGGAATCTCAATGACTACTGATTTAAGCCTCAATAAGAGGAAAGAGGTTGTAACTTTATCTGTGCAGGGGACCGAAGCTAACCAATTAGCTGTACCATCCGTTGAGGGGATTAGAGTTAACAAACCGGTTGCTCCTCTTCAACAGTATCCAGTGAGCCAACTGCGTCAAATTAACCCCATAGCTGAAAGCAATGAGGGCTGGACTGAGGTAAAAAGAAAGGATTCTGTTAACCTCCCACCAGATTGTGCCCCTTACGTGGTGGTGTTAACAAATGTTCCACGGATTGATTCTATGTCCCAGTCCCAGTTTGAATCTCATGATTCATTGAAAAACAAAACTGTTGCCTGGTTACATAAGCATTGTGGATTTCCTACGGCCCTTTCTAATGATATATTAACTACAAGAAGGGTCAATTGGGTGGGCAATTCTAGAAAGACTTGTAATGGCGACTGTGTTATTGTTAATTTTAAACACCCTCAACACGTCGCCACAGTCTTACTTAGATTAGCCTCCCTACCACTTACGGATTCTGGCGTTTGGGCGCGCCCGTTAGGTTTTTTCTATAGCCATCTTATCAACATTCCTCCAAATGACCACGATACTCCCTGGTTATCCCAGTCGACTTTACGGCAGGGTTTAACCATCCCCCTGCATAATCGTTTTGCCGTCTTTAACAGTTTGGACTCTAACGACTGACATAACCCTGAGTGTTTGACCCCCCTGGTTGAGTATACGTATAATTCAAGTTCTGACTGTATTAATAGTAATTCAGATACGGTGCCTACCAGGGTGGAGTTGAACCTTGATAATGACGGTAGGGGGTTAGTTAATGAAAGCCAGGATGTTCATACTATATCAGCTAGGATTAATGCTGGGGGTAATGGAACTGTTATAGTTAGTTGGAATGTTGCAGGGTTAAAATCAAAAGGGAGTGTTCTGGGCTGGCAGAATTTTATTAATTCCTTTGATATTATATGTTTTCAGGAGACTTGGTGCAGGGAAGAAATTAACTATGAGGGGGTTGCCTCTTACAATTTGGTGGCCAAGGGTATTGGGCCAGAAAGAGCAAAAGGGGGCCTATTGATTCTTGTGTCAATTCACCGCCCGATAACAGTAAAAAGATATCTAACTGTTGGTGAATATGCCCAGATTCTTTGGTTAATAGAGGAACATGACCATAACATTTTATTGATAATCTATTATAATAATATTTTTGATAGTTCCAGGGATGCCATCGTTCGCGATCTGGCAAGTGCCATCGATAATCTGAACCCAGATGCTAATATTACTTTTGATTTTATCTGGCTTGGCGACTTTAATATCCCTTTATGTAAATTGTCAATTGAAAATGTTTGTGGACTTGTAAATGAGGAGGGGGTGGAGCTCCTACATTTTTGTCATAACAATTATGGGGATCTTTTGAATTATTGTTTGGGTTTCTATGATCTAGAAATTTTAGGTCTCCCTAGGGACCATTTAGGTCAAATCATTCCCACCTTTAAGGGTCATCACTCTTGTTCAGTTATTGACCATGTGATTGTTTCCTCTAATATCGTATCATGTTGTGCTCCACCTAGGATTGAAGAAACTACCCTAAGTGACCATAACTGTATTATTTTGGAAACAACCTTTTGGGCTGATAGTAGTGTCAAAATGGGCGCCATTGTCTCTAATATAGAGCCTTACAGATCTAATGGTCCTCGGTTAAGATGGGATGGGGATAAAGCTAGCGATCTACTTGGCATTATTGTGAGGGACTGTCTACATAGTATTAGTGTAATTCTTACAAATCCTACTGACGAACCGCAGATGTTAAATGCTTTTAAGGTTATTAATTTAACAATTGAGGCCAGGTTTACTAAAACCAAGGGGGGCCTGCGTAGGAATGCCCCAAGGTGGTTTGACCACAAGTGTACTCGATCATTGACTGAATTAAAAATCGGGCTTGCTAAAAAACCCAGGGATACTGAGTTTGTTGTGAAACTAAGGTCAGCTTATAAACTTGCTTTAAGGCGAAGGAAGGGTGAGTTACAGCAGTTGGCATGGGATTTGCTTAATCAAGCTGCGGAACTTTCCAATAGTACCCTATTTTGGGCCACTGTTAATTCCCCTTTTATCAAGGATGAGATTACCCCAATGTTGACCTCTAATGTTTCCAGTGATGACTGGGTTACCCATTTCTCTAATATTTTTAATTCTAACAGTTGTATTGGCACTAATTGTAATAGTTGGCCTATTTTTCCGTTAAATATTACTGTTAGCGAGGTTGAATCTGCTATTCATGCTAGCAAGGGGCGCAAAGCCCAGGGCCCAGATGGGGTGCCTATTGATGTGTATAAAGGGGCCCCTGATATGTGGAGCCCTATGTTGGCAACAGTTTTTAACGCTGCCATATGTACTAACACCCCCGAAACTTGGGGGGAATCAATTATCATTCCAATACATAAAAAAGGTAGCAGGTCCGACGTTAAAAACTATCGGCCAATTTCTCTTCTAGACTCGTCGGTCAAGATCATGAGCAGAATTTTGCTCATGAGGTTGGAGGAATGGGCAGAGCAAGAGGGAATCCTTGCTGATAGCCAGTATGGATTTAGAAAAGGGAGGGGCACACTTGATCAGTGCCTTAATCTTGATCTACTGATCGGGAAATATACTGAGGCCAAATCAGGTTCACTTTACCTCTGTTTTGCGGACCTCAGTAGTGCATTCGATTTGGTTGATCATTCGATACTTTGGCCGACCCTATTGCAGTTAGGTGCGCCAGAAGGTATAATTTATTTTCTGGCCAGACTGTACGAGAACCTAAAAACTTGTGTACGCTTTGGGTCCAAGGGCGAATGCACCACCAAATTTAGTGTAAAAAGAGGCATCAGACAGGGCTGCGTATTGGCCCCCCTTCTTTTTATCTTATTTATTAACGGAGTCGACGCTATTTTAAAAACAATACAAGCAGATGCCCCACAGATTAAAGGATTACCTGTGCCAGTGTTGTTATACGCTGATGACGCTGTCCTACTTTCAAGAACCCCATTAGGATTGCAGCGTCTGATTGATAGATTCACTTATTTTATAGAGGATAGGAGGTTGACTATCAATAAAAAGAAAACGTATATCATGATTTGTGGGGCCAACGGTAAAACTAAATGCAAATCTGCTAAATTTTCCTTTTTTATTGATAAGGAGAAGGTGCTTCAGGTTGATACCTTTTGTTATCTTGGTATTACCTTTTCTTATGATAGAAAGTGGCTCAATGAACTGAAAAATATTCGTATTAAAATGGCCAAAAATGCCTGCGGCATTTTTAGATTTGCTGCAAAGATCGGGGATCGACGTGCCAGGGATATGCTTAAGATTTATCAGGCGAGGTGTGTTAGCATCGCCCTGTATGGGGCTGGCGTTTGGGGTTATTTTCCTGTTTGTCTTTTGCAGATAGAGGAAAATGCCTTTTTAAACAAACTTTTGTTACTATCACCCTCTGCATGTACCGATCTTATCCACCGAGAACTTGATATTAATTTTCTTACCGATCAATTATCCTTGAGGCCACTTATGATCTGGCGTTCTATCTGGCTCCAAGAAGAAAAATCGTTTAATAGATCGATTATTCAGGATTGTCTCATGCTGGATAAGTTTATGAATATACCCCGGTTAAAATATGTGGTCAGTTGTTTCTTCGAAGTCTTTAATGTAAATATTTTGGTGGATCCTAATGCAGCATCTCTTATAACAAAACAAGAGTTAAAAATAAAAATTTTGGCATTTGCTGCTAGGAAACGGCCCATTGCCAACGGTTCCCTGTCTACTGTTATGTTTTATAACAAGTATAACTTCGTTGAGGGCCTACCTAGCTATCTAGTATGGGTAACGAGGTTCTCCCATAAGTTCGTGCTGACTAGATTAAGGCTTAGTATCGTCCATCACCTAGTGGCACATCCAACATTAAAGAAATACCCGCAGGGGCCTTGTATGTGTGATGGCGTTTCCAAACAGAGCACTGTGCACTTTCTCCTCATTTGTAAATTGTACATGAATTTTCGTATTGCCTATTTAAAACCTATGTTTCTTAAATATGGCACTTGTACTGTTAATGATGCTATGAGTTTAATTTTTAACCTACAATGCGTCGATATCTGTTATTTTACTGCTATGTTTTTAACTCAATCTATTAAGGCCAGGACAAGCATGTGTTTTTAAATTTATTGTGTCTGTCTTGTGTAGCCTGTGGTTCCCAATTTGTTTTATTTGATATTAAAGTGTATTTGTATTTTTATTTATTTTGTGCTTTTATGGTCATTTTTATATGCACGAATAAAGCTCCATGAATTGAATTGAATTGAGTGAATGATAGTAAATTGTAGTAAAATTATTCTAATCGGTCTCTTGGTTTTTTTAAAGATATTAAATGCAGAAACATCTCATTTTACAAAGCACTCAAAACAATGCCATATAATGTATACCCCGAAGAAATACAGCAACGCACATCCAACTTTGATATGGAAATTTAAGGAATACAAAATGATGAGAGCAGAAGCCAGGAGTTAAATATGGGAGATACAGCTCATTTTGGGAATTGCCCAGAAGGGTATAGAGATGCAGAAACCTATTTCAAAGTTCTTTTGTCTCATATTCTGGGAACAGACTCAAGTGAACTCAATTAATATAGACAATTTCAACACTTTAAGGGGTCCATTACAGGTGGGGCAGAGAGTGTACCACCCCTCCCGATTACAAGTTTTACAAGTCCAGGAAAGCATCCAGTAAAACACCATGGGGCAGATTTATGAGGTTTTGCCGTAGGGAAGCGCAGCAGGCCTTCCTGCTGCGCTTCCCTACGGCAAAAGAAAAGGGCAGGGATGCGCCGGATCTATAAAATGCGGCGCATTCCTGTCCTTTTCCCCTGCGCTGGCGCACAATGGGCTGCCGTGCGCCAACGCAGGCACCTCTGCACCATGGTGCAAGGGTGCCTGCGTTGCGGAGATGAATATTTTTGTACAGGAAGGGAAACCTTTCTGTACAAAAATAATCACAAGAGATTTTTTCTCTTTGTATGGGTGCTGCAGAATGCAGCACACTTAGAAAAAGGAAAAACGAGGAGAAAAAAGATATTTCTCCCCGTTGCGCCTCCCTTACGCCTCCCCTGGGGAGGCGGAAGCTTTTGGCGCTGCCTCAGATTTACAATTTCTCGTAAATCTGGGGCAGTGTCAAAAGGCCATGGATGTTGCTGGGAACGCCCCCAGCAACACCCATTGCACGCCCCTTTAACGCAGAACACTGCGTTACAGGGACTGATATTTATGAGGCAGCATTAAGCCACAAAAAGTGGCTCAGTGCTGCCTGATAAATATCACGCAGGCTTCTGCACCACGGAACGTCAGAAATAGTGGCGTTCCGATGGCGCAACGGGCCTCATAAATCTGCCCCCATGTGTTTCTGCCCACAGAGGGGGTCTGGAATCGTAAACTACATGTCGTTCCCCATTTAACATTTGAAAACCTCTGATGACCGGCAGTCAAGTAAGAGATACAGTCTAGAACAGTTATACCACAAAAGCCCAGTTTACAGATGCCACTATGGGAATATCCAGAACTCAAGGCATTGGTCGTCTCACAAGGCTGTGGATGGAAGCTGTGATGCTCTAGTTGGGAGACTTGTATGACCAGGGTGCATTAAATGCATCCAGGTATAGTGGAACAATATGGGGTGAACCATGGCCAATTCCTGACACACAGCACTGATGCACGTGGTTCGTACTGTATCGGGCTAGGTGGAACCCTTAAATGGGGAGTTATTACAATGCTTGCTAACTCATAGTTACAGAAGGCGGGCTGTGACAATGTTTTATACTGCCCTGTGGAGGCAGTTTTCATCCCAGTGCCTGGAAATCCATGACAGATGGTCTATCTGCTTGACCCAAAAGCTATCCTGCAAGCAGTGAGCAGCAGCGAAGGAGTTCATTAAAAGTGTCCCTTAATCCTAGGTGGAAACTCACGTGGGTCCATTATCTACAATGGGCCTACCTTACGCCAAAGCGTATAGGGCTCATGTTCCTGGGGGCATACTCACAATCTCACAGGTGCGGGCAGCTGGAGGCACATTTTTTTCACATGGTGTGGGAGGGTCTTCTTGTTGCAAAGGTATTGGAGGAGGTATTTATGGAAATGGGTTGTGCAGTGCTAATGCTTGAAGACCCAACTTAAATTTGGTGAAAGTGAACAAAGTTGGATCTTGTTAGGACCCAACAACCCCAGATAAAATCATTGACAGGTAGATCCTATACCTGATACTTCTCATAGGTAGAGGAAAACCACTGCTGCAGCTGATAACACGTATTTTAAGAGCCAATTTCAATTGCTGAAGCCCTGTGACCCAAGTGTCCAAGCACAATATATAAGGACGGAGAGGGGCATGAAGCTCTAATGCTCTGCATTGATGCAACACTCTGTTTTTTAAAGCAGTCATAAAAGCACAACAAATCAATTACATTTCATATTAATTTTACATTAAGAAATGACAGAAAATTTTAAAACTCTACTCAATGAGTACAGAAGTCAAGGTATCAATAATACCAATTAATTTTCTATTATAAAATCACACACCCACAAGGAGACGTACACAAGTTATGACTCAGTGATTGTAGTACGTTTCCTAGGATAAAACGCCTTTTTTAAAAACATAGCTACTCTCCATGCTGTGTGCTCGTTTTCCAGTAGCTGGAGTAAAATCAGGACTGGGCGACACTGTCTTAACCCTGAGTTTCTTAAAAATTGAATTTTCCAAATTTTCCTTGGGTCAATATAACATTTGTAAAACAGGACTAGGTGAATTGTGGATTGTTTGCAGGTGTTATCACACGGACATAAAGGCAATACTTGGGACCAACCATTCATTTTCGGCCAAGACAATAATCTGTGAACGTTACCCAGTCTGAATCTTGTTAAAAGAAATCTGTCTAATGATCCGGGTACAAAGATTAGGTACGGCTCCAATTCCGGGGCTGTGATTAGCAACATGCTGATTTTGGGAACTTCCCCTGCCATTCTGCTGGATTCCATAAATTGGAGACCCTGTCTTGATTGGGATTGCCAGTAAAGTGGTTGGATCTGATAAAAACTCTGGATGTCCCAAATCGTTCATATAATCGTGTACGAACTTGATTCAGGGAATCAGTAGCGCCCCTTCCAGCCTCAAGCTATCTTCAAGGATCTCTCTATTAAACTTTGTCTGATCTTTACACCAAACTCTGTGCCACAGAAGTATTGGCTCTAATTTTATGAGATCAGCGATATATGGGAGACCCAACTCCTCATGGCAAATATAGGAGGATGTACTCGGGGTGCTGAGAGAATGTACCTTAAAAAAGAAGTTTTTACAATTTGGGGTGGGAGAGTGTTTGCGAAACCCCACACCACTGCCCCATAAGATGCTATTGTAAGACACTTGGCCATGTATATTTTCAGGAGTTCTGTGGGTGGTTTCCTTCCTAGCTTTTTAGCAAAGGTTACTAGGGCTGAAGTTACTCTGCTAAATGCCAATTTTTTGGTGGAAATGATTTGAGCCCATGTGTCTTTATGATTAAATAAAATACCTAGATAGGAAACATTTTTAGTTGAAACTAACTTCTTCCCAGCAACAAATATTTCACGTGTCCTCTGTGTCCCTTGCCTACATCTCATAACAAAGGTCTTTGAGATGTTTATAATAAGACCAAGGTCCGTCAGGGGACAGGGTTCTGTGAACGGATGGCAGGTGCTGTAATAGCTCAGGCTGGTTTGAGTTTTATCTCCTGGAATGTAAATGGCTTGAGATGCATACGGAGGCAAAGATAAATAATGAAATATCTGGAGCTTGCAGAAGCACGGGTTTGCCTCCTGCAGGAAACTCACTTGACTGCCGGGGAGTCGAATAAACTATTCTCAGGAATAACCTGGATTAAAGCCTATTGTGTCTCGGATCAAAACATCAACAGCCGTGGAGTGGCAGTTCTGGTTAAGCGGGGGTTAACTTGTTCGATCAAATCTATTCAGACCGATCAATCAGGGAGGTAGGTGATCGCGCAGTTGGATTTTGGGGGCTCCGTTTTAACGTGTGCTTCATTTTACGGTCCGAATGTTGATGATCCCTCCTATATTGTAAAGTTACAGTCTAGGCTCATGTTGGAAACTCCTCCTGTAATTGTTGTAGGAGATTTTAATGCCCTGTTAGACCCCCATAAAGATAGGTCGAATCAGAGGCGTTAAATTGGGACACCCTTGATTAGACGTGCAATGAAGAATCTGATCCATGATTTAGGTCTGGCTGATGTCTGGAGGCATATGAAAGGGGACAGGGCTGGGTTTACATTCCATAGTAAGAGATACCATAATTTTTCCAGGATCGATTACCTGCTAGCTAGTAAGAGTTGACTTGATAAAGGATTAGATATCTCTATTCTCCCTAGTCATTTATCGGATCATTCTCCGGTTTCATGTGTCATTAAAAATGTAACTAAAAAAACCCAATCGAGATGGACACTTAGCAGGGGAAGGCTAGATGATCTAGAAATAATTCAGGCAATTAAAATGTCATCTTTGGAGTTTTTCGACTTCAACATAGGCTCAGAAGCCATAGAGGTTGTTTGGGATGCCTTTAAGGCCATTTTGAGAGGCCGATTACACAGCCTCATTAGCTCCAAAAATTGTGCTGAAGGACGCAAATTAAAATTAGGTGAGGAAGATTGGTTTATTAGAATTTGAGCTCCTTAAGTCATCAAAATTTCCTGAAAGACAAAGTAAGGTGCAGATGGAACTCGAACAGGCCAGACAAAACTATAGAGGAATATTAGAAAATAAGTGTAAGGCCCAATGGGAAAGGAAGAAAATGGAGAATTATGAATATGGGCAGAAGGCTGGCGCTCTCCTGGCATGGAAGGCTAGATCTGATCGCTCGAAAAATGACATTGACGAGCTGGAGATAAATAGTCAAGGGGATAAATCGACCAATATGGGTGATATACAAAATTCCATGCTTACTCTATTTTCGGATCTCTATAGGGAGAATGTATTCCCCTCTAAACAACTAATTTGTGATTGGCTGAACACAAAATCACTCTCTTTGTTAACTCAGGCTAGTAAAGACTTCCTCGACTCTCCAATTGCGTTGGAGGAGATAAGAACTCAAAAAAGATTTCTAAAAACAACAAAGCCTCTGGTACAGATGCCCTGCCAAATGAAGTTTACAAGTCCCTCTCCGAAGAAGTAACCCCAGTTTTGGGATCCCTGTTTCGTTCAATTTATAGTCTAACAGGTCAAATCCCAAGTTCCTGGATGGAGGCAACTATTGTCTTAATTCTTAAGCCTGGGAAGGATCCTGCTAAAGCGGACTCTTACCGCCCGATCTCCCTGCTGAATGCAGATTATAAGATCTTTATGGGCATTTTGGCAGGGAGACTGGGTAAATTAGTTTCCGGACTGGTCAATACAGACCAGAAAGGGTTTATTAATGGGAGATACATTCAGGAACAGACCCAGCTCCTTATCGGAAATATCGACTTGGCGACTTCTCGGACGGAATCCTTGGCAGTGGTCGCGTTAGACGCTGCCAAGGCTTTCGACAGGGTGTGTTGGACCTACCTCTGGGAGGTATTGGAGGAGATGGGTTTTGGTCCAATTTTTATCCACACCCTGAGAGGATGTTACCAGGGAGCTTCAACTAAAATCCTTATCAATGGCTCACTTACTTCTAGTTTTGAAATTCAAAGATGGACTAGGCAGGGCTATCCTATTTCACCCCTGCAATTCGATTTGTACATTGAGCCTTTGACTCGGGCTATAAGGTTAGACGAGTCCATTCCTCCGTTTAAGACTCAGCAATATCAGTCCATAATTGCACTATACGCGGACGACATCATTATATATACAAATAATCCCGAGATAACTGTCATGGTTCCGCCACCCGCTACTCGAGGAGGAGGGTCAGCGGTCTAGCTCTTGCGGGTCGACGACGGAAGGCCGAAAGACTCACTTCCGGTTGATCGCGCACAAAAGCCGGGAACTCCGGCTACTGACCGCTTTGAATTCAAGTCATCGCCCTGGAAGGAGAGACGCCACTCCGGAGAAGACGAGTACCAGCCGACGGAAGGACGCGGCAGCGGACAACTACGGTTCAGGTACTGACTTTGACTAACGGCGCTTCGCCTACAGAAGAACGGCGGTCCTTGCCGTTTCAACTCGTAACTTTGCTTCCACGGCACACAGAAGGAGTGCAGTGGAACGGGGGTTCTTGCCCTCATTATAATTTGCGCAGGAGCGCTGGTTTTGTTTTATGTAATTTTGGTTCACCCACTGCCCCAGCAGGATTGGGCGCTTTATAATTTGCGCAGGAGCGCTGGTTTTGTTTTATATCATTTTTGTTCACATCGTGACCCAGCAGAATTGGGCTCTGCCTCATTTGCACAGGAGCACTGGAACAGACTACGGAGGCCAGCTGCTCGCACACCCTCGCACCAGGTAAACCAGGGTCTCATACGCACGACACATGTCAGAGGAAGCAGAAGGAACGAGCAGAACGCTAACGGTGTTCCATTCTTTCCCTCACAGCGTGTGTCCAGCGCCATCTAGACCGTGCGCCTATCTGGCTTCCACCCCGGGTACCCCCTTATCCTAGACGGAGCTACACCTCGACTAGGGCAAGGAGGGCAACGGGGTGGTGGTTCTTGTTGCCTCTGCAGGAACATCCCACCCAGCTGACGGTAAGTCGTGGGGGGGACTCTGACAATAACAATGTTAAAGGTTGGGCTTTTGCTGGAAGAGTTTGGTTTAATTTCCGGGTATTTGGCTAATTCCACCAAGACTGAGGTTATGTGTTGGAACATTGATCAGTGGAGTGGGGCCACCAGTAATACATTTAAATACCTTGGTATCATAATAGTGAAAGATCTTGAAAAAATCCCACTGATCAATTTAGAATTTTTTTTAAAGGAAATACACCAGCTTTTTGCAAGGTGGAGGAACCTTCCTTTGACCATCTTCGGGAGGGTGGATCTAGTAAAAATGATCATCCTCCCGAAGTTAACATATCTGTTTAATGCGGTTCCTTTGGGGTTTCCCAAGCATTCTATTTCCAAGGCGCAAAGTAAAATCGGGAGTTTTCTTTGTGGGGAGAAGGGCGTGAGGCAATCGTGGAAAAAACTGAGGCGCCGTTTAGCCAAAGGGGGATTGGCCCTTCCCGATATTCGTTGGTATTTGGCTGCTTTTCAATTTAAAGCTATCAGGATGCTCCTGGCCGAACCAACAGCAAGTGCCTGGGGCAAACTGTTAGGGGAGTCGGTCACTACTGAAGGAGGGGGGTGTAAGGCCAGGTTTCTCTACAAGTTTGGTTCACCAACATTTTTTAAAGAGTAAGGCTAAAGGTCGTCAAAAATGCCTTGGAAGTTTGGTATAACATTCGTACTAGATGTGGGATAGGTTGCTATTCCGATCAGGCTCCGATTTGGGACACCCCTGGGACCCCCTCTGTCTTCAGGATAGTATGGCTGTCCCCATAAAAAGAGCGGGAGTCTCCATATGGTCGGATCTGGGGGATGAAAATGGCATACCCCCCTGGGAGGTATTAAAATTAAGAATAGGCTCGGGGTTATAAAGATTTAAGTTCATTCAATTAAAATCTTGGTTTGAAACGGAAAAGGAAAATTTTAGGGGCAACGGGGAGGTGGAAGCCGTGCTTAAAACTACTCAACATCTGAAAAAGGAAATTTCAATCTGGTATAGGTTTTTGATAAACGCAGATGATGCGGATATTCCACAACAGGCGTCAGTATGGAATGACTCTGTCTTCGAAGCTGATATAGGGTATCTCCTGGAACCTTCTTTGAACTTGCTCAATAAATATACTAAATCAGCTAGCCTGAAGAAAAACAATTTTTTTGTTACCAATCGAATATATTATACTCCGGAAAAAATCTCTAAATTCGCTCCTACCCCTGAACCGAAATGCCCCAGGTGTCTGCTTCCCAAGGCCAATGATATACACATCTTTTATGAATGTTCCAAATTAGAAGTATATTGGACAGGAGTGTGTAGGTATCTATGTAAGACCTTTGGAACCGATATTGTTTTGAATACATCCTTGATCTTTTTTGCTAATGATCAGGTGTCCACTGCATGTCTGGAACAGTCTCAAAGAGGTTTACTGCTATGGACTCCACCCAGGTGTTGGGGAAAGTAAACTTGATGCTGGCGTTAATAACTTGGGTCAATAGGGGCCCCCAAAAAGGCACGTTAAATTTAAACAAATCAACTGGTACCACGTCAGGTCCCAGTGCCTAACCTCCAAAACTAAGTGCCAAGGCCCTATTCACTTCTTCCAAGGTAATTTTAAGATCAACCCGGTCAGAAATGTCACTGGTGGTGTCAACCAGTGTCAATCCCTGGTTTCCTTGGTCGCTATACAGCCCAGAAAAGTGGGTAATCCAAGTTTCTTCAGAAATAGCTATTTCTACTAATGGGCCATCATTTGAGGATAGAAAAGGGGCCCTCAGGACTTTCCAAAATGCGGCACTATCCTTCAATTGCACTGCACTGTGGAGAGAGTCCCATGCTTCATTGTGTAGAGTACGCTTCCTCTCTAAGACCGCCCCGCTATATTCCAATCTAGCCTGTCTGACTCTGAGTAACGATCTGGGCTGCTTATGCAGTTCTTTTTTCATCTTAGAATAAGCTTTGGTGCATTTGTTGTCGAACCACCCGTAATTTTTCTTGATTTTACGATGCAGAACAGTTAGCAAGTTCTTTACCTCCTCGGAAATTTCATAAAAGGAGTGCACAATGTTAACATTGGGCACTAAATCATTTAAGCAAGTGTCGATTATGGACTTACAATTCATAATCAAATTTTTGGTCAGGGTGTCTGGATCTACTTTCGCCCACCTTAAGGTATATCCATTGGTTTTATCCAGTTCGATGTTTTCTAATACTTGTGTAGTCTTGTTAGAGTTATTGGGTCTCATGATGGGTAACCTGACCAGTAAAGAAAGGGGGAAATGGTCGCTCAGTCCAATATCCCCCACGGTAAAAGAGAGGACCATGTGTGCGTGTGAGTGTGAGGCTAAAATAAAGTCTATGGTAGTTGTTAACCCTCTCCCGTTAAAAGTGTGTGACATGGGAACTGGGGTGGCCAGCAACTCATTGACATAACCTAAATCCAAGGAAAAAATAAGCTCATTGAATGGGTCCCCCACTCTTGTGTGACAAAAATGGGCACTATATTCTTCATCGTTTGGCAAACCACACATTCTATGATCAGTATCATTACACAAGACACAGTTAAAAACCCCCATCAAAATAATCATTGTATCTTTAGGGATTCCATTACATATGGCCCTCAATTCTTTGCTTAAGTTTTTTACCACTACTCCAAGTTGCTCAGAGGGGATATTATTATCAAAATTAATCAATATTATACAGATGGATGCACTTAGTGTCAATACAATCATATGATAAAAACAGTCACCTACATGGAAAGCAATTTTGTTTAAAAGCAACCAGTTAGAAATGTATGTACAGTTACCACCCTTAGGTCTTCCCCCCAAACCCTTCACTGCCTGGGTGTGAAAGGTCTTAAAGCCGTTGATATGAAGTGGTTCAATTGTCCAGATTTCCTGCATACATACAATGTCGATATTCGTAATAAATTTGCACCAGATTGGGTTCTGTAACTTTGAACGTAGCCCTGAGATGTTCCATGAGATAAAGGAGCAAGTGAGGGCAACCTCCGAGGAATGGGAGCAAGCTGGAATCTGCTTTGCAACAGTGATGGAGTCCATACTAGATGGGACAGGCAAGCCTGTGGTGCACACAGGTTGCTCCAGTACAGAGATCGAACACTCAGCACCTTCTCCCCTCCCCCACAAACCTTTTTACGTGTCAACGGGACAACCCCTCCTGTCAATTCCTTTGGAGGAACTTCCGTGACTATTGGCCTGGTTGTGGGGCTCTTAGTACTTCCCTCTCCCAGCCTTCCATCTCTAAAATTTGGAGAAGCCAGTCAGTCAACCTCCACCAAAGAGTAAAGAGGATCAAAGGGGTTATAAACTGGCACACTATATCTATGCTGTGTGAAGCCCATAGCATTTCCTTCCTCTAGAGGGTACTGTGATGTTCTCGTGGGTCGATAAAAGAAGGCAAGGGCAACTACACTTATCCCCCTGCTTCCAACCGGCCACTGGCCCAGCCTGTCCAGACTTGGGGACCTAAAAGAAAGCACAACACAATCTCCAGGCAACAACTTACTTGAACTTCCAACCCACGGTATTCGGCGCACCATTTTAAACTCAGAGAACAATATATTGGTTAGACCTGTCTTCGTACTCAGGAAGTGTAATGCTTTGTTTTTTAAGGTTGACCAATGCTCAAGCTCTCCACGAGGAAGTGTAGGAACATTGGTCAACACCAGTGTATACTGAGTGGCTTCCGGGGGAGATGCAACTGTCTAGGTTTAAGCGAAATCCCCTGGGCAAATTAGAGGAAACTATCCCATGAGGGGTCACCCCCCCAATACCAGGTTTCTAACTTATCCCATCTAGTATTGCCTGTCTCGAGGAATGGTCATCAGTGTCCTCCTCTCTACTCCCATTCTGCCTACATGGAGAGATGACGGGGTGGCGTGCTAGGGAAGTGTTGCTTTGTAATTTGGATCCCACTGTCTGATTAACTGTAGTTGATGGTTTACGTGCGAGCGAATCAGACGATGTTCCAGTATTAGAATTCCCCTGAATTGCATTTATTGTAGGGACCCCTCTCGTACATGTAGTACATGTAATACAATTTGGTCCAACCTCACCTCTATTTTGAGCTATAGTTTGAAAAAATGGCTGTGGGGCTTTTAACAGTCCTTTCCAGATGTGCTGGTCTTTCCTCTATGGCGGCTAGAGTGGTTATCAGTGGCCTTAAAAGGATTGATAAGGTGTCCTCTTGTTTATCCCAAAAGCCCATAGCCCATATTTCCATAGCCCCCCTGGTTGGTAGAGTATCAGCTGGGGCCGGAGAGGGTTCTCTATTTGGCTCACTTTCCCCGTTTTCGTGCACAAATACTATAGGTTTATTTCTGGGATGTACAGGCTTATTGGGGCTACTTCCCTGCCCCTTCCTCTTTTTGGCTGGTGGGGTGAACCCTTTCCCCTGGCTAATCTTGGCTTTCTGCCTCCGCGTGAAGACAGTCGGTTTACTGATTGTCGCACATTGCTCCTGTATGTCCAGTAAGGTCGAAGTTGGGGCACCCTCGGGAGGCATTACTTCAGAAACGCCTGTTTCATTTGGGAGAATTATTACAGTCTCCATATCTCTGGTTGAATGGACAGAAGGGGCATTTTGTGGCTGTGACAAGATGCATAGGGGCTCTAGTGATAGCCTTCTCTCTGTTAAGGCAATTTCGTGTATCAGGGCTGATTCCGCCCTCGTTAAAAATGCATCGAAGGTCCGAACAACCCCATGCCCCGTTAGCGACTTTCATTTGCTCATCCTAATAGCACTCAGCAGCACTGTCTCAACCCTTAATGACCATTGTATTCCTGTTTATAATATGAACACAATAACATGTGAATTCAGAAGTCAATGTTCACGTATAAAGGTGAAAGAAAGAAAATGTCAATACCGTGCCCCAGCCCAGCCTCCTCCGGGCTTTGACGGGTGCAGATGGGCGCACCCTTGGCCTGGGCTTTGCCCGGGCACGCCCGCACAGCGGGAGCCCCCGGTCTGCTTACAGCGCCTCCAAACGCGATCCGGGTGACGTTGGCAGCGACGGCCGCTGAGGGGGCTGGGACCGGTAGTCCTGGTCCTCCTCTTACCCCCAAGGCATTAATCCGAGCACCTTTTGAAAATGTCCCTTAAGCAAAGGCAGGCCGATATAGGAGGGAAAACGTTACATGACAGATGTTTTAGTATCCGGGGACTTCTGCCTTGTCTTGAGAGAGAGAGCATCTTAGAACGAGCTCCGTAGCTTTATGCTACTTGAGCCATGTGATGTGAAGCGACTTCTTAGGAAGACTTCACACACTGTCTGGCACCTTTATGAACTTTGACCTGGGAAATGCTAAGTAGGGATGTCATGCTAGTCAGATCCTCCAGGATTTCGCGATTTTCAAAAAAATCACGAAATCTGCAGTTTTGTAAAAATGCCGCGATTTTCACAAAACTGCCTGTGAAATTTCTCTCAATTCCCAGCTTTTGGGAAACGAGGACCTCTTGTGGCCATCTCGTTGAAGCGCTCACTTTGATTGTATGTGACTGACTCAGTCACAGACAATCAAAAATCTCTCTGCAGCCCCCTGACTCATGGAGTGACCAAGGACCTGCAAACCTGAAGGAAACAGAGCTCTCATTCACGAGTTCTTCATCCTACAAGAGGAAGCGATTTGGCATCTGGTTTTGTGAATAGAGTGACCATATAGGTTTTCAGGAAGAGACAATACTGTCTTTTTTCTCTATTCGACTAAGTGAGACCCCCAGTCTTTCTCTTTAAAATAAATTTGGCAGCTGTTGCTGTTCATCACTGCTGCACTTCTGTGGCATCTTTACAGTTCCTGAGATGACACGTTTTCTGACATGGTAGGCCTTGAACTGTTTCTTCCAGTTTATAATGGATAAGACTTCCTTCAGACAGGTCATCTTGTATTTTTTTCAGATGGTGTCACATGGCTGCAACACTGTTGCATCCATGCATCACCGGCATCATCACTGGAAGTGGCATATTAACATCATAAAGGTTACACATGTGCTGGAGATTTTTTTTTACCATCCACCGCAAAGTCCGTGTCTCCATGAGCATTTACTCATAGTATTTTTTAAATGTTGCCTTTGCTTTTCAATCTGTAGGGCAAATTACCCCATGTTTAAGTGTATCGCCAATCCGAAAGGAACAGTCTCAACACCATTCGAAAGACAAACATATAAAACAAATCTGTTCTTCATTTTAATGTACTACGAATCATTTTAGATTTTTATCTTAAACATATTTCAGTAGCACCCAATGAGATGTCGGATTCCTAGTGTGAGCCCATTCTTGTGATGCAGAACTTACGCACCAAACCTGAGGCATGTTTTCTTGCAACCACCTTGAGTGCAGCATGCACAAGCAACCATACTTGGGGGCAGATTTATGAGGTTTTGCCGTAGGGAAGCGCAGCAGGCCACATAGGAAAAGAAAAACGAAGAGAAATAAAGATATTTCTCCCCGTTGCGCCTCCCTTACGCCTCCACTGGGGAGGCGGAAGCTTTTGGCGCTGCCTCAGATTTACGATTTCTCGTAAATCTGGGGCAGTGTCAAAAGGCCATGGATGTTGCTGGGAACGCCCCCAGCAACACCCATTGCACGCCCCTTTAACGCCCCCCGCACTTCTTCCATCTTCTGTCATACCCTCCTGGAGCAGCTATTGTCTGTGCCACGCTGCACACAAATTGGTCTGTGCTGTGCCCACATCAGTTTCTGTCCAAGCCAGGATCTTTGCTGTGGCACAGTTCTGCTCATCGCTTTTTGTGGTGTCTGTGCTGTTTGGCTCCAGAGATTCTTAGCAAGGTGTGAGAAGCTTTGTCAGATGAAGAAAGCAGGGCTTCTTCTTTAGGGCTCACGAATTTAGTGTTAAAAAGAGCAACATTTGCAAACCTACTTGAAGAAGGAAAGATTCATTGCTCGTTTACTTAAAATCATTACAAAAGGTGAAAATTCGTGTATTTTGCTTACTAAAATGGAATTGCAAACACCATCTAAAATCTTTATCAAATTATCTACAACAAATACCTCCTACGCCACAGGATCTTGGCGCTGCACGTAGAAGTAACATTTATGGGAGCAGGGGAAAAAAGAAAAATAGGAGCCCAAAAGGGAAACAAGAAAATAAAAGCTTGTGGGCAGCCGCAACATAGGTTCGGGCTTCGATACCTGGTCCTAGACTGCTTTGGATGAAGCCATGGAAACTAGACTCCACTCAGAGAGGTCTACTTAAAAAATGACATTTTAGAGGATCAAAACTATTTGGTAATGTACTTGAAGACATTGTGCAAAAAGGAGCGGAAGAGTAAAAAATTCTCAAACCTTTTAAGCTGGGGTCTAGAAAGTAATCCTTTATGTTCAAGCGTCCTCTCCGAAATCTTCAGGACAAGATTCCCTTTTGAGGCCAGGCTATGTTTGCTCGAATCGACCTATGAGGACTGGACCAGGTAAGCAGGAGGTGACCTCCCTTTGCAGTCTGTCTTACTTATTTGGATCAGTCAATACGATCCTGCAGCCTAGGGAGCCTGTGGAAGAGGTCTCCTGCCTCACAGATCCAGGAGGCAGCGATGCCCCAGCAGGGGTGAATACATGGGAGTTAGAACATCCCAGGGAGCTCCCTCCAATGAGGTTAGGACTGGAGCTGTGCTTCTGTAGCGCTACAGACACTTTAAACATACCTAATTCAAAGTAGAATACTCTGCTAAAACAGTTTCCATTGATTTGAGGATGAAAATGAATGATTATGAGTAACATAAAGTGCCACAAGATTGCAGCTAAATTTCCACATTTGTGCCGCTAAATTTCCATATTTCTGCAGCTAAATTTGCTAATCCATGCTGCAATCTCCAGGGGGTCTGGCTAGTGGTAGGGTATGGCTAGACTAATACTTTATAGCCACAAACCTCCAATGAAGGGGAATCTGGTCGTTGGTGCAATAATTTTCAGTATCCTGATTCTTGAACTGATTATTCTGTTCATGCTGCACTGACTTAACTTCACTCGTAGATTTGGATTTGTATTAGTTTCAATGTATTTCTAAACCCTCATTTGAGGTGCTTGTATGTCCAACTGTCCTTGGCTTTGTAATAAACAAACTAAATCAAATGGGGAGTCTGTGATTCTTTGGAGTCATAGTTCATTGGAACTGGATGACTGGTTGGCTAATGATTTCTCTCCCCTCTATGCTCTCATGCTGATAAAAAGAGTAATCAGCCAGGGTTTCCAGAGTAAATCTAGAATGTGGAACCCGGCTCCTTCAGTAGTTTTCAAAGTGAGCAAGCCACTGAAAGCTCTGACCAGATGCCTGACTTTGGCTAATCTCAGGGTCCTCTTGGAACATTACCTTCAAAACGAGCTGAGCTTTCACATGGCTTCTGCCTGCCTCCATGTTCTGTTCTCATGAGCCAAGAATTAATGACAAAGCAATTAAATTTGATGAAAAACAGGAAAAAAAAGAAATAACCATCTGCTAGCTTAGTTGCACAATGTCAGACCAGAAAATCTTGAATAAGTCCCAACTTCCTTTCTTTAACAAATCGTGTGATACTAGGCAAGTATTTTATTTCAGCAAGCCTCCTTGTTCTTCCTTTACACATGTGAGAGTACCTTTAAGTGTGTGAGTTCAGAAAATGTGTTGTACAAAGCTTTCTTGTGCTTGAACAGACTATAATGTTGCTCTATCTATGATAAGAGTCTAGTCCTTTCAAAGTAGTGATATAATCTTAAGTACCAAGGTGAAAAGCTTTTGTATGTTAAAGAAATACACATGTTTTCTGATTTTGAAGCACCTTTATCATAGTTTTGCATGGTGTTTGGTTCATGACTTACATGCCAAAACTTTTCATGGCTTGGCTAATGAAGGGGCTCTTGGAGTCAGGCTAAATCCTTGTGTTGGTTATGGCTCGGCTCTCCCTGTTAATATGTTAGCTCACCCACCTCTACCCAGTCTGCAGCATACATTTCTTGATGTCACTATTGCTGCAGGTGGCCGATTCAGCTGTCACTGATGGTCCCAATCCATATACCCCTCCTCAAGCTACATCCTTGGTAATGAGTTGCAAACTTGAATGACCGACAGAAAAGGAGCATTCACATAAAAGATCAGGTGAAACACAGGAGTTAACTTTGCTCCATAACTTGTGCCTTGGAAGTTGTAGTTGTATTTTTATGGCAAGATAAAGTGGGTACAGATGTTTACGACAATAGTATGAATGCAAAGATATTTAAAATCAATTGAAGTCTACTGCTGAAAGACAGTGTTGGAACTTTTGGTCAAATGATACATGATATTTTTTATCTGAATCCACTGATGACTCTATAAGCTGCACTATGCACTCTATGAGGTTGAGCAAGAAGAAACCAATGAAGCCCAGATTAAAATGCAGAACAATAATCTAAATGGAAATTATTAGAGGCTCTGACTACCAATATTTCATGTAAGGGAAGATTAGCTTCAATTGAAAATGGCAGCTATTCACTACAGTGCTTTTCTACGGAGCAAGGTAACATCAGTTTTGATGATACATCCATGATTCTTGACTTTTGAAGCTAATGAAAGCACAACACTGAACATTTTAGGGGAGGTTATGAGTGACAGGGAGCATTTGCCTTTGAGAACAAAGATGATCAACTCGGTCTCAGAAACCCGTAGCTGGAGAAAATTGGCTGTAGTCCAGGATTGAATATCAATCATTTAAGGTTCCAATCAAAGCTCACATTAGGGGAAAATGTATGTATCCATCGGTATTAGAAATGGGGTTTCTGGTTGGCTAGGTAATGCACCTAAACCAGGCAGACCCCACCACTCTAGTCAGGGTAAAGGAGTTACACACCCAAGATAAACCCTGCTCACCCCCTTGGTAGCTTGGCAGAGCAGGCAGGCTTATCCCAGAGGCAATGTGTAAAGCGTTTGTGCAACACACACCAGTGACACACTAGGCACACCACAAAAGAGACTCCACACAAAGTTATATAAAAATATCCTTAGGATTATACATTTAACACATTAGACCACAATCACATACATCCATGTGCCTCTAGGCACTTGTCATAAAAAAGCATATAAAGCACAAAGATAATAAGGGCCATATGTATGAAGCTGTTTTGCGTTCGCATACCCTGTGAATCGCAAAAAAACGGTGTATGCAATCGCAAAACACAGCTTTGCTATGTAGGAGACACATTCTGTGCGCAAAATTGCGAATCGCAAGATCTGCGATTAGCAAATTTGGGATTATTACTCTTTGCGATATATATTTGCGAATTCGCAAAATGTGAGTCAACATTAGCGAATCTCGCAATTGTTGAGCTCGCAAGTAGTGAATTCGCAAAACGGAATGCAAGAAAAAATCGCTAATTGTGATTTGTCGAAATTCGCATTTTTGAGAATCGCAATTACCACTAAGTATGAGCAGGTGGTAACCAGGTGCAAACTATTTAAGGAGGCCCACAATGCAACAGATCATTTCAACAATGGCTGGGCTGTATGTGATAGCCAGGAGGCTGCGACTCAGAGCTGCTGCACAGAGAAGGAGACGCCAGGAAAGGATCTTTCAAGCGCGCATAACCCTGTTCCAGCGGACTGATCCATACAATCTACAGGCTGGATGAAGAGAGCATCCTGGATTTAATAGCAGAGCTCAAGCCTATACTTGAACACTCCACACGCAGGACACACACCATCCCCACCCATATCCAAGTCCTGTGCTCACTGCACCTGTTGGCATCAGGTAGCTTCCAGGGGGTGATAGCCACAGCAGGAGGGGTCTCACAGAGTGCATTGTCACGCTTTTTCCACGTGTTTCTTCATGCCATGGTACAGAGGCTGTATCACCACATCCACTTCCCCAGCACAACACAGGCACTAGACCAGACCAAGCAGGAGTTCTATCAAATTGCACAGTTTCCACACGTCATTGGATGCATAGATGGGACACATGTCGCCATATCACCCCCTCCCAGAACGAGTATGTGTTCAGGAATCGCAAATCCTACCATTCCCTGAACATACAGGTGGTGTGTAATGCCAAGCACATTATCAACAACATTGTCGCAAAATACCCAGGCAGCACACACAACGCTTTCATCTTCCACCACAGTGGGATACACCGTCGACTCACAAGTGGGGAGTTTGGTGAGGGATACCTACTAGGTAATTGCATTTATACAAAGGACACACTAGTAAAGGACAGCATTGGCAGGACAGTGTTTAACCATATTTCTCCCACCCCACAGGTGACAGTGCGTATGCGGTCCGTGAATTCATACTGACTCCTCACCTGAATGCTGCCAATGCTGGGGAGCGGAGGTACAACAGTGCCCACATAGCAACCAGATGTACCATTGAGCGGACCTTCGGAATTCTCAAGAGCAGATTCAGATGCCTACACAAGAGTGGAGGGGCACAACAATACAGCCCCCAGACCTGTTGCAAGATAGTGGTAGCATGTGCCATGCTGCACAACATTGCCACCAGGAAAGGCACACCAGTGGAGCTCAGTGAATCGGATTCATCTGATGATGGGGGGCCAGCACCAGGACGCATGCCAGCCGGTGTAATTGGTGCAGCTGCTGGGCGCCAGAGGCGAGATGAGATCACACAGAGCTATTTCTAGGTAAGAAAATATGACACAATGCTAACTTTCAATTACGAGACTGTGTTTTATTTCCTTTACTACAGGATAAATATCGGCACACAGCTTGTGTCACACACAATGTATTATTCAATGCCCAGCACATGTTAGTGTCACAGCGCGATTGAACAATCTGGACCAAGTGTCTCCTGTACACTGGGTTGATGCACCCATCTCCTTGTCCAAGTCTGAGTACCTCAACTGCGGCACTGTCGGCCTGTAGCCCCTGGCTGTCCAGAAGCCATTTTGTGACGCACACTGCGGCACCTGTCGTGGGGGGGCAGGGGTGTAATGCTGCTCCTGCCAGATTGGGCGTCCTCGTCTGTCGGAGTGAGGACTCCTGGGCCAGTAGTGCGAGCTGCCCGCAGCTCATCCACAGCACATGTCACCTATACCAGGGCCCTTGCCACGTCCTGGCTGTTGTGTGGCACCTGACGCTGCATACTGATGCTGCGCCTTGACAGCACATTGGTTGCTGAGGAAAGGCGGTTGACCGCCCTGGTGTAGAGGTCTAGGCGTTGCATCTCCCTGTGCCTAGCAGCACGATCCGCCCTCAGTTCAGCACAGAGTGCCTCCAGGGCACTCGTCATTCCCATGAAGCCAACCCTGATTTGCCTCTGTATTGACCTGATATTTCTCGCCTGCAGGTGCTGGACTTCCAAAATGTGCCCCTCCAGCCCTCTGACGACTGTGTCCTCTCCTGGGACTGCTGCACTGGTGGATGCACGTGCCCTGCACCTGGATGGGATTGGCGGGATTGGATCAGCACGTTCTCGGTCACAGTGTCGTGGCTCTGGCTGTCCAGGGACTGGTTGGACATCGCTATCGGTGTCCTGGGCTTCCTCCTCCAGCGCGGGCAATGGTGGCACTGCAATCCGCCTGCTGCATTTTGGAGGGATGACTAGGCTGCCGTCCACCTCCATTCCCTCCACCTCCTCTTGCCCTGTTGGCTCTGGGTTAGGGGAATCATCCTCGCCTCCACTGACTGTTCCCTGTGTTTCTGATGCTGCTGTGGACGTAAATGCACACATTAATTTTCTGTGCTGACTTGCATCTGTCATGCATTAAAACATCACTGTTTGGAGTTACATGGGTCCTGTCTGTCTGTATTTTGCCTTTCATGATGCGCACATACTGTTTTGGACTGGCTGGGTGTCAATGCTCCACTGTTATGTGCATGTGACTACATCTCCCATGATGCATTGGTGTGAGTGCTTCTGTGCCTGCACTGGACTTTTAGTTTTGTTGTGCCCCTGGGTCTCTTCTGGGTGTGTGGGGGAAGTAGGGGGTATCAGGGGTGTGTTGGCATGCTTCTTACCTTGTCTTGGTTTCGGGGGGTCGGAGCTGTCAAGGTCTGCCCTGCCCATTACACTCTCCGGAAGCAGGGTCCCCTCAACCATTTCCACGAGTGGTGTTGAGACGGTGGCGCTTCCTGAGGTCTTCCATCTTCTGTGGGTGAAGCCAATTGCGTTTACTTTGCGCTGGATATCAGCCCAAATCCTCCTCTTGCGTGTCTCAGGCACACGCAGGGACTTTTTTCCAAAGAGGTGCTCGTGGCTAACGACCATTTCCTGAATCAGGACCTCCAGCTCACTTTCAGAGAACTTTTGTTTTCCTTTTCTTGGGGTCTCCCCCTGCTGCTGATTGTCCTTGCTGGCCATGTCTCCAAGCTCTGCCATTGTTGGTAGCACTGCAGTGATCCCTCACCTACACTTCTACTCTCTCACTGTGCTTCTGAGACTCAGGTGCAGCATGGGTAGTCACACTTCCTGGTTGTGATGTCATCATGCTGCACCTGAGTTTCCGATTCTCTAATTTGCGAATTTTGCAATTTTGCAATTTTTTAGTATAAGGAATCGTTATTTGAAATTTCGCAATGGAAATAGCGATTTTTAGGGAATTTTTCCGATTTTTTATTTGCATACCGTTTTGCGAGTCACAATTTGCGATTCGCAAAAAATCACAATTTGTGAATCGCAAAAACGAGGTTTGATACATTTGGCCCTAAATCACTTTACCATAAGGCAATGGCCATAACATCACATGAAGTGCTCTATAGCAAGATGTATAAGTTGCACTAGTCATCAAGAAAACTTCACAAAGACATTAGGCATAACAACACAGTGAGGGCCATAACCCCAATACTCTGATTTGCACATGTCATGAAACCATTGGGTAAAACACCATTATAATACATAATGCACAGTTAATAAAACATAGTAAACACAATGCTTAGAGCCTTGTAAGTACATTATTAGTTGCATGAATCATAACATTACTGTCCCTGCACATTCCAGGCTGATCAGCAAATGTTACCCTGGCTTCAGAAGCAGTACAAGGAATAAGCAGTTTCAATTACCTAAATAGGATGTGCAAGGGGAGAGAAGTGCCTGGGTACCCTGTATCAGCTATGGTTTCCCCCCCTCTGAACCCACTGTTACCTTGTACACTGAGCTGGGCCTGCTGTCAGTAGGCATGGGCGGAATTTGCGAAAGTGACTTTCGCAAATTATCGCGAAAATTTTTAAAATCTCCGCAAACACGCGGAAATATCGCGAAGATGCTGAAGTTTTTTTCCCGGCCATTCGCGGTATTTTCTGCGTGGTCGCGGCTTGCCAACTTACCCATGCGGTTGCTCGCGGGCGCGGACATCTTGTTTTCACTCTTCTCGCAGTGCATGATCGCGAGAAGAAAGACGTGATCGCGCGACCAATGACATTACTGCGGGCGCGAACTGTCACGAGACAGCGCAAATGGCTTCCAACAATCCAACATCTCGTGGAGAACGCGACCGGATCGGGAAAACTTGTCGGCGAATGCGGGGCTTCAGGCAAGGCGATCGCGCGCGCGCGAGAATGTATTATTTCACAGCGCGAGCAAGAAACAAGTTATCGCTAAGCTGCGGAATGCGGAAATTTTGACATTTTCGCGCTCTCCGCGGAATGCGAAAATGTCAAATTATCGCAATTTCCGCGAGCGGAACGGAAATTTAGCCCAGGCCTAGCTGTCAGGCCACCTGGCCGCTCTCGAGGAATGCGGATGACCATGACAGACAATGGCCCTGGTGGAATCCCCAAGAGGGGGAGGATAGCTGCTCATAAGTGCGGTGCAGCTGCGTTGTAACAAATGTAGCCTCGATCTGGTCATCACACCAACCCAGCCACACACGGAGCTCTAACCGCTATCTCTGGGACTGGAGATGCTGCTCCGCTCGGCATGCGCGACACCTTCTGTCCTTTGTGGCTGGGGCGGCTAATGACACTGCCGCATTCCCAGTTCCTGATGTCCGCATTGATGGCCTGGCAATGCAGGTGACTCCTCTTCTATGGAGAGTAGCTGCAACTTCCTCCTGCCTCCTGGACTGCATGGTCTCATGCTGCAGGAAGTCGGGCGGGCTGCACTCCACTTTGCCAGTTGCTAGGAAATACCTGGCCTTCCTGCGGCGATTGCTTTGCAAATGAGCAACCGCTCTTGGCTTTTTCTCCTCTCTTGCGCTTGTTCCTCAGCAGTTAGGAGCTCAGCCCAGATCTCTGGCCTGCAGCGTGAGCTTGATGTTGGAAGCACCACAGATTACACTGGCCCTTCCGCAATGAAGGCCCCAGGTGATCCCTTTGCACCCCAGAACACTGGAAACTTCCAATAAAGTGAAAGCCTCCGGTAATGTCCAATAAGCACCTGCATCTTCCAGGCGGTAGGTCTCTCTTAAGCTGGAAAATACAGCAGTCCCCAGTGCAGTCCAGTCCTTCCTCCTGCTCCAGACAGGAGCAGCAACTGCAGGCCATCCCACACCCACACACCTCAGGGGAAGCTCTCCTCACCCAGGTCTTAGCCGCCCCTTCCAGCCAGGTTACTTTCATACCCAACCAAGATCTTTCCTGAAGTCTTTTGTATCCCTGAGACTTCCAACAGTAGGCCAGCACGCACACGCCCTCGGAGATTTGTCTTCACCAACAGGATACCACAGCAGAGCAAAAAGAGTCAGTCCTTTTCCTCCACCACAGAGAAGCAGCAACTGCAGGCCATCCCACCCCCCACACAGAAAAGGCAGCGCTCCTCACACAGCCCTCCCACTCTGCTTCTTGGCAGGGTCCTCTTTTGTCTTGAAGTAATCTAAAGTCCTAGGGTTTTAGGTCTAATACTTATACCCCAAAATGTCCTTGTTCTCTTTGTGGCAAGAGTCTCAGAACCCAGTCCAAACCAGTCCTGCTCAAAACAGGAGATTAAGAGCCTGGGAGTATGGTTGGAGCAGGATCTCTCTTTTAAGACTCAGGCCAAGAAAACGGCAGGGATCTGCTTCGGGCTCCTTCGCTCTGCTCGCAAAGTCCTGCCCCTTCTCCCCCCCACCTTAAGGAAGTTACTTATTCAGGGGCTGATTATATCAAGGCTAGATTACTGCAATGCAATCTTCCTGGGCGCCCCGGAGGCTACGCTGAGCAAGCTCCAACAAGTGCAAAATGCCGCGGCTAGGCTATTGACCAATGCACCTAGGAGGCAGTCGGCTAGACCAGCCTTGAAGACTTTGCATTGGCTCCCTGTGCGGGAGAGGGTCAAGTTTAAGTCCCTCTGCATAGCTCACAAAGTCCTGCAGGGTTATGGCCCCCCTATTTTATCTAAGCTGGTGGTGCCCTATAAAGCCTCCAGAATCCTGCGCTCTGACCAGAAATCCCTACTCAAGGTCCCTAGGGTGTATAAGGCCCGTACGGGCGGTAGAAGATTCGCAGTGCACATTGCCACCCTTTGGAACGCGCTACCGCTGGAGCTGCGTTCAGAAACTGGCACCCTCCCCTTCCGGAAACGGCTGAAAACGTATTTGTTTCCACTTTGATGTGCTTTATGTGTCCTTGGCCAGGGTAGGACTGATCAAGCGCTGGGATGCCCGAGGGTAACTACGCGCTATACAAGACTGCTTACAATACAATACAATACAATACTTGTGCAGCATGACCAAAGGGGTGAAGAAAGCATTGTGAAAAGGAGACACAGCCTATTAAGGTGCAAGCAAAACTCCTCCTACTACTCTAAATGCAGACCAGGTCTATTCAGCCCTGCGATGAGCCACCCAGGCAAGGCAGGACACACCTCAACCACCCCAGTGATTTTCTATAGTGAATGCACATCCCAAGCTACTGTCACTTCAAAACCAGACCCTGAATGCACAATAAGTCAGAGGCATACAGTATGGTGAAGTAAGAAAATGCCCACTTTCTAAAATTTGCATTTTCAAACACAGAATTTATAAATTACCTTTACCAAAAGATGTGTTAATTCATTCTGAGTTCAGAGAGCCTAAACTTCATTTTTCTATCTTGCCCCTCTCGAGATTTATAATTGTAAGGTGTTACAATGATAGGCTATGGGATAGACAACCTTTCAATAGTGACAAACGAAATACACCGTATTTCACTATCAGGACATGTCACACACACCAGTACGTGTCCTACCTTTTACATACACTGGACTCTGACCATGGGGGTACCTTAGGCCTACAATAGGGGTGCCTTACATATAAGAAAAGGGATGGTTGGGGCCTGGCAAGTGGAGCACTTGCCAGGGCAACATGGCAGTTTAAAACTGAACATGCAAACACTACAGTGGTAGGTCTGAGGCACATTTACAGGACTACTTGTCTGGGTGGCACAACCAGTGGGATGTATGACGTTACAACGCATGCTGTTACAACGCATGCTGTTACAACGAAAGTTTTACAACGCGAGTGCATTGACAATGCAGGACATTACAACGCAAGTCTTTACATCGACTTGCACTAGATGGCGTGCTAACATTAAAAAAGTGTAATTTACTATTCCAACTCCAGTCCACGTAACAGTAGGGAAGGTGTTGGGATAGTAAACTACACTATTTTTAATGTTAGCACGCCATCTAGTGCAAGTCGATGTAAAGACTTGCGTTGTAATGTCCTGCGTTGTCAATGCACTCGCGTTGTAACAGTTTTGTTGTAATGGTAGTGCGTTGTAAAAGTTGCGTTGTAAAGGTTGTTCCCCCAACCAGTGTTGCAAGCCCACTCATAGCATTTGAGTTACAGGCCCTGGCACACACAGTGCATTTCACTGGGAATCTACCTGTTAATCAATTATGCCAATCATGGATAACCAATCATATCATAATTTATACAGAAAGCAATTGCACTTTAGTACTGATCTGCAGTGGTAAAGTGCCCAGAATCCTATAGCCAACATAAACATGGTCAGAGAAATAGGAGGTAAAAAAGTCCAGGTCTAACAATCCGTATCATCCATGTAGAATTAATCAGGGCACTTTTGTATATTGAAAAAGGAGCTAGTGTCAACAATGGTGGAACACCACAGTCCAGCATGTGTATCTCAGAATTAAAGAGTCCCAGTTTCACATTTTGAGAGTTTCTTCAAATGAGCCATGCATATGCTACTCCCTTATTGTAGGACAATTGAACACTGTTTTTGGTGGACAAGTGTTCACCTGAAAGAATAAGACCACATGCTAGATGTCACACAAGTTAAATAAAGTAAATCTGTGCTCAGTCCCTGATAACATTTTTATTTTTATTTTTATTTATTGAGTTTTATATAGCGCTGGCTAGACCCAGAGGTATCAGAGCGCTTTACATGAGGAAGAGACATTGTTTCAGAACATAGTTACAAAGTTACATCAGTTACTGGAGCGTAGATACAGGAGTTACATGAGTACAGAAGAATAGCATAAACATGAGGAAAAAAAATTGGCAAGGGAAGAGGGAAGGAATAGGGGAGGTAGACTGAGAATAATGGAGGGAAGAGGAGGGGGAGGGTGTAGGAGGCACAATGGGAAGACGAGGAAAAACAGTGGCTGACATCCGGCTGGGTAGGTGAGGGGCAAGGAGTGAACCAGAGCCAAACTCCTCTATAGCTGCGTGGGACGACTCCACCGATCATCGGCACAAACCATTCTAACTTGAATCAAAGGCAATGTTTAAAGTATTTAAACAGTGTATAACCTGGAGACAAAGTCACACAAAACATAATAAACCTCCACAAGAAATTTTGAAATAAAGATTTCATGAATAAAATAAGATCAAAATGTCAAACTCTAATAAGTTTCAGGTAGAAATTGTGCTAAAAAGCTCAAAGTGGCAATGACATTCAAAGGTCGGGGTAGACTGGTGAAAAGTTTGGAAGTCAGACTGAATTTGGCACTTTTTTGAAGAAAAGTGTTGACATTTCTTATAAGTTCCAAAAAAGGAAGGGACTATGTCAGTTTTTGAGAAGAACAGTCCTTCCCAAGCTGAGCAGGCTGCAGGGGAAATTGTAGCAGCTGCCGTAGAGCTGAAGGTCCGACACTTGAAGCTGGCTGGTCCTGCTGGACCCCTGGAGTTTTGGAAATTTTACTGTAAAAATGTTTCAAGTCCTATCGCTGAATAGGACTTTTGATGTTTTTTTATAGGTGCTGGGAGCTTAGAGGAGGTAAAAGCTGAAATTCAATCAGACAACACGTACTTGCTGGTTGAATACTTTTTCTTTTAGGTCCTGGTAAGGCTCAAGGGAAAAACATTTTCAAAAGTTTGAAAACTTTCTTCTGGTGTCCATACAACCACAGAAGTACACTTCTAAGGACTACAGGGGAAGGAACTAAGTGACCCTGAGGTTGTCACACAGAGGCCAACAGCAAAGTCCAGTTTGGATACAGTTTCTTCTGGTCAGATTGGAACTTCAGTAAAATGTAATCTCACAGCTTGTTGTCTCCCTGTAGCCACATAGGAGGTAACCTAACTGAACCTTGGAATACACTTATTTATCCTAGGTACAAAAGCGAGTGGGGCCAGTCCTTCTGGGTTCCTTTCAGGTCATAGTCTGCAGATCCTGTATCCTTTGGATGGTCAGCAGATCCAGTAAGTGTTCGCAAGGGTGTGCTTTGGAGTGGCACATTTATAGTTGGCACTAGCTATTGGGTGAGAGTGACTTGAGTTCTAGGCACTCTCTAGCAAATGGGGTAAAAGTAGCCTACTCACTTTTATGCCATTTCCTGTTGCCTTAGAACAAACAGGTACAAACAGTGCAAAAATTCAATGTGCAGGGCAATGCCAAAATGGCTGAAGTTCTCAGCCACACTGCACTTGTGCTCTGTGGGATTGAGGTTTGTATGGGAGTATTATAAGGAAATCATTAGTTTGAAGTCTCTAGGCCCACAACAAAATAGGAGACAGAAGTCTAGAAAAACAAAGCAGAGTCCCTCAGTTACATGACAAGAGATAAACGATAATTGTTATCTGGTCCGGTTTGATCCCTTTCAAGAGCACAAAAGTTTTATATGAGCCTTTAGACGTGTCAGGCAGGCAGTGACACTGTTGTGCCAACAAGATGACCACAGCTCCCACCCTAATTGTTTGCTGAGCTCAGATGAGTAATTCCTGCCCTCTGAGGTCAACTCGTCAATCAAACTGACTTATTTTGGAGCTCTTGGGAGGATGTGCACACATTGACAACACCTCAATCAGGCCAAGTACAGGCTGACCTGCTGCCACAGGCTAATGCTCATGCTAATGCGTAATTGCCCCTTGAAGGTTTCAACTGAGAAAAGATAACTTTATTCATGTTGCTTTCCCTTAATAGGTATTAAAAATCTGACTTCACCCTTGATTGGATTTTTAATAGCTATTAAAAATAGTATTTTAATTATTTTTGTAGCTGGTCCCGAGATAGCACTATTAATATATTAATCTGCATTGTAGTTTCCTACATAGGGTACTGTAGGGACATGGGAACATAACTTTTGTACATGTCCTACTTGTAAATACCAAACATACTTCCTTGTGTGCTACAAGGCCTACATATAGGTAATTAACTAATATTTAAAATGGGGTCTTTACCTGTCAAATGGCGTATTTTGACAACTCTCACTGCAGGTTTCACATTAGAGCAGTCAGCTACACAGGGTGGGCAAGGGGCCAGGCTTTCAGTGATGCTATAGCAGATAACACAATGTGTGCTGCTGTCCACAAATGACATTTAACTTTCCATGCCTTTGGTATATTTCTGGATCATATACCATGGCCTTATCGGAAAGTTAAATATGCCAATCGGGTTTTAAGACAATTTCAACATGTTTCAGAGGTCAAAGAACATACACTGGGAGATGGATTGCAGTGCCCCACCGTTAGAGTTCAAGATTACCAGTAGGTGAGCCCCAAAGAAACAAGCATTTTCAATGAAATAGGTATTGCATTTGCGAGCGTTTCAGCTATTGGCATTGTAAATGACAATGCCTTTTATTTATGTGTTTTTTAAAGCAACACATATATAAAAGGCATTATTATTTTAATGGCAAGAACTCAAACTCTCGCTAATGCGAGAGCACTTGAATTTTGGCCGTGCCCCTTTTTTTAGACAGTGCTTGTATATTCAGGTTACAGTGAGCAGCGTCTAAACAAAGGGGTGCAGCCAACATTAAAGTGAAACCGCTTATAGTGCTTTAACCCAAAGTGATAAAAAAATAATAATTTCAAAAGCTTCTGTAGCGCGACCAGGCTGGTAAATAAATAATTAAATAAGCTCATCCGCTAAAGGGAAAGCGGGCCATGCCATATTTAAAATAATTAAGTAAGCGTTGCCGCTATAGTTAAAGTGTTACAGCAAACAAATGATGGCCGGAATGTTGACAATGCAAACATTCTCCCCCAGTCGAAAGATCTGGGTTAAATCCATTGTTCTGAAAGCCCGAGACCGATCCTAGGATGCTTGTTTCCAGTCCAGGGAGGACCTTGCCTGGCAGTTCGGGCTGGACTGTTCCCATTGGGCGCAGGCTCAAGACTGATTTGAATACGGCTGGGTCCAAACTGGAATGGCACGGTGAGCAAAAATCGATGGATTTAGGCCCAGATCTCTGTACTGGGGTTAATGTATGACATTGTTCTGCATTCTGACCATCAATTGTTCTTTTGCTATAGTTAAAGTGAGCGCTCTGTAATTTGAATAAAATTATTACTATTAAAATAAAAGCAGGTGTGGTGCTGCGATGTCGTGGGTGGAACAGGGGAAGAGCATTAAAGAAAATAGTGCAATTTGCGATTGCTTAAATGTAATGCAGGAAGCCAAAAAAAATTAGAACCTGCTTGTAAGGAATCGCAAATTACCACCAACTTCAAGTTTGTGGTAATATGCAAATTCCATGAAAAATACACGTTTTGTGCATTTTTCAATGTACCATGTGGCATACATACATGCTATTAGGGCATGTATGTGCGCCACATGTGCACGCTTACCTTTTAGGGGATGCAACAGGGTGGCTTTTTATCTCCCCTATCACCCTTGAAATTGCATTCGCAATCTGCTAGTACCTATTTGGTACTCGCAAATTGTGAATGTCTTCCCATTCATTCCTATGGGCCTTTAGGCCCATAGGAATGAATGGGAAGGTATTCCTTACTAGCGAATCGCTATTTGCGATTCGCACTTAAGGAATATGTAGGAATCACAATTATTATTGTGAAACCTACATACATTGCATTTTGCGATTCCATAATAGCAAATCGGTAACATTTGCTATTATGGAATTGCAAAATCCAATATTGATACATCTGACCCAAAATCAACTTGTGGCAAAAACAAATCGCCTCAGAGACTAACTGATTTGAGGTAAAAATTATTTCGTTTCAGACAGAAACATCATTGTGTGTTTGAAACTGTTCCTGTTTAACATACCATTGCTCGTGTGTTTCAGTAGTTCTTTTTTTCTTTTCTTAATGTTCATTTTCACTGCATATTTCAACGTATTTGCCTGGTAAGTCTTAGTTATTGCATTGTATTTTTTAACTTTTATCTTTCAATGACATGTAAACCGAAAGCTGTTCCTTGAGTGGGTATTTCTCGCTCAAAAACTAAGGGGCATATTATCAAGCACGGCGTTAAAATTATCGCCGCTTTAGCGGCAGAAAACTGCCACTAAAGCGCCGACAATGGGCTTGATAATATGCCGTAGAGAATTCCAATAGAAGCCCATGTTGACACCAGAACATGGGCTTCTATGGGAATTCTCAAAGGCATATTATCAAGCCCATTATCGCCACTTTAGCAGCAGTTTTCTGCCGCTAAAGCGGCGATAATTTTAACGCCGTTTCTTGATAATATGCCCCTAAATACATTAAAAAACACATGAAATGGCGAAATGCCTGACTGCTTCTGGGAAGCGTAAAAAACGGGGCTGAAGCGAGGAGGAAAAACATGACAGGAGCCCTCTGCTCTCCACTGCGAGCTGCCCTGGCCGGAGTCTGCGGGGCGAGGCTGAAGCGAGAAGGGCCGGAACACGGTTATTTCAAAACCACAGCTCTGCTTCCAGGGCCAATGCCCTTCCCCGTGTCGACCGCTGCTTGATCCAGTGGCAGACAGAACAAGTTCTGTGCGAAAGTTCGGCCTGGGAATGAAAAAGGCAATTGACTGTGCCCTCCCTGCAAAGCAGCGATTAAAAAAAATATATATATTTGCAATGCCATAGGTCTAGCATTTAAATGCGAATCCTATCGCATTGCAAACAAACGGCCACCATTGTCCTGGCAGCAGAAGTAAGAGAAACTCAATGAAGACAATAGTGCTTACAAGACTAAATAACACGTACCACGTAACAACCAAAGTAAAGGGGACAGAAGCCATGGGAGGTTACAAATGAAGACAAGACGGTACTTAGGAGGGACTAACAAGCCTATTGAGGAACCAGAAGCCAGCATTTACGAAGGACAAAGACATAAGCCAATGAAAAATATGGGCAGAGAGTGGGCGGGGCTTCTCTTCCATACTCCACTACAGCAGTCTTGCTAACTCGGGCACGCTAACTTCGGCTCGCCCTAAAAAATAAAAATCTGGGGTGACTACAAAGAGAGGGGTCACTTTGCAACACTTATGTTGAGACTAATCATGCTATTAATGGCTTGTGCAAATAAAGAAGAATTTTGCTTCAAAAGCAGTGGTGGAAGTGGATTAGTGATTAGAGTTGTAGGTTTAACCTTTGTCAGGATGGTAGTGATAACATTAACCATGACCTTCTTTGGAGAAAAGAGTGAGGAAACGTGGGGAAAGAAATGTGCAGGTAATGGACAGCCAATGTGAGCCACATTTGTGCCAAATGCACAACGTGCACCAATCTCACTGGCATAGGGACCCATGGCCAGGGGAACTGTTAGGACTAAGGAACACAGTTAGGGTATCCTTTGTGATGGTTGCATCAGCAGGCAGTTGTCTGACAATACAACAGATGTTGTAAACAATACAGTATTGTGCTCAGGCCTCCTTGGGCACTGGCAAGGTTAGTGGCGTGTCCTCTTAAACTGGTCTCCAAGCTTCCATTACATGTGTGATTGTGCAGTGCACTCAGGGACCAGTTTGGCTCTAAGCATTGTAAGCAATGAAAAACTAGAATTGAGAACTGAGTGATGATCATGCTCAAAAATTGATTTTGTACCAGCATATCCAGAGAGATCCATGGCTGAGTTTACACAGGTGATATGGAGGGCTGCATAGAGAAGTGTGCAAGAGGACAAACCAAACATATGTAAAATCTTGATGGGGCATGGGAAATTACACTGCTACCCCAGAAGAACAAAGGCCATTAGAAGTTCAAACGGCTCCTAAAAGAAATGAGGACCTCATTGCAGTGTATATTAACATACATAATGAGAATGATACTAATGCACAGAATATGGGGGTAATTATATGGAGGGGCAGCGACCACCACTGAAGTCAATGTTGTACGTGATGCTAGGGGAGCACTGTTGAAGTCAATGTGAGTGGCTCTGAAATCGGTTTGCTAAATTATATGGACAGCGACAGGAACACATTCAAAGTCAATGGGGTCAATCATAAAAAGAGTGTTGAGACTGCTTCACAACCCAGTGGGGTCAATGATATTGGCAGTGAGGAGACCACTGCTTAAATCAACTTAGTCAAAGATCTGTAGAGTGATGAGAGCACTACCAAAGTCAACTGGGGGATTATTCTGGAGATTGAGCCATTGAACCCTCAGCCAATGGGCCAGCGATATGGGACACTAGAAGAGCATCGACAAAGAAAATAGAGTCTGTTGTGTAGTGAGAAGACAGATTCATCCCACATCATTTGGGTAGATTTAATGATGTTTAAAGAGAGCTCCACAGATGTCCATGTGAGCAGCACTGACGTCCATGGGCTCAATGATCTGGGCAGTGACAGGAACACAGCTAAAGTCAATGGGGTCAATATTAAGTGGACTGAGAAGAGCCCCATTAAAGCCAATGTGGTTAATCATATGGAGAGCTTTTTGGCTAAGGTGGCCAGGGTTAGGAAAAAAATGAACGCCAACGCGAGTGAATGTCAACATGTACAGTGACCATCAATCCACATGAATCAGTCCCTACCCCAACGCTGAGGCACAGATACCCTAAATTTAGTGGCATTCAGTAGGGGCTTCAGGTGGGAGTGCAGCGTGGCGGTGGGGCGGGGCGGGGAGGGGGAGGAGCAGGGTGTGGGGTAGTTAACTACGGCATACGGCCGAACAGAGGTAAGTAAATAAATAAGTCGTATTTCATTGCGCGCGCCTTCATTGCCAAATGCGATGCAGCACGCGCAATGAAAACCATTTTATTTATTTATTTGTTTACTTAATTCCGTTCGGCCGTATTCCGTAGTTTAATACCCCCACCCTGCACCTCCCTCGCCCCGCTCCACCACCCCGCAGCACTCCCATCAGGAGCCGCTACTGGTGTCATTGGCAAAAGATCAGTTGTCCTGACACTGGGATATTGAGAGGCATATTATCAAGGTCTTGCTATAGACTTATCGCTGCTTTTAGCGTCTGTTTTCGGGCAAAAAGCAACGATAATTCTATCGCACTATGATCAAGCAAGCTCTAAACTGCTTTAGCGCTTGCTTGATAATGTTAGCGACTGTTTTCAATTACGCCTTGCATGTCATCTCTAAAGACATGCAAGGTAGGCGTTCCTGACTTAAAGTCCATGAAAACGGTCGCTAACACAACATCACCCTATTACCAATGCTGCCCGAATCCAGCGACGCTTTAAAAAAAATGTGCGCTAAACGCGTTTATCGCATTTGCCTAACGCCTAAATGAAATATGACTTAGCCATACATTACATGGGAGGTGGATAGTCAGGTTACGACCAAGCTTGCCTATTAGCAAGCTTTTTTTATCGCACTGGGTTTATCGCAGGATTTCTCCCGCTAAAACCCGCTATCGCTGGCTTTCACATCGCATCTTAGAGGCGCCTTGATAATAGGCCGCTAATGATGCGATGTGAACCAGCGATAGATGGCGATAAAAAAAATGTGCTAAACGCGCTTAGCGATATTTATCGCATTTTGTTGATAATATCCCCCTGAGTTCTTTAAATGAAAATTATACTGTGTATTATTACAATTTTTCATGTGAGTAGGTCAGTTGTACTGGACTACGCTCTAAACCTGAAGTTATCGCTTAAGAAAATTAAAAGGAAACAACAGATAATATTTAGCAATCTTTGTTGGACAGACCTTAATTGGCACCTTTCCTAATTGCTTCTTTTCTGTACCATTGAGAGCTTGGACCTCAAAACTTTTGAAGTGGATGAAATCCCCAAAGACACAAAAGCCAATATATAGGGCTTTACTTTGAGATTGGTGACAGGGAGAAAAAGCTTCTGTCTTGTGCAGGTAAGTTTATGAAAACAGTGTTAGAGTATTGATTAAATAATAGCTCTAGCTGTCGCATGTCCATCCATAAAAAGTCCTATTAGAGCTATTCAAAGAAAGCAGTGTTTATATCTATTTTTAATATGCATAGTATGGAAGGGTTTTTTATAATAATAAAAATAGAAAAAATCCTAAACTTAAAGGCGATCAATTCGGGTGCTTGCCAAGGAAATTAGACGGGAAGCGTTAGTTGAGGCAGTTTGAAACGGTTGTAAGGGTGCGTTGAGATTGCAGTAGAAGTCCCGACGTCTCATGAAACAGATTCCATGACTGCCAGTGTAATTCTGCACCGACGTTTTCTGCGTCATATAATGTGACTGGTGCCGGTACTATTTTATAACCTACATTTCGCCTCACATTCGAAAAAGCCTTCTGGAGAAAAAACGTATCTTCTACATTTTGCATGTGGCTGAAATGTCAATAAAAGTGCAACCTTTGTAATCCTAAAATGTTGATGCAAAACACCCCATGCACAGGTACATTTTTTTTAAGTAGGTAACCAGTCTTCAAACGACTGATTGGTTAAAAATTCGGTAAACCCGAGTTTCTATTTTTGTTATTTTATGATTTTTCTTTCAAAAGGGTCCGACGTACACATACAATGCAGCACTGTCCTTCCATGTACATAATGACTATTTTATTTAATTCTAATGTAAAGTAAACTGATAATTCCATACTTTGGTCCACGCCCCCCACCCCTTGCCGGAGGTGCTGACTATCAAGCAGACATGGCTCAACATCCTGTGATCCTGGGCGAACCACTTAGGGGCAGATTTATGAGCCCCTTGCGCCACTTTTGCGTCACTGTTCCTATGTTAAAAATGACGCAAAAGTGGCGCAAGGGGCTTGTAAATCTGCCCCCGGTGTCTAGCAAAAATGAATGTGTTCTTGTGTAATGTGACTGGTGCTCGTGTTAAGAGTGCCCGGTGCCTGGTGCCCGGTTCGAGTTCGCGCTCTACAAAAGTGCAAAAAACACAATCACAAAAAAATACACGTTTCCGAGACCACATTACTGACAGAACTTATGCCTGTTAACAGGAAGACCTAGCAAGGTTTGAGGGGCTCGAGAGTGCTGTTTCTTAATTACAGGAGACTTTTGACTATCAAGAGCCTCTACAAAGCTCCAGAGAAACCCAGAAGGCAGCAGACAGAGGTGTTGGCTCCGAGCTACGTGATATTTCCTAATTATAAACAAAACATTCGACCCATCGTAATTTATATAATCAAAGAAAAGTTCAGCAATAGTATTAAATAAACCATGGTATGAACTGAAAGAATCGACGCCGGCTTACATGCTCCACTTTGTAAAAAGACAAACGAACTACAAAAATAAAGGGGCAGATTTATGAGCCCCTTGCGCCACTTTTGCGTCACTTTTAACATGGGAAAAGTGACGCAAAAGTGGCGCAAGGGGCTCATAAATCTGCCCCAAAGCGCTTTAGATGTTTTGTACACTTCTGAGCAGTCACAACGATAAACCTGGTAGAGGTGGAGGAGCCAACAAACTGGCAGGGAGAGCCGAGCCAGCGCCGAGGCAAAGGTCAGGCTTGCCTCTAGGAGCCAGAGCAGGAACAGAGCCAGGCTGATGTTTGGCGTTAACATCGTATAACACACATGTCACAATATGATAATGCCTCTTTAAATTCAAAAAGTCTATCTCTGTAACACGTGAAGCGTTTCACTTTAGTACATTAGATTATATAATTGAACTGAGAGGAATGTATTAAAAGTGATAGTTGTTAAACATGAACTTTCAAACATGTATGGCCCCGCCCTGACCATGATGCACCCAGTGAACTAAGAATCAAGTCGTCTGTCACATGCACCCTAGATGGGGGCCAGATTGTTATACAACGTGGACCAACATAAAAGTCTACTAATTAATTACAAGAAAGGTTTTTGGTACAACACACATCTGAACTCAATTATAGGTGTCCTCCGATGCTACAATGAATTAAAAGGGGGCAAAGGTCAGTGCTTAATTTGAGACGGTGAAGGCACTCAGAATCGGAATCAGAATTCTCTTTATTCGGCTGTAAACAACAATAAAAGCGCGCAAGACCTGCAAAAATAGCAACAGAATACATTGAACTAATTTTTCCCCATCAGACGTTTCGTAAGTGCAAGACAGGGAAGCTCACACAAACGCGGAAAATGGGGGAAGAAAATGATGGAAAAGGCTTCATGAAAAGAGAAAGACAGAACCTGCAAAAGAGAGATAGGCAGAGACTGGTAGTTGATTAAAGAGACCTGAGGTGGTTTCCAGGCTACTCTGACTTGGTTTATTTAATAGCGCCAGCACCGGGCTTCTTTTTTTTTTTGTGTTTGAAATGCTTTATTGAGGAAAAAGGTATAATGAACAACAAAATACAGATCATAGAAAGAACATTGTCATACAGAATCAAAAAAGAGAAAAAATAAAGGATCATCATGAACTAAATATAAGAAACCAGAAGGAAAAATTAAAAAGCATTTTGTAAAATTTTAAAGGGAATCAGGGGAAAAAAAGGGGGGAAGGAGAAGAAAAAGAAAGAAAAAGGGGAGGAAAGGAAAGAAGGAAGAGAAAGGTAGATATGAGGCGTTAGGAGAAGGATAGATAAAGAAATCAAAGAGAAACAAGGTAGAGTAAACAGAGCGAATCAAGCCAAAGGTAGGGAGTAATTGAAAGATAGGAAAGAGAGATATAAATGTAGAAGATACAAAGGGGGAAGAGTCACTTATGGGGGTTTAAAATTCTCAGAGGATAAAGGAGAGATAGCTTTTGATTTCAGAACCATGCGGTCAAGATACGCTGTGAGAGGGAGCCAGAATAAATCCCTATTGAGGGTAGGAGTGGAGGCAGCAGCAAAACGAACATCAAGCCTGTGATGTTGACAAAGAGAATTCCACCAACATTGTATAGAGAGCTGAGAAAGGTCCTTCCAATTAGAAGAAATATGTTGGAAAGCCAGAGCCAACATAAGATCTAGTAGACCAGAGGAGCGGGAGGGAATATCAAGGGTGTCAGAGATACTACCTAGAAAGAGAAGAGGGATAGAGTATGGAATAGAGATGGAGAATAGACGAGAGACATAAGACCACACCTGATCCCAAAGTGCGAGAACAGAAGGGCACAGAAAAAGTAGATGAAAAAGATCAGCATTAGGGGCAGAACAGGTCCAGCAGGTAGAGTCCTTATCAGGAGAAAAGCGAGAAATAGAAACAGGAGAGAGATAAAGCCTGTGATATAAAAAGAACATAGATTGAGTTAGAGAGGCGGAACGGGAAATTTTTAAGGACCTGGCCCAGATTTTGTCCCAAACAGCAATAGACCAGTCACAGCCCAAGTCAAGCTCCCAAGCAAGTTCCAATTTAGATTTCGGACGGGCCGGATTGGGGGAGGAGAAGAATTTATAAATAAGAGAGGCTTTAGGCATAGGAGACAGGATCTGAAGGAGTGGGGAATGGGATACGGAGGTGCATGATAAGGGGAGTGAGTAGTAAACATCAAGTATGATGGCCATGAGGACAGTGAATCTGCGGAAAAAAGACTGGGGACAGTGAAACAGGAGTCGAAATCGGGGAAAAGAACATGGGAGAAAGCCATCGAAAAGTTGGTTAACCCATATCAGACCCCTTGATCTCCACGCAGTCCAACAAATAGGACGATTATTAAGGAGAATAAGCGAATTGTACCAGATAGGGGAAGCCAAAAAGGATTCACGAGAGACCGGATCAGGACGGACCAAAGCATGTAGAAGAGAAGAAGTATGTTTGAATAGGGGTAGAGGAGTGGATAAGTTCTTAGCAGAGAAATGTGCAAGTTCAGATAGGGAGAAAGGAGAAAGGAGTGAGCGTTCAATAGAGAGCCAAAGAGGAGCAAGAGGAGAGGGCACAAGAGCAAGCCAATTAGAGGCCTGACGGAGAGAGAACGATTTATGATAGAGACGGAAGTCCGGAAAGTTGACTCCGCCATTGGATTTCGGTTTACGAAGAGCAGCTAGAGCCACTCTCGATTTTTTATGATTCCAGAGAAACTTAGAGAGACAAGAGTCAATGCGTTTAAAATAGATATCAGGGATATGGATGGGGAGCATGGAAAGGATGTATATAAGAATGGGGGATATCATCATTTTGATCGAATCCAGCCGACCCCACCATGAGAGAAAGAGAGGATTCCAAGAAGAGAACAACTTATCAATACGGGATAATACACCAGACATGTTGAGTCGAATAGATGAAGAGATGGAGTTAGAGAACCAAATTCCAAGATATTTAATCTTAGATGCATTCCAAGCAAAACCAGTGGACGAAAACTGATGGGGGAGACAGAATTTAGTGAGAGGAAGGATCTCAGTTTTATCAGAGTTAATCTTGTAACCAGAGACTTGGGAAAAGGAGTTAAATTCAAGAAGTAAGGCCGGGATGGATTGGTCTGGGTCAGAAATAAACAAAAGGATGTCATCCGCATATGCAGAGAGTTTCAAATGGGTCTTGTCGTAAGGGAAACCAGAAATAGAAATGTTATTCCTAATAGACGTGAGGAATGGCTCTAAAGCAAGAACAAAGAGTAGAGGGGACAAAGGACAGCCCTGACGGACGCCACGCTGCAAAGGAAAATAAGGGGACAGAAGACCATTAACTAAAACAGACGCTTTAGGGGAGGAATAAAGTAAAGAAACCAGAGAAATAAAATCAGGACCAAAACCATGCCAACGCAGGGAGGCAAACAAAAAGGACCAATCTACTCTATCAAAGGCCTTCTCAGCATCAACCGAGATGGCAGCTAGAGAAATGTTGAGAGAAGGTACCTTATTGAGAACATTAAGAAAGAGGCGGGAGTTATCCGAAGTGAGTCTACCCTTTACGAATCCACATTGTTCTTTACCAATGAGATGAGGGAGGAGAGGATCTAAGCGTCGGGCAAGGAGTTTAGCAAATAATTTATAGTCTACATTAACAAGGGATATTGGGCGATAATTTTTACAAAACTGGGGATCGCGACCATCTTTAGGAATTAGGCAGATCGTAGCCTCGTGAAAGGTACCAGCAGCCGTGCCAGAGGTAAAGAAAGATTGGAAGAGGGAAAGGAGTTTAGGAAGAAGAAGATCTGAGAAATGTAGATAGAATTCCACAAAGAAACCGTCCGGACCCGGAGATTTACCCTTGGTGAGAGATGTTAAGGCGTTGTTTAGTTCAGTAATAGAAAGGTCAAGTTCAAGATCAGAGAAATTAAGATGAGAGTTAGAAGGGGTAGGGATTTTGTCGAAGTAGGATTGAATAAGGGCAGCCGAAGGGGGGGACTCAGGAGTATAAAGATATTGGTAAAACTGTTGAAATTGGGCTAGTATATCCTGTTCCTTATGCAAGAGGAGATTATCAGCGGAATATATCGAGTCAATCAGATTGCGCTCCCTGCGAGACTTAAGGTAGCTGGCCAATAGTTTACCAGACTTGTTACGACCTCCATAATATCGGGCGCTGCTGCGAAGTAACATTGAGGAAGCATTATCAGTGGTAATTTTGTTAAAATCAAATTTGGCGCGTATAAGGTCTGGGACAACCGTTTTAGTAGAAGAGGTGTAGAATGTATGCTCCAGGGATTTGATATGGGAGAGAAGGTCTTTCTGTTTCTTAAGGTAAGACTTCTTTTTCTTTGAGACAAAATCAATCACAAAACCACGAGCGGTAGCCTTAAAAGAGTCCCAAATAACGTGAGGGGGTAAAGAGGGGTCAGAGTTGAGAAGAAAAAATTCCGTAGCAAAGGAAAGAAAAGAAGAGGAAAAGAGGGGATCTAGGAGAAGAGAGTTATTGAAACGCCAGCGGGAGGATTTGGGATGGGGAGGAAGAAGATCCAGAACTGTGACAATGGGAGCATGGTCTGAGATAACTATCGGCTCTATAGATGAGGAAAGAAGATTTTGAGACAGAGATTGAGAAAGGAAGATGTAGTCAATCCGAGAGAAAGAGGCATGAGGAGGTGAAAAGAAGGAATAGTCCAGAGAGTCAGGGTGGGACAGTCTCCATGAGTCAAGAAGGTGAGATTTAGAGATAGTGTCAAGGAATAGTGTATGCGATTTGTGGGGGATAAAGCGGGCGGAGGATTTGCGATCAAGGAACGGGTCAACAATTTGATTACAATGCCCCCCCAAAATGAACAGAGAATCACTAAATTGGAAACACTTAGAAGTGATCAGAGGCCAAAAATTACAATCAGGATGGGTGGGGCCATATACATTAAACACAGTTAAGGATACAGAATTAATTAACAACTTAACTAAGACCCAACGACCCTCAGTATCGATTTCTTGAGAGAGAACTTTACATTTGAGTTTCTTGTGACACAAAATGGCCACACCATTCTTCTTATTGGATGTAGGAGAAAATAAACCCGTTCCCACCCAGCCTCTCTTTAATTTAAGAGACTCCGCCTCAGAAAGGTGAGTCTCTTGTAAAAGAGCCAAGTCAGGAGTATAAGAGGCTAGATGGGAAAGCACTCTCTGTCGTTTAATAGGGCTAACAAAACCTTTCACATTCCATGAAATAACTTTGAATTAAATAACAATAAAATGTGTAGAGAACAGAGAAAAAGCATAAAACCAAAAACGCCATAGAGGGGAACAACAAGTGAATGAGAGAAAAGAGCTAGACAAAAGAAAGTCAGGAGATACAGTAAGAGAAATCAAGGAAAAGGAAAAGAGAGGAAAAAAAGGGGGGAAAGAAAGTAGAAGAAGAGACAGTACATATCCAAAACGGATGACTGGGGAACACATACCTGAAGGGGGAAGGGAGATGACAAAATGACGACGGGGTATGGGAGGATTCGACAAGAACAGCCTCCTAAGCCGGAGAGCAACACACCGCATCAGGACGGAATATGAGGAAGACGAATCGTATGATATGAAGAGGGATACAAGAGGGTTTATCGAATAAAAATCTAAGGGAGGGAAAAAGAAACATGTTATACAAAGGTCATAGAGAAATAAACAGTACAAAAGCAAACAATATATGTAGAACAGAAAACCCAAACAACAAACATGATATAATCACATCAAGCGGAAGAAGAATCAAACCAATGAGGAAAAAACTTCCAGCAAAAACCTGTAAGGAGAAAAAACCAAACAGATAAATAATCAACCAGTGGAGGGATTGGATGTATCCATGCCAGCGTTGGTCTGAATGTGAATAAAATTCTTAAGTTCAGCCGGATCTTGGAAAGTCCAGGTGTTATTTTGATGGGTAACCTTGAAAGTACAGGGGTGAAAGAGGCCATATCTGGCTCCCATAGAGCGCAGAGGGGCACGAAGAGATAAGAATTATTTTCTTCTGGCAGCAGTAACATTAGAAACATCCTGAGAGAGAAAAACTCTCTGACCCATCCAGGACACCTGGCGCTTCGCTCGAGCTGTAGAGAGGACCAGAAGGAGATCAGTAAACTTGAGGAAGAGGATGATGACCCCTCGCGGTTTGGTTGAGGAGGAGGAGCGAGGGCCAAGTCTATGGGCTCGTTGGATACTGAGAGAGGTAGTAGCGGGAAGGTCCAGTAATTTCAGGAGGAAAGAGGAGAAAAATGTGACAGGATCATCTCCTTCCAGGGACTCCGGCAGGCCATAAACGCGTAGGTTGTTCCTCCTGTTCCTGTTTTCCAAGTCTTCAGTATGTTGTTGAAGGGCGAGAAGAGACTTTTCCAGAGAGGAGATGCGTTGAGAATTTGACTGAATTTCTGGAACCTGCTGTTCCACAGAAGAAACACGGGCCTCCAAAGTGGACCATTTAGCCTCAAAATGCTGCATCTTGGTATTGGTCTCCTCCACGAACGGGCGCAAAGCGCGAATCTCCTCAAGTATCAGCTCCATAGATATAGGGGGTGGAGATGGCTCGGATGGAGGAGGAGAGGAGTCGTGTTTCAAGCGCTTAGGTAGGGAGGCAGGAGGAGAAGACTTGCTGGAGGTAGGTTGTGATGGAGAAGAGCGAGTGGAGGATGATGTCGCCATTTGTTCTGTGGAGGGAGAATGAGGAGACTGACCTGTTGATGAAGAAGAGGCGGGGGAAGGTGGAGTCTTCGAGGGAACAAAGACAAACTTTGGGTTGCGTAGCTTGCCCATAGAAGCCTGAACGTGCCAGGAGTAGGATGAGGAAAAAGCGCTCCAGTATAAGGTCCTGTAGGTAGGTGTTAGTATGTATAGATGAAAAAGACAGCGACCAACCGAAGCACTAAGCGACAACAGCAAAAACCAGAGTCTCAAGGCATGGAGATGAGGCAAACAGGAAATGAAAGGCTACTTCCAGTGCTGACAGAAAGTCATCAGTGAGCGCAAACAGCAAATACGCCAAAATTTAATGACGAGGTTGCAGCATAAATCCCGCAATAAGGAAGTAGGTTACGCACTAGAGCTGAGGTAAGACATCAGGGAAGAGCACAGCCAACGCAACATCCTGTGAGGAGAACATCGAAGTAGTGGTCTCCCAGGAAACAGCAAGAGCATGAAGAGAATCATTCAATCATAGGGCGGTGACAGAGCGGCCATTTAATTGTCAATAATAAAGTCCAGGAACAGAAGGAAACACAAGGAGAGCATGTTTGCAGTTACCTCAGCTTCGCGCACACATCGCGCCTACTTCAAAATGGCGGCCGCGCTGAGGCAAATACACCGAGAAGCTGGAACTAGGTGAGAAACTGCTGGAAAATAAACTCCGATGCTCACATCTTCAGCTTGAAGCTATCCGCATGTAGGGGCCACAAAAAGGAAGCCGAAACAGTCGCAGATAGAGGCGGGGAGATGAAAAACACCGCCGCGGCGCAGGGAGCTCCGGACTCAGGTGGCCATCTTGATCGGCGTCCAAGCCACGCCCCCAGCACCGGGCTTCTGAGCAGCTCTTTGGACACCAGGATTCATTATTTTACAAATTAAGCAGTGGACTTGGTAAAGTGCAATAATGTCTAGGATCACACATTTTTGTCAATTGCGAAGCCATAATTGTTCTGAGGTTTTCTGGCTTCACATCGTGCAACCCACACAGTAGGTGGGTGCCTTTTTCACTCCAGTTTTACATCAAAGGTCACTGCTTTGTTTTTAATTCTGACAGCGTGAGGTTAGAGTGTGGGTGGCAGGCAGAAGCCACATGCAAGTTCTGCTCGTTTTGGGCTTGAGGGTCCGAGAGGGCCTCGAGCTGGGCCAAAGCAAGGTTTCTGGCTCGAGCCCAGCTCCAGTCTTCGGTGGCTGTCTTGCCTCGGATGCTCAACATTCAAAATGCAGCACGAAACTGCACAAGCGTTTCTGAGCAAGTGAATGGCTGCTAAAGAAATCAAATCGACCTCTTCACAGACCTGCCAACTCACACAGTGCCGCAGTGTGTCACATGATTTTCAGCTCCCTTCACAAGATCACCCAGTGAGAAACCGATATCACCCGCTGGCAGGAAAGATGAACTGAAAACCATGTCACAAAGTGGCTTTCCAGCTTATCTCTCGAGGCAGTAAACAGCCGATGTCCATTCAGTGGTGGGAAACCACCCCACAACATCAGCAACAGCTTCAGCGACCTTTTGTTTTTTTATGGTGGGAGGGGGTGGTGGGTTTGGTGGAGGACAAAGGGGCATATCAGCATGGGCCGGAGATAATTATCGCTAAGCGCGCTTAGCGCAAGGATAATTATCGCCGGCTATGACTAGATTTTATCGCTGAGATAGCGCGCTATCAGCGACACTTATCTCCAAAGTGATAAAATTCCAAGCGCAAGCTGCCAAATGTGTGATTCCAGCGATAATCACACAAAGATTGGCGATAGCTTGATGATAGGGCAGGGCAGACTTAGCCATTATATCCACCTTCCATTGGATATAATGGCTCAGTCAGACTGAAAGCAGGCGTAAAGAAAGTAGCGATAACCGTGGTTAGTGCTACTTTTCGTATCACTACGCAGGTTAGCGATCAGCTTGCTGATAGGAGAAATGTCTGTTAGCGACATCTCTCACGTTATTTTGGGGAAGAACGCCCACTTTGCATCTCATTAGAGATGCACAGCTGGGCATTACCCCCAGGTCCCTCCGTCCTCGACCCCGTCATGGACAAGTGAGATGTAACTATCTCACTGACAGAAAAAAGAACGAAGGAATGCTGGACCTACCCTCCCACTCCCACTGGGAGTACTTAAGGAGTACCGTCCCAGCATTCCTCCTGTTCTTTTTTCTGTCATCCTGACATTCTGTGGACGCGGCAGGAGCTGGACGCTCCTGCCTTGTGTTTGGACTTACTTGGGGGCTGCTGGTTCTTCCAGGTGCCGGCGGACCTCCGTGGATGGCCTCTCCCTCCCTGCCGGGCTTGGGGGGAGTGGCGCGGGCTTCTTCGTGTATCTCTTCGCCCGATGGCCGCCCCTCCTGGCCTGCCGGGCTTGCTAAGGGGCGCGGCCGAGCTGCTCCTCGCTATTGGTTGTGGCTCCTTCCTCTTCCGGTTTTCGTCATGCCTGACTTCCGGTTTTTGGGATTGAGGACGGAAGTCAGGCGCCTCGAGGTTCCCGGCTGGGGGAGGCTCATTAAAACGAGCAGAGGGGGTGAGTACCGCATAGCGGTTGTGATTACCTTGTGTTTTGGCGGTGTTTGGTGTGTTGTAGACGATGGGAAAACATTCCAGGAAACGACATCACAGAGAGAGGTCTTCCTCTTCTTCTAGTGCTTCCAGGTCTCCCTCCCCTGCCAGGTCCAGGCGCCGTGATGCTAGTGCTGATGCTCATATTAAGCGCTTGATCATGGAAACTTTAACAGAGATGGGTGATGTTGGATCCCGTCGCAAGTGCCCTGCTCCTGCTTCCTCGGACTCTAGTGGCGATGAGTCTGCGTGGTTGGGGGACGAAGAGTTGAAGGGCAAATATGCGGACAAAGAAGCTATGACCAGTATTTTGCAGCATGTTAAAGAGAACATGGGGTTCCCTGACGGGGACGTGCCTAGTACCTCTAGGGGCCCTTTGTTACTCTATTAGCACTGAACCTGTGGGAAGAAAACCTTCTAAACACCCTGCATCTACACTTATGGTCGATAAGACCTAATTGACACTGTCTTGAGTCATGATTTAACCAATAATAATCAACGATAATCAAAATAGAGTACTCAATAATTGACAAGAAATAATAACCAACACCGTATTTAAAATTATGATTCTTTATCTAAAATTAGTTCAAATGGGAAGGCAATCAAAATAAATCATTATTCTCATAGTTACCTATTCTAGCTAAATGTCATAAATGGGTCATCAGGACAGGTCTCTCAATAGAAGTCTCTTAGGTCACCATCCTCACAGCATCGATCCTCACCAACGCAAGTTCGGAAAGAAAATGGCCTCAGAATCCAAAATGCAACGAACGAACCCTCTCTAAGCTAACAATATTTATATTAAATTTAACAATAGAAGGCAACATAAAATGTTTTCGATATCCGCTGAACCGCTGAGCAAAGCGAGCAGGAAAGGATGTAGCATCGCTACATTTGGAAAATCTCCGCTCAGAAAAATCACAAAAATAAAAAAACGGAAGACGGAACTAAATCTTGAAATGTTTCTTTTTCATGTTCATATTTCCTCGGAACCAGCATGATGATCATAATGTTCATTGAGGCTCCTTTGTCTTCCAAGGACATTTGGATGTCCGCCCAGAGCTGCTGTCCTCACGGAAAACTTTTAACCAGGCGAAGACTGTGGTCAGATGACTCTCGACCATGTTCAGCAAGGCCTTCTCATCAAACTCTCAGCACTCAAATTTAGGCTTTAAACGGTAGCCATTTTTCACTAGGCCAAAACGTATCATCTTAATTAAAAGAGACAAAAACAACGTTACCACAGCATAGTGATTAAACAGTGTTAACCCCACTAATACCCTTATGTGTATGTAATTATCTAGCCTTTGCAACACAAGAAAAGCATTAGTACACGACATTTAAAAAGCGTTTTCGTGCTTTAAAATAAACAGCACTCAGCAACATTTATTAATAAAACATGCACATTATTAGCAAACGACACAAATGCTTCCCCACGTGTAGTTTTCTCTTGTTATTCCGTATTGGTTAATTAAAACATTTACACAAAACAAATAATTAGTAATTATAAATTAATAATTTTAATTTCTTTCGACAATAGACAAACCAGAGCTTAAAAAACCCAATAGATTTTCAACAGAAAACTCTGCTCCAGCACCTCTAGGGGCCCTTTGTTGTGACAATTGCTGTCACGGTCGATGTGCCTGTCCATTCCTTCATTAGAGATGTTTTGAAGCACGAGTGGGCTGATCCGGATCGCATTCTGATTCCGCGATTCATGGCTAAACTTTATCCTCTGCAGGATATGGCTACTGAACTTCCTGATTCAATTCCTATTGACTCCTTTGTGGCTAGTTTGGTGGGGCGTACTTCCCTTGCTGAGGACGCTGTGCTGAAGGATCCTGTTGACAAGAAGGCGGATGTGGCGCTCCGTAAGGTGTATTCTGGTTCCCACCTGGCCTTGAGGGCGGGCATCTACGGGACTTATGTGTCGCAGTCTCTGCTGTCTGACCTGAAGTCTCTCTATCAGTCTATGGATAATGCCACGGACTGTTCTGGTTTGCTGGAGCAGATTGAGCGTCAGGTGGAGCTGCTGTCTGATGTCTCCTTTGACGTTGTGCGTGCTTCTGCTTTGTCCGGGGAGGCTTGTGTGGCTGCGCATCGCAGTCTTGTCCTTAAGGACTGGAAAACTGACTCTGCGCAGAAGGCATGCGCATTGAGGTTGCCCTTTCAGGGTATGATGTTGTTTGGGGGGGAGTTGGAGGCAAAATTGCACAAATTGTTTAAGGAGAAAAAGCATTCTTCTTTTAAGGTCTCTGCTACTGCTCCTGTCCCTTCTAAACCCAAATCTTTCTTTCGCCCTGCTTCTCGTAGACAGTTTGTGAGGGGCCAGGGTAGGTTTGCTTCTGGCCGTGGTCGGGACCGTAAGGCTAAATCCCCTCCGCCTGCCAAGCCGCGTTCCTGACTCTTTGGCGGTGGTTCCCGGGTTGTTGGTTGGAGGGCGGCTGCGCTTCTTCCTGGATGCCTGGGTTCAGTCTTGTTCCGACGTCTGGGTGTTGGAAATCATTCGCCAGGGTTATGTTCTGGAGTTTACGGCTCCTCCTCCGGACTCAGGTGTTCGGTCGACTCCTTGGCTTTCTCGCGGGATTCTGGACCTTCTTCGGAAGGGTGCCATTCAAGAGGTTCCTCCGTCAGAGAGAGGGGTGGGCTTTTATTCCCTGATCTTTCTGGTTCCCAAGAACACGGGGGTTTCCGCTTGGTTTTGGATCTGCGGGTTATGAACAAATGGGTGGCCAGAATTCCTTTCCGCATGGAGACTTTACAAAGGGTGATTCCTTTGGTGCTGCCGGGTCACTTCATGTGTACCCTAGATCTTCAGGATGCGTATTACCATGTTCCGATCCATCCTCGGTCCCGCAGGTTTCTGCGGTTTTGTGTTCTAGGGTGTCATTACGAATTCATGGTGTTGCCATTCAGTCTCCGGTCGGCGCCGAGGGTGTTTACGAAGGTGGTGGCTCCTTTGGTCGCGTGGCTTCATCTCTAGGGGGTGATGGTGTACCCATACGTAGACGACTGGTTGATCCATGCTCCATCTCGGGTCCTGTTGCTGGAGGCCTGGGAGGTGGTGTGCTCGGCGTTGCAGGCCCATGGTTTCCTGATCAACTTGCCCAAATGTCATCTGACGCCGTCCCAGGACATGGTTTTCATTGGGGCCCGCTTCCGTTCGGATCTGAACCGTGTGTTCCTCCCCGAGCCTCGGGTTGTGACGTTGTTGTCCCTTGCTCGTCGTTTCCGGGTGGGGGGTGCCTTTCCGGTGCGCCTTTGGTTGCGTCTTATGGGTCTGATGGCGGCAACAGTTTTTACGGTGGCCTGGGCACGTTTTCATCTGCGCCCCCTTTGGGTGTACCTCCTGTCTCTCTGGGATCCCCTGTCCCGCGATTTGGATGTTCTTATTCCTGTGTCTCCAGTGGTCCTCCCGGTTCTTCTTTGGTGGTCTGTGAGGGATCATCTGTCTTTGGGTCTGCCCCTGCAGTCTTCTCCTTCTCTGGTCTTGACGACGGATGCCAGCGCCTTGGGTTGGGGTGCGACCTTGGGGTCTCACTCCCTTCAGGGTCGTTGGTCCATCGTGGAGAGTCGCAGGTCTTCCAATTGGAGAGAGCTCATGGCGGTGTCCCGAGCTGTAATGGGTTTTCGGGGACTGTTGCTGGATCAGAATGTGTTGGTGCGGTCCGACAACATGGTGACGGTGTCTTATCTGACTCATCAAGGGGGGATTTGTTCGGCATCTTTGAATGCGGTGGTGGTACCCCTGTTTTGTTGGGCGGAGGGCCATCTGCTGTCTCTGACGGCGGTTCATCTTCGGGGAGTGGACAACTGTGTGGCGGATGCCCTGAGTCGGTGCTTTCCGGATTCTCTGGAGTTGTCTCTCACCCCGGTTGCGTTTCGGCTTGTGTGCGGGAGGTATGGGCGTCCCTATCTGGACCTCTTTACGTCCCGGCACAATGCTCAGCTCCCCCGGTTCTGCTCCTGGTTTCTGCAGGAGGGTTGCTGGGGGGTGGACGCGCTATCGCTGCCTTGGACGTCGCGTCTCCTCTATGCCTTTCCCCCACTGGCTCTGGTTCCCAGGTTTCTGGCCCGTTTGTGTCAGGAGGATCGAGTGGTGGTGGCGGTCCTGCCATTTTGGCCTCGGAGGTCCTGGTTTCTGACGGTGCGTCTTTTGGTGGTGCAGGGTCCCTGGTTTCTTCCCCTGTCTCCGTCTCCACTTCGGTCTTCCCCGTGCCTGTCACTTCTCCGGTTGCGGTTGTCGGTGTGGAAGTTGAGAGGCAGGGTTGGAGACGGCGCGGTTTCCCGGAGCATTTAGCGGTGGCTCTTCAGCGTTCCCGGCGGCCTTCTACCCTTAAGGCTTATGATAGGCATTGGGGTAATTTTGATCGCTGGTGTTCGGCGTTGGGGGTCTCCCCTTTGTTCTGTTCCTTGCAGGTTGTCCTTCAGTTTTTGTGGGAAGGTTTCGAGAAGGGTTTGGCTGTGTCTACTCTACGGGCACAGTGGGCCGCTGTTCGGGCTTTTCGTTCCCCGTGGGGGAATCTTTCGGATATTGAAGACTTGGTCTCTCGTCTTCTACGCAGTTTTACTGTTTCTCGGCCTGTGCCTCGTCCTTCTTTTCCCCTGTGGGATTTGCCTTTGGTCCTTCGGGTTTTGATCGGTCCTCCTTTTGAGCCTTTGGATGTGGTGGATTTAAAATTTCTCACTCTCAAGGTGGTTTTCCTGGTGGCTGTCACCTCTGCTCGTCGTCTTGGGGAGTTGGGGGCCTTGATGGCGCGGCCTCCTTTTATTTCCTTCACGGAGGATGGAGTGGTGCTCCGACTGGATTCTTCTTTTGTGCCGAAGGTTTCTTCGCAATTTCACAGGTGTCAGGAGTTGGTGTTGCCTGCCCTGGGCTCTGTTTTGGAGTCTCCTGGTTGTCCCCAGTGGTCTTTGTTGGATGTGTGCAGGGCTTTGCACATTTATCTGGACCGTACGGCGTTTTTTCGCAAATCGGACTCCCTTTTTGTCTCCTTTGGTGCGGCTTCGCTTGGGGGTAAGGCTTCTTCTGTGTCCATCGACCGTCATGACTTCCCTCCCTCCCTCACTGTCTGCCGGCCTTCATTGGGACTTGGTATTTCAGGAGGAATGCTAGGACGGTACTCCTTAAGTACTCCCAGTGGGAGGGGGAGGGTAGGTCCAGCATTCCTTCGTTCTTTTTTCTGTCAGTGAGATAGTTACATCTCACTTGTCCATGACGGTGTCGAGGACTACGGGACCCGGAGTAATGAAGATTACCGGTAAGTAATAGGACATTAAGGGAAAGGGCACTAAGGCATGGTTTCACGCGATAGCGTGACCTTGCTGATAGTGCGATAAAATTATTGCCGCTTTTCACCCGAAAACGGAGACTAAAGCAGCGATAATTTTATCGCGGGGCCTTGATGATATGCCCCAAAGTTCGTCTTAGATAGCTCTCGGCCCCTCGAAAACACTGTCCCCTGTTCACATGGTGACAGGTCTGTCTTCATAAAACAGTTCTTAAACAACAACGGAGAGCAGAAAAAGTGCTCCCTAATTTGAATACTAGCCCCAGGAACGCTGCAATATTTCGAATGATCCAGGGAATGGACAGAGGAAGTTTGTGCAATTCAGTAAATGGTGAACATAGATTACACTAGAATTAGGCTCACAGCTTTCTTTTCCTGCACCATCCACGCTGATCCATCCCACGTAGCCACCCCCCTCCCACAGATTTGTATCCTGCATCTCAGTCCCCATATATTTTGCACTATGGCCACTAATAATTTGAACAAGAATAGCTGTATGTAAAACATAAAGGGACATATTTCCAAGGGGATTGTGCCTCAGGATCCTCACTTTTCTGACGTTCCGGCAGTGCAACACCCTGCACCATTTTACAAAGCATCATTAAGCCACTTTGCATGTTTTAACGCCGCTTTGCAAATATTGTACATTTCATGCAGTTTTCTGCATAAACGGGATGTGAAATCGGTGTTGCGGTGGGCTTTCCACCACAACACCAATTGCTTTTGGTGCTCCCCAGATTTACAAGGGTCTGTAAATCTAAGGCTGCGCCAAAAACTAACGCCACTGAAAAGCAGGCATTAGATTGGCGCAACGAAGAGAAATACTTTTATTTCTCCTTCTTGTTTGCTCTTTCTACATTAATGATTATTTAAGTGTAGGAAGGTGTCCCTTCCTGCACAAAAACAATTATTAAATAATGGTGATTAGCTACTTCTATGTGTGCTGAGAATGCAAATCACCATTATTGATTGTTTATTGTTTTTGATTGGTTCTTACTGCACATAAAAAACCATCCCTGCAATGCATGCACCCTTGGGTGTCTGTGTTGGTGCTAGGCAGCTTTTTATAGTGCCAGCGCAAATGAAACACAGGGGTGCACAGTATTCTTGTAAATACGGCGCATCCCTGCGCTTTTGTAAGTACACCGCACAGCATTGCTCACTGTGGTGTGCCATTCCCTAGTAAATATACCCCAAAATCTACAAGTTTCAGAAGGCAAACAAAAATTGAGACCTGGATTGAGTTATTATTATTACATGTTTCATGGGACTTCTGGTGGTTTACTTTGACTTTTCATGTCAAACATTTACTGAGATTTTAAAATGGACAGAGCACAACCTTGGAGGCAATCAACAGTGGTAAAGAGTCATGAGGAAGCTGGTAGAGATGATCTTTCAAGACCGGGTGTGCACATCACAGTGCTAAAGGTCAAACATCAACAACGTGGCTCATTGACAAAGTAATTGGGATGTAGGAAAGTAGTGGCGTAGCTAGCCCTTGGGCGCCCGTGGCTGTGCCAGTGTTTGCCGCCCTGTGGTTGTGATGCAGATTGGGGTGTACAAAATCTCCCTACTTCCACGGATAGAGTAATTTCACAGTTACACGCACATACACTCACCATACACTAGGGCCCATTTCACTAACATACACTCAAATACTCCACCAGCACTGAACCTGTGGAAAGAAAACTACTAAACACCCCACATCTACACTGAGGTCGATAAGACCTAGTTATTGTAATTGTCATAATCTAAACAATCTATACAACAATAATCAAATAGAGTACTCAATAATCGACAAGAAATAATCACCAACACCGTATTTAAAATTATGATTCTTTATCTAAAATTAGTCAAAAGAAATTAATCAGAATAAATCATTTTCTTATAATTACCTATTCTAGCTAAATGTCAGAATGGGTCATCAGGACAAGTCTCTCAGTAGAAGTCTCCCAAGTCACCGTCCTCACAGCATTAATCCTCACCAACGCAGGTTTGGGAAGAAAAATGGCAAAGTGGCCTCCCACCCTCTCTAGGCTAACAATATTTATAATGAAACTTGCAATATTAAAAAAACATTAAATGTTCTACACGTCCGCCGAACCGCTGAGCAGAGCGAGCAGGAAAGGATGTAGCATCGCTACATTTGGAAAATCTCGCTCAGAAAAAATCACAAAAATAAAAAGACAGGAACTAAAAAATTGTATCCTTTAACATCCACATTTCCTCAGTGCTAACACGATGACTTCAGAGTCCATTCAGTTCATTCTTTATGGCTCCTTTGTCCTCCAAGGTTACTCAAACATTTCTTGGTTCTTGGAGACTTGCCCAACACTGCTACTGTCCTCACGGAAAGTTTTAACCAAGCGAAGACTGTGGTCAGATGATTCAACCATATTCAGCAAGGCCCTCTCATCACAAATCTTTCACTCGAGGCCAGGCTGCAAACAGCGGACATTTTACGTTAGGCCAAAATGGACCATCTTAATTAAAAGAGACAAAAACAACGTTACCACAGCATAATGATTAAACAGTGTTAACCCCACTAATACCCTTATGTGTATGTAATGATCTAGCTTTTGCAACACAGAAAAGCATTAATTCAAAAAGCGTTTCGTGCTTTAAAATAAACAGCACTCAGCAACGTTTATTTAATAAAACATGCACATTTATTAAATAGCAATACGAAAGCATTCCCTCATGTTGGTTTTCTTCTCATTAGTACATTGGTAAGTTTAAACATATACACAAAACAAATAATTAATAATTTAATAATTAGTAGTTTTAATTATGACAAATAGACAAACCAGAGCTTAAAAACCCAATAGATTTTCATCAAAAAATCCTGCTCCAGCAATCCCCCCTTTGGTGATTTTATCACCAAATAACCCAAAAAATAAAATAAAAAATAAAGTGAAATTTAGTCCCATTTTAGGAGAAATTGGAAATGTCTTTTTCCTCCTTACACAACACTACACACCAGACACTCTTTCATCATCCCTCTTTGTTTCTAAGTAGACACTCTCCCTTAATTCTTCTAATTCAATTTCTTGTGGTTCTCTTTTCAACCTTTTATTTCTCTTTTCATTATTTCTTTTAATTAATTTCTTTTTCCCTCCCCTGTTTTTACAACACAATCACACCAATCTCAATATCAATAAAGCAACAATTATACAAGTTAAAGGAAACAATATCTTACCTATAATAGTACTACCTATTTTTTCAATAAAACTCTTAACAGCAACTATTTTATTAGCTATTTTAGTCCAAATACTTTCAGCTTCAAGTGGTACTAATTCTTCATGCAAATCAGTAATATTTTTGATATAGACCTTCAGGTCTTTGCTTTCGTCTGGAATGTAAGTGCAACAATGTTGAACTTTCAGCATTCCACAAACTCCACCCTCCTTAGCCAATAGAATATCAAGAGCAAGTCTATTTTGCATAGACATGGCACGTACGGCAATTAGTTCCGTATTCACCAAAAGAAACCCTCCAGCGGTATTTGTCGATAAGCGATCCACCACTGTTGACAGTTTCCGAATCCCATAAGCATTTAAAGAAATTCCCACTGCTGGAATTAAAGCTCCAAAAATGTCACCCACTATTTCAGACCAAGTTTCCCTCTTGAAGCGCATTAGTAAATTAATATGTTCTACATCTTCTATTCTATCTATATGAAAAGTCTTTGGAAAAACCAGGCCCACATAACACGTGCCACACCAATGGTCAGGCAACTTGTAATAAGCCTTGTTCCCACAAACATAATACACTCCTGGAAAAATTGTATCTTCTCCACCTCTGAAACCCCATCCTGTTGCAATGAAGTATGTATCATGACATTCACTATTCCCAACAAAATATGTATCATATTGGGATTTCCCTCTTGTAATGCACAGCTTACCCTTCTGTGGTGCATCTAAAGCTAAAGTTGGACTAGCTCCATTTCTCAATTCTTTTCCCATCTCAATGTCCCAAATTGTCTCACTCACTTTGTATTTCCCTGCCTTTTCATGCATATCAATCTCCTTTCCTCCACCATGTTTAGGAAAGCTTTCTCCTCTACTTCCAAATTACAAGTTAAATTATTCTTAAAAATGTAATCTAATGTTAATTCTTCTCTCTCAATAAAAATCTCACCAAAAATGTTAGCTTCTTTAGCTGGATTCAGCTCTTTGTTCATTGGCAAGTGCCCAAAAATACTGGGCCCGATTCACAGAACTAACTTAAGACAAAATCCTAAACTTACTACCATTTTGGTATTCACAGAAGGCACTTACTCATTTTGGTATTCACAGAAGGCACTTACTCATTTCGGTATTCACAGAAGTTAGGAGTCCTAACTTTAGGACTCCTAAATGCCTTCTGTGAATACCGAAAGTCTTAAAATTAGGATTTTTCTCAGTTTAGTTGTAGTATAGTTAGGACTCCTAAGTTTAGGACTCCTAAATGCCTTCTGTGAATACCGAAAGTCTTAAAATTAGGATTTTTCTCAATTTAGTAGTCCTAAGTTTAGGACTCCTAACTTTAGGACTCCTAAATGCCTTCTGTGAATACCGAAAGTCTTAAAATTAGGATTTTTCTCAGTTTAGTAGTAGTATAGTTAGGACTCCTAACTTTAGGACTCCTAAATGCTTTCTGTGAATACCGAAAGTCTTAAAATTAGGATTTTTCTCAATTTAGTAGTCCTAAATTTAGACTTAGGACTACTAAATTGAAAAAAATCCTAATTTTAAGACTTTCGGTATGCACAGAAGGCATTTAGGAGTCCTAAAGTTAGGAGTCCTAACTATACTACTACTAAACTGAGAAAAATCCTAATTTTAAGACTTTCGGTATTCACAGAAGGCATTTAGGAGTCCTAAAGTTAGGACTCCTAACTTCTGTGAATACCGAAATGAGTAAGTGTCTTCTGTGAATACCAAAATGAGTAAGTGCCTTCTGTGAATACCAAAATGGTAGTTAGTTTAGGATTTTGTCTTAAGTTAGTTCTGTGAATCGGGCCCCCTATCTTTGTTAGACATCTTATAATCTATTTTCCCTAACAGATAAAAAACACTACTTAATACACTACAAGAAATTCCATACGTAGCTGGTAAATGTTGATAAGTAACACCCTCTGAAACGGATGCAGGTAATTGCATACAAACATAGCAATCCCTAACTTCCATTGTTTTCACATATTCGTATAGCAACTTTGAAAAAACATTACTAGAAAAATCATTAATTGACCTATCTTTATGCATGTAAGTATTACTAATTCTAGTTGGAACTACTTTTCGTGAACTCTTCTCTGCATTTGTCTCATTCTCAGTATGTATTTCAAATGTACCTATTGAAACTCTAAATGTAACTAATAAAGCTAAAATACCCCATAGTAGCATTAATAATCCAGTACAGCAGCAGCACATTCTACACCATCTTCTTAAGAAGGCACATCTACTTTGATTATTCTCTATATTAGCCATTTTACTACTTTGACCTTGTCTTTTGACTTAGCCTCTACTACTCCACTACTGAAATTTCTCGAACTTTGGAATACTTCAGACAGCTGAATTTCAGACTTTCTCCTTTTCACTTTCTCCAAGTGATTTCTTCAGTTCACTCAATTTGGATATTCATCACTTTTCACTCCTTCTTCTTCAGCAACATCAAATTGTATCAGATCATCAACAACATCCTGTGCATCTGACTCTTCTCCAATGTCAGTCAGGATAACTTTTAAGATTCCAACAGATTCTTCCTTTTCCTCAACCACTTTTCTCAAGATCCCCTCCGGATTGTCTCGATTCACTGTTTCTTCTTCTCCTTCTTCAGACAGTGCCACATAAGACCATTCCGGTGATCTGTACTTTTGGTTGGGTCTTCTAATTCTCTTTATCTCCTCAGGTTCTCTTGACTCCTTTTGCTCCTTCCTCTTTACTTCATTTTGACTCGACACTTCATTCACTTGTTCAGCTTTCGATGTATTTCCTCTTATCAGTCTTTATCTCAGCCTCTTTACTCTGTTGTTAGGCCAAAAATCTCCTCTTACGACCTTTTTCGGTCATGTTTCTGTATTATTTCTTTCTCCAATCCAAGTTCTCTTTCTCAGAACTCGACCCTCTGATTTTCCATTCTCACTTTCATCCGATTCTGTTTCAAATGCCTCTTGTTCTTCAGCAGTTTTCTTTCGCTCCACAGTCTTTTTCACCACTATTTGAGACTTCCCTACTTCTGTCCCTCCTCGGGTCTCCGACACGCAATCTTCTTGCTGTCTACTTGTCCCTTCACCTAACTTGTCAAGAATGTTCCCTACACCTCCTCGGGGGTCTTCCGCAATCTGTCCCTCTCTATCTTCTTCTGACCCTACTTCTTCAGATATAATCTCAAGTGGTTCTTCAATCTCCTCCTCTTCTGATTCAGGAGTAATTTCTGTGGAACTGCTCTTTTCTTTTCTTTTTCCTCCACTGCTTTTTGGAACTTCAGGCTCTCTTACAGAATCTGATCTCCTTTCTGAGATTCTCAATGGTTCTCTTGAAGCCTTTTCTGCTTCTTTTCCTGAACATTGATTTTTTCTCACTGATTCTGGGTCTTCATCATCACTGGAATCTGACTCTTCAAAATACTCTCTACCAGTCCCATCCTTTGGGTTTGGAACTCTCGGAGTATGACTCGCATGCACCCAGTTTTTCACACCAGCACACTTCACTGCAGTCGTCGTAGTTAGAATGACTTGTCTTGGTCTTCCCCACCTCGGAACCAAGCAATTTCTTCTTCTGTGAACTTTAATCCTCACCCAGTCTCCTGGACTCAGATCATGAGCTTGCTTCTTCTCAAGTGTGGTAGCTTCTTCTCCAATCTGGTGAAACACAGAATGAACTGCGTCAGCCAGGCCTTTACAGTAATCCAAAATCATGTCATCAGTTATTGTCATCTACTTATTGACAGGTACATATGCATGTCGCATTGCACGTCCCATTATGATTTCATGCGGACTTAAACCAGTAGTTCTATCTGGAGTAGATCTAATAGTCATTAGCACTAGAGGCAAGACATCCGGCCATTTCATACCAGTAGCTAAACACATCTTACCAATCCTGTTCTTGATTGTGCCATTTATCTGCTCAACAACACCAGAAGCCTCTGGTCTGTATGCACAATGTAGCTTCTGCTGTATGCTCAATGCTTCACAAATCAAACTCATGAGTTCATTATAGAAGTGTCCACCTCTATCAGACTCAATCGTTACTGGAAATCCGTACCTAGGAATTAATTCTCTTAACAGTAACTTTGCCACTGTTACTCCATCATTTCTCCTAGTCGGATAGGCCTCAACCCATCTTGAAAACAAACAGACTACCACTAGTACATACCTCAGTCTGTTCACTTGGGGCATTTCAATGAAATCAATCTGCATTCTTGTAAAAGGACCTCCTTCTCTGCCTATTGTTCCCAGACTCACCACTGTCTTTTTCCCAGTGTTAAATTGCTGGCAAATCAAACATCTTTGACAGATACTTTCCGCAATTGTCCTGAACTTTGCATTGTACCAGGTTTGCTTAAAAGACCTAATCATCGAATCCCTTCCCAAATGTCCCTGGCCATGATACATCCTTGCCATTGCTGACAGCATGGAGTTCGGCATTACTGGTCTGCCATCTCTATAGACCCAAACATGGTCTGTCTCTCTTGGGGCACAACCTGCCTTAATCCAATCTTTCTTTTCTTCCTCCTCTGCCTCATCCTGCAACTGTTTCACTTCATCCCACGTCTCTAAGACATTAGTAAACATCACTGAACAAAAAGACATTTCACCTTCTCGTTCCCGATTAATGGACTGGTTATTCTTGGCGCAATATTGAGCAATGTAATTTGCATAACGGTTGCCCACTGTCACAAAATCATCTCCTTGTGCATGAGCAGCACATTTTACAACTGCTAATTCTTTAGGAAGCTGTATCGCCTCAAGTAATTTCCCAATCACTTCAGCATTCTTTATTGGAGTCCCACTCGACGTCAAGAAACCTCTTTGTAGCCAAAGTTGGCCAAAGTCATGCACAACTCCAAATCCATACTGACTATCAGTCATCACAGTCGTTCTCAAATCTTTCCCAATTTCACAAGCTTTTGTCAATGCCACTAATTCAGCAACTTGCGCAGATTTCACTCCTTTCAATGATGATGCTTCCATTACTTCTGAAACCTTACACACTGCATATGCTGCACATAGCACACCCTCATCATTCCTCAGGCATGATCCATCCACAAACAACACATGATCACTCTCATGCAAGGGAAGATCCCTTATGTCTGGTCTCGGTTTTGTACAGTAATCAAGCACATCCAAACAATTGTGATCATCTTCTGTTTTCACACCCACATTTTCAATATCCGGCAACAATGTCGCTGGATTCACATTCACACATCTCTCAAGTGTCACATTTGATGCTCCCAGAATGACTTTCTCATATTTAGTCAACCGACTATGTGACATGTACTGAGTTCTGCTTCTTGTCAAAAGAATTGCCACATTATGAGGTACGAATACCCTTACAGGATATCCCATTATGATTCCCTCACTCTGTTCTAGGCTTCTGCATGTTGCAGCCACAGATTTCAGACAACCTGGTAAACCCACAGCTACAGGGTCAAGTGTCGATGAGAAGTACGCAATAGGCCTTCTCAGTAATCCATGCTTCTGAATTAACACTGAAAGTGCACATCCATTTCTCTCACTGCAGTACAATTCAAATTCCTTTTCATAATCTGGCATACCCAAAGCAGGGGCTTCACACATTCTGCTTTTTAACTCTTCAAATGCTGCCATTTGTTCTCCATCTAGTTCCAATGGGTCTGTCATCTCACTTTTTGTCAGCTTAATCAGTGGCTTTGCTATCAGCGAAAAATTAATTATCCACTGACGACAATAACCCACCATTCCCAGGAACATTCTCACCTCTCTCTGGGTCTTTGGGGCCTTCATTTCCCTGATAATTTTGATCCTGTCATCAGTCACTTTTCTCAGACCTTTCTCAATATTGTGTCCAAGATAATGCACTTCTTTCTTGCAGAATTGCAATTTGGCTGGAGATACTTTTAACCCTCCATCGGCCAGATGATTCAGTAAAGCTATAGTATCTATTTCACAAGCTTCACGTGTCTTTGATGCCACAAGTAGGTCATCAATATACTGCACTAGTACTGAGTTTTCAGGCATGATCAAACTCTCCAATGACTTTTTCAATAACTGATTAAATATTGAAGGACTCTCTGTATACCCCTGTGGGATACGACACCATGCTAAAATATGCTGGCCAAATCTAAATGCAAAAATCGGCTGGCTGTCATGATGCAATGGAATTGAAAAGAAAGCATGACACAAATCAATCACTGTATACCACTCAGCATCATGTGGAATCTGATACAAAATCACTGATGGATTTGGCACAATAGGACAACATGCCACCACAATTTGATTAACTTTTCTCAAATCCTGTACAATCCTGAACTTCCCATTAGGCTTCTTTAGCCCCATTATCGGTGAATTACACGGACTACTCAATAGTTCTCCCAGAACTCCCTGCTGAATCATTTTCTCAATTATAGGAGTTATTCCCTCAATTATTTCTGGTGTCATTTTGTACTGAGGAATGTTAGGATAAGTAATTCCCTCTTTCACTGAAATTTTCACAGGATCTACATTATTCATCAATCCCACATCCTCTCCAGTAAAATCCCAAACTGTCCTTTTCACTGTGTCTCTCAGTTCTTGAGGCAAATCCTCTGGATCAAACACAGCATATGCACCAATTAACTCACTCTCTCTATTTTCTAGAGTCATCCGGTACAAAACATCCTCATCTGGTGTTTCAAAAGCTATTCCATCCGGTGTACAAAAAATTGTACAATTCATTTTACAAAGTAGATCCCTACCTAACAGGTTCACTGGACTTGTGTCACAGACGATAAATCTGTGCATGTCTGAAAATTTCCCTATTTGTACTCTTACTGGTTCAGTAAGACGTGTACTGATTTGTGTATTGGCTACACCAACTACTTGGATTGCTTCATCCGAGAGAGGAAGATTTCTAATATCTGTTGACCTGACAGTTGATCTTGTCGCACCTGTGTCTACTAAAAAAGTAACACCTTCTTCATTTATTTTTCCATCCACAAATGGTCCTGCCTGGTCTATTTCTAGAGTTGCACCAAGTATGCACTCTTCCTCCTCTCTTCGGCACCGTCAATAATCACCCTCAGACTCACTCCCTTCATTCTTTAACAAGTACTGTTGTACCTGGTTAGAACGCCTTGGTTTGTTTACCTGCTCATCATTGTAGAATCCCGAATCCGGATTATACTTTTGTGATCCTCTATTCTGCGGCAAGGGCGGTTTTGGCTCTTGACTCTACTGTCTCACAACTTTCTGTTGTTGCTGCTGTTGATTATTCCCCTCGTTCTGCACCTGTTGATTTAAGGATTTTCCCTCATTATTCACTAATGGTGGATTGGTACACTCAGATCTCCAATGTCCCAGTTGGCCACAGTTGTGACATGGGAACTTTTTTTAGCTTCCTCAAGATTCCCCTTTCCTTTCCCTGCATACCTAGGTCTATTCCCTGCATTATTTCCTGCATTATTCGCCTGTTCCACCAACTGTGCTTCCTGTCTTTCTGCAACTTTCACTTGTGCCCACATTGCTTTCTCTTTCAGCTTTCTCTGTTTTGCTTCAATCTCATCACTGAAGTATTTTGCATGTCTCAGAATCTCATCTATTTTCTTACTCTGCCAATCCACAGTATGCTCACGAATTCTTTCACTAATCTCAGGTCTCAGGCCATATACAAATCTGTATACAAAATGACTCAAATCCTTGTCACCCAGGTGTTCATCTCCACTGAATTGTTTAAACGCCAGTATCAGCCTCTCGTAAAAAGCATGAACTGATTCTTTTGCTTCCTGATGTGTTTGATCTATTTTAACCCAGTCTGTTTCTTTTGGAGGTACTTTATTTTTCAGGTATACGATCACCTGCTCATATTTTCTCATTACTTCTGGATCTGGTGCTCCTGTTCTCTGATCTCTTGGATATTCCTCAGTAGGCCGACTCACAACTATTTTACACTCAGCCCACAAGTCTGCTGGAACAATTATATCAAACAGACTATTCAGGTCAATCCACAGCACTTTTGACAATTTCACAAACCTGTCTACCTGCCTATACCACTCGACGGGCTTTTCTCTCAATCGAGGGAAATCATTCGTAAATGATAAAATATCCTGTCTGGTCCATGGAACATGTACATATCCTCCTCCAGGTATTTCTCTCATAGGATAAGTATCCACTGGTTTCTCTTTTTCTCTCACAGGAAATGCTGAATAAGTCCTATCCCCTGATTCTTCTCTTTTTTTGTACCACCTATCCTTCCACTTCTCAACATCACCCCATTTTCGCAATAAAGCGATCATCTCTTTAATCTGTCCTGTTCTACCAGTACCATTCAAATTTTCAATATCTTTATCTGTGAAATCCATCCTGTAAGACTTCTGCAAAACTTTCACTTTATCAATGTCAACTCCATAGTCATTTGCTATTGCTCTTAATCTGTCATGTGTATTTCTCGCTCTCCAGGTGATATTTTTACACATAAACAATAATTCACCATCATGATGATTTTTTAGAATTTCTGTTGGAACTGTCCCTGCAACAAGCTCTTCTAATTCTACACGTAACCTAGCAACATCAATTGCTTGTGAATCTTTATCCCTCTTTTGAAGAACTTTCATCCATTCATTCAAATCTTCAGCTGTTATTTCAGTAGATTTTCTCACTGGAACCACTTTCTTCTGCGGTTCTAAAATTGGCATCCCTGAACAACTAGCTTCACCAGCATCCAGCCCTGAATTAGACCGTACCTCTAATCCTTCACTACATGTGTCATGTCTACATTTTTCTGCCCTTTTTCCTGAATCTCCTGAAGGACCAGCCAAACTTGTCAATCTATTCCCAACATATGGAATAACCAAACCATTCTCACCCGTCCTCTGCTTATCAAAAACAGGCATAACCGGACCTATGGTTACGGGTACCGTAACAGCGTCTAGATTCTTTGTCAGTTCTTTGATCTTTTCAGTCAACTCTGATGTAGTTCTGGCTAATTCTCTCGTATTTTCGCCACTGCTTCTATTCTCTCTTTCCCTGAAAGGATTACCACTTCTTAACTCAGGTGTCACATTTTCTGTCTCAATGATACGCACTGTATCTCTTATCGGAGAAACAATTGGTGTACTCTCTTCTGGTTCCGGTCTATATGGAGGTGGTCTTTTGTAAATCATGTCATTCAAAACCTCATCCTCATATTCATTAACTCCATATCTTCTCACTTCTGCCTCAGGAACCCTTTCTGTTCCCTCTTCAACTGTTCTCATAGGATATAATCCCTCTGACATACTAGCATCTCGCCATCTCGTCATTCGATCATGATGAGTTTCACGACCATGTCTCCTCCCGAACATATACCTATAGTTGCCTCCAGACCTCTGTTTCTCTCGCTCATGCACTTCCTCTTCCCATTCCACTAAAGCCTCGAACTGTGTCGGCCTCGGTCTTGGGTCAAGACATAACATCTTTTCCCGTAAATTTTTCAACACGGCCATGTTCTGGAAATGCTAAAACTCCATCTTCCTTGGTATACCTAACCCAATTCTCCAACCATATACAGGTATGATATCCATATCTCGCAGCCATGAAGGATGCAGGCGTTTTCGATGGAGGTAACAATTCACCCTCTCTCGTTTTAACATCTTTATCCTTGTCGAACCAATTTTTAATCTTTCTGAACAAAGATTTTTTCTTTTTCTCTTCTTGGTAAAACATTTTAACGCTTACCAAAACTTTTTAATCCCTTCCGTAATACAACTGCACAATATGATTTTTTCAACCAATAACAGCGCGACTCACACTAACGCACCAATCCTGGAACGTTTACGTCACTAGAATAGCTCTACCAATCCTTGCACGACTCACACCAACGCACCAATCTCAGCGCGAGCACTATTCTGATCTAATATCCAATCAGAGCGCGGTCTGTTTGACGTCAGCAGTCGCTGCAGTCGCTTCTGTCTCCTGTCTCTTGTCTACCCCTCCTTTACAAAATTTCTCAGTAGACTCCGTGTCAAATTTTCTACAAAATCTATTAGTTACAACATATAAACATCTCCATTGTCTGCTCCGCTAACCACAGAATAGTAAAGAAAATCTATTTCACAAGAATCCCGTTGACACAGTAGCACATCCCTCTACTCTGCCCTTCTAACATACATTCATTAATTGTTTCCTCTAGGACTTGTCCAAAGAGTCTTACAATCAACTAAATATATGAACATTCACGCACATTCATACAAGAAAATATAGTACATACACACAGAATCCTGCTTTTCCCGAGAACAGCGATCAATCTGCTCTACTACAGAATTATAACACACATTAACCAAGCAGCTTACCTCTGCCCAGTTTCTCAAACAAGCTCAGAGAATACCTATTACTTCTCCTGCGATAAGCTTTAACGGCGAACCTTACGGATCCCTGGGACTTAAAACCAGAGTTTCACAGATAACCTTCACTACCATACGCACTCCTTATATACCAGAAATATCTCTAATAGTAACATACGACAATGTCACTGATTCCGAATCCAGACAATGTGACCCGCAACTTCGATTGTCACACGTTTTCTTTTTCCTGCATACATACAGGACCAACAATCCCGTTTTTCCCGAGAGCAGCATATACTTCCCTCTGCCCTACTACGGAACTGCTACTAGCTCCCAAGTTCCAGAAGCACTACATATAACTCAACATGACGACTCCAACATATAGTATTAGTACATATACCAACATCAATCAATAATCAATAAGCTAATGTACAAGCAATCTAATCAGATCAAGACAATCATCAATAACCATCCTCACTCTGCTACCAGGAACTTGATGCAGATTGGGGTGTACAAAATCTCCCTACTTCCACGGATAGAGTAATTTCACAGTTACACGCACATACACTCACCATACACTAGGGCCCATTTCACTAACATACACTCAAATACTCCACCAGCACTGAACCTGTGGAAAGAAAACTCCTAAACACCCCACATCTACACTGAGGTCGATAGGACCTAGTTATTGTAATTGTCATAATCTAAACAATCTATACAACAATAATCAAATAGAGTACTCAATAATCGACAAGAAATAATCACCAACACCGTATTTAAAATTATGATTCTTTATCTAAAATTAGTCAAAAGAAATTAATCAGAATAAATCATTTTCTTATAATTACCTATTCTAGCTAAATGTCAGAATGGGTCATCAGGACAAGTCTCTCAGTAGAAGTCTCCCAAGTCACCGTCCTCACAGCATTAATCCTCACCAACGCAGGTTTGGGAAGAAAAATGGCAAAGTGGCCTCCCACCCTCTCTAGGCTAACAATATTTATAATGAAACTTGCAATATTAAAGAAACATTAAATGTTCTACACGTCCGCCGAACCGCTGAGCAGAGCGAGCAGGAAAGGATGTAGCATCGCTACATTTGGAAAATCTCCGCTCAGAAAAAATCACAAAAATAAAAAGACAGGAACTAAAAAATTGTATCCTTTAACATCCACATTTCCTCAGTGCTAACACGATGACTTCAGAGTCCATTCAGTTCATTCTTTATGGCTCCTTTGTCCTCCAAGGTTACTCAAACATTTCTTGGTTCTTGGAGACTTGCCCAACACTGCTACTGTCCTCACGGAAAGTTTTAACCAAGCGAAGACTGTGGTCAGATGATTCAACCATATTCAGCAAGGCCCTCTCATCACAAATCTTTCACTCGAGGCCAGGCTGCAAACAGCGGAGATTTTACGCTAGGCCAAAATGGACCATCTTAATTAAAAGAGACAAAAACAACGTTACCACAGCATAATGATTAAACAGTGTTAACCCCACTAATACCCTTATGTGTATGTAATGATCTAGCTTTTGCAACACAGAAAAGCATTAATTCAAAAAGCGTTTCGTGCTTTAAAATAAACAGCACTCAGCAACGTTTATTTAATAAAACATGCACATTTATTAAATAGCAATACGAAAGCATTCCCTCATGTTGGTTTTCTTCTCATTAGTACATTGGTAAGTTTAAACATATACATAAAACAAATAATTAATAATTTAATAATTAGTAGTTTTAATTATGACAAATAGACAAACCAGAGCTTAAAAACCCAATAGATTTTCATCAGAAAATCCTGCTCCAGCAGTTGCAGCATTGAAGAGCGGGGGTGCTGGTGATATTCGGCTGTTCGCTGCCTCGCGGTGGCAGCTTTGTAGAGCTAGCAGGTAAGAGTGGGAGGAGGCTGTCACCCGCAGAACACGTGCCTCCCGGGGCGGATCACCCCTCACCCTCCCCTTGCTACGCCACTGTAGGAAAGCACCGTCCTGTGGTGTTAATGGCTGCAGCAGGAGCAGTACAGGGCTGGCTTTAGGGCAGTAGGATCAGTGCCACTGCACCAGGCACTGACTACGGGTGTGTGGGCCCTGTTTGCAAGTATATTATAGCTTTAAAATCACCTGCCACCGTGTTCCTTGCCTGCAGCAATTTGCAGGCAGCAATAAAAGTGTCAAGCTTACTCAATGAATAATGTTTTTCCTGGAGAGAGATGGAAGTTTTGGCTAGTGGACGCTTTGACTCATCATAAGGTGGCGCAGAGGGTTTATATGCCTGCTGCAAAGAATGGGTACCATGCATATCACAATGTGCATAGAACGTAATTAGGCCATTGGGGTGCTGCTATTGTCAGAGAGGTCCTTTTGTTACTTGCAGATTATAAGTTAAAATTCTAATATAGAACAGTGAGCTATTAACTGTCATCAAAGAGATGCCTGCTAACTGCTATGTATAAATTAGAGAGTTATGATTGTTTTCCTTCTTTCACTATCCTAATGTTGCAGAAAGGGTTCACTTGGGTAGAAATAAATGTTTATTATTAAAGAGAACTCTCAACCATGGTGTTACCTTGTAAATTGTGAGTCTGTGCTTCTCCAGACCAAGCACTCAAACTATACTGCCTACCAGTATAGATGACATATCACTCCTGCACTTTGCAGTTCTCTGTCATATGTAACATTTCCTATCCGCTGACTTGCATACGCATGATTGATTGTCGCTGTGTAATGTGTAAGTGATGTAAAGTGCTCTTACACCTCACACTGGTATGAGTGGCTCTATAAAACAAATTAAATGCATCTGAGAGAGTGGTTATGGAGACTTGGGGGCACTGTTGAAGGGTGGCAGTGAGGAAATCCGTGGGGAAGGAGACAACAAACATTGTCGCACTGAGAGCCACTAGCCCTAAAGCCAGCCGAGAGGAGCCGAGTGTGTCTGAAAAAACATGGTGGCTTGCTAGTTTGCTTCTTTCCATCAACATAACACCCGCATATAAAGAATGCCAGAAGAGATCAGACAACAGAGTTATTCACCAAAAGTTTTCAGTGTGTTCTACTGCCATAGTTTCCTACTTCTTCAAATATACATCATTTTATTTAATCTGCTGTGGTATGTAAGATACAGTGTTTGGTAAGGCTTCTTGGCGCTAAACAAAACAGGCCAAATGCATTAAAAACAGGTGTGTTGGAGTTCTCTCAGCCAGTGCAGATGTGATGATTTAATGTGTAGTCTACATTTATCCTGTGGCTTAACTAAAAATTGTGCCTCAGGGAATTTATTAGTAGTAAATAGGTTTTTTTTGTCTTTACAATAATCACGCATGTTTGTGGATGATAAAAATAGTTTTCGGTGGGGTGGGGGGATTCTGCAGTTAGCAGTACTCTCTTCGTGTTCTCCTGACAGAAACCACTGCAGTACGACCGCTGGTTTGAAGTAGCCTCCCTAACCCTCGGTTTTTGTTTGCATTGTTGTTGTGCACTGTTTTCATCCTTCTCCTTTCTGTTGTTATGCACCTCGCTGCTTGTTATTACGCTTTATTGCCAAGGAGTTGATTACTGCCACAAAAAGCCTAGTAAATATCACTGAAGAAACTTTGATATCCAATCAATCAGCCTTGCTCCAAACACCATATCATCAATAGCACTAAATTCAGAAGTTGAATCAAAACCCCTTGAGGTAAAATGACGATAAAGTGATACAGTGACCTGCACAGAGTTAACTTGACAACATATCGTGAAGCTATAAGGAAGATCAGATCGCCCAAAACCAACAGCAACATTTTGTGTCACACGATTGTGTTTTTATTTTGTTCACATTCATTAGGTTTGTATAGTTTTCAGTGTTAAAGGGTGCTAATTGTTACAGATGCAGAGGTGCTAAGGTCCAGGGATCCCAGTTCCAGAGAAAATTGGCTAGTATATATGTAACTTGTTTCTTACGGAGATTGACTCGAGACACTGGACCTCTATGGTCTCAGGGAAAGTACATGCGTAAAGTTATGAGTCGAAAGCTCCTCCCTATTAGTTTGGAATAAGAATCGTCAGGGTACTTAGGTAAGTACAGGTTATTGTTTTATTTGTTCAAACTTAAAGAGTTCTGTTTCATCCTGTATTTTTTATTATTTTATTGTTTCTTTCTTTCCCAAACACGGTTCTTCCCTCTAGTGGGAAGAACCGTGTTTGGGATTACCCTGGGACTACGATCTTCGTAAACAGACTAAAAATATTCACTCTGCCCTTTTGTGAAGCATCTTTGAAAAATGAAACGCTAAGCTAATATGCTGTGCCGCAATCTTGAATAATAAGCCTTGAAAAAGCCCTGGCCCAACTTTGAGCCACTGGGTGAAACACGTGTCGGCTGTTCACTTTGCTCCAAATGTGAAGAAAGAAACAATAAAATTTTAAAAAATACAGGATGAAACAGAACTCTTTATGTTTGACCAAATAAAACAATAACCTGTACTTACCTAAGTACTCTGACTATTCTTATTCCAAACTAATAAGGAGGAGCTTTCGACTCACAACTTTACTCATGCTAATTGTTCCAGCCGCGAGTATTGCACTTTTAAATAGGCATGCTAGGACTCAAACACGATTTGTTATGTTTTTTTTTCTTTCCGGTAAGGTTCTAAAGGCTTAAACTTAGAAAGCACTTCTGTCCACATGCCGGGCATCCTTCTACCCTCGCCCTCACTACCTACCAAACTCAGGGGCAGATTTACAGGGACTGGCGCATCCCTGCATATCAGCAGGGATGCGCCAGGCAAGATGCATCACGCAAGTTTACCCTTGTGCCACCACAGATGCGTCGCATTTACAATGCGGTGCATCGTGGCGCAAGGATAAACAGATGCGTGGCGCATCTGATGGCGTAAGGTCAGTGCATTGCTGGAGTCGTGTCACAAGAACGACGCAACTCCAGCAATGCTCAGGGGCTGCCCATGCTGCGTGCGTCACGCCTTACGCCTGCTTCAAGCAGGTGCAGGGTTTTGACGCAGCAGCTTCGGAAAAGTGACTCAGTGAAATCTTGTAGATTTCACTGCATCACTTTTCCGAGGCTTTTTCTGAGGGAACCCCCACCCTGCATACATTAAACCTGACGCAGGTTTAATGTGGCGCAGGGCTTTACAACGTGATGCATCTCCCTAGATGAGTCACGTTGTAAATAAGGCGCAACATGGCGCATGGTTTACGCCACCGCGGCGTCACAGAAGTGACGCAACGGTGGCATAAATTTGTCGCAAGGGGCTTGGAAATCTGCCCCTCAATACCTCAAATTCTCCTACTAGTTTCCTAAACAGCAGAATCACCCCGGCAGTGCACCCATCCCCATTAACAGAAGCTTTTACTCACAGTTCTACTACAACTCCCCTGCAAAAAGATCCATAAGTGGTCCTTCTAGAACACCCCCCACCCACACAGCCCCCCTCGGATTCCATCCTTACCACGCCTACATCCTTAGCATTCCCAATACCTGCATGTCCTGCACATTCGATCCCTCATACGTCCCATACCTGGATTTCCTACCAGTGTCCACCCTAAATATTCCATAGTAATAATTCATGAAACACAATGAGTAAGTTTACTACTTTTTGTTATTCATAAACTGCACTTTTGCAGTAGCTTACACTTTTGAAGCAATACTCGCTTTTGTAGTAGGTCCAGCACTACACTAGGACTTCAAATAAATCCCCATAGGAAATATTGTTAAATACATTATTCAAAATAGTTAAAAATAGCAATGAATGGTAACATATATAAAATAGTACACATTTATTATGTTATTATAACATATTTAAGAACTTATGTTTTGAGAGTCCAAGTGAAGAGTGCCAGTGGTGCTGGAACCATTTTCAAGGTGGGGTGCTGCCATCATGTTACATCACGGAAGTCATACGGATTGTGAAAAATCATAATGTCACACAACGAAAAAGTGTAGTAAATGTATTCCGCAAGAGAGTGGTAAGGGTGCAGTATGTAGTTGGATGTCACAAATATATTACTAAAGCATGGTGTGGTGACTCACTGTCATTTACAGACCACGCTTTCTATTGCAATGGCCACTCCTTTTGCCATATTTACCTCAGTGTTAGACTTTCTGTCTATGTGCCTTATTCTCTCTCACTTCTCTCCCAATTTCACTCACACTTATTCCCCGACTTTGTTTTTCTCCTTGTCTATCTCCTATTACTTTGGTTCTGTCTACCACCCCTCAACTCTTCTATTTGTCTTTCAAAAATGTAACTAAACATTTTATCTCTCACTATTCTGCACACATTTTTTGTTTTTCCAAGTTTCTCATTTGTTCTTCTTTATTTTCCTCATTCAACTCTCATCCTAACTATTTGTTTTGTCATCTTCCCTCAGACACTCCTTCTCTTGTTTTCCCTTCACCTTCTCCCTTCATACTCTCTCTTCTTTATCTAAAATCTTTGCCCCTCTCGATGTTACTCATATTTTCATTTCCTTCTCTCTGACTTTATCTTCTTCTTTGTGCTCTCTCCCTGTGTTAAAGTCTCTCTTTGTGCTTCCCCCCCCCCTACTTTATACCTTCACCACTCTTCTTGAGAATATCTGTTCTACAGGATTCTATCGATCAGGAGCTACCTTTCTAGGGGTTGTAGAGTTCAATGAAAAGTCCAGTCATGCATGATACCCTTTTCTGTTGGGATACTGGAATGAAAGCATCATGCATACTTTGTCTGCATCATTCACTGAACGATTTTATGAAAATCAAGTAACGCTGTTTCACCTTTAAGATGTTTATTTACTCAGCCGATGGTGGTGGCACAAGGATTAAAAACAGTTTTCTCTTTTTTTAATGTTATTTTCATCAGGGGTATAGTTTGCTCAATAATGTTAGGAGGGTGGGAGTCAGGGATTAACCAGAAAGCAGTAAGGTGTAACCCACCGTAAAGGGTAGTAATGTACAGGAAACTGGCATTCGTTTTTAGTTATTTGAAAAAAAAGGTCAATCAGTGTAGAGTGGTGATCTACCCGGGGTGGCTCCTCCACAATGGGGCTCCACTGGCTCAGAGCTAGCAAGTGAGCAAATAAAATGCTGTCCCATAATCGTTTCTTTTTCATTTGCTGGCTCTGAGCCAGCTTGTGCAGGAAGGGGCAGGACCGGAGCATGCCAGGGGGGAGGAGGAGTGCTATGTGCACTTCTAAGTGTGCATGTGTGTTTGACCGGCCATCTCAGGCCGACAAAACACACATGCGCACTCGAGGTTTCTCCAGCCCGGCTGTATTGAACAGCCAGGCTGGAGAAACAGCACAGACTCCCTGTCCTGGCCGGAGTGTCTTTTTAGCCCACTCAGGCTAATCCCATGGAATGAGAACAGACGGGAATTGCACAGGGAGTCTGAGCTGCCCCAGTGTCTGCTGGAATCAGGAAGCAACACAGCAGAACACCGAGGCAAGAGGAACGATCCTACCAGCAGCTTCAGGTAAGTGATTTAAAAAAAACAATTACTATCCCCTGTTTCCCCCCTCCCCTGCACCATCTGCACTCGCCACAACACCTCTTCATTGTCTCGGCCGCCACTGTGATCTACACACCCATTAAGATCAATGGGGCCACCCTGTATCGCTCGGAACCTGGGCTAATAGGTGTAAAGCTACAAGTGGTTCCATTGGGTAAGTACCACTGGGTACTGGTTCAGAACCTGATTATTTCTTTCACAATTAATACTGATTTTGTACTAGACTTTTATAAATGTACCCCACCTCTGTTAGTTTTTATCAAAAATATATATATTTATTAAATTATTTGTTTTGTTTCTCTATTTTCTCACTAATTGTGTAAACAATTTTATACAAAAAGATAGCACCAATGGGGGATGTCTGACAAAGAAAACACAATAACAAATACACAGACAATGGGTGACTGTGGTGACATATAGTGCAAATGGGTGACCGTGCAGACTCTGTAGGGGCAGGTCTGAGATACTATTTCAGGGCTACTCAGGTGGGTGCACAATCAGTGCTGAAGGCCCACTGGTAGCATTTGATTTACACGCCCTGGTGCACTCAGTGCACCTTACTAGGGACTTAAAAGTAAGTCAAATATGCCAATTAGGGAGAACCAATGGTAATAACAATTTACACAGGGAGCACTGCCCAAAGCATTGAAGGTAAAAACAACAGTTGATGGACAGAATGCAGAACAATGTCATACATTCACCCCAGTACAGAGATCTGGGCCTAAATCCATCATTTTTTTGCTCACTATGCCGTTCCAGTTGGAACCCTGCCATATGCAAATCCGTCTTGACCCTGTGCCTCATGGGAACAGTCCAGCCCGAACTGCCAGGCCAGGTCCTCCTTGGACCGGAAACAAGCATCCAAGGACCGGTTTCGGGTTTTCACCCCTCTTCAGCCAGGATAGCTTGATTCCAGTGGCATGGAGAGCACGGGACCCACGTCTGGGTATACCCTTCCCCCTCGGAATGACAATTACAAAAACAACAGCAATAGCATCTAAGGCAGCCAAAACGAAACTCAGTACAGCATCAAAAATACAGGTGGTAGAGGCAAAGATGCCAAGTCTAACATTATGCATTCAAGTAATTTTAAGAGGAATGAAACTGTGACCTTAGATTTCCAGGTTCATAGCTTGGTCAGTTATATTTAGGGGGGTATGAATGTCAAATTTCCAAACTAAAAAAGCAGTGGGCCACAGGGTGGAGCGGTAAGATGACCAAGGTTTGAGATGAACCGTCCCCATGAGGAGTAGAGTCCAAATTGATTTGCATTAGGTTGGCCTCTGTTGAGGGGACCACAGCGGGCGGGGGCGCAGACAGATTAATAGTGCAAGCCAAACCATCGATCTGGCATAGCTCTGAGAATCAGTGTGTGACCCAAGCCATGAAAGCATTTGGCATGTGTACTGCGTGACAAACATAGTGTAAAAATGTGCAGTTTCCTCAAAACTCAAAAAGTGTATTTCTTTAACATGTGGAAAGGTTTCCCCTTAGCCACCAGATTATATAACTGCATGCATTTAGAAACCTTATTACCTCAGCCTCACCAACAATGTCATTAGTGAACCAAGTGGTAAGTCAGTAGGCATGTGTCGGAAGCTGGCTACTTACACAGTGTATCAGTGTAAGGGTAGACAATGCAAATAGTCCAGGCGACCTTTGCTTGATTGTATAGGGCTTTAATGATCCCAATTGCTCTATTTGTGCTGGTGTGGTTGAGCAGCTTAGGTTTATCAGAGGGTAAGGTTCAGCATTTATTATACAGACCGAGTCAATGAATGAGACACACACTCAATATGAAACCCAGGACTAATTAACAAAAAATTAGACAGATTTTCATATAATTTTAGACACCAAAATCATCAGATTCAGGTAAGTGCGGGGATATAGATTTTCCAAATAATACAATGAAATACTCGAATAATGGTGTTTGAAGTATGAGCCTCAAACATGGTCATGTTATCATTTGGGAGAAACATACACTGCATACATATACATGCAATCAGTTTTGTGTGATACATTTTAGGACTTAGGGTGCTTAGGGGCCATGGCCCAAGAAACCACCAGCAGTTTTGTTTTACCTGCCCTGGGGAGTCTGAGTGCAGAGGTGCTGGTCGCATTGGTAGCCTCGAGCACTAAGCTTTAAAGTCAATGGGAAAAGTACCTGCAAAAGAAAGGCTGCAAGTGGGGACTTGGGGATAAGTCTGGCAGAACCCAAAGGTGGGTTCAGCTGTTCCTTGACTCCCAAACAAAGGGCAATGAGAATAACCTTTCCCAAGAGAGTCTTCATTGTCTAGGTGGGAGAACCTGGAACAGCTATCTGCATTGGCCTGGTCAATACCACACAAGGACCACCTCAACAGTTTAAAATGTTCCCCCTTCATTTGCATCTGTGTTCAGTTTGTACAAGGAAGTGAGTATTGAACAGGCATAGTCTCAGCTTCTTTAGGGGCCAATCCACAGCAAAGCCTTCCCTCTCAATGCACTCCAAAGCCACTCTCTGAGGAGTAGCCTCCTGCTAATGAAAGCAACAGGCTGGTTCTGGCCATTATCTTTGGATTGTGATATGACTGCTCCTATCCCATGCTCAGAGGCATTTGTCTGCACAATGAACTGCTTGGTATAACCTGGATCTTTTATAATGGGTGATGTGCGAATTGCTTCCTTCAGTGTCGAAATCCTTTTGACAGCTCACTGTCCAGTTTACTTTCTTGGGTTGTTTCTTGGAGGTTAATTTAGTGAGGGGTGCCACAATAGTACCATACTCCTTCACAAACCTCCTGTAGCATCCAGTCAAGCCAAGGCATGCCATGACTTGAGTCCAAGAGGTTGGAGCTACTCAGTCCAGAATCGTCTGTATCTTGGGCTGGGTTGAACTTGTCCTCCACCTACAAGGTGGCCCAAGTATTCAACTGTGCCCTGCCATATCTGGCACTTGCTTGGTTTTATAGTAAGTCCTGATTTCTGCAGGGTCTAAAGGACCTTTCAAGGGCGGATCAGGTGATCCTAACAAGTGGAAATATAGAAAGCAATATCATCTAAATATGCTCCACTAAAAGACTCCAGCCTAGCCAGGACATTGTTCACCTGCATTTGGAAGGTGGCAGGGGGCTTCTTTTGTCCAAATGACATTACATTCAACTGGTTGTGTCCATCTGGGGTTGAGAATGCAGATTTTTCTTTTTCTCCAGGGGTTAGACCAATCTGCCCCATACCAGTCAATCAGTTCATAAGCTCTTGGAATAGGGTGTGCAACTGTCTTAATAGCACACAAAACCCCAGCTCTGGTTTGCTTTGCTTGTAATGAAGTTTGGGGACTAAGACTACTGGGCTGGCCCAGGGACTCTCAGAGGGTTCCTTCACCCCTAACTCCAGCATCTTGCTGACTTTGGCCCTGATGCTTTCCTTGACCTTGTCAGATTGACTGTATATTTTGTTTATGACAGGTAGGCTGTCCCCAGTGTCCACATCATCTGTATACCAGGTTGTCTGACTAAAGGTCAAGGAACAATGCTCAGCATACTGCCCCAGGACTTGCATGCTCCCAGCAGCCCTAGCGGGTCGAGTCCAGCTGAACCGCTGACGCTGATTTTCGCGCCAGGAGGCGCATAAAAGGTCGTTGAAGATCTGGGAGAGTGGGTTCCCCGCTTACCTGCTAGCGCCTTGTGTCCCTGTCTGTGGATTCTTGGTTCCGTTCACCGCTCCCGTTGAGCCAAGTTTGTCCCCGTCTCCCGCCGGCGCGCTACCAGCCATCGCGCCCGCGGAGGGGAGACGGAAACTACACCTCCCAGCAGCCCTAGCGGGTCGAGTCCAGCTGAACCGCTGACGCTGATTTTCGCGCCAGGAGGCGCAAGGAGGCGCATAAAAGGTTGCTGAAGACCCCGCGACGCGGGACGCGCGCGGGCGGCGCCGGGCTAAGCCCGGGCAAAGGGCGGGCCCTCTGAGGCCCTCAGAGGACAGAAGAGACTGGACTGGGCCACGGACTTTGTACGTATGTAATACAGACCCTGTGAAGTCACTATACTTTGATGTGTAATGTGGTTATCTGCAGGGTCTAAGCGAAGTTAGCCGGTTGTATAGTCCCCGGTAAAAACGTGCCTGGTTCCAAGGATTACCGTTAGGGTTGCTAATATGTCTAAGGTCAAGATGAATAAACCTACCAAGGGGGCTGGTTCTATGGATAACTATCTGGTGCAAAAGGTGACCCAAATTAACAACACCCGCAGAGCTTCCCTAGGGCGGGGTAATGATTCTGCCGGGTGTGCTGAATTATCGTCTCCTTTGATAGTCACAGCTCCTATAGACGGATTGGACGGGGGAAGCGGGGCTGCTGTAATTATTGCAGCACAAACACACATAGATCTGATTACAGATGACCCTGAAGTTGCATCTGAACTAACAGAGGAAGAGTCATCACCCTTATCACCCCTATCGCCCCAGCAAAGACCAATGAGACTGTGCAGGAAGGTGCAAGCTAAGCGCATGGGCAATTATTGCAAGAGTAAAACCAGGAGGGGCAATAGAGTCTCTAACAGTGGGGGACTGCAAAAGAATCTAGGAGAGGGTAGTGGCATGGGCGGATTGAGCTCTAATATCGCCCCTGAACCATTAGCACTTCTATTTCACTCACTGGAGGGAAAATTAGAGGCAAAAATTGTAGAGTTGATGCAACCATTGCTAGCCAAATTAGATACTATGGCCTCAGAAGTAGAAAGACTAGGTGGCCTGTTAAAATCCCACCTGGCTGGGGTATCAGGCAAACCAGATGCAGCAAATATTAGACCAACTGTGGATGACCCGGGATCATCAAAGGGAAGTATATCCAATATTCACTTAAACAGGCAGATTAACACACAGAACACAGTGGTTGTTGTTGATCCTGTCTTATCGGATCCCACGACATTAACAATGCAGAATACCATTAATACGAGATCTCTTGAGGGAAATTTGACCCATACCCACATAAAGAAAAATCGTCATGTAAATCTTCCCCCTGATTGCGCACCTTATGTGGCTGTACTTACGAATGTCCCTCCCATTCAGCCCCAAGCACATCAGGTGTCTGAAGAAAATCATGACTCTTTAAAGAATAGGACGGTTTTCTGGCTCAACAAGAATTGTGGGTTTCCCGTTAAGTATGCAGATCAAATATTAACAACAAGAAGGGTGAGCTGGATTGGTTCATCTAGCAAGACAACAAATGGTGACTGCATTATCATTAACTTTAGGCATCCTCAGCATGCTGCTACAGTTCTACTCAGAGCTGCTGCATTGGCCAACACTCCCAACAGTATTTGCATACGCCCACTGGGGTTTTTTTATTCCCACTTTATTAGAAATCCACCAACCCCTGGCCCATTTAGATCACGTATACCCTCACAGTCAGTGCCTCCAAATGAGGAATATGTTCATAATGGGGGGTTACAGAGAGGTAATGGTTTCAACATTATAACCCATAACAGATTCGATGTCCTCTCGGGATTAGAGCTATGTGACTGACAGGAGGTACCCGGTGGGCAGGCAACCCGTGGCTTAATGGATACGGAATGTTCGGAATGTATTTTGGCTGTCAACAACTCTAATAACATAATTTCTTGGAACATCGCGGGCCTTGGTTCCAAAATGGAGGATTGCAATTGGATCGAGTATATTAAAAAGTACCAAGTTATCTGTTTACAAGAAACTTGGTCAATCGATTGTAATTACTTCCTGGAAGGGTATAAGGCCTATTACGTACCGGCAGTAGCAACTAACAGGGGTAGACCTAAGGGGGGCTTGGTTGTGTTTATATCTATAGTTTTATGTTGTAAGGTTCGGAGAATTACAACAAACCACACTGGCATTATTGGTTTAGTTTTAAATGGAGATAACTGTATGGCCGGTTTGGTCAATTTTTATAATTCCACTAATTGTAGTACCAACTCTAGTCAGATAGTTACATTGCATTCCTTTATTAGTAACTCCATGAAGGGTTGTCTTCATAACCTCATGGTGGTCGGGGATTTTAATGTTCATCCCTGTGGAGACCCTCTTTTTAAAATGATTACAGAATTTAATTGCCCGGACTGTGAGAATTTCCATTTTGAGCACACAACTGAGGGGGAACACCTCAATGATATGCTTAATGAGTTAGAATTAACTCCTATGATGGCATTGATGGCCCCAAATAAGCGCTTTGATACCCCAACATTTAAGGGGAATGGTAGGGCAACTTTTATAGATTTTATTTTGCTAACATCTGTAATGCAGTCTTTTGTGGGATTCTTCTCTATTGAAGTCAGTGAATTCAGTGACCACAATCCTCTCACTGCTCTTATGAGGGGTCCACTGATAGCAAAAGAAAGAGTGGAACCCCTTATCGGTAGGGTGAATACCACTGATGGCAGACGCCGTCTGAGATGGTCATGGTAACCCCTGATCAGCTGTACACCAAAATAAAAACTACTTGTGCTGACGAAATTTCGTTATGCACACAAGTGGATGCACTCCCAAACACTGTCCTAAATGCCTTCAACAGTTTAGCGGGGAAGGTATCTCAATTACTATCAGTACCTATAAAAAATGCGGACTCCTTAAAAGGTCCAAGGTGGTTTAACAAGGATTGTTCTCTAGCAGCTAAAAATCTAAGAGCAGCATTGTCATCCAAGCCTAGGATAAAAGCTGATGTCCAGCAATGTAGAATGATCTACAAAAAAACTATCGCAAGACATAAGGAATTTCTCAGGGAAGAGGCGTGGTTAGCGATCTTAGATCCTGCCACCCTTGGAAGTAGTACAGCTTTCTGGGCCTTGATGAGAAAACCATTTCTGACACAGGACCCGGGAAATGGTACTGAAAGTTATATATCTAAGGAGGAGTGGGAAGTGCACTTTAAAAAACTATACTGCTGCACAGAGGACATGGATATTAGTACTGACTGTAGTAAAACTGGTGTACAGATTGTTTTTAATAGAGCTGAAGTTTTGGAGGGCATACAGGGAATCACAGGTGGAAAAGCTCCCGGCCCGGACGGGATTCCCCCTGATTTGTATAAATCTGATCCTAGCTTTTGGGCACCGATTCTAGAGTCAGTTTTTAATGCTGCTGCAAAAGAAGGATGTCCACGATCATGGGGTGTTTCCACAATTGTCCCAGTTTTTAAAAAGGGTGACAAGGGCAGCCCACATTGCTATCGACCGATTTCTTTATTAGATTCTATGGTCAAGATTGTAGGAAGAATTGTACTGCAAAGATTGGTAGAGTGGGTGGAGGAAAAGAACATTATGTCTCCCTCGCAATACGGATTTTGTAAAGGCCGATCAACAACTACTCAATGCCTTAACCTCTTCCTGATCTTAAATAAATATACTATAATACAGAAAGGTACCATTCATCTTGCCTTTATGGACTTGTCTTCAGCGTTTGACTGTGTTAATCGGTGTAAGCTGTGGCAGTCCATGAGGTCTAAAGGGGTTGATAGCGGTCTGGTTGATTTTTTGGGTGCCCTACACTATAATACCAGTGCCAATGTGACATATTCCCTGGATTTGAGTGTATCTAATAATTTTAGTATTGGAAAGGGTGTCCGGCAGGGCTGTATCCTGGCCCCCTTTCTTTTTAACTTCTATATTAATGACTTAGATGGGGTGTTACAAGATGTTCATGCTGACTGTCCTAGAGTTGGTAGGCGAGGAATTCCAATACTTCTTTATGCAGATGATGCAGTACTTATATCTAGGACCGAGAGGGGCTTGCAATCATTGTTAACAGCATTTAATACATTTATGAGAGATAGAGACCTCTTGGTAAATAACACTAAATCTTTTGTATTACAAGTTGGTCAGCAACCAAGAAAACCCTTCCAATTTAGGATTGGCGGAGAAATAATCCCTTTAACTAAAACATTTTCTTATCTAGGAGTTCTCTTCGATACAAAATTAAATTGGGAACCTCATCTTGTAAAGAAAAAAGGTGAAATGGTGAGGGTTAATGCGTCAATATTTAATTTTGCAACCAAATTGGGAAAAAAGCCAATCTGTGCAATGTTGAACTTGTACAATGCTAAGTCTGTGGCAACTGTATCCTATGGTAGTGAACTTTGGGGGTATGTTAATGGAGAGCAATTACAGATTGTTGAAAATCGTTTTATGAAGCGCCTATTGTGTGTCCCATCTGGTACGGCTAATCTTGCTGTTCATGAGGAGTTGGGGTCCCAATATATATGTGATTTGCTTTCCTTACGCCCTTTGATGTTTTGGCTTAAAATTTGGCTAAATGAGAACATACCCCTAACACACTTAATCATGAAGGACTTTTTGTCACTGGACAAGGCACTGAGCTCTCCTTGGCTAAGCTACTTAAAATCAAACTTTGATAAACTTGGTCGCCCTGAACTCTTCTCCAAACCACAATTAATTACAAGGGGAGATCTGGAGCAAATTAAACAATCATTTCTGTGGGATAAGAGGATTACGAGAGAAGATGTGGAGCTCCAGAAACCAAGTGTGAGAAAGTTTGTTATGCTTAAGACTACCGTGGCCATCGAACCATATTTGGAAGGGTCTTTGTCTTCACATGAGAAATTTTTACTGACCAGATTTAGGTTTAATCAATTCCATCACCTGCTTATTCGACCTAAATGTGACATTTTTAATAAATTGGCAGCGCCCTGCGGCTGCGACGGAAAGTCTCCGCAGGATATGCTGCATTTTATCTTTTTATGCAAATTTTATGAATTTCCTCGTAAATTATATTTAGTGACTCTTTTAAAAAAACTTGGTTTTAAACAAATCAGACCGGCTCTTTTGTACTTGCAGCTTTTGCACAGTGACAGTATTCTCCAAATTAAGGAATTTTTAAAACTATGTATTAGATTGAGAAACTGCCTGGACCAGTGAAACCATGCCCCTCGTTTTGTGTCCATACTTTGATAGCACTCTTTTTTTGTATTGAAATGGTTGGTTGTTTTTATGTGATAATGAATTGTATATTTTATGTATGTCTTTTATGGTTAGCAATAACCGAAATAAAGATTTTTGAATTGTGAATTGAGACTTGCATGCTGTCAGTTTTCTGTTTGACAGTGAGGCTGACTGACAAGACAACTCCCACTACAGATCCATCCTGAGGGTTGTTTGAGAGGAGGTCAGGGAGAGGTTCCCTCTATTCTTCCTAATCCTAATCAGTGACCATCAGCATGGCCACATCAGCCCTGTCTTGAAAAGGTTGTAGGCGGTTTACATGGATGACCCTGAGGTCGTTCTTGCAAGTGCCTAGGTCTACCAAGTAGGTGCCCTCTCATTTTCTCACTAGGATAAGGACCACTCCATTTGTCCTGGATGGCCCTAACTGTCACATGCTCTAAAACCCATACCTCCTGCCCTGGCTGGAAACTCACTCAGTGCAGTCTTTTGGTCAAACTATTGTTTCTGGAGGTCTTGGCTTGCCTCAAGGTTTTTAGTTGCTTCCTCCATGTACTCAGCTATCCTGGAATGAAGGTTAGCACATGATCCATGATGTCCAGTTTAGGCTCTTTGAGAAGCTTATCCCATTCTTCCTTCTCTAGACCCAGTGGTCCCCTAACAGGCTGGCTAAACAGAAGCTCAAAGGGACTGAAGCCCACTCCTTTCTGAGGCATCTCTCTATAAGCAAAAGCAGGTATGATAAGAAGACATCCCATCCCTTTAAGACCTCTTCAGGGATTGCCATGATCATGCCTTTCATGGTCTTACTAAACCGTTCAACAAGGCCATTTGTCTGTGGATGATATGGGGTAGCGAACACACGTTCACACAACCTTATTTCCACATTGCTTTTAGGTACGGAGACATGAAGGTACTACCTCGGTCTAAAACCACTTCCTTAGAGAAGGTTACTCTAGTAAAAGTACGTATGAGGACCCTGACAACTGCAGAAGCAGTTACAGTTCTGAGGGGAATTACTTCAGGATACCTGGTAGCATGATCCACTACCACCAGTATGAATCTATTTCCTGATGATGATTGAGGATCAAGGGTACCAACAATGCCAATCCTTTCAAAGAGAACCCTAACAACTGGTATTGGGTTTAAGGGGTATTTGATTAGCTACCTGTCTTGCCACTGGCTTGACATCATAACACAGGAGTTGCAAAACTCCTTAATTTTCAGGAACATGTCTGGCCAGCAGACGTAGGTGACTAACCTACTCCAACATTTAGTCTGGCCTAGATATCCAGGTAGGGGGATGTCATGTGCTAAGATGAGTAAGAACTCTCTGTATTGCTGAGCTACTACAATTCTCCTAGTGGAACTAGGCTTGGGGTCTCTGGCCTTAGTTTACAGGAGTCCCTCCTCCGAATAGGTCCTGTGGGACCGACTGACATCTCCCTTTTCCTGGTCAGCAGCTTGCTGCCTCAAGCTCTCAAGAGTGGGCTATGTCTTTTGCCCCTGGCAGAGATCTTCCTTAGTGGGTCACCCTGGTCCTAGGAGCTTTGCCTAGCAATGCCCAAGTTCCTGGGGTCAGTTACCCTAAGGGCTGACAGGTTTTCTCCCTGAGGAGAGGCGGCCCGAGCTTGTAGCCCCTCAGAAGTTGGTTTACCAGCCTTCTTTCCTTTTCTCTTGGAACATCGGGCCATTTTTATAGGCTACAATTCCTCTTTTCCACCCTAGGCTTTACTCTGTGCTCTTTCTTTTACATACACCCGTTGAGGTATTTGCAGCATGGCTGCATGGGATCTTAGCTCTACCTCAGCCCATGCTGATGTCTCAAGATCATTCCCTAGCAGACATTCAACAGGAATTGCAGAGGGCATAACTTTTAACCCTTGCCCACTTTAAGATCCTCCTTTAAGATCATCATAGCAATGGGATGAACCTTAAGAATGCTATCAACATTCATAACTGGATATGTTTGTTCATTTAAGTATTGTTCTGGGTATATCAGTTTTTCAGTCACCATGGGGGCACTTGCACCTGTATCCCTCAATGCTTCTACTTCAGCCCCACTGATATGTGGCTTTTTAATGTATTACTCCAGGTTTTGGGTCCAGACAGCCGGAGTAGCTATGCACCCCCCTCCCTCTAAGATTAAGGTAGCTTCAGTGTGCTGTCTGACCTGGTCAAGGCACACCAAGGATTCCATCTGGAGACTAACAACACCTGCAGGTACTTGACTAGTGGGGGCCATTTTGGGGCAGGAAGAGTCCCCAGTTTGGTGAACATTCTGTTTACAGAGATGGCACCAAGCCTTTTTGGGACCCCAGTTCTTACCCTGTTCTCACCCGTTGATTAGGAAGTGTCTACGGGCTCACACTCCTGAACAGATGTTTGGGGCCTTCAGAAGACTCTTTGGGGTTTTCCCCTTTGTGACCCAAATGTTTCCCTTGGGGGAGCAGTAACCCCTTTCTTTTGGTTACCCCCTCCTTGGGCCTTCCTGGTCAACCTTCTTTTGGCCCAATGGTCAGACTTCTTCCCCAACTCTAGGAGACTAACCCTAAGTCCACCAGGCACTGATGCAATTTTTCAGAAGTACAGTTACTTGGCAGATGCTCTTTTATGATCAAATTATAGATCCCATCAATTAATCAGTTTTTTATAAAGCACAACTACTTACCAGTAAGGGTCCCAAGGCGCTAAATGGGATGGGAGGTGGTGGATCTGCAGTTCAGTTGAAAAGCCAGGTCTTGAGGTCCTTCCTGAATTGTGGCAGCGATGATGATTGACTGGGTGGAAAGACAAGGATTTTCCAGGTCTTCGTAGTGAGGTAGGAGAAGGATGTTCATGCAGCAGTGGCCTTGCAGATCAGTGGAATGGTGGCCAAGTTTGGCAGAGTGGAGATGTCTTGTTGGAGAGCGGAAGGAGAGGCGGTGGTTGAGGCATGCAGGTCAGGTGTTATGGAGGGCTTTATAGGAGTTTGAAGGTAATTTTTTTGTTGATTGATTGCCATTGAAGGTCAGTGATGTGTCTGCTGCTTGGAATGTTCAGGATGAGTCTGGCGGAGGCGTTCTGGTTGTTTTTCAGTTTCTTTAGGAGTTTCTTGGTGGTGCTGGTGTAGAGTGTGTTGCCGTAGTCGATTCTGCTGCTGAGAAGTGCATGGGTGATGGTTTTCCTGGACTCAGTGGGGATCCACTTGAAGATCTTACTAAGCAGGCACAGCGTGTGGAAGCAGGAGGACAAAACAGCATTGATTTTGCAGTTCATTGAGAGGGAGGGGTCCAGGATGACACTGAGGTTTCGTCTGTGCTCTGTGGGTGTGGGGGGGGGTCCGAGCGCAGCAGGCCACCAGGAGTTATCCCAGGCAGAGGGTGTAGAGCCCAGGATGAGGACATCAGTCTTTTCTGAGTTAAGCTTGAGGCAGCTGTCCTTCATTGAGGTAGCGACTGCCTTTATCCTGTTCTGTTGTTGTAGGTTTGTCTGTGAGGGAGAGAATCAGCTAGTTGTTATTGGTGTAGGAGAATATGTTGAGTATGTGGCTTCTGACGATGGCTGCAAGAGGGGCCATGTAGATGTAGAAGAGGAAGAGGCTCAGGGAGGAGCCCTGAGGCACTCCGCTGCTGATCTCTGTGTGTTCTGAGTTGAATGGTGGAAGTCTGACTCTCTGTGTTGGGCCGGTGAGGAAGAAGCTGGACCATTCCAGGGCTTCATCATGGATGCTGGCGTCAAGGAGTCTTGTCAGAGGGCATAGTGGGAGAAAGTGTTGAAGGTGGCTGAAAGGTCCAAGAAGATGAGAGCAGCAGTTTTGCCTCAGTTAAGGAGCATATGGATGTCATCTGTAGCGGCAAGGAGAGCGGTCTCAGTGCTGTGGTTGCTTCTGAAGACCGATTGGGAGAGTTCCAGGATGTAGTTCGTTTCAGTCAGCCAGCACAATAGTGGGCTAGTAAGTTTGAGGAGGTAGCTCTAATGTGCCCTCTGAATGCTTGTCAGAATCAATCTATTACTGGCATCAGTACAGATTTATTAGGATACGTTGTTTGATACCAAACACCATTAGTTAGGTAACTCATATTGACAAGTGCCTAGTACATGTCCTAAGGATGGCTATCTGATCTCTTGTATTATCTAGAAATGGAAATAGACATCACAGAGGAGTATGTGCTCATGCAGATGTGTCCTCATTTATAATATACTGTACCTTGCCTTAGGGCTCTAAGGCCTGCTGTAGGGGTGACTTACATATATTATACGCAGTCTACTGAAACACCTGCGAGAGCACTGCGAAGGCCTCATTGTATGTGCAATGAGTTGCCGAGCAGTGCGCATATTCACTTTTGTAAATGCAGAGTGCGCACTTTGACCCTGGCTGCATTATTCTAGCAGAGGTAAAAAAAAATGTTATGTCCATGTTGTTTGGTAGCTTTTGAAGACAAATCAATCTGAGTATTCACTATGTTTAGCCATACTGGTGGAGTGCAGGCGATGGCAGTACAAAAAAGAGGATAGGCCTACTTACAGACAGAGTGCTAGAACTGTGAAAACAAATGCTTTGAGCATTGTTTGTTTCATAATTTGAAAACAAACGCACAGTCAACTTTAAACAACTTCTCGGGCTGTTAATGCACAACTCTTCCTTATTAAAACCAGAAGTAATAATAGTTGTCCATCTGAAACCTGTGAAAACCAGCAAAGGTTTATTTTATTTTTTGGACGGCAAGTATAGCAGCATCTAAGCTGTATACTCTGTTTGCCTAGTGCTTACTCTATAATGCATTATTTGAGAATCAAGCGAGGGCACGCCTACCAGCCTGACTTTCGCCATCTACAACAGGTTGCAGCATAAGAGTATTAGCACTTGCCGACCAATGCCTCCTGTAATTCACTTGTGACACATTTTATCCTCCGTGCTTCTCCCATGTTCACATCTGAGAGGTTAGGCGGCTCTCATGGCGTTTTCTTTTTGTTTTTATTTATGGCAAATATGGAAACATTTTAGGTGGGGGAGAGCGGGCTTTCAGCGCTCGTCCTCTTCAGAAGTTTGATGGCATTTGGTACAAAAGGAGCCCGGTCAACTAATCTGTTTGTAATAGCGCTGCCTTGTACAAATGTCAATCGCAGAGGAAGGATGACTAGCAACCTGGCCAAGGTTCATGCTGAGGTAAACAACAGGGGGAGCAGAGGGCACATCCCAGCAGCAGAGTAATTCTTTGGAAGTTTCTTTGTGGCGACCAATGCTGAAGTTACTTAAATCAGGGACTGCTGCCTCCATGTTGCAGGCATATACCAGAGGGACCACCGGGTATGAGTCCTCACTTGCTGACAGGTTAATGGCTGCTGCCTCAGCTGGAAATATGGATGCTCGGACGATTCCCTCAAAGGGCAACAATGTTACAGAAAAGGAAGAAGGAGCTACAGTGTTACTGTATGACAATCATGTGCTATTTGCGAAGGCTTCATAAACTGAAGAAACTGTGACTAATCAGGGGGCGAAGGGCTCAATTGACTTGGAGTTTGGAGCAGGAAATATTTCTAGAAGGAAAGAGCATGAGGGCAGGTGAAGGGTAGTAAGGTTTCTGTGCAGGTCCCATTCTGTCGCAGAGCCTACAAACACAGATGGATATGGTTAGCCAAACCCTTATGGGTCTCTCATGGCAGCCTCAGTAATAGTGTCTGCTACATCAGCTTCTAATTGCCCACAACTTACTAGTGTATGCAGTACCTACCCCTGCATGGCAAAAGAATCAGACGCTAGGCTGGCAAATGTAGCCTGTGACAGGATTGGGTCATGTCAAAAGGAGAGGTCAGAGCATTCATATCACACATATCCACTGCCTCAGCAGACTCTCAAAATCATGATAAGAAGGAAAAAGAAGGCTCTGCAGATCCATCCTCTTCGACCATTGGCTGCCCCGAAAACCTGGTCCCCCTTGAGTCTAGCTTTTACTCACTAGGATAAGGCCCTATTGCCTGCTCTCTACCCACAGTTGTTTCGGACCCATCTGGCTCGGACAGTGAGTAGGATTCAGTGTTGTTTACTATATTGTAGATGTTGCAGGATCAGCAGGCAGAAGCACAACAACATTACGTGCAAGTCTGAATGAATAATATAGATATTAAGTGCTTGCTGGCGGAAGTTACCACTAAAATATCTGCTCTGTCTACAGAGGTGCTAGAATTTTAACAATGGGTCTTGGATATAGAAGACACTGGATCAGAAGCTAAGAAATCCATCGAAGGCCACAATCGTCATCTGGATAGAGTGCAATCTAAAATTGAAGATCTGCAAAGGTGGAATAACTTGCGTAAATTTGGCACACCAGAAGGAATAGAATGGGAAGACCCATACAAGTTCATTGTGCAGCTGTTCAGAAAGGCATTCCCAGATTAGTCTGATGAGAACATGGCCTCACACATTCAGAGAGCACACAGACTTCCTACTAAACATTCTGTTCATATAAATATTTCCAATACTAGCAAGGTAGCTAATCCTTGTCCTATATTGATTTATATGGGTAATTTCTTGTTATGACAAGCCATTTCTATCAAAGATTGCCAAGCAGCTCCAGTGATGGTAGAGTCAATGTCGATATCAGCCCGGTCAGATTTCTGTAAACCTACAGTGGACAGACGCTGGAAGCTGTGTCAATGCTAAATTCTAACTATAACATCCGTGAAACCTATGTTTTTTCTGGGAATTTCTAGGTTTTTTTAAATGCTAATTTCTAAATATAATGTCCCTGAGATTTATGGTCTGTTCAGTGAATTTCAAAGGTTTTTTTAATTTTTATTTCTAACTATAACGTCCCTGAAACCTATGTTTTTTTTAGTGAATTTCAAAGGTTTTTTAAACGATCATTTCTAACTACAACGTCCTTTAAACCTATGTTTTTTTCAGTGAACTTCAAAGGTTTTTTAAATGATAATGCATAACTATGCCTACAGAGGTCCGACATGTGAAGAAAGAGTGTGAAAGGTGCAGAAAGAAGCATGAGAAATGCAGAAAGAGGCAACAGAAGTCCAGAAAGAGGAAGAAAAGTGCAGGAAGAAGTAAGAGATATGCAAAATGAACCAACAGAGGTACAGAAAGAGACCTTGTTGCAAAATCATCCTGTGTTCCGGGCACCCCCCAACTTTTTGCTGACTGTCACTGGTGGTAACTGACTCTGACTGACCATGGGCTCTGCCTAACCAGGCCCAGAGACAGTGCTATGGTGAAATACACTTATAATACAGTGAAAACACCTACATATACTTGGGTACACTATCGGTTGGGGTACCCCTGTGATTGGCTTGACCTCCCCTGTAAGGCCCTAGTACATGATAGGGCAGGGAGATTAAAACTTCCTCTAAGTCCCTAGCATATAATAGGGCATGGCAGTTTAGAGGCCAGCAGCCCTTTTCTGCACTTGCATGTCTGCGCTGCTAAACCTGAGGTCAGTTTAAAAGTAGCCCTGTGTGTGCAGAAAGAGACAAGAGAGGTCCAGAAAGAGTCAAGAGAGGTGCAGAAAGAGGGAAGAAGGGCGCAGGAAGAGGCAAGAGAGGTGCAGTCAGAAGCAAGGGAGGTGCAGAAAGAATCAAGAGAAGTACAGAAAGAAGCAACAGAGGTGGAGAAAGAGGGAAGAGACGTGCAGAAAAAGGCAAGAGAAGTGCAGTAAGAAGCAACAGAGGTGCAGAAAGAGGCAAACGAATTTCATAAAGAGGCAGCAGAGGTGCAGAAACGGACAAAACAGGTGCAGACCGAGGGAACAGGGGTGCAGAAAGATTGAAGAGGGGTGCCAAAAGAGGCAAGCAGGTTGCAGAAATTTGCCAGAGAGGTGAAGAAAGATGGAAGAGTAGTGTAGTATGAAATCCCCAAGGTGCAGAAGGAGGCAAGAGGGGTACCAAAAGAAGTAAAAGAAATAAAAGAAGAGCAGAAACAAGCAACAGAGATGCACAACGAGGGAAGAAGGGTGCAGAAAGAGGCAAGTAAGGTGCAGAAAGAGGCATGAGAAGTGCTAAATGAAGCAAGAGAAGTGCAGAAAGAAACAACAGAGGTTCAGAAAAAAGCAAGAGCAGTACAGAAAGAACCAACAGAGGTATGCAGAAAGAGGCAAGAGAAGTGCAGAAAGAAGCAAAAGAGGTGCGGACAGAGGCAAGAGGGGTTCAGAAAGAGGCAATAGAAATGAAGAAAGAAGCAATAGAGGTACAGAAAGAGACAAGAAAAGTGCTGAAAGAGGCAAGAGTGTTTCAGAAACAGGCACAAGAGGTGCACAAAGAGAGAACAGGGGTGCACACAGAGACAAGAGAATTACAGAAAGAACCAACATTGGTGCAGAGAGGGACAAGAGGGGTGCAGAAATGTGCAAGAAAGTAGCAGATAGAAGCAAGAGCAGTACAGAAAGAACCAGCACAGGTGCAGAAAGAGGTAATAGGGGTGCATGAGGAGGCTAGAGAAGTGCAGAAAAAAGCAAAAGAGGTGCAGAAAGAGGCAAGAGAAGAGCAGAAAGAGGCAAGAGGGGTGCACACAGAGGCATGAGAGGTGCATACATTTGCCAGAGAGGAGCAGAAAGAAGCCAGAGAAGTACAGAAAGAATCAGCAGAGGTGCAGAAAGAAGCAAGAGGGGTGCAGAAAAAGGCAAGAGAAGTTCAGAATGAAACAACAGAGATGCAGAAAGAGGCAAGAGAAGTGTAGAAAGAGGTGTAGAAACAGACAGGAGAGGTGCAGAAATAGGGAACAGGGATGTGGAAAGAGGCAAGAGGGGTACAGAAAGAGGCAAGAGAGGTGCAGAAAGAGGCAAGAGAGGTACAGAAAGTGGAAAATATGGGCAGAAAGAGGCAAAAGAAGCGCAAAAAAAAAGAAAGCTGCAGAAAGAAGTAACAGAAATGCCTAAAGTGGCACGAGAGGTGCTGAAAGAAGCCAGAGTGATTTGCACACCATTCTAGGTTTACAAAGGGCCTTCTACCATGCTGTTTTACGTGTCATTTGTCTGCATTTTTGGTAATCTTTGAGCCATCTGAGCTAGAAACAAGGCATTTTTTGTTCAAATCTGCAGATTAGGCAGCAGTTGATGGATTAAGTGGCTAATGCATTAAATGTATAATTGTTCGAAAGTCGGTGCAGCCAAACAGTCACATAATTCCAGTGACTAGGTCCAGAAGTGCTCTTTAGTGATTCTTTCTTTTTTTGTCTCATTGATTTAATAATTTAGTTTCTATGGAAACAAGGAAGACTAAACCTGAGGTTACCATTCCACAACACAGACTACCATACCACATAATTACTCTCCATAACACATGATTCATATACACTAAATACCACATACTTTCTAGCCACGTAATTTCACTGCACAACATACCACATAATTCCAATACAAAGTACATCCACTCCATTAGTAAAAAAACTTTCAGATTTACAATGTCAATAGCTTTAAGTCTCTTGCAAATGTAAGACCTATTACATTACAAATGCGTCTTTAACTGGTAATAACATTTGCAGATTTTTGGAGAAAGGGGACTGGGCCTCCAGCCAACGCTCAAGAATTCTGCTGGGTAGGACTTACAGGAAGTACTAGGAGGGCTTCTTGGCCCCCAAGGTCCCGTAGGAGTAAAGTGGACTTCGTCCCCAACCAGTACTGTGCCAGGAGGTGTGTTTGCAGAGTGGTGATAAGAGGTGTATCCTCCAAAAACCTCTTAGCAATCCTACTGTGTGGGACTTAGTGGAGGTAACAGGAGAGGTAGTTGGTCCCCAAGGACAACCTTGGGGGCCAACTACCCCTCCTATTACCTCCAGTAAGTCCCACAAAGCATCGTTGTGAAGTTTTTTTAGCAGGCTCTGCCCCCTTTCCCACCACTCTGAAAGGTCGCTCCCTGGTGCGCTGTTGCATGGGGATTAAAGTCCACTTTGCTGCTGGGGGTCCTTAGGGACAACTAGCCTACCTGTTACCTCCAGTAAGCCCCACACAGTGGGATTGCAGAGAGGTGGACACAGACCACACCCCCTTTGTCCACCACTCTGCCAACGTGCCTCCTGGTGCACTCTTAATTGGGGGTGAAGTTCCCTTGCCTCCTGAGGGTACCAGGGCCAACTAGCCCTCCTGTTACCTCCAGTAAGCCCCACACAGCTGGATTGCTGACAGTGGTCCGAGACCACACCCCCTTTTTACATCACTCTGCAAACACGCCGCCTGGTGCACTGCTGCTCGGGGATGAAGTCTACTTCACTCCTGAGGTCCTCAGTACACAAGGGGACCCCATCACCGAACCAGCACTGCGCCAAGAGGCGCATTTGCAGAGTGGGGTAAAAAGGGGCATGGCCTCATACCACCTCTCAGTAATCCCACTGTTTGGGGCTTACTGGAGGTTACTAGTGGCCTAGGGTGCCCCCAGGGACCCTCACTAGGTACAGGGACTTAATCCCCCAACGCAGACCATGCCAGGAGGCGCGTTCGCAGATTCATACAGGGAGTGGGCTGGTCCTCCAGCGAGTTGCCTTTTTTTTATTTGTATTTTTATTTTAAGAAGGGGGCTGTGTGACCCCCTTCTCTTGAGCCTTTTTAGCCCCTGGGACCCCATCCCCCCTGACCTGAGCCATTATATTAATTATTCAAAAAGAGGGGAGCTCGAGGCCCCCCTCCTGAGGCCGATTACAGCCCCAGGGACCACATAACCAAGGGCTAGGCCTTTTTTTTTTTTACTGGGGAGGAGGGCTATGGGGACCCCTCCCCAGGCTGATTTCAGCCCTGGGGACTCCATCCCCCAGGGCCCATCAAAAAAATATTTTTTAGAAGGGGAGCTGCGTGGCCTCCTTTCCCTGGACCTCACTTGGCCCCTGGCACCCCATCCCTAGTGGCCCAGCCTTATTTATTTATTTATTTATTTATTTCAAAAAAATTACAAAAGGGAGGGCCCTTTTAGCCCTGGAGACCCCATCCCCCAAGACCTGGACTCCTTGATGGAGACCGCAGGGGGAGCCCCACTGCCCCCGTGGTCCCTGCCGGCTCCCCGCCTCCTGCGGGAGCCAGCATTGCATTTGGAAAAGGGGAGCTGCTCACATGCAGCTCCCCTTGTCCAAAAGCAATCTGCTTTGCTTCTTGGAACCAAGAGCAGGTTTCCTGCTCTCGCTTCCAAGAAGCAAAGCAGTATTTGCTATGGCAAGGCGGGAGCAGTGCTCGTGCCCTGCCATAGCAAACGGCAATGTTCCAGGGGTGGGCACCTCGGTACATTGCCGGAGCCGGCTCGGGGGTGGCAGTCCCCAGGGCCATCTAGGGCTCCAGGAGGGGGGCCACGCGGCACCCTTCCCAAAGGCTTGAAGCCCCGGGAAGGTGGTGACCCCAGGGTCCACAACGGACCCCGCATTTAAATCATATAGCCCCATGAAGGAGGCTGTCCCCAGGGCTTGGGGGGGCCCACGAGGCTCCCCACCCTAAAATAACAATGCCCTAGGGAGGTGGCAGTACCCGGGGCAGCATGGATTGGCAGGAGCCCCCCCAAGTACTTTTTAAAAAAAAGCCCCCGGGAGGTGGCAGTCCCTGTGGCTGTGGGTGGGCTGAGTGCCCTTGCATATGATAAGCTAAGCCCTGGGAGGAGGTGGTCCCCGGGGCTTGGGGGGCCCACGAGGCTCCCCACCCTAAAATAACAATTCCCCAGTGGTACCCGAGGAAGCGTGGGGTGGCAGGAGCCCCCCCACGCATTTTAAAAAAAAGCCCCTGTGAGGTGGCTGTCTCTGTGGCTGTGGGTGGGCTGAGTGCCCCCTGCATATTATAAACTAAGCCACAGGGAGGTGGCGGTACCGGGACAGCATGGGGGGGCAGCAGCCTCCCCACACATTTTTTAAAAAAAGCCCCCGGAAGGTGGTGGTTCCCAGGGCTGCGGGTGCCCTCGCTGTTCCCCGCTACATAATTAGGTATTACCCCCGGGACCTGACCCACCTGGTGGCATATTAAAAACGAAGTGCAGCAGCCTGCGTTTTTTTTTGTTTTATTTTCGGCTGGGTTCATGCACCCAGCGCAAATACAGCAGATTTTTAAAAATAAAAAAAAGCTTTTTTTGACCCTGAGGGTCATTGTGGTGTATGCCTAGGGGGTCATAGTGTTTCTACTCTGCCCCCTTTCCTTATTTTGTATGCTTTTTTAACTGATTTCTTGTGACTCAGTTTCACTACAATATACACAACAGTAGGGAAAGTGTTGAATTGCACAGGGGTAACATTTTCTATTCCCACTACACTCAGTGCAATAGTAGAGAAAGTTTTGTATTGCGTAGTGGTAAAATGTATTATTCACGGTAGGGAAAGTGTTGGATTGCAGAGAGATACAATTTACTATTCCCACTGCAGTCACTGCAACAATAGGGAAAGTTTGGGATTGCGGAGGGGTTAAATTTACAATTCCCACTGCAGTCAGTGCAACAATAGGGAAAGTGTTGCATTGCGGAGGTGTAAAATTTACTACTCCCACTTCAGTCAGTACAACAGTAGAGAAAGTGTTGAATCGCAGAGGGGTAAAAATTACTATTCCCACTCCAGTCAGTGCAACAGTAGGGAAAATATTGGATTACAAGGGGGGTCGGGGGTCTAAAATCTGCTATTCACACTTCAATAAGTGCAATAAGGGAAGGTGTTAGATTGCGGAAGGGTAAAATGTATTATTGCCGCTACACTCTATGTAACATTACACAGTAGTTCACTCTAAAAATGTTTTATATTTTTAAAAACATTATTAAATAACAAAATGTTTAAATATTTAAATAGGAAACTTATATATATATATTTTATTTGAAAAGACAACAAATTACAGATGTATTGCAATTGCTAATACTTTTTATAAATTAATACAAATTTTATCATTAAAATACCAAACTATATTATTAAAATAATAGCCACAAATAAAAAAGCACAATAAAATGTTTTAAAACATATTTTATTTTTTCCTATTACTTAAGTAACTTCCTGCCCTATACCTATACAAACTACACAACACACAACTAATATATATATTAAAAGATGATAGTTACCCATTTTACAAAATTGTTTATCAATTAAAATATTAATAATAATTACATAATAGTAAATTAGTTATATTGAATTACCTTCCCACCCTTTATCCATAGGAAACAAACAACCCACATTATAATTAACTAATAACAAATTAATTATATTTAACTCCCCACCCTTCACCCCTACAAATACCACTGACACCTAATATATAACACAAATTATATCATAAACACAACATTTACATTATTATCGAATAAATATTTTTATAAATTAATATTATTGAATGCTGTCATTAATTTCATGCACACCGTATACCCATACAAAAACAACAAACTACATAAAATAAAAGAATAAAGTTCATACACAATTTGCATAATTAGTTATCAATCAAATAAGTATTTATAATATTAAATCATTTTTAGCTAATTATAATTAATTTACTACCCACCCAATACCCCTGCCTAACCGACAACCTGCATCTAAAATATACATTTAAAAGAATGTAATTATATAATTACCTTAAATAATGATCAAGTAAATAATTAATATTAAATAAATAATAATTATTAATTAGCTATAATTGATTTATGTCTCACACTGTACCCATATAAAACCCACATCTGGCTAATGACAGAAAACTATTAAATTAAATTAAATTTAAAAAGTACACAAAATTTGCAAACAATATTAAACGTCATTAACAATGTCTACAAACAATTTATAGCAGATAAAATTCAAATTATTGGTAAAATGCATAAAATTATTAAAAATGTATATTATTAACAACAATATTTTTAACATTGATTTAGCAACTTAGAGCCCTATTACTGTGTTGGGCAGAAAGCCTCAGACCAGCTGTCGGAGGCTTACCTCCTGCCATCGTAGGTTTCAGTCCAGCTGCCATGTCAGGATGATGCTGGTGGAGCCAGGCTCGGCTCCGCAGTCGGGATGATGATGGAGCTTTCAGACAGCATAATCATGTCAGCCTTTCCGACATCAAAAGGCTGTTGGAAAGTGTTTTGGGGGCCCCTAGCATGCCCCCCTTGCTCCCTGACCTTCCACTATGGAGCCTGTGGGCCCTCTAAACATCCCCGCACCATGTGCCAGGCACCACATTGTGCCTCCAATACGGTGCAGGGATGTTTGAAAACATCCATTTCCCTATGGCAGCTTGTGTTTCTGGTTTTTCGAGCCCACTACACAAGTTGCCATTTGGATATGGATGTTGCCAACTGCCCATAGGGCGGTCACATTCAAATCTGACGGTTGGAACCGCCAAACCGCAACAGTGTTGGGTGGACAACATTGCTTTTAGGCCCATAGATATTTTCGTAATCAATATTAACACTTTCTATATTTCTTAACATCAATATTACTTACCTTAAAATAGATATTCTTGTCAATGATATTCTTGCTGACAATGTTTCTGTCTGACGATATTTCCAACTCAATATTGCCAACTCAATATTTCTGTAGGTCGATATTAAAATATTGATCTTTTTTCTGAATACCTCAGTGGACACAGTGTGGATTGGCTGCAGCGGTAACTAGTGAGGGACGTAGTGAGGTAGGTGACCTGCATTTGATCATGCCTGCATGGTTTTTGGCCCCAGCCTGAATCCCGGTGGTGGCACTCAAGTTGATTACAGGTGCATCACAGCATTCTCATTTTGAAGGCCAAAGAGGAGGCCAATCATTGGGCAGTAAAGAGAGGGCCCATTGCCTCTCCATTACATCATGATTGGTTCCCTTACTGTCTGACTTGTAAAGACCCTGAGCAGACCTTTTCCTGCCTGGATGACGTGCCCAGTGCAAGCCCCATGATGCCACATGATGGCTGCTATGCTGTGGACTAGATTGCAGAGATAAATACATTGGAGCATGAGCGGCTGAACTTTCTCGCATTCACCTACTACTGTCCCTTACTGACTATACCCCCTGACTTGGAGGAACACACTATCACCCTCTGAGAACCCTCTCATCATGTCACCGCTCTTGTGCTAGCTGCAACCTGGATGGCCTCCTGATGTTACCTTCTTGGACCTCCCTGCTCTGGGCGTGAAGCAGGCTTGCTCTGCATATTCACGACTTCCCCCTGCCTGTCTTACAGATATTCTTTATTTACAACAAACAGGGAGTCCCTGATGGAGACTGTGGCTGTCTGGGGATGCCCTTAGAACAAACACTACTTACCCATACACATCTCGGATCTCCTTCACTGGCATTACTGTCAAGGATATACACTTGCTGCCTAAGCTCCCGTCTTTAAAAGGATGAAACCTTCCAGGTAACTTCTTTTTACTGAAAAAAGTAACGGGCAAACAGAAGTATGGCAGGGGTAATGAGTTGGGGTCGGTGGTAAACTCCGCTCCGCCAGTGGAGTTCACTGAGTTTTTCCATTCTGCAACTGCCGGTGAAGCAGAGTTCACGGTTTTACTTACCTGACAAGAAGAACCTGTCAAAATACCGGCTCGCAAGTGGCTGGGCCATGCCTTCCGGAGCAGCAGGGAGGTTTCATCTGGCGCAGGTCGGGGACGGGAGGCCATCGTATTCGGGGCAAGTCATTTTTCCTCACCAATCATATACCTGAGTGTGAAATACAGGCACTAGCATCCTCCTATCACCGTCCCCTACCCTGTCAGTCACTGTAAAACCAGCTTTCAGTTTCTTATAGACTCTCCTTGATTCTCACATTAAAGTTGGCTAGAGTCAGAATAAAAGTAAAGGCAATTGGATGTTTGAGGTCTTCAGACAGAAGGAATGGCTCATACTTGGGAACCTGCCGCCTGGTTCACAGGGGCTAGCAGCGCCCACAGGTATAAACATCTTCCGTAAAATCAAGGTCTACACTGAAATACCAGAAACCGCTCCTTCTCCATCAAGACGTCTGTACAGTACTGGGAATTGCTTGAGATCGGATGAATACACCCAGGCTGTGACAAATACCCACCTTGCTGGACCCAAGAACAGCATTTATTAGCTGTCTCACTGTTTCTGTGTCGTCGCTGCAGGGAACTTGAGGGTATTGGAAACTGCTTCTGCCTGCGAACAGCTCTTGTTCGGCGTTTGAACATAATGGCCCATTGCTGTAACAAAATGCCAAAGAAGAAGCCTGGGCCAATTCAGTTGAACCCTGCTCCAGACAGTCCCAATATCAATGGCTGCACCACAGCTGTGTAGGTGGGTCTTTTGCCGGATAGCGGAGAGGTGCCGATGGCGGATAGCATTGGATTTTAGTAGAGGTTCAGTTGGGGTGGAGGGTGATGGAGATAGTCATGATGAAGTTAAGAAATGAGCAACCGAAGAAGGGGTTAAATTGCTTTGGGGTATATGTAGGATGAACTTTGAGAGGATGGAAGATATGTTTGGCATGGGCTTAGTTTATAGCTAACATTTCGAAATGCTACAATACAATTTTGTCCAGGAAGCAACACCTTCCTGCACAAAAACAATTCTCTGAGCCTTCTTCCTCTTTCTACTTGTGCTGCAACATGCAGCACACATAGAAAGAGGAACAAAGAGGACAACTGTATCTCTCCTCGTTACATCTCCCCTGGAAGGGCATAGAATTTTGCTGCATTTCCAGGTCTACCACTCACGGTAAATCTGGGAATGCTCCAAAATCCCTGGGTGGATGTGTGGGAACACCCACGTTCCACCCATGCAATGCCTCCCTGGGGTACAAAAACACAAGACAGCAACTTGTGCTGCCTTGTGTTACTCCAGATTTATCAAGCAATGCAGGGTCACGCAAGGTGGCCTTGTGTTTTATTGTTTAATATCATCTAGGTTTTGCGTCACTATTGCGTTATCTTGCGTGGTGAAGGATGGCACAATACCACGATAAATATGCCCCTCTGTATCCAGTGTGTGCACTGAACTAGAACATATATTGATGTATTCAAACCAAATATCTATTCTGAACATTGAAAAGCCTCTTTAGCCTTCGACTGATTTGCACCAAAATCTAGTGAAAAGAACTTCTAGGCATAATAATCCATATACATATAGCTGGATTCATGCGTTCAAAACTTCCCTGCTCTTACTGAGAGATCCTCATTGGTCTGCAAATTAAGGGGCATATTATCAAGGGCCTTATCTCTCTTTAAAAGCCAAAAAAGCGGAGATAATGTTTTCGGCCTATTACGAAGAGGGTGATAACATGCATTAGCGCATGCTAGCACCCTTTTACCCGACGCTTCCCTTAAAGTGGGCGTCACTGGGCAGAACAACCTTGTAAATATCGCTGATGTGCACATCGCGATATTTACAAGGAGGCCCAGGCATTTTTGCAGACTTACCTATACTTTATATTGAAGGTGGATTATGCTGATACGACCACAGGGTCATATCAGCAAGTTTATCGCCGTTTTCCAGGGAACATCGCTGGATAACCAGCGATGTTCCATGAAAACAACGCTATCGCTGGAATAATTCTCGCCATTGCGCTATGCGTTGTTAATACAGTGCTAGCATGGCGATAATTATCAGCGATAGCCGGCGATAACAATTCTCACGCTAAGAACGGCCAGCGATAATTAGCACTGGCCGTTGATAATATGCCCCTAAGTTTGTTCAACAAATAAATCAGTTTGATGACGAGGAAACCTCAGCAAGATGGTTTGATGGCCAAGGGTTTCTGGTGGCCCTGAGGATTAGAGCTAAGCTGTGGAAGTATGATCATAATATGTTTGGTGCGAAGCTGACCAAGACAGAAAAGTTTGGGGTTGGTTGTGATCCTGTTTTCTTTTTAAAATGTAGTATTTCGGATTCTCATTTTGTTCAGGAACAGTATTTAAAAGTGGCGTGTTTTCTCTTGTCATACGGACACACTTTTCAGTGTAACATTTCTGCACTGCTTCCGCCGTGGCACAAATATTGTTGCCTGCTGTGCCATTGTGTGTATTGTATCCACTGTGTGTATTTTATCCAATGTACAATTTTATCTAGACAATTGTGTAAATTCCTGTTCTAGATAAAAATTGCTCTGGCTACGTTGTGAGACTGTTAAATATTTCAACATTTCCTTAGTTCGCCTATTAACCGCCCACAAAACATGTTTTGGGCAAAATATGTGAACGACTATTCTATGAAATGTAATATATGTCTGTTAAATCTACTTTTCTTGGGGAACATTAGTGGATGGTCTGGAAGACAAAGTTTTTCCTATCAATCAGAGCTAACCCTCCTGCCACCCAATGGCTATGTATTTTACAGCATTTGGGGATGGCGGTGGCAATGGCGGGGTTGGACATCTTCGAGAGCCACGGCTCTGTCTAAATCTGTATGTCGGGGTTTCCTCACTCAGAAAGTCAAAAATATTGACTGTGTGTTTCTGCAGTGAGCAGGCATTAATGAAAGCTGCAGAGAACTGAGCCCTGCTTTTATAAATCATTGGGATGGAAGGTGCCCATGTCTTGCCTCTGTGGAATTAAATGGAAGCCACAGTGGGGGCAGAGGTATTTAACTTTCTGTGGGAATGAAGGGGCTTATACCACACATTTTTCCACGGGGGGCAAGACTACAAAGGAAGTCCCTTCTATACCAGAAAGGTGATTTAACTTCTGGCAAGCAATAGGCAGAGTGACAGGCGCTGGCCGCTTCTGGGACGCTGACGGGCGCAGACGGGCTTGCCTTTGGCGCATCTCAGCAAAGGAAGCCTTAGGCCTATCATGCTCATTTTGACACACCCATAACTGATTCACATAGTCCTAAAGCTTACTCCAATTATAGTAACCTCATTTCAACTTTACATTGCCTCTGCCTCACAACATGCTTGTGCAGCAGTGATTTGTGTATGGATTGTATGCGCATTATCTTCCACATGGTGACTTCCAATGGACATAAAAGAGCAACCCTCCTCCAGCTGCAATGGAAGGCCAGTATTAGTCAGTAGGCAAAGTTTACTATGCTCAGTGTATAGAATGCACACACAACTGAAAATATCCTGGATCTGTTCAATGTCAAAGTCATAAAAGGTCTTGACTCTAGGGGTTTTAGGGTGGAGTTTATTAATAATGCCAGATGATTGAAGTCTGCCTCACCAATGCTGTGCCCATTGGCTTTTTTACTGTTCAGGATGGCCATTTACCCCATGTGCAATGTCATACTTGTATTGTCTTTCAAATATATAGTTGCTATGACTCTGCTGAAAAAGCCAGCTACAGATGCCTCCTCCTAATTCAACTTTAACCCAATTTCTAAAGTTCCCTTTCCATACAGAAGTTTATTAGGGAAATATATCCAATTGATTCTCTTCATATCTGGATTTATATGGCAAGACTAACCCACTGCAATTTGTCTTTTGCCACCTTTGCTCCACGGAGACTGCACTCTCATGTTTTAAACATTCTGGGCCTCATTTACAAGAAAGTGCCGCAGCGCAGCACTACAAGCCCTTTAGCTGCGCCACGTTGCACCACTTTCAGAGCACAGCGATGTGTCATGTCTACAAGGATATGACGGATCCCTTTGCTCTTCCTAACAGTGGTGCACAATTATCTGACGCAGGCACCCTCGCACCACGGTCCAATGATGCCTGCGTCACAGGGCTGACTGTTTATGTGCGGGAAGGTGTCCCTTCCTGCACATAAACAATCTTACATTACCATTTTTTAAGTTCTTTGTGCTGCATTAGCACATACAGAACTTGTAAAAAGTAATTTTTTCAGTTATTGTTTATGTGCAAAAAGGGACACCTTACTGCACATAAACAATCATAAGAGGTGATTTCATCGTTATATGCGTGCTGCAGAATGCAGCACGCATAGAAAGTGGAAAATAAACAAGTAGAAATTAATACATTTCTCCTCGTTCTGCCTCCCTACGCCTCCCCTGGGGAGGCAAAACATTCAGATGCATTTCCAGGTTCACGATTTCTTGTAAATCTGGAAATATGTCAGGTTCCATGGGTGTTGCGTGGGAACACCCACAGCAACACCCATGGAACGCCCCTTTCACGCAAAGTGCTGCTTGTAATGGAGCCATATTAACAAGGTCAGGAAAAGCCACGCAGGGTGGCTTTTTCATTCCTTGTAAATATGGAGCAGCAAAATGCACTGCTGATGCGTCACCAAAAGTGACAGACCTGTGGCGCAAGGGGCTTGTACATAAACCCCCCTATGCTCTGCTCAGCATAATCATTTATATTTCACTCCTATGTTTCAATCATATTTTTTTTAACTTTCTGCAAATGTTCACATAGTCAGCAATTCTGCAATTGCGTTTAAAATGTTACAATTGACCCTTGGCTCCCAGAACATCACAAACTAGAATGTCTCTGCGTTTACCACTCCAACTACTCCTCCTCGGTTCACTGGTGCACCTCACTCTTGCCTCTACTTTTCTTTCTTTATATCACATCTTTTACTGAAAGCACCTATTGCTTTGGGATCTATTGTGATGAACATTTCCCTGCATGGCCCTGAGTAGTATGTACATGCAAGGAAGTAGGAACACAATGCACTCCTCTTTTCTGTGAGTGACTGATATTATCTCACCAGACATAGAAGACCTGGCAGTGGTGCCAGCAAATGATTGTATCAAAAGGAGCAAGCCTTTGGAACTGCTGCCTTCAGCGGGAGAGTTTATGAAGGTCAGTTTGACCCTTTCAACTGGGTCCTTTACTCAGTCGATGTGTGACACTGTACATATGAAGCAGAGAGAGCACTGTGTGTCAGTGCAAGGCTTCATTACACGGAGACAGGCAGCCATTTTGGAACTGCTGTGTGTGACTTGCTGACAAGATAGATGGAGGCTGTGGATGAGCTTGTCAGCCAGGTATGTCATTTCATGAAAATCTAGGGAACTGAGCCAGGCTCCTACGAATGGTGGTATTCCCTTTGAGGTTCGAGGATAGTCCTTGCTCCTTTCCGGCGACCCCTTGCCTTTGGTGACATGATTTTCATTCACTAAACAAGGAATGTCAGATCCACCACCCCTTCCTGCCAAGGTTTCTCAAAAGAGAAGGATGCTCACTGCACCTAAACCCTATCTTACCTGGGATACTCGTCTTCTATTCAAGATTCTTTCATTGACAGGTGCTCGGGCTCCACAAAGCAGTATGAAAGAGAACAATGTTTGAGTTTCTGACACTGTGGTTTGCACAGGTTTGCACCAGGTGCTCCAAACTGCATCAAGTGAGCAAAGGAAAAAAGAATGGCAAATCTGTCTTTCAGTTGCTTGAGAAAAACTGTTGCAAGTCTGCCATTTCAGATGGTCTCAAAAGTGACTAGCTAAATAGGTTTTTTCTGGAAGAAGCTGTTCAGAGCATTTAGTGTGAGTAAAAGGCAGGCAAGATGTGACAACGAAAATCAATTATTAGTTCTCCTGTAATGCATACTTCTACTTCCTAGCCTCATATTTGTTTTTCTTTGCCATCCTTCTCTAGGCCATACTGTGTTGGAACATGGAAGCCAGAAATAAAACCCTGCTTAAAGAATTCATTTTCTTAGGACTGACGGAAAATCCCACACTGAAAGTCCCTCTCTTTACCTTATTTTCACTCATCTATATCTTTACAGTGTTCGGCAATGTTAGCATAATTGCATTAATTAAAATGGCTCCCCGCCTTCACACAGCAATGTACTTTTTCCTGAGTCACCTTTCCTTTGTGGATCTATGTTATTCTTCTGTTATTGCCCCCAAGATGCTGGTTGATCTGCTTTCCAAGAGTAAGAGGATTTCCTTCCTTGGATGCTTTGTGCAGCTTTTATTTCTTGCCAATTTTGGGAGCACAGAAGCATTGCTCCTGGCAGCTATGGCTTATGATCGTTATGTTGCCGTATGTCAGCCCTTGCACTATGCAACCATAATGACAAAGACATTTTGCTTCCGACTCATGACTGGAGTCCATACAGGTGGAATTGTCCACTCAATAATAGAGACAAGTTGCACCTTCAGGATATCATTTTGTCAATGGACCATTCATCATTACTGCTGTGACATCCCTCCATTGCTCAAGCTGTCATGCTCTGACACTACTGTAAATGAGGTGGTGTTGTTCATATTAGGAGGCTCACTTTTAATTGGTTCTCTTCTTGTAATTGTCATGTCCTATGCCGCAATCATCCTTGCTATCTTCCAGGTACACTCCGCGTCAGGTAGACTTCGGGTTGTGTCCACATGCACCTCTCACTTCACAGGCGTGACCTTGTACTTTGGGACTGTGCTCTTCACCTATCTCCGTCCATCATCCAAATACTCCCTAGATCAAGACAAGGCTATAAACCTGTTCTACTCAGTGGTGATCCCCATGCTGAATCCACTCATCTACAGCCTGCGGAACAAGGATGTGAAGGAGGCCCTGAGAGCTGTTCTTGTAGGGAAAGTAACTAAGAGTTGAGAGGTCAATGATCAGGCAAAAATTATTATTATTAGAAAATCCTGTGTAGTAACCCTGAAATAGTGATGCTGTATATGATACAATTAAATATACATCTTCAATCTAGATGAGCACTACAGTTTATATTGTGATTGAGTGAATGTTAGAAGTCAGTCAGTTGAAAGAAATTCCTACATTCAAGGTTTCGAATGCTACATACAAAAACAACTTTTTGACAGATAGGAATAGTTATTGGAGGAGGCTCTGGTTACGTTCAACATACCTCTGTATGTCACAAAGGAATCATTTATCCGATTAGTGCATCGGGGGACAAATAGCTGTGGCTCGATATTGCCCTTGTTAGAAATGGGGGTCTCTAGTCGGCAGAGGTAGGTACCTTTGTCCAAATAGTGACCCTTGCTTCTAGTCAGGGTAAGGGGGATACACTTCTAAAATAACCCCTGATAACCCCCTTGGTAGCTTGGCACGAGCCAACAGGCTTATCACAGTGTGGCAGTGTGTAAAGCATACAGTAATACAGTGAAAACACTACAAATAGACACCACACCAGTTTAGAAAAATACGTGATCTTTATCTAAACCAGAACAAGACCAAATGACAAAAATGCACAATACATTTATCAAAATATCCTCAAAAATAGGTTATTCACTCTAAAGTTTGTAGCAATGAATAACTCCACCTGCAGTTATTACAACATTGTGACAGATAACAATCCCAGGTGTGCTGCGTCAGGTGTGGAGTCAAGCAGACCCTCAAAGAACAGTACCTTGGAAACGATGTAAGCAAAGATGGTGCGCTGCATTGGGGAGGTGATGCTTCATTGGCACCGGGCGGCGTCAGTTCCTTACGACCCCAGGGGAGTTGAAGCCTTGGTTCCTTACTGCTATGCAGGGGAGGTGAGACATCGGTTCCTTACTGTGTCAGAGAGGTGACGTAACGTTCCTTATGACAGTGTGGTGCGGTGCCGATGGATTCGGGAATCACCCACGTCGAGTATCGGTGCCACGTTGATGAAGCACCAGCGTCGGTGAAGTCAGGGCAGCGGCGCGAGTCGGGACGGTGTGTCTTGGATGTCATGAGCGGTGTCCTTGACTCCGGTGCAGGCACCGAAGTCGGAGACGATGCGGCACGGTGTCCGCAGGCATCAGGCCTATGATGCAAGTCGAGGCGGTGCATCGTGCTCCTCACGATTGGTGTCTCCAATGTCGCTGTTGCAATTCCCTGTTGTGGCAGCTAAAACAGCAGTTCCAGATGCAAAAAGACAGAAGAAATGAATTCTTTGTGTCCCTGAGACTTCAGAACTGGAGGCAAGCTCGGTTTCAAGCCCTTTGAGATCTTCTTCAAGCAGGGGACACAGCAAACAGCAAAGTCCTTTTCTCCTTTCATTGGCAGCAAGTAGCCACTGCAGGCCAACCCCAGACAGCAAACAGCACAGGGGCAGTATCCCTCCTCAGCTTCTTCTTGGCAAAGGTTCCTCTTGATTCCAAAAAATTATCTAAAGTTCTGGGGTCTGGGCCCCTCTTTTTATGCAGTAAAATCCTTTGTTCTCTGGTGGCAGAGAACCCCTGTGCCCAGTCAAAAACAGTTCTGTCCTCTCTGGTGCAGCTTCCTGGCAGGAGGTGGAGACCGCATTGTCCTTGGCAGACAAGGCTCATTCAGGTGAAAGAAAATCTCCTCCCTCTACTCTAAATGCAACCCAGGTCTATTCAGCCCAGCCCTCACTCATCATGCTCTCTGGAGCCACTGCCCCTCTCCAGCCCCTGTCATCCAAAACCCAGACATGCAATACACAAACCTAGCAGAGGGAAACTGGATGGCTAAGCAAGAAAATACCTATGTTCTAAAAGTAGTATTTTCAAACACAGAATGTAAAAATCACCCTTACTAAAAGATGCCTTTTAACTTTCTGAGTTCAGGCATGCTAAACTTTATTTTTCTACCTGGTTCCCAGGGGCAGTTATGTTTATAAGATAATAAAAACAAACTTCCCATTCCGTCCTATGGGAACAGGTAGTATTGCAATAGTGAAAAACAAAATTGACAGTAATTCAGGTCATGCCACACACCAGGGCATGTCCTACCTTTCACATACACTACACCCTGCCCACAGGGGTACCTTGGGCCTACCTTAGGGGTGTCTGATATATAAGAAAAGAAAAGGTTAGGGCCTGGCATGTGGGTGCCCTTGCCAAGTTGACTTTGCAGTACCAGACTGCACATAGGCTCTGCAATGGTAGGCCAGGGTTACATTTACAGGCTTCTTATGTGGGTGGCACAATCAGTGCTGCAAGCTCACTAGCAGTGCTTGTCAGCATGTATTAGCTCTAGAATTACCACAGTTATCCAAGTAACAGATGGAGCGATCAAAGGAACATATGCTAATACATGCCGACGAGCGCTGACCTCCCGGGATGCGTGCATTTATCAGACCAAGACCAATCCTAGCTCGCCGGGCCGGGTACAAGTTCTGTTGGCAACCACTGGATTGCGCTTGCAGTATCGGTGAGGTGGAGACCCGTCCCCAAGCCCTGATGAAATTGCCGAAAGCGTGTTGCAATGAAACATGTCAGACTTTCAAACTGAAATGGCCTAAAACATGCCGTTCTTTTAACCTGAGTGCGATCACTGTGATCAATAAAGTATGTATACCTGCAAGGGAGTCACAACTCATTTTAGCTTGGAGAAGCAATTTTCTTTTTTCAAACCACGGGGTCCGATTGGTTGAAGAAGGACACAAGCATCGACACTGCATTCTTTTTCTTCTTTCTAGTTCGTTTCTCACCTCGTAGAAAACCTGGGCACAATCTTTTTCTTTCCTTACAGTCATGAAAGTTACCAGTGATGATATCATGAGCAAACGGGCGAGTACCAACCAGCAACTCCTTCGGTGATGCTTACGTAAGGTACTTTCTGACCTTTCATACCTTTGTTCTGGCTTTGTTCATGAGATTAGACGATATCTGGTGAAGTGACCAATTTTTTAGAATTTGAACACTTGGAACTGGGCATGACTGGCATTCTGTTGAAGCCAGCTTTTTGTCAGAGATAGATTCAGACTGCCCCCGGTATTCTGAAAATGTATAGTGTTCCTCCATAATCAGGTCATTTGTTGTATGGATGATAGACTCAATGGCCTCAAACAATTTGCGTTTAGGAGAAATTCCTTTGGCAGAAATGGAATGGCCCAAATACTCAACTTCCTGTGTGAGAAACCTACACATTTCCAGCTGTAGAGTTATACCTTTGTCCTGAAACACTTCCAACACCTTAGACAATCTGGCATTGTGAGACTCCTCAAGTTCGGCAAAAATCAGGATGTCATCCTGAAATTCAACCACACCTTCCATTTCTCCAAAAAGAGAAAACATGAGTTCTTGAAAAACGTAAGCTGTGGATGCAAGTCCAAAAGGCATAAAAATGTACCTAAAAGCCCCATCCTGGGTGATGAACTTGGCAAGATGTCTACAACCCTCCTCCAAATCTATCTGATGATGGGCGCATGTGAGATCTAAAGAAGTGAAAAATTTGGTTCTGCCGATCTGGGCAAGTAACTCCTGATTTTTGGAAAGAGGGTGACAATTATCCACAATCTGTTTGTTGTGGGATCTCAAGTCCTCACATAATCTCAATAGGCCAGAGTTTTTCCTACCAAGAACAATGGGAGACACCCACTCAGATGCAGCAAACTCCTCAATCACACCCTCGAGGAGCAACAGTTTGAGCAAGGACGAAAGTTCTCTCATTGACACAAAATGGAACATCTCTAAGTTTGCTGTGAACAGGAACTGAGTTAGGCTTGAGAATAATCCTGTGAGAGAAACTAAAAACTTTCCTAAATTGTTTGTGAAAAACATCTTGAAATTGCTTAACATTTTTTTCTCTACCTTGATGTGCAGCCATACAATACACAGGTAACTCTGCCGATGGATTCAAAATAAGTCCCACATTTTCTTGGTGCCTCCACTCAAGAACATGTTGCCCATCTTCTGCGACATAGATTTTCCCCATAATGGTGCAGCCCTGAAAAGAGATGGCTGCAATAAAATAACCTAAAATGTTTATGTCAGAATTCGCATATCGAAACACCTTAATGTCACAGTCTTGCAATTTTCTGTTAGACCAAATCTTATTGAAGAACTTATGTGAAATCAAAGAAAAAAGAGAGCCTGAATCAACCAACATGTGAGACTTGACCCCATCGATGAAAACTTCACACAAAGGTGATGTGCACGGCTCCATGTCAACTCTGGACTTGGCTCCAGGTCCCTTCATCATAAGAATCACATTGCTGGTCTCGGGTTCACCAGATTGCACGGACCAACCACACTCCTGGATGGCATTGATACCCTGTTGAGCTCAGCGCACATTAGAGAAGTGACCTGTGTGAGAAGTTGGCCTGATATTTGCTGTCCACTAGTTATAGTGGGCACCTTGTATCAGTCCAAACAACCCCTTATGATGATAGGTTAAAGACAACGTTTATTGAAAGCTATCCTATCGGTACCTATGGAGAGCAGCCTTCAGGCTAAGTCTTGGAGGAATGTAAAGCAGCTTGTTTTACCAGGCTATAATCTCTTGAATGACCAAATGAAAGGACAACCACACCAGGTATATATTGAAAATCGGGAACAACCTTTACAACGCAACTATTACAACGCACTACACTTAAACGCAATTTTTACAACGCAACATCCACTACAACGCATTCCATTACATCGCATGACACTACAAAGCATTTTTAAAAACTACCTTTACAACGCATTCCATTACATCGCATACTACCTTTACAACGCATACCATTACAACGCATAATATTACATTAAAACCCCTACACTATCCAACACTTACCCTACTGTTGCACCCCCTGGAGTTAGAATAGTAATTTGTACCCCTATACTATCCAATACTTACCTTAAATGCAATGTAATATTATGCGTTGTAATGGTATGCGTTGTAAAGGTAGTATGCGATGTAATGGAATGCGTTGTAAAGGTAGTTTTTAAAAATGCGTTGTAGTGTCATGCGATGTAATGGAATGCGTTGTAGTGGATGTTGCGTTGTAAAAAATGCGTTGTAAGTGCATGCGTTGTAAAAGTGTGCGTTGTAACGACATACATCCATTTAAAATATATGTATTTAAGATAAAATACACCCCTCTAGTCTCTTTATGAGGCTGGAGTTCGAAGTACTTAAGTTACAAGTCAGTATTCAACAGAAAAAGCACAAATACACGTTTGGGCCGTAGGGACGTACCAAACCATATACCAATAAAGTGGTATAAGAACCACGACTGAACTAGACACAAGGCCTAGAAGTGCTTGGACCACAAGGAACCACCCAAGGTAGTGACACAGGGGACCCACAGGGGACGCTTACAGTGTGAGAACACAGCAGCGAATCGCCGTTAACGTCTATGGGGAAAGTCACGGTTGGAATTTAAGAGTTTAAGGACACTTAGAGGATGACTACGAGTGAACCCTTTTGGACTTAGAGGTGTCTAGGGCCAACACTCACGGGAGCACTGGAGTACTCGAGTTACCTCACCCAGGGAAGCCGGGTGCATAGGTGTCTTTTGGTGTCGCGTCGCATCGCTGTTTTCAATGGAAGCTGGCAAAGAAGTGCTGCTGCCGTGAAGAGAAGAAGTGTCCGGAAGGAACCTGAAAGCAGAGGGGACAGAGTCTGGGTCACTTACCAGTGACCAGGGGCACGATAGACCAATGCCCACAGATGTTGGGTGCTTCAGGTGAGTTGATTGGTGTCTTGATTCTTCAGCCACGAGGTCCAGAAGGTGTCGATGACAACCAGGCGCTGGATTCGAGCTATCCCATAAAGTCTGTTGAGTGCTGCGGTGTCGGCGACCAGATTGGATCTAACAAGCCTTGGCAACGGCAAGTCATGTGGAAATTGAAAAGGACGTTGGTGCAGACCAGCAAGGTGTGGGGGACTCTCCCAGTGAGGGTAAGTTGGGGCACATCTGGAGCAACCCGAAAATCTCAATCAGAAGAGGAGTTGCCTTTGTGGGGACCCACTAGCCAACGGGCTAGCGATCGCAAAGGAGCCTCAAGTGGTCGCACTTGATACAAGCCCACGGGTCACTCGTGGAGTGGAGGCCAGAGATCTTCGGTGCAGGAGGTGCTCAAGGTTGGGGCTACTCAGAGCCCAAAGCACAACTTCGAGGAAGACCAGGAAGATGATGGATTGGCAAAAGATCACGGTGTCCGGGGGTCACAGTTCCATGTCACCAACGATATCTACGGGCCTCAGCTTTGCTGTGGACTCAGGGTAGCCTCAGGGCAGTCTGGAAATCCACCTCTGGTGATGCAGAGACTTCGGCATCCAGCGGGAGATTCAGAATTGCAGACCAGACAGTTGCTTCTTTGGTGCCTGCCAAGCAGCGGAGTCACTCCTTGACCCCAAGGGAGATTTCTTCAGTCTTCTAGCGGAAATGGAAAGTCGAAGGTCCAGGATATATGTTGCAGAGATTCATCCAGGGTAATCTAAAGTCTCAAGGACTGGGTTCCCATACTTATACAAAGTTTGGGGGTTGGACATACTCTAGGGACCCACCTATGGGAAGGTTTGGAAAGAGGAGTGGTTACACCCATTTCCTTTGTCCAGTTTCACGCCAGAGCAGGGGCAGGTAGCCCCTGCAACCGGTTTGAATTGGACTATGCACAGGGACACCAAGGGTGCCCCCGGTGCAAAACTTCAAAGCACTAGAGAGTGCTCCCGCCCAGCCCCAATACACATATGCCTGTCTGGGGAGGTGGTTACACCTCCCTGGGACAGGAAACCTATTGTACAGGCCTCCCCTGCCGGAGTTTCGGTCAGCAGCAGGGGGCCAGACCCGTGTCTGTGGCAGTGGCATCCATTTTGTGATGCCAGTGCTGTAGAAAGTCTTTACCGTGTAGACCATTGTGAACATGTCTGTCCCTCTAGAAGGGTGGAATGCTACCCCCGCCGCCAGAACTGGCGGGGGGTAGTATTCCAAAGTGTTTGACACCAAACACGACATGTTTCCGTGGAGCCAGTCCAAAGTTAGCATTTACCTCGAGGTTCTAATGCACTTAAGAGTATATGGTCAGGCTGCACCACAAACAGCATCAGAGGAGGTACTCCGAACGCTGCAGAGGAGCTCTGCTCATGCAGGGGCACCCTCTCACATAAAAACCAAGCACTCTGCCTTCAGGATTGTTAAGGCCTGCCATAGCAGTGACTTATAGGTTTTATACGTATGTGCAATGGTAGTGATATAGGTAGCCTATACCACAGTAAGGGGTGCAAGCACCACCTTACCCAGGCTGCAGTAGCAGACCTATGGAGTCATTTTGGAGTGCTTCCCAGGGGTGGCATAATACATGCTTCAGCCCCGGGTAGGCCTCTGAGGTACCTATGCCCTAGGTACATAGTATACCATATACTAGGGGCTTATAAGGCACTCCAAAATCCAATTTAGAAATGTACCTAATGTACATGGAAACCATTTTAGAGAGGAAGCAGCTAGGCTGGGGTCCTGATTAGCAGGGTCACAGCCAGACTAAGGTCGAAAAACAGTGAAACACCAGCAAAAAGTGGGGGTACCCATGTGAAGCAGATCCTACTCTCCTACAACCTGCCTTGCCACACTTGAAGCAACGTTTGCTGTTATCTGGACACAATGCTTTGTTAGAATGAGAACAGCCCCCACACTTAACACACTTTCCTTTTCTAATGAAAGAAAATGACTTATTCTTAAAAGGCTTGTTTTTGTTACCATTGCATATCAATGCAACATCCAATTGACCCTCTTTCTTATCATTCAATAACTTGAACAATCTGGCAGTTCTCTCAATCCCTTTTGCGACCTCAATAACTTCTCTGAGAGATGGATTCTTATGTATGAGAAGTTGTTCTTGAATCTTTTTATTGAAGCAGTGCAGTACGTTTGAGTGTTGTACTATATAACTGACTACATTTGAGAGTGAGTGATTGTGAGAGTGGCTGTATTGATGAGTGTGTGCTTGTGTCAGTGATTGTATGAGAGAGTAAGTATGTGTTAGTTTCTGCATAAATAAGTAAGGTGATGTGTGTATAACTGTATAGGTGAGTAAATGGGAATGTGATTGATTCGTTGCATGACTGTCTAGGTGTGTGAGTAACTCTATGCGTGAGTGGTGGTGTGTGAGTGTCTGTATGGGTGTATGAGTGCATATATCAGAGGCTGTATTAGTGACTGTATGGGTGAGTGGATGTGTGTAGACCTATGAATCGGTGAGTGGGTATGCACTAACTGGTATTGGTGTGTCTATGGTTTCAGCAATGGTAGTCTGTATTTTAGAGTGGGTGTATCAGAGGTTATATTTAACCCTGGGCATAGTGGGCTTAGTGGGCATAGTGGGGCTACGTGGAGCATCGCGTAGTGTGGCCAAATCTACGCACACTCGCACACTCCGTGTAGCTCCACTACGCTCCGCCCGCCCCCCGCCCGCCCTCATTTTAAAATAAATTAAAGTATTTAAAAGTAAGAAAATATCTTACCTGAGGTGCGGCGTCCCTGGGCTCCCAGTTCCTCCTTCAGCGGCAACTTCTTCCTCACAAATACGCATGCGCGGGCGCCCGCGCATGCGCATTTCTTGCGAGAAATGAGCATGCGCGGGCGTCCGCGCATGCCCATTTGTGAGGAAGAAGTTGTCGCTGAAGGAGAAACTGGGAGCCCCAGGACGCCGCGCCTCAGGTAAGATATTTTCTTACTTTTAAATACTTAAATTTAATTTAAAATTAGGGCGGGCGGGAGGCGGGTGGCGGGCAACTCTGCTCCGCCGTGACGTGTGCGTAGCGCTGCCTGCTATGCCTACTTCGTGCCCCACGAAGCAGGCAGCACTATGCACACTCCGTGGGCGGAGCGGCGCACTACGCCCACCTTTAGTTATATTAGGGTATGAGGAGGTACATCAGATGATCAATTGGAAGATGTCATCAGTGATGTCATTTGAGGTGTCATCAGTGATGCCATCAGTGATGTCACTGACCATGTCATTGGTGATGTAATATGTGACATCATCAGCAGTCAACTAACTATAACAGCTGACTTTCTCCGGTTTTGTACGAGTGAAATGTCCAACTAACTATAACGTCCCTGAAACCAATATTTTTTTCAGTAAATTTCAAAGGTTTTTTAAATGCTAATTTCTAACTATGTCTACAGAGGTAGGGCATGTGCAGAAAGAGGAACAAAGGCAAAGTAAGAAGCAAGAGAAATGCAGAAAGTAGCAACAGAAGTACAGAAAGAGGAAGAAAGGTGCATAAAGAAGCAAGAGATATGCAGAAAGAACCAACAGAGGTGCAGAAAGAGGCCTTGTTGCACAGTTATCCTGTGCCCTGGGCACCCCCCAACATTTTGCTGACTGGTACTAGCATATAATAGGTCATGGCAATTTAGAGGTGAGCAGTCCTTTTCTGCACTTGCATGTGTGCACTGATGAGCCTGAGGTCAGTTTAAAAGTAGCCCTGTGTGTGCAGAAAGAGGCAAGAGAGGTAAAGAAAGAGGCAAGAGAGGTGCAGAAAAATGGAAGAAGGGTGCAGAAAAAGGAAAGAGAGGCGCAGAAAGAAGCAAGAGAGGGGCAGAAAGAGCCAAGAGAGGTGCAGAGGGAGGCAAGAGAATTGCAGAAACAGGCAAAAGGGGTGGAGAAAGAGGGAACAGGTGTGCAGACAGAGGCAAGAGAGGTACAGAAAGAGGGAAGAGTGGTACAGAAAGAGGCAAGAGGGATGCAGAAAATTGCAACAGAGGTGCAGAAAGAAGGAAGATCAGTGTAGAAAGAACCAACAGAGGTGCAGAAAGAGGTAAGAGGGGTACAAAAAGAGGCAATAAAAGTGCAGATAGAAGCAAAAGAAGTGCAGAACAACGCAAGAGAACTACAGAAAAAGGCAAGAGAGGTGCAAAAAGAAGCAAGAGAAGTGCAGAAAGAAGCAACAGAGGTGCTGAAAGAGGCCTTGTTGCACAGTTATCCTGTGCCCTGGGCACCCCCCAACATTTTGCTGACTGGTACTAGCATATAATAGGTCATGGCAATTTAGAGGTGAGCAGTCCTTTTCTGCACTTGCATGTGTGCACTGATGAGCCTGAGGTCAGTTTAAAAGTAGCCCTGTGTGTGCAGAAAGAGGCAAGAGAGGTAAAGAAAGAGGCAAGAGAGGTGCAGAAAAATGGAAGAAGGGTGCAGAAAAAGGAAAGAGAGGCGCAGAAAGAAGCAAGAGAGGGGCAGAAAGAGCCAAGAGAGGTGCAGAGGGAGGCAAGAGAATTGCAGAAACAGGCAAAAGGGGTGGAGAAAGAGGGAACAGGTGTGCAGACAGAGGCAAGAGAGGTACAGAAAGAGGGAAGAGTGGTACAGAAAGAGGCAAGAGGGATGCAGAAAATTGCAACAGAGGTGCAGAAAGAAGGAAGATCAGTGTAGAAAGAACCAACAGAGGTGCAGAAAGAGGTAAGAGGGGTACAAAAAGAGGCAATAAAAGTGCAGATAGAAGCAAAAGAAGTGCAGAACAACGCAAGAGAACTACAGAAAAAGGCAAGAGAGGTGCAAAAAGAAGCAAGAGAAGTGCAGAAAGAAGCAACAGAGGTGCTGAAAGAGGCAAGAGGGGTGCAGAAAGAGACCAGAGAAGTGCAGAAAGAAGCAACAGAGGTACCAAAAGAGGCAAGCGAGGTGCAGAAACAGGCATGAAAAGTGCAGATAGAGGGAACAGGCATGCAGAAAGAAGTAAGAGGAATACAGAAATTTGCAAGAGAGGTGCAGAAAGAAGCAAGAGCAGTGCAGAAAGGAGCAAGAGAGGTGGAGAAATAGGGAAGAGGGGTGCAAAATAGGCAAAGGGATGCAGAACTGTGCAAAAGAGGTGGAGAAAGAAGCAAGAGCAGTGCCGAAAGAACCAACAGAGGTGCAGGAGGAGGCAAGAGGGAGGAGAGGTGCAGAAAGAGGCAACAGAGATTCAGAAGGAGGCAAGAGAACAGCACAAAGAGGCAAGAAAGTTGCAGAAACAGACACAATAAGTACAGAAAGAGGGAACAGGGGTACAGATAGAGGCAAGAGAATTGCAGAAAGAGAGAAGAGGGATGAAGAAAGAGTCAAGAGAGGTGCAGAAATAAGCAAGAGCAGTGCAGAAGGAAGCAACAGAGGTGCAGAAAGAAGCAAAGGGGTGCATAATGAGGAGCGAGAAGTGCAGAAAGAAGTAAAAGAGGTACAGAAAGAGGCAGGAGGGGTGCAGTAACAGACAAAAGAAGTGCAGAAAGAGGCAAGAGGGGTGCAGATAGAGGGAAAATAATTGCAGAAAGAGGGAAGAGGGATTAAGAAAGAGGCAAGAGAGGTGCAGAAAGAAGCAAGAGCAGTGCAGAAGGAAGCAACAGAGGTGGAGAAAGAGGCAAGAGGGTGCAGAATGAGGAGAGAGAAGATCAGAAAGAAGTAAAAGAGGTGCAGAAAGAGGCAAGAAGGGTACAGAAAGAAGCAAGAGAAGTGCAGAAAGATAAAAGTGAGGTGTAGAAGGGGGCAAGAGAGGTGTAGAAAATGGCCAGAGAACTGCAGAAAAAGGTAAGAGGGGTGTAAAAAAGGGAAAAGGGGTGCAGAAAGAAGCAAGAAGGGTGCAGCAAGAAGTAAGAGAAGTGCAGACAGAGGCAAGTGAGGTGCAGAAAGAGGCAAGGGAGGTGCAGAAAATGACAAGAGAACTGCCGAACGAGGCAAGAGGGATGCAAAAAAGGGAAAAGGGGTGCAGAAAGAAGCAAGAAAAGTGCAGGAAAAAGCAAGAGAGGTGCAGAAAGAGGCAAGATGGGAGTAGAAAGAGGAGAGAGAAGTGCAGAAAGAAGTAAACGAGGTACAGAAAGAGGCAAGAGGGGTGCAGAAAGAGACAAGGGCAGTGCAGACAGAAAAAACAGGTGTGCAGAAAGAGGCAAGAGAGGTGCAGAAAGAAGCAAGAGAAGTACACAAAAAGGCACGTGAGGTGCAGAAGGAGGCAAGAGAACTGCAGAAAGAGGCAAGAGACTTGCAGAAACATGCAAAAGGGTGCAGAAAGAGGGAACAGATGTGCAGACAGAGGCAAGAGAGGTTCAGAAAGAACAACAAATGTACAGAATGAGGCAAGAGGGGTACAGAAAAAGGCAAGAAGGTTGCAGAAACTTGCAACAGAGGTGCAGAAAGAAGCAAGAACAGTGTAGAAAGAACCAACAGAGGTGCAGAAAGAGGCAAGAGGGGTACAGAAAGAGTCAATAAAAGTGCAGAAAGAAGCAAAAGAGGTGCTGAAAGAGGCAAAAGAGGTACAGAAACAGGCAAGAAAAGTGCAGAAAGAGGGAACAGGGGTGAAGAAAGAGATAAGAGGGATACAGAAATTTGCAAGAAAGGTGCAGAAACAATCAAGAGCAGTGCAGAAAGAAGCAAGAGAAGTGTAGAAAAGCAAGAGAGGTGGAGAAATAGGGAAGAGAGGTGCAGAAAGAGGATGCAGAAATGTGCAAAAGAGGTGCAGAAAGAAACAAGAGCAGTGCAGAAAGAACCAACAGTGGTGCAAAAAGAGGCAAGAGGGGTGCAGAAAGAGGTAGAAGAGGTGCACAAAGAGGCAAGCGGGATACAGAAAGAGGCAGGAGGTGTGCAGAAAGAGGAAGTGAGGTGCAGAAAGAGGCAACAGAGGTGCAGAAAGACGCAAGAGAGGTGCAGTAACTAGCAAGAAAAGTGTATACATTTGCAAGAGAGTTGCTGAAAGAAGCAACAGAGGAGTAGAAAGAAGCAAGAGGAGTGCAGAAAGAGGCAAGTGAGGTACAGAAAGAGGTAAGAGAGGTGCACAAAATGGAAAGAGAACTGCAGAAAGAGGCAAGATGGATGCAAAAAAAGGGAAGAGGGTGCAGAAAGAAGCAAGAGAGGTGCAAAATGAAGCAAGAGAAGTACAGAAAGAAGCAAGAGAGGTGCAGATGAGGGCAGACGAGTGCAGAAAGAGACAACAGGGGTAAAGAAAGAAGCAAGAGTGGTGCAGAAATATACAAAAGAAGGGCAGAAAAAAGCAGGAAGGAGGGAAGAGAACTTCACAAAGAGGCAAGAAAGTTGCAGAAACAGTCAAAAGAGGTGCAGAAAGAGAGAACAGGGGTGCAGACAGAGGCAAGAGAGGTGCAGAAAATGGGAAGAGGGATGCAGAAAGAGGCAAGAGGGATGCAGGAATTTGAAAGAGAGGTGCAGGAAGAAGCAAGAGCAGTGCAAAAGAACCAACAGAAGTGCAGAAAGAAGCAAGAGAAGTGCAGAAAGAGGGAACAGAGGTGCAGAAAGAGGTAAAACCAAGGCTGTTACTTACAATTCTGCACGGGTGCCGGCTCAAAAGCACCTACCCCGTCTGGCACCTGCCCGTATGTGAACAGGGCGGGAGGTGGGGATCCCTGTTATAGTCACCATGATTGTTGCTGGGGCGGTCCCTTCTTCCGGAAAGCTGAGTCACTGGATAGCTTGTGCGCATGTGCCGGTGTCTAGTGTACAGAGCTAGAGGTAGTGCGCATGCATAGGGGAGGTCCAAACTATCTTGTGATCTGTGCGCGAGTGAACAGTTACTGTTGTCATGGGTTACTGATGCTGAAGTTTATGACACTGTCGGAAGGAAAAAAGAGAGGAAGAGGGCAGACCGGTAGAGTTTCCCCAAATGCACAAGAGGCATAGTGTGATGCATGCGGGTGTCAGACAAGGCAAAATGCCCAGTGTATGGTTGTTGTCATTCAGTCCTCTGATAAAACAGAAACTTGTAACTCTAGCTAAGATGTGAACTATGTCCTATCACAAGTTTTGGGCATCCCACACTGATGAGACCTCAGGGGACCTCTGCTATCATAGGGATGTTGGGCTCCGGGTGATCTGTGTCTATGGTGGTACATGGAATAGATTTAACAGTACCTAAGTGTGGCCAAATGCAGGGACTAGAGGTAGTAGGGACCCTGAGTCTCTTCAAGTATGTGAAAGTGTGAGAGATCACAGCCTTGTGTTGTGCATGGTATAAATTTGACAGTTTTGTAACAAAATGGAGGGACAGCTAGGGCTTAAGTAGGTCCAACGTACATGCCCCACACGTACTATACAAAAGAAGGGTACGAAGTTCCTAGGAGATCTAATAATCACTTACAAAAAGCGTTAGCTTCTTATATAAAACTCAAGTGTAGGTGAGTGTAGATGTAAGGAATGGTACTTTTAAAATAGGTAAGGGAGTCTTCTGTGATGTAATTTTATTCTGTGACAGAACGCGTACTCAACTCCTAGGAGTACGCGTTCTGTCACATTATAACAGAAAGAGTTACCCCTCCCTATTTTTCATTTTAATCAGGAAGGGTCCCTCGCAGAATAAAATTACATCACAGAGGACTCCCTTACCTATTTTAAAAGCACCATTCCTTACATCTACACTCACCTAGGCCCCTCACACCCACGGCACCCTTACAGGAAGGAACAAAAGATCTCCGACAAAGAGCCCCTTTAATGGTGCCCGTCAGGCATTGCGGCGCCGGCCCGACGAGGAGCCAGCTCATATGATGAAGCATGATACCTAGCTTGCAGGGTGTGTGAGAGCCCTAGTTCCGAAAGGAGGAATTCCCCTCCTTTTCGTCTGTAGTACACTTGAGTTTTATATAAGAAGCTAATGCTTTTTGTAAGTGATTATTAGATGACCTAGGAACTTCGTACCCTTCTTTTGTATAATAAATTTGACAGTGGCATGGGGATTAAGTCCTCCCAGGTCACCCTAGCAAAGGCTTATATGTGACCAGGGGACGAAACCAGTGGTTATCACGGCATCCAAAAGGTGGTAGCTCAGAACAGTAAGCGGGGGGGGAACTTTGTTTATAGTTCAACCCAGAGTATCTCATTAATTAGGCCTTGTAGGTGGGTTTTCAGACGGTGGACCCATCATTGTTCACGGCGTAGGAGTGAGATGTTGCTCCACATCTGATTGGCCTCCAAAATCGTCCATTGTAGATCTTCACAGGAGTGTCCCTTTTCAATAAAATGGTTAGTCATCTTGGTTGCCGTCCGGCCGTGTCTGATCGTGCTCTTTCACTAATCCTGACCTTCGCCGGTCGGGTAGTCATTCAAATGTATCTCAGTGAGCAAGGGCAGGTAATCATATGCACACAATTTCTGGTGTTACAATTCATGTGTGTCCGTTGTTCACACGAGAAATCATCCAGTTGTAGTTTCTTAGAGTGTAGGGTACAAGAGCAGGCCCCGCAATTTCTGCAAGGGTAGAGTCCTGACACTGGTGGCAAATTCCACAGGGTGGTGTCCTGGGATTTCTTCTTTGGTCTTGGCCTTGTATTAACTAATTGGTCCGATAGATTCGTGGTGCGTTTGAAAGCAAACCGTGGGTACTCAATCTTGAGTGTACCTGTGTTGAGGATCTTCCAATTTTTTTGGATAATATTCATTATCTTGTTAGACAGAGGAGTGAAGGTCGTTACGCATGTTATAGCATTGTTTGTCTCTGGGACCCTTGTCTCGAGTAGCCCCTGGCGATGGTTATTCCTGGCGCGGTAATCCCTTTCATGTAGGTTATTGGCGAGTGAGTTGGCTTGTTCGCCGAATTCATTGATGTTGCTGCAATTACGCCATAACCTCAGGAACTGGCCTTAGGGTACATTTTCTTTGTGGGCCTTAGGGTGGAGACTCTTGAAACTTAGAAGGCTTTTGCAGTCTGTAGCCTTCCTGTAGGTCTTCGTGTGGAGGTGTCCCTCTTTCAGGGTGATGAGTAGGTCCAGGAAGGGGTTGGCCTTGTAACTGGATGTCCTTGTGAATGGTAGATGTGGATTCAACGTATTGATCTAATCATGAAACTCGGCGCAGGTCTCCTCCATTCCTTTCCAAAGGATAAGGACGTCATCAATGTACCTCTTCCAAGTGATAAGGTTGTTCTGGAATGGGTTGGTATCCGTGAAGATGTGAATGGCTTCAAAATGCGACATGTACAGCCCCACCAGACTGGGCGCGAAGGTACTACCCATGGAGGTTCCCTGTAATTGATGGTAGGTAGGGGTCCTGTACATGAAAAATATGTTTTTGAGTGCAAGGGTGATGATGTCCATGATCAAATCAGCTGGAGTATTAGTGGAAAGGTCTGCTTCACGTAGTAGGTTGCCCACTACCTCGATGGTGGCATCTTAGGGGATGTTGGCATACAGTGCCTCCAGATCAAGTGTCAGGAGGTGCTCAATCTCCTCAATGTTATTTTCATTGATCTCCTGGATAAGGTTGAGCCCTTCTTGTGTATCCTTGAGGTATGCCGGTGTGACCTGGACCAAAGGGCATAGGAAGAAGTCACCAAATTGGCTGAGAGTTTCCAGTAGGGAGCCTATGCCTGATACAATCAGGAGGCCAGGTGGATGAACAATGCTGTTATGGATCTCAGGTAGGAGATAAAAGTATGCCATCTTGGGATCCGTGTTCACAAGGAAAGTCGCCCCTTAGGGGAAATCCATCCGTCGGTCGCTGCCTCATTCACCAGGATCATAATCTGGGTGCGTAATTGTCCCGTTGGATCAGTGTCAAGTTTCTGATAGTATTGGGTGCTGCTTAACTGCAGTGAGCATTCTCTTTCATAATCCTCAATGTCAAGGATTACTGTCGCTCCCCCTTTGTCTGCGGGTTTGATGATGATATTTTCATCTTCTTTGAGTGAGTCAACAGCTCGTCGAAGTTTGTTGGACATATTGTTGAATGCCTTTTTGCTTCTGAGTTGATTCAGTTCCGCTTTCTCAAATGTGAGAACCTTGCTTGGAACCATGCCTGCTGTAGGGGTGAATCTTGAGGAGGGTCTGAACCCAGAATCTTCTCGCTCAGCTACAGGGGTCTCACTGAAGAAGGATTTTAGTCTTATCTTGCGGAACAGCTGGTGTAGTTCCTCATTTATGCGGAAATTGTCCTTGGGGGTGGGTACGAAATCCAAGCTCATCTTTAGGACAGTGGTCTCGCCCATGGTCAGTTGTCTTTTGGAGAGATTCACAATTAGGTTCTTGGGTTTGTCATGCTCCTCGTTGTCCTCTGTTGTGTTTGCATGTCCAGGAGGGTGATGGAAGATAGGTTGTTGGAACCCCTGTTGTGGACCGGGGTAGGCTGGGTACCACATTGGTCCCTGTGGGAGATATGGTTGGTTCACGCACCCAAACATCGGTGGTATAGGCTGCGGTGGGAGAAGTCCCTGTTTGTTAGAGTTCCTCCCACAGCTGTTGTTACTGGAGTTACTGCTGGATGAGCGGTTGGAATTGTGTGAGGTTGTTGAGCTATCATCCAAGAGGGCATCATTGTCTGAGGGTTGGAAATGGTCCTTAGTGTAAGGGTAGATTTTCTCCCTATGAAACCTTTTGATATCCTTTTGTAACTTCGAGACCTTCTGTTGCAAAAGGTAGTCCCGATGGTCGGGCATTTCTGCATTGACCTCGGCCAGGCGGGTTTTGTATGCGGATATGCTGATGCCTGTCTTAAGACCATTCTCTGCTATGTTGATCCTGATGATCAGTGCCTCGGAGACACTCCAAATAATCTAAAATACATCTGCTTGTCTTTGAGGTCATATTGCCAAGCACACTTCCATGACTGCTCAGCTAAAGAAATTGCATTAGTGGGAGACAGTGTCGGCCAGCACGGCTCGGGGGTGGTAAAGCGGGAGCATGGGGGCAGAGGGATTTTAGGCTGCAAGGTAAAAACATTTTTTAAATAAAATAACACTTGTCTTGCTGCCGCTGGGTCATTCGTCTCTACTCCTGCTCTCCTGCGTCCGACTCCAAGAACAGGACTCAGGCAGCCAGGTTCCCTCCCCTAAGCCAATCACAATGTTGCATTGTAGCGTTGTGATTTGACCGAGCCCCGTGACATGGCACTCATCCAGGGGCTGGAGAGGGAGGCATGTACTCCACGCAGGCTGTCATGCAGCCTGCATGGAGACCAGTAAAGTGCGCCTGACTGTTTTGGGCTGCCAGAGAGGGCCGTCCAAACAGTCATTGTGCACTTAGGAGTGGGAAAACCACTACTCCCCTGCTCTGCAGCCCCACCCTGCCCCTCACGTAAGTTGCCACAGCAGGAGGACAAAATAAAATGATAATAACATTACATTATTATCATTTTATTTTATTTTTCCTTTATTTTCCTGTTTGAAGACAGTGGGGCGATGAGCCTCCGCCTTAGCGGAGGAGCCCCCACTGGTTGCAGATTGTAAAGAGCATACAATTTAAGGCATTCTGCTTCAACTACAGAGCTCTGACACAATTAGGGCCTTGTTATCTTAGGTGTCTGGTTGGTACTCATGTTCCCACCAGATACCTACCTTTGGCTGTGTTGGTTTCTACAAGACTGATTTCTGTTTTTTGTGCATCGTTGGTAAATCCTACATGGGTAGCCATGCACTTTGCAATTTATATAAACAGAAATAAAAATTGTATGTGGTGCCATCTATTCCCAGGGCCAGCAAATTAAATGCTACTAGTTGGCTGAAGCACTCATTGCACTATTGACAACATTAACACGGCATATCATGTCTCCATGCCTTCCATTACAGCATGGGTGGGCAGTTTTAAATTGCCAATTTGACCTGGCTTAATAAGACTTTTTCCAGGGATAAATCTTTCTTTTTAATACTTATAAGTCATTAGTTGCAGACAGTGGTGTCCGTCACGGCTCACATGGAGAAGCTGGCGAAAGGGAGGGTGGGGTCTGAGGTGAATTAGGCTGCATTGGAAAAAAATGTTTTAAACTAAAATAACACTTACCTTGCCGCCACCGGGTCACTCGTCTCTACACCTGCTCTCCTGCGTCCAACTCCAAGAAGCAGGGAGCAGGCAGCCAGGCTCCCTCCCCTAAGCCAATCACAATGTTACAATGTAGCATTGTGGTTGGTCTGAGCCCTGTGACATGGCACTCATCCAGAGGCTGGAGGGGTGGGCATGTGCTCCACGCAGGCTGTAATGCAGCCTGAATTGAGAACAGGGAAGTGCGCATGACTGTTTTGGGCAGCCTGAGAGGGCCATCCAAACAGTCATTGCACACTTAGGAATGAGAAAACCACTCCTCCTCTACTCTGCAGCACCAACCTGCCCCCTCACTTATGCTGCCACAGCAGGAGGAGGAAATAAAATGATAATGGCATTACGGTATTATAATTTTATTTTTATTTTTATTTTCCTGCTTTAAGGCAGTTTGGTGACGCTCCTCCGCCTTAGCGGAGGAGCCGCCACTGGTTGCAGATTAGGAAGAGCATCTAATTTAAGGCATTCTGCTTCAACTACAGAGCTCTGACACAATCAGGTCCTTGTCATTTTTGGCTTCTGGTTGTTAATTATGTTTTCACCAGATACCTACCTTTGACAAATGTCAGACTAGTTCAGGTTCCTTGGCAATGGCATGCGAAAAAGAAAGGGGGCTCTTTCAGATTTCTGGCTCTGAAGTTATGGAACTCGCTTTCTTTACAGCTCTATCTGAGTCTCCAGGAAGCCATCTTCTGGAAACAACTCACAACTTATACTAACAGGTTATTCTAATATGCTGTGTTGCTTTCTATTAGACTGATTTCTGTTTTTTTATTCAGCATTGGTAAATCCTTATTTGGTACTCTACTTGGGTAACCATGCACTTTGCAAATCATATAAACAGAAATAAAAATAGTATGTGGTGCCATCTATTCCCAGGGCCAGCAAATGAAATGCTACTAGTGGGATGAGTGTTGAGTTTTAAAGGGGTTAGCCCAAAAAAACCTTACCGACCCTGGGTCAATAATACAGTATATTATGAAGTTGGTCGTGGTAGTATTATTCATAAGGCGCTTATGCTGGAAAGAAAGGATTCACCGCTTACAAATTCCTAATGATTCAACAAAGGATTTTAATTCCATCAAGTATATAGGTATTAAATCCAATATAACATCAAAGCATTAATGATTGGCAATAAATTTGCTTCATATAAAGGTAGTGCATTCAGTATTTACAGTGCTCTTGTCGTGAAGGAGAGGAAGGGTAGGGTCAATGGTAGTGAATCGGTGAGTGAGGGACAGGGTAAAGGTATAGTGACATATATACATTTGTAGTTGCAAGGAACTGAACCTTTCCAGCCTAGTATAGGTCAGTTGTTTCCATGTTTACACATATCTCAAAAATACAATTTGTTACAATTATTCTGTTCTTTGAGCTTGTAGAGAGATAGTAGATTATCTACGTTTCGACCCCTAGTCTAAGATGGTGATTTGCTCCTCGTAGTGGGGTCTTTGTCAGGATCAGGCTAGGAAGAGCACCTAGAGATAACTAAAATGAGTGGAATCAGTGTGGTGACAATTTAATAAAAAGAAGGTGAATGCTGGTATAGGTGGAGGAACTTTCACCTACTGGTGTGAGGAAGGACGGTCAATGTTTGTTCCCTCTTGGGCTTTGGAGTAGCTCCAATGTTTATGACAGAAATGGCTAGCGGGGTATTGATTCTCCCACTGTATCGGATTAATCAGTATCAGGATCTAATGGAGGAAAGAGGAAGGATCCAAAGGTGAAGAATCAAATCTAAATGAACGCGTTGTCTCAAAAGAGGCATGGAGAGACATGGGCAGTGATGAGAAACATTCACAAGAACGCGGTATGTGCGTGATCGCTTGTTTCGTGTGGCACGGTAGCGGGAGAGGCGGATCGCTCGATTTAGTGGTGACCGGTAAAGGATGGTATTTGACACAAAAAAACGCGACCCAAGGGGGTTAACAAATAATTGACGGTGTGGGCAAGGCCGGCATACCAAAGTTCGTTAATTAATCAGGGAGTGAACTATTGCGTTAGGGTCGGTGTCCGTGCGGGCTAAGCAGTTAAAGCAGTTAATCAAAGCAGTTAATAAGGCAAAGGCACATGCTTGAATTGTTCGCGAGGTGAGTGCTGACTATGATGCGGTAACAAGATTGAAGGACCGCTCGATCTTTGAAGTGGAACAGAAACCAATCAGGTTAAAGTCATGGATGACATACCAAAAGTGCGCTGCATATATATGCGGAATGAGCGTGTCGGACAATGATCGTGTGCATAAATGCGCGCTGGGGAAAACAAGAATCGTAGTAGCCTGATGGCGCTTACCTCCTACTGCTGGCTGAGACGCTCACGAATGAGCTGGAGCAGTAGTTGCTTATATTATAAAAACAACCAGAGGAGCCGGCACGTGTGCATTGCGTGGTGCAGCAGCTCGATGGTTCCCTTGGGGCTCAACATTGAAGGGACCAATCGGAGGGGAGGGGGGCGTTGCTCTATCTACAGTGATAATTGTTTGGCCCTAGGGGCGGAGTTGCTGTCAAAGTGGACCGTCTTCTCATGGGGAACATGTTAATTTGAGTGTAATTAAATAGTGGAACCTAAAAATAGGTGCAAATATGTGTAGAAACATATGACTTTTGAGGTGGTGCAAAGCGTGACAATTGCTTGAATCATAGTAATTTGAGTATTACAACATACAATATCAACACAAAATATGTCTCTGTTATTCAATATCTTGATGCATTGGTTCGTACAAACAGGTCAGTAAAAGGACATTTAGCACATTGATGAACATTCCCTCCATGATGGTTGTGTGACATTAGGCGTTGTTGCACATGTTAACGTTAAGAGATGTTGGCCCCATGGCTGTTTCATGATATTAAGGCATTCAGTTGATAAGTCAAATGTACATTAGAATATCATCCCTATTACTGAATGAGTGTCTAAACACCTAGTGTGCTAGGGTTTCACACTGTAAATATGCATAAGAGGGTCTGTGGAGACCAATAGTAAAGATACACGTTATTCTGTTTATAGGCCTGCCAACTGGGCGTTCGTACCCTCTTGTTGATTGAGTCCATTGGTGACTGTGTCAAGTAAGTGCATCCACTTACATTCTCTGACATTGAGGATAGATTGTATGTCTCCACCTCGTCGCCCAAGGGAGACCTTTTCCAGTACAATCCATCTGATGGATTCCGGTGTATGTGTATGATCACCAAAATGTTCTACAAGGGGAGTCCCCCCTGTCTTGCATCTAGTCCTGCTGCAGTGTTGTAGGATGCGTCTCGTTTGTCCTATGTATAATTGATCGCAGGGGCACTGTATCGCGTAAATTACATTAGATGTATTGCAATTCGTATGCACTAATTAGGGCTCCCGGTTTTATGCTATTTATTTTCTTAACATTTCCGTCTGTATTTATCCATATTTATTTTTTGGTAAATTTTTCTGTATTTATCCACATTTATTTGTGTTGCAAGCAAAAGAAGACGCTGCAGCTAGTATTTTTCCACATTTATTTAATTAGACAATGCACACTTGAACTCGCTTTTTTATAGGTTTATATATATATATATATATATATATATATATATATATATATACATATACATATCAAATGAAATAAACATAATACATTCACTTGAAAACTTTGCCATTGTAGGACAAGAACATGTGTATTTCAAGAGACTTTGACGGCATTGAGGCTCTTTCTGGTTGTTTTTTGCCTTTATGCCGTCTGGTCTCCGGACATTAGTACAAACTATTCAGAGTACAGACTGAGGGAGTCCCTAAGTCCTAGTTATCCATATGGTCTGTACAGCTTAACCCCGGTTAGGACTTCTGATCTACAACTTTATCAACTGTAAACACCCTTCACTTCATAGCAAAAGTAGTCCAGGGAACAGCGCGCAAGTGGCGTCTTGCTGCTTGTACCCGTGACATGAGCCAGCAATTCACTTTAAGTGATTTGCCCAGAATCACGGGATGGGTAAGTAAACACCAAGAATCCAATTGTACTTAAATTGTACTTTAATTCCTCCCATTTCTTCATGTTTATCATGTTCATCTTGAATGGTTACCTTGTGCTTGGGGAGGGTTTTTTTCTCAAAGAAAATAACGTTTTTGTTTTACATCGTTGTGCATTTTTGCCTGTTTTGTATAGTGTGCACCAGAGGCATTGAAGCGCTTGACATGAGCGCCAGTCTGATTACACAAGATCACTCTAATTTCTACAGGCACTGGTAAATCAAGTTATTTGCCCAGGATCACAGGATGGTGAGCAGATGCCGAGATTTGGGCCTGGTTACTCACTTCAAGATAAATAAAATTGCTGCCCGTGAAGGCCCATCTAAAGGGCTTAACCAAATGAGAGAGCCCTGCTTGCCTATGCCCTTAAGCTGTCCCTTATTGGCAACAGTTTGAAGTTATTAAGAACTCCAGTAGAGGAACGACACTGTGTAGGTCTCGAAGCCAGAGGGGATTTTTTTGTGGTAATGCTAGAGATGTGTTGCAGATAAACCCTACTGCTTAAACAATTTTTGAGTGGGTCGGGACAGCACCCTGCATTATGAATGTTGGCACAGGCACTCAAGGTGATATAATAATGACCTTTGCCCTCCTGGTATCGCTCCGTGCCCCCTGCACTTGACTTTGCGAATTGTCCAGGTTGAAAGTTTCCTTAGTGTCCTTTACTTGGCTGTGACATCACTAAGCCAGACACTGTGATGGCCCACGCCCACGCTGTGATTTTAGAGTGTCTTGGTGTCCCCTCCCCACTTACCCATGGTGCTCCCTCCTTTTCCTTTCTAGCGATCCCCACAGGCACCGAGTCCAGAGAAAGAGCCAGCTAATTCCAGCCTAAACAGCCGAGAGTGCGCATTCAAAAAAGCTGATAAGCGCTCCTGGCCTACTGCTGTCAAGGCGGTAGAGGCTCCCTGGAAACAAATCAGTCTCACTCAGCAGGGGAGTGCTTAGGGCGATTTAGATGGAAGAATAGTGTGCAGGAGAATCTGGCAACGGTTTAAAATTTCTTCATGCAGCCCCTGTGAACCTCAGACACCGATTGACACATCACCGGTTTGTCAGTATTTTCCCATGTCTATTTATAAATACAGACAAAGGAAAAAATGTTTTCCGCCTGTACTTATGTGTATAAATCCGTTTAAATGGAAAACCGAGAGCCCTAGTTGTAATTAACCCTGGGCGTAATGGGCGTAGTGGGACTACGTGGAGCATCGCGTAGTGTGGCCAAATCTACGCACACTCGCGCGCTCCGCGTACCCCCACTACAGGCCGCCCGCCGTCCGCCCGCCCTCATTTTAAAATAATTTAAAGTATTTTAAAAGTAAGAGAAAATGCCTTACCTGCGGTGCGGCGTCCCGGGGCTCCCTCTTCCTGGTTCACGGCAACTTCTTCTCACAAATGCGCATGCACGGACGCCCGCGCATGCGCATGCGCATTTCTCATGAGAAATGCGCATTTGTGAGAAGAAGTCGCCGTAAACCAGGAAGATGGAGCCCCGGGACGCTGCACCGCAGGTAAGGCTTTTGACTTACTTTAAAATTCTTTAAATTATTTTAAAATGAGGGTCCGACGGGTGGCGGGTGGTGGGCAGCTCTGCTCCGCCGTGGCATGTGCGTAGCACTGCCTGCTACGCCTACTTCATAAACCGCAAAGCAGGCAGCACTACGTACACTCCGTGGGCGGAGCGGAGCACTACGCCCGGGCCTAGTTGTAATACTCAAAATACTATGATTCAAGCATTTGTCACGCTTTGCACCACCTCAAAAGTCATATGTTTCTACACATATTTGCACCTATTTTTAGGTTCCACTATTTAATTACACTCAAATTAACATGTTCCCCATGAGAAGACGGTCCACTTTGACAACAACTCCGGCTCTAGGGCCAAACAATTATCACTGTAGATAGAGCAACGCCCCCACCCCTTCCGATTGATCCCTTCAATGTCGAACCCCCAGGGAACCATCGAGCTGCTGCACCACGCAATGCATGCGCGCCTACTGCTCCACCTCTTTCGTGAGCGTCTCAGCCAGCAGAAGGAGGTAAGCGCCATCAGGCAACTACGATTATTGTTTTCCCCAGCGCGCATTTATGCACACGATCATTGTCCGACACGCTCATTCCGCATGTATATGCAGCGCACTTTTGGTATGTGGTCCATGACTTTAACCTGATTGGTTTCTGTTCCACTTCAAAGATCGAGCGGTCATTCAATCTCGTTACCGCATCATAGTCAGCACTCACCTAGCGAACAATTCAAGTATGTGCCTTTGCCTTATTAACTGCTTTGATCGTAGCCCGCACGGACACCGACCCTAACGCAATAGTTCACTGCCTGATTAATTAACGAACATTGGTATGCTGGCCTTGCCTACACGTCAATTATTTTTTAACCCGCTTGGGTCGCGTTTTTTTGTGTCAAATACCATCCTTCACCGGTCAGCACTAAATCGAGCGATCCACCTCTCCCGCTACCGCGCCACACGAAACAAGCGATCACGCACATATCGCGTTCTTGTGAATGTTTGTCATCACTGCCCATGTCTCTCCATGCCTCTTTTGAGACAACACGTTCATTTAGATTTGATTCTTCACCTTTGGACCCTTCCTCTTTCCTCCATTAGATCCTGATACTGATTAATCCGATACAGTTGGAGAATCAATACCCCGCTAGCCATTTCTGTCATAAACATTGGAGCTATGCCAAAGCCCACGAGGTAACGAACGTTGACCGTCCTTCCCCACACCAGTAGGGGAAAGTTCCTCCACCTATACAAGCATTAACCTTCTTTTTATTAAATTGTCACCACACTGTTTCCACTCATTTTAATTATCTCTAGGTGCTCTTCCTAGCCTGATCCTGACGAAGACCCCACTATGAGGAGCAAATCACCATCTTAGAATAGGGGTCAAAACGTAGATAATCTACTATCTCTCTACATGCTCAAAGAACAGAATAATTGTAACAAATGGTATTTTTGAGCTATGTGTAAACATGGGAACAACTGACCTATAGTAGGCCAGAAAGGTTCAGTTCCTTGCAACTACAAATTTATATATGTCACTATACCTTTACCCTGTCCCTCACTCACCGATTCACTACCATTGACCCTACCCTTCCTCTTCTTCACGACAAGAGCACTGTAAATACTGAATGCACTACCTTTATATGGAGCAAATTTAATGCCAATCATTAATGCTTTGATGTTATATTGCATTTAATGCCTATATACTTGATGGAATTAAAATCCTTTGTTGAATCATTATGAATTTGTAAGCGGTAAATGCTTCCTTTCCAGCATAAGCGCCTTACGAATAATACTACCGCGACCAACTTCATAATATACTGTACTAGTGGGATGAAGCACTCATTGCACTAATTACTACATTAACACGGCACATCATGTCTCCAGGCCTTCCATTACAGCATGGTTGTGCAGTTTTAAATTGCCATTTTGACCTGGCTTAATAATGCTTTTTCCAGGGATAAATCTGTATTTTTAATACTTAAAAGTCATCCCTAAAGTAGCCCTTAAAATCCATAAGCCAGTGTAAATTATGTTAAAAAGTAGGACATGTATATTTGATGTTTTACATGTCTTGGTGGTGAAAAGCCTCCACAGTTGTTTCTTGCTGTGTCAAATCTGTCTTTATATTACTATTTTGTAAATGACACTATTCAAAGGTCATTTTTCAGCCTATAATTAAAAAGCTGTCCTGCCAGTGTGCAGCTGTCACTTGGACAGGATGGATCTCCTGTGGTGAGATGTGTACCACTATCAAACAGTGAACAAAGGACTCCGAATGTAGATTTTGGGAGTGCTCCCTTGACAGGATTGCCTGAGGGCAGTGTCTATCTTCTTTGTGAGCTTCAAAGGATGCTTACCTTGTCCCTGACAGATGAAGCTCACACCCAGGCCCCCCCTTTAGTCTCTCTAGTCAGGCTGGCTCCAAACCCAGTAGGAGAGAAAGAACTGACCAGAACTGTTTAGAGGGTAGACAAAAACCTGACCACCACCCACAGGCTGGCACTGGACACAAAAGTGGACCCTACAGACCTCTCCTCAGAACACCACCCTGCTGTCTAAAGAACCCAAAGGAAATGTGGACCTGCGTGACTTGAACCCAGGGCCCCACAAAGAAAAAGCTAAAGCAGGACATGAGACTGAGATTGGTGTAAAGCTGGAACAGAAAGGTTCAGACCCTAAAATTCAATTGAAAAAGAGAAAAGTGGTAGGACTTTCTAAGAAACATTCCATAAATACTAAGGATACTTCTGACGAATGAGACTTGGGCTGAAGCACTTTTAGACAGCACAGCAAAAGAAACAATAGTGCATCAGACCCTCCAGAGGTTTCTGGTGGCAAGCCAAACTGATGAGTTCATACAGAGTGATACTCTATACGAACACGTAAATCCACCTGATAGGGTTTATAACTTGACAAAGATATTCTGCATACAATTGCAGCCTTCTTCTAATCTCATTCATCTGAAAATTATGACATCATACTAGCAGAAGATGACTGGCCTCTAGTCTTGATTAAAGAAGCACCCCAAGAAGTGGAGACAATACGAGTAGCCTTTTCCTCTGCAGAATCTCAAGATATCAGGGAAATTTACACCAGCAAGTGGGCTCCTGCTTTATACAGAAACCAAGCGAGGTGTGATAGACATTTTATTTCACATGTCATTCCCTTACACAGTGAGCCTCAAGCACAAACTCAATATTCCTTGAAGTTCGAAATGCCTTGTCTTCCACCAATGAACACTCCTTTTTTCTGTCTCAAAGCCAGATATGTCTTATAGAATAGTTTTAAGATAGAGGAATCTAAACACACACACACACACACACACACACGCACACACACACACGCGCACACAGAGTTCAAAATACACACAGCACAGGCTTAATTTCAATACTAGTATGGAAAATAAAATAAAACAACCAACAACATCTCCAGCGGGTTCTTCGGTCACACCATAATGCCGGAAAGTGAGTATCTAACTCTCTTCCGTTTCGATGACGTGCAGCCTAATTTAAACGATTGTCTATTGGGTGTTGGGTAAAAGAATAGTTCTAGCATATTCTCAGCATGAATAATGGATATCTTACAACCAGATCCTATCGCTATCATAAATTGATTACATATATCTCACAAGTGATGATTTAGATGCACACCTGATTAAGGTGGACTGAATGGGGATAATTCTAACACCACACAATTACAGAATTAACTTCAAAAAGTCTAACATTGCTTACATTGATAGTAGCTTTTCTCTGATATCAATTGTACAATGAGGACAAGAGACTGGCACCAGATTCCCTTCAGAAATGTCATATCTTGCAGCCTCTCAATACATTGAGGAAGAGACAATCCATGTTGGGAAATCTTAACTTTAGATGGACTTACTTACGACACTATGCTGAGTTATTGAAGCCCTTGTAAGACTAAATGTTTCAATCATTTTTTGTAAAACAATGGTGGAACAAGCACACTGACATCTTACATGCACTGAAAGCAGCCATGCTAGAGACAAAGGCCCAGGTTTATTAAGGTTTAGCATGTCCCTTGTACCACACAAGAGGTCACAGGGTGACGTAAAATCTAGAATGAGAATGACCAAACCACGCAAGGGGACCTTGTGTGGCGCTGCATGGCTTAGCAGATCTGGAGTAATGCAAGGCAGCGCAAGTTGCTGTCTTGTGTTACACTGCATGCTGGTGGTGTTATGTGGGTGGAGCGTGGATGTTCCAATTCATCCACCCATGTATTCTGAAGCATTGTTAGCTTTACCAATAATGGCAGACCTTGTAATACATCAAAATTGAATATCTTTCCACCAGACGGACGGCAAGGAGAATTATCTTTATTTCTCCTAGTTGTTTCCTCTTTCTAAGTGTGCTGTATTCTGCACTGCACTGTTTTCCTGGTGTTGATTGGGAGCCATCTGAAAATATTACAAAGTGTGCAGAGGGTGTGGAAGCAGGAGGAGGCTACATATATTATTTTCCCCAAAAAGTATAAGAAATCTTATGACACAATAATAATTAGACTTCTTTTATTTTATGTGATAAACAATATTTATGTGCTTAAATAAATGTAAATATATACATTAAATACATCATAAAAAGTAAATAAATTACAATATAAAATTAGAAAGATGTGTAATCTACGATACCTATCAAAATAATTACTAATGATGTTTCTAGAATATTCAATACTTAAAGTTTTACATACAATGTTCACACTGTAATGTATGTAACATAATAGCTGAACGATGGTATATATTAAATAGGTTTCATTTACTACTCACACTTCTACTTAAACCATTTTGGTAGTTGAGGTGCACACTAAATCAGTCACACGTATTATTCCCAGTCCAATCTAAGGGCCCGATTCACAGAACTAACTTAAGACAAAATCCTACACTTACTACCACTTTGGTATTCACAGAAGGCACTTACTCATTTTGGTATTCACAGAAGGCACTTACTCATTTCGGTATTCACAGAAGTTAGGAGTCCTATCTTTAGGACTCCTAAATGCCTTCTGTGAATACCGAAAGCCTTAAAATTAGGATTTTTCTCAGTTTAGTAGTAGTATAGTTAGGAATCCTAACGTTAGGACTCCTAAATGCCTTCTGTGAATACCGAAAGTCTTAAAATAAGGATTTTTCTCAATTTAGTAGTAGTAAAGTTAGGACTCCTAACTTTAGGACTCCTAAATGCCTTCTGTGAATACCAAAAGCCTTAAAATTAGAATTTTTCTCAGTTTAGTAGTAGTAAAGTTAGGAGTCCTAACTTTAGGACTCCTAAACTGAGAAAAATCCTAATTTTAAGACTTTCGGTATTCACAGAAGACATTTAGGAGTCCTAAAGTTAGGACTCCTAACTTCTGTGAATACCGAAGTGAGTAAGTGCCTTCTGTGAATACAAAAATGGTAGTAAGTTTAGGATTTTGTCTTAAGTTAGTTCTGTGAATCGGGCCCTAAACCTTTTAGGGGAAGGGTTTGGACATTAAAGGGGTCACAATTAATATGCCCACTCCAAGCTAAATCATTTTGGGGCAGGTGTTGGACACTAAATGGGTGACATTTACTATTCCAACTCTAGTCTAAACCATTTTGGGGAAGGTATTAGACACTAAAGTGGGCACGTTTACTATTCCCACTCAAATCTAAACCATTTTGGGGGAAGGCTGTGGACACTAAAGCAGTGGTATTTACAATTCTCACTTCACCCTAAACCATTTTGGGGAATGTTTTGGACACTTTAGGGTTCACATTTATAAGCCATTTAGAGGAAGTTGTTGTGCACTAAGGGCCTGGTTACGATGGTGCTAAGACCGCCACCAACAGCCTGTCGGTGGCGGTCTCACAGCCATTGTTGGCACGTTTTACGGCTGCCCTCTTACAATGGCGGGATTCTTTTTTCTGGTGGTCAAAAAGACTGACCACAATGGTTCTGATGGGCTCAAGGAGCCCTTTGGAGGACATACATATCTCTACAATAGTAGCGGTGCCTAACAGGCACCACCGTAGGGATTATGATGCCCCTTTCCGCCTGCCTTACCTGCGATGACAAGGCAGGTGGGCCCCCTTCCACCCTGGTCCTCCGATATGGGCACTGAGGGACACCCTCACATATCCCTGCACCATGTGGCAGGCACTGCATGGTACCTGCCATGTAGTGCAGGGATATGTTGTAAAGTGACCCCTTTTTGCATTGCGGCGGGTGCTGCAGCCAGCAGCACACCCCGCAATGCAAAAGATAGGCATTGCAACCGCCGTGGTGGCTGTCTCATTGTAGTCTTATGAGGCCATCAACAGCATGTTCGGAGGTCCGTGTCTGATATGGTGGCAGCCAAATGTAAGTCCGCCCGCCATCATAATCAGCCCCTAAATTAGTCATGTATTCTATAACCACTCCAATCTAAACCATTTTGGGGAAGGTTTTGGAAAATAAAGAGGCCACATATACTATTCCCACTGCAAGATAAACTATTTTGGGAAAGGTATTGGATATCAATTGCTCACATTTACTAATCCTACTCCAAACTTAGGGGAGTTTGGCTGAAAGGGTCCTGTCGTCTAAATGGCATCAGAATACCTGCCCCCCCAACCAAAATGGTCTGTCTGCCGAATTAACAAGCATGCGGGTGCATAGACTAAAGACTGCCGCTGTTCCGCCGTTGCTGCCAGGAGATCTCGACCATGATGGCGGCGGGACAGGCCAATGCATCTTCAGAGGGCAGACTGGCAGTTTCCCCATCAGCCCAATCACGATGACCCTTCCCACTGACGTGACTGTGGCGGCAAAAGCTCCACACCTGAGTGAGCAGAAAGGGACATTTATAAGGGAGAAACTCACCTGTACTCAGCTTCACTTGTCCTATGCTGCCATGGAGCCGATTGTACACAGCCTGCCACTGCTGCTTGATGTTGTCCAAAACCCACACCATTGTGGAGGCAACTGACAGTAAGCCACAGTTTAATCCATTTCCATTGACTCCTCAGTTAACAGATGCACAGGCAGGAACATCTTAAGGTGCTTGGGGGCCCTGAGACAAACCTAAACCTATTTTATGGCTCCCTGTTTGAAACAGGTTTGAATGTCTGATCCAAATTCAGCTCTTTGATGCCCTCTTTGTCTAGGTCACTGACACTGCACAGGCACACCCTTCCAAATTCAAAATGTTCTAGCACCTAATATTCATGGATAGTGATCTGTTTTTTTAAGATTGTAACACAACAGCAGCTCCTCATTAACATTACAAAAATAATCTCTGTGACACCCTCCCTATTCTCAAAGGCTAGGTCCTTTTTTGACATGAATGTTTCATGAAACAGAAACACATTTTATCTGCACAATTTCTGTAATTGACTTTCACACATCACCCCCAATAAAAAGGAGTTTTGGGGAAAATTTCAATTAGAACAATTGTTAAAGAAGTATTCCAAGGTCATTATGGAAAGACTCAGTGTAGAACAGGGTTGACTCAATCCGGGGGCACCCTGGAAGTCTGGATCCCTGGGACAGAACTCACTTTGCCATGCCTCTAAACATCTCTGAGCTTAGGCCCCCATGCATATGTTTGTAATGGGTAAGTGCAAGATATTAAAACAAACACACCAGTGGCAGCATTCTCTCATATACCTATAGTAGGCATAAGGTACACAAAAAATAATGGACACGTGTCCAAAAACATAAGACAATAAGGTATGACAACTAACCAGCCTGCAGTTGTGGCTAAACATATAACTAACTTACACACATTAAACGCATTTCTGAAATACATCATAGGGAGAAGTGCAAGCAAAATGATGTAGACATTGCTCAAGACAAGCTGAATACTTTACCATTTGCAATACCACCCAAATCAATGTTTTGCCCAATTTGGATTCAAGGGCACATTTCCCTTTGTCCTGTGTGACTCCTGGACTAGTGCCAAGCTCTAAATATACAAACATGTTCATATTGAGCACCACTCAGGATGAAAGAAACACACCTGTAGTCATTTTCAATACTTTATTCTATTTCATAATAAAATCTTAAAAGAGCAATATATTAATTACATTGTAAAATCTTAATACACAGTAGAGTAAAAAACAGTTCACAAGCCAAACGATGTATTTAAAACAATAGCCAGTGCTAGTCAAGAGCAATTAAAAATGTTCTTTCTAGCATAAAATAAAGCACACAAAAAGCTTGACATACTACGGCATATCTCCAAGGAGAGAAAGATTGTTAGTAAAGATAAGCAGGCTGGCATTGTGTGAAATTGAGCAGTCTTAAACTAGATAAAATATAATGTTTTCTCAAATTAGTATACCATTTACAGAAAAGAAGTATGTGCATAGTAATCTGTGCCGTCAGAGTATCACAAGGACAATTTATTAGTTTTGCAGACCAATCATTAATTTCAGGAAAGCTAAGTAAATAATGATAGATATCAATTTTTAAGTGGGTTAAAATAAATCTATGCCTAGAGTTGAATACAGATTTAAGATAATGTTGCATTTCATATGTAGTTAGGATGGCTTGGTTTTTAACATGCTAAGCTTTAATATTTCATTGGTCAATCTAAGATTCCTAGGGTACGGTATATATTTGTTTGTGACGCAGTAAGTTGAAACCTAGAAACAAAAAATAGGTGGAGATTACTATTGTGATAAATTTCAGTGGACACTATAGTGGACACATGTACTATTCCTACTCCAATCTAAGCCATTTTTGGGAAGGTGTTGGACACTAAAGTAGTCACATGCACTATTCCAACTCCAATCTAAGCAATTTTAGGAAAGGTTTTGAACACTAAAGGGTTTACATTTACTAGTACGACTACAATATAAACCAATTTTCAGAAGATGCTAACATTATAGATAGCACAATACAGGTCCAATTTCAATGGTTGTTGGACCGAAACCAACAAGTTGTCGGTTGCGGCCCAACCACTATCTGCTGCTGCGGTCCGACCAACACAAAATTCAGATGCATCTGGTCAGAGGCAGTTTGCGTTGGAAACACCTCATAATGCCTTAATGACATCGGCACCTCCGTTGGGATTATGATGGTGATTTCCAATATCCATTCCATTCCGACAAGGAAAGGCTATCAGAAAACTACATTGGGGCCCCCCAGCAGGGCCCCCTTCCCTCCTGGCACTTTGCATTGTGAACTTGTTAACAAGACATTTGTAGATGTTAAATACATGTGCTTGAATTAAGCAGCTCTTTAGATGTCCTGAGAGGTTGCATTTTAGATTAAGGAATGAACATGACAGCTCCCAAACATTTAAGTCAATGTACTGAAGAGATAACATGTATTTGACCATTCAAAGACCTAGCTGTGTACAAAACAGGTGATCACACAACTCAGTTGTATATATAGCATTAGTCATCATGTGAACAGTGCAGCATCAATGGCTCACCTGCCACTCCTGATCAGCTGAGTTCACTTCATGCCTTACCAGTATGTGAGTTACACAGTTGGTATGATGTCACTCATTCCATCAATTGTTTCATTTGAGGGGACAACATAAAGCAAAATTGGCAGGAATTTCCTTGAGTAGAGAACTGCATATAGATTGCTCACATGTCAGACAAGTGAGAATGGACAAGATCACAATTACGTCTTGTTTTAAGTTACAGAAAGTAGCCATAATCATTTCAATATCTACTTGCAAACACTTGATAAATAGTTAACTACAAGAGAAATGAATATCAGGTGTAATATGCCAAATGAGTGAGAATGCGAAAATAAAAATTCCATCTTGTTTTGAGATACAGAAACAAGGCCTCATGGTAGTTGTAGTCATTTCAATCTCTACTTGCCAACACTTGCAAAATGGTTAGTGTAACATACCTGTTGACAAAATTCAGTGGGGATGGACCATACCTTTACATATTAACACATGTCCTGGAATGGATGTTTGATAGAAATACACTTACAGACACAATTTCAACATGTGGCATGTAATGGAGCTTGATACATGTGATCTTATATGCAACAATACACATAAACACAGACAATCCAACATCTCTGATACTTGGAGGATTGAATGTTAGGAAACTAGGTACACAAACCAACGGCACAAGCTAAGTAGAGAGTAACAGGATATTGTGGGATTGTGACAGTTAGTGAGGTGTAACTTACCAGACTCAACTCCCCCAGGTATTCCTGTCAAGTATTCAGGATGTAGGATCTGCAAGACCTTACCCTCCCAGGAAAACATTCTTGGGGTACAGGGAGGACTACCACCAGTCCTCTGGGCCTCAGAGTGTTGCTTGGAGGCTAGAGAATGCACCTACCCCCTCTCTCCCTAATTTCATCCTGTGTGCACAGGGTGGTTGGTACCTACAGCATTCACTCTTTCTACTATTCTGGTCCACATTTCCCTTTTCTGACCGTTAGCAGTATTTTGGACTTGGGCTCCAAAACAATTGTGGCTCCACTCTTATGATTTCATTCACCATGACAGAGAACTCTGCCTCTGAAAAAAGGTGGATTTTATTGCCTGGCCATATCCCCAAATAAAAGTCAGTGACAATACAGCCAAAAATGCACCAAGGAATGAAAAGAAAATGTGCTGAAAATGTGTGTGGAGAGTGGTAAAAGGGATGGGGAAAATGTGCTGCCCTCTCTCCCCAAAATATGGCCTCAGATTTGCTGAGCTGCAGTTGAGTGGCAAAGGGATCAAGGTCTGAAATGGGGTGTGTTTTATAGTGTGATTTACAGGTCACTGGACGATGTCATCAGTGATGTCATCAGTGATGTCATTTGAGATGTGATCAGTGATGTCATCAGTAATGTCACTGACCATGTCAGGAATTATGTAATATGTGACGTCATCATCAGTGCATTGCGGGGGCGTGAGTTATAGTTAGCTCAACTAACTATAACGGCCGAATTTCTATGGTTTTGTACAAGTGAAATGTGCAACTAACTAAGGTCCCTGAAACCTATGGTTTTTTTCAGGGAATTTCAAAGGTTTTTTAAATGCTAATTTGTAACTATAACGTCACTGAAACCTATGGTTTTTTAAGTGAAATTCAAAGGTTTTTAAATGGTAATTTGTAACTATAACGCCCCTGAAACCTTCGTTTTTTTCAGTGAATTTCAAAGGTTTTTTAAATGCTAATTTCGAATTATAATATTCATTAAACCTATGGTTTATTCAGTGATTTTAAATTATCATTCCATTCTCAACCTGGTGAAAACAGCTGGTATCGACAGTTTTCAAGCAATAGCTTCTGCAAAAAGAAATCGCCACAAATGAGAGCAACAACTAACGCTAATAATAATAATAAAACAGGCGATAAGCTGTGTTTCCAGTAGGAATGTAACATCTGCCTTTAACTGGTGTAAAGTAGGATGATTACCTACAATGTGAAATGGAGCCCAACCCAGAATCACATCTGAAGACCAACTCATGTCATAGAGCTACTGATCATGCACCCACACCCAAGAAGGCCACAAAACCCACTGCCACCACCCTCAGGACCTCCCCCCCGGACCACCTCCCCTACTACCATCAAGGCAGTGCACAACAGGACAGCGGACCTTCCAAAAAAGGCATGGCCCCTCAGCCACACAATAGCTGAATGTTGTGAGATGTGGCAATCAAACATGTCTGAAGGACGCAAGTCACCCACCAATAATAATGCACACAATACCAAGTGTAGCGGTGATGTGCTTGGCAGACCTCACTATGCAGAGCACAAACCTCTTAGGTGTACATATACTGCTGGTGCTTGTAGTGTTGTGGACAGTGGACGCAACCATGTTACCTCAGGCAGTGGGGAAGATCTCGGTCATGTACATGTGTCATCATCCCCTGTAAGCAAAAGCGCAGTGGGCTGTTCTAACGTACGCCACTCCAGCGTAGATGTGTGAATAAAAAGGCCGGGGCTCTGGGCGTTGTTAACTTGTGTGAAGGCCTGCCTCGAGGCCTCCGCCACGGCCACTGACCTCCTCTACACAAGCCCTCTGAGAACCCAGCAGCACAGCACCACAGACTTATGTCTATACAGACTAACGCCTTCGATCTACACTGCAGACAGCAGGCCTCACAATTCAGATCGAGTCACGATTGCAGATGATGCAGTCCAGTACGCAAGACACATTGCTCCCAGTGCGGCCCCCCCTGGACCACGCATCATCACAGAGTGCGCACACACTGAGCACCAAAGGTACCACTAACTCAGTTCACCAGAAGTGAATGCCATGTGGCCTTATTAAGGCAGAATTCGTTAGACAAAAAACATTGCTCCCAGTGCGGCCCCCTCGGACCACGCATCATCGCAGGGTATGCACACACTGAGTGCTTCAAGTGCCACTAACTCAGTGCACCATAAGTCACCGCCACATGGCATTACTGAAGCAGAATTCATTAGACAAAAGACATTGCTACCAGTGCGGCCCGTCCGGACCACGCATCATCACAGGGTGCGCACACGCTGAGTGTTTCAGGTGCCACTAACTCACTGCACCATAAGTCATCGCCACGTAGTCTTATTAAAGCAGGATACATTAGAAAAAAGATATTGCTACCAGTGCGGCCCGCCCGGACCATGCATCATCGCAGGGTGCGCACACTCTGAGTACTTCAGGTGCCACTAACTCACTGCACCATACGGCACGTGGATTTATTAAGAAAGAATTCACTAGGCAAAAACATTGCTCCCAGTGCAGCCTGCCCCGACCACACATCATCACAGGGTGCGCTCACGGTGAGTGCTTCAGGTGCCACTAACTCACTGCACCATAAGTCATCGCCACGTGCACTTATTAAGGCAGAATTCAGTAGGCAAAAGACATTGCTCCCAGTTCAGCCCTCCCGGACCACGCATCATTGCAGGGTGCGCAGACGCTGGTTGCTTCAGGTGCCACTAACTCAGTGCACCACTTATCAATGCTGGCTGAAGACACACTACATTTCCAATAACTGTGCAGCTCAACTCAACACCACTTGGCTGTGGGCCCTTGCTGACCGCTACCTCTGGCCTACACTGCGGTCACCACGGCTCACAATTAAAATTGAGTCTTGATTCATTAATTACAGAGTCCAGAAGGCAACTAACTACAATGTCCCTGAAACCTACACAGTATCCTTTTAGTATCCTTGCTTCAAGAACTTTTTTGATATCAATTATAGCTTTAGTACAATGACCAAATTCTTCTTGCAAGTCCAAAGGAACACTTAATGGCAGTATACACTGCAGCCAGCAGAGCTCACAGTTCAAAGTCTTGATTCATTATCCAGTAGGCAACTAACTATAACGTCCCCGAAACCTACACATTTCGACAATGTATTCAATACATATTTCATCTTTTGTTACCTACACTGCGGGCAGCAGAGCTCACAATTGACATTGAGACATGATTTATTAATTGCAGACAGAATTGTACTATATGTCCTCGGATTTTTTCAATAGGAAGTGACAAAAAGCATTCCCCGATGTCTGTGCTGACTACTGCCTTCCATCTACATTGAGGACTGCAGGGCTCACGATTCACATTGAGTCGCAATTGCAGATGACGCAGTCCTGTAGGCAACATTGCTACCAGTGCAGCCCGCTTGGAACACACATCATCGCTGGTTGCGCACACGCTGAATGCTTCCAATGCCCCTATCTCAGTGCAGCACAACTCATGGACCCTTTATGATACAATATTTTGTGTATAATTCCTCATCTGGTGCCCGTACCTCATTGTACCACAAGCCATGGACCCTTTACGATACAATCTTTTGTGTATTATTTCACATCTGGTGCCCCTACATTAGTGCAGCACAAATCATTGACCGTTTATGATTGAATCTCTGTGTCTGATCCAATGATTACTGTTGTACTTGTTTCCAGCACCAACCATTCCCAGAGGGCTGGCTTACATTCACCCCACACGCATCCAGCACAGACGTCACTGGGCATGTGACCCTGGTAATAAAAAGGAGTCGAGCGCACGTGCCCGTACCCTTACCCAGTTCCCCTATCTATCTGTGTCCGTGTGTTCATTTTGTATGCAACATGCTGCCCCTGGGCCCTACTACATTACATTGTGCCTGGACAGAGTATGCAACCAACTTACCTTTGACATTGGGAGAAAACTTTGGTTATATAACTATGTCTCGGTCATTGTACAAGTACGTACGTAGAGACTGGATGATTAGAGTACTGCAAGGAGTGTGTATAGTGAATTTAAAAAGTGCAATCGGGATTGGCGGAGTGATTGTATAAGTACATATGTTGGCGCAGCCTAACTCCGACAACGAGCTTGACTCTAATTGGCTGCCCTCCATGTCCCAAAAACTGAAATGTAGACTTTGCTTGGCCCTGTATTGCTGCAGCTGCAATACTCCACTAAATGTGCAATAAAAATTCACATCCACGCAGATGTGTCATGTCCACCATCTTTCTTGTGTGGAACTATGGATCAATGTAGGGTCAGTGATTCCCCGTACCTTCCATGTTGGCCATGTTGTGGGACTTGGCTCACAGAGTGACACATTGACGCTTGCAACCCGGGTGACGGCAGCACTACAATAAGAACACCCGCATGTCAGTGTTGCCAGATTTTGTAAGGATTCTCTAGCCCAAAGCCAACCAAAAAGTAGCCCAATATTGCTACTTTAAGGAAGGTGGGGCAGGGACATCGTCAAACAGGTGGTGAATGCATTGGAATTGATGTTGCAGCAGGCTGCCAAGTAAATATTTATTAATAAAGCGCTTTAACATACTAGTTTGCTAGAGCGCTATCTATATATTTATAATCTGGCAACTAGCACAAATCAAAATGTTACTGCACAACCGGAAAAAATATAGCCCGATTGTGCGTGATCTAGCCCAATCTGACAACAGTGCCGAATCAGTTGATTCCTCACATTGCTCATGGTGGAGCCACGCCCATAGCTCCGGAGTCATTCTTCACAGCCTCACGCAGGACTGACATACGCCAGGCCAGCCCACTCTGCTTATGCTTACAGGGAAAGACAACAACGCTACATGGCCCAGATTTTCATTGTAGCGATCTGCTGGTCACAGGTTTAGTTGTCAGTATGCCACAGCCATACCTTCACGGCTGGTATACACCCACACCACACCCATCCAGCACAGGCATCACAGGACACGTGACCCTACCAATAAACAAGACCGGGCGCACGTGCTCTACACCATTTTAGAGTTGGCACATGCTTGGAGACACAGAGGTGGCATAAAGGTGAGCTGTGAGGGTTTTGTCCACAGTATGGGCACTCACTGTCCCTCTTCATCTCTTCATTTCGCTCCTTCACACTCTTTCTCTCTCTCTTCCTCTCACACTGTTTCTCTCTTTCTCTCTCTCTTCCCCTTTCTCACACTTTTTCTCTCTCTCTCTTCCTCTCTCACTTTTTCTCTCTCTCTTCGTCTCTTTCACTCTTTCTATCTGTCTTCCTCTCACTCTTTCTTTCTTTTTCTCTCTCTCTTCCTCTCACTCTCACTGTTTCTCTCTTTCTCTTTGTATTCCTCTCACTCTTTCTTTCTTTTTCTCTCTGTCTTCCTCTCACTCTTTCTCTCTCTCTCTATCTCTCTTTCTCTCTCCTTTGATGGATGTATGATGCACAATCTTATCTTGCTTTATGAATAGCAGGCCTGCAATGATGCGTGGCCATCCTGCAATCAACACTCAACCTAAATTGTGAGCTTGGCTTCGCCGCGTGTACACAATGGGTGAGGAGGTTTCTTTGGCACGTGGTGGACCCTCTTCGACACATGCCGGTGGTGGAAGGTGAGCAGAGAGGCTTGTTTGCGCAGCGGTGGGCAATCACCTCCGGGCAGTGGGAGTGGATGGGGTGCAGCAGCCTGGGTGCGTAGTGGCAGGCAGTCACCTCCTGGTAGTGGCAGTGCATGGGGTGCAGCAGCATGGGTATACAGCGGCTGTCATACACCTCTGGGCAGCGGGAGTGGATGAGGTGCAGCAGCCTGGGTGCGCAGCAGCAGGCAAACACCTATGGACAGTGGGAGTGGATGGGGTGCAGCAGCCTGGGTGAACAGCAGCGGGTAGACACCTCTGGGCAGTGGAAGTAGATGGGGTACACTAGCCTAGATACACAAAGGCAGGACAGCGATTTAGTCATGCACTGTTGTACGTACTCATCCATTACTGATTCCATAATATGTTTCAGATGACTAAGCTTGAGGGCTGCCCTATATCCCGGCACGTGGTTAGAGACACACCAGTGGCAGAAAGGTGAGGTGTGAGGATTTTCTCCACAGTGTCAACACTCCCTCTCCATCTCTTCCTTTCTGTCACTCACACTCTTTCTCTCTCTTACTCTCTCTCTTCCTTTTTCTCTCTCACACTCTTTCTTTCTTTCTCTCTCTTCCTCTCTCTCATTCTTTCTTTCTCTCTCTTCCTCTCTCTCACTCTTTCTCTCTCTCTCTTCCTCTCTCTCACACTGTTTCTGTCTCTCTTCCTCTATTACACTGTTTCTCTCTTTCTCTCTTCCTTGCATCTCACTATTTCTCTGTTTTCCTCTCTCTCGCTCTTTCTCTCTCTCTCTTCCTCACTCTCACTCTTTCTCTCTTCCTTTCTCTCACTCTTTCTCTCTCTCTCTTCCTCTCTCGCACTCTTTTTCTCTCTCTTCCTCTCTCTCACTCTTTCTCTTTCTCTCTCACTCTTACTCTCTCTCAATATTTCTCTCTCTCTTCGTCTCTCTCACTCTTTCTCTCTGTCTTCCTCTCACACTTTCTTTCTTTTTCTCTCTCTCTTCCTCGCAGTCCCACTGTTTGTCTCTTTCGCTCTGTCTTCCTCTCACAATTTCTTTCTTTTTCTCTCTGTCTTCCTCTCACTCTTTCTTTCTCTCTCTCTCTCTCTTTGTCTCTCCTTTGATGGATGCATGATGCACAGTCTTGTCTTGCTTTTTATCTAACAGGCTGTGATTCACAAATCTACATCCCTCCCAACACCACCACAGCTGAACACGTGTAAAACCTGCGATGATGTGTGGCCATCCTGACAATGGCTCAGAAAGTTGCTTCAGCTTGTGGTGCACCCTCTTACACACACACACCAGTGGTGGAAGGTGAGCAGAGAAGCTTCTTTCTGCAGCAGCGGGCAGTCACCTCTGGGCAGTTGGAGTGGATGGTTTGCAGCAGCCTGGGTGCACAAGAGTGCACAGACACCTCCGAGCAGTGGGAGTGGATGGGCTGCAGCAGCCTGAGTGTGCATTGCCAAAACAGAGAATTAGGCATTTGCAGTTGTATGTACTGTGCAATTACTAATTCTACACTATCTTTCAGATGACTAAATTTGAGGGTGCACTATGTCCCTGCACGTGGTTGGAGACAACGGGTGGCACAAATGTGAGCTGCGAAAATGTTCTCCAGTGTCAACACTCCCTCTCCCTCTCCATCTCTTCCTTTCTCTCTCACACACTTTCTCTCTTTCTCTGTCTCTTCCTCTCTCTCATTCTTTCTCTCTCTTCCTCTCTCAAACTCTTTCTATCTCTCTTACACTGTTTCTCTGTCTCCCTTTTCCATGTATCTTACTCTTTCTCTCATTCTCTCTCACTCTTTCTCTCTTTCTCTGTCTTCCTCTCTCTCTCACTCTTTCTCTGTCTTCCTCCCTCTCACTCTTTCTCTCCACTCTCTCACTCTTTCTGTCTCTCTTCCTCTCTCTCACTCTTTCTCTCTCTCCCTCTCTCTTGCACTGTTTCTCTCTTTCTATCTTCCTTATATCTCACTGTTCTCTCTTTCTCTCTCTCTCTCACTCTTTCTCTCTTTCTTTGTCTTCCTCTCTCTCTCACTCTTTCTTTGTTTTTCTCTCTCTCCCTCACTCTTTTTCTCTTTCTCCTTTGCTGGACGCATGACACACCATCTTATCTTTCTTTTTGTCTTGCAGGCTGTGATTCACAAATGGTCCAGCGATGACACAACATGGATGTACATAGTTTTATTTGTTGTTGTCTTGTTTTAATAAAATGTTTTATATGTAAATACATTCATGACTAAGATTCTTATTTGTCCAACCGCACAAGCATCTTCTTATTAATAATTTTAGAATATTACCCACATTTTTACCTTCCAGATTCCCTAACGTGACTGTCATATTTGTTTGTGGGGAGTGGGGGTGAGGGGGGATTTCGGAGCAGTGTTGGGTGTCTGACCTGCATGATCATTGCCTCCATTACATCTGTTCTCAGAGACTTACGAGCCAACGGGCTGGCTCGTAGATGAAGAACTGCGAGCCGACTGGTAGGCTCATAGAGGGAGAACCGTGGCCGTTCAGTTCGCAGAGGGAGAGCTGCGGGCCAGCTCGCAGAGGAACACCTGCGGGCCAACTATATAGGGAAAGGTGCAGGTCATCGGCTTCCAAAGGGATAGCTGCGGAACAGTGATGTGGGGAGAGGAACCGTGAAGAGCGTATCTCGCAGAGAGAGACCTGACGTATATTTCCAGTCTTGGCTTCACAGACACAACTGCGGGCCCGAGAACTCGCACCCGCAGAGCTGTGAGCCGACAAGTCGTTCACAGAGGGAGACTTGCGGACCCAAGAATGTTGTTGGAGGTATGCTGTTGATGAGGGAAAAGGGTGCGTTACCTGCTGATGGAAGGAGACGCAGCGTGAAAGGGGTATCTCTCACAGACAGAGCTCCGGTATATTAAATTGCCCCCGGGACCTTTCTTTTATATTTTCACTCGATGCGAGGCACAAGATGGCTGCTAACACTTCCTGGTTTGAAGTGTTAGCAGCCAATCAGAGGCAAGCTCGTGCTCGGGAGTTAGGCACCATCCAGATATATATATCTTTTTTTCCTTTAATATCTCAAAAACTACTGAACGGATTTACACCATTTCAACAGAAGCGCGCTTTCTGGACCAAGACATTTCTACCTGCCAAATATGGCATAATTCCGTTCAGCAGTTTGACCTGAAGCCTTGTCTAAAGTTTCCTATGGAAAATGCATTGAGAAAACACTTTTTTGGACCCCCCTTTTTTCTCAGCCCCCCTTGACCAATCACCCTGTAATATGTCTTCGCAGCTGGATGGCTCCGGTCGTGGGTGCAAATATCTTGCGTTAAACGTGCTTTCAATTAACAACCAACCTTGTACATCCTCAATACACCCCTAAACTTTCAAGATAGGAGGTGATCAAAAAAGAGAATCTTTCTGGAAAATTTAGTAAAGATTCGTCAAACGATGTCAAAGTTATAAGCACATGGAGGGCTCCAGGAGGGGTGCCGCGCAACCGCCCTCCCAACAAGAGTGAAGCCTCGGGTCTGCGGGGACTCCAGCAGGCCCCCGCAGCCCCAGCGAGCACCCGCTATTATTTTTTAAGAAATGCCCCTGGGATCTAGCCCACCCCGGGGTCTCATTAAAATAAAACGCGGGAACCTGCGACCCCAGCGCGAATTGCGCCGATATATATCTATATTTTTTAAATGCTTTCTTTGGCCCTGAGGGTACTTCTGGGACCCCCTGAGCAGGCCTAGGGGTTCAGGGTGTTTCTACCCTGCCCCCTTCTCTTGTTTTTTTATACCATTGTTTCTCTGTTTTCTGGTGACTCTCTTCTACAGAGTCACAAGATGGCTGCCAACACTTCCTGGTTTGGAGTTTTGACAGCTAATCACAGTGAATCTTGTGCACGGGACTTAGGCTCCGCCCAGATATCAAAGCATTTATTTTTCTAATTTCTCAACAACTACTGAATGAATTTACACCATTTAAAAAAATTTGCTTTCTGATCCAAGAACTACGTTTTTGCCAAATTTGGGATGGTTTCGTTCAGTAGTTTCGGCTCTAGCCTTGCACAAAGTTTCCTATTGGAAATTGATTTTTTGATTCTTATTCTTTGAATTTCTCAAAAACTACTGAACGGATTTAAACCATTTAAAAAAAGGTCACTTTCTGAACTAAGCTCTACCTTTCTGCCAAATTTGGGGTAATTCCGTTCAGCAGTTTGGGCTGTAGCTCGTCGCAAATTTTCCTATGGAAATTTACATGGGGAAAACGCGTTTCGTGGCCCCCTTTTTTCTCAGCCCCCGCTTGACGGATCACCCCCAAACTTTCAGGATAGGAATGGTTGAATTTTGCGAAAATTCGTCAGACGACGCCAAAGTTATTAGCAAATCAAAAAATGCTTTTCCTATGGAAACTAGGTTGTAACTATAACTACCCACTGGTGACCGCCAGTAGGTAATGTATGTATGTATGTATGTATATATGAATGCCTAAATGCATCGCAGCGTAATGGTGGAATAAAGACTTTATTTCCAGAAACCTTCCTGTGTCGGTGTCCGGTTCATGGTGTGGAGAATCGGATGTGGCGTTCATATATATATATATATATATATATATATATATATATATATATATATAAAGTTCCACAAGTGTCCACACTTAGGATGCACTCCCCCTTGGCAACTTTCGTTTATCTAGGCAGCAGCACAGACGATAAACCATAGGCATCAATCAATAAAGCCTTACGCGTTTCAGATACTTCATATATCCTTGTTCACAGGCAGCGTGCAGCAGTGAAAATAAAGGTACAAAAACTGCTGTTGGAATCACTTCAATACCTTTATTAGCCTCAGGTGGGGCCTCAATACCCCAGTGTCTCATGGGAACAGTAGTCTTTGCATCAAGCCCGGATTCCTGGTACAATCCCCACTGCTGCTCGAACATAATTTTAAGTAATTTCGCCATTAGTGGGCCTTCTATGGAAAACGCGCTGTACTGCCAAATATACTCGCCATACCAAAGGTCCGATAGCAGCTTGGATGTCACCAGGCCGCCGGCCCGCTTCCCCTGCAGTGGTGCAATCCCCACGGCTGGACTGCCGTGTTAATTATAAAGTTCCACAAGTGTCCACACTTAGGATGCACTCCCCCTTGGCAACTTTCGTTTATCTAGGCAGCAGCACAGACGATAAACCATAGGCATCAATCAATAAAGCCTTACGCGTTTCAGATACTTCATATATCCTTGTTCACAGGCAGCGTGCAGCAGTGAAAATAAAGGTACAAAAACTGCTGTTGGAATCACTTCAATACCTTTATTAGCCTCAGGTGGGGCCTCAATACCCCAGTGTCTCATGGGAACAGTAGTCTTTGCATCAAGCCCGGATTCCTGGTACAATCCCCACTGCTGCTCGAACATAATTTTAAGTAATTTCGCCATTAGAAGGCCCACTAATGGCGAAATTACTTAAAATTATGTGATTCCAACAGCAGTTTTTGTACCTTTATTTTCACTGCTGCACGCTGCCTGTGAACAAGGATATATGAAGTATCTGAAACGCGTAAGGCTTTATTGATTGATGCCTATGGTTTATCGTCTGTGCTGCTGCCTAGATAAACGAAAGTTGCCAAGGGGGAGTGCATCCTAAGTGTGGACACTTGTGGAACTTTATAATTAACACGGCAGTCCAGCCGTGGGGATTGCACCACTGCAGGGGAAGCGGGCCGGCGGCCTGGTGACATCCAAGCTGCTATCGGACCTTTGGTATGGCGAGTATATTTGGCAGTACAGCGCGTTTTCCATAGAAGGCCCACTAATGGCGAAATTACTTAAAATTATGTTCGAGCAGCAGTGGGGATTGTACCAGGAATCCGGGCTTGATGCAAAGACTACTGTTCCCATGAGACACTGGGGTATTGAGGCCCCACCTGAGGCTAATAAAGGTATTGAAGTGATTCCAACAGCAGTTTTTGTACCTTTATTTTCACTGCTGCACGCTGCCTGTGAACAAGGATATATGAAGTATCTGAAACGCGTAAGGCTTTATTGATTGATGCCTATGGTTTATCGTCTGTGCTGCTGCCTAGATAAACGAAAGTTGCCAAGGGGGAGTGCATCCTAAGTGTGGACACTTGTGGAACTTTATATATATATATATATATATATATATATATATATATATTCACTGAAAAAACCATAGGTTTCACACATGTTATAGTTAGCGGAAATTTTACTGATAAAAAACCAGTGAAATTCCCCCGTTATAGTTAGTGCAGGCAACTATAACTCACGCGACCGCAATCCTCTGCTGATGCTAATACTGTATTTAGACACTTATTTGCCCATGTCTTCTTCCATACATTTTTAGCTATACATATATTACAAATATTTTTTTTTCATAAAGACACATATGTCATCAGCAGAAGATTGCGGTCGCGTGAGTTATAGTTGCCTGCACTAACTATAACGGGGGAATTTCACTGGTTTTTTATCAGTAAAATTTCCGCTAACTATAACATGTGTGAAACCTATGGTTTTTTCAGTGAATTTGCAAGGTTTTTTAAATGCTAATTCCTAACTATAACGTGTGTGAAACCTATGGTTTTTTCAGTGAATTTGTACGGTTTTTTAAATGCTAATTTACTTTACGCCATTCGAGGCGTGCGCGCCCACTTAACGCAGTTCGTTCCGTGCACGGTTTTTATCAACTTTAATAAGCCCTGTACATTTGGTGGCCTTCGGCCACCAAAAGCACAGGGGGTGGGGTCAATGTGGATAGTGTTTTTTTTATTTCAATTTTATAATTTCATGTTGCCAAAATTTAGTTTTTTTTACCTATCAATAAGCCCTGTACATTTGGTGGCCTTCGGCCACCCAAAGCACAGGGGGTGGGGTAAGTGTGGATAGTGTTTTTTTTATTTTTATTTTTTTACCGTACGCTTACGGTAAGCGAACGGTAAGCGTACCCCGCGAAATTGCCGAAAAAAAAATAAAACCGTTTTTGCTCTTGGGGAATGTTTGTGGACTCCCTCAACATGACTATGTGGGAGGGAGTTGTCAAAACAGCCCCGTAACATGTTTTTGGCCTTCATGTTTGATAAACAACACTCAGTGCGAGAGACAAAATGGCGGCCGCCGCTTCCTGGTTTCGGCCGATTCGAATGTTTACTAAGATCTAAGAGCCAATCAGAATCGCGCTCGCGCACGCCACCGTACGCTATATATATTGATTTAAAGGCTATTTTCTCAGAATCTACTGAACAGATTTACACCAAACCTACAAAAGGCACTTCCTTGACCTAGGGACTACCTCTCTGCCAAATTTTGAGTAATTCTGTTCAGCCGTTCGGGCTGTAGCTCGTTCTAAAGGTCCTATGGAAAAATGCATGGGAAAAACGCGTTTTGGGACCCCCCTTTTATCTCAGCCCCCGCTTGACGGATCCCCCCGAGACTTTCAGGGTAGGAGCGGAGCGTAGCGCCCCACCTATTTTGAGAAATTCGCGAGGATTCGTCGACCGGCGCCAAAGTTATTCAAAATAGAATGTTGAGGTTTTCCTATGGAAACGTGGTCCTAACTATAACTACCTACTGGCGACCGCCAGTAGGTAATATATATATATATATATATATATATATATATATATATATATATATTTCACCAAATGTAAATCCACAAGAGAAAAGAAGGATCCACACAAGCCCGCTCGATCAGTGTAGCAGTTTATTTTCTGCTAGGCAGAGAAGAACAACGCGTTTCGACCACGTCCGTGGTCTTGGTCACATGGCCATGGCCTCCATTACACGGTTTTTAAAGGGTAAGTGCACATTTCTAATTCATAAACATAAAATAAATCTTTTTTTGTACATTAATACAATCATGGTGTAACAAATATTAAATTGAATTAAATAAACAAGTGCAATTGTACAACAAAAGGATATTTTATCACAATACAATACAATTATTTTTCATTGATTGTATGTACTGGTTTAGGGTAAGATCTGAATATTGTGTTAGTTAACTCAGTATTCGAATAGTCAGTTGGCTACTCGATGGTGTATAAGTGGTTGTGTTTGCTAAAATTGAGGGGCTAGTGCCCTTCTCATAAGAGGAAGCTATGTGCTAAAGTGCGATTGGAGGGATAACCCTTGTGAGTAGGATACCAGTAGGACCTGAGTAGGTCACTATGTTGTACAATCGGTATGATCGAGGGTATAGTACCCATGGCATGCATTCAGTGATGACTAGGAGTAAAGGTGGAGGATCCGCCGATAAACTTTAGTGCTCGTAATCACAGGTGTAAAGTTCAAGGTGGTTCACGGTTGTGTCCCTGTGCAAATCAGAATACAAAATTAGTTAGCAACATAGCATATCACAATCAATATTGCAAATATTCACAGCACTAATTTACTCTAACCAGTTACATATGATTACAGTTTGAAACGGATAAAATTGAGCCTGTGTGTTATTTAAAAAAAGAGGTGCAACTATAGTGAATTAAAAATTAAGAGGGGGGGAGGTGTGGGTCGGGCGTGAGTAGTCCACCAAGGCCTTGGTATTTCTGTGGGTGGCTGTGTCTAATTACAGGTGGGAATACAATTCCTCATCCTGATTCAGGCCGTCAGGGAATTTGGTACCTGCTAGGAGGATGAAACGTGATTCAAGTTTGCGTAAAGCAGCTACGCGGTTACCTCCTCTTGGGTTGAGTTTGACTGTATCCAGTCCAAAGAATTTGGCTTTGGTCCAGTCAGCTCCATGTTCCCTTGAGAAGTGTCTTACTGTGCTGTAACTTTGGTCGCAATTCGTAATTGCTCACCAGTGTTCTAAGATGCGTTTTTTAATCGGGAAGGTAGTAGACCCGATGTACCACAACTGGCAAGGACATACTATTGCATATACCACGAAGTCTGTATTACATGTGATGAGTTTGGGGATTTTCCAGGTAGTTTTGGTTCTCTCTAGTGTGACTTCAAAAACATTACTGCTGTTTTTACATGCTTTGCAGTTGCCGCATTTGCGGAAACCATTTGCTTGCTTGAGCCAGCTACCTTCCCTAGTTTGGAGATGGCTATGCACTAGCAAAGATGGGCTCCTCATGTATGTTACCGACGGTGTAGCGCCTATCTCATTTCTCAGAATTGGATCCTGTCTCAGGATATCCCACATGTTTCTAAGAATGCTTCGTATCTGGTTCAATTGACTGCAGTATTTGGTAATGAATCTTACTGTTTTCTTGGGAGTTATCTCACTGGTCTTGGCATGCTTAGCTTTATTTAGAATCCCATCCCTTGACTGGCTTTCAACTCTTTTCTCAGCCTGGCCTAATGCTTTCCTGGAGTACCCTCTTTCCCTGAATCTTATCTTCATTTCCTGCTTCGTGTTTTCATACGCTATGGTAGTGCTGCAATTGCGTTTCGCCCTTAAAAATTCACTGTAGGGGATACCCCATCTGAAACTGGGCGGGTGGGAACTAGCTGCATGCAGGATAGAGTTTCCTGCCGTCTTTTTCCTGAAAAGGTTTGTACTGATTCTGCTGTTGTCATTTTTGAGTTTAAGATCTAAAAAGTCGATACATTCCTGGCTGTAATGTCTCGTAAATGTTAAATTGACATTATTCTGGTTCAGGCAATCAATAAACAGGTTTAATTCATTTTCAGTCCCTTCCCACACAAAAAAAGATGTCATTGATATACCATAGCCATTTGGATACACATAAAGTCCAATGTTCAGTTTGGTCGTTCCAGAGCACCTGCTTCTCTTACCAGCCTACCATAAGATTGGCGTAGCTGGGAGCGAAGCAGGTGCCCATTGAAGTACCTTGTAGTTGCTTGTAAAATTCCCTTTCAAACATAAAAACATTTTCTTTCAGACAGATTGTTATCATGCCTAGGAGCATACGAGTATGTTCTAAAAATTCAGCTCTGCGTTTTTTGAGAAAGAATTTGCAAGCCTTAATGCCATCATCGTGTTTGATACTGGTGTACAATGCTTCAATATCTAAACACACCATCCAATGATTCTCCCTCATGGTTACATCTCTAATCTTTTGTAAGAAGTCAGTGGTGTCTCTAAGGTAGGACGAGAGATCTCTTGCAAAGGGAAATAGGAAATGATCAACATAAGTACTGGTGTACTTATATCCTACTGGCAGTTATAGTTAGGACCTAGTTTCCATAGGAAAAGCATTTTTGAACTTGGCTATAACTTTGGCGTTGTTTGACCAAGTTTTCTAAGAAAAGTGTCAAGGTAGGTTCTGTGTGTTATAGAAAGTGTTTGGGGGTAATGTGTGCAGTGGGGACCGAGAAATAGGGGTGCAAAATAAGTGTGTTTGTAATGTTAATTACCATAGGAATCTTTAGCCGCACCTACAGCACCTACCTTCTGCACAGAATTACATAAAATGTGGCAGAAAGGTACATGCTGTTACGCAGATTGTGCTTTTTGTTATTTGGCGAATTCCGTTCAGTAGTTTTTGATAGTTAGGTAGTTAGGACCTAGTTCCCATAGGAAAAACCTTTTCCTGGTGCTACACTTTTCTGTGAAAGCAAACTTAAGGGGTCAGGGTCGAGGTACTCTGTCCTCATATTTCAGAAATTATGTTAATGACACAAGTTATGTGTCCAAAATAGTTTTTTTTAAATTGCATGTGATATTTGCAACAATGCTGCGATCGCCAGCGCGGCCCCCCTGTAACCATGGTGGAGATGTATGTTATGTTATGTTATTTAGTGACTATCACGACGACACCACGAATACTGGTGGAAATATGAAAAAAATCCGTTAATCATTAATACACATTGTTATTGAGATATTAAGATAGTGATAAGTGTTTTTATAGAGTTATTTAGAAATTGATTTTTATAGTGTGATGGTTAGACTTAATTATATAGCTATAATTTATCAATCTGGTGGTAGCTATTAAATGCCTGCTTTCACCGATTTCATGTTGATCGCCGGCCTCACTGCAAAAACAAAAAATAGGTTTTAGAGATGGTTGTTCTAGAAAAACACCAGAAAAACATGAGTTTGAAGTGTGCGCTATTAAACCACTAATGTGTAAAATACTGTCATATATGTGCATATATGGGTTTTTCACTTTATGGAAAACGCGCTATCGACGCAGTCAACGACTTCCCGAATAACCTCAAAATAGGTCTTAAAGATGGATTTCAAAGAAACTTAGTAAAGACACATGAGTTTAAATTTTTTTTAAAGAATCATGTATATAGTAATATATGTAGCATACAATGGATTTTTTTAGTTTATATTTTTGCATGTGCTGGTGGCCGTTCAATGTCTGCTTTTGTTTGGGGATTTCACAACGTCGTCGTGAAGATTTCCAAAAACAAAAAAAAAGGAACTTTATGAAGAAAATTAACAATATTTCGAGTACTAGGGTGGCTCTGACAAGAGCCTTTGTGTTGATTGTGTGTGTATCAAAGCTACACCTCAGACCGGATGCAGTGTTTCAGGTTGCTTATAAATACCCTGTTGCCTTCGTCTGTAAAGTTCACTCCATCCTTTCTTTAAATTCAATGAATTTCAACTTTTTTCAATCCTATTTCCTAACTATAATGTCTCTGCAAACATTTATTTTCTAGTGAATTTCTATGGTTTTTCAAACTCTATTTCCTAACTATAATGCCCCTGTAACCTCTGGTTGTTCAGGGAATTTGTATTTCATAACTAACATCCCTGCATGGTGCACCACTTATTTTCGTATTTGTAATCTATTTATTTAAAAAGTACAATAATCATCTAATTTCAAGATAATTTTGGCTCTCGTGACAATGTTGCGATTTCTGAAGGCACACAGTGAATACCGCGTGTTTTTGACAAAGTGTAATACACATATATAGACATATTTTACATAAAGATTGAGTCTAGCTGTTTAGTAAGACATTGATTTAACCTAACCCTTTGTACACATTTGTCAAAGAAATACGTCTAAAAGGGAACAGGATGTTTCTAAGCAACCTGAAGCTCTGTTTACAGTCTTATCTGTAGCTGTCTTATACACACTCTCAACATAAACGCTCTTGACAGAGCCACTCAAAAGCCAAATGTTGATAATTTTCATGTTAAATAATTTTTTTCTTAGAATTTATCTAATTCGCAACAACGTTGCGATGATCACAATCACATCATGAAATCACAAAACAAAAGCAGATATTCAATGACCACATTCAAACACTTTAACTTAAAAAACTCATTATAAGTATTAAATTACACACAATATCTTGACCCCCAAAATAACTTTTTTCATCCCCCAAGGGACCAGATGTAGACACCATTAATTTCCATTTTTTTAAATTTCCTATCTTGCTTGTCTACCATCACACATTTCAGTCACAGCCGTGACCTTGTTCACATATTGTGCTGCGAGGTAACCAACCTTTACCCTTTGTCACATGTTTTTTCCTAGCAGAGAAAATACTATGCATTTTTAGGTGCAGTGTTACTGACACATTCTTTTCTTATCATATCTTTTGATGACATATTTACAATATTAACACAGAGCTTTTTAAATGGTACAATATTAAATGTATTGTCAACACAATTGTACTCTTTGTTGTATTTTCAATGCATATGTACATACAATGTGACAACCCCATTTTTTGGCTTCGCTTTTTTAAATGACCCTAAATTATTGCCTAAATGCATAACTCATAACTGTGTCCCAAAACGTCATTGTTTGAAATTTGATTATGAAGGGAGACATCAATAGACATAATGAAAAGAGATATGTTTATTATAGTGGCGGCCGTCAGACATATCGTGGTTTATGTCAGTCTAAAATAGACAAAGAGGAGGACGGAAGTTGCTGACACACCCAAATGATGTGTTGACGACAGTAAAATCTAGTGGGAGCATGCAGGTGGCTAGACAATCTTGTAGCGCCTGTGAATGGCCCTGAAAATGTTGTGGCTGATTGCGAGTGCCCAGTAAGTCACTCCCAAGCATGCAAAATGACCTTTTCAGCACGCGGACTGAAAACAACTCTGCTCTGTTGCGCAGTTTGAAGGTAACTCCGCCTTCTCTGTGAAAATTGGAGTTGAGGAATTCCACAAACTTGGCCAACTTTTATGCCCGGGCTTAATTAGAACACCCGCAACAGAAAAGCTGCCAAACCATGCAAAATATATTAACAGAACATACATGTAAGCACACAAAATTGAATTGATTGCATAATTTTAAATGTATATAAAAAATGTACAAACTTTAAATGATTGTATATTTATTCTATTGCACTATTTTCAGATTCAATGACTGAGTCAGCAAAGTACACCACCTCTGAGAAAGGACAGGAGTTACTAATTCACATGGCTACACCTACAGCCAAAAAAGTGCATTAACATAAAATCCAAACTGGAAATGTACCACAGGCAAAACAGTGGAAGGATGGCACAATGCCTTCCAATTCACACTAGGCAGAACCCAACCGACACTCTATAAATTTATAGAAGCATTACAATAAGAGCAATGCTATAAACAAGTACGAATGGAGGAAATCTGTTAGACAAATTGTCCCAAACCCTACCAAACAAACTGAAAAAATGTTCTTCATGTTACAATATATAATCTTCATAAATAACAATTAAATAGATTACTTAGAATAATAGCCAAAAGCATAATATAAAATAAATAATAACCAAGCAAAGTTCTAGAAATGTATGACTAAATGTAAACCAAGATAACAAGTCATGTTTTATTAGATCAGTCAAAAATGAAAATATAATTTCTAAATGAATGAGGCTGAAATCATAAAATATTATATCAATTATTCTTAAAAAAATCTAAATATCATCAACCAAGAAACTAAAAACAAACTCAATCCATTACCAAAATTAATTACAACACATAAAAAGCACATTTCCAAAGAATAATCACATAATATTTACAAAACTGAACAGCACATTTCCTAACCAAAAGAAATTAAATAACTGAAACGTACTGTTATGTAGCTGGAGTTCTTGCTCTCTATCCACCAAGTAAAAAATAGTAGTCCACCAAAAATGGGAAAAATATTGTCCAAAGAGCACCATATCCTACACAAATCCCTCAAAGCAATACAAAGGATGATGGAACCATAAAAAAAAACAAAAAGTGTTTACAAAAATAAACACACCTGGAAACCTCCAAAAAAGGGAAATCAAAGTAAAAAGCATTAGTTTATTATAAACCAAAATTAATTACCATTAAAAAAATATTTTTAAAACAGAAAGTCCAAATGCTCAAAGGACATGTTGGTAGAGAAAATCCTGTGAATCAAAGAACAAAAACCCAGTGCAAAACAAATTACATTCCGAAAAACACATAACATTCACACTTAATCATCAAATTATATATACCATAACACTATTAAACATAAAATAAGGATAAATTACTATAATGGGGTACAAAAACCCAAAACTACTAACTAGTGAAAAACAATAGTAATAGTACATCTAAATATACCAAAAACTCACAAGCAAAACTATAACTATCATATATACCCCCATATCCCCGCCTACCCTCAAACCCTTAAAAAATAATTAAAAAAGGAACTTATCTGTTGCGACTAACAGCAGCGCCTTACCACAACCTGGTTCTGGAATAGAGTAGAATAAAAATACCACAAATACATTACAAATCAAAAACTAGCAGTAAAAAAATAATGCCCACAAATTTAAATGTAAAAGAGTATCTCCACATAGAAATAATGTAAAAACGTTGAATAAATGTATTAAAACATGTAAACAAATATTAAAAAGATACAAGTAAAAAGATATTGTTTAAAAGATGTAACAAAATTGTAAAGTGTAAATTAAATTATAGTATAAAATGTAATATTTAGCATATACTAAAAACATATGTTAACCATATGTTGCAAACAATGTATATACAACAAATTTAAAAAATAGTTATAACATTGGAACATATACAACATGCAATAGTAATTACATATGGTGTTTTTCTTTTTTTTCAAGAAAACATTGAAAAAAATGTTTATATACTTACCTTGATTTAAAAGTTTATATACATTTATAAGTATAATGTGTTTGCAATTTACCGATCACCAGTAGGTCATGAAAGATAGGATCATCTTTCCATAGGAAAAGCGTTTTTTGACTTGCCAGTTACCTTGGTGCCATTTGACGAATCTTCACAAAATTTTCAAAATATGTTTGCTGGTGATTCCTGTTGGGCATGGAAAGTTTTGAAGTGATCCACCGATCTGAGTCTGAAAAAAGGGGGTAAAAAAGTGTGTTTTCAATGTTAATTTTCACAGTGGCTTGGAATATTACTACAGCCTTAAACACTGGACGTAATTACACCAAATTTAGCAGAAAGCTTGCTCTTGATCCGCACATTGTGATTTTTGTTATTTGTTGTAAATCCATTCAGTAGCTGTTTAGAAATGTAAGAAAATCTAAATTTGTATATCTGCAATCGAGTATATTTTTTGATGAATTTGCGATGAATCACGAATGCATGTGCCAATAGGAATGCTGTGACTGATTGACCACAACCTTAGCAGAGAGTTTCAGCTGCCATGTTACTGTATCGAGACAGTCCTGGGGCTGAAATCAAATGGCACAACTTGGTATAAGTGGTCCTGACCCCATGGGAGGAATTTAACGCTCTTTCAAGAACCCCACATGTCTATAATATGTCACTGAACAGGCTTTTTCCCCCACACTCGATATACGTGAATTTGTCACAACTGCCAGCGCAGTGTCCCAATAGCAAATTCGAGATTTATCATAAAAAGGCATTCACAGAACCACTCTGACAATGATGCACCCACTCACAGATGCACTCAGAGAGTAATGCACCCAGCCACAAATCCAATCGTAGACTCATGCAGCCACTCACAGATCTACTAATACACTTGCATACCCACTCACAGACCCACTTAGGAATTCATCCACCCAGCCACTTGACTACTCTGAGAGTCATGCAGCCACTCACAGACCCACTCAAAGACTTATGGACCCACTCACAGACTGACACAGACACTAATGTATCCATTCATACACCCACTGTGACACTCACAGTCCCCCTCACAGAACCATTGAGACTCATGCAGTCACTCAAAGATCCACTGAGATATTCATGCACCCATTTACAGACACACTAAGAAACTCATGCGCCCACTCATAGATGCACTTAGAGACTCACACATCCTCTTCCCGACCCAATCAGGACACATACACCCACTGAGTCCCACTCAGAGACCTACGCACTCACTTACAGGCCCACTCATAGACCTATGCACCCACTCACAGACCCACACAGACACTGATGTACCTAGCCACAGACCCACTCAGACACTCATGCACCAACTCACAGAGCCACATAGAGACTCATGCACCCACTCTGAGATCCACTAAGATACTTTTACAAACCCTTATGAATATACTTGGATACTCATACACCCATTCACAGATGCACTCAGACACTCATATTCCCAATCAGACACTCACGTACCAAGTCACAGACCAACTCATACACTCCCACACTCACTCACCCCATGAGACACTTATTCAGCCACTCTCAATCTCGCTCAGATTCTCGCGCACCCACTCACATATCCATTGAGATACTCACTCATGCACTCACTCACACACCCACTGAGAACTCATGCACTCACTCACAGAGCCACTGAAAGGTTACAATCAGAAAATAAAGTTACAGTTAGGAAATAAAATTAAAAAACCTTTGAAATTAAAAATGTCAATGGAAAAAAAACAAAGGTTACAGGGATGTTATAGTTAGACTCAGACCATGTCTTGAGTGATGTAATATGGTAGGTCATACGCAGTGCATTGCTGGGGCGTAAACTAGTTATTTCAGATAACTATAACTGTTGAATTTCTATGGCTTTGTATGGGTGAAATATGAGCCTAAATTAAAGGTCCCTGTATCTTTGGTTTTTTGAGTGAATATGTATATATTCACTGAAAAAAACAAAGATTTCAGGAACTTTATAGTTAGGAAATAGATTTTTTTTTAAACTTAGAAATTCACTGAAAAACAAGTTACATGGACATTATAGTTAGCCTCATATTTTACTTCCACAAAACCAGTGAAATTCAGCAGTTATAGTCACCTGAGCTCACTATAACTTATGCTCCCCTCAATGCACTGCTTATGACCTCACATGTTACATCACTCAAGACATGGTCAGTAACATCACTGATGGCATCTTAAATGATATCACTGACAACATCATCCAGGGAGGGAAAGTGTTTTGCAAACCTTTCACAGAAATATGCAAAGCTACAGCATACGTTAAATTTCTAGTCTTACTGTACTAATAATGAGTGATACTGTCTTTAACATATGTCATCTAAGTGGCTTTGTGACTGTCTGTATCAGTGTGTTAGTGGATATCTGACTGTGTGGGTGTGTTAGTGTCTGTATGGACCTGCCAGTGGGTGTGTAAGTGGCTGTATAGATCTGTTAGTGGATGTGTGAGTAGTTGTATATGTCCATGAATGTGTTTGTGAGTGATTGCATGGGTGTGCCAGTGTTTTTCAAGTCCACTCACCTGTAACTCTAGGTCCTCCCATTGAGTGAAGACTGGGCCAAAATCCTCCTGGAATCATACCCAGCTAAAATGTTAGAAGAATATACTGAGCCAAGAGTAATACCAAGGTAAAGGGTGTTTGGGATGAGAAAGAAAAAATAAAAGATACTGGAGCACTGGAGGTCACTTGTTTGTAGTGAGAATTCCTGTGTAATTTCTAGAGGGTGCTGCTTGAGGAGATGGTGCGGAGGAATGGGACCTGGATTTGACTCTCAATGGTGACTGGGAAGATATCCTAAAGGAAAACAATGGTAATCACTAATTGAACATAAGGAGCATAACTCACCCAGTTAAATGAATATTGGTTAAACCAATTACTATAAAAGTTTTCCTTTGTAATCTGTTTGATGCCAAAGGAACATTTGCCAAGTTGTCTGACTATCCTCTATTTTCTTTGATATATAGCATTTAAATAATCACATTACAATCTGTAAAAGGAAATAAAAGTAGTACACAAATGAGTGTTTTCAACATTTCACACGTGGATGACAAACAACCCTTTCTGTGTGTTTGCTATTCACCTTGAGTTTTGCTATACTCTTTTATAAGTTCTTTTTTGTAATTGTTTTCAAACAATGATTCTCTCAAAACAAAGTTCTTCAAGCTGGAAATAAAGTCTGTAGAGGTTTGACATCACCTCTAATCTCTAACAAGTTCAAGGTCAATATTTCACTTCCTTTCTGGTGTCCAATTTATCCCAAACAAACAGTTGTATTTTAAATATGCAAAACACACATCAAATGTTGTATGGAATAATATACAGTGTGCAGTTTCTACAACAACTTTTCCAAGGAATTATGCACATTGTAGAGTCTTTACCAATAATAAATGTACCATATTGTACAATGCTTTTTGTGCAGCCGATAATTCAAGTTTAAAATAGTTCGCTGGTTTTCTATTTTCTTTCTATTATTTTTTAGAAACCAGAAGCTGGGAGAACCGAGATCAGAAGAGCAAACTCCTCAGGAGGACAGGAAGTGACCGGAAGCAGCAGGACACCTGAAGCAGTATGAATGGAGAATAAAGAGGGGACCTGCTGCAGCTGAAAAAGAAGACAAGACCAGTCTATTGGCCAAGCATTGCTTCTCTCTTTTTTGCCTCTTTTATAGTTTACTGCGCATGTGTTTTGAAGCACGCGTAGCAGCTGAACCGATGGCAGTTGACTCTTGATGGTGGTAGTTGCCTTGTGTGCTTCCAAACACGCCTCTGTGCTGGTGCAATGTGTTGCAGTTCCAAGAGTGCAAAACATCCAGTTTGTGTAAATAACAAGAAAAGGAAATAATTAATGCTTCTTCTTGTAAATGCAAAATAAAATAAAGTAAAATACCATAAATAGTGCAATTCTTCATGCATAATGATACCCAGGATGAAAGTCTTTTACAGTTCAGAGGGTCAAACATGTCACATGTCACAAGCCATACTCTATGTGATAAACCATTGTGAGGGCACTTGACATCATAACATTCGCTCCTCCCAAAGAACGCCCCACCAGGTGCAGTTTATCTGGGTGACGTATATGACATTTTCTCACCAATCGGGGGGCATGAACATGGGAGGCTTGTTCCCATTAAATTTCAGTATTATCATAGCCTTTTCATGCAATTAAATAATGCAGACACCCTCTTATACGTTTGGAGTCAAGAAAAACGCTGCACCTCATACTCAAGATGCCCACTGACTACTAAAGATGGTGGTGGCATGCCAGATTGTGTATTAGAATAAGGATTTAGGAGGGGCACATGAAATACTGGGTGGATGGAATACTCCAATGGTAAATCCAATTTAATGGAGACAGGATTCACTATTTGGGTGATGTCAAATGGGCCAATAAATCTAGGCATGAGTTTGCAAGGTCATTCTACTTGAGGGTTCCTAGTTGATAGCCATACTTTATTTATTTATTTATGAAGTGGTGTAGTTTCTCACTTGTTGTCTTCTGTTCTTTTCATTGACTATTTGTATTTTTATAATGTTAATTTAGCTTGTTTTTGAATATCTATTAGTTGTTTTAAGCGATCAGCAACTGCTGGTACTTTTGGATTTGGAGGCGGAGCTCCAAGAATGAGGTCAATCGGACAGTCTGTATGGTGGTACGAATGTGTCTTTACCGGATTAAAAACATCCTTAAAATCCTGATACTATGGAGAAATGACAACTGGAGTTTCAGAGGTACTAGCACAATGTAATGGGGTGACCCACTCTGTTTCAGAGTCTTGATAACAATGAGTTTGACAGTAAATACTATCCAAAGTAACTGTTTTAGAGATCCAATCAATCTTAGGGTTATGCTTTATTAACCAAGGTACCCCTAGGATTACACCAAAGTTTGGAGCGTCAATCAGATCAAAGGATAAATGCTCAGTATGCCCTTTGGGACACACACATGTGAGTGGTATAGTCTGGTATGTTATGAGGCCGGATGATCATGCAGAACCATCAACAACTCGTACAGGTCCCTGTTCTGCTTTTAAGACCTTGGGTATTCCTAGAGTGCTAGCCAAGCTAAGATCAAAAAAATTGCCAATAGCACCTGAATCAATCAACATCCGCAATACATGCCATTGCTGTGCAGATAACCCAGGAGTAACCTGAATTGTGAAATGTCAAGGATTTCAAGAAACTCACAGGACATTGCTATTTGCTATGCCTTGGCTTGCACGAAGAACAGAATTGCTTTTGGACAGAGGAAGCTGCATGCTAGCAACTCCCTGTGTTCAAAAGCAATGCTGGCTCCCCCAGGATGCACACCAGGGACTGCGGGGGCTTCAGGCTCCCCCTCCAGTGCCCAACTTGAGCAACTGGATGCCCTAGGCAACCAGTAGTGTGGCAAGGCCCAAGGGGATGGGATCCCTGGGGCCAAAATTGGCCCGGGGAAGGAAAAAAAGGGCAGGCCCCAGAGAATGGTGTCCCTGGTGTCAGAATCAGCCCAGGGAAGGGGGGCTCCACAGCCCCCCTTCCTTTGTTAGAAAAAGATGTGAAAAGAAGAAGCTGGGCCCCGAATGATGGGATCCCTGGGGCCATATTCAGCCCAAGTAAGGGGGCACATGCCCCCTTCCTTTATAAAAAATATTTAAAGATAAAATCTACCAGCACAATGCCAGAGGCCCCAACTCCTTCCTGCACCACTCTGCAATTGCACTTCCTGATGAAGTCCCCTTGGCTGCTAAGAGTCCATGGGGGCCAACGAGACCTCCTGTTAGCCCCAGTAAGTCCCACACAGTGGGATTGCTGAGATGTGGTCAGACTCCACACTCCCTTTCTCCACCACTCTGCAAATGTACCTCCTGGCCTACTACTGGTTGTAGAATGAGTTCCACTTAACTCCTGAGGACCTCAGGACTAAAATGGACTTCTTCCACCAACCAGTAGTGCACCAGTAGATGTGATTGCAGAATAGTGGAGCAAGGGGGTGTTGCCTCCAACAGCAATCCAGCTGTGGGGCAATTATTGGAGGTAATAGGAGGGGTAGCTGGTCCCCAAGGACCCTCAGGAGCAAAGTGGACTTCATTCCCCAACTAGTAGTGTACCAAGAGGCATGTTTGCAAAGTGCTGTAAAATGGTTGAATGGCCTCTGCAGACCTTTCAGAAATCTCGCTGTGTAGACGTAATTGTGGGCCAACTACCTCTCCTATTTCCTTCAGTAAGTCACAAATTTTAGGATTGCTGGGAGGCCTTTGTGGCCCGCCCCTTTCTCTACCACTCTGCAAACACACCTCTTTGCACACTACTAGTTGGGGGATGAAGTCCCCTTGGCTGCTGAGGGTCCTTGGGAGTGAAAAACCCCTTTTGTTACATCCAGTAAGTCCCACACAGCAGAATTGCTAAGTTGTCTTCAGGGGGTACTCCCCCTTTTTCAACCACTCTCCAAAAGCATTTCCTGGGACACTACTGGTTAGGGACAGAAGTCCTCTTGGATGCCGAGGGACCTCGGGGGCCAAAAAGGCCTGCTGGTATTTTCTGTAAGTCATATACAGCAGGTTTCCTGAGAGCTGGTCAGAAGACCTGCCCCCTCTCTCCACAACTCTGCAAACACCACTAATCCTTAAAAAAAACATAGACCTTTACTGAGATAGCAATGGTTAAAGGGACATTATAGTTAGGTATAAGCATTTAAGTAATTCACTGAAAAAAATAAAGGTTATGGGGACGTTATAGTTAGGAAATGGAATTAAATAAACATAGAAATTCAGAGGGAAAAAAGGGCATAGGGATGTTATAGTTAGGCGCAGGTTTTACTCATACAAAACCAGTAAAATGCAGCAGTTGCAGTTAGCTGAACTTACTAATAATCTCACCCCGCAATGCACTGCTTATGACCTCACATATTATATCACTCATGACATGGTCAGTGACATCACTGATGACATCCATAAAATCACTAAAGCATCCACTCATACCCCCATAGAACCCTTCATATATCCACTCCCACACAACCATTCACAGACTCATACCTGTATTTACATACTCACTCACTGATTCATAGAGCTACATACACATCTACATACTCATCAATACAGACACTCATACACCCACTCAATCACTAATACAGCCACTTAAATATCCACTCATACACCAAGATAGCCACTCACACACTGAGTCAGTCACCCATAGGGCTACTCAAACATCTACTCACCCGTACAGTCAATCACACACTCGCTTACTTACTCATATAGATACTAACACATATTTACACACCTATAGTCACATATACCTACTCCTACTCAGTCATTCACAAACCCATTCACAAACCCATACCAGTACTTACATACCTACTCACCATACCTACTCACTAATTCATAGATCTACACATCAACTCACTCACCCATATAGCCGGTGTCGTATTCACTCACTCACCCATAGTCACTCATATACCTCATCACTCATCTATACTGATTTTCACATACCCAGTTACTTACCCATATACCACTGACACATCCATTCACCTAGGTAGCCATGCACACACTCACCCATACAGCCCCTAACACACACACATGTACTAACCCACACAGCCACTGACTCACCCACTCGCTCACTCATCCATGCAGGCAGTCACACACCCCTCATGCACCCACACAGACACTCAGATATCCATACACATACTCACACAACCAATCAATCACCCATACAGCCACTCATGCACCCATTCACACACCAATACAGCCACTTAGACCCCAACTGACAGACTGATACAAACATTCACCCAACCAGTCACTCACCCATACATTCACTGAGACACCTAATCACTCACTTATACAGTCAGTTACGCACCCACTGAATCATCCATACAGGCACTCATACACCCACCGATTCACCAATACACCACAGTGAATATATTTAACATTCATAAACTTTTACAAAACACTCAGTCGATGATGTTATCAGTGATATCATTTGAGATGTCATCAGTGATGTCAATGACCTGCAGTTATAGTTACCCGAGCTCACTATAACTTATACTCCCCACAAAGCACTGATTATGACATCACATATTACATCACTCATGGGATAGTCAATTACATCACCAAACAACACTTGCATACCCATACAACCACTCACACACCTGTTCACATACCCATACAACCACTCACACACCCACACAACCACCAATACACCCAAATATGAATTAATATATACACTCACACATTGTCACACACCCATACGACCACTCAAACCCCACTTACAGACCCAAACAACTACTCTCATACCCACTCACACAATCACTCACACACGTCCTCACACATCCACACAACCAATCACACACCCACTCACAGATCCATACAACTGACATACCTACTCACACACCCATAAAACCACTCACCTTCCTGCTTATAGATCCATACAACCACCCATACACCCAAACAACCACTCATACACCCACTTACAGAAACACCCTGACACCCACTCACACAATCATAAAACCATTCACATACCCATACAAACATCCACACACCCACTCACAGATCCATACAATCACTCGACACCCATTCACACACTCATACAACCACTCAAACACCCAGTTACAGACCCATATAACCACTCACACATCTACTCACACACCCATACAACTACTCACATACCCACTTATAGACCTAAACAATAACTCACACAGCCACACAATCCCTCGCACACCCATTTGCACACCCCAAAAACAACTCACAGACCCATATAAGCACTCACATACCCACTTGCATAACTAAACAACAACTTATACACCTATACAACCATCAAAACACACACACACACCTACTCACACACCCATTCACACACCCATACAACTACTCACACACCCACCCAGCTACTCAGACACCTACAGACACATACATACACCCACTCACACACCCATACAACCAATCAAATACCCATACAACCACTGTTATGATATCAACTGCCCTGACAATGGATTAGCACATGGAGTATGGCTTGTGACATGTTGGACCCTCTGAAAACTGTAAAAGACTTTCATCCTGGGTATCATTATGCATATAGAATTGCACTAGTCACAGTATTTTAGCCTATTTTTCATTTATAAGAAGAAGCAGGTATTATTCCTTTTTCTTCTTATTTATACAAACTGGATGTTTGGCAGTCTTGGAACTGTAACAGATGTTCCCGAAACATTGCACCAACTCAGAAGCATGTTTGGAAGCATACAAGGTAACTGTCACCAACACAAGTCAACTGTCATCGGTTCAGCTGCTACCCGAGCTTCAAAAAATGTGTGCAGTGGACTATAATAGAAGCAAAAACAGAGAAGCAATGATTGGCCTTTCGCCAGATAGTTCACTTACCTGCTCTCCTGCGTCCCAGATGCAAGACCTTTCGACGTCTTCTTTTTCAGCTGCAGCAGGTGCTATCTTCATTCTCTGATTGCATTGCTTCAGGCGTCCTGCTGCTTCAGGTCACTACCTGTCTTCCGGAGGAGTTTTCTCTTCCAATCTCGGTTCTCCTGGCTTCCGGTTCCTAAAAAATAATAGAAATAAAAAGAAAACCATTGAGTAATTTAAACTTGCATTATCAGCTGCAGCAAAAGCATAGTACAATCCGGTACATTTATTATTTGTAAAGACTCCTCACTGCGCATACTTTCTTGGAACATTTGATGTAGAAACTGCGCACTGTGTATAATTCCTTGAAACAATTGATGTCTGTTTTTCATATTTAAAATACATGGTTTGTTTTCGATAAATTGGGCACCAAAGAAGGAAGTCAAATATTGACTTTGAACTTGTTTGAGATTAGAGGTGATGTCAAACCTCGACAGACTTTATTTTCAGCTCGAAGAACTTTATTTTGAGAGAAACATTGTTTGAAAACAAATCCAAAAAAGAACACATAAAAGATGTTAGCAAAACTCAAAGGTGAATAGAAAACAAACAGAAAGGGCTGTTTGTCAATCATCCACGTGTGAAATGTTGAAAACACTCATTTTTGTACTACTTTTATTTCCTTTTACAGATTGCAATGTGATTATTTGAAAGCTTAATATCAAAGGAAAAAGAGGCTAATTAGACAACTTGGCAAATGGTCCTTCGGCATCACACATATTACGAAAAAGCATGTTTTTGGTAATTGGTTTAACTCATTTTCATTAACCTGAGTCAGTTATGCTCCTTGTGTTCAATTAGTGATTACTATTGTTTTCCTTTAGGATATCTTCCCAGGCACCATTGAGAGTCAAATGAAGGTCCCATTACTACGCACCATCTCCTCAAGCAGAACCCTCTAGAAATTACACAGGAATTATCACTACGAACAAGTGACCTACAGTGCTCCAGTATCTTCTCTTTTTCCTTTCTCATCCCAAACCCCGTTCCCCTTGGTATCACTCTTGGCTCAGTGTATTTTTGTAACATTGTAGCTGGGTAGGATTCCAGGAGGTTTCGGGTCCAGTCTTCTCTCGAAGGGAGGACCTGGAATTACAGGTGAGTGGACTTGACAGAAGGCCAAGCCACTTATCTTCCCTTCGACAGACATGGCTCAAGATCACATTGATAATCAGGTCTTGGTCCAAGCACTAGCAGCTGATGTAGCAGATATTCAGGATCCCAATCATGTATTGTGCTACTTACAACTAGAAATGCGTAGATTACTTGAGGAGAAAAATGACTTACATAGGGAATTAATATGTTTTCGGCCTTGGGGAGAACCATGGTAGACCTTTGCTACAAAAAAAAGTTAAGGAATTCCCTGACTTTAGTCCACATCCTGAAGCGGTTTCTCCTCCTGTTAAATCTGATCCTTTTAGACCAGGGCAGGTGCCTGTGGCCATGCCCACTCCAGTACCCTTAGCAATACCAGCACGTTTTACTGGATATAGTTCTAAATTTGCTATATTTTCCCTTCAGTGTCAGTTACATTTTTGGGTGTAAACCATAGTCCTTCCCCACAAACTTACTTTTGTTTTGTCATATCTTGGTGGGGTTGCAACAAAATGCTCCATCCCATTATTAGTTATGATCCAATCCTGTATAACTGGTCAGCCTTTAAATCCCCCATGATGCGCTTGTTTGCTAAACATATTTTTGTGCAGGCAAGTGAAAACGAGTTATTAAATCTTAAGCAGGGAATAAAGGATTTGTTTACTTATGTTACTACCTTCAATCGACTTCTCACAGAAACACATAGGCCGGAGGAAAAAAGAACATTTCTTTTTTTTCGTGGTTTAAATGATGGTTTAAAAGATGTCCTGTCACACATAGTTGGACTACCGGATGATTATTCCAAATTTGTGGAGCTACTGGCGAGGCTAGATCACAGATCAGGGGGTGAAAAATCAAAAAACGAGTCCAGAATACTCCAATTTAGGTCAGAACATAAAGATTCAGATACAAACGAATCTGAGGTAGAACCCATGCAATTTGGAGGTATTAAAGGTTCATTAACTGTTGAAGAAAAATAACAATGCCGTAAATGGAATGTATGTTTATACTGTGGCAAATCTGCTAGCATGCAGCTTCCTCTGTCCAAAACTAATTCTGTTCTGCTACGTGCAAGCCAAGCTATAGCAAAAAGCAATGTCCCGGGTGTGGGCACCCCTGGACATTGCAGGAGCCGGCCCTGTTGGATGGTACATTATTGCTCCAGGAGGGCCCCCCTCCTTTGTTCTAATTTGACTTGGCTAGGTGGTAGCCCCAGGGCTGTGGGGGGTCTGTGCGCCTACCGCTTTATATAAGTTGAAAGCCCTAGGGAGGTGTCAGTTTCCAGGGCTGTAAAGAGTCCGTGGCCCCACTCATTAGGTAAATTGAAAGCCCCAGGGAATAGGTGACCCCGGGGCTGATGGGAGGGTCTGCTCATCTCCGTCTTTGTTTATAGATAAAGCCGCAGGAAGGTGGCAGTTCCTTGGGCTTGAGGTTGGTCCAAGAGGCCACCTATTAATAGAACTATAAACTGTGGAAATCGCAGATAATCTGTTAACATGAGCTGAAGCCATCTTGTTTGTGGCGTCCACTTTTGTTAGCCATGTGATTCTTCTGTCTTCACTGTTGCTTGCCTTTTTATTCTGCTTGAGTCATCAGCTTTAGTTAAATCCTTCTATTCTAAGCTCAAGCAATGTATGAGCTCAGAGAGGCCTTTAGCTGCTAGAATGCACCTGTTAGAAAATGTAACTGTCCATCATGTCTTACTGATGTAAGCAGTTCTGTTTCCCCTCCCACTTTGCTGAGTAAGTGATATCCATCTGCCCATGTTAGTCTGTAGTTATTCGTGTGTAGGCCTGTGCCTTCTATTTTTAACCATGCTTACTCTGCAACAAACTCAGTATAAAAGACCCATGGTCTGTGTATTCCTGTCACTACCTCCTGGAACACTTGAGGGTGTTGTATGGACGTGCTCTCACTCATGAGTGAATAAACTTGTTATTTTGAATTCCAGTTTCAGTGCCAATCTCTTCTTTGTTGGTTTAAGGACCCGTGGACAGATAAGGGTGAACCCCTGCACCGGTGGGCCCCTAAAAATGCTCATTTCTACACCGGGATGTGGTGGTCCTTGAGGCAGCGGGAGAGGCCGTACGGGCCTCCCTGCTTTCATTTTTTATTAAAAAAGCCCCGGGAAGGTGGTGGTCACTGGGGCAATATTGAGCCCCAGGAGGGACCTGGTCCACCCGGGGGCAGATGATTAATTAAGCAAGGGAGCTGGGACTTCATTTTTTGAAAACATTTTTGACTAGATCTGGGGACCCCCTAAGAGGCCTAGTGGGTGAGGGGGTCTCTACCCTGCCTCCTTTTCTTTTTTTAAAACATTTTTTGTGGGACTTGGTTTAACTGAATCCCAAGATGGCTGCTAACACTTCCTGGTTGAAGTATTGGCAGTCAATCAAATTGCAGTAGCATTTCAGTAGATTTTTGGGCTACTAGATATCTATATATTTTTTTCTGAAACTACTGAACGGAGTTACATCAAATCACAAGAAACATGCTTTCTGGACCAACATCTAGTTTTCTGCCAAATTTGGTGTAATTCCGTTTGGGCTGTAGTCGTGTTCAGAAAATGAAAAATCCCAATTGACTTTGGGGATATCCCGTTTTGGGAACCACTCTTTTTTCATTGGTCCCCTTCTTGACGGATCAACCCGAAACTTTCAACACAGCAGCTGAAGCAAAAAGGGACATTTTTGAAAATTTCGTGAAGATTCATCAAACGGTGCAAAAGGAATTGGCAAGACAAAAAGCGCTTTTCCTATGGAAACTTTGGTCCTAACTACTGGCGGTCGCCAGTAGGTAGTTATAGTTAGGACCTTATTTCTATTCAAAAAGTGTTTTTTCTTTTGCCAATATCTTCGGCGCCATTTGAATAATCTTCACGAAATCTTTTAAACTAATGGTTCACTCAGATTAGCTCCTGTCTTGAAAGTTTCGGGGTGATCCGTCAAGTGGGAGCCAAGAAATAAGGGCGGTCCCAAAACACATTTTCCCCATGTTAATTTCCATAGGAACTTTAGACATGGCTACAGCCCGAACTGCTGAGCGGAATTACACCAAATTTGGCAAAATATAGCGCTCTCTACAGAAAGCAACCTTTTTTTTTAATGGTTTAAATCTTTTCAGTAGTTCCTGAGAAATTCAAAAAATAAAAATATCAATATCTGAGGGCCGAGGAGGATTTGCGACACTTCCAGAGAACAAGCTTCATTCTGATTGGCTGCCAACACTCCAAAAGAGAATGTGTTGGTAGCCATTTTGTGACTCGGTAACCGAGTTACAAGGAAAAAGTGAAAGAAATGTTTTAAATGAAGGAAAGAGGGCAGGGTAGAAACATCCTGACCCCCTATGACTGGTCAAGGGCTCCCGCAGGAAGCGGGGAGCCGGCTGGGACCGCGGGGACATTGGGGCTCCCTCTTCGGTCCCCAACACAAGGCCAGGCCCCAGCGGATGGGGTCCCTGGAGCCAGAAGTAGCCCAGGGAAGGGGGGCCATGCGGTCCCCCTCATCATAATTATATATATATATATATATTTTTTTTTTTAAATAGATGGCATGCCCGGGGGATGGGGCCCTTGGGGCCTAAAGTGGCCAAGGGAAGGGGGCCATGCGGCCCTTCTTCCTTATTTTTTTTTAAAGAAAAAGGTAATGACCTGGGGGTTGGGGTCCCTGAGGCGATTTTTGAATAATGGAAGTGGGGTGGGCTCTTTTTCTTTCGAGTTTGGAGTCGCGACCCCGACACAGCTCTCAGCCAGCTCCCCCGTTTAACGTTGCGTCGGATTTGCAGTTCCCCCTTAAATAAAACATTTAATAGTATATAATTTAGATTTTAGTGTTGCATTTGTGGAGTTGTTTTAAAATGGGAGTGTATTTGAAGTTAATGAGAAGATTAAAATTGATAGAGTTAATAAAAATATATAAAATTAAAAATTAAAAGTTAAACTTGTAAAGTGTATTGTGTTGTAGTACATTGAATTAATTCCTTTGCAAATTCACGATGAGTGCACGAATCTACAGAAAAATGAGTAGAGTATGTATGTGTTAGAAGCATATATATTCACTATTGTGTTATAGGGTGGCTCTAAAAAGAGCCCTTGTTTTTATTAGGAGTTTTTTGTATCTACATGTAAGTGCGGATGCAGAGTTTTAGGTTGTTGAGAAAGACTCTATCTCCTTGATCTGTAAAGTGTACTCCATCACTTCTGTAGATGTCTTCCATATCAAAACATATATTGTTGCTATAGATGGAGCCCATCCTATAGTCTCTGAGGTAAGCAGAAACAGCTTTATTGACATTCTTCTTAGCTTTCTCAATCAGTGGACAGAATTGATTTGTTCACTTCCATTTTTGTCTTTGACATATATTAGAGCATACAAAGACAGTTTGAGGGAAATGCAACATAAATTGAGCAAAGGTGTCCTTCATTAGCATTTCCAGACCTACCCTAGTCAATGTGCCTAGGTCATTGCCACCACAGGTCACAATCATGAGGTCAGGGGGTTGGAGATGCAGAACGGTTTTAACCAAAGGCATCAATTGGTGCCACTTTAATCCTCTTTGTGCAATCCATTTAATGTCCACATTTTGTAAAGCTAGGTCTTTGTCAATACCTCTGCATGCAGCATACCTTTTGCACCAGAAAACATAGCTGCGTCCAACAATCCACACTAAGCATCTTAAAGGGATGTCTGGAAGTAATGAAAAGATGGCTGTAGCTGAGGTAGTCAGTTGGTAGAATGAGAGGTAGCTAAAGTGGTGGACAAGATGCTGTTTTTTGTGATTACAGGGCCCACTCCTACAGCCTCTTGAAGAGTCATTTGTACCTATCTCTAGGGTAAGCTGTTTTGGCAATGTAACACATATTGAGTGTTTTTATTTTCATCAAATTTGCATGTCATAGCCATTCGGTCTTTCGTCAGTTTGCTGGGTATTACTACACAGGAATGACTATTTAAACAATGCATTAATGGTACACTAAAACACTTTTTGAATAGAAACAATGTCCTAACTCAGGCAGTACCCATGCATTCCTCCAATCACTCAGGCACTACTATTGCACTCATCCATTCCCTCAAACACTAGCCATGCACTCATCCATACAATCAGGCACTACCAATGCAGTCCTTCATTCACCCTGGCAATATCCATGTACTCATCCATGCACTCAGGCACTGCACAGGCACTACTGATGCACTCTTAGATGCATCTAGGTATTACCCATGCCCTTCTCCAATCAGCCATGCACTGTCCATGTACTTCTTCAATCACTCAGGCACTACCCTTGCACTCCTCCAATAACCATGGCACTACCCCTGTTGTCATACAATTACCCAGCCAATACCCATACACTTATAAAATCACCCAGGCCCTACGTCTAACCTCATGCAATCAGCTAGGCATTACCCCTACACTCATGCAATTACCCAGGCATTACATATATACTCCTCTAATCCCATATACATTACCCCTGCACTCATAGAATCACCAATGAATTAGCTATGCATGGCTTCAATCACCCAGGTGAGGTTCTGTAGCGATCCGAACCCGTGAATTCGGTATCGTAGTACCGACACGATTTTGGTACCAATGAACCGCAAATGATCCATTATATACATGACAGTGTTTTCGCTGCGCAACTAGCATGAATTCACTGGAAAATAGGGCATTCTGTCATAAAAGTCATGGCATCCATTTTAGTTACGGCATCCATTTTGTTTCTTGCCCTCACATAGTCAATGAACGGACGATGACCTCGGCAGAGTCACCTTGTTAAGGACACGTAAGCTCGAGCCCCGAGAAAGGCTGACGCTGCATGACTAGGCAGAATCAAGCTACCTCCCTTGCCTGAGGCCACTCCTGCTATACTGGTTCTCATGTCCGATGTCCTGACTGAAAGGCCGAAGACGGTAGCCATGCCCGTTTATGATCCATAAACACCTCTTATCCTACATTTCAATCCTTTGCACCTGGCTCTGCCCCTTACCTTCTGGGCTTTTACAATGGGGAGGTTACGATTTTTATGATGGGGAGGATCGGGCAAAGAATGGAAAACTGTCGAGAGGACCTGATCGAATACCGAAAACCTACGACTAATTATTGTTTGCTGTCAAATTTACTGTTTGTTTGGGATACCGGGTTAGGCATGAGAAATATTCGTGTAATGTAGCCTAAAGACATTTTTCGTGTATTTAAAGAGTAACCCACTTAATGCAATTTGAACAGTCTCGAAGATTCTGCCTCTGTGTGGTTCCTATGATTTCTGTGCCCCTGCAGTAAATAAACCTTGGTCTTTGACGCCGCCATCGAGAAGCCCGTGTCTCTGTTTATTTGTGCACCGGGACAGGAGGAACTCAGGGGTCTTCGGGTGTTGTTTCCCTGACACCTCTGGAATCTTAAAAGTCCAGAACCTCAAATTGGCGCCCAACGTAGGGCGACGTCATCCGGTACCGGTCCAAAGCCTGAAAAGTTCGAGAAGTTTCGTGTGAAGATTCCGGAGGGAGGTACCCCGCTTCATCGATCCCTGCATGTCGTAAAAGTGGCCCGACGATCTCTTCCACGAGGGTTCCCGTTCCCAGACGGCTACAGAGGACCGCTGCCCTGACTGTCGCCCTGTCTTGGACCCGAGGTGCAGACCTTAGTACGGTGAGACGTAGACGGGTTCTCCTTGGTGACGTCTTCCACATTTCAGTTAAGTATTAAGTGGGCTACGCTCAGTTTGGTTGTTCCTTGTTGCTCTGGTTTAAATTCGTAGATTATCATTGGTTGCTCTTGTTTAGATAATCTTTGTTTTGGTATTGGTTCATTTTGGTAGGCCTAAGTTCTCTGCGTGTTTTGGTTGGAATTTGTCTTTGTTGCCATGACTACCAGTAGTAACTGTTTCTTGTCCTGGTTACGTTGCAACGGGGATTCCCGGTTGGAGGATTTGTGTTCGGTCCCTCCGATTGGAACTCCTACATATGAGCTCTATTGTAAACATGGTGTTGGTCCTATTGCGTATAATGAAGTATGGGTCCGTTATACCAGAAGAGATGGTGTCCTTAGTTGGCCGCCGCATGGTAGTTTCGAAACGGAAATACTAGACAATCTAGAAATGAAGTTGTTCAAGAAAAAAGCCCGGCCGGCAATGTTTGATTCTTTTCGCGTATGGCGCAAAGAAGCCAAACAGAGAGAAATTAGGAAAACGAAGAAAGAACAGAAAGAGAAAGGGTTGACTTTAATGGAGTCTGCTAGGCAGCTGCATGTCAACGAGACTGAGAAAGCAATGGAGATGGCGAATAGAAAATATAATTTGGCAATTGATAAATGTTACCCTGTATTGCCATCATGTCCTATTAAGCCGATGGAGGATCATGAAAAGGATCCTCTGTTGTCTTACCTGTTGAATTCACCCCCACCGTATGCACAGGGTAGTACAGTACCACAGTTGCTACCTGTTGTACAGCCAGCTGCTGGTCAGCCTGGAGTAGTTGCTCCACTTCCTTTGATTCCAGCCCCTATCCTTCCCGTGGTTAATGTTCCTTCGGCACCCCCTCTTCCTGGGGCGCCCGTTCCGCCTTTGCCTGTCGTTTCGCAAACTGCTTTACCTGCTACTCCTACCCTTACTATTTCATCTGCTTCAGCTGTTCTGTCCCCGAACCCTGTGAACATTCTGACTCCGCTTTCCGTTCGTCGGAAAATAACCGACTCTGTAACTAATATCTTAACTCCTCTCTACAGGTCTTTAATTGAGACCCCCGTTTCTGACTCTATACAGAGACGTAGCCAACTTCCTGGTCCCCAGGAACGAGACACGTTAGATTCGACAGCTCTTAGGTGGATGTCGAAAGCTGCGAAGTATGATGTACGAAGAGTGTTAGATACCTTTATGCAATGGAATGAACCAACCCAACGTTATGTTTTTGACGTGATGTGTTCTCTTGTGCGTGAAGAATGGAAGATGATGATTTAGACTCCGTCCCCCCTGACCTGACAAATATTCAACAGAAATTTGCCACAGGAATGGTGATAGGTCCAGAAGTAAGGGGAGCGATAGAACTGATTTTAGCTTATAGGGATGAGTCCCCTCTTCGAGCGACAAGAGACCCTGATGGTTCACCGATTACTACTAGGAAACGACGAGGACAATATCCAATGAGGGAAGTTCCACCGATATGGCGTGATGCAGTTCCAGCTGATGGGGCTAATAATATTGCAGCTGCTCCGGCACATTTCCAGAGAGTGTGGATACACATCCCTTGGAAACGGGCCGAAGTGTTAGCCGTAAAACAAGCATTACCAGACCCACGTAAAAATCCTGCTGGTTATTACAAAGAGTTAACGCAAACAGTTCAAGCGTGTGTCATGAATTTAGCAGACATTGAAATGCTATTTACCACAGCCTATATGGGCCAAAATTCGGCAAGAGAACCACCCAGTCGCCTTAGGAGGTGATTGGGCAGCTATTATAGCGGCAGATACGCAACAAATTGGCGGTGCCAAACCTGAACCTCTGATTGCTGCTTTACCTGGCAGAATAATTACTCTAATGAAAACGCTGATGCCAGCGTTACGAGTCAATTGGGATAAATTATCGGCATGCAAGCAAAAGAAGGACGAAAGCGTCTCTGACTTCTTCACTAGATTTGAAGAGACCTTCGTAGACCACAGTGGGCAAGATATGAGTACTGAGGGAGGCCAGAGATTGATTGTCGACAAATTCGTGTTTAATTTACTACCTGAGCTTAGTAACAAGTTAAAGGATTCTGAAAGTGCATGGGCAGTGTCGACAACAGCACAGATACTTGCAACTGCTCAGTATTACGAGAACAGAGAGAAAGAAGAGAAGGAAAAGTCAGAAAAGAAAACAAAAGATTGAAAGACTAAAGTTCTTCTGCAACAGGCGTATCCGCCTCGTTCGAATCAGTCAGATTTACGGCAGCGACCCCAGTTTCAGCCACAACCACAATTCCAGCAAGGGACGGCCCAAGGATTTAATTATAGTTTTCCGCGACAACAGTTAGCATGGAATCAGTGTGCTTATTGTAAAAAGGAGGGTCATTATAAGAATGAATGCCCAGTACTGCACCCACAAACTAGTGGTGTCCCAGCTCAGAGAGGTAATGTTGGGTTTATGCAAGCTCCTAGAGGTAGAGGACGTGGTACGATGACACCACAGGCTGATCGCCAATCGAATTATTTCGATCAGCGAAATGCACAATCTGCGCAAACAGGTAGATCTCCACAGTACCATGTTGAAGATTACTATGATCATAATGAGGAGATTCAAAGAAGCGAGCACTAGGACAGCCGCAGGCAAAGGGAGGGAGTAGTATCAGTTCCAGTTGATCAGAGTGGACCTTATGTAGCAGTAGTTACCTCAGGCGTGGTCGAACCGTTTCTGTTGGATACTGGTGCGGCAAAAAGTTCAATTATGCATGCGAAACTCCCTGGCGCACCTTTGTCTGGCTTAACGAACACTTCGGTAGGATTCTCAGGCGCCCCTGTTCACAATCCTGTTTCTAGTCCTTTGTCAATATCTGTTGGGCCATGCGAACTAGAAGCACCCCTTATCTTAACAACCGGTTGTAATGAGAATCTGCTTGGTTTAGATCTGTTGAAACGCCTGCATGCGACACTGTACTGTTCTCCTTCAGGAGTACAGCTCACATTAGGCAAAAGAGTCATCTCTCCAATGTATATGTCGATGGATAAGCTCCCACCGGAGCTGCGTTCTCTTCCTGATACTCTTTGGGCGACTGGTCCTAACGATGTAGGCCTCTTGGAAATTCCCCCTTATGTGGTAAGTCTGAAAGCTAATGTTAAATTCCCACGAATCCCACAGTATCGGATTTCGAATGAAGGGGAACGAGCACTCTTATTGATTGTGAAAGACTTGATACAGAAAGATGTGATTGAGGAAACTAGAGGGAACGTCTGCAATAGTCCTGTTCTGCCGATTTTGAAACGTACCGACCCTTCCAAACCTCCAATTTACAGATTTGTGATTGACCTCAGAGAAGTTAACAAAATAGTGATCCCACAGTTTCCTGTAGTCCCAGATATCACCGCATTACTGACGTTGATTCCTGCCTCAGCTTCATGGTTTACAGTGATCGACTTGAAAAATGCCTTTTTCAGCATTCCCATAGCCGAGGAAAGTAGAGACATTTTTGGTTTCTCCTTAGGAGGTCGCAGCTTCAGGTTCAAACGCGCTCCACAAGGTTATTTTGAGAGCCCTTCAATTTACAGCCAAGCATTGAAGAGTCAATTAGATGCCCTTGTACTACCTCATGGTGTTGCTCTGATCCAATACGTAGACGATCTTTTACTGGCTGCTGATGACAAGGAAACTTGCAAAGCAGCTACAATTTCTTTATTACGTCATTTGTCAGACTTACATCACAAGGTGTCACCTTCTAAACTGCAATATTGTTGCCAAGAAGTGACCTACTTAGGTCATCTTTTGTCAAAGGAGGGAAGAAGGTTGACCCCAGAGAGAATCAAAGCAATTTCACAGATGACTGTACCAAGCACACAAAGAGAAGTGCGTGCGTTTTGGGGTATTACGTCATACTGCAGGCAATGGATCCCAAATTTTTCTCTCATGGCGAAACCATTGGTAGCCCTGACTGGAAAAGGTGTTCCAAGCCCTTTGCCATGGTCTGATGAATGTCAACAGAGCTTCTCGAGCCTACGTGATGCGCTGTGTTCAGCTCCTGTGTTGGGTACTCCTGACTACAGTAAGCCGTTTACTCTATATGTCCATGAAAGAGAAGGTTGTGCATTGAGTGTATTAACGCAACAATTTGGTGACAAACAGCGGCCTTGTGCATATTTCTCATCCACATTAGATCCGGTAGCCAGAGCGTTGCCAAGTTGTTTGAGAGCTACAGCAGCAGCTGCAGTGTCTATTCGACAGTCTGCTGGACTAGTCATGAACAACATGTTAGTAGTCATGGTTCCACATGCTGTGGATACACTCATGAATCGAACGAAAACTCAGCACCTCACCAGTGCTAGACTATCAGGCTATGAGCTGACGCTTTTGGCAAGTCATATTCAGATCAAGCGATGCAACATATTGAATCCAGCAACACTGTTGCCGACTACTCAGGAGTCGAGTGATTCAGAGCCCCATGACTGTTGTTTCAGAACTGAGGAAGAGACAAAAGGTAGGATTGATTTAAAAGACACTCCGTTACTAGACCCAGACGGCACTTTATATGTCGATGGGTCGTGTTTCAAACTACAGAATGGCGATGTGACGGCCGCGTATGCAGTTACGACTTTGAGTACGATTGTTGAGACTGCAAGAGTAAGTCAGAATTCTGCCCAAGCTGCAGAATTAATTGCACTAACAAGAGCGTGTGTTTTAGCTGAGGGAAAGAGAGTGAATGTGTTTACTGATAGCCAATACGCCTTCGGCGTTGCCCACAATTTTGGGCGTCTCTGGAGAGAAAGAGGTTTTCTCACGTCCCATGGGACTAAGATCCAACATGGGCAGTTAGTCAGAGATCTATTGGAATCCCTGACTCTACCGAATGAAGTTGCAATTGTGAAGTGCAGTGCACATCGGAAGATTACGGCCAAGAACATGACGAGCCGAATGTATGTTGCAACGTCTGCAAGATGGATTGCGGAATCAGGGATGTGTGAGAATACGATTGAAAGTGTGAAAACAATCCAGAATGAAGCAACTGAAAATGAGAAGAATGAATGGAAGGAGAAAACGGGTAAAATGGATTCAAGTGGATGTTGGGTCGATTTGTCTGAGCAGCAGCGTTGGATGTTACCTGATGCGTATGTACTTGCAGTAGTCACGATGGCGCATGGAGCGGCGCACATCAGTTCGAAAGGGATCTGTAAAATGTTAGCTCCAGTATGGAAGAACGATGGAATTACTAAGTGTGCAGAAAGAGTGGTGAAAAGTTGTATGGTATGCCTGATGCATAATCCTGGCAAGGGAACCCCAACCCCAACTGGCCATTTTGCTCCCCCTTCTTGTCCCTTTGAAGTGATTCAGTTGGACTATATCCACATGGATAGATGTAACAATCTCAAATACGTCCTAGTGGTAGTCTGTGCCTTCTCAAGATGGATTTACAGTGATCGACTTGAAAAATGCCTTTTTCAGCATTCCCATAGCCGAGGAAAGTAGAGACATTTTTGGTTTCTCCTTAGGAGGTCGCAGCTTCAGGTTCAAACGCGCTCCACAAGGTTATTTTGAGAGCCCTTCAATTTACAGCCAAGCATTGAAGAGTCAATTAGATGCCCTTGTACTACCTCATGGTGTTGCTCTGATCCAATACGTAGACGATCTTTTACTGGCTGCTGATGACAAGGAAACTTGCAAAGCAGCTACAATTTCTTTATTACGTCATTTGTCAGACTTACATCACAAGGTGTCACCTTCTAAACTGCAATATTGTTGCCAAGAAGTGACCTACTTAGGTCATCTTTTGTCAAAGGAGGGAAGAAGGTTGACCCCAGAGAGAATCAAAGCAATTTCACAGATGACTGTACCAAGCACACAAAGAGAAGTGCGTGCCTTTTTGGGTATTACGTCATACTGCAGGCAATGGATCCCAAATTTTTCTCTCATGGCGAAACCATTGGTAGCCCTGACTGGAAAAGGTGTTCCAAGCCCTTTGCCATGGTCTGATGAATGTCAACAGAGCTTCTCGAGCCTACGTGATGCGCTGTGTTCAGCTCCTGTGTTGGGTACTCCTGACTACAGTAAGCCGTTTACTCTATATGTCCATGAAAGAGAAGGTTGTGCATTGAGTGTATTAACGCAACAATTTGGTGACAAACAGCGGCCTTGTGCATATTTCTCATCCACATTAGATCCGGTAGCCAGAGCGTTGCCAAGTTGTTTGAGAGCTACAGCAGCAGCTGCAGTGTCTATTCGACAGTCTGCTGGACTAGTCATGAACAACATGTTAGTAGTCATGGTTCCACATGCTGTGGATACACTCATGAATCGAACGAAAACTCAGCACCTCACCAGTGCTAGACTATCAGGCTATGAGCTGACGCTTTTGGCAAGTCATATTCAGATCAAGCGATGCAACATATTGAATCCAGCAACACTGTTGCCGACTACTCAGGAGTCGAGTGATTCAGAGCCCCATGACTGTTGTTTCAGAACTGAGGAAGAGACAAAAGGTAGGATTGATTTAAAAGACACTCCGTTACTAGACCCAGACGGCACTTTATATGTCGATGGGTCGTGTTTCAAACTACAGAATGGCGATGTGACGGCCGCGTATGCAGTTACGACTTTGAGTACGATTGTTGAGACTGCAAGAGTAAGTCAGAATTCTGTCCAAGCTGCAGAATTAATTGCACTAACAAGAGCGTGTGTTTTAGCTGAGGGAAAGAGAGTGAATGTGTTTACTGATAGCCAATACGCCTTCGGCGTTGCCCACAATTTTGGGCGTCTCTGGAGAGAAAGAGGTTTTCTCACGTCCCATGGGACTAAGATCCAACATGGGCAGTTAGTCAGCGATCTATTGGAATCCCTGACTCTACCGAATGAAGTTGCAATTGTGAAGTGCAGTGCACATCGGAAGATTACGGCCAAGAACATGACGAGCCGAATGTATGTTGCAACGTCTGCAAGATGAATTGCGGAATCAGGGATGTGTGAGAATACGATTGAAAGTGTGAAAACAATCCAGAATGAAGCAACTGAAAATGAGAAGAATGAATGGAAGGAGAAAACGGGTAAAATGGATTCAAGTGGATGTTGGGTCGATTTGTCTGAGCAGCAGCGTTGGATGTTACCTGATGCGTATGTACTTGCAGTAGTCACGATGGCGCATGGAGCGGCGCACATCAGTTCGAAAGGGATCTGTAAAATGTTAGCTCCAGTATGGAAGAACGATGGAATTACTAAGTGTGCAGAAAGAGTGGTGAAAAGTTGTATGGTATGCCTGATGCATAATCCTGGCAAGGGAACCCCAACCCCAACTGGCCATTTTGCTCCCCCTTCTTGTCCCTTTGAAGTGATTCAGTTGGACTATATCCACATGGATAGATGTAACAATCTCAAATACGTCCTAGTGGTAGTCTGTGCCTTCTCAAGATGGATTGAGGCATATCCGTTAAAGGACAACACTGCTATGTCCACTGCCAAAATCCTCCTAAAAGAATACTTCCCCAGGTATGGTATGCCGCGGATTGTTTGGTCGGACAATGGAAGTGAGTTTGTAGGGAAAGTTATGAAGAGTGTGTGTGCGGGTCTGGGTATTTCCCAAAAATACCACAGTGCGAATCACCCACAATCAGCGGGTTTGGTTGAAGGGTACAATGGCACCCTGAAGCTGAAACTTGCGAAAATTCAAGCTTCCACTGGTCTCTCTTGGCCAGACGCACTGCCTTTAGCTTTACTGTCCACCAGAGCGACTGTACACTCTCGAGTAGGGCTTAGCCCATATGAGATTGTGTTCGGCCGCCCTGCTAATGTTTGGGGAGTCCCTAGGCCAAAGGAATTCAAACAGATTGAATACCCAATGTTGATTGATTACCTTCATGATCTGACTGCTAAATTGAGCCTTATTCATCAACAGGTATTCGAATCCTTGCCTAAACTGCCGGAGAGTCCAGGCCACACGTTGAAACCAGGCGACCAAGTGGTAGTTCGGAACTTTGAACGTACTCGGAACCTCCAGCCAAGATTCGTGGGTCCGTTCCAAGTCCTCCTCACAACAAGAACTGCAGTCCGCCTAGCTGGAAGGAAAAACTGGGTGCACGCCAGCCATACGAAGCGTGTCCCTCTTCCACTCCCCTATGATAACTGGGTTAGACAGGGAATTGGTATATCTGAGACAGAACCTGTTCCTAGGCACATCCCTTTCAGTGATGCAGAGTACATAACAGACCACCCACGAACGGGAACACAGAACTTTGACACCCCAGCAGGAACCGCTCCTTTGAATCCTGAACCGAGTACTGTACAAAGTGAACATTTGTCACCTGTGGAGTCGAACATTTCCGCACCTGTAGACCAGCTATTTCAAGACCAGACAAGACCCGGAAAGTGCAGATATAATCTACGTTCTCATGTTATGAACTAATGACATTACATAATTACCATTCTGTTTGAAAACTGTTTTGATCTTACTGCATTCCATTCAGTCAGGAAGTTTGCTCAAAATTTTTATCTTTTTGTTTTTTTTATTATTTCTCTCACCTTGCCATCTGGGTTACCGTAGGGTCGTAACGTGTGCCTTGTTTTAATTTGCAGGGAATCAGACACTAGGTCGGTTTCTTCTGTTTGTCTTGGGAACTCCCAGGATAAACAGAGGCAAGTTTTTAACAGGTACAAACCATCCGTTGCGAACGGTTGTAGAAGATGGAGCTTCCTGAATTACGACGGGTTAATGTCATAAATGTGCAGAAGACAAAGCTATATGACATATTGTATAGCAAATGTTTTCTAATGCAATGTACTCTGACACTTCTAATTGTTTTAATAACTTTGGCAGGCGGAATTATTTTTGGTATTCAGTTGATCTTTACACCTGTTGCATCTACAGTATCTCCCCATGCTCCTGTTTCTCCGACTGTTGTTTCTCTTCATTCTTTCCATCCTTTTCCTGCCCACGAACAAGCTTGACGCTCTGAGTTTATAAATAACACTTTCATTCAACTCTTGCACCAACATCAACTAGTGGTTAATACAACAAACTGCTGGGTGTGTGGTTTGATACCACATACCATGGACAAGGGCATCCCCTATTTGGTTCTGCCTTTTAGTTATAATGGATCATTCTGGGCATTTCAGACCATGTTCGCTTATGCCCTAGAGACCTATCCTCCACGACCTCCACGTTCCACCCGGTATAACTCTGCTAACAGAGCCTTGGTAAAAGGAATCACCGACATGGTGAGAGATGTCAATAATACTCCGTTCATTCCCAAAGATGAATTGCGAGTTTACATGGGTTGGAATGTTACGGAATATGGCATTACTCTGGGTGAGAACAAACGTAAGAGCTCAACTCCGATCTGGGTCGTACCCCACCAAGGTCAAGTCTGTTTGCAAGGAAATGGGAGGAATCCGAAAGCTCGACTAGGGAAGAGTGACTGTATCGAAACATATGTTTTTCCGTCACAGTCTTCCCCGGCATTCTTAGCTGCTAAGGGTACCTATTTTGTTTGTCAAGACAGAGCATACACATGGCTGCCTGCTGACTTCTCAGGCTCATGTTACATCGCTCAACTGTTACCTCCGACATATACTGCTGCACCGAACTATCACAAAACTAGAGTTGTGAGAGGTGTTTTCAGTAAAGAAGATACTGCTGGCCAAGAAGCAGGAGACTTTTTCAAGGGTTTCCTCCCATTCTGGGGGCCTATGGCCAACAGTAGAAACTTACGTCAACTAACACGGGTAGTTGAATCCACTATCACTGAAACGGCGGGTGCTCTTAGTAACCTGACAGCTGAGCTTCAAGCAGATCGCCTCATGACGTTACAGAACCGTATGGTCCTTGACGTGTTACTTGCAGATCGAGGTGGAGTATGTAAGATGATCCAATCAAGTTGCTGCGTTTTTATTCCAGATAATGCGCCAACAGTATACAAGGCCATCTCTAAGTTACATAAGATTTCTGACTCTATTCATGTAGGTGACTGGTCATTTATGGGATGGTTCTGGAGCCTGTTGTCTGCGTGGGGATGGAAGGTTCTGATAGTCACTGGTGTTGCATTAGTATTTTTATTTTCGTGCTGTCTCATTGTTCAGTGTGGTCCTGCATTATGTAATCTCTGCATTTCTACATGCGTAAGAAGACCACCTGTTTTTATAGATACGCCACGGGATAGAGTAATGCTCCAACAACATATCAGTGACCTGATGAACATAGAGATGGACTCTGACATAGAGTGAGTTATTGCCTATGCAAGGGCAAAAGGACGGTCTGAGGTTCTGTAGCGATCCGAACCCGTGAATTCGGTATCGTAGTACCGACACGATTTTGGTACCAATGAACCGCAAATGATCCATTATATACATGACAGTGTTTTCGCTGCGCAACTAGCATGAATTCACTGGAAAATAGGGCATTCTGTCATAAAAGTCATGGCATCCATTTTAGATACGGCATCCATTTTGTTTCTTGCCCTCACATAGTCAATGAACGGACGATGACCTCGGCAGAGTCACCTTGTTAAGGACACGTAAGCTCGAGCCCCGAGAAAGGCTGACGCTGCATGACTAGGCAGAATCAAGCTACCTCCCTTGCCTGAGGCCACTCCTGCTATACTGGTTCTCGTGTCCGATGTCCTGACTGAAAGGCCGAAGACGGTAGCCATGCCCGTTTATGATCCATAAACACCTCTTATCCTACATTTCAATCCTTTGCACCTGGCTCTGCCCCTTACCTTCTGGGCTTTTACAATGGGGAGGTTACGATTTTTATGATGGGGAGGATCGGGCAAAGAATGGAAAACTGTCGAGAGGACCTGATCGAATACCGAAAACCTACGACTAATTATTGTTTGATGTCAAATTTACTGTTTGTTTGGGATACCGGGTTAGGCATGAGAAATATTCGTGTAATGTAGCCTAAAGACATTTTTCGTGTATTTAAAGAGTAACCCACTTAATGCAATTTGAACAGTCTCGTAGATTCTGCCTCTGTGTGGTTTCTATGATTTCTGTGTCCCTGCAGTAAATAAACCTTGGTCTTTGACGCCGCCATCGAGAAGCCCGTGTCTCTGTTTATTTGTGCACCGGGACAGGAGGAACTCAGGGGTCTTCGGGTGTTGTTTCCCTGACACCTCTGGACTCTTAAAAGTCCAGAACCTCACAGGCACTACCCTTGCACTTCTCCAATCACCCAGTCACAACTTATGCACTCCTGCAACCACCCAGGAACTACCACTACACTCATGTAACCACTCAGACATTACTTTTGCAATCATGCAATCACCCAGACACTAGCTATGCACTCATAGAATAACCCAGGCACTACTCTTGAACTGCTGCAATCATCCAGGCACTATCCATGCACTCCTCCAATCATCCAGACAGTACTCATGCACTTAAAAAATCACCTTGGCACTACCTACGCACTTAATGACCCAGGCACTACCACTACAGACATGCAACCACCCAGACATTACTCATCCACTCATGCAATCAGCCAGATATTACTTGTGCACTCCTCCTACACAATACCTCTGCACTCATGCAATCACTTAGGCATTACCCATGCACTCCTCCAATGACCCAGATATTACCCCTGCACTAATGCAATCACATAGGTACTACCTATGTACTCCTCCAATCAAACAGGCACTACTCATGCACTCATCCATGCATTCAGGCTCTACCCATGCACTCATCCAATCACTCAGGCAGTACCCATGTAGTCCTCCAATCACTCAGGCACTACTGTTGCACTCATCCATTCCCTCAAACACTAGCCATTCACTCACCCATGCACTCAGGCAGTACCCATGCAGTCCTCCAATCACTCAGGCACTACTATTGCACTCATTCATTCCCTCAAACACTAGCCATGCACTCATCCATGCACTTAGGCATCACCCATGTATTCCTTCATTCACCCTGGCAATATCCATGCACTCATCCATGCTCTCTGGCTCTACCCATGCACTCATTTAATCACTCAGACACTACTGTTGCACTCATCCATGTACTCAGGCACTACCCATGCACTCCACGAATCACTCAGGCACTACCCATGCACTCCTCTAATCACCCAGGCATTACTATTGCACTCATCCATTCCCAAAGACACTAGCCATGCATTCATCCATTCTCTCAAACACTACCCATACACTCATCCAATCACTCAGACACTACCCATGCACTCCTCCAATCATGCAGGCAGTTCCCATGCACCCAGGCACTACCCATGCACTCCTCCAATCACCCAGACACTACTTCTGCAGTCATGCAATCAGTCAGTTACAAGCTATACAGTCCTCCAATTACCTGGGCACTACGCCTGCAGTCATCCAATCACTTAGGCAGACTTTTTGCACTCATCCATTCCCTCAAGCAAAACCCATACACTTTTCTATGCACTCAAACTCTACCCATGCACTCATTTAATCACTCAGACACTACTCTTGCACTCATCCATTCCCTCAAACACCACACATGCACTCATCCATACACTCAGGAACTACCCATGCACTCCTTCAATCACCCAGGCACTACCCATGCACTCATCCACGGACACAGCCTGGGACACTGCAGGAGCCGGGCCTGGGGGTTGGCAGTCCCCAGGCCCATCGAGGGTTCCAGCAGGGGGGCTGCACGGCCCCCTCCCATCATTTAAGGTAGCCCCAGGGAGGTGGTGGCCCTGGGGCATGTGTGGGGGCTCGAGCCCTCCCACATCTTCTAAATTGCAAAAACAGAACCCCGGGGAGATGGCAGTCCCCAGGGCTGCAGGGGGATGGGTGCCCCCTGCAGTTTATTTTCTAAGCCCTGGGAAGGTGGCGGTCCCCAGGGCAGCATGGGGGGGATTGGGAACACCCCCCACTTTTTTTTACAGCCCCGGCAAGGTGGCGATCCTAGGGGCTGCGGGGGGTGCGTGCCCCCCACATACATTGTAATAAGCTCCAGGGAGCTGGTGGTCCCCGGGGCTGTGGGGGCCCCTACGGGTCCCTGCTATTATTCTTTTGGCAATGCCCCCCGGACCTGGCCCACCCGGGGGCCTCATTTAAATGAAGCGCGCGAGCCCACACTTCATTTTTTAAAACAATTTCTGCTGGATTCGTGACCCCAAAGCAAATTCTCCTGTGAATTATGAAAAGAAAAATGCTTTTTTTAGCCCTGGGGGTCCTTGTGGAACCCCCTGAGAAGGGCTAGGGGGTCAGGGTGATTCTAAAAAAATTAACTGTTTTCTTCTGACTCGGTTCTACTGAGTCACAAGATGGATGCCAACACTTCCTGGTTTGGAGTGCTGCCAGCCAAGTTATTGGGAAAACAAAAAACGCTTTTCCTATGGAAACTAGTTCCTAACTATAACTACCTACTGGTGACCACCAGTAGGTAATATTTTTATATAGATATGTATATATATATATATTGAATCCCATCATTCCTGAACCTCCTGGTGCGGCAAAAAGGAATGAGGCAAACTCCTCTTGGAGGCAACAGAAAATTATTTTTATTTTCTCTCAACTGCCTGCCATGACGCGTTTCGGAAGGAACGCCGGCCTTGATCACATATGGTAGGCTTTGCGGAAAGTTTCTTTTTTGAAATGCTGAACCCGTGTCACATGATCAGTTTGCATGGAAAACCGACTAAGTACTTTTGTACTACATGTAGATAGAAAAACATACTGGCAATATAGTGCACAATGGCGAAACCTAATATAAGACAGTTAATTCATTGTAAACAACTGAGGTTATACGGTGAGACACATGTATTATTACAATAAATAAATAAATTCACATTTAAATATATTTTATAAATAAATGAATAAATAAGTATATCCCTGTATAAGTACATGTAAAAAACGTAAGTAGATCCTTTATAATGGCATAAATGCAATATGACTACTTGGATGTGATAAGACTCCCATAAATATTGATGCATATATGTTGAGTGCATCACATCTATTCGACACAGTAAACAATCTAAAAAATAGATAAAAGTCTGTAAAAAACTACATGGTAAAACATCAACTGATCTCCTCCTAAAAGTGCAAAATACAACTATTATGTATAATATGCTACTAACATTAAAAAATCACGTCAGTGCAAAAATATTTAAAGTGCAATAAATGTGCAAATGTGCCCAAATCTAAAAAAAATATATACACAACAGTAACCTACAACAAATTATGTAGAAACTGCGAATATAAATGTAGGTGTCCTCGGATGTAATGAACAGAAAAAATTCTGATCATGTAAGTAATAAATATGTGGGTGCGAGGTAGACATGGTATGCGGTACAAATAAGTCAATAAATATATACATATGATGAGAAAGGCCCAGACCGAATATTCATTATGCTGAGAGTTGGGGAAGCAGAAGTCACAGTTCGTTTCACACTACAGATAGGTATGCATATCTTCAGTAGTGTTTAGACCAAAGGGGGCCTTAGAGTCAAGTTCTAGTATTAGACGGGTCTCCAATTGTCTCAACATGTTTTCTCTATTGCCACCCCGTCGTAATTTGGGGATGGCATCAATCACAAAATAAGTGAGACTTTGGAGGTCATTATTATGCATGTCTTTAAAACGACGAGCCACCGGATAGGTGGCATCGTTATTAACAATGGTTCACAAATGTTGGAGAATGCGGGCATGCACCTGGGGTTTGGTGCTGCCCCCATAGTTGAGGCCACAGGTACAGGTGAGAACATAGACAGCATATTCCGTCTGGCAAGTATAGTGCCCTTTGATCTGTATTTCTTTGGAACTAAAAGGAGAGGTGTATGGGGTGTGATTAGTACCAAATTTACAGGCCCTACACGAAGTACATTTGCAGAAGCCCTTCTTTGGTTGCAGCCAGGTGTTACTGGATATTATTCTCAGGGCTGATTTTAACTAGTTGGCTTCTCATAGAGACAGCACGTCTGTAAGTGATCGACGGTTTGTCGGGTAGGCAAGGTGCCAACACAGCATCTGTTCTCAAAATAGGCCAGTTTTTATTAATGATAGCCTTCAACTGTTTATGTTGCCTGTTAAATGTGGTGATAAGACGCGGAGCATTATCCTCATCTCCCTTATGTCCTATCTCAGAAGACCTGCTGACTGTGCCTAATAAAAATTCTCTAGTTCTGAGTGCCGCCTTACCACTGGCTTCCTTAAGTATAGACTCACTGTAGCCTCTAGCCTTAAATCTGGCTAATGCCTCTTGAGTACATTTGGTGAGTTCAACCTCGGTGCTGCAAATTCTTTTTTTAAATAGATAGATAGATAGATAGATAGATAGATAGATAGATAGATAGATAGATAGATAGATAGATAGATAGATAGATAGATAGATAGATAGATAGATAGATAGATAGATAGATAGATAGATAGATAGATAGATAGATAATCTATATATATATACTTGAAGATGAAGGATCACAAGAAAACAACAGCCAGCCAGGGCAAAAATCTGGATCCCAAAGGATACAATGAGTCACAAAGAAATAAAATATCCAAGAGAGAAGTGACTGAAATAGATAGATTCACCAAAGAACACAAATATATTTCCACTACAACGTTTCAGCTTCCACCTTCCTCAGGTAGTATAAGATGGTTTGCTCAGTGCCTGCACAGATGACACAGCTGAATTTTCAAAAAGCATCATGAGTGAAGATTCCATTTGGAATGCGGAATCAATGCAGTCCTGAGAGCTCTTTAGATATGCAGAAATCAGGTAGTGTTGTCATGTTGAACATTACTGACAAGGACTCTGTTTAATAGTTAGACAAAATCCAATGTAATTGTAAAGGCAAATTTTATCTCAATATAAAGGAGATGGTATTTTAGAAAAATCACCTTTTCCCCGCCTAAACCCTCTTAGACCTCTCTGTAAGTAATCCAACTGTCACTCTGCAGCTGATGGCTCCCCTGTAGTGAGGTGTGAATTTCTCAGAGGAAAGAGACAAATGACGTTCGGTGTGGGGAGGTATTGTTCTTCACTTGACAGGTTGACTGTGAACTTTGCCCAGGAACTTGCTGAACTTCAAACAAGGCCTACCATGCCACTCGCAGATGTAGTTCACACCTGTGCCTGCCCCCTCTTTTATCCTTGTAGTCAGGCTGGCACTAATCTCTGTTAAAATGGATGCTGTCCCAGAATAGGGTTCGAGTGACCACAGGGGAGGTGGTTTCAATTTCCATGCCACATGTCTAGGTGGGCACGGGAAGCTTTCACCACGGGAAGGAAAGGTTCTGCCATATTGGATTTGGGGAGAGAGGAGCACAGTGGGATAGCTTACACACAGGAAGTGCTGAAAAAGTGGGTTGGGCCATTCTTTGGGAAATGTTACCACAGATTAGGGGGTGGCCAGGAGTTGCTCCTACCCACAGGCTAGCACTGGATATAAATGTGGCATCCCGATTACCAGTATCAGAACACAGCTCGGCCTGACGAAGATTTAGAGGAGAACTGCCTTGCTGACAGGTGACCTGAGAAGACTGATCCAGCTTCCTTTTACCAAGTGCTTGAGTGAGTCCTTGCCTGGATGCTGGTTCTTAAAAGTATTTTGCTAATCATTTGCCTGGAGAACCAGCTAGACACTGGAACCAGCCTGCCAAGCCTATCAGAAGAGGGTGCATTGCTTCTGGAATAGAGTGTGCTGCAGATTCTGCTACAACATTCTCCACCGCAGCCAATCCATATCATAGGGACAGCCATCAAACAGCATCCAACATCAGATACTGTACATTAATATGGTTTAGGTTGTCAAGTAGTCCATATTATATCATGTCAAGAATAAGACATTAACAACAATTGCATAAACAATACAAAATATCCAAAATAAGTGCTCCATAATGGAAAGTTATTTAGGTTAAGTAAGTAAGAGACAAAGAAGGGCATTAAAAGAAATTGCAAAGAGAAGGTATCAGCATCAGAAACCCAGTTAAGGTATCTATCAAGAGAAAAAGAGTGATCAAGCATAAAGCATTTACACTTAGGCAGAGTAATTAAGCAGAGACGAAATAGGTACACTCAACTTGAAGTCAGGAAATCATCTCCAATCCAGTCTAAGGAACATTCAATAATTATCACCAAAGTCCTCTTTGCAACATCAATGTCTATTCCCACGGAGGAGCCTAGCGCGCAACCAAGATGGCCGCGTAGGTGCGAGGCTCCCGAGGACCTCCGCAACCTCCTACGTTTATCCTGTCTTCATCCTGCATCGGTTGAGGGGACTGTGTCGGTGAGCCTGAGCCGAGGTGGTACCCGTTTCCCGTTTTCGAATCGGACCCCGGGTGCCGGAGTGAGCACCGCCTGAAGTTTGCGGCCTACTTCTCTCCTGACCCCGGATTCGCGTTTGGGGGCGACCCAGTGGCAAAGTGAACAACAACGGCGGGCTGGGCCTGGCGAGTCGTGTACCCCACACTTTCACTTTCACTTTTGAGTCCCCCTGCCGTTATCGCAAGTGGGATCACGGCGCTCTTTGTGTTGGGGTGGCCTCGCTGGGCGACCCTGCCTGCTGTGGCCCGCTCTGCCGTCCTGGGGTGGCCCCCGGGGCTCGCGGCCTTGATTGCTTGGTCTCCATTGCGTGGCTGGTGCGGGTGCGAGACACGCGATGATGGCCACGAAGCAGGATGGGGATCAGTTGAAGGCCAAGTCGACCCGGCGTGGCACCGCACATCAGGCCAACATCATGGACCGCTACACCCTCCCGAAGGGGTCTCCCGGCGGATCGCACAAGTCCTCTGAGTGCCCCCCGGATGCCCCGGATTTGCCCACGGATCTGTCTCTGCACGACGTCATGGGCGCCATTGCTGAGATGAAGGCCTCAGTGGGCCAGCAGTTTGACACTCTAGCACACAAAATCGACGCGGTCCTCATTGATGTCAACCTTGTGAGAGCTGATCTCTCTAAGACTAACGACCGGGTCGACTCTTTGGCCCACACCGCGTCGGGCCTCACGACTGAGGTGGCGGCCCTTCAAACGGAGATGCACCGGCTCCGTCAGGCAAGTGCGCTCATGGATCGGCGCCTGGAGGACTCCGAGAGCCGGGCCCGGAGGAATAATATCCGTATCATCGGAGTACCCGAGGGACGGGAGGAGTCGGCGGCGGATCTCTTTGTGGAGGACCTGATCACTACCCATCTCCAGCCTCGAGGACTGAGTAAATTCTTTGCTGTGGAGAGGGCCCATAGAGTTCCCGGGGGCAGACCGAAGGTTGGAGCCCCTCCGCGGCCTCTTATTGCCCGTATTTTTAACTCTCGGGACAGGGATGCGATTTTGCAAGCTTCCAGACTGCAAGGGCCGATTAAGCTGGAGAACATGGAGGTGAACTTTTATCCCGACTTCACCCAAGCGGTCCAGAAGCAGAGACTGAGTTTCCTGGGCGTCAAGCGGCGGCTTCGAGGCATGAACTTAAAATACGCCATGCTCTTCCCGGCCAGGCTGCGGGTGGAGGTGGATGGTCGCACTCACTTTTTTGACCGTCCTGAAACGGCCGGGGACTGGCTGGACACTTTGTCTGGGGGTCATGATCGGGATGGCGGGGGGGGGGCGGCGGGAGGAGAGTGCCCACCGGACCGGGTCTGAGGTACTGATGCGGGGGCTCACTCCGGATGCTGCCACTTTCGGCCAAGCTTAGGGTCTATTGTCTGTCGTGTCTTGCCTCCCCTCCATTGGAGGTGGTGCGGGGTCTCGAGGGGGCGCTCTTTCCTCCTCTAGGGGGTCTTAGTAGTTTAAATTACACAGGGGCGACAGGCACACTGCAAGTTGGGGGGGCTGTCTGGGCTCATGCAGGGGTGCAGGGAGGGGGGAGTTTAGTTGGGGCGGTTGGGTTGGGGTGGGGTATTGTTCATTTGTACCACAAGGTAAACATATTGTTGTGCTATTCCTAAAGTGCTCACTGGGGGGCGATTGATCACTTTCGGTTATAATGGGGGGTAGGGGACTGAGTCTCTTGTCCTGGAATGTTAATGGACTGGGAGACAGGATAAAACGGGGGGTGGTCCTGCAGTTCCTGAAACGAATTTCACCTGATATAGTCTTTCTGCAGGAAACACACCTCATTGGAAACTCCTTTCGTGCTATGAATAGACGGGGCTACCGCCTTATGGCCCACTCGGGCTTCACGTCTGGTTCAAGGGGTGTGGGCATTATGGCTAAGACCTCGCTCCCGTTGGAAGTTGATGAGGTGCTCCATGATGACAGGGGACGGTACACGGTTCTGGTGGGTAGATTGGAGGGCAGAGTGATTGTTTTTGTTTCTGTTTATGTCCCGCCGGGGTTGCAAACGACTACTTTTGCGGATCTGGGGCGCCTCCTCCTTGGCCTTCCGGAGGGGATTCTAGTGGTTGGGGGGGATTTTAACGCTGTGGTTTCCGGAACTGAGGATCGTCACCCCCCTAGGGATCTCCCCCGTGCCCAAGCGTGGTTGTCCGGCCTCTTGGATACCTTGGGGCTGGTGGATTGCTGGCGTTTGAAACACCCTACGCAGATACAGTACACCTTTCATTCCGGGGCCCATGGCAGTCTTTCGAGGCTAGATTATGTCCTAATGCCAGCGGCGCATGCGGGGAGGGTCGGGGAGGTGCGCCATTTGGCGCGGGGTATTTCAGACCACTCCCTGCTCCTGTTGCACTTCGACATTGTCCCGAGGGGGGAGGGGAGGATGGTCCCGATTAATCCCTGGTACCTGCGTGACCCCACCATTCGCACAGAGTTGGTTAAATCCCTTAAGCGATATTTTGAAGATAATGTGGGGTCTGTGTCCTCGGCGGTCTCTCTGTGGGAGGCGTTCAAGACGGTCCTCCGGGGGGAGGCCCTGTCCCTTATTTCCCATTCCCGGAGGCGCGAGCAGGAGGAGGTGACCCGTATTGAAACTGAGATAACTGAGTTGGAGGGTGACTTGGAGTGTGGGGTGACGGAGGACAAATTGCATGCTCTCCAACTCAAGCAGGCGGACTACAAGGCCCTCGTCACGGAGGCAGCCAGGGGCCTCAGTAGGGAGCAACAGGGGAGACTGTATGATGTGGGTGATAAGGCTGGTAAACTGATTGCGTGGCTGGATAAAAAGGAGAGAGCGAGTCGAGTTGTTCCGTCGATTGAGCAATTGGATGGTGTGTGTGTCACTGACCCAGGAGAAATTGTCGATTGCTTTGCAGAATATTTCCGTGGGGTGTACTCCCCGGTATCTTCCCGCTCGGAAGAGGACTCCCATGCCTTACTTAAAGATATTGCGTTGCCTTCCCTTTCGGAGGAGGATAAAGCGTTGTTGGACGCGACCCCAACATCTGAGGAGATTGCCCTCGCCATACGCTCGGTCGCCTCCGGCAAGGCCATGGGTCCTAATGGCCTTCCCATCGAACTGTATAAACTACGACCGGATACGCTGGCGCCACATCTCCGTGCTATGTTCCTCGCGGCCCGCTCGGCGGGTTCCCTCCCGCTGGACCAGCGTCTGGCCACTATCGTGGTTATTCATAAGGAGGGGAGGCCGCGGGATCGGGTCACGTCCTACCGGCCCATTTCGCTGCTGAATGCGGAACCCAAAATTCTCGCCAAGGTGTTGGCTAATCGGCTGGTTGGCGTGGTGTGCAATCTGATTCACCAGGATCAGTCCGGCTTTATCCCTCATCGCAACACTGCGCTCAACCTGCGGCGTTTGCATGGGGTGCTCGCGCGGGTCCCGTTTATACGAGAGCCGGACATTTTGGCGTCCCTGGACGCCACTATGGCGTTCGACGCGCTTGAGTGGCCATATATTTGGGCGACACTGGCGAAGTTTGGTTTTGGCCCGGGATTCATCGGTTGGGTGAAATTGCTGTATTCCGGACCGCTGGCGCAGGTGGCGGTGAACGGTAGAGTGTCGGCTCCGTTTGAGCTGGGTAGGGGCACGCGGCAGGGCTGCCCGCTATCACCGCTCCTCTTCGCGCTTGCCTTGGAGCCCCTGGCGGAGTGGCTGCGGTGGCATCCTTCTATCCGTGGTCTCCGATGGACCCCCGAATATGAGGATCGCGTATCCCTTTACGCGGATGATATTCTCTTATACCTTGCCTCCCCGCGTAAATCACTGATTGTACTAGTTGATGTTTTGCACTCATTTGGCCGCAACTCCGGCTTAGTCATCAATTGGGCTAAATCTTGTGTGTATGTCCTTTCCGGGGAGGCTCCTATCCTTCCGCGGGGTTGTCCGATCCAGATCGCTCCGCAGGGATTTAAGTACCTGGGTATCTTCATTACCCTGGACGCGGAGGCCCGATATAAACAGAACTTGCTCCCCCCCCTCCAGCGCCTGAAGGATGACGTGGCGCGTTGGAGGCGCTTGCCGCTCTCACCGCTCGGCCGTGCGGCATTGTTTAAGATGATGTCGCTGCCACGTTTCCTGTACGCTTTACAGAATACGATGGACGTTGTCCCGGCGCGCTACTTTCGCGAGGTGGAGAGTCTGCAGCGACGCCTGTTCTGGGAGGGTAGGCCGCGTATCGCCCTTGCGAAGCTGACGCTCCCGTGGTACGACGGGGGGGTCGCCCTCCCAGACATCAAACGGTATTACTGGGCCTCCCAGCTGACTGCGATAAACCACGGCCTTTATGGGCCCACGCTTAACCCGGCCTTTGAAATGGATAAACTATTACTGCCGGGTGGCGACTATAATCGAGCGCTGTATTCTAGATCGCTTGACGCGCGTCTGACGGGCCCTACGCGGGTCGCGGTACGGGTGTGGCACGCGGCTAACTTGGCGATGGGGTGGAAGGACCGGTTGACCCGGGCGACGCCACTGTATGCATCGGAGCGGCTGGGCTCCCTGTGGACCTCGAAGGGCTTTGAGAAGTGGGACATGATAGGCATCAGCAAGGTGGGCGATCTCTGGACGAAGGGGGGATTTAAGACGTTCGAGGTGCTGCAGACGGAATTCCAGTTGCAGGACAGGGAGTACTTTCGATATATGCAGGTCCGTCACGCGCTGTGCTCCGTATTCCCGGATGTTGCCTCCATCCCGGAGTACTCCCCTCTGGAAGATAGAGTGCTAGATGGGCATTTGCCGGACGACACTATTTCATTAATCTACAAAAAGCTCATCAATGATCGCTCGGGACTGCTGACTGGCCTTCGTGAGGCGTGGGGGGCTGATGGACTGGAGCTGGATGACGAGGACTGGGTGTCTGCGGTGGCCTCCCCGAAAGAGGTGGCCATACCGGCTCGCCTTCGTTTCGTCCAGCTCAAGATACTCCATAGGGTCTATGTTACGGGGCCGGGTCTGATGCGTATGGGCTATGCCGTGGACGGGTTGTGTAAGCGTGGGTGTGGTGCTTTGGGGACCTTTCTCCATATTTTGTGGGAATGTCCGGAGGTGGCGCGATTCTGGCGTGGTGTGCATGCGGTTTTGCAGGCAGTCACGCATGTGACGCTGCTGCCCGAGGCGAGGAGATGTCTCCTAAATGTGTGGGAGCCAACTGACTACTCAGTGCCACAGACGTGGTGGGTGACTCTGGGATATATGGTGGCCAAGCGTGATATTGCGCAATTGTGGGGTTCCCAGAGGTTGCCAACTGTCTCGGCGTGGAAGGACAACATGGATTGGTGTATGTTTCGGGAAAAGGTAGTGTATGTTGCGAGAGGTAAGCCTGGGAAATGGGTGAAAGTGTGGGGCCCCTGGAACACCTACCGTGGGGGAATCTGTACCCCGCCGCTGACGCCTGATCTGTCACCGGCCCCGTCTCCTTAGCCTGCTTGTCTCCCTGGTTCTGGGCATTGAGTTCGCTTTGTCTCCGTCCCAACCTATCCCCCCCTTGCTCTTCCTGTGGATCGGTAGGGTCCCCCCCAGGGGAGCTCATGCTGCTACTTCGACTGTTGGTTGCCTTGTGGATTTGTTTTTTCGTTTCTTATATAAAAATGAAACCGTTGTGTGGGGTCCGGATGGTGTGGCTGCCGACGCTTCTTTCAACTCCTGTGACCTCTCTTCTGCCGCAGCGTGTGTTTTACTGCTTGTATTATATGCTCTTCCTGTTTGCTAGCGGCTTGCCTGAAGGTTGTAGGCCCATCTTTGTACACTTTTTTGGATTCTGTAATAAACGGTTTAAAAAAAAAAAAAAAAATGTCTATTCCCACAATTGTGGGCCAATCAAGTATCACAGTTCCCTAGGAGCAGGTGAACTACCCTCTTTCTCAGGGAAACACAAAGTTCCATGCATTACTACGTCCATGGATGTATCACTAAACAGGCTGTTGGGTACAACCAGCTTTTCCCACAATTCCACACTCCGATCAAGGCTCATCTTCATAGCTGAGAATCTCACTAGCAGTCATCTAATACAATAAACAAATCTATTCTCTAGCTAACAAAGAAATTTCAAAAACAACACCTGCAATGGGAAAATATAAAACTTGCAAAATTAGCATTGGTGAAATGTTAAGGCCTTGCAGCCCTTAAAAGTGAGCTATGATTCTTTTCAAATATGGCAGCCAAGAACAATCAGGTGAGCATGAGTTAAATAAATCTCACAGTTTGGTTAACTAGGGTACGGCTTACAATAGCTCAGTGCGGTCACCTATTGCAAATTTATGTAAATAATGCACACAGGTTAATACAGTCAAATAAACCTTTAGTTATAAATTGTGTAATCATGTAGAGCATCAAATTAGGCAGCTTTATCTCTAAGCCATATATTAAATTATGAAATTACTCAGTGTTTTTGTTTCATTGGTCAGAAATTTATTGAGATCATTTTAGTAGTACACTGGGACATAGAATTCAGTGTTGGGGCAGGTGAATTTATATTAATTGATATAGCTTGGAGTTTCCTCCTGCAGCATCACCACAGCTGCGCTGCCTGGAGAACGGCCAAGCCTGTGGTGCATCTGCCTGCCAGATTCTGACTTGAATCTATGGCGGTTGGGCAGTGCTCATGGTGGCGACTGTGTTCGGCTCATAGGAGAGCCTTATCAGCGGGTCGCCTCCGTGACAGAGCCTGCAACGCGTTCCTGCATTGTGTGACATGCACTATGTCATGCATGCCACACCATGCAATAACGGGGGTACAATTCCAGGGAGGCACAACATGTGCCCCTCTGCATGCACCCCCAGAAGCGGCAGGGGCCATGTTAGGGCCTCCTTACTTGCATGCCTGCCACCCCTTTGATGGCTGTCTCACTGCTATGAAATGGGCTTTGGAAATACAACTTGGAATATGCTCTGTGGTGCCAGTAGTCCTGGGGCAGTTGGAGCGCCACACTCAAAATATGGTGGGCAGCACCTCCAGTGGTGGCCAGACCAGCACCACGAGTATGGTGGTCCCAGGATCACCGTACTCGTAATTAGCCGCATAATCTTTATCAGGCAATGAGAGCATGGACTGGCTTGAGTAATTTTACTCTCTCAGTAGGACTGGCATTTTTCTTAGACTTGCAACTTTGCTCTAACAGTAGTACCAGTATTTTTCGCACATTCAGCCCAATAGCATCAGCCATCATGACGGGTCAGTGGGGGTAGTTGTAGGGGCATGTTTTTGATACATGTGAAAATGAGTCCCATTGGGTGTTTGTGCTCGTGTCTAAGGGCCTGATTTAAAGTTTGGTAGATAGGTTTGTCATCACAAACATCACAGATATCCTGTCTGTCTTATTATAAGTGCATTAGGAGAATGGGATATGGTAGATATTTATCGGGTCACTTGGACATGGTATTCATTATTGGGGGAGACGTCTCTATAATAATTTATCTAATTGGTGTCATGCAATGTTAGTGTTAGGGTTCCAATGATTTTGCTTTTCCAGTTTTACTGCTATTTTTTTATATTGTATATTCGACCCACCAGGAGCACTCATCTTGACTGGTAGGTGCACTAGTATTCACAGCCAGGTTTTTGAAGTACATCAAATGGGTATTTAATGGGTCCATTGTTCATCCATACTCATATCTACCTTTTTACTGTTTGAAATCGATTTGATGCTCTGACAGAGTTTCTTATTGTTTATTTTAAATTGTGATACTGCACAGTGTTTGATTGATGGGAAATTGGTTATGATCATTTTAGCAGGTTACTTTAGCATGGTATTCAGTGTTGGGGAAGATGTGTTTTTGTAATGAGTTGATGTTACTAATTTTATTCTACCAGTAGTGCTGCTATTTTTCTTTGCATGTTTCACCCACCAGCGGCAGCCATATTGACGGGTTGGCAATATACTGTTCAGTGCCAGTTTTAGAAGCGGGTGAAGCAAATATTCAGGAAAGAGGTAAAAACCTGGCTATTCACCTCCTGTTAGAACATCATTCTCGGTAGAATCCTGCTTTACATCTACTCAGCGCCAAGACGCCCATGGGCAATCGTGCGCTTTATAAATTCTCAAATCAAATCAATCAAATCAAATCAATCATATTCATTGATGGCCGCAAATTGTCTGTGCTCATAACTAGGACTCTACTGTTTGTAATCGACTCAATGCTATGACAGTGTTTTTTAGCCTTTTTATTTTAAATTCCTGAATTTAATGCGACTCAATCAAGGCATCCTATAAAAAAGCTCTAAAAGACTACCATAGGGACATAAAAGCAGCTATGAGAGCTCACTTTATAAATCGCATCCAGAATGCAGACCACTCCGGCCGCGAGGTTTTTAAAGTAGTCCAATCCTTTTTTAACCCCAAGGCGCGGGAGACTAAAGTAAACCCCACCCCAGCCATGTGTGTCAAAATAGCCAATCATTTTGAAAACAAAATTTTAAAAGTCTATGACTCCTTTGCTCCAGCAGAGCCTACTACGTCGTCGGACAAATCCCTAATTGCACCAGGGGCCCCTGGGCTTCTCAATTTTACGTGTAGAGAACAATGGGAGAGCTAGGGAAAAGGGGGGGAGGTACGTCCGTATCCCCTGGATGTAGATAAGTTTTGTCAAAGGTGGACGGACCCAATGTAGTGTGGTACGGTCACAGTGAAGCAGTGTTTGGGAACCCACAAGGTAGGTTAAAAGGCCCCTCACACACCAACCTGGTTGGTGTCATGCTTCATCATTGGGGCCCCAACCGGGTGGCCGAATGTCCCCCGGTTGTGCTGCGACGCCTGGCTACAGCGGAGCTGGTGTGGTGCAAAAGTGTGATGTAGTGATGATTAAAAACATATATCTCTGAGAATCCTTGCCATTAGAAGATTTATTATTGGCGGCTCAGGATATAGACTAAAAGGGTATGTGATGCAACTAATGAAGAAATAATTATCTGCTAGTTGGCTGTGTTGTGGGTCTACATGTTTCAGCTCACGTATAAAAATAAGGAGCTTTCGTCAGGACCAGTGTATAGTGAGTGGCAAAAGGTGAAGTGCCACGTGGTGAGTGAAAAATATTTAAAAAGGTTGTTTACCTACACACTCGCTAAGGTGTGTGGACACAGTGTCGGCACAATTGCGGACACTGCGGCGCAAACCTGTGGAAGAAAACAAGACAGCACAGAAAACATATATGAGAATTACACTTGGTGCCCTGGAATGCAGGCAACTATCAAATACATTCTTAAGTGCTGTGATAAATCAAACCTGTCTTCAGGAAACGTACCGTAGGTGACACACACACAATGGAGGTGTATCATGCTGCTAAGCGAAAAAACGGAGGCAAGACCATTAGAGATGCTAGGTAAGACGCGAAGCGCTTTGTGAACTAAGGGTGCCAGGTGGTAAATAACACGGCAATACTCCAGTGAGCAAATAGTGAATTGTACACAAATAGCGCCAGGTGAATATACCGGCAATGATCGTGAAACCTCAACATGAGGTATGTACACAGTGAGAGGCCCACTGAGGGCTAGTGAGATGAGGCTAAATGGAGCCAGGAAGCGCTAGAGGTTAAGGGTGGGCACAGTATGATGAAGAGGAACACAATGCGCAAAACAAGGAAGGGATAGGGATAATTACACTATGGCTGAGTGAGAGCGCTGTGCAGGAAACGGGAAGGGGGCGCTCCTTACAACAATTCTGTGGACAAAAGAAATAACATGTTAAAGAGCGAGGTAGGCTGGGAAGTAATGTTTCCCAGGGAGAGCGAGTAAAAGCCACCTTACTTGGTTGTGAAGCTACCATCGCCTGGCACCTACTGTGGTCTCCCGAAGTCCCGGATGCTGTGGGACCCATGGGAAAAGGAGATAAAATAGGGAGGTCCTCCATTGTGTACGTGCGTGTTTGCTTGTGAACTCGGGCCGGGCTGAGTATACCACGCATGCGTGTAGCAGTAGCGCGTGTCCGGCGCGCTTGCGCGAATGATGCCGGGGGGTTAAGAGGAAAAGCGCCTGCTCAAAGGAGCGAAGTAAGTACTACGCGCATGCGTAGGAGAAGGAAGGCGGGGATGGCATGGTAGGTGTGTCACTGAACATATGCATGCGCGGTGGTAAAAACATGTTGTAGAAATATGTAGAAAAAACGGAATATACATAAACATCTGATGCCAACCAAGTAGTTTGAGCCTGTAATTGAGAAAGTCAGGAAATTCTCAAACAGGTGAACGTGGTGGAGATGCTCAATGAAGTAAAAACATGTTATAGAAATATGTAGAAAAAAATGTGGAAAAAACCACGGAATATACATAAACATCTGATGCCAGCTAAGCAGTTTAAGCCTGTAATTGAGAAAGTCAGGAAATCCTCAAACTGAACCTTCGCATGCGCGGTGGTAGCAATACCGGAAGGCAAGATAAGCCGGTACTGAATTTAGTAGGGGCTGGGAGATGTGAGATGAGAGAAATGGGGGTGCTCATGATGGCAAAAACATGTTATAGATAAAGACCACGGATTAAGCATAAACCTGTGATTCCAACTCAGATTGTTTAAGCCTATTACAGAGATAAAATCAGGACTTTCTCAAACAGTTCCAGGGGATATTATCGTTCAAACCGATGATGTGGCTGGAAAGGCGATATATCCATCTTTGTTCCTTTTCCAGGAGGCGGGTCTGAATGTTGGGAAGGTTGTGGTCTAGGGCTTCGAGTATGACCCATCTCATATCGTTGGTCGTGTGGCCTTTTTCCAAGAAATGATTGGTCATTTTTGTAGTGTTTTTCTTGCAGCGTATTGTGCTGCGATATTCGCAAATGCGGGTTTTGATTTTGCGGGTGGTCATACCAATGTAGGTCAGATTGCACGGACATATGATCCGGTATACAACATTCTCTGTATTACAGTTGGTATGTTTGCGTAACTCCCATGTCCTTCCAGGTTCAAGATTCAGATATTTAGGTTGTCTCTGTGATGTGGCATACGCTGCAATTACCGCAGGGGTAGTGCCCTTTGATGTTAGGGAGGCCCCAGGCATTGTGCACCGTGTTGGAAGGTCTGGCGGGGAGACCCGGTCTGGTAGATACTATGGTGTCCTTGATGGATCTTGCTCTTTTTGTTGAGAGAAGGGGAGGTTCCCATTTCAGGTGGCCTGTGTTCAGGATCTTCCAGTTCTTCTTGATGATCTGGGAAACTTTGTTGGTCACCGTGTTATAAGTGGTAACACACGTGAGTGGAGGAGGGGTGGGTTCTCTGGGGTAGCTTTCCAGTAAGCCTTCACGGTTTTGGTTTCTGGCCCTCTTACTAGCGGTCTTGGTTATGTGCTTCGGGTAGCCGCATTGGTGCAGCTTATGGCAAAGGTCTTTGGCTTGCATTTTATAGTCTCTAGGGTCACTGCAGTTTCTGCGGAGTCGCAGAAATTGGCCATACGGGAGGTTTTCACGGAGGGCTCTGGGGTGAAAACTGGAAAAATGCAGGAGGGAGTTACGGGCAGTAGGTTTGAAATGTGTCTTACTCATGAGTCCTCCTGAAACTGCTTGGATGTCAAGGTCTAGAAAAGTGGTTTGGTGTCTGTCAAAACTATGTGTGAAACGTAGGTTAGGGTCACATGTGTTTAGCCAGTCACAAAAGGTGGTGAGTGATTCGCTCGATCCTTCCCAGATAAGGAGGATATCATCAATGTAGCGTTTTTAGAACTTGACTTGTGGGATACGTGGCTGGTTGTTACTGAGCAGGTGTTTGGTCTGGAAGTTGAAGACATATAGGCCCGCTATGCTGGGAGCGAAAACGCTCCCCATCGATGTACCATACTTCTGGAGATAGAGCTTGCCCTCGTATTCGAAGTAATTCTCTTTGAGTGCGAGGGTCGCGCACTTCAGTACGAATGAGGGAGGTGTGTGGTATTGCCAATCAGCCTCATTGAGGGCTTCTTCTAATACTCGTAGAGTGTCATCTTGGGGGAGGCTGGTGTACAGACTTTCTACATCTAGTGATACCAGAAAGGAGATGTTAGGGTCGTAGTGTATGTTAGCTAGGAGTCCTAGAAGGTCTTTGGTATCTTTGAGATACGTGCTGGTAGACTGGACCAGGGGTTGTAAGAAGTGGTCGCAGAAACGTGAAAGGGGTTCCAACAGGGACCCGATGCCTGAAACGATAGGGCGAGCAGGGGGAGGGATCTTGTTCTTATGAATTTTGGGAACAGTATAAAAGTATGGTATTTTCCCTTTTGTAGTAGTAAGGAATTTGGCCTCGCTTTTCGAAATCTGGCCATTCTGTTCCGCTTCTCCCACTAGGGTTTGGATGTTCGTTTTTAGGGAGATGCTAGGGTCTTGTGTGAGCCGTTCATAGTTCTTCTTCATGAACGGCTATGCCAGCGTCTACTCAATGACACGAAGATGACACTCTACGAGTATTAGAAGAAGCCCTCAATGAGGCTGATTGGCAATACCACATGCCTCCCTCATTCGTACTGAAGTGCGCGACCCTCGCACTCAAAGAGAATTACTTTGAATACGAGGGCAAGCTCTATCTCCAGAAGTATGGTACATCGATGGGGAGCGTTTTCGCTCCCAGCATAGCGGGCCTATATGTCTTCAACTTTGAGACCAAACACCTGCTCAGTAACAACCAGCCACGTATCCCACAAATCAAGTTCTACAAACGCTACATTGATGATATCCTCCTTATCTGGGAAGGATTGAGCGAATCACTCACCACCTTTTGTGACTGGCTAAACACGTGTGACCCTAACCTACGTTTCACACACAGTTTTGACAGACACCAAACCACTTTTCTAGACCTTGACATCCAAGCAGTTTCAGGAGGACTCATGAGTAAGACACATTTCAAACCTACTGCCCGTAACTCCCTCCTGCATTTTTCCAGTTTTCACCCCAGAGCCCTCCGTGAAAACCTCCCGTATGGCCAATTTCTGTGACTCCGCAGAAACTGCAGTGACCCTAGAGACTATAAAATGCAAGCCAAAGACCTTTGCCATAAGCTGCACCAACGCGGCTACCCGAAGCACATAACCAAGTCCGCTAGTAAGAGGGCCAGAAACCAAAACCGTGAAGGCTTACTGGAAACCTACCCCAGAGAACCCACCCCTCCTCCACTCACGTGTGTTACCACTTATAACACGGTGACCAACAAAGTTTCCCAGATCATCAAGAAGAACTGGAAGTTCCTGAACACAGGCCACCTGAAATGGGAACCTCCCCTTCTCTCAACAAAAAGAGCAAGATCCATCAAGGACACCATAGTATCTACCAGACCGGGTCTCCCCGCCAGACCTTCCAACACGGTGCTCAACGCCTGGGGCCTCCCTAACATCAAAGGGCACTACCCCTGCGGTAATTGCAGCGTATGCCACATCACAGAGACAACCAAATATCTGAATCTTGAACCTGGAAGGACATGGGAGTTACGCAAACATACCAACTGTAATACAGAGAATGTTGTATACCGGATCATATGTCCGTGCAATCTGACCTACATTGGTATGACCACCCGCAAAATCAAAACCCGCATTTGTGAACATCGCAGCACAATACGCTGCAAGAAAAACACTACAAAAATGACCAATCATTTCTTGGAAAAAGGCCACACGACCAACGATATGAGATGGGTCATACTCGAAGCCCTAGACCACAACCTTCCCAACATTCAGACCAACCTCCTGGAACAGGAACAAAGATGGATATATCGCCTTTCCAGCCACATCATCGGTTTGAACGATAATATCCCCTGGAACTGTTTGAGAAAGTCCTGATTTTATCTCTGTAATAGGCTTAAACAATCTGAGTTGGAATCACAGGTTTATGCTTAATCCGTGGTCTTTATCTATAACATGTTTTTGCCATCATGAGCACCCCCATTTCTCTCATCTCACATCTCCCAGCCCCTACTAAATTCAGTACCGGCTTATCTTGCCTTCTGGTATTGCTACCACCGCGCATGCGCAGGTTCAGTTTAAGGATTTCCTGACTTTCTCAATGACAGGCTTAAACTGCTTAGCTGGCATCAGATGTTTATGTATATTCCGTGGTTTTTTCCACATTTTTTTCTACATATTTCTATAACATGTTTTTACTTCATTGAGCATCTCCACCTCGTTCACCTGTTTGAGAATTTCCTGACTTTCTCAATTACAGGCTCAAACTACTTGGTTGGCATCAGATGTTTATGTATATTCCGTTTTTTCTACATATTTCTACAACATGTTTTTACCACCGCGCATGCATAGGTTCAGTGACACACCTACCATGCCCTCCCCGCCTTCCTTCTCCTACGCATGCGCGTAGTACTTACTTCGCTCCTTTGAGCAGGCGCTTTTCCTCTTAACCCCCCGGCATCATTCGCGCAAGCGCGCCGGACACGCGCTACTCCTACACGCATGCGTGGTATACTCAGCCCGGCCCGAGTTCACAAGCAAACACGCACGTACACAATGGAGGACCTCCCTATTTTATCTCCTTTTCCAATGGGTCCCACAGCATCCGGGACTTCGGGAGACCACAGTAGGTGCCAGGCGATGGTAGCTTCACAACCAAGTAAGGTGGCTTTTACTCGCTCTCCCTGGGAAACATTACTTCCCAGCCTACCTCGCTCTTTAACATGTTATTTCTTTTGTCCACAGAATTGTTGTAAGGAGCGCCCCCTTCCCGTTTCCTGCACAGCGCTCTCACTCAGCCATAGTGTAATTATCCCTATCCCTTCCTTGTTTTGCGCATTGTGTTCCTTTTCATCACACTGTGCCCACGCTTAACCTCTAGCGCTTCCTGGCTCCATTTAGCCTCATCTCACTAGCACTCAGTGGGCCTCTCACTGTGTACATACCTCATGTTGAGGTTTCACGATCATTGCCGGTATATTCACCTAGCGCTATTTGTGTACAATTCACTATTTGCTCACTGGAGTATTGCCGTGTTATTTACCACCTGGCACCCCTAGTTCACAAAGCGCTTCGCGTCTTACCTAGCATCTCTAATGGTCTTGCCTCCGTTTTTTCGCTTAGCAGCATGATACACCTCCATTGTGTGTGTGTCACCTACGGTACATTTCCTGAAGACAGGTTTGATTTATCACAGCACTTAAGAATGTATTTGATAGTTGCCTGCATTCCAGGGCACCAAGTGTAATTCTCATATGTGTTTTCTGTGCTGTCTTGTTTTCTTCCACAGGTTTGCGCCGCAGTGTCCGCAATTGTGCCGACACTGTGTCCACACACCTTAGCGAGTGTGTAGGTAAACAACTTTTTAAATATTTTTCACTCACCACTTCACCTTTTGCCACTCACTATACACTGGTCCTGACGAAAGCTCCTTATTTTTATACGTGAGCTGAAACATGTAGACCCACAACACAGCCAACTAGCAGATAATTAGTTCTTCATTAGTTGCATCACATACCCTTTTAGTCTATATCCTGAGCCGCCAATAATACATCTTCTAATGGCAAGGATTCTCAGAGATATATGTTTTTAATCATCACTACATCACACTTTTGCACCACACCAGCTCCGCTGTAGCCAGGCGTCGCAGCACAACCGGGGGGCCTTCGGCCACCCGGTTGGGGCCCCAATGATGAAGCATGACACCAACCAGGTTGGTGTGTGAGGGGCCTTTTAACCTACCTTGTGGGTTCCCAAACACTGCTTCACTGTGACCGTACCACACTACATTGGGTCCGTCCACCTTTGACAAAACTCTTCTCAATTTTACCCCACTACAATCTCTGGATGCTTTAACTGCTATCCAGAGATGTCGCTCAGGCGCTCCCGACGATCCCTGCCCACCAAAACTTTGGAAAACAATAGCTAACCCTTTGGTGGATTCACTATTGCAGTTATGGAACTCCTCGCTGGACACGGGCATTTTCCCAGATTCATGGAAACATACAACTCTACTGCCATTAAAAAAGAAACCTAATGGCGACCCAGACGATCTCAGCAATCTCCGTCCCATTTCCCTACTCTCAGCCCCAGGCAAAATGTGCTCTTTAGGCGGAAAGCCGAGAGCTTTTTTAACTTATTCTACAACTTAAAAAACTTTATTGTCACTTTACCTGTGTGCACTTGCTTCTTGGCTTCTTTGATTTCCTGCGCAGCCGAGTTATCGCTGCCGCAGCCCCCACAAGCTTTTCCCGCCGCCAGCTCGGCGAGGACCGAGGCCACGCCCCCTTGCGAGGCCACGCCCCCCTGCGAAGCCACGCCCCCACGCCACCCTTCAAAAGCGCTGATTGCTAGTGCTCGCAGCCCAGACAGACTGTGCTCTTGAGGCGGAAAGCCGAGAGCTTTTTTAACTTGTTCTACAACTTATTTTTAAAAAACTTTATTGTCACTTTATCTGTGTGCACTTGCTTCTTGGCTTCTTTGATTTCCTGCGCAGCCGAGTTTCGCTGCCGCAGCCCCCACAAGCTTTTCCCGCCGCCAGCTCGGCGAGGACCGAGGCCACGCCCCCTTGTGAGGCCACGCCCCCCACGCCATCCTTTCACTCCCAATAAATAATGTGCATCTCTCGGACGCGCAGCGGACGAGCGCAGCGGGCGCGCCGTCTGCGCGCCGAAGGCGCGCCTAAGGCGAGCCTAAGGCGAGCCTAAGGCGAGCCCGTCTGCGCCCGTCCGCGCCAGACCGAGCCATAGGGCATGGCACTCTGTTCCGCCCATCACTTATTCAGCCCAATCCCTTAGGGATCTTCAATATCCCGCATTTACCGCTCCCCCTACCGCCATCCGACGTACAACTGCCCTTGGCATCTCGCGCCATAACCAACTCTGCTTAGATGGACATCTACCCCCAGGTACGCCTAGCAGGAGCTCTACTTCAATCAGGGTACTCTACCTAAACACCCGCTCGCTAGTGAAACACTCCGAGGACATTTTTGTTCTCCTGTCTAACTCCAACCCCGACCTGCTCTTGCTTACGGAGACCTGGCTAACCTCCGAGGCTCTCCCTGATATCCTGGCAGCCCTCCCCCCTGATTACTACATTCTCCATACCGACCGCCCTGACGACCGGCCAGGGGGAGGGGTGGCAGCCATTATATCTAAACGTCTTACCTCTATCTCCTCTAATTCCCTTGTCTTACCGTGGGTTGAGAATTTACTTTTTAGTGTACAAACCGACACTGGCACCCTCACCTTTCTCCCCACTCTATGCCCTCCTTCCCCTTCATCCTGAGTGAACAACTATCCGCGTTATTAACAGTGCACTCTGACTTCGCCATTTTCGGTGACCTAAATTATTGGTTCAACAACCCCAATGCTGGCCCTCACGCCACTGAGCTCTTTGAGACTCTTGCGAACCTGAACCTCACTCAGCATGTCTCTCATCCTACCCATATCAAGGGCCATATTTTAGACCAGATTTGGTCCTGTAATCTGGCCCTGTCTTCACCAGCTATTCTCCCCTGTACCTGGTCTGACCACCACTTGGTGGATACTACCATCACAGTCACCGGCCAGACTTTCACTCCCCTAATGGCCGGGGGACAGTCACGAAAATGGAACACCTATGATGCCCAGGGCTTTCTTTCCGCCCTTATCGAAACTTGTCCCGATCCTCACCCTTCCAGCGACATCGATCATCTGGAACAGGAAATAGGTTCCTGGCTGGAGTCCGCCAGCGACCAGTTCGCCCCCCTGGTCACTTTCCCTTGTACCAGGCATCGGTACTCTCACAGGTGGTTCTCCGACGACCTTAAGACTCTGAAATTAAAAACTCGCCAGTCAGAACGCACTTGGAGGCGCGACTATTCTGACTCAGCCAGACAGGCCTGCCTGGCCACACGTAATAACTATAAATCTGCTATTAGGTCAGAAAAAATGGAACACTTCTCCAATAGGATTGCTTCAGCTACAAATAAATCCAAGGAAGTGTTCAGAGTTCTAAACGAGCTAACCACTGATGAAAGATCTGTTCCGGCTCAGACCCCTACTCAGGCCACCTGTGATATTTTGAACTCCTTTTTTTGGGAAAAAGTCATCAAAATTAAAAAATCTATCCCTCCCCCCCCCCAGCTTCCTCCTCTGGACCCTTCCCTCAATAACACCTTGACCTTCCCTTCCTTTCCTGTCTTAGACACGACCTCCTTAGCGGAACTTGCCACCCGTGTGAAATCGGGCTCCCCTAATGATTGCTGCCCTCCCTATGTTCTGCGTAGCATCTGCCTTAATCTGCCAGATAGCATCTTACACTTACTCAATAGATCACTCACCAGTGGCAGTGTCCCCACCTCTTTTAAGGAGGCCATCTTAGTGCCCCTTCTTAAGAAGTCGGGTGCTGACCCTGCCGAGCCATCGAACTATCGTCCCATCTCCCTCCTTCCCTATTTCTCTAAAATCTTGGAGGCCCATGTCACCCGCTGCCTATCAAACTTTGTTGAATCTTTCCAGTACCTCGAGCCTAACCAGGCGGGCTTCCGACCTGCCCACTCGACCGAGGCGGTCATTCTGGCAGTTCTTGATACTCTCAGGAGCAACGCTGACGTCGGGAATCCCCAAGCCCTCGTCCTTCTGGATCTGTCCGCCGCGTTCGACACGGTGGACCATAACATCCTTCTCCACCGTGTCGGGCAGGCTGGCATCCGAGGCCCTGCTCTCGAATGGGTCAGATCCTTCCTTACTGGAAGAACACAGGCAGTTCGCCTGGGCCCTTACACGGCCAAAAAATCTTCTACGCCCTGTGGAGTCCCCCAGGGCTCCTCCCTCTCTCCGCTTCTATTTAACTTGTATCTCCGGCCACTGATTCAATCCCTCCTCAAATGGGACATCACAATCTTCAATTATGCTGATGATTTGCAGCTCGTTTTCTCACTTAACTCCCCAGTAGCTATCAATACGTTCCACGCAGTAATGATCCACATACAACTCTGGATGGACCAGAATCAATTAAAATTGAACCCAGGAAAAACTGAGCTCCTTCTCCCCGGCCTAAGCCACACCCATTGGGGCCCTCAGTTCTGGCCGCCGGAGCTTGGTTCCCCTCCTACCCCAGCTAAAACAATAAAAAGTCTGGGTGTAATTATCGACGTTGAACTTTCCCTCAAAGCCCAAGTTGGAGCGGTAATTTCATCATGCATGTTCCAACTTCGGAGGATTCGTAAAGTCCGTCACCTTCTCCCCTCTGCGGCACTCACTCAATCTGTCACCTCACTTGTACTCTCTCGTCTTGATTTTTCCAACTCTATTTACCACGGTCTCCCACTCTATCTGCTTAACCGCCTTCAGGTCGTACAAAATCAGGCAGCCCGCTTGATCCACGGATTACCTAGATGGCAATCCGCTAAACCCCTGCTTCACAGCCTCCATTGGCTCCCAATGAATCAAAGGGTCGCCTTTAAGGTGGCATGTCTCACCTTTAAATGTCTTCACTGCCCCAGTCCAGGGTTTCTCAACTCCCTCATCCGACCCTACCGCCCCACACGCAATTTTCGTTCTGCCCGCAATGACTTACTAATTATCCCTAAAAACAAAACCAAGAAATTTGGTGGTCGCCGCTTCTCTCATTTGGCCCCACTTTTTGGAACTCCCTCCCTCTGTCTATCAAATCTTCCCTCTCTCTTCTTTCATTCAGAAAACTCTTAAAGACCCATCTCTTCCCACCCCTATGTTAGGTTGCTCTGTATTCCGTTTTCTTCTTCCCTGTCTAGCAGCGCCAGGAAGCTTCGGCGTTAGTGCGCTTTACAAATGGCACCTAACATAACATAACATAACAAATGTTGGAGAAACTGGTGCAGCACCAATTGACCTCTTTCATCGAGCTTAGAGGGGCCTTACATGACACACAATCAGGTTTTAGAGCCGGTTTCAGTACAGAAACCGCGCTCCTTGAGGTTGCTGAGTCAGTTAGGTGGGCAATGGACTTAGGCGATTCGGCGATGCTGGTGCTACTGGACCTGTCTGCGGCGTTTGATACCGTGGACCATTCTATACTGATCCAGAGGTTACATGCCGCAGGCATTGGGGGTAAGGTTCTAGCCTGGCTGACATCCTATATGAGCGGCCGCACGCAGAGGGTCGCCCTTAAGCCATTTGAGTCTGACCCGAGACATCTCTGGTGTGGTGTTCCACAGGGTTCTGCCCTGAGCCCCCTACTCTTCAACCTATATCTCGCGCCGCTCTTATCTTTGATCGCCAATTGGGGTGTTAAAGCGATCTCCTATGCTGATGACACCCAGCTGTTTTTCTCTTTTAAAGAGCCGTCGGCGGAGGCCTTTATGAACTTTAAAGGCTGCCTACGGGATATTGCGGTCTGGATGAACTCAAACAAACTCAAACTGAATGCGGGGAAGACCGAGGTTTTGTTCTTCGGTCAGGGCGGTGCCCCTGATGCAGAGCTGTGGTGGCCAGTGGAAATGGGTCCACCGCCCTCCCCCGCTAAATGCATCCGGAATTTAGGGGTGAGATGGGAGACAGATCTCTCCCTCTCAGCTCAAATCCAGCAAGTCTCTGCAACTTGCTTTAGTAAATTAAAAAACCTAAGGAAAATTCTGCACTGCTTACCTGAAGACTGCCGTAAAACGGTAGTTCATGCAACAGTCACTTCGAGGCTGGACTATGCAAATGCCCTGTACCTTGGCCTTCCTAAATATGCGATTCATCGACTCCAGATAATACAGAATGCGGCTGCGAGACTGGTCTGCCGCCTGCCTTTTCGAGACCATGTCTCTCCGCATCTTCTGAGACTACACTGGCTGCCAGTAGAGAAGAGAATCATTTTTAAGGCTATGACCCTGACCTACAGGGCTCTAAGTGGTAGGTGCCCGAGCTATCTGGAAGACGGACTACGCCCCTACAAACAGTCCCGCGCACTACGTTCTAACGCCCAAAATCTGCTCCACTCTTTCCACTTTAGGAAAGCCCGTCTGGGGGGTAGAACCTTCTCGGTTAGAGCGGCCACATTGTGGAACTCCCTGCCAGGTCACCTTCGCCTGGCTAACACAGAACTTGTTTTCCGGAAAGCCCTAAAGACCTGGCTGTTCAAGTCAGACTAAGATAACAGGGGTGGATGTTGACCTTTCTTTGCCTGTGCTATTGCCTGATGTTTTCAGCGCCGAGATGCCCCTGTTCGGGGTAGCTGTCGCGCTTTATAAGCTGCTGTATTATTATTATTATTATTAATTTCTTAGAATTTTTATCTTTTTGGTGAAAAATTAGTTGTGAACATTGTAGTGGGTCACTAGTACTTATTGTTGGTGAAGACATATTTTTAGAAAATTATATAACTTTTTCACGCAGTGGGAGAGTGGGCAAGACTGAGTAATTTTACTTTACCAGTAGTACCACCATTTTTCTTTGCACAAGGTATCACTGGCATCCATCTTGACAGGTTAAAAGGTGGTCCTTCTAGCTATTGGGAGCCAGGGTAATTAAAATAGTCAGCTATATGTATGCTGCACAAATGTAGCTAAAAGGTATTGAAGCCCTACATAGATTCCAAGTTAATGGCACAATTGAAGAGTTACTAGGGGGGGTTGAGAGATAAAGTGGACTGTTACTGTGTAGTAATGGGCATTTCTTCTTGAAGCAAGCGGACTCACCTGGCAAAACGCTGCAGTCTTTTCACGGGACGCCCACGCTGTGTGTCTCCCTCGCCGCCACTCACCTTCGTTGGCCGCAGTTGGGGGAGACTACAGCTCCCGTCATCCTCTGCTCCTGGCTTCCGCCTTCCGCATTCCTTCCTGTCACCAGCGCGCCCGGAGGCGCTACATAAACGAGAGGCTCCCTCCGCGTCGCGGGACGCGCGCGGACGGCGCCGGGCTAAGCCCGGGCAAAGGGCGGGCCCTCTGTGGCCCTCAGAGGACCGAGTGAGGCCGGGACGGGCCACGTTACTAAGGTGTCAGGTATTCATCTTAGATTAGCAGGACCTGGTGAACTGTACTGTCCCACGAACTGAGGTGTCATTTTGCAGGATAAGAAAATGCTTGATGTTTTTTAATTGTATTATTTTGGCTAACTCTTATTTTGTGTAGGCGTTATCACAGCCTGGTATTGTTTAATTACATTTTTTACATATCCCGAGGTATCCATGAACATGTCGAAATCCACGTCAGGAAACAAATCTTCCACTGCTACAACACTAGATAATTATTTAGTAAAAGTCGTTACTAAAATAAATAGTGAAAGACGCAAATCCCTAGGCCAGGGCTCCACTCCCACCACCATTTCCCCTTTACTGATCAGTACGCCCACTACATTATCACCGCCATTTCATGGTTGCAGTATTGAAAATCACGGCCCGGCAACGCTGGTAGATCTAACTCCTCTTTCTTCCGATTTAGAGTTGATAGAAGCTAATATGGACGTCCCAAAAGACATTAATGAGGCTCCATTAGAGGAGTCTTTGGTTCCGGTAATCCAGAGAGTCCTGAGACTCCGTAAACACATACAATCTAAACGGGGAGGTGGTCGAAGTAGTCATAAAAAAATAGGCCCTGTGCCCATAACTGGGGATACCTTGAGGGAAGTTCCACCAAATAACCCCAAAACAATAATAGATCCTGACCAATTAGACTGTCTGGTTGGCATTATGGAGGCTAAAATTCTTAAGATAGTCGAACCCATAGTAACTAAAATTGGTGAACTATCGGCAGAAATTGAAAGTCTACGAAACCTTCTGGGTCCTCGCAGTGATTCATCTGTAAAAGCTAGTACTGCAGCTGGGGGTACTTGCGGAACCATTGAGTCACACAAGTCCCCCAAGGAAGCATCAAATCCAGCCGAATCCCCAGATGTTGTACCCATGACAGTAGTAAATAAAACCACACCTTTAGACATTTGCCCAAAGAGCAAGAGGGACACCAGGATTATGCGCACGGTGGGTGCACAACCAGATTTACCCCCTGAGTGTGCCTCTTTTGTGGCAGTGTTGACTAATGTCCCACCCTTACTGGACGGTGACTTGATAAATAAATCAGAATCCCACGAATCAATCTGTTTCGTGGTTAAATAAACAGTGTGGGTTCCCTGTACAATTATCACATCAGATATTAACTACCAGGAGAGTCTCATGGATAGGGCACTCACGCAAGAACACTGTGTCATAATAAACTTCAGTAATCCATTCTTAGTTAATAATGCTCTATTAAGAGCTTCCTTGCTCCCACATACTGACCAGGGTATTACTCTCCGCCCACTGGGATATTTGTATAGGTATCAAACAAAGCAATCTATTAATGATCCCTCTAGGGGCAGAGTATTCAGCACTGAAGGGCAGTTTCTCCATGGTGTTGCTACATCTAATCGTTTTCAACCTCTGAGTGACTTAGACTCAAATGATTGACTTGATTTGGATTGGGATCCTCCTATATCCATTACGGAAGCTCCCTTTCTGACCATGGAGGAGGACCAGGGGATAAATGAAATCCAATTATGTACGGGCTGAGGGCACCCTAAATGTTATGACTATAGAGAGGAATGTTAATGATGGAAATATGGATAGCTCAGTTGGAGTGCCATCCCAGCTTTTAGGTACGAGGGTCCTTAGCTGGAATATAGCCGGGCTTAACAGTAAAGCACAAGATCCCCTGTGGAGGGACTGCTTATTAGGTTGTGAAATTATTGGGCTACAAGAGACCTGGGACACGAAAAATACCTTTTTGTTGGATGGGTATTCTGCTTTCTGGTCAACTGCGGTGGCCTCTTGTAGGGGGAGGGCAAAAGGCGGACTCTTAACCCTCATCTCATTGAAACTTGAGGGTACCTATGGTAAAGTGGAGACAGGTTCGCCTTATTGCCTCGCAGTGGAAATTCAAACTATCTCAAACGGGAACTGGCTTATTGTCAATTTTTATAATTCTTTTGCCAAGAGTACGGCAAATGAACATTTAGTCAGTCTATATGATTTCTTGGAAACGTATAATGATAATAATAAGAATCCCTATTCGGTTATAGTGCTTGGTGATTTTAATGTTCATCGTTGTGTCAGCAATTGTTTTGAGTGGGACAGTTTAGGTCCATCAAACCAAGAAAATACTCATTTTGAACATACCCCGCAGGGCATGTACCTAGAGGAGCTCCTCGCTGAAAATGCTTTGGTCTATCCCGCTAATCATACAGTTGATATCCCAACATACAAAGGAAGTGGCTTGGGCTCTACTATTGATTATATTTTTGTAAGTACAATTCTAGTAGACAGTGTGAGTCAGTACAAGGTCAATTGGTCTACTTATGGTGATCATAATTCTGTCCAGGTGACCTTGTCTGACGACTTAAGGAAAAGAGAACTTGACACTCTCGCTGCTGGAATTTTGAATGTAAGGCCCACTGACCAAACACGTCGTCTCAAATGGTGCCAAGGACTTCAATGAAAATTTGTTGGGAAAGGTTGGGGTGAAATGTCTACCTGTTTGAAAGACGGGATCACTGGCCATGAGATCCTGGCAGCCTATGGCAAAATTTGTTCCCAGGTCAATAGTGACCTTAAAAAAGTATGGAAGGGGCAACCCATGAATGGGGAGAAATGGTTTGATCACAATTGCTCAATAGCCCAACGGGAGTTAATGAGAGCATTGAAAGCAGTCCCATCTGACAAAGCGGAAATCGCTGTACTTAGGAAAGCTTATAAAAAGGCTCAGAGTAAGCGTAAAAATGAAATCAGGGAGGAAGCATGGAATGAACTTTTATCTATAGATGTAATTAAAAATAGTGCCAAATTTTGGTCCGTGGTCAATAAGCCTTTTTTTCATGGCAAAAGTAATAATGAGCTTGACTGCGGTATTCAAGAAAAAAAATGGTTTAGTCATTTTAAACAGGTGTATGATGGAGATGGGATAAGGGTGGCCCCTACTCTAAACTTGGAGAACTATACTTTGTCCTTTACAGAACTAGAAGTTACACATGCCATCATGCAAATGACAAGTAATAAGGCTCCGGGACCCGATGGAGTCCCGGCAGACCTTTTCAAATCAGATATAAAAACTTGGTCCAAAATTTTATTTATTGTCTTTGTTAATGCCTGTCAATTGGGTCTTCCTCCCACTTGGGCGAAATCGGTTATAATACCCATATATAAAAAAGGCGACAGAGGTGACCCGAGTTGCTATCGCCCAATATCCCTAATAGATTCTTCTGTGAAAGTACTGGGTAGGGTGGTCCTTGCACAACTGACTGGTTGGTTAGAGGAATCAGGAACACTCTCCATGGCTCAGTACGGATTCAGAAAAGGGATGGGTACCATAGACCAATGTCTGAACCTGCAACTATTAATAGGCAAATACACGGTGGCCAAGAAGGGAGTCTTATTGGTAGCCTTTCTGGACCTGTCATCGGCCTTTGACCGTGTAAATAGGTCAAAACTGTGGTCCTTGCTCCTATCCTATGGAGTAGACAAAAACATCGTCTACTTCTTAGCTGATTTACATAGGGACTTATCGGCCAAAGTCCGGTATGACCAATTGGGCAACTGTACAGAAGACATACCCATATCTAATGGAGTTATTTATTTATTTATTTATTTTAGGAAATTTGTTAAGCGCACGAATACCCAAGAGTGTCTTGGCGCTGAGTGTTCACTAAAGATGTCCATGAGTAGTTATTGTGTGTTATTGATGACGGTGGCATCATCAAGGCAGCATTCTCTGCATTCAACAGTAAAGAAAGTGCATCTGCCACACCAATGGAGGGGTTTTATTACAGAGATCCCGTCCAGGCAGATGGGATTGTTTAAATACAGCAGGTGGTTCTTTGTCCAAATGTAGAAGTCTTAGGTAAGCAGTGCTTAATTTGTTCTGGTGTTTACCGGTCATTTGCACCTGCATTTGTTTTTAAGCACCGGCACTTATTTTTGGGAGTACACCAAGGCACTTATGTGTGAGAGTACACCACATGGTGGCTCTCTAAATCTATTTTGTTAGCATATCATGAGGGTTTAGCAAGAATTCAGTGCATTACAAATCAGGGAACCTGCACTTCTAAGCCAGCGGTACACCTTGAGGTGATATCCAAAGGTCAAAATGGCACACTTGTTTGAGTGCAATGGTTAGTAACTAGCGCTGAGTCTGCCATTAGACAGGGGTGCATTTTGGCACCCCTGCTCTTTACCCTATATATAAATAAATTAGATAATGCCTTAATCACCTCATGTAATGATATTCCGCATGCAGGGAAATGCCTAATTCCCGCACTTTTATAAGTGGATGATGCCGCCTTACTTGCAAGAACGGGGGTGGGCCTTCAGCTATTGTTAGATTCATTTGCGGGTTTTATGAAGGCGTTGGACCTTACTGTCAATTTCTCAAAATCGCATGTAATGGCCATTGGACCAAAATCCTCAAAGATTAAAACCTTTAAATGTGGGGGCCATCCATTATCCAGGGTATCATCATTCCCTTACTTGGGCGTTCTTTTCGATGATCAAGGTTCCTGGGTAACCCAAATAACAGCAAAAAAGTTTGTTTTATCTAGAGCGACTGTGGCTGTTTTAGGTTTTGCTAGGAAGTTAGGCGCCAGGCCAATGAAGGCCCTTATTCAAGTATATAGAGCCAAATGCTTCTCTCTAGCAATGTATGGAGCCGAGGTATGGGGCATTAAAAATGTTAAAAGTATACAGATTGTTGAGGATAGGTTTTTAAAAAACCTCCTATCAGTTCCGATTTCAACTGCTAATTATAATACCCATCAGGAGCTTGGAATTAGTTTCGTAGAAGACTCTATTGCTGTGGCCCCCTTATTGAAATGGATCAGCATTTGGTTAAACCCGGACCTACAGCTCAATCGTACGATCATGAAAGACTATCACTAGATTATGGGTCATGCATACCCTGGTTGAATTACATTCAGAAACTGGCAATAAAGTTGGGCCGACCTGAATTATACCAGTCACCAGAAGCTCTAGTAAAGGGAGACATAAAATGGTGTAAGGAACCTTTTATGCACATAGCCACTATGGATCGGGAAGGGAATGGGCTGGCAAAGGTGACTGTCAGGGCTCACCAGCTATGTAAAACAACACCATCAATGGAACCATACCTAGGATATGTCACAAATGCTAATCACCGTTTTTTATTGACTAGATTTAGACTAAATCAATTACATCTACTGTTTGGAGAAAAGAAAGGTTGGAAAAGGGTAGAGGATCTCGGCCCTTGTTCCTGTGATAATTTTTCACTACAGGATGTCACACACTTTCTTTTCTTCTGTGAGCACTTTATTGATATCAGGAAACGCTTCTTACTCCCTATTTTAAAAAACAAAGGCTTTGTGCAGGTGAGACCTGCTCTTCTCCACCTTCAAATGTTAACTGATGTTTGGGAAACTTTTAACATTGTGAATTTTTTATCTGTTGTTATTAGATTTCTGAGGAATTGAATTGTGTCCTCTTTTAAATGCTTTTAAAATGGAATTGTTCCTCTTTTTTAAATTGTATACTTAGCTGTTTTTATATGTTTTTAGGTGCTATCGATTATTCAAAATGAAACCTGTATCTTTTAAGTGTTTTTTATTCATTATATTGTAGCATGCTTTTATGGTTTGCACTTAAACCGAATAAAGACTTTTGACTGACTGACTGACTGAGTGTTCTTTAGAGAATTGTATTTTCAGCTCTCTCCTAATATCGGGCATGGTTGAGTCATTCAGATAGATGCTGATATGCTATTCCAGGTCCTGAGTGGGTAAATGCAGTGGGTTTCTGCCTTGTTTTTATGAATTTCTTGCACTTCTTTGTCTCTCGTCTGATAGTATTCTAGCTGCAGGGCTGAGAAGAGCCATTGGAGACGATGAGGTTATCAGACACAATAGTCTGGGGTGCCAGTGAGGAGAGATGTGAATCTGCACTGTTGAAATGAATAGCAAGAGTAAATACTACATTATACATTAACTGAAGTATTTAATAGACTCTATTGGCCAACTTCTTTTTCTGAATGTTTTTAATTGGTTAAGAGACCATGTGGGTCATTTGTAGTAAGGCAGATGATTAACACTAGCATAAATTTGTGATGCTACCCCTCTGCCAAAAATCTACAACTGGTTTATGTTGGTGGATCTTCAGTTGATTCTACTTGAGGAGACCCTTGACATGGTGGTACATTCACCACTGGATAGTCGGATCACAGTGGGGACTGTCACAGTTTTTTCCCCTTCCTGGAAAACTCCTACAACATCAGTAATTATTTATGGTTTATTTTTTATTTGCAACAACCAACCCTACTTTGGGGGTTAGTTGCTTCAACGTTAAAGAGTGTGTCATGACGGTGGCATCATCAAGGCAGCATTCTCTGCATTCAACAGTAAAGAAAGTGCATCTGCCACACCAATGGAGGGGTTTTATTACAGAGATCCCGTCCAGGCAGATGGGATTGTTTAAATACAGCAGGTGGTTCTTTGTCCAAATGTAGAAGTCTTAGGTAAGCAGTGCTTAATTTGTTCTGGTGTTTACCGGTCATTTGCACCTGCATTTGTTTTTAAGCACCGGCACTTATTTGTGGGAGTACACCAAGGCACTTATGTGTGAGAGTACACCACATGGTGGCTCTCTAAATCTATTTTGTTAGCATATCATGAGGGTTTAGCAAGAATTCAGTGCATTACAAATCAGGGAACCTGCACTTCTAAGCCAGCGGTACACCTTGAGGTGATATCCAAAGGTCAAAATGGCACACTTGTTTGAGTGCAATGGTTAGTAACTAGCGCTGAGTCTGCCATTTGGTAACAGAGGCAAAAAGAACAGATGAAGGACGGAAAGCTGAAAAATGCAAATATTCACCCCCAGTCACACATCTGGGTTTAATCCAATGTTTTTTTGCTCACCACTGCACCCCAGTTTGGACCCAGCCATATGGAAACCAGTCTTGACCTTGCTCCTTATGAGACCAGTCCAACCCAAACTGCCAGGCAATGTCCTCACCTGACTAGAAACAGCTATCCTGAGACTAGTTTCAGGGTATAACCCTCATCAGCCAGGCTATCTTGACTCCATTGGCATGGTGAGTGAAGGACCCATTTCTGGGCATACCTGTTCCACTTGGGGTGACAAATGCAAAAAGAGCAATGTTGGGCGGAATATTTAACAATGAAAACATTCAACCCCAGTCACAGATCTGGGTTTAATTCATTATTTTTTTGCTCACCACATCACCCCATTTTGAACCCAGCCATATGCAAATCAGTCTTGACCCTGCTCCGCATGGAAACAGTCTAACCCCGAACGGCCAGGCCATGTTCTCCCTGGACTGGAAACAAGCATCCTGGGACCACTTTCGGTGTTCACCCCTCATCAGCCAGGGTAGCTTGAATCCAGTGGCAATCTGAGCACAGAACCCACATCTGGGCATACCCATGCCACTTAGGGCGACAAAAGCACAAGAACATATGATGGACGGTAAACTAAATAAAGTAAGCATTCACCCCAAGTCATTGATCTCGGTTTAATCCATTTTTTTGTACTCACCACACCACCCCAGGGAAAATCCTTAATCAGCCCCGGGATTCTTGTTTCTGTTCCAGGGAGGAAATGGCCTGGCCGTTCAGGCTGGACTGTTCCCATGTTGACATTTTTCAACATTCCATCCATCAATTCTTTTTGCATTGTCAACCCAAGTGGGCGGTATGCCTAGACGTGGTTCCTGTGCTCACCATGCCACTGGAGTCAAGCTAGCCTGGCTGATGAGGGGTGATACCCCGAAACCGGTCCAAGGATGCTTGTTTCTGATCTGGAGAGGACAGGGCTGGACCAGGAACCCAAAGCAGCCCTGGCAGTTTTGTCGGACCAAACCCTCGGATGCAAGTGTGAAGCACTGCTACTTTTGTTACTGGGGGCCAATATTGCAGCACCGCTGCAAAACCGGCCCCCAGTTACAAAACTCGTCCCCACTGCTACAAAACTGGTCCCCACCTGTCCAGCCTCCCAGAGAAACGCCCGCTGCGGCCAGTCCAGCCCTGGGGGAGGACATGGCCTGGCAGTTCAGGCTGGACTGTTTGCATGAGGAGCTGGGTCAAGACTGATTTTCATATGGAGGGGTCAAAACTGGAATGGTATGGTGAGCAAACAAACAATGGATTTAGGCCTAGATCTCTGTACTGGGGTGAAGGTATGACATTGTTCTGCATTCCGTCCAGCAATTCATCATTTTACATTCGGTACCAGCGGCAGCGGCTGTGGGTGGTGAAGTTAAATGGAATACCTTAGGCCCTGCCACTTATTTGTTTAATAATTAAGCAATGTGTGTAAGAGAGATTATTTATATTAAATATTATGTATTATGTTTACAGCTCTTAAGTTCTTTTTAATTATTATCTCTGCATTGGTATTTTGTTTTAAGACATTGTTTTGACTCTTGTTATGCTCTGCAGTGATTTGTGTTTTCAATCTTTTAGTGCTAAATCACACCTTGGACTACTTTCCGGGATTACATCGATCAGTATCATATACATAAAATGTTGTATTACTGGTAACATATTGACTGTTTTTGAGCATATTCAGTGCTCGTGCATGTTTACTTTACATTACATTCGGTTTTACGCTGGAACCAAATATGAGCAAATACAGTTGCACAGTTCTTGCTGCTTGCATATTGCAAATTGACAAACGCTTCAAACACACGTTTTGATTGTACACAAGAGCACTACATGTGCTGTGCTGAATGAAATCGTCTCTAGGATGGGATGACCAGATGGCTCAATGTCAGTGGGACACCAATTTTCCATGGATGGAATTTGCTTTTACACACCATTTCTAATATGCAAGCAGCAAGGGCGCACAATGTATTTGCACCGTTTTTAATAATGGCTCTTCGGTCACTGTAGTATGCCACAACATTATTCAATCAATTAGCTTGTGTACAGAGTTGAATTAAAATAAAAAGGGGCGGTAATGCCATGAGAAAATGAAGCCAGCGTTTGTCCTGCCTCCTGAAAACGTGTCCGTGTCCTGAGTTGACCTGCTGAAGTTGGCAAACATTAGAATTCCCCAAAGCAAGCCCTGCTGATCGGTCCTCCAGGGCTTAATTTTCCGGCGTCTTCAAAGTTCAGACCCAATGGAACTCATTAGCAATGTGTGGCAACAAATGTAATAATTGGTTTAATTGTGTGTCTCACTCACAATACCTGAGAGCCCGGCGTTAACCACCAGACAACACTGGCTCCATCTCACGTAATTGTGTAATCCCTTAACTCTGCTCCCTAACGGCATGGAGCTCTGTGCGCATTTCTTTAATTTATAATGGTAAAAGACAACATTTTATTTTATTTTATGGTTCTGTGCCAGGAAAAGATTCGAATCATCTAATTTCTGTATTGTTTCATAACGTAGAAACGTAAATCTGATAGAATGTGGCCTTAGGGCCGGAGACGAGACACCCACCATGTGACGTTGTTACCAGGTTCGAGGCCCAGCGTGCAGTCAACATCATGTAATTCTGATTAAACCACCTACTACTCTCCCGTGTCTTAAAAAAATAAAAAAAGCTCTGATCCTGTGGAATGTACTCATGTAAAGTGTTCAAATACCCTTTGACCGAGATTGCGCTATATAAAACTGCGAATTATAAAAAGAAAATAAACATAACGGACAGCATGAAACATAAGGTGGCGCCCTTTAACCCTGGGGTGCGCAGTTATTAACAAGTAATTCATTTATATCAGTCATCGTCCAGGATTTCCCCCACCTGTGGTGTTACCAATACTGGGGTACCGGTAACTCCAGGAGTAGGGAAATCCTGACCCATCACAATTTGGACCATAACATGATCTAAGAAACCAAGGGGCATATTCTCAAGGAGCTAACACCGAGTTATCAGCACTTTAGCGCAGCCAAAGTGGCGATAAAATTACCGCCCCATTCACAAGCTGGTGCACCACCAGTTTCCCGGCGATAGCATCCTCAAAAAACATCGCCACGGATAAACTATCGCTTACGTGATTCAGAGTAGGCGATCCAGAGAAAAAAGCCGCAACAACACCACTCTACAACATTCACAACAACCAGCCTGATCTGCGATAAGATCACAAAACAGGCGATAAGGCGCATTAGCAGCAGGAAACTAACACCTGCTCTGACCTGGTGCAAAGTTGGATGACAACCGGCAGCAGTCAAGGGAGCACAGCCCATAGCCAAACATGAAGAACAACAGAAGCCCCCCAGAAACTGAACATGCAGCCCGGAGCACCAAGAGAGCAACAACACACACCACCACCCCCCCGGACCCCACCTCCCTTCCGACAAATAGAATGCACATCAATTCCACGAAACCATGACCCAAACAAATCGCCTGAAGTCGCAAAACCACAACACCTAACATACAGGTGTAGCCAAAATGGAAAACACACATCCACATCATATAACCCAAAAAAAACATTTATTACAGATGACACAAAAAAAAAACAATCATGAAGAAGCACGGCGGGTCTTCCCTGGAAATTCTGTAAGTTATAACCTGCAAGACAGAAAGACAGATAAGAAGGTGTTATATGCGCCCATCAAAGGACAGAGAGGGAGAGCGACAGAGAGAGAGAGAGAGTGAGAGAGGGAGAGAGGGGAAGATATGGAGAGAGGGAGAGAGAAAGAGAGCGGGATAGAGAGCCACAGAGAGAGAGAGGGAGAGAGAAGGAGAGAGGGAGAGAGGGTTAGAGAAAGAGAGAGGGAGAAAGGGAGAGAGGGAGAGAGAGGGAGAGAGAGGGAAAGAAGGAGGGAGAGTGCGGACACTGCGGACCCAGGCCCCACTGCTCACTTGCAGCCACCGGTGTGTCACCAAGCACGTGCCGGTACACACTGCAGTCCCCAGGTCACTCATCTGAAACAGTTGCCGCCAGAGACATGAATGCCAGAGTCCATACAGTAGCACAGGCATTATCACATGCTCGCCCCTGCACACACAGGCTGCTGCACCTCAGCCCCTCCCTCTGCCCAGAGGAGACTGCCCGACCCTGCGCGACCAGGCCTCACTGCTCACCTTCTGCCACCGGCGTGTCTCCAAGAGAGAGGCCCTCACTGCCCGCTGGCTTAGGCCTACACTGTGGTCCACTAGGGCTCACACCAATGCCACCATTCAGGACTGCCTGGACGGCGCATCGTCACAGGCTGCACACCCGATCAGCACTGAAGGTGCCCGTACCTCAGTGCACCAAAAGACACCATTCCATGGCGGTGTGCCTGTGCCTGCCACAGTGAATCCGATGCCACCAAGTCTGTGCACCGCTAGCCATGGACCCTTCATGATTGAGTCCCATGGTGCAGACGCCATCATGTCACCACCGACACTGGGCAACATGACGTGGCAGGGCCCTAGGCCCTCATGCATAACAGATACCCACACGGAGACACCCATTTGGAGAGTGGAAATGGCATCCAGCCCGTGCGTCAGGCCCTTTTTATTGGCAGGGTCACATGTCCTGTGACGCCGGTGCTGAATGGGTGTGGTGTGGGTGTGAACCAGCCATGAGGAAATGGCTGTGGCATGCGGACAACTAGACATGTGAGCAGCAGATCCCTACAGGGAAGACCTGGGACATGTAGCGTTGTCCCCCCCCTGTGAGGGTGAGTGGAGTGGGCTGGCCTGGCGAAGGCCAGTTCAGCATAAGAGTGTGAACAATGACCCCGGGGCTCTGGGCGTGCTACCGTTCTGGCCTGAACAAGGAAGTACCGAATGCATGTGTCCCCGTTCTAGTGTCGCCGCCACCCAGCACGCAATCGGCAATGTGTCACCCTGTGACCCAAGACCCACAACATAAGCAACATGGACGTAATGTGAAATCATTGACCCTACATACATCCATACCTCCACACTTGCAAGATCATAGACATGACACTCCGTTGTGTAAATTAATGTTTAATGCAAATTCAATGGAGTGTTGTACCTGGAGCAGTACAGGTTCATGCAAACCCCACCCATGAAGGGCCAGCCAGAGTCCTTCAGGGAATGACATGTACATCAGCAGTGGAGGAGTTCAGTCCGCAGTCTGATATCTGTGTCATTGGCGACAAAACATGGAGATTGTAGGCCTTTCGCTGATTTTAGTATCGCAATTGACGTCATCACCGCTTTTTTCACGTTGGTGTTTCGCATTTTTGTGGCGTCGAGTTGATTTTAACGCGTTGGTTTGATGCATTGTCGTGGGACTATCACATGGTGTCGCCGGCTTGGGATTACTATGTTGACACGGAGTTATTTTCCCATGATGGACTGCGATGTGAAGAGTTGCATTATGCTACTTTTGCAGTAGTCATCACACGTTCTTGAGAATATCCCCCTGGGAGTTTCTGTGGGAATTGGTAATTCCTCCTCTGATTTTTCACGTAATTTCCCATTTTGGCCCTGACCTCTCTCTACACTGAGATTTCATCTAATTTCAATAGCCACAATTTCCAGGTGAAAGTAAACAGAGAGTGCTTAATTTTGGGGTCCAACACTTATTTTTCCTCCCCAGACATTTCCTGAGAGCAAGAGAGGGAAAAACCAAACACATTAGAAAGAGGGAGGAAGAAAGACTGAAAATTTGTCACAAAAGGAGAAAGCAGGACCCTAGAAGGGTGGGTTCAATACTACGCAGCCTTTCTCTACAGCACACTGAGGTTTAATAGGCACAGCTTTGGGCACCAGCACTCATTCTTAGCACTGGCTGTGGTGTTCCTGAGGTTCTCATGATTACGATACGGCTGTATCTGCAGTTACCAGACCCACTGCGATTCACTGGCTGGTCTTATTCATTGCTTTCGTGTGGGACGCACAGACACACAGAGTAGCATTTTTTTTCTCTTCCTCTAATTTCTATTCAGTAACTTTGAGAATGGCCCTGAAAACCCTCGCTAGGATGGATGCAGTAACAGTCTATACACAGTTGCCTGCGTATTCATAGTAACTTACAGATACAAGATGCCTCTATGAAGTGTAGCTCTGTAGGACACATAGGAGCAGCCCGTGCAGGTAAGAGGGGTGAGGGGGTGAGCCCGGGTTGGGAAGGACCATGAGGGAAAATTAAATAAATAATTAATTTACCTTTGTCGTTGTCTGTTGAAATACACCCCTCCCACCCGGCCCCACGGTTCAATGGCTCTTACCTACACGGGCCACGGCTCCTATGTAAGTAATTTTTAAAAGGCGTTCAGTTCATGCACATAATTTATTATTAAAAAGCATGAGCACTAACAAACCTATCTCCTCATAGCATGAGGTTTTAGCAGTTCTACACAAGGCACCACAGTGAAACAATATGCACATTTTTAATGCACAACAGAGTCTTGTTATGGTATGTTGTTTTGTATTGCGCACTAATCTTCCGAGAGGGAGGGTGCTTGTATGAAGAGTCAGATCTTCAATTTCTTGCAGAACTCAAGACGTGAGGAGGAGGCTCTGATATGTTGAGGGAGATTGTTCCATTTCTTGGGTGTGGTGTAGGAGAATGAGCGTCCTCCAGTTTTGCTTTTGCAGATCCAGGGAGTATGTGCGAGTGAGAGTGAGGCAGAGCATAGGTGTTAGATGGGTTGGTGAGTGTATGGTATTCAGGTCCTGTGTTTTGTAGGATTTTGTATGTATGCATGAATAGTTTGAATTGGCTGCTCTTGTGAATGGGGAGCCAGTGCTTCCTGAGCTGCACTGTGATTTCTGTGTGGTGTAGGAGATCGACTATGAAGCTGGGTTCTGGATGGTCTGGAGTCTGTGTAGGAGTTGTTTGGCGATTCCGGCATAGAAAGTGCTTATGGGACAATCCACTGCCTACACACAATGAACAGTATTTGCAGTGAGCATTTCCTGTGATCAGTGGCCTTGCAACTCATTCCATTTTTTATAGGTGCCTTTTACTCTCCAGTAGCTCCCCTGTGCTTCGGGCTGCAAGGGAACCCACGCCCGGATGCCATAACTGCCAAAGCTGTATGCACTGGCGTGGAGCTGGCATCCTCTTTGTGCTCCTGCCTGTGGGGCAATAGTAATGTGGCCACCACTCCCCCCAGACATGAGCACTGGGAGGGTGATGGGCACACTGTCTCACCACTGGAGCATGGTGGAGCACATATGCAGTTATTCCCGGGGAGATGGGGTACCACTGGACGGATCCTGTTTGTGTCAGCTGTCAGGGGATGGGGATACTGCGGTCGAAAGGGGCTCTGGGCAAGGGTCCCCACTCGCACTCATCAACGTTAAAAATTAATAATGAATTGCGCCTACCGCCTGGGCTTAGCTCTCACTAAGGGTCTGATTCCGATTTTGGCTGGAAGGGCTCCGAACGATGGTCGGAGCCCTTCTGACTGAATCGAAACGTGTCTGCCGGATTCCTTTCTGACCGAGCCATTCCGATGATCTCGGTTGGAAAGGAATCCGACTCGGATTTCTGGATGGCTGGCTACAGGCTCGGAGAGCCCGTCCGCTGTCCGGAAATCCCTCAGTACTCCCCTGGCTGCCTCTTTACGACCGAGGGAGTATGATGGCAGTTTTTCACTGCCTTTTCGTGCCGGTCTTTCTGGCATGAAAAGGCAGTCAGAAACTGTCTTTGGGGGCCCCCAGTAGGGCCCCCATGGGTGCGAGGCTGCCGAATAGCGGCCTGGGGGCACCTATTGTGCCCTCTGTGGATCCCTGCACCCGGTGGCAGGCACCTCGGAGTGCCGGCCACAGGGTGCAGGGATGAACTGCACCCCTGCTTTTCACAATGCAAGCATGCATTCCGCTCGGAATGCATGCTTGCATTGTGAAGTATACGAATGCGACTGAACCCTGTTCGGTCGCATCGTACTTGCAGGGCCGTAACTGACGACAGCAGGTCGGTCGGTTATGGCTCCTGACCGATGTCGGACAGACCTGAGTTCGTCCGACATGGGGATCAGCCCCTAAGTGAATATTTAGAATAAGTTGCAGAGCGCTTTGCTGACAGTTTCCCACCCAGTTCGCTAGGGGGACCAGGCATCTCTAACGGTTTGTTTCCAGCCCCATAGGCCTGATTTTCATGATCTAGGGCTCATTTCTCTTCCGGTGACCAGCTGGAGCCACCAGGAGTATTCTGGGCTCTAAATCTGCTCTGGTTTTGGGAGTTCGCTTCACCAGACCTGTCCCATGCCATGGGGTTTGTCTTGTACAACCCCTGAGAAGCCAACACAGAGAAATCCCTCCATGCCATACTTCCCAGGTTCAACAGCCTTCCCCTGCTTCTTGTATGGCACCTGTGTGTCAGTGGAGACAAGGTCCAGTCCTCAGACACCCCAGGGGAACTGTCCAGGATCCTTTGTAGGTCCATTCCTTATCTGTTCCTCAGGGGGCATAAGGAGGGCAGTGACACTGGCCCTGGAGAAACCCACCCTAGTCCTGTTTGCCAGCTGGAGTTAAAGCCCTTACGCTCAACTTCTTCGTGGGGTCAGGTGGCTTCAGGGGTTTTAAGTAGGGGAGGAAAGATCTTTGGCACCTTTATCCAACCCTAGGGTGCCATATCATCAATCCACCTTTGCCCAAACCCTCCTGCACAACATTCTGGGACATTTAAACATGCTGACTTCTAGTGGTCCATGAAAACAGCTTTACTAGGAGCCACGTTTTTACAAAACCTTCAAAGGGAAGCCCCTCCTGTGTTTTGGCTGCAGAGCTCTGGCCTTCCTCCTTTGTTTCTGTTCGCTTGGATTTACCCGGGCTAAGTGCAATCTGAAGAGTTAATTGCCCCTAGAAGATTTTGTCCTCACTCCTTACATTCCTGGGAACTGGGTCAATCACTGTTATTGACTCTATTGTGTAGGGAGGCCTTTGAGCTCCTACTGACCAGCTGAGTAACTAACTTGGCCCAGTATGGGGGACAAAGGCCTGGAATCTAATTATGGCTTTGCTAGGGAAACATGAACATTCTCGAAGTTATTACAAAAGTGACTCTGAACTTGGATCATGGTTACCCTAAAATTGGTACCAAAGAGCACAATTATGAGGCCTGAATTAGCAAAGAAGAATAGGGGAACAGCAAGAGCACAGAAATGAGTCAGAGAGAGAACAGTAGAGTGGGGCAGAGAGGATACATCTGACTGTGGGCTGACAGAACACAGCAGAGTGTGGGAGAAAGAGCTTAGCTGAGTAGGGCGGTGAGAGCACCTCACTGGGGGCATGGAGAGCACAGCTGGTAATGGACAAAGAGAATAGCAGAGGGGAAGAGAGTTCAGAACATATGCTAGAGAGACTACAGCAGGAGATAGCAGAGCGGGCAAAAGGAGTACAGCAGAGGATGATGCAGGCAAGGTGGTGTTTGGTAGGTCTCAGGGCAGGCACAAGGCCCAATGGTTTTGGGCATGCAGCAGATATAAAAGGTGTTTGAGAAGATCTAGCAAAATGGAAGTGACGTCTCATGCTCCTGGTACAAGACATAATGTGATGCAGACGTTAACATGAAGTACCAGTCTCAAGGTTGGGAATGGGATCCAGATATCAAACATACTATTAAAAGGCTTCTGGAATCGTGTGAACGCACCAGTGCAGCAGGGACTATTCTAAGAACAACTGTGTAGTTTAAAAGGCCTGTCTGACCAGCCATAAGGCTAAGTCTCCAAAAAATAAATCCATATTTTTTGTGTCATAATCACTAATGTTGAAGAGTCTGCGGATAGTATACACCATTAATAGGACTTGGATCTATCTTTCATTAAAAAAACTCCTCTGCCATCACACTTTTGACAGCTACAGACATCACTTACCTAATTGGTTGACTAATGACATTGAGAACAAGAAAGTGCTTGACTTGCCACAGGCTGGATTCCACCCAAAGCAAAACACTAAATCAGCTGTGATAGTGGTCTTGGATGAGCTAATTACTCTTAAAGATAAAAGGAACAAGACGGTCTCCTGTTGTTAGACTATGGGCTCGATTTCGATGGCTGTCTGACCGCAACTGACGGCTCATCGACTGCGGTCTGACCACCATCTGCTGCTGCAGTTCGACCGATGCATTACATGGCGTGCGGTCAGAGGCAGCAGGCAAAGAGACCGTCCAATGCATTCCGACTGGCTCATGTGACGGAAACACCTCTTTATCCCTGAAAGATGGAGTCTCACCTGACGGGATTATTATGACTGTTACTTTGGAAAAGGCTGTTGGAAAGTTACATTGGGGGCTCCCAGCAGGGGCCTCCTCCCTCCTGGCCTTTTGCATTATGGCCTGGCACATCCCTGCACCATCTGCCCCCCTACACATCCTTGCACCGTGTGGCAGGCGACGTGAGGTGCCTGCCACACGGTGCAGGGATGTTTGAAAACATAAATTTTTCAATGGAAGCTTGTGCTGCAGGCCTTTTCTGCCCAGCTTCCATTGAAAAATTGATGTTTCTGACAGTCTCATGCAAATTTTGTGGTCAGAACAACCGACCTGAGGTCAGGCGGTTCCTAATCCGCAACGGTGCCGGGCGGCATCGTAATTAGCTCCTTAGTATCTTGTTCAGCCAACAGTAGGCTGCTGTCTGGATGGACCAGACTTAGACAAGATGCAATCATTTATGTCAGGTCAGTCCTAGGTGGTATTTGTGCTTTTATTTAGATCTGGAGCGGTCAAAATCATCTGTATGGTGCCCCAGGGTCCACTCTATCACTGGTGTTATTTAAGCTCTACTTACAGCTACCATGGGAGTTGGTGAGGTTGTTTAAATTTATGATTCTCTAACTTGCTGGAGACACAAAACTTACCCCATTTCCATTAGATGTCAAAGTTTTTATCTATGTGCCATGCAAAACTGGATGCCTGCTAATTATCAAACCTAGCCTTGCTAGTCCCCTAAATGCTGGTCGTATTTGTCTCAGAGTTTGGGTCATTAACACTAAAGTCTCAGTTAACTACCTGAGCCACCATCATCTTCTTTTTAACAAAGCACAAACATTGCGGGCCACAGGTTTTTAGCACTAATATCATAGGAGGTGTATTTGTAAAGCGCACAGTTACCAATGGGAATGTTGGCACAGAATTTACAGATGTTTATTGTTACCCAACTGTAGTCATTGTATCGACCTCAGAGGAAATGCTGAGTGGACCCACCAGGAATTGAACATGTGACCACGAGATCAAACACAGGCCTCTATAGTGGGCACGTTAGACCATTTAGCAACCGGCATAACAAATGCTGTTCCACGAGACATGTTCTACCTCGATTTCTACATGCCACAGTGGTTGGGGTCCTGTTACATTTACTGCTAAGATTTCCCGGACTAAATGTGTGCATTAAATGTAAACAAACAAACAAGTCCATCAAAATAAATAAATATGTACTTACAAATAAAAATAAATAAATATACACATACAAATAGATAGAGAAATACATACATACATACAAATAAATTAAAATAAATAAATGAATACATACATAGATGCAACTAAGTACATACATATAAGCCAGGTGGGAGGTTGAGGAAGCACACATTCAGACCATTCAGACCTGATGTGGGTGACCATCTTCTGTGAAAAAGGTCGCTCAGTATGCTATGAAGGAGCACCAATTTGCAGTCCATACAGGCAGCTTCACCACTTTGCACAAGCTTTGCTGTTTACCCCGTGGCCTATGTCCGTCTCTGCTCCCTGTGGTAGATACCACATTTCCAATTCATGGGTGCTGAAACCTGGGGTATGCCTCGACTTACTGGTACCATGCCGTCCATGCTATAATACACACGTGTGTACTGCTTCTCTTCCGTGGAAAACCCAAGACAGCAGCAGCTGCATATGTGGGATCATGGTAGGAGCATAGGAAGTGTAGTCTGACTCTCAGGATCATAAACCATAGCTCTATAAAACCCAGCCGACCCATTACCACTAGGCTCATTGCTAGGGTCCATAGGCTGTGATGTTGGACCAGAGGAGCTGGAGGTACCAGACTGGACATACATCAAAGGTGGAGGTTGAGCAGGGTTCATGACCTGTGGGAGTGTCATGATTGTGGATGAGTCTTACTGAGCTGGGTAGTATCCCTGGGCCCAAGAGACAGACTAAGCTGGAGTAAGAAAGTTGACACCAAGTACAAGCAAACAACAAGTATTCCAGTGGGATGGAAAAAGAAGGTGCTTTCAAGGTTGGGAAGAGGTAGAGAGTAAGTACTGAGTAATAACAACATTGAACGTCATGACGTTGGCTTGTGTAGAAACATTTGAAGGAGTGACGTGGGCGACTGTTATGTTTACAGTGGTTAATGTGTTTATTGTACATGATGTGATGTGTTTTCTTAATTCTGCCAAGAAGTGAAATAAAAGTAAGGTCCCAAGTACAGGTCTAGATAACTCACAGAGAGATATGGACGCTTCATGACTTTTTACAGCCACATACAGTGTGTGCATCTAACACCAAGAGCAAGGGTAAGAAAAGATATAGCACTTTTAGCTTATCTGAGGGTGCAGCATGTACATGTGTGCCTGCATGTTGTGTGTCTCTGGGCATGAGTGTGTGTGTGAGCATTGTGTTAGATTAAAATTGTGAATCAAACTTTTATGGGCCATAAGTACAATGGCCAGATATCATGATGTCAAAAATATCATGGGACTTAATATTGAGGATATTAAGGTATTTTGGGGGTATTTAATATCTATTTTTAAAATATAGTTGCATGTAATATTATTTTATTTGATTCCGGTGAATAAATTTTGTTAAATTAGTTTGAAAAATATTAGTTATTTTAGTATTATATGTTATTAGCCTTCATAATAAAATTTCCATTTAATTTGTTTTAGTGTATTTTTAAGTCTTTACATGATTTTTTTAAATATAAATTGTAATTTAGTAGCATAATGGGTTTGTACGGGGCTAGGGTGGGACGTTTTTTAAATTAGTTTAAAAAACAAAAATTAATTGTTTGTGTAATAAAACGGTTCATTGTAAATCATGTGAATTAATTGAATATTTGCTATTACATTTATTTCTTAGCTGCAATTAATTGCAAATTGGTTGATCCTTTTAATTAATTATTATATTATGGTAATTCATTTTATATTCTTTACATTTTAATTGGTGTATTTAATAATTAATTACATATTAATATGTTCTGACTTTTGAAATAATTTGTTTTTTAATTTTGATTGTTTGTCAGTGTTCATTTTTAGGAAAATGCATAGGGTAGTATGGAAGGATTTGTTTTAGTTAAAAATATAATATAATATATAACCTGTAGCCACAATAAAGTTTACATTTTGAAGCAAGCCAGAGGTGCTGCAGCCTGTTGTAAATGTGCAAAGTGAGCAAGTTTATTCTTTTTTAAATATGCTTTACATTTCCTTGGTCTACATTTAAATGTGGTAATAGTAAATCTGACCCTTGAAAGGCCAACACTTTCCCTACTTTTGCTTACATTGCAGTGGGACTAATACATTTTATCCTGGAGGTGTTGGACCTTTAAGGTCCAACACTTTCCCTACTTTTGCTTAAGTTGGAGGTTGGTTGGTCCCGTTTTCGTGATGTATTACGTCTGCCCGACATCAAAATAAGCTACAAAGTATGCAAATATGAAATTTGAGTTCCCAATATTTGTTCATCATGATATTATTGTTCTCGATATTATGTCATACAACTGTGGGCATATGTGTTACAGAGGATGAACGTGAGGATGTGTGTCTGTGGTCGTGCATGGAGTAGGTGAGGGGTGTATAGATTCTCCATCGACACCATGGCAATGGACAACTGTCAATGGTATCCCCCAGACATCTATTGGTCAACTAGGGGCATCCTTAATTTGTTGTGGGCAGGCTTGTTATCTCAAGTGATATTCATGGAGTAAGTTGGGCATCTCTCCCAATTGATTGAACCCATCTTATTTGAAGGCAACCCATGGTTTCTGAGTGCTTCTCTAGCATAGGCTATCGATTCCTGACATCAAGTTTACATTCGTTACATCTGTTGGGCATGCTAGGTAGTGTCTTTCCATAGAGATATTTGGTAAATGATAACAGTTTGATAATCATGACAAGCTGATACTTGAGGGTGCAGTGTGTATTTAACCACAATTATTAGATGACTATTTTTAATACATGGCAAACACAAGGAGATGATGGACGGAGCGCTGAAACATTTCAGACACTCACCCCCAGTCACAGAACTGGGTTGAATCCATCATCGTTCTTTGGCTCACTTCGCTACCCCAGTTCAGACACATCTCCTTGTGTTTACTACAGCTAATTTCTGCCATGTCCTTTCTGGAAAGTCTGAAAACTTGACATCAAACATGGGGCTGATAAGGGATTTGTCAGAATTGGCACACAATGGACATGATTTAACAAAAGAAGAAATTTGATAATAAGGCCACCAAAAATGCACTCCAACCCTTCTTTTACATGTTTCTCCCAGATGATGTTCATGACACAGTACTAAGGGCTGGACTGATCCCATGAGGCACAGGGTCAAGACTGATTTGCATATAGCTGTGTCTCAACTGGGGTGGCTATGTGAGCTGTTTGTTTCGCCTCTTTGACGATGCTGTACAGAGAACCCACAACTTCTGCCTTTATCCGCAGTATATTTCATGGTCATGCCAATCAGACCTGGGTTAATTTTCACAGGTCTTGGTAAACTCAATTGCAATGTCAAAGTCTGGCCTGAGTAAAAGTATATGGTATATTTCAAACACATTTCAGTCATCACCCAGTCCCTTTACTTTTACATCAAACCCTATCTTTTTCAAAGATGTATGAACAAAAATGCCAGATGTGTTGAAATCAGCTAACTTTCTTGCCTTGCGTCAAACCCTTCCTCTCACCCAACATTATCCAGTTCACAGTGGAAGCACACATTTATGTGGAAAGTTGTGTTCTATGATATGATGCTACATGCCTCATCACTAACCTGTGCAACCACAATCACATCTCTCCCCCTCCTCAAAGATCTTCACTTGCTCCTCCTCCAAGTGTGCATCAAGTTGAAATCATTAGGTCCATCCTGTGCATAGCCATCTACACCATTAGACCGTCCACTGTGGCAAACACAGTCCCTTCTGATCTCCTCTGCATCAAATGAAATGTTTGGAAGAACATAGGGATAACTAGCACCTGTTCTTGAATTGACAATCCGATTATTGATGAAAAGCACAAGTACAGTTGAAGTATCTTTGAGAATCAAATATTATTGAAGCACGTTCTCCATCAGGTGTGACCATATAAGGCTACTGAGACATGTCCATAGCTTTCTGTTTATGAAACTCACGAGGTTGTTAACTTCAAGCACTGCATAAGTGATGCAAACCAAGGTTAGGAACGTTTCTTCAAGAGGAGTGGCAGTCCCTCACATTCAGCATATACACAAATCTGACCCCTTTAATTTTGTGGAAAAATGGCAAATGTACTATCACTTTTCTAACTCAGCGTGATGGCAGTTGAGCTAATCCTATGATTAAAAATAGAGGCAAATAGCAGTCATTAGCACCCAATGCCAGTGGCTCTATAAACGCATACAGTGGGAAGGAGCTGCTCTTCAACGGACTACATCGACCAGCCTGAAGTCATGAACTTGGGTTTAATAGTTTTAGAATGTAAAATATCTAGACTAATTTAATTAAAACACATCACAGGATTCATCAAACATAACAGGGTGTCACAAATAGATGTAATAAGAACATCAGTTGAGCTGTGCTTATATTTGATTAAGGCCTATTCAGCATTAGTGGCGTTTCTGAGTTGATCAACACCTCAAGATCTCAACACTCACTTTCTATTAGCAGCCAAAGCATCCATCTACAACTGAGTATGCTACAGTAAGATGCAGTGCTGTAGCGACTGTTGGTTGCAGGTTGCTTCTTTACAAACATGCTTTAATGTAACATACAAAACATGACATTTAAATACAAGAAGGGTATCTTTGGTAGAGCATTCTGTGGCTGTTTCTCTCGGTTTAGGATTGGAGCAGTAATAGAAAGGCTATCTCGGGTTTGCATTGTCTAACAATTTAAAATACTTTCACCAATGAATAATGTACTGACCTAGACAGCACTGAAGTGGTGGGTGGCAAGGCCTAAATCATTCAGAACCACAAGTAGTTAGTCTGCACACATTCCATTCTGTCGTTGTTCGTTCTCCAATGTGGGACCAGTCATATGCAAAGCAGTATTGAAGTGGACTGAAAGTAAAGGTCTACCAACTTAGAGAACACTTTTCTTCTGTACCGGAAGCCATATAGCAAGTCGTATTTCAGGCATGTTGGGCTTCATCAAAGAGAAGGGACTTGAATCCCTAAAGCTAACATGATGGTGGGTAAGTAAAGCGGCTACCTAATCAAGAGTATAGGCTGAAAAGCAACATATTTAAAGTCATTTCCTATTGTGTCCAGGATATCAGAACTGTTCTTTCTTTTTCTATCTCTATAGTTAAGGGTTATATCTTTTTATACAGATGTATATTCTTTTTAACTGAACTCTACGTTTCTGCAAAGTTGAAATAAACATACCAACTTTTGATTAACTGATTAAGTGTCATCCATTAGAAGGCAAAACCTTCCAACTCTCATGTTAGGTTTCGGTGATTTTCTGGTTAAAAATTCTTGAACTTTAGCACAAGACCTTGTAAGTGTTCCATATTTCAATATATAGTCATCATCCTAATTCATAAAATCTATTCTGGATCAGAAGAGGAAGAACTTCACATTGGTGATTAATTTTAGACCTTCCATCCTCTGGACAGCAGACGCCTTCTGAAATGACAATAACATATGAATGGTTAATAAACAGCACATATGCTTGGTTATTTGAGAAAGACATCCACCATATGCAAATACAGAATACTTTGTATATTTCCTGATATGTATGTTTGTGGTGGACTCAATGGCAAAAGATTAAAGGAGATGATAACTGAAGATTTAGCTGTTAGGAAGATACCATTGGAAATTAGATCATGGTGCCACAATTTATAATGAGTAACTCTGAAGGAGAGAGTCAGTTGATATCTCTACATGAAATTTTGCAATCCCTGTATAAGCTCCTTTCTCTAATTTCTTCATAATCAGTGACCTGTGAGGCATCCAGTCGACAGTTATAAAGAAAAGACATCAGAGAGCAACTGTTATTATAGTCAAGTTCTGACATCACAATGCCTGCTGCTAGGGGGAAATGTAGGTCAGGTACCAGAACAGCCGTTTTTCCTTAATAACAAATTGTATTGAATTTTAGAAATCCACCATTAAGACCACAGCTACATCCACACAACACCACCAAGTTACTCATATACCCAATCTGTAGTAAGCTCCCCATTTGCTCCATATCGTTTTGTGTTTTTAGGGGCAACCACGTCCATTGTATATAGGCTTTTTACAATTGAGAACACCAGTCTACCCTTGTACTCCATTTCACCAGGGAGGGGGCGTTTGGGGAGTTTTACCATTGGGAAATGTCTTCCTTAGCAATGAATGAGGCAATCCCTATGAATGTAAGTTCCGCCCGGGGGCCAACAAGATCGTCGTTCATGCCTCGTAGGGCCACTCTGGAGGTCAGGGCAAGGGCTCGCCTCAGAGTTCATGGTGTATCTGTTGCCAGTAAGGCGAGAGGACAGGCCAGGCCCAGACCATGTGATAAAAATCAGGCGGTAGTGAGGAGCACCAAAACAAGAGGGTTGAGGGATTTTGCCAGCACAGTGCAAACGTACAGGGGTTAGATATGTCATATGAAGGTAGTTTAGCTGAATCAGACGGAGACATGTGGCAATGACCAGCACACGTGGGGCCAGCCTGGCCACCCTCTAGTCCATCTCATCAAGCTCGCCAATCTATCCCTCCCAATGGTGTCAGCAAATCCATATGGAGCAATAACAATGAGTGAGCAGTATAATTGAGATATGACGCCTTTGCCAATGTACACAAAAACAACAGGAGAGGAAGGGAACACAACACGACTACTCCCCTCGAGGGATAAATCTCAAAAAACAACAAAGTCCGTGTGATTTAAACACAACCTCTTTGGGTCAAAGGAGCACGAGTCTGCTGACTCAAAACAACGCTTTATGTTGTTAAGGGGAAAGAAACCTACATAGATTTTATAGGTTTTATATAAAGCCCTCACTCGCCAACCTGGTTGGTGACATGCTTCATCATCGGGCTCCACTGGGTCTGGCCGAATGCCAACCCAGTGTGCTACAACGCCAGGTTACTACGGAGCGGGGTTCGTGTGAGGTGACAGTGAATTAAAAAACTTCCAATTAAGTCAAAAAAAGCAGTTTTATTTGTTTTGCTAATTGGAAATATTAAAAGGGAGAGTGAGGGTCAAAAAATAAAAGACCAGATTCACTCTGTGGCGGTCAACATGTTTCTGACTTGTTGTATGGTATACAGGCTTTCGTCAGGACCAGAGTGGGGGTGCAGAGTCCCGGTGGTATGAGCGCGCTAAGGCTCACCCTGCCAAGGACTATGTGTGAAAAATAATAGTGAAAAATCCGCCAGTAATTATAGTGGTGGAGAGAAACGAGTTTATTCTGGTAGTTAACAGACATACAACAAAAGACGAAACATAAAAGAATTGTAAGTATTGATGTACAAACTCGAAATCAATCGCTGCCCGTTAAGCCAAGCAGACAAAAAAGTGCTCAATCGGTGATGTGCCATTAGGTAGTACCACAGGTGCACTAGTTGTGAGATCTGTGCACCTAAAAGTACCAGGGCTCAGGTGTCAGGCAAGTGAGTTGACACTTGTCCTGAATAACATGTCTAATTGGATATATCGAGACACATGTGATTGTTGTACAATGTGCTCAACACTTATATTGCATATGGGTAAGGGGGACGGAGAAACGTACCCCTGTGTAGGTCAAGCGACTTAACAGAAAATGTAACAACCCAATCTTACTCGGAGGCATATCCGTGTGAAGCCTCAGGGATCCCGGGAGAAGGGTGTGAGCATATGGCACACCCTGGAATTGAAGAGAAGGAGGGAACAATGGTTGAGAAACCAAGAGAGTGATGTCTCTAAGAGAAACGCTTACCGTCCGAATGGAGGGAGAAGGGGAAGGGGGAGCGAGACAGAGTTCTACTCACGCCCTCGTTGCTCGGCACCCGTTCAGTACCTAAAGAGCCTCTCGCACCCGGGTCCAGGATATCAGTGTCCGGGGAGAGGGGCTCGTATATGTGGAGGCGGGGATGACGTGCGTCGCGAGAAGCGACGTAGCAAAGAGACCGGCACATTGGTTGGACAAGCCTTGCCCACGCTACTGCGTGATTGGATATCATAGAGGCTGAAAAGCCAATCAAATCGTAGTTAATACACGGAAGAAACCGTGTATTAAAGGGAACCTGATCGCGTAAGAGGCAGGATTTTTTTGTTATAACGAAACTTTATTGGGGATGAAAGTCTGTCATTCGCCCATAGCGAGTAATTCATATGAAGTATCTTATGATGATTTGAAAGTCCCGTGTATAGAGTAGGAACTAAATGTGTTGAACTCACAAAATCTACCATTAAATACAGCGTAACGTGTTACTCACATGAAGGTATTAAAACATTTTTAATAAAAATTATTTTGATGGTCAAGAGATAATAGTGGTATTAATCAGCCCCTCTCAATACGGGGTAGATAGCACAGGAGGAACACAAGGTTGAGGTGCACAAATGTATGCGTTCTTACATGTAACTGTGCGAGACAACGAAAGAAAAGAAAAGACGGAGCACTGAGGGTGCCAGCAACTCGACTCAATATGAAGGTATTAGGATTTAACAAGAGCGGGGAGGTTGGGGGCTTATAATACTGTGGTCCAAGGTATATTATCATTAAGCCCACAATGATTTGTCCCCAGACGGTGGACCCATCTCTGTTCCTTTTCGAAAAGGATTTTTTGAATGTTCCGCCGTGCGGTGACCTCCTCAATGATAGTCCATGTTAAGTCATTGGTGGTATGGTTAGAAGACAGGAAGTGTTCACTCATTTTAGTTGTAATGCGTTTACACCTGATGTTACTCCGGTGCTCGCATATTCTGAGTTTAACTCTTCTAGTAGTCATTCCAACGTAGCGTAGACCACACGGGCATGTGATTAAGAAATCACATTAGATGTGTTACAATTAGTGTGTCCTCTTTGCGTCCAGGTCTTGCCTGGTTCCAGGTTTAAGGTTTTTGTATGTGAGGTCAGATGGCAGATGCTGCAATCGGAGCAGGGATAGTGTCCTGTGATCTTAGGCAATCCCCAGGCCTCTGTGATAGTTCTTTGAGGGGTGTTGAGTTGCACGCTCGGGCGTGTATGTACCAGACTGTTACGCAAGCTCTGAGCCCGTTTGAAAGAAAAGAGAGGTTTCTTCCATTTGCGGTTGTCGATATTGATTATGCTCCAGTGCTTGTTGATGACTTTTTTCATTTTGTTTGATAGGGTGCTGTAAGTTGTTACGCAAGTCAGTGGTGTGGGCCTCGTATCATTGACGTGATCTTCCAGCAAAACTTCTCTAGGTTGGTTCCTAGCACGTTTGTAGCTTTTGGAGAGTAAGGGTTGAGGATACCCTCTCGCTACCAGTTTGGAAGTAAGATCGTCAGATTGGTTTTTGAAATCACCCAATGAGGTGCAATTCCTCCGGAGTCGGAGGAATTGGCCATACGGTACGGTTCTAGCAGCGCACAGCTGTGAGAGTTTTCCCTTCTCTCTCCCCTTTTATACTAAGGGGTTTTCTTTCCAATCCATTCGGGTGTCCCTACACAAAGGGAAAAGAGCAGAGAGTGAACCATTGACCAGGTACAGTAAGGAGGTTTGGTAGTAAAGGACACCAATAAATCACTGTATGTAAGTCCCCAGTCCAGCGCAGTCAAGAACAGACTAAAGGAAGGACTAATCCACCGTATTAAAGGCCTTTTCAATGTTTAGGAGGAGTAGTGCTGCTGAAGGGTCAGAGGTGTTTATCCAGGAAAGCACCACCTGGAACCATCTAATGCAGTGTCTCGTGCCTCACCAAGGCATAAATCCACACTAATCGCAATGGATTAAATAGGGAAGAGTGGATTGCAGATGGTTGTCCAGGATCTTGGTGAAGAGTTTGATTTCTGTGTTGATCAGTGAGATGGGTCTGTACAAAGAGCAATGGTCAGGAGAGTGGCCCAGTTTATGGAGGACCACTATAGTCCAGATCAAGCCCAGATGGAAAGGCTCCACGATCAGCCACTTGGTGTAAACTAAGATTGAGCAGGAACGGGGTCAATTCAGTGTGAAACATCCGGTAATAGTCGATGGGGAAGCCATCGGGTTTTGCCTGAAGGCAGGTCGAATGAGGCGGAATTAATTTTGTGATGGGTTAGTCTAACTCTTGGGTCTATTTCTAATGTTGCTGAAAAATGTTTGTTTGGGTAGATATACATTCTGATTAGTAAAGTCAACCTTTACTAGTGCTTTAAAATAAATGAAATGTATGTGAGAGTGGGGCTATGGAGAGATGAGGGACACATATGCCTGGTGGTTGTGAGGGAATCCGAGGAGGTAGTCATAGGGGTGCCAAGAATGATTGTCGCACCAGGCACCAACAGCTCTAAAGCTGGCCCTGCATCAGCTGACTGGATACAGCTAAATAGTGCCTAAGTTCCAGCCTTAACATGATTTTACTTGCCCATGATTATCCTTTTCCTAGAATCTTCTATCGCATCCCTCCGTGGTGCCTAGCCGGTGAGCCTGAGTGACCGGCTGTGGCTGGCTGATGGTCCTCACTGTTTGTTTTTTTGTTTGTTATCAGCATGCAAAAAATATTCCTCTCCTCTGTCTTACACGTTAGTAGCTGCTGCTACTTCTGCCATGCTGTGGCCAGCACTGGACAGTGAGGTATCTTGCGCATGCCAGGAGTTGAGATTTTAAATGGATACTAGCAAGCCTTTAGGGATAGCGCTCTGATATCTCAAAGTCCCCTGTTCATTGAGGTGTCCACTGGTATCTCAATGTGCTATCCTACGTTGACAGTTTCTGCTGTGACTTTTGGCAGTTGCAGTGCCTCCACACTATGACATCAGTATGATGAAGGTTAGTGGATTTAGACGCTCTTCCTTCTGCCTAACTGTTGTTGGGGCTACTTGCTGTGTGGCTTTGCATTAGATTTTTCCCTATATAGCCTTTGTGCACTCTCTTTCTCCAGGTGTTTTAGTCCACTCACATATCTACGACTATGCCCATGTCTAATACAATGTGTTCCCTGCTGTCCACCACAGCAGGCTAGGGGCCACTGCGTCACTGTCTTCATTGGCCTACACAGTTTTTCTTACTCTGGGCTAGGAGGATTTCAGAATTGATCTGGAGCACGGTTGAATGGGAGTGGTGTTGTAGTGAAGGATGCAGGCGGACGTGGGGAACCAATGGTGGAAGCCATATCAATGTGGTCTCACTCAATAGGCTCTAATTCCTGATTTTAATCCTTGACCAAGTTTGCAAGGTTTTACAGTTGCACACCTCCTTCACAGCAAGGAAATGGCTTCCCTGATTGCAAGATAACCACATATCAAGACCTGACCCCTTTAAATCAACCAAGTAATATTAGAAAATATGTCTCCCAGAGCTTTTCTATTCCCAATAGGGAAATGTGGTGTTCTGCACCTTCTTTGCAAGCCACAGATTCCAGAAAATGGAATGTGGTGAAGGTTGCCTGGCACTGCTTGAACTGAGTAGGCAGTTACTCCCGACTAGCTGCTGGATGAGGTCTCTATACCGGTATCTACATAAAAAAAGCCCTCTCTCTCCAACTACAAGAGACTGGACTCTGGATCATCATTTATGAAGGACTAACTTCCACATTTTGGTGACGATCTACGCACGCAAACAAAGAGACCCCAACAGCCTACTTGTTAAAAAACAAAAGAGAGAACAGCTCCACAAGTCAACACGACATGCAAGCCTCCTACCTCCTGATGATCTACAATTCCTTCTGCTGCTGCTGAGGAGGTGATGGTTCATGTCCTCATCTGATATCGTTTTAAAGCAAGGTCTGAAGAGTTTGGATTCTTCGCGATCCTCGCAGGTTTGCTGAAATGAAGAAGGACCTTGTCAGATGAGCGGACTTTGGAGGGAATGCTTCCTGACTTTGTGGGCTGCTCTAGGAGGTAGTGTGCGGCGTTCCGTTTTCTTTAGAAAGGCTGCACCACTCTTCGTTTTGCCAGACTTGCCTGGTCCTCGCATCATCACGTGTGGCCGCCATTTTAGATATCAGCATGTTGTCATCACTTTGGCTTGCAAGAGCCATCTTGAGTGTCCCACACTCAGTGCTGTGTATTTCTAGCTGACTGACTTGCAGTGATGTCATAGCGTTAAAACGTGGCAGCCATCTTGAGTGATCCAAAAGGCCAGTACTACGCAAAGTTAAGTTACCTGTCTACACTTTGTTTCAACTTTCGGGGAGCCCAATGCCCGGAACGTTTAACATCTGTTTATGCCATATGTATCCAGGGCGGCGTCTGCATAGTCGCAGATTGTGTGTTCTGCGATGACACACACAGCTTCAAAATAACATTTATATACGCGCTGATGTTTATCTATGCACAGCTTGCACAATTTCATCATTGGTGTGTGCTGATGCGCACAGCTCTTTTCTTCTGGCTTTAGTGTTTCAACATTAAACCAAGTTTGTTTCTATGTGCTGATGTGCACAGCCTGCGTATTTTCGTCAGTCTTCTGGCATTAGTGTTTCACCTTTAAACGAAGTTTGTTTCTACGTGCTGATGCGCACAGCTTGCATATTTTTATCAGTTGTTGCGTGCTGATCTGCTCAGCTCCTTTTGTTAGAAGTTCATCTACGCGCTGATGCACACAGTTTGCATAGTTTTATCATTTTGTTTGCGCGCTGATGCGCACAGCTCTTTCCTTTTGGCATTTTTGGCATTAAGACATAAGTGGTTCACCTCAATACAAAGCTTGAATCAACGCGTTCAGGCGCTAAGCTTGCATATTTTCATCATTTTTTTTTTGGGTGCGCTGATACGCACAGCTATTTTGTCTGGCATTCTGGCACAGTCCTCTTTCTTTTAGTAGGTGGTTTTCTCTTCTGCTGTGTCACTTAACTTGTTTCCTTTCTTTCTAATTTTATTTAATAGCGTATCTTCATTAAAAAAAAAATGCAGAATGTTCCGGCACTTCCATTTTTTCTCTCTTCTCCAGGTGTACCTCCTATACTCTGGCAAAAGTGGAAGAAGGTATTTAACCACTATGCTCAGTGCTGAGAGAAAAACTTCCCTTCTCATGCACTGTTTAAGTCCTGAGGGCCAGGAGGTTTTTGAACACCTGCCAGATCTTGCTGATAGTGACACTGCATCTCTTAATGAGTATGAAATTTGTATTAAAAAATCTTATGGCAAAAAGACAACCCTTCTCTATAAGAAGTTATAACCATCGCTAAGAGCCATGAGCACTCGAAAGCGTGTGTTGATATCATAAAGAAAGAATCTTCTTTTGAGAAAAACGATCACTCTGATGTCAAAATTGTTATGGATAAGTATGTTAAATCTAAAAATGTTTTAGAACAAAAGCAATCCAGTCAACCTCAGAAATTCACTTAGCATAATCAAAGACCTCCTTTTCATAGTCAGAAATCTTGGAATTTCAAACAATTTCAAGGCAAGTGTTAAAGGTGTGGTGACTGGTCACATGGCTGATTTTAAAAACTGCCCAGGTTGGGAAATAATTTGCAAAGTTTGAGATAAGAATGGTCATGTTTCAAAATGTTGTAGGTCAGGTAAAGGTCACAAGTCTGTCAAAGAAGTTGATGTCTATGATGATGATACTGAAGAAGTAATTATTTGTCAGGTTATTGGGAATAAGCCTGATGGCCCTTATGAGGATGTTTTAGTCAATGATGCATCGGTCAAAATGCTGTTCGACTCTGGGGCCAAAATTACACTTGTTCCCAAAGGGTTTTATGAGGGTAATTTACAAGATAAAGTTGTTCTCAAAAAACCTGACATCAGACCTAAGGGGTATGGTGGTGTCACTATTGACCTACTTGGTTACTATTCGGGGTCAATAAATTGTAAGGGAAGAGTGATCTCTGGTAAAATGTATGTGTCAATGAAAGGTGACACTTATAAGTTGGCTTCACCAAAGGAATCTGCATGTGTTTCTTGACCCCAACGAAGATCCACAGGTCTGTCTGAAAGAGTTACCTCCTGTTAGAGTGGTTGACTGTTTGGTTAATGATTTGATCAAAGATTTTCCTGCTGTGTTTGCGAGCAAACTAGGATGTTTCAAGTATTATGTGCACCAAATAAGGCTTATAGAGAATTCTATTCCCAAGGTTGCCAAAATTAGGAGTGTTCCTCTCTTAGTAAGGGAAAGCATGAAGAGTGACCTGGACAAACTTCTTGCAAAGGGTATCATCCAAGAGGTTGAGGCAACAGAGTGGGTCTCTCCGGTTGTAATGACACGCAAGGCAAATAGGGAGGCCCGACTCTGTGTGGACTTGATGGAACTCAACAGAGCGGTGGTCGTTGATCACTATCCACTACCCAACATTGCTGCAATGTTGTACTCCCTTGAAGGTGCAAGCATTTTTCCTCTCTGGATTTAACCTCTGCTTACCAACAGGTTAGGCCCCATGGTTCTTCTCAAGATTACACAACTTTTGCTACGCCCTTTGGTACATTTACATTTCTGAGAATGCCCTTTGGGCTGATTTCAGCTGCATACATTTTTCAAAGAGTAATGGAGGGCATTTTTAAAGATTTAAACATTTTTGGAGCTGATTTGGAACAGCATGATTTGAGGTTTGAGAGCAGTTTTGGCAAAGTTACAAAGTGCTGGCCTCACCCTTCGTGTTGACAAGTGCAAATTCAACATAAAAGAGATTGAGTACCTTGGACATATTGTGTCAGGAGAAGGAATCAAACCTAAGAAAACTGTTGCTGATAATATCCTCAACTGGCGTTCACCATCTAGTAAGGATGAACTTATTAAGTTTCTGGTCATGGCCAAGTTCTATTATAAATTCATTCCAAATTTTGCAGGCAAAACCTTATCCCTAAGGTTGTTATGGAAGAAAGGCTGTGAATTCGAGTTGTTGAAAGATTGTGAAAGAGAATTCATTGGTATTAAGAATGACCTCAATAATGCACCATGTCTGAGTAGTTTTCACCCTGCCAAATCCTCTTTTCTTATGAACGATGCAAGCTCGACTGGTCTAGGGGCAGTTTTGTTACAAAAAGTAGATGGAGTGGAGAAAACCATTTTGTTCATCTCAAGGCCTCTAAGAGGTGCGGAATGCAATTACTTTGTTGTTGAGAAGGAGGTGTGTTCTGGGCGGTGCAAAAGTTAAGGAAATGTTTTTGGGGTAAAAGGTTTAAGATTCTCTCTGATCATAAGCCTCTCAAAGACGTTTTTATGAAGAAAGGCATAGATTTTGTCTCTCATCACATTCCCTAGTGGGTGGTAGCTCTTCAAGTATTTGATTTTGAACTGTCATACTTACCTGGTTCCAACAATGTTCTTACTGATTGTCTTTTGAGACTTGGCAGTATTGACGATGACGCAATTGATGAAATTGAATACTTTGCTGGAGAGGATCTGGAAGAAGATGTGCATGTGTGTTTGATTAGCGGAGGTGTTGCTTCGGAAAGTGAATGGAAGGAACATCTTCTCAGTGAAGTAATTTTACAGAAGGTGATCACCATGGTGAAAAATGGGAGGTGCAAAAAGAAAACTGTAATAATCTGCTGAAAGGTTTTTGGCATGTCAACGAAGATTTGTCTGTTTTAGATGGTGTACCTATGCATGGTAGTAAGCTAATTCCACCTCTTGCCTTAAGAGAGAAATTGGTTGAAAGTGCCCATGCCTCACACATGGGGATAGCCAAGACCAAGGAGAGAATTAAGGAAGCAAACTGGTGGCCCACCATGGACGTTTTTGTAGAGAGACTGGTGCGGGAATGTGCTGAGTGTGTTAATTGTGATAAGTCCATCAAGTGTAGAACACAACCAATGGTTGTTAGAGAACGGGCAACTGCTCCTTGGTCAGATATTTCCTTGGTCATTTTAGGTCCGGTGAAGTTGAGATCGCAAGATCGCTATGTCATTATTTGAATTGATTTGTTTTCACGGTGGCCGGAAATCAAGATTGTGAACTCTGTTGAGTCTACTGTTGTTGTAGAGTTCTTAGATGAGCTTTATGACCGTAAAGGCTTACCACAAACTGTTTTGTCTGACAATGGTGTTCAATTCACCTCTCGCATGGTGGAAGATTTTTTGCCTACTAGAGGAATTAAACACAAGATGTTTGCTCTTTATCATCCACAAAGTAATGGTGTGGTTGAGAGGTTTATCAAGGTGCTTAAAGAAGCAATGCAACAAGCAAGATCTTGTGGTGGTTGCTGGGAGGTTGCTGTTGAGAAAAAAGTGAGAAGATATTGCTTAACTCCCCATTCCTCTACCGGTGTGGCTCCCTTTCGTCTCTTTAAAGGTAGAGTGGTGAATGTGGAAGTGGTTCCGTCTTGGGTTTCTTCTAAAAGAATTAGTTACAATTTAAGAAAAGCTGTGAAGAGTAAGATTGTTGAAATTAGTGACTGGGTCAAGATCAGGTTACCTAAGAAAACCTCTGGTTTTTCAAAATACATTGAGCCAATTCAGGTAATCAAAGTGTTTAAAAATGCCATAAAAACGAGTGATCACGGAATTTGGAATTTGGCCAGAGTGGCAAAGTGCAGCTCAACACCTGCCTGTCTTACCACAAGTTCCTCTTCACGGTCAGATGAACAAGAATCTGTGGGGTTCAGAGAGGAGTTAAAGGCTGCTGCGTTTGAAGCGGGTTCCTCTTCGTTTTCAAGATTGAGGTATATAATGTATTGGTGTCATTGTTACTTAATTATTTCTGTGTCATTCATTTTATCTTATGTTATTTTTGCAGTTGCTCTGCTGTTAGTTTATGAAGGGGTAGGTGATGTGTTGTTCTGCACCTTGTTTGCAAGCCACAGATTCAAGAACATGGAATGTGGTGAAGGTTGACTAGCACTGCTTGAACTGAGTAGGCAGTTACTCCTGACTAGCTGCTGGATGGAGTCTCTATACTTGTGTCCACACAAACAAAACCCTCTCTCTCCAACTACAAGAGTCTGAATCATCATTTATGAAGGACTAACTTCCACAGGAAAGTTTGAAGAATTTCTCTTTCCAAGTGTCCAATGCAAGGCTTTTGTGTGCACAATAGCCCTCCACAGCAGAAGAGCACTAACTGTTTTCTGCATGGTATGTCCATTCAATACTATTTTCACTGTTAAGGAGGGATATATGCAACATAATCTGCTACAAAAGTATTAATTCTTACTCAAAAATGACAACCTGGATGGCTGCAAAAACATTTTCTCATCTTCACACGCCAAGCAGATATAGTGAGTGCTCACTGCTAACTGCAAGGCCATTGCAAGTGTGGCAATGATGCTCCAGCGGGTAACTTCCGGTGCCTAAATGAAACTGAGAAAACCTTTCAATTGTTTTTTTATTACTCACCACTGGTCAGCATCTTCCAGTAGCCCTAGCTCTTCACCCAGTCGATGTTTTCATACAGGGACTCTGGTGTCTCCTCTAGTTCCTTGTTCGTGATGCCCATCTCTTCAGACTGATTGACTGGATAGAGATTGGAAAGCAAGAGCTTTGATATTCTATTTAGAAGAATTTGCTGCACATTGAAAAAATGTAAGCAACATTTTTGATTCCCAACAAAATAAATAGGTTGCCTACATACTCGTATTTTTTAAATCATCCTAATTTGCCCGGTTCAAATCAGTAGACAATAAACAATGGCAACATACCACTATTCTCACTGCCTTTCCATGGGATCTATCTGCAGATTGACAACTCTCTATGATAGCTTGCATGCTCACTAAGCTTTCATAGGCCATTGGATTACTTCTGCATTGAATTTCCTTTTCGGAAACAACACATCAAGGATCCTGGATATTTATATATCTATCACTCGGATGCTTCAGACTGAGTTGCTTTGCATTTTTATGTATTTACTGATAACGTTGCCAATGGCACATGATCTTCAAAACAGTGTGTTCCACGCCCCCAAAAACAGTATAGATATTATGAACAAAAATGGCCACTGCATACAAGAAAAGCAATACCTAAGAGGTAACATGATATAGACAAATAAGCCTGGTCAACTGCATAATAAAAATAAGTTCCTAGCTCCTATTAAGTAAGGCTGTGTACAACCGAGTGGATCTCCAACCTGAAGTACATAGGGGCATATTATCCAGCCAGGCGATAAAATTATCGCCGCTTTAGCGGCAGAAAACTGCCGCTAAAACGGCAATAATGGGCTTGATAATATGCTCTATGGAATTCCAATTGAAGCCAGAGCATATTATCAAGGCCATTATCGCCGTTTTAGCGGCAGTTTTCTGCCGCTAAAGCGGCGATAATGTTATCGCCTGGCTTGATAATATGCCCCTTAATTAGAAAACGTACAGAATACAGAGATACAGTTTGTTTTGCATTTCTCAGAATTTAAATTACTATTTAATCATCTAATATCTAGAAAGTGCCTTTACAGTAAACTATGGAAATTTCCCTGAAAATCTACAGGATACATTTAATAGGGAATTCACTGAGGAAAGGTCTCCAGTTTGCTATGGTAAAAGTGACAACCAATTCCAGGCTTCTGAAGTAAACAAAGAAATGATACATTAAAGCAAGTATCAATCCTATTCTTCCTCTACATTCAGGAAGCAGAAACATAGGCCAGCATCCTTGAAAGGGCAGTTCCTAAGGCTTCTCCATTCCCCTATACTGTAATGAATGGAATTAACCTATCAAACGAAGAATCCCATTTGACATCCTCCGCTCACCACAGCACGCTGCAGTCGTGTTGCTACCCCCACTGTCTGATGCTCCGCACTCATCTCGGACACTCCACCAGCTGACCCCAGAAATGACTGCAGTTGAGACCACGAGGACCCCCATCCATTCACTTAGCTCAGGTTTCTTCAATGCTCGCGGTGTGTCTTCTTCTTGGTACTCCAAGTTCTGATAACTAACACAGCTTGGCTGCCAGAAAACATTTAGCACGAAAGCCATAGCTAAACCTCAGCTGAGAACAAAAAGAGGAAAATGTGCGCTCATGCAGCTCCCAGGAAACCACCATCTTGTGAGCAGCATTTGTAAACTGCCGGCCTTCTAAGATCTTAGTTGCGTTTGTTGAAGTGTAATATTGAAAAAGGAGCATGCAATACCTAATGATTTAGCCTCACTTGACATTGTAGCTAAAATGTCTTGACATTGTTTTTGTGGAGAGAGAGGCAGAAGATAGCATAAAAAGGACGTGGTGTACCCATCATTCGTGTGACATTGTAATTCGGGAGTGCTCATGCACAGTTAATGGCTGAAAAGATGGAGACTTAAACAGTTCCAAGATGTCCGGCTGTTTCTCCAGATGCATGTGCACGCAATGGCATCCATTTTGAAATGTGTTATGGCCAGTGCTTGAAATGGAATAATAGAAGTGCAGGTACTATGTACTAGAGTACCTCCTTGTTTCTCAGAAGTGATGGTACCCTTCAAATAAAAGTATTACATTTCTCTAGAGAGGTGCCAGCACTCTCCCTCTCAAAATACAAAAAAGTGCACTTACTCAGTACCGGACAGTACTGGCCCATTTAAAGCACTGTTTATGGCAAACACTATTCCCAGGTAACTGCCCGTGTGTGGAGACAAATACACACGCGTGGGCTGGCCCTTTAGAATACTGCTTTTACTGATGAAAAATGACGGCTGAAGGGCTCTGAGCAGAATAATCTGCACACATACCAACATCAAAATCTAGAATGTAAAATAAAACTTTGTAAATTGGTGAATGCTCAATTTTCGAAAGGATTTTTGTATAGCATCCTTAGACTCTCTCTTCCTGGCTCTCTCCTCCTGGATGATCTCTAGCGCAAATGTTCTTCTCATTCTAATTCTGCACTCGTGTCTACTCGGAGATAAGTGAGAGAGGTGAGTCTCCATGCAAATTACACATGTTGCAATTAGGAAAAGTTAAGTGAGTTTAAAATATTCAATAATTTAACAGTTGTGATTATTAGGGCAAGACTTCTCTAAAACTTACTTAACGAGTTAGTTCATCATGAATGGCGTCCCTTGGAAGTGGCTGAGTCTGCAAGACCGACGAGGGAGCTCACCAAAACAAGCACTGGCATAACCAATAGGTTTCGCCTTTGGGACCTTATAAGTGTTTAGCCATGCAACAGTTGATGTTGTTGAAGGAAGGATATTGTGCTGCATAACTAAATACTTATAAGGCCCCAAAGGCGAGACCTATTGGCTATGCCAATGCTTGTTTAGTAATGATTAGCAGCTGAAGTCTGGCAGAAAATAGCTCAGTAAAGATGTAGGGTTTAGCAGCAGTAATTGTCACCACTGATTTATATAGCACCTACTGCCGCTGATGAGGTGGTGAAGTGCCCTGCAGCCAGTTGCACACTACTGCGGAACCCAAAATTTGTTGTTAACAGTTAGTAGGTTGGCAATAAGTGTTTTTCCCCCTCTCACTTTAGTTGTGTTAGGTTTGTGCTCTTGATTTCTTCTGTCTTTAGTAGAGTTTAGAATAGGGTTAGAATTATGGAAATGGTATTGAAAGGGGAAGTAGTAAGTTGTTTTTGTAAGTAGTGGTTGTGAGTGCGTGTCAGCTGGGTGACATGGCTAAAAAAATGGAAGGGATGTTTGAGAAGGATGTTTGGGAGTTCATATTCAGAAAGGTTCGGAATGAGACAGAGAGGGGGTATGAATAAGTATAAAGGGAGTATAAATATATGTATTTATTTGTAACAAAACTGAAATTCATGTAAATATACATAGACATGACACTTGTTAAAGTTGTATTCGCTGGAGTAAACTCCTCTAAATAAATACCCATTTGTACATAGGAGCAGTAAAATGTACATGCTCTTATGTACACATTTATATTGTGGTGAAGTATGTATTTTTTTTTAAATAACTAAAGTGTCATGTCCTTATAAGTTAAAGTTTTAGTAGCAGGAATGACCCCCTCTGTAAATGCACCTATATGTACATAGAAGCAGCAATTTGGAAATGGCCTTATATAAAGATATACCCTTTGGTGTAATATGCTTTTCTCCCTTATATAAATGTATCTGCGTACAACAGGAAGAATAGTTCAATTTACAATGACACTTGTATAATGACAACCTCATCTCGGTATTGCTCGGGGATGTCTGCTGTCACTCAGGAGACCACTCTGAAGTTGTTGAACAACCGCAGGTCGGCAAGACATAAGATGAATTATGCGAGTGAGTTGGCAGTGTTTGTGTCTATAATTGACCCGTGCTAGGGCCTACACAAGAAAAAAACAGCTGCCCCCAGTGCTTAATTTGTAAAATTTGAAGTGCAGGTGCTCAAATCTTTGTCAGAGGCCACACCTACTTTTTCTTTGGCTCCACCCACTTCCCCCACTGGCTCCACCCACTTCTGCTATTAGCTCCACCCATATCCTCAACAGGCACTGCGAAAAGTCAGATGAATTTCAGCAAGGGAGCCTGCCTTCCTCATAGTAAGGTTATGATAGGAGGTTCCCCTGCCCTGTGAACATTTTCAAAAAGATTAAATCAAAAGTGCATTTAAAGCACAATTTTGGAATAAATTAGATAAAATCACTAATGCATTGGACAATTCCAGTGCTCCATGTGCTAATTTGGGGAAAGGAAAATACTGGGGTAGGGTATGCCCTTTTTAATAGAGTCTATGAGATCAAAGATACAATGTTTACATAGCTTATGTGACAAAATAAACCAAAATGTTGTGAAAACAAACACTAGTCAAATCAGAACAGATAAGCTGAATAAAATCATGAAATACACTTGAATGAGTCACTGTCACTTCCAGTGGCCGAAGGGGTTTGGGATTCATAAATAGCAGAGTTAAAGCGATTACTTTTAGAGAAACAATTAAAAAAGATGATTAACAATTGGGCTTGCTACAATAACTTACTCCCTGGCATGGAGCTATATGTGCCCATCCATCCATTCACTCATCCATCCAGCTATTTACCCTTTCACCCATCCAGCCATCCTTTCACTTACTCATCCATCCATCCACCCAGTCACTCATCCTTCCACCCATCCACCCTTTCAGTCATCCATCCATCCTCCGTTTCTCTCTCCATCGACCCTTTCACTTAGCCATCCTTCCATCCACCCACCCATCCATCTACTCATCCACTCATGAATCCATCCATTGACCCTATCACTCATCCATCCTTTCTCTCATGCATTTATCCTTTCACTCCATCATTCATCTATTCATCCTTTTGTCCATCTACCCTCCCTTTAACTCATCTATCCTTACATCCACCCTTTCACTCATCCGTCCATCCATTCACCCTTGCACTTTTCAATTCATCAATACATCCATCATTTCACTCATCCATCCACCCACTCACTCATCATCCACCTTTTCACTAATCCATCCTTTCACTCATCCATCCACCCTTTTACACATCCAGCTACCCTTCCACCCATACATCCAGCTATTTACCTTTTCTCTCATCCATCCTTCCACTCACTCATTAATCCATCCTTCCTCTCTCATTATCTATCTATTCAATCTTTCATTCATCCATTCACTAATTCATCCAGCCATCCACCCGTCCCTTCACTTACTCACTCGCTCACCTTTTGATATTAATTTTGAGCTGAGCCTTTTTGAGAAGAGGCCCATCAAGAACTTCACCCTCGCTGCAGGAGCCATTCCAGGACTGGGACAGAAGCCACCCAGGGGGGACAGGAGCCATCACAGGAGGGGGGGACATGAACCACCACATGGGGGGACAGGAGCCATCACGGGGGGCAGGAGCCAGCACAGGGGTGGGCATGCAGTATTCTAATATCATCTTGGTCTCTTCCAGGGTGGGGTAGGGCTCCTCACCCCCTCCTGGACAAGACAACGAGAAGACAGGCTCTCTTTCCAAAATGTTAGTTTTGCCATCCCCCACTGTGATGTACAGTACTTAAAGGAGATACTCCAAGAGAACTGATTTAACTGATTGTCCTCCATACTTTGTTAATCAGTGTGGGTGCCATTGTGCCATTTCTTTATTTTATTACATTATAGACTGCACGATTGAAGAACCGAGGTTTGCTTACAATTTAGTGACAGTAATTAAGCTCTGTGAAGAGAACCACGTGCTGCCTCAGTGTAATCAAAACCATCGTGTTATTTAATCACACTAGGAACAGGCATATAAATGCATAAAGTAAATCACACTATTTACAAATGTGCAGGGTGCCACGGGGAAGGGGAGGGAGTGAAGAATTGGGTAGGGTAGTGGAATAAGTGACTTAGACAAGTTCAAAGCAATGGTACAAATCAATTGTTGGGCACCTTAGTGTCGTGCCAAATATTCAAGAGTCATTCATTGACAAAATCAAATATTATTGCCAGGAGGCCATATACAAGTGAAAGTTCACAGTGCTCGACGCACTATTGAGGGTACTGGCATGATGGGATGTCGACGTTTCGACCCCTCTTCAAAGGTAGGTAGGTTAAATCCTTACAGGTGGGGTCTTCCTCAGGACAAAGAGGATGGTGAACCGGGGAAGGTAGGCACCTATGCAAAGATATGGGTGGGAGTTAAAAAAGGAATAGTGCCAAGCGGAAATTCAACTGTAGGACTGGATAATGATATGACTGCCGTAATTACCAGAAAAAGGGAGGACATCAAGTCAGTGACAGCTTGGCATCTGGGCACAGAAGGCTCAAAAAGTCAGGTGGGAGTGAAAGTCACCTAAAAATTAATTTAAAAGCGACAGTAAGGTCAACAATACAGTTGGTTTTAAAAGCGGGAGGTGGGTGATGACTCCAAATAAATCTAAACTCACGTGTATTTTTTGAAAAAAGGGAGGAATAGAATACTCCATCAAAAACACACCGCTGTGTAATCGGTATGTAGGGTGAGACGAATCACCGAGGAAACAGCCTCTAAAAACAAATGGAGAAAGCGTTCTATAAATGAGTGAAACAATAGGTGGTCCTACAATAGAGAAATACAGAGCTAACAGGACCAGGTCACCCACATTATCATCCGTATACTAAGATGTCAGAAAGCGGGACTAACAAGTCCAGTCAAATAGCAAAACTGAGAAAATGTATAATTAATGAGTCGAATCCAGCAGGAATAGCTTATACCCAAAAAGTAAACAAAAAGGCGATTAATCGTGTTGTGCCCGAGGACTAATTAACCGGACTGAAGTTTGACCAGAAGCACGTACAGGTGAAAAACCATAGCAATAATGAATAAGGCAAAAAATGACTATGAGTGAAACGGGGGACTAAACATATGGACAGGGACAAAAATCTGGGTCAAATTAATCAAAGTAAACGGAGTGTCTTCCAAATAGTTCCCTTACCTTGAGACGGCGTGCAAGACTGAACTCGCTCGACTCTACCGGCTAACTGAGGACGCGGAGCGGCTCCCAGATAAGGAGAACGCTGGAACCGCGTGACGTTAAACCGGGTGCAGCAGCAGGATGCTGCCAATAACTGGAGAATAGAAGAAAGACCATTCGAGTAGTTCAAATGCGAGGTTAGAAGATAGAAGGTGGGTAAATGAAATCCCGGACAAAATAAATAGAGTAAATAGGATAATGTCAGATTAAATGTGTTAATGAATATCATTTAATAGAATGCAAGACTGAAAGGGCCTCGTCGGGGCCCGGGGGATCAAACTAATCAACGGATTGGGGTTGAGATGGTGAAATATGCACGTAGGGGATCACGTAAAAGTAATGAGAAAGGATCTCATTGATTTACAAACGATTGTGCACTTTTGGATTGCAAAATTACATATAATAAAGAGCATACAGTAAAACTCGTGATCAATTGAGAAAACACATAAATGAAATGACTGTTATACAATGAATGCATTGGTTCGAAGCGTCTCAAGGTTGAAAAATGACACATTAAACCGGCACAGCATATTAATGAAAAAGGCAACCAATGGTTGTTAAAACAGACATATGAGCTCATATCGGTCAACATTTTCAGTTGAGGATGCAAGAGAAATAGAAGGTGATTACATTGAAAAAAGGCGTCAATTGGTCATGTCGATACATGTGAATGGATACAAGCTTGCTGGATATGACAAAGTATGGTTCCAGTGGGAAAAGAACAATCAAAAAATGCATGTGCATAATACGTACATTGGTCAAAAAAGGCTCATGGTCAACATCATACAATGTCTCAGAAATAACGTTAACCACAGGTTAGAAAACGGGCTGGGGAGAACAGAGCAAAAAAGAACCTTGTTCATGAGCTACCGAGGGTAGCTAATTGGGCATTACTCGGGTCTTGCTCATTTAAACCAGTTAGAATCGTGTCAAAGCGGATCATCATTTTTGACTCTCTAATAAGCAGGATAGAGGATATATTACCTCCCCGAGGTCCCAGTTCTGTCTTTTCCAAAACAATCCATTTCATTTCTTCGGGGTGGTGTCCCAGTTGGTGATAGTGATCGACTAAGGGTGCACCTGTCACATTACATCTGATTCGACTTTGGTGTTGAAGGATTCTGGCCTTGACTTTCTGCTGTGTCTGGCCAATATATAGTCGGTCACATGGACACAGGATCCCATAGATGACGTTGCTAGAATTGCAGTTGGTATGTGATTGTAATGTAATGGTCTGATGCTTGTATTCAAATTTCTTTGATTGCATAGTTGTGGGGCATGCTTTACACGAACCACACTTGAAGTGACCTATGATTGGTGGTAAACTCCAGAGTGACCGAATCGTTGGTTCAACCGGGTCCTCAAGGAAGGAATGCACCACATGGTCCTTAATGCTCATTGCTTTCTTAAAAGAATGCATCGGTGGGTCAGGTTGGTCAATCTCCGTGGATATAATGTTCCAGTGTTTATTGATGATCTTTTTCACTGCATTACTGCGTGTGGAGAATGTTGTAACACATATCATTTTGTTATTTTGACGTGATGTATTGGGATGTTTGGGTGAGAGCAGAGTGTCCCGTGGGTTGTACCATGCCCTCTTCCGGGCCCTCTTAACCAGGCGTTTTGGGTAACCTCTTAGTATTAACCTGGCTGTTAGGTTCTCAGATTCTGTAGTGTAGTCCGATCGTTTCGTGCAGTTCCTGCGGATCCGCAGGAACTGTCCCACTGGGAGATTGTCGCGCAAGCCGCGCGGGTGGTGGCTACTGTATCTCAGTAGCGAATTTCTTTCTGTTGGCTTCCTATATAGGGTAGTAAGAAGTTTATCATCTTCGTGGAAGATTTTTAAATCGAGGAAGGGTATCTCCTGATTACTGGACTGCATGGTGAACTGAATGTTAGGGTCGCACTGGTTTAGCCATTGGTGGAACAAATTGAGTTGGATAGTCTCACCATTCCAAATCATCAATATATCGTCAATATATCTCTTCCAAGTGTTGACATGTGCCAAAAAGGGATTGTTGGTGAGGACGAACCGCTTCTCAAAGTTATCCATATATAGGATCGCTAGATCTGGAGCGAAGGCAGCCCCCATCGCGACTCCTTTTGTTTGTACATAGTACTTTCCTTGGAAGTAAAAGAAATTCTTTTGCATAGCGATGGTCAGGAGAGCTATGATAAAATCTGTAGGTACCCTTGTTGGTGCTGGTCTTAGATCCAATACTTCCCGCATAACTGCCAGTGCAGGCTCCTGCGGAATGCTGGTGTATAGCGAGACTATGTCACAGGTGACAAGTAACTGCTCACATGGGTTGAAAGGTTGTTGATCAATCATTGCAATAACTTGCATGGTGTCTCGAAGGTATGTTTCTGTTTCTTCTGCCAATGGTTTCAAGAAAATGTCTATGTACTTGCATAGGGGTTCCAAAAGTGATCCGCAGCCAGATACTATAGGGCGACCTGGTGGATGTAGGATATCCTTATGTATCTTGGGTAACGTATAGATGGTAGGTAGTCGTGGATGTTGTTGATTCAGATAGTCGTATTCCAATTTACTTAGAAAACCACAGTTTAAAGCGTCCAGAGTTATTAAATGGATTTCCTCCATCAGGTCCTTCGTTGGATCAGACCTCAACAGAGAGTAACTGACACCGTCTTGTAATTGCCGTAGAATCTCCGATTTGTATGCAGTCGTATCTTGCACCACTATAGCCCCGCCCTTGTCGGCAGACTTGATCACAATATCTTTGTTATTTCGGAGGGTTTGGAGAGCCGCTTTCTCAGACTTACTGGTATTCGGTATGGTGTGTTTGTATGTTGAAAGTAAAGTACCAACATCGTTCAGAACCATGCTCTCGTAAGCCAAAATCCTGCTACTCATAGCATTGGCAGGTGGAAAAAACTTCGATGGAGGCCTTAATCCAGTGACCGACTTGGGTAGACTGTCTTCCTTATTTTTAAAAAAATACCTGAGACGGATCTTACGAAAAAACCCTTGGAGTTCAGTTTTAAGGTTGAATGAGTTCGGATGGGCAGTTGGGACGAAAGACAAGCCCTTGCAAAGTACCGCCTGTTCGTCAGCGTTGAGGTTATATGCAGAGATGTTAACCACCGGACTGTCGCTGGGCTCTACCATCTGTAGACTTTGCGCCTCGTCGATATCTCTCCGTGGTTCTCTTGCTGGAATCGAACTTGTTTCGGGGTTGTCCCTCGGCCTCTGTCCCAGTTGGCAACCCCGAAACAAGTTCGATTCCAGCAAGAGAACCACGGAGAGATATCGACGAGGCGCAAAGTCTACAGATGGTAGAGCCCAGCGACAGTCCGGTGGTTAACATCTCTGCATATAACCTCAACGCTGACGAACAGGCGGTACTTTGCAAGGGCTTGTCTTTCGTCCCAACTGCCCATCCGAACTCATTCAACCTTAAAACTGAACTCCAAGGGTTTTTTCGTAAGATCCGTCTCAGGTATTTTTTTAAAAATAAGGAAGACAGTCTACCCAAGTCGGTCACTGGATTAAGGCCTCCATCGAAGTTTTTTCCACCTGCCAATGCTATGAGTAGCAGGATTTTGGCTTACGAGAGCATGGTTCTGAACGATGTTGGTACTTTACTTTCAACATACAAACACACCATACCGAATACCAGTAAGTCTGAGAAAGCGGCTCTCCAAACCCTCCGAAATAACAAAGATATTGTGATCAAGTCTGCCGACAAGGGCGGGGCTATAGTGGTGCAAGATACGACTGCATACAAATCGGAGATTCTACGGCAATTACAAGACGGTGTCAGTTACTCTCTGTTGAGGTCTGATCCAACGAAGGACCTGATGGAGGAAATCCATTTAATAACTCTGGACGCTTTAAACTGTGGTTTTCTAAGTAAATTGGAATACGACTATCTGAATCAACAACATCCACGACTACCTACCATCTATACGTTACCCAAGATACATAAGGATATCCTACATCCACCAGGTCGCCCTATAGTATCTGGCTGCGGATCACTTTTGGAACCCCTATGCAAGTACATAGACATTTTCTTGAAACCATTGGCAGAAGAAACAGAAACATACCTTCGAGACACCATGCAAGTTATTGCAATGATTGATCAACAACCTTTCAACCCATGTGAGCAGTTACTTGTCACCTGTGACATAGTCTCGCTATACACCAGCATTCCGCAGGAGCCTGCACTGGCAGTTATGCGGGAAGTATTGGATCTAAGACCAGCACCAACAAGGGTACCTACAGATTTTATCATAGCTCTCCTGACCATCGCTATGCAAAAGAATTTCTTTTACTTCCAAGGAAAGTACTATGTACAAACAAAAGGAGTCGCGATGGGGGCTGCCTTCGCTCCAGATCTAGCGATCCTATATATGGATAACTTTGAGAAGCGGTTCGTCCTCACCAACAATCCCTTTTTGGCACATGTCAACACTTGGAAGAGATATATTGACGATATATTGATGATTTGGAATGGTGAGACTATCCAACTCAATTTGTTCCACCAATGGCTAAACCAGTGCGACCCTAACATTCAGTTCACCATGCAGTCCAGTAATCAGGAGATACCCTTCCTCGATTTAAAAATCTTCCACGAAGATGATAAACTTCTTACTACCCTATATAGGAAGCCAACGGAAAGAAATTCGCTACTGAGATACAGTAGCCACCACCCGCGCGGCTTGCGCGACAATCTCCCAGTGGGACAGTTCCTGCGGATCCGCAGGAACTGCACGAAACGATCGGACTACACTACAGAATCTGAGAACCTAACAGCCAGGTTAATACTAAGAGGTTACCCAAAACGCCTGGTTAAGAGGGCCCGGAAGAGGGCATGGTACAACCCACGGGACACTCTGCTCTCACCCAAACATCCCAATACATCACGTCAAAATAACAAAATGATATGTGTTACAACATTCTCCACACGCAGTAATGCAGTGAAAAAGATCATCAATAAACACTGGAACATTATATCCACGGAGATTGACCAACCTGACCCACCGATGCATTCTTTTAAGAAAGCAATGAGCATTAAGGACCATGTGGTGCATTCCTTCCTTGAGGACCCGGTTGAACCAACGATTCGGTCACTCTGGAGTTTACCACCAATCATAGGTCACTTCAAGTGTGGTTCGTGTAAAGCATGCCCCACAACTATGCAATCAAAGAAATTTGAATACAAGCATCAGACCATTACATTACAATCACATACCAACTGCAATTCTAGCAACGTCATCTATGGGATCCTGTGTCCATGTGACCGACTATATATTGGCCAGACACAGCAGAAAGTCAAGGCCAGAATCCTTCAACACCAAAGTCGAATCAGATGTAATGTGACAGGTGCACCCTTAGTCGATCACTATCACCAACTGGGACACCACCCCGAAGAAATGAAATGGATTGTTTTGGAAAAGACAGAACTGGGACCTCGGGGAGGTAATATATCCTCTATCCTGCTTATTAGAGAGTCAAAAATGATGATCCGCTTTGACACGATTCTAACTGGTTTAAATGAGCAAGACCCGAGTAATGCCCAATTAGCTACCCTCGGTAGCTCATGAACAAGGTTCTTTTTTGCTCTGTTCTCCCCAGCCCGTTTTCTAACCTGTGGTTAACGTTATTTCTGAGACATTGTATGATGTTGACCATGAGCCTTTTTTGACCAATGTACGTATTATGCACATGCATTTTTTGATTGTTCTTTTCCCACTGGAACCATACTTTGTCATATCCAGCAAGCTTGTATCCATTCACATGTATCGACATGACCAATTGACGCCTTTTTTCAATGTAATCACCTTCTATTTCTCTTGCATCCTCAACTGAAAATGTTGACCGATATGAGCTCATATGTCTGTTTTAACAACCATTGGTTGCCTTTTTCATTAATATGCTGTGCCGGTTTAATGTGTCATTTTTCAACCTTGAGACGCTTCGAACCAATGCATTCATTGTATAACAGTCATTTCATTTATGTGTTTTCTCAATTGATCACGAGTTTTACTGTATGCTCTTTATTATATGTAATTTTGCAATCCAAAAGTGCACAATCGTTTGTAAATCAATGAGATCCTTTCTCATTACTTTTACGTGATCCCCTACGTGCATATTTCACCATCTCAACCCCAATCCGTTGATTAGTTTGATCCCCCGGGCCCCGACGAGGCCCTTTCAGTCTTGCATTCTATTAAATGATATTCATTAACACATTTAATCTGACATTATCCTATTTACTCTATTTATTTTGTCCGGGATTTCATTTACCCACCTTCTATCTTCTAACCTCGCATTTGAACTACTCGAATGGTCTTTCTTCTATTCTCCAGTTATTGGCAGCATCCTGCTGCTGCACCCGGTTTAACGTCACGCGGTTCCAGCGTTCTCCTTATCTGGGAGCCGCTCCGCGTCCTCAGTTAGCCGGTAGAGTCGAGCGAGTTCAGTCTTGCACGCCGTCTCAAGGTAAGGGAACTATTTGGAAGACACTCCGTTTACTTTGATTAATTTGACCCAGATTTTTGTCCCTGTCCATATGTTTAGTCCCCCGTTTCACTCATAGTCATTTTTTGCCTTATTCATTATTGCTATGGTTTTTCACCTGTACGTGCTTCTGGTCAAACTTCAGTCCGGTTAATTAGTCCTCGGGCACAACACGATTAATCGCCTTTTTGTTTACTTTTTGGGTATAAGCTATTCCTGCTGGATTCGACTCATTAATTATACATTTTCTCAGTTTTGCTATTTGACTGGACTTGTTAGTCCCGCTTTCTGACATCTTAGTATACGGATGATAATGTGGGTGACCTGGTCCTGTTAGCTCTGTATTTCTCTATTGTAGGACCACCTATTGTTTCACTCATTTATAGAACGCTTTCTCCATTTGTTTTTAGAGGCTGTTTCCTCGGTGATTCGTCTCACCCTACATACCGATTACACAGCGGTGTGTTTTTGATGGAGTATTCTATTCCTCCCTTTTTTCAAAAAATACACGTGAGTTTAGATTTATTTGGAGTCATCACCCACCTCCCGCTTTTAAAACCAACTGTATTGTTGACCTTACTGTCGCTTTTAAATTAATTTTTAGGTGACTTTCACTCCCACCTGACTTTTTGAGCCTTCTGTGCCCAGATGCCAAGCTGTCACTGACTTGATGTCCTCCCTTTTTCTGGTAATTACGGCAGTCATATCATTATCCAGTCCTACAGTTGAATTTCCGCTTGGCACTATTCCTTTTTTAACTCCCACCCATATCTTTGCATAGGTGCCTACCTTCCCCGGTTCACCATCCTCTTTGTCCTGAGGAAGACCCCACCTGTAAGGATTTAACCTACCTACCTTTGAAGAGGGGTCGAAACGTCGACATCCCATCATGCCAGTACCCTCAATAGTGCGTCGAGCACTGTGAACTTTCACTTGTATATGGCCTCCTGGCAATAATATTTGATTTTGTCAATGAATGACTCTTGAATATTTGGCACGACACTAAGGTGCCCAACAATTGATTTGTACCATTGCTTTGAACTTGTCTAAGTCACTTATTCCACTACCCTACCCAATTCTTCACTCCCTCCCCTTCCCCGTGGCACCCTGCACATTTGTAAATAGTGTGATTTACTTTATGCATTTATATGCCTGTTCCTAGTGTGATTAAATAACACGATGGTTTTGTCTTAAAATTGTTGCAATTTTTCCTTTTGTTGATCTCTATCAATCTTTATGTATACTCTGGGACCACTTCTATTCCACTGTTTGTTACCCAGGTCCCAGTGATTATTGGGTTTGCCCTTAGTTCTAACGCTCAGTGTAATCAAGGCAGTTCTAGGATGTATGGGGCCCTGGGCAGAAAGGGAATGTGTGAAGCCCCTCTAAGTTGCAGAGACATGACGCATTCAGGGCTGTTTACATCTGAATAGATGCCCCTGCTCCTGAAGCTGCAGCCCCTCACTCTGTCACCTTCAAGCACCTCTTAGTAGCTCATCAAGGGCTGAAGGTGTGAGGGTTGCCATCCCGCTGTGCCTCTCCAATGCTGCTGGGTATCTGAGCGTTGGTACGACATCGGAGTCTGTTACACCCGGCCTCAACAGCATCGGAGTCAAGAAGGGAGGTGGGTGGAAGCTGTGCCGGCTTGAGGGTGGTGCGACTGGTTAAAATTACAGACAAATGGCGTCCGTTAAATAATCCTTCACGGACAACGGACAGACGGCCGAAATTACAGACTGTCCGTGAAATTTACGGACGGTTGGTCACCCTATCCGCAAACCGGCTGGGACTCGGAGTAGACAGGATGATGGGAATGGGACAGCCGGGCGCCGGAGACAGTGGCGGGGATCAGTAACTTGAGTGAGTGGGACGTGGGTGGCCGTGGCACTCGTGAGGACTAGTCTAGGACTCTCTCTCTGTGCAAATTTGCACTGCCGGCTGCTGCGCAGATTTATTAACTGTCTCTTTCGCTTATTGATTAGGGCTTAGGCCTGCTAGGAGGCCCTGTCTCACTCTCACCTGGTGCAGCCACTGTTGCCAGACCATGGCTAACTGGCTCAGTCACAACGTCGTCCGGCCGGGTCAATGACTCAGTATTAATTGTGAGTGTGTGTGAATGGTGAAGAACCAACACGAAGACTAGGTGCGGCAGCGCTATGCTGGGGCGTGGCACTGAATGCGTGGCATGCGCAATCAAACCACAATTTGAGAACATCTGCGCAGTGCGCACGCTGCCGCGTACAGCCCCCGCCCTGCGCCCCCAACCCCGAGGCCCGAGAACCAAAAAGCCCTGCCCAGTGTCCCGCGGCTCCGCCCGGCCGGCACCCACTGGGCCAGCGGGACCGTGCATCAACAATCGAGCCGCAAAATGAAGTGATTAAGTGAAGTGTCATACAGATACAGTCTTGAGACAGTGTCTCCGGAGTCCGTAGTTGGACGGGAAGTTAAACACTTGAGTTTTACCACTGCCAAGTGTCCCGAAGCATTAGCGAAGCAAGTAAGTTACTGTATAAATAATTACGTGCACCTGAGTGTGTAGACCCGGCCCTGATAATTAGGTGCCGGTGCTAAGCACCGGAAAGCACCGGCCCAAATTAAGCACTGGCTGCCCCTACCTGGCAGGTGGTTCAGTGGGATGAATGGTGGCCACTGAAACAAGTAGTGGTCTGCAGGTGATGCAATCGAATCTCGCCAGTGCCAGCCTAGCCTTTCATCCATCCGAGTTGAGTAAATAAAGTACCATTACATTGGGTGCCAGTAATATGTGTTATTTACAAAACCTAGAAATGACAAATTCGTAGTATGAAGCAGTACTTAAAAGCAGGATATTATGTTTCTCAGAAATCGATTTCATGAGTTTGTTAAAATAATGCTCAACCCCTATCACAGTCCGGCTTCTGTGCTGTGGGTGTGAGCCGCTGTAGCTGCTTCTCTCAAAATGTCTTTCTCTCTCTCTCTCTCTCTCTCTCTTCAGCTCAGGTACCTGACAATGACGAGCAGTTTGTGCCAGACTATCAGGCTGAAAATTGTAAGTACCCCATGACTCATCTCTCATGTGTGCCTCTGTGAAATGTTTTATTTAGACTTGAATTCGGGCCTCCATTGTGTTCGCTGTGCATTTTTATTTCTCAAGGACGTGAGACTTTCGTTTGCTGATGACGTGCACCTGAATAGATGCGTTTTGTGTTTGGTGGTCGTGAGTGGGAGCACAGAGACAACAGACTGGCTCCTCTGGAGGTGTGACCTGGGGTCCCATTTCCTCTGCTCATTGTTATTTGATGCAACTTCAGGGGAAGGGAGTGATTTTGAAGGGAAACCCCCCTCCCCGTGGCCTGCTCCCTTTCAGAGGGGTATTCAAAGTCAAAGGATGCAGCCGATATTAAGTGTCGCCCTCCAGGTTAGAGACGTCATAAAGAAAGATGCCGGAACATGACCCGGAAGTTATAAACTTTGTCTGGCTTCCTGTGAGAGAGTGTAGCGCGTGTTGTTGATTAGATGCTCCTTCGACCCTGTTGTGTCATGACTAACTGTGTTCAGCAGGATGAGGTCGCTAGCGTGAACTGGCGTGAGAAAGAAATGCCCTAAATGGCATCCTTGGTGTTGCCGTCTCTGCTGGCAGGGCTGGGGCTGTCGCCTACGCTCTCAGAGGCATGGGCATGAACTTCCTGAACAGGTAGCTTCCCAGCAGAACAGTGGATCTTTTTTAAAAAGTTAGGCCACCCTAAGAGAACATTATATTTTCAGGGAGCCGGCAGCTCTCAGCACAATGACGAAAAACATTCGACCCGTCAGCGTTGTTATCGTATCTTATTCAGGAGATAATGTATCCCTCTCGGAATGGTGAGAGGACATTAGATGAGAGTGTAGGGCAGGAAGACAGAACCAGAGGTAAAAAAAACAAGCATTGAAAGCGTGCGTCATCACGATCGCTATGAAAGCGAAAGTGATCGCGATGACGCACGAGTTTTCAAAGTGTTGCTGAAGGCTAGCGGTTCGCGCATGCATGGTCCGAGCCAGCGCTTCAACAGAACACATTTCTAAATGAATCAAGCTTAGACACAGACATGCCAACCCTCCCGATTCAGGCGGTGAGGTTCTGTAATTCTCGAGACTGACTCCATTTTATTGTGCCACCATTTTGTGTTGCCCTCACGTAGGCCTGTGAAGGTAACCTGGCGAACAAAGTGGCCTGGCCTTCTTAGTCTATGTATACATTAACTAGGTTTCTTTCTGACTCTGGAATGAACTGTAAGAAACTGACCTCTTCACCTGAAACTGACCTCGCAAAGCCAATTTCCCTGATCGATCTTTGTCTGAGATTGCCAATCAAGATACTGTACATGTAATCATGCCATGCCCTGCAGTGCCATCTAAATCAGATTAACCTTTGTGAACTATGTAATTATAATGTTTTGCCCATATCCTGCTAAAACCCCAAAGGCTACTCACCTGCTGACCCTCCAGATTTTCCATTTGTTTAGGAATGTAATTGGTACAACTCCCTTACATGCCTGGGGCAGGATAAAGAGTATATAAGACGTGAAGTAAGACCATTCTATGGACTACCTCATTTAGTTGCTACGGCTTCTGTGTGACGTAGTCACACTCATTTGAGTTTAATAAAAATGTTCTTTTATATTTCAGCTTCTGTGCCAAATTCTTTATTATTGGTTTGAATGGACTAAGTATCAGTGAGACCCCTGAGAAGGAAATCATATTTCTTCAAATGGCGCGGCCAACGTGGGCCTCATCAGAGAAGTGGCTATCTGTGGGAGTGATCTTGTCAGAAGACAGAAATCTACTGAGGAGGACAGGACAGGACTCTACTAAGGAGGTACTCTGTGCACGGAGATTCTGGGGATTCTTTGTCTCTGCAGCCCAGTATATTTCTGATCTTCCTGATTTTGATCCTCCACATGATGTCACCTCTGACTTAGAACATTTTTGGCGTGAGTATTTTAAAAAAAGACCGTTAGGTCATTTAGAACTTGGCAGTTAAAATTTGGACAACCATTTGTTTGGTAAAAGTCGTTATGCGGCTCTTACTGTTGTTTTTTGCCTTGGATTGGTAAGGTAGTTTAGTAACACTTACTATAGCTTTGGAATTTTGGAATTTGTGTTGGCCAACTTTGGATTTGTATAGGTTTGTATATGCGAATTGCAATTTGTGTAGGCAGGTAATGAGGAGATTTTTCTCTATCTGGTTTTGTTGAATGGTGCAACGTACGAAGAGTACCTTAAGCACTACTTTGATTATAATATTGCATATTCTGCAGTATTTTTGGCATGCCTGATTTCAAAGCTCACATTGAAGAATGTGTTGCTTTTTCTTGGTGTGATGTGAAGTAAATTAGCCGGCTCCCTTAGAGGGAATACCTAAATAGGTTTAGGTATAAAAACATATTTCTTCCTTGGTGATTCTGTATCCCCAGGGAATTAAAATATGGACATAATATATACAATGATCCTTTGTTTTGCGCAATCTTATGAATGGAGATATGCAGAGCGATTTTTGGTGTTCTGCCAGCCAAAGCTAGTGAATTGAGTGTATCTTGGCTTCTTGGAAATAAAGGTCTGTGGGGCTGTTTTTGCAGTCTTTTGGAACACCATTGAGAAGCGCTTCTTGTAAATATGACTTACAACTAGTATTTACAAATGGTTTGGTTTAAGTACAGTCTGTGGGCTGTCCTTTGTTTCTGTCTTGAGTATTGATCTGTTGGTTAAATGTGTGTTTAAATGTCTATGTGGTTTTCCCATTAGTGCAACTTCTGCAAGTAAATAGCGATGGCGCTATTTATGAAATAAATGACTAAAACGCGCTGTATTGTGTGTCCTGAGTGTTTGACCCCTTTCTGTTTATGTCTGAAATGAGCTAAATGTGTGTTTGTGGTTTTTTCTTGATGTTTTCAGTCTGTTAAGCAAATTGTCAGTTAATTAATTAAGTAGTAATTAAATAAAAATCCGGAAATGAACCATGTGATATGCTACAATAGCTATATGTTGCTATTTAATTTTTAGAGTAAGCAATTATGCATATGTACAAACTGTTAAATGCTTAAAAGATAACATTAAAATTCACATTCACTAGGAATAAAAAGGCATCAAAAACGAAATTGTGTGTTTTGTAGAAAAATAAACTTATAGTATTTTTTTACTTACATACATTGTATTAGATATTAACAGGCAAACACTTCAGCTGAAGTAAATCTTTGCTGAACTCAAACGCAACACGCATTGATATGTCAGAGTTTGAAAAAGACTGACACCGTGCTCATGTTATAACACTGAGAGACAAGCTTTTAGTGCCGCGGAACAAATAGCAGGTCACGAATAGACAGGAATGTTTACTCAAGCCAGGACTTCGCCCTCAGTTAAACTTTGCATTTCAGGCTGTTGTTTTAAAAAAGGTTCCAAAACTACGGTTCATTATTTTGTATTACAAGAAGACATTTCAATTAAGGGTTTCCTCTCTTTAAGCATTTTTATAAGCATATTCTTGGTTCTAATGTTAGAATAATTGTTCTTTTTTTTAAAAAAAAAGTGGCGCAAGAATTTGTCATGTTTCAAGTTAAGCTTCTGTGTTTAGGCTTATAAATAAATGCGTCTAAAATGATAGGCAAGGTATGCAGCTTGCTTTTATATATGGACCTATCCAAAATGATTGGGTTTATTAAAAATAATTATTAATTATGAAAAAGAATTATTAAAAATACGTGCTTCTAAATTCGTTTTTTAATATTTATAAAGCTTAATACTCATACTGTGACCTCCTTGCATTAAAATTTAATTTAAGTTGTGTTGAACCGCAAAAATGAGAACATTTGCATATGGAATTTCACTTGGCACTGGCGTAAAAAACTCATTTTTCTAAGGATTTACATGAGATATGTCTAATGTCCAATCTCTGCAATTTGTAAAGAACATTCTGAGGATGATTAATATGTAGCACAATTATAGGATATTTATTTTTAAGTGCCCCAGGTGTCAGTCGAAATTGGGTGAGGGCACTATTTAGGCAGCATTTGTTTTCATTTAGAGTAGCTTTTAAAGTGCCTTAGGCTTCAGTAAATGCATACATTTAGGTATAATACAAATTTGCAGGTTGTTCTCATTTGGGGTTGCTTTTAATGGCTCAGTGAGCCAATGTGCCCGGTGCAGAGGTTTGAGTTTAATATCAGGGTTGAAGGTTTTAACTCTAGCTGGACCTACTGAGACGTTCATCCATTTAAGGTCGATGAAATGAGTACCATTGCATAGGGTGGTAACAAGCATTTGTTCTAAAGCTGGTATGTTGTGTCGTTGTGTTCTGTGAATTATTCACAGTAGAGGTTTTTTGAGTCTGGGAATAGGAGTGGATTGTGGCCCCTAAAGGGAGTAATATATATGGTATGGGGTTTTGGATAGGGTTGGTTATTGCAAGTTAGAAAGAGTTAGGTAGGCTTTTTGTCTTTGACAGCTTCAGGGTGAAGAGAGAGAGGGCTGAGGAGAGGCAGATTTTGACCTTGAGGTCAGTAAGGTGGGGGTTAGCAGTATGTTGAAACAAGAGGAGTTTTTGTATGACTCCTTTGAAGAAAAAATGTTCATGTGTTTTTCACGTTTTTGCATTTTGTCCTTCTATGAATTGTTCCTGCTGGTCCTGTGTGTCAGAAGCGACACAGTAAGTTGTATTTGACAGCTGATCAACACTAACTGGTGACCAGTTGTCAAAAGGAGGGTGAGGAAAGTTAAAGAAAGTGTACTTTTAATTTTAAGTCTGACAAATTAAGCAGGCCCGAATATTGGGTTTTGGGCTGCATGAAGTGCGTGCGTCACCGCTCATTTACATGTGCTATTGTAATTTGTCTATGAAGTGCGTGCGTCACCGCTCATTTATATGTGCTATTGTAATTTGGCTATGCTTTCTGTGCTTGGTATACAGCAAGTATACCTGATGGCTTGGCATGTGTGTTTTTATTTTATGCACGTTTTTTTGTTTTTTGCGTTGTGTTTAGGCTTTTGCTTTTAATACTGTTACAAGCTCCCCTGTGTTGTGAGGGGCTGGTCATGACGATGCCCATCGCTACGCAACAGTTTGTTGGACTTGTTCTGGTTACTAAATTTCACAGATATGATATTTCATGCTGTGAATATGACAGACAACACTTCACCAGTGCATGTCTATTTGGCTATAATGGTATTGAAAAAAAAAAAAAGAGATATACAGGATTAAAAGTGTGTCACCTGCAGTTAGTCATGTTACTGCTCCTTCCTTTAAGGGACGAGCAGCCTAGATTGATGTTCCCTGATTAGACCCTAAGGATGAACTATAAATCTGTGGCTCTTGCTAAAGGTGACCTAACTTTCCTTATGATATTGCACTTCTACATGTAGTCATAAGAGACACCAAGAGTTTCTTATTTGCTGTCCTGAGTAGCAGGATTGGGATTTTAAGTGGGTATAGTGCCCCCTCCGGACAGGTGACTAGGGAAAGGAAAAATTGTAGATCAGACACCAGAGACCAGAGAATTATTAGACTAGGGTGACAGGTATTCTCAGTGATCATGAGGAGATATTGTTTAGCCTGTGTATTGCATGGTGCACTTGCTGCACAATTATTAAAGGGAGGTATCTGCATGCCCCTGATAATTTGTATCATGCGTTTCCCCTTTTGAGGTGTTCTAGATAAGGAATGTAGGAACACACAGATGTAGTAATTTAAGAGATGTTTATCCCATTAGAAAATCATGAAATGAATATTTGTAAATCCATAAGGGACTAGCCTATCAGTAAAACTGGTGCCACTATGAACCACGTCCAGTTTTACTAATGATACCAGAATGTTTAATTGATTGGTTATTGAATTTGCCTTTTGGATTCCCCTCCTTTATAACTGTCCTACCTCATGAGCACTTTCTTTTTTTCACACTCCCCTTGGAGCAACCTCTTTCTCTATTAGGAGCGTTTAATATGGTGATCTGTTCTAAAAGTCTCTTAGTTTTCTCTGGTCTGTATCATACCCTGTTCTCCTCAGGTTTTGAGCTGATCATGCATCTAAACTGACACATTTTCACTCTGACTCCTGCAGTCTCGCATTTTGGTGGGTCAGCACTGATTACAGCTCAGGCTACTGCTGCCATACCTTTTTGATGGTGAACTGTTCACACACATGTTGTGACTGATAAAGGAGAGACTGCAACATGGTCAATCTCCTTGTGGCTTAATTATATTGAGATTGGACACAGACTGTCATGTAGCAGATCCTATAGGCTGGCACACTGTGTGTTTGAGTGTTGGTATGAGTTACTGTGATACGTTTGGCTGGCTGGCACTCTTAGGGTCTTGAGATGATCAGTGCTGCCTTCTTTGATAGGCACCTACTCTGAAATTGATTCTGGGCTTAACTTTACCTCAGAGAGCTACTTTGAAGGTACTGGCGAGCTACCAGTGGCTCCCGAGCTACTCGTTGGAGACCCCTGGACTAGAAGTACTGCCTTTGTCTTTGCATCTTATGAGAGTGACAGTGCATTCTAAACCAGAGTTGTCCCATGGCTTCTGGCCACTCCCTTGAAGATTGCAGGCCACCTGCCTGCAGTCCTATTGTTAAATACAATGAACTGCTTTTATACTAAACTGAAGGAAACTAACAACTGTGTCACATTTCCTACGTCACTAGATTCTGCAGGAATTAAGTCATAATAACCTGCAGAACATTGATTTAAGCCTAATCCCATCAGTGACAGCTACAGATGAAAGGCGGACGTCTTGGCCCTACAGTCCCAGCACCCAGAAATTAGCAAGGCTGGACAGCGATCGCCAACGTGCCATCAATGGTATCGTACTTGCTCCATCAGACGGCATTGGAAATCACAAAACCAGAGTTTCAGTGTAAAAGAGCGAAAGAGAAGGATCCCTGTTGTTGATAGCAGAGCTGGTTTGAGGCTTCAGTTTTCTACCTGTCATGTGCTGGTAACCTCTGACAGTGTGCAGTCCCTTGAACCCCTTGGCCTGAGTTTTGGCCACACCCACCCCCCCCCTCTTTTTCTTTGCTACAATGGAAGGGCAGTGCACTGGAGGATCTAAGATTGACAAAAGGCACTACATTATGGTGCCCATGGAAGAGCAGCCTGAGCGTCCTTTGACACTGAATAATGAGTGTTGGAGCCTGAGAATGTAGACTCGGGTCTGCACAAGATGATCTGTGCCCATGACCAATGAAGAGCACATTATTTGTAGTGTCTTCCGCAGAGGAGGGACACTGGTGCACTGCCTTGAGACATTGAGACTTTCGAGTGAGCTGTGAGTGTTTGCCAGGAGGGCACTCCAACTAAGCAGTACTATTTTCATGAAGAGGCCTGAATCGAGAGGCCCAATGCGGAAGAAGACAATGGAAGCAGATTTGATGGACGATAGAAACCTGCCAGAGAGGCTTGGAACGGACTTTGGGCACAGTTGCACAAGCGATTCCAGAGCAATTGTATAAAGTAAATGTTAATTAAGTTCTCATTTGACTGAATTGCCATGGAAGAGGAAGTGGCTCCGCCTCTAGTATCCAAAAATGGTCCACCAGAAGTGAGTCTTTGTGCTACTATGTGTGTTTGGAGACCTGTCCCGAGAGAAGTAGAGAATAATAAGATGATGTTACAGCAACACCTTGACGACCTAATGAATATCGATATAGACCTAGATTCAGATTAACATGAGTCTTAGGTTATTGCCTACGTAAAGGCAAAAGTTTGGTGTGAGGTTCTGTAATTCTCGAGACTGACTCCATTTTATTGTGCCACCATTTTGTGTTGCCCTCACGTAGGCCTGTGAAGGTAGCCTGGCGAACAAAGTGGCCTGGCCTTCTTAGTCTATGTATACATTAACTAGGTTTCTTTCTGACTCTGGAATGAACTGTAAGAAACTGACCTCTTCACCTGAAACTGACCTCGCAAAGCCAATTTCCCTGATCGATCTTTGTCTGAGATTGCCAATCAAGATACTGTACATGTAATCATGCCATGCACTGCAGTGCCATCTAAATTAGATTAACCTTTGTGAACTATGTAATTATAATGTTTTGCCCATATCCTGCTAAAACCCCAAAGGCTACTCACCTGCTGACCCTCCAGATTTTCCATTTGTTTAGGAATGTAATTGGTACAACTCCCTTACATGCCTGGGGCAGGATAAAGAGTATATAAGACGTGAAGTAAGACCATTCTATGGACTACCTCATTCAGTTGCTACGGCTTCTGTGTGACTTAGTCACACTCATATGAGTTTAATAAAAATGTTCTTTTATATTTCAGCTTCTGTGCCAAATTCTTTATTATTGGTTTGAATGGACTAAGTATCAGTGAGACCCCTGAGAAGGAAATCATATTTCTTCAGCGGGAGGCTACCGATTTGAAGGCTAGTCTCCCGCCTCCCGATTCCTGCAAGCAAAAACCCGATTCCTCGGGGCTTTCAGCTGAGTATTATGTAACGTGCTAATTCTTCCAGCAATAGTCAGGGCGATGCAGGGGCTCTAGAAGGTGTGACAAACCAACAAAGCCTCATTAACAAGCGAATGGTCTTTTAAAGAGCTGTGAAGTACTCGGGGCAGCTGTGTGTGTACCTGTGAAGCTGTTTCAGCCCAGGCTGCCATACGGGGGGGGGGTGGAATGCAGGAGGTTGGTATATGCACTGCCAGCAACCTGCCAGTGCCAGGACAGTGCAGAAGACTTGCATCACCCTCTCTCTGCCTGCCATTGCGCTCCATGCTTCTGAAAGGTAAGGAAATAACGTGCATTTACCTTTCAAGTGTCCGATCCTGCAGCGGCGCACTTCCAAAGCCCATACATGACAGTAACCCGATTCAAGGCCCCATTCTCCCGATTTTTTTAAAACATCTCCCACTTTGCTCTTCTGAAATGTTGGCATGTATGTAGACACAACAAATACGTTGCAGAGAAGGAGGGAGTCAGACTTGGAATAGAAAAAGAAAATAACTGCAATTGATTTCAGCGTAGACGCGCAATCGTATTTAGGTTGTTTCTACCTAGAACAGAAAAATCCATCACTGATTAAGAATTTTTCAATTTATTTTCAATTCGATTCTCAGTCCCTGCCAATGCTCACCTGGTCTTTGAATGTCTGTTCTCCTTTTAATAATCCATGCAATAGAAACAACAACTGGCACAATCAGCAGAACAGAGATCACAGGAACAAGAGGAGACGGCATGTGCGTGTCCGACTGTGGATCCCTCTGCTCTGTGCCTAAAAGCAAATGGACAACTTCAGCAAAAAACATATTGTCCTTCAATTCAAATCGACTCACTCAATGTCAAGGCAGATAGTTTGAAGGATATTAGCATTAATGACGATTAAAGGGCACACAAAGAATGGGGATTATTCCCAAGGGTAGAGGTGCAGATGGAGATTTTTGAGTTGCACTGAGAGAGAGTATTGTAGTCATGGATTGGAGGAGGTAGGTTGATTCAAATAAAATCACAAGTAGTGTCAGAGGCAGAGGTGTGATTCCACACAAAGGTGTTAAGTGTTGTGATTTAGTTCCCTTAATGCCAGCGAGAGTTAAATCGTAGGAAATGAATGCATAGGAAAAACCGCAGAAGGTTAGAAGATCCATTTTCAGATCAAACAGAAGATCAAATGTGATGGTACTCTGTGGCAGAGGCTGGTGTCACAGGCTGGTTTAGATTGAAACACAGAGAAGAAAATACTGTGTGACATATACAATAATCTTACTCATGTCGCTCGACACAGCTTAATTTGACCTACCTGCACAGGTAACCCCTGCATCCTGCTGGTGACTACAGGTATGCTCGCCCAGTCTCTTCGATTCACACTGCCAAAGGAAAGACTCTGTCCCTGTGCATTTGACGATGTCGAGCCAGATGGGCCCAGATCCCTCTCCGAAGTGGGCTCCTTCTGCCCATGACTCTGCGTGTCCACATCCCAGCTCCCTGCAGACCACCTCCGCTGCTTGGATATCCCAGAAGCTGTCGCAGACTGTCCCCCAGCGGTTACTGAACAAGATTTCCACTCTCCCAGAGCAGCGGTCTGTGCCGTTCACCAGTCTCACCTTGCCATAATCTGGAAGAGAATCGAGAATGGAAGCCACAGGACTATGAGGAGATGTGTCCGAAGGGTTGCACTAGAGGGCGAGTGAGGGTGGTTAAGAGGATTAGAAAAAGCGATATCAGAAAAATGTGCAGGGACAGGTACAGACAAGCATTGACGAAGCAAATAGGTCTTAGCATTGTCCTATCTATTGGCCTTCTCAATGTGAATGTCTTTCAGATGTTCACCTGTAGTAGAGGCTTGTGTTGTGATGCAGAAGTTGAATAAAGAGTAACTTTGATGCCCTACTCTGGACCCACTTACCAACATAGGGGCAGATTTACGTTCCGTGGCGCATCCCTGCAAATCAGCAGGGATGCGCCAGGGAAGATGCGTCACGCAAGTTTGCCCTTGCGCCACCGCAGATGCGCCGCATTTACAATGCGGTGCATCGTGGCGCAAGGACAAGCAGATGCATGACGCATCTGCCGGTGTAAGGTTGGCGCAGTGCTGAAGTTGTGTAGCAAGCGCGACGCAACTCCAGCACTGTTCCAACCTGCCCTAGCCCTAACATGGTGCATCACGCCTTACGCCTGCTTGAAGCAGGCGTAAGGATTTGACGCACCAGTGTCGGTAAACTGACTGCGTGAAATCTTGTAGATTTCACTGCATCACTTTTCCGAGGCTTTTTCCAACGTAACGCCCACCCTGCATACATTAAACCTGACGCAGGTTTAATGTGGCGCAGGGCTTTACAACGTGATGCATCTCCCTAGATGCGTCACGTTGTAAATCTGTCGCAGCATGGCGCTAGCTTTGCGCCGCCGCTGCGTCACAAAGGTGACACAACGGCGGCACAAAAGTGGCACACGGGGCTTGTAAATCTGCCCCATAATTGCTTAGAGTGTGAAGTGTGAAACTAGAGAGAATTTAAACAATATTTACGAAGGATTTTCCAAATGCAAGTCAGCCTCATGCCTCAAAAAAGGTGTGATATACACATGTGGAAGTCAAGCATGATTCAGAGAGATGTAGTTATAGCATAAGCATGTAAGATAAGAGAAAGGTATGGGATTTTACTCTGTGCATAACATATACACGTGTCCTATACACTCAGACCTGCTTCTTTTAGAGGCATACCCTATCACAGTTTCAATAGAAAGGTTTTATGACTAATGCCTATAGTTCTGCGAACATATAACTTATATATGGAATATGTAACACTTGCTTTTGTAAGTCATGGATCTCTGGTCTGCATTTAAAGCATCGCTTTCCAAATATTGAATAGTAATGTGGACATTCTGTGTTAGTTAATGCCCCCAGCTCCTTTGCAACACGGATAAATGTGATTCTCCCCTAGGCCTTTCAGCTACATTTGGTTACAGATAAGAAGCCCAAGGTTGAAGGGATATTTTAACGTGGATCATTATTTATCCATCTCAAATATTTAGTTTGTAAGATGAACAGAAATACACAAATATCACGAAGTGGAAATATAAAATAAAAACAACTATTACAGAAAATACATCGAAATGTTAAACAAATTCAACAGGTAGATTACAAAAGTCACAGTGAAGTACACAAGTGACAAAACATTCCTTTGGTTCAGCTGCACATAATGCTGCATCCAAGGGGAGAGGAGAAGTGCGGGGCAATTAAAATGAGCAGCATATTGATCAGAAGCAATGACGTGTGATTTACAAAGTTGATCGTTGCATGGATAGTTCAAAGCAAAGCTCTCTCTTCCTCATATCACAAAAGAATGAAGGCAGGAGGAACGAATGGATTTACTTTTAGCCGTAGGAGTATTTGATACAGAGATCAGCACCGCTTGTACTGTATCAAGCGCATGCCAGCAGAAGACTCAAAATCTATGTTGAACATGAGCGCTTCGAGGCAAGCGCTCAGGTTCCCGTTCCAGAAAAATTGTCCAGCAGCTCTTGCCCTTCAGGAAGGCTCCTAAGACCTGGCTATTTCCCTTGTAGACATTTATTGAATCTGGAGTGCTAGTGGACTTTTCCGGATGGTGATCTATAGCGCCTTGATGCCCTTGGGTAATTGCTGCGCTCTATAAATTTAAATCAAATCAAGCTGGGTATACATATAGCAGTAGTGTGAAGAGTGTGTATGCATCATTTTGAAATTATGATAAAATAAATACAAAATATTAAGGGGCATATTTACAAGCAGGCGATAAAAGATTATCGCCGCTTTTGCGGCCGTTTTCAGCCGAAAAGCGGCGATAATTTTATCGCCTAATTAGCAAGGCCACGCTAACGGGTGAAACCTTGCTTTAGCGTGGGGATTCTTTACGTCCAGCTTTGCATCTCTAATGAGATGCAAAGTGGGCGTTCCTGACCTAACATGACAGGAGAAATGTCGCTAAGCGACATTTCTCCTATCATCTTTAGCGACATTTCTCCTATCATCAAGCCCCACGCTATGAAGCATAGCGTCAGGAAAAGTAGCGATAACCCCTGTTATCGCTACTTTCCTCACGCCTGCTGCAGGACTGACTTAGCAATGATATCCTATGGAGGGTGGATATCATGGCAAAGTTTGTGAGTCCCTATCAGCAAGCTAACGCCACATTGCGTGGGATTATCACTGGGTTTCCAGCAATAATCTCACGTTAGGCAGTTAGCGTGAGGATTTTTATCGCTGAGGAGATAAGCGTTGCTAATAGCACGCTATCTCAGCGATAAAAATCCACGTTACCCGGCGATAATTATCCTCACGCTAAGAGCGCTGAGCGATAATTATCTCTGGGTGTTGCTGATATGCCCCTAAATTTTTATATTTATAGTTTATATGTTTTAAGACATTCTATGTAAAGCAAATTAACTTGGCAGTGAGCAAAACAGCCCCTGAGGAAGCTATTACCCCTGCAACACCATCAAGAGGTAAACAAGATTGTTTGAAAGATCGGTTTCTGATGCACTCTAGCGCCTCAGGCACATGTATTCTTATTTTTTTTACCCATAGAATGTATTTGCCATTATTTTAGCATATACAAAGTCCTCACACTTGCAAGCATTTACGTATAAGATAGGTCTTTTTCTACAAGTCTAAAAAAGACATTTAGAATGCAGTTGTATGCAGAGGTGTCATGTCTTGCCGCAAGTTAGGAATCAGTTATATATGCATACAGGTTTTCAAAAATAACACAGAAAAGGCAAATTGCCTAGTACCACAATTTGGCCACTAGATGTCGATATAGAACAATCTTCTCAACGATCTTCACTGGACAAGAAAGTTCTTCTCCGCGTTTAACACTTCTGCATTCATGCATCGTCGCTCAACAAACAATCAAATTGAATCATTTTCAGACACTTTAACTCTTAAATGATAATTATTTTGTAAGTGCAATATCATTTTACCCCCAAGTTTAGATGTCTGCAGCGAGGCTTCAAAATGTGCAATTAATTCAGTGGAATGGAAACACTGCTGCCCACTTGCAATTTTCATGTATAACTCCTACTAGCTAAACCAAGCACCGGCACAGGATTTTTTAAAATAAAAACAGCACTTGTCGCTAATTAAAACAGCAGCGTTTCTAACATGTGGCAGGACCGGTTATTTCCAAAAATAAACAAGCATTAGCAATGCAAAAGGTCTCGCATTTCCGAGAGTTTGAGCTATATTGGCATTGTAAATGACAATCCCTTTTATTTATGTGTTGGTTCTAAAACAGATAAATAAATGGCATTGACATTTACAATGCCAATAGCTTAACATCTCGTAATTAAGAGAACTATTGCATTGCAAATACAAATACAGCCCTCCCAAGCTTTGTGTACACTCATGTGACGTGCATGCTAGCAACATGGAAGGTATTTGGGAATGTGGATAACACAAGAAACGATTGTGAACTATTTCAGTTACTCTCCATGGATATATTTGATCCCCCTCTCCAGTGGCGTCACTAGGGGGGTGCGGGGGGTGCGGACAGCACCGGGTGACACCATCACATGGGGTGACACCCGGTGACAGTGGCAGTGGCGTCACTAGGGGGGTGCGGGGTTTGCGGACCGCACCGGGTGACACCATCACATGGGGTGACACCCGGTGACAGTGGGTACAGGGGACTGCGGCGGTAGGGGCAGAGCGAAGTGCGGCGGTACTTGTTAATTGTAGGAGTTGTATAGCATACCGTCAACACATGGACAACTGCAGGAGCGCGCGCTGCGCCATGTATTTAGCTCATCTTCCTACGGATTTACTCTTTACGCATGCGCAGTCTGTAGACCTCCACCCTCACTTTCTCTTTTAGTTATTTGTGATTTGCGGGGTCGAAAAGCGGACAAAAGGAAGTCATTGTGGTGGGCGTAGGCAGCCGGGGCCTGAGGCTTCACATACGGAGCTCCTGCAGTGCCGAGGACCAGCTGTGTTGGTTGCACTGTGAAAGGCGCGATGTGAGTGCACTTTTCAGCCGCTTGCAGTTTAGCTTTTACAGGTTGCTTATTGCGTATGTAAAGTTGCTTTGTGCTTTACCTCTGTATGTAGATTGTGATAAATATATAATAAACTATCAGGCAGTTCCAGTGCAAAGATTACACAAAATGATTAGGACGCACATACAAAAACTCGCATCATGGAATAATATTTCCTTGCAAGACCGGCAAAAGTAGCAAACAGGCTCGGGATTGGTCTGTAGAGCAATCTGGCAGTGCCCGACGAGCTGATCTAACAGATGAGTGAGTGTGTGGGGCATTTTTGGACTGTTTTTGGGCCTGTTTTAGGTTCTTTTAGGCTGGCCGCTGTGAGTTAGCACATTGTCTTCACCAAGCACAGATGTAGGCTATGGAACGGCAGTGTGCAAACAGCTTCTCGGAGCTTGACATAGACAACGCTGGTTAAAAGGACGGGCTGGTGCTGCTTGCCTTCTTTCTCCATGTACGCTTGTGATGTGTTTTCGATCTTCATTTAAGGAATGTTGAAAGTAAAATGTTCAGTAGGCATAACGCGTACAAGCTGCAGGAGTGACGTCTGTTTTATTGAATGTTCTTGTGTTTTTTAATGCCATTAGAGACTCGTTTTATTGCGGCGTGCAAAAGTGTTGTATTGTGAGTCATTCGACATGCAGATGGAGAGGGGCTGTGATCTCTAAGAGACATGGCCATAGTTTTGAACAAAAACTGTGGGGGGGGGGGAGAATTCCTGGGTGCGAGAGCTCTCATTGGCCAGTGGACTTCAGAAGCTTGAAAGAGCCCTGGGCATGCCTTTGCATGCGGCACGAGGGAGTGTGGCAGTATCCATAGCTGACACTGCGACCCCGACCCATGCAGAGCCCCTCTTCGCTGGCTGCCCGGCTGAAATTAGCAGCTGGGTGGCAGGCGAGCTCACGGCAGCGCGTACAACTGTTAACTCGGCTTCTGCTATTTGTCACAGTTATACCACTGAGAGTGGACAAGGATTAGGCGCACAGTTTCGCCTAATTAACCTAGTTAATAGCCTCTACCTTTCTGAAGCAGTTGCTTGCATCCTGCGTTGGTGTATGTGCACAATAATGATAAACAAGACAGACAATGGTTAATTTTCCAACGTAACATATTAGTATATCTTTTGACAGTAGTGCTCATGTTTTAGGTATAATAGGGTGCGCGAAGGCTGCATTAGGGCACCATAGCCAGCGTATTCTTAGTTATATATAAGATTATAGCTCAAAAAAGGACTCCATACGGATATTTGTTGGAAGTATGAATTTTGTTGCTTGTTAAATAAACACATCTTCGGGTTAACTTACAGGCGACCAGAGAGGCATTTAACAACGAGATGACCTAAACTGACTGCCCACTTGATTTGATAACCACCAACCAGGAATTGTTTCGCACCTGGTGTTATCTTTTTAGAATTTTTTAGAGTTCACCCTGCATCAGGACCCCATGATCAAGGAAAGTCTAGCTCCCACACAAAACAAGTAGCCTCAGGCCAGCCCCAGTGTTCAGGATTTCAGCTGTCCTGCAGATGTGGGAGATGATGCTGCTATCATACCAACGTCCTGATGTAGACACTGTTCAGGTTATGCCATGTAGCCCCATCAGTACATATTATCATATCGCTCTGTAAGCCCACCAAATCTCCTGTGATGCTTACCTCTGCCCAGTACTCCCCACCACTCCTGTACTATCACTTCTATTACCTGCAAGCCACCTATTCGTTACACTTCTTTTTCAAAAGAGATGCACTGAAGCCGGCGACGATGCTCACCCTCTTTTGCACTCTGACAAGTGTAGGTTAACCTTCTAGGCTTGTCCACCACTATTCATACTGAAATTCACCTCCGGTCTTGCGGGCAGGCCTATGAAGCAGTACACCCTAGAACAGTGACCCTGTCACTGAGATCACAGGGCCCTTGAGAAGGGCCAGTTCTAGGGCGCTGCAACCGGTGTGACCGCACCAGGTGCTCACTTTAGGTGGAGGCATCATTTTTGCAAGTATATTATGCTTTTAAAAGCGCTTGCTGCCTCCTTCCTGGCCTCCAGTAATTTTCGGTAACAATAAAAATGTCATGATGACTCTGGTGATTAATGTTCTTCCTAGAGAGAGATCGGAACTTTGTCTAATGGAAGATTTGACTCATGGAAAGGTAGCTCAGAGGGTTAATGTACCTGCTGCAAAGAACATGTACCATGCAGATCACAAAGTGCACATAATGTAAATAGGCCAGTGGGCTACTGCTTTTGTCAGAGAGATCCTTTTGTTACTTGCAGTTTATAAGTTAAAATCCTAACATAGAACAGTGAGCTATTAACTGCCATCTTCTCCGCAGCAACACAAGTCACATGTTTTATTAACTTTTGATACGTTTGAGCTACAAACAATTTATTAGTTGAAATGGTCAGATCATGCTGCAGATCTTGCATTATGAAGCAAATATGGCAGAGCCATTATTATTTAGAAAACATTTGCAAACTAGGATTTTTAGCCATTCATGTTTGAACTGCTGTTTTGGAAAAAGGAGAAGTGCTGATGACAGAAACTCCATGGCTCGGAGACAAATGGCTTGTGCTTCCACATTTTATCGTATTTGGGGACATTCTGTGATTAGAAGCATATCTCACTTTGTGAATACATTTTACTGTCAATAACTCCTTATAACCTTAAATAATCATGTGTATCCAATGGTTGATAAAACTGGGCAGTGAAACCAAACAAATACAAAAAATTGGGATGTTTGCGCATTCTGGCCACGCCTCTGTCTCTGCCCACTGATCCAATCCTTGGGTTATTCCCGCCCTCTGATTCTCCGCCCACAGTTCCCCTACTTTTTTCCCCCCACTTCGACCACTGATATATCGTGTTGCTGGATAGTGGGAACACCACACCAGTAAAAAGTACCATACCTATGATATTATAAATTCCAATAAACTGTTGACTAGCAGGTAGCCCACTGTACAACCTGATTAATGAATCATTATCACACTGTTTTTAACAGGCACATTTTGTAAATATAGGACCTACATTTACAAACGTTACTAAGGATTCTGTATGGTCCCGTTATTTGCCAACTGTGTCCACTGGCGGACTCGGGGCGGACTCGGTCCATGCGGTAAGTCGTGAGGGGGTGACACCATGAGTTACCCGCACCGGGTGACACCAACCCTAGTGACGCCACTGCCCCTCTCAAAACAGCTTGTCACCAACTGTTTGGCTGCGATTCGCTCATACTCAGCCCTATAGCAGCTTCTCGGTCCTACTTCAGCTCTCAAATAAAAATAAACCGGGTATGGAAGTAAGTCATTGTTTGCAATCACAGATAAAACATCCAAACACCCATACCCTCTCTAGGCAAATTTAAACAATTTAACGCAAGCTAAAGCTTATTTGCATGCAGGCAATTTCGCTAGGATCAACATTTCCGGGGTATCCTCGACCTGCCAACCATCACGTCGGACCCAGACCTCGAACGATTTATAAAGTAATCGCATTCAAAAAAAAACAAAAAACATACATACCAGAGGGTAAGACACATTTTTACAAAAGAACTTAAAACACATACGGCAAACAATTACCACAAGTCCAAATGTGTGTAAGTGTAGAGTGTTGTAGTAAAGCACACAACTCTGCCAGTGCATCTTAATCCAGAAATGTGCATAATCTGTGCACGAATTGCACTCACTACTCCACCAAAATCCTGTCCTGCACATCAAATATGCACAACTAGATCTCATAGAGCTGTTTCACATATACCTGTAGGATCTATGTGCACATATAACTCTGCCACTTGTATGAGCAGCATCTTTTGCAGCCATGCAGGTGAGTAGGAACATCAGTGACTTCAGAGTGAGCTCAAGCCTCAGGAAACTGGGGGCGAGCAGAGCCGGAGGGAAGTGTGGGTGAGCAGGAGCCACTGGGAACAGAAGGGCAGCAGGGCTAGCAGGGCTAGCAGAGTAGTGATTGCGACCAGGACCCTTGTAAATTAAATTGAATAGGGCCAGTTCTGGCTTTTAAGCGAACAGCAAATTTCTCGCTCGGGTTTGGGCCGGACTGGTGATACCGGGTGTAGTGACGGAGCCACCCGGCCCGATCACACACGCTAATCACGCACCCACGCATCCCGAGGGCGGGCGCGCCTGAGGGCATAAATAAAGGGGCGCAAGACCACTCGGGGTCTTTGGCCCAGTGTGTATTCATGTGTCTGTGTCCAGTTATTCAGGGTGTCCCAAGCCTGCGGCTCATGGAGGGGGGCAGTGGTTAGTGCTGGGGTCTATGCCCAGTACAACGCTCCTCCCCACTCAGTAGATGCTGCAAAGTCTCAGTCCCCCTCCCTTGTGGCAGGCTTCACGTGCTCCGCTTCTGCAGCTGATAATTCACACCCCTGCCTGTTCAGCGAACCAACACTTTCCTTCAGCTGGGCTTTACCCACCTCGCCTTGCTCTCTCTTGCGCCCCGCCCACCTCTATCTCGTTAGCTCCACTCTCAATGCCCCCTGTGGCTTCCCATGCCGCAGCTGGAAAACCAGAAGTCTTCAAGCTGTGCCATGCGTATCTTACTTAACAATGCGACGGCAGCGTGGTATAGGAGATTTTGGTGGGGGCAGCAAACATTAGCATGTTTTTGGAATGCGAAAGCCCGCTCCCATTTAAAACAAGCAGTCGCGGTTGTCCCGGCACCTTCAAAGCCGAAAGTGAAAGCGCGCTGTGCACCCTGAAAGTAAACAAAGCAGGTCCTCGTGGCTCAAGCAGGACAGACTCAATAAAGAATGTAGTGCTGACGGTGTACGAACCAAAGTAAAGGGGCCAGTAGCCATGGGAGGATACAAATGACGACATGGCCATAGTAAGGAGGGACTAAAAAGGCCAATTAAGTAATTAGAAGATAGCATTTACAAAGGACAAGGACACAAGCCAATGGAAAATATGGGTGGGTGAGTGGGCGGGGCGTCTCTCCCAAACTGAACTACCCCAGAACTTCCCTAGAGCAGCGCTCTCACGCTGACTCTAGGCTCGACCTAAAAAAGTAGTCCTGAAACAATGGATGAAAATGGCCTCTGCCTATGTTTAACAGTAGTTGGCCCGTGCTCTTGGGATGGGTCAACTACTGGACACACAGGAAGAGGCATGGCCTTTGCATGCCCTTGATAAAATGGGGAGAACGAAAAATGTATTGATGATGGTGCCAGCAAATGGGAAGCCGATTCCCATACAGCATTTCTCTGTTCAAGACAGTGAATGCGTGCCTCATAGAGCTGAGACCTAATAAAAAGGGACAGGAATGAGCAGATGAAACATGAAAGAGGGGAAGAAGTAGAAGGAGTTCAAAGCGAGGAAAACGTAAATAAGGGAAAACATTTTCTAAACAAGCATTCACATAGTGAAAGTGCTTCTGCACTGATTGTCACGTTGCATGTGTGATTGTGTAAATAAGTGGGGGGGAAGGTGAGACTGGTGAATGCTTGGATGGATCAGTGATCGCATGGGTGGATAGATACATTAATCTATCCTTGAATAATTCATGGATAAGTGAGTGCGCGGGTGACTTTTCAGATTACATCAGTCTTATATGGTAAGTACTCAGCAGAATTGATATTTTTAGTAAAGTGACAAGAATTACCACAAGAGAGCCATAGTAAGCATTATACCAAGGTGGGACACCATCATACCTACAGTATATAAAAATGTCAGCTTCTCAGCAATGTAAGAAGTACAAAAGAGCGGACACCCTTATGCTATATATTTCGACAGTTTGTCATGAGTCACCACCTTTATGCAGGACAGGATTATCCGTGTGGTGGTCCATATTCTATTAAGAATTACTGACAATGTACCAAGGACTGCTACAATAATGCCGTGATAGCACTGTGCTTAAAGGGGCTACTATCATCATTTTCTGAGTGTCAACTATATGTAAAGACCCACCATTATGCCAGAGCTTGCTTTATGTCATGGGTGGCCACCATCATGCCATGTTTGCCCACACTACAACAAAAATGCATAACTCGTGCCCACTTAATCTGTCACATTCAACTGCACATACGAGCAAATAATAATTTGTAGCCCATGAACACAACAACTTCACAAGGATAAACATACTGAGGGGCAGATTTATCAAAATGTCACACAACACAGCACAGCACAGCACAGCAAGACACTTTGCTGTGCTGCATTGAGTGACAGGGAGGGGGCAGGAATGCTCCATATTTAACATTATATGGCACATTCCTGTCCCCTCCTTGCACTGAAGCAATATGTGCTGCCTAGCAGCAATGCAGGCACCCTTGCACTATGGTGCAAGGGTGCCTGCTTTGCAGGCATGATTGTTTTTGTGCAGGAAGGTGTTCCTTCCTGCACAATCATTTGTGCTTTTTTCCTCCATCTATGTGTGCAGCAAAATGTAGTGCCCATAGAATGAGGAAAAAACGAGGAGAAATGAAGATATTATTTCCGTTATGTCTCCCCTGGGAAGGAGCAGCATTTTGCCACATTTCCAGGTCTACCACTCATAGCAAATCTGGGAATGCACCAAAATCCATGGGTGGATGCGTGAGAACACTGACGCTCCACCCATGGAACGGCTCCCTGGGGCACAGTAACGTAATACAGTGACTTGCGCTGCCTTGCGTATCTCAAGATTTACCAAGCCACGCAGGGCTGTGCAAGATGGCCTTGCGTGGCATGGTTAATCTCTTTCTCGTGTTTACATCGTCCTATATTTCCTTGCATGGCTCAAGGGCCAAACAAACGATTTCATAAAGATACCCCTGAATTTGCACTGCCAATGCTCCAATTGTCCTGTGTCAGCACAACCACGGCACTGTGTCAGCACAACCACGGCACACAGTCTGGACGATTGACTGGTCCCAGCCTAGCATCTGGCCACAGTTTGGAGCTTTGCCTGGTTTCACTCCACAGCCCCGGAGTGCAAACAGTTCAAGCAGTGTGAGTGTGCAGTTTTCACTCACAGTTGGTCAGGCCATGCTGGCTGTGCAGCATGGCCTCAGGGCAGGGAAAGAGTGAGGTTGCCACCTACTTGTAGACATCTGCACCACCTGACTCATGTCTGTGCAGTGGGCATCTCGTGCCACGCTCTGAATAGCCACTGCAGCAATGGGTGACGTGTGCAATGAGAATCCGGCGCCAAGCATTGAGCAGCCTCCACCTAGCATGGTGCCGGGCTATGACCAGATCATTGAAGGCTATGAACAGTTAGCTAGGCCTGTGGGGAGCCAGCATGAGATGTCTACGTCCAATCCCACAAGAGAGCTCTCTTCAAAATTACCTGTGTAATAATGCATTTAGATCACTCTCCATTTCAGCAGATGGAAAAACGCACACAAGGTTTGACTATAAGGTGATAATAGTATCATGAGCGAGTGTGTGCTAGAGTTTACCTTCCTGCTGTTACAGCATGGGTGTGAAGCTGTGGTTAATGTGAAGGCTTAAGCCACCATTCCATCGCGACCAAGCCTGCACTGTGTTTAAAAACATATTTTCAGAATATCTCTTGAGCTAAGAATTTTTTTTTGTCTTGTCATATTGTATTCAGCTCCCATGACTCCTACATTTGTCTTGTACATTACTTTTGAATTTATAGGGGCCTAAAGGTTTTGAGACTGTCTATTCCCTACTAAGCTCTTAGGTTCCTCTATAAATTTTTAGGTCTCGTGCCTAGCGTTGCAGTGCGCAGCATGAGACCTCTTGTAGGGGGTTTCAAAACGGACCTAGGAATCGCACATGCTCGTGCGTGTGTTTTCCTTTTGGCCCACGCTATTGGCCTTTGCGTGCGTCTTTTTATAAAAGACGAGTATATAATGTGAGGGGGGATTCAATGAGGTTTTCAGAGGCCGGAATCTAGGTAATTCTTATATAACAGCAAAGTACCTCTGACACCATAGATCACAGTATCACTTTAATCTCAGCAGATCTGTTTATTGACTGCGAGTAGAATATGATTTCATATACTTGGTTAACTTGGTGAACACTTTCTCAATGTGACAAACACAAAATCTCCAAATATTCACTTTTTTCGACAATACAGTGTGACAACAAAACATATATATCACAAATATAAATTTCTCAATGTGAAAATGAGATAGATTGCAACTTTACGACAAAACAATATAACGACGTACATAAATGTGCAAAATTGATGCATAAATCAAAACAGTACTCAGATATCCTCTTTGTTAGATAGAGTGGCATATAGAGTCATTATTGCCTACACATTGTATGATTGGTTCGGTCCTAAACTGAAAATAACGAAAAGTATATTTTCCAGATTAGAGCTAGAGAGCATTGACTAGATGTTTGAGTTTGGCTCTTCACGGGGCGTTATTGTGTGGTTTTATCCCCAATATATTTTTTCGAATTCTGTTAGCCGACGCGTTTCGACCTTCCTGCTGTGGACCTTTTTATTGCCTTCCTAAGGTCTTCATCAGGGCTGGGTTATTATTCCATGGGACATCTTTTTCTGGAAAAATCAATAATGTATGTGTCATATAGGGATGTGGTATTAAGGTATTTTTTGAATATTCACTTACGTGTTTTGTTAAAAAAGTGGAACTTACGTGCTGTCAGATGGGGGTTGCTTGCGCTATTCTTAACCTGCAAGGTACAAGGGAAATGTCTCTATGTCAATGTCAGCTTTCTGACGCTATGTATTCCATTTTTAAATGAGGTTGTGGCCTTAGTGTTTGCTTTTTATTGTAGCTCCACGTACCTTTCCTTTCTTTTGGAGTTGAACTGAATGGAAAAATTAAATGTTTACGGGCTTCTTTGTTGATCTGTTGGATAAAAAGGGGAGGTTGAAAAAGACTTAGTAGAGCGTTTGTTTGCAGACTAGTTTTTTTTAAAGATTTACCCCATTTGTGGTGTCTCATGCGAGAGTCTATGGATGCCAATTAGTGCTTTTGTGTGTCTTTTTCAGGATGTGCCCGCGGTACTTTGTTCTAGCATTAAGTGTGGTTTGATTTTTCATGCAAACAGTGGTGCAACGTGGCTCGTGTTTATTGCGGGGCCGTGTGGAGCCGCCGTGTTGGATTTCAAAGCTACCTGGTTTGGCGATTTGCGGTACTCTAATAGATAAGTAATAATCCAGGCATCCGTGCATTATTATCTGTTTGTGATCGGCATGCACTCGCTAATTCAACGGGACTTCGTGAGCGATGTGAGGCCATGTTTGGTTACCAAGTGACCTTCTTTGAAGTTTCACGGGACTGTGGGGCAACTGTATTGTCTCGTGCGTCCATGCAAGTTATTACAGCGTCCTTGACTTAAGTGGTTTACAAGAGTTGTTCATACCGGTTTGGCTCTTCGGCGGTCAGGGTTGTTTCCTCTCCTCTGTGTGTTCCGTCTCAGTACTTCGTCGTTCGCGCACTTCCTTACTCGGAAGTCGTTGTTGATAGGAAACATTTATGGTTGCCATTACGTCACCGCGTATGCGTTGCGTTGTCGTGGCAACGCTTTGTTCCTACTGCTGCGGCTGTTTTTTTTTTTTTTTTTTTTTTTTTTTTGTGGGATTTATTGACAACTGCAGGTTGTCCTCGATCTTGTTAGATCACGTTGTCCTGTGGGAGTGGGGGTTCGTTTTGAAAGTTTCTTGTTGTCTGGTATTGTTTTTTTAAAAGACAGCACGCAATTGGCCAAAGGCTGGCGCATTGCTCCGCCCATGGCCTATTGGTGTCTATTACGCGCACAGCTGCCATGTGGTTTCAATTATCGTGCCCGGACACGGGTGCGATAATTGAAACCACATGGCTCGCTGTGATGCGCGCACTACTGATGGGCTCACCGCATGCTCCCCCTCTCGCAATTAACTTTTGCGGCTGCGGGACCACGCTTGTATTTCAGTGCTTATTTTGTTTCTGCGGCAGCACATGTTTTTAAACTTCAGCCGCCCTGGACCCCCTCGAATGTACATTGTGCCCCCCTACAAAATATCAAGGGGGGGCTAAGTCCCCAGTCGCAAAATGGGAGGGAAGTAAGAAGAATTGAGGCACGATAAAACACCGATACTGAGTTATGTACAGGACAGAAACGGAAACTTTATGAACATTACAACCAGTGGATATATATGTGTAAGAACTGTTAAATAATACCAAGTACACATCATAAGCCAAAGAACAATTTTTTAGTTTACACCAAGTTTCAATACAGCGTATAAAAATGGCGATCCAAATAATGTATATCAATAATGGAAGAAGTTGTATTAAAGAGAAAACTAATAAAATATGTTTTAAAAAAAAGTCCCCCAGTCCTTACACCCATGGGCCCACTTATGCAACCTTCATGTGCAGCACTCTGATCAAGCCATGCTCACCACACCCCGACCTGGACGACCAAACACACGGGAGCGGACTATCACAGCAGGAATAGGAGCAAAACCTTCCAGCCAGGGACACGGAGGGGACTTGTCACACTCTCCCTTTGTCTATCCTCGCGACCCTCACCATGCTCGCGGCTCCTCTGCTTTCAGCGGTGCACGAGCCAAGAAGCAGCAAACCATTTCCCACAGCGTGAGCCACTTAAGACGACCTGGTGTCAGGCAAGACCCAATCACAGACAAGGCGCGCAATCTCAAGTGCGAGCTTAAACGGGAGTGTTGGTGGAGCGCCGCGAGGCTTGTGGAAGCCAGGTGCCAGGAGCTAACCAGAAATAGAAAATAAGGTCAGACTACTTTTTGCAGTTTTATATAGCGTGCACTTGACCCCAAGGTATCAAAGCGCTTTACATGAGCACCAGTTTTATTACAAACGGACATATTCATTTTTAGGCACAGGGAAATTGAGTACTTTTCCCAGAATTACAGGATGTTTGAGCCTCCCGCAAGACTCGAATTTTGAAGAGAAGGCTCGTTGTTCCTGGCCGTTCGGGAGAGGTGTGGCGGGCAGAGAAGAAAAATTCGGTGCATTACAGAAAGATTTCCAGAATTTGCAACCGAGTATGGATTTCACAGGTCTCTGCATAGCTTTATTCACTATAACAGATGCCAAAGCTCCAGTCCAACCATCAGGACCCAACTGCCCCAGGAGTATGCTGTGAAATGGTGGGCGCCACTCCATGTAAGAGCTGATTTGCATCTTCAGTTGCATCTTCAGTTTAGCTGTCTTCATTTCAATTGTTTGACCCTGCAGTCAAAATCAAACGAGCACCCGCCCAAACACTAATTGGTGCAAAAGTAAATCTAGAGCTTCAAGTGGACTGGGTCCTGCAAGTGCTCAGCACCAGCAGTTCTGAAAAGCAGGTGCCGAGACAGGTCACTATCCAGCTCTCCATTGTTGCCCTCACCGTCAGCGTGTAAAAATAGAAAATGAATTCTGCCGCACTAACACCCTTCACTGCCACTAATGTTACTTCATAAATACTCCTTATGTTGCTTTCACATTCTAACCATATCACAACTTGCAGCATTTTCAATGTTATGTACAACGAAGCCATAGTTGTTGCTTATTTATTTCATGCAACTAACAAGCATTGACAACGCCAATAGTCCTGGCTCGATGTAGCTCTAACGTTACTTGTTGTAGTATATATCTGCAGGCAATAACAGAAGCAGCAAAATACTAGGAGAGTGGCAAACTATGCTAAGTGCAGACTTGAACTTGCTTGTTTTAAGCAACATCCTTAATTACATCGGCCACGCCTCTTTGAGAGACCTACAGTTTTTTTCACCCCCGTAAATCCCGGTGTAAATCCACTGAATGCACTCACTCCAGAGGAGGCACAAGGATTCTGCACAGGGTGCCATCAGACAAGAATGCAATAGGTCTCACATTATTAACGTTTGAGCTATTGGTGTTGCATTATTTAGCAATGCCAATAGCTCAAACTTTAATAATGTGAGACCTATTGCATTGCAAATGCTTGTTTCAGTAGTGGTTGGTAACTGCATCCTAAAGGGAGAGGGTGAAATTTCCCTTTTAGGAAGGACCTGATGCCATTATTTTATGTACGTTCTGTTTAGTAGTAATATTTCACAAATTGCCATGGCAGTGAGTCAAAGAAAGAAAAAAATCCTTAGGCATTGGTCTCTTCCGCAGTGATTACATGTGCCTTGAAACAAGAATAACAATATTAATCAATATGAATGGACATTGTTGAAGGTCAGGGTTAGAACAACACAACTTAATGTTACTCTGACTATTGTTTCCTTTTGTTTAATACATATTAAGAAACTCATTACACATTACATCTGGATTAGATGCTGGTGACTGAACATTTGTTTTCGCTCAATCGATGTCATCTATTTAATAATGCAGGTTTTTTTCTGCATAAATGGAATCTCAGTAGTAATTATATAAAAGATGGGGCCCATTCACAAAAGCGTTTTTGACAATGGGACATAAATATATAGGAGTTCTCTTTTGCGTACTCTCACATGCTGTTGTTAATCAGCCTGGAACATCCAACTCCCTATTAAAACAAGCATTTGCAATGTAATAGGTCTCGCATTTGTGAGAGTTTAAGCCATTGGCATTGTAAATGACAATGTCTTTTATTCATCTGTTTTGATAATTAACACATAAATATAAGGCATTGTCATTTGCAATGCCAATAGTCAAACTCTGGTAAGTGCGAGACCTATTTCATTACAAAGAAGCAGTCGCCACTGTCCCGGCTGCTCGGAAAGTGAAAGAGCGCATGGCGCACTGAATGTTGCAGGAAAGCATGTCATGTCTGCAATAGGAGAAACTCATTAAAGAAAATAGTGCTTACATACTAAATAAGACATAGCATGTAACAACAGAAGTAAAAGGGGCAGTCCTCAACGGAAGTTACAAATAAAGACAAGGCAGTACTAAGGCGGGACTAACAAGCCCATTAACAATCGAAAGCCAGCGTTTGCAAAGGACAATGACTCAAGCCATTGACAAATATGAGTGGAGCTTCATGTCCTTACGCGAATACATCATGTCGGCACAGCGATGCATGCGCTGCACAGGCTCGACCTAAAAAGTACATTCAGAACATGAATATTGATCATGACACCGAAATTACAATGTCCTGCAGCGGACATGCACTTCAAAAGTATGACTATTGTATTCTCACAATTTACACGTACCGTAATCTCATCCCCGCAGAACACATGCATTAAAAACACATATATGCTGTGTAGTGAAGGATGATCATTGAATCCAGGTAATTGATCAAGTATATTTATTATAAGTAGATGGTACAGGATAAGAGTACATAAATTAAGTTAAAGTAAAGGAAATAATAAAAACCCCACCAGGAGCAGGATGGTACCAGCTCAGCCCTAACTCTCAACTGACAACCAAGAGCACTGCAGCATTCTAATACATCATCATGATGTCAACATTCTACAGGCTAGGCAGGAGACTATGGGGAAGGAAGTGTGAAGTGCCATCACTACACATCTTCCCCTTTTACAATATCAACAAAAATATGAGGTTCACACAATGCAATAAGAAGAAGACAAAGAGAAGAATAAGAAAAACACTAAAAGAAAGAACAACAAGAAAATCACATCAAGAATGAAACTAAGAGAAAGCAATAAAAGCATAAGTGGAACAGGTAAGTAACACATGAAGAAACAACTAGAAAAGATGAAAGAAACAATGCTAGTGTGCAATGAGTAAGACAAGAAAAAAACCATGATGAAAGAAGGAAGACATGACATCTTCTCCTTCAACGACCATATAGAAAAGAGAAAGAGAAAAAACAGAACGAAGAATACACTGAAAGGTAACACGAACAGAAAAACGTTCAAGATACAGCGAGGCACACCAGTTGGCCATACTGGAATGGATGCATGAATCAGAGAACGCAGAGCAATGCAAAGAAAACAGAACAAATAAAAGCAAGAAAATTACTCCCGCAAGAGAACATAAAAGATCTCCAACACATAAATGAGAAGAAAGGTGAGTAAAAGAAAACTACACCCAACAGGAGTAACACTAACGAATGAATTAAAAGAAAATCTTAGTTGCCAGGAAAAGTTAGAATGGAAACTTTGCGCAAAATGAAACAAAACCTGGCATAACTTAAGAAGAACATTTAACAACAGGGGTTCCGTGCACAGAACCGCTGTAAATACTCATGAGTGAACATATTGAATAAAAAAGAAAATTCAGGAGTCGACAACCTAAAAGAAGAAATTTCCATAAAACAATATGACATGAAACATTTTCTATAAAAAACTTGTGAGAAAATGCACTGTGCAAGAAGTTAAGCGAAGGTGCGAAAAATTCTGCAAATAAATAAGCATTCAAACAAGCATAGTAAATTAAATGCATCATCAAAATACGAAGAAAATGTGAAGTCATATAAGACATAACAATAAGAATAAAAGGAAATTCTCAAATGAAATATGTGCAGAAACACAACATGCATCAACTAAACGAAGAATGCAAACATTCTGAAAAACTAATGATAAGTCAAACCTGCGAAGAAAATTTATCATTAATGAAAAATTGAAGAACCAGAAAAATCTATGAAAAATGTATAGAAGTTAAGATGGGAAAGAAACAGAAGCGTTTCAAAATTTCATTTTAAAAGAGTAAGCAGGTAAAAGTCATTCTACGTTTTGTGTTAAAAATAATACATGGCAAAACATAGCAAATCGTACATAACGCATTAAGGAAGCACAATATAATGAATAAATTGTACAGAATCAGACTTTTGCCAAGGAATAAGAAAACAATAAAATAAAATAAAAGAAGTGGTCACCGTTGTCGTCTCCGTAGAAATGTAGCAGGAACAGAGTACTCACGTTCATCATGCTTATACTTCACAGATGATATCCTCACTAACAGCAAAAGAGTTAAAATGACGCAGTCTTCAGAAATGGTATAAAATCATGGCGAAGGAAAATGGAGCAAACTGCAACTGGAAACTCTTGATATTGGCAGCGTGAGGCACTGGAAGACTTGAGGTGATCATGTTGTTGGTAAAATTACTTTATTGAGTTTGACGAGGAGAAAAAAAACGTGGCTGGGAGGTGTGGCACGAAGCAAACAGTGGATGACTTGAAGAAGAGTGCCACGCACTGTGACGTTGAGTCGGGTGGCTCACGGCACATTATTGTCGAAAGAAGTCCCTTTGCAGGATCAAGATGCGTCGAAGGAGGAACGTCACAAGGAGGCAACATGACGCTGAAAACACATTGAGAAGACCAACGGAGGTAAGCGGCGCGTGCCCCTCTAACTCGTGCAGCATTAAAAAATAATTGTAGATGTTGAACTGCCAATAATGGCGCAGTAGAAAATAATGGGAACTGTGTAGAACTGACAGGAAATCTGTTGTGATCTCTGTAGAAAGACACCTGGAGCCAGGAGGTATTCTTAAGCCATCTTTATTCAGTCTCCAGTTCAGGTTACATCTGTCTCTACTCCAGCCAGCCTAGTGTGGTACCAGCCCCACCAGGAGCAGCCTCCCTAGCTGCTCAGCCCATCTTCAACTGCCAACACTCATCCACTCAGACACCCAGGCATTCCATGCATCACAGGCACACCAACATTCTATGACCATCTCACGCTCTGGCTGAGCAGCTAGAGGCAGCAGGGCAAGAGTACATGTTATACAATTAAGTAGGGTATAACATTATCCCTTTTTCTTCAAAGAAAACGACAAAAGTACGTATTACACATCAAGTAAAAACTATAAACAAGAAAAATGAATAATGGTACAAGTCTCTAGGATGCAGCAATAAAATACAAAACATCGCAGGAGAAAGAACCATTATACAAAGAACGGATAAGATAAATACATTTGATAAACAATATCTCCCATCCCTTCCTTAAAGAAATAAAAAACAATATGAAGCAAGAATAACATTACCCGAAATACATTTGAAGCATTTTGCATTAAACATTGTGACATAATGCACTACAACGGAAAGGGTAAAAGACCCCACCCAACCAATGCCCAAAGTAATAACCTAGAGTAGCACTAAAGATAGCATACTCTACTACTACAATCCCAAAAGAAAGGGAAACAAACATGTAAATGGATCGTCACCCATAACAACTCCCGTGAAGGGATGTACATTAGTACTGCGCGCAACTATAACTCAACCCTGTCTGCAACAATAACTCAACCCTGTGTGAGGGTTAACCTAGGTACTACAAACCCCTTATAGAGGTTACATACCCCCAAGAAGGAGTAACCAAACATTAATTCGAAAAGAGCTCTAGACCCCCTTGTGGAGGTTACACACCCCTTGTAGGAGTAAAAAAAAATGTATGAAGACTAAGACCACCACCAGAACTAATGTAAGACCCATCCTAAGAAAAGCGTAAGCTTGTGGAATCACTACACAGATATGCTGTAAAAGAAACACACTTAAACGGAAACTCTAAGTAATCTGGATACTATAGCTTTTAACACAATACAATAAGCAAAATGTTATGGGACTATGGCAATTGCCCCAAAACCCATCCCATCCTCGTCGCCAAAATAAATGTTGTGATCTCTGTAGAAAGACACCTGGAGCCAGGAGGTATTCTTAAGCCATCTTTATTCAGTCTCCAGTTCAGGTTACATCTGTCTCTACTCCAGCCAGCCTAGTGTGGTACCAGCCCCACCAGGAGCAGCCTCCCTAGCTGCTCAGCCCATCTTCAACTGCCAACACTCATCCACTCAGACACCCAGGCATTCCATGCATCACAGGCACACCAACATTCTATGACCATCTCACGCTCTGGCTGAGCAGCTAGAGGCAGCAGGGCAAGAGTACATGTTATACAATTAAGTAGGGTATAACAAAATCGTACCGATTGTAGAAGAGAAGGTGAAAAGTAAACAAATTCTCGCAGTACTAGACAGCTGCACTTTCACAGGGCAGGCAGGAATAGATGGTCATCTGTCACCCAAAACGCTGCATTTAAGGGTAGAAGCTCTCCAGAGCAATGCCACACAGTAGAAGCAGGGCATCCCAACGTGGAAAACGGGCAGCATGAAAAGGAACACTTGCTTCAGGGCATTACGACGGAGAGATAGAAAGGCAGTAAGCAAATAGGCAGTATTTGCGGTCACTATAAACTTTGCCCCAGAACGGCATAAAACTTGCCAAACAGCTTAAACACGTTGTTCCATTAAATTATTAAAGTCCTTTAATCACTGCCAGATTGTTTTGAAAACGAATGCCAGATTGTAAATCACCGAGATTTTTTTTATAACTTGACAAAACAAGTAGAAAAGCAGGGAAATCTTCACAAAGGCAGAAGGTTACAGCAGGGACTGGCATATTAATGAAGAGGAGGACGACCGGTGGATTGGTCACTGGTGGGGTTGGCCAGTATGCTTAAGAAAGAAAACGAAGTCCATTACCTTGAAGTTGCTTAGAATTTGAAAATCCTTGTAGGTTTCTTAGTTGCTGAAAGAAGGTTACTTGAAGAGAAAGTCCATAGAATTTGAATCCACGCAGGGTTTGAAGACCAGATTGTCGCCAAATTAAGTGTAGTGAAGGATTATCATTGAATCCAGGTAATTGATCAAGTATATTTATTATAAGTAGATGGTACAGGATAAGAGTACATAAATTAAGTTAAAGTAAAGGAAATAATAAAAACCCCACCAGGAGCAGGATGGTACCAGCTCAGCCCTAACTCTCAACTGACAACCAAGAGCACTGCAGCATTCTAATACATCATCATGATGTCAACATTCTACAGGCTAGGCAGGAGACTATGGGGAAGGAAGTGTGAAGTGCCATCACTACATGCTGTTTACGGGAACTTCCAACTCATCACTGCAGTACACACGCACCAGAAACACATCCATAACTTTCTATGCACCAGAAGCTGATCACCACAATTCACACGCACCAGCAATTCACATGGATCAGAAATTCATCCCTGCAGGTCATATATACCAGTATCGGAATCCTTCCGTTCATATGCATTAGAAACACATTCATGCCGCTCAGAGGCACCGCAGCCTCTTCACTGATATTCATGGGCATAAAAATCGCATTCTGAAGTTCACATGCACCAAAATCTAATATCTGCAGTTTACATGCACCACAATCACACACACCATTTTGGCATCTCATCTGTTGGCTTGCAGCAGAACTCCACCATCTCACCTGCAGATCACGCAGACCAGCACTTCTTTCCCACAGTCCACTTGCACCAGAATCACACGTATGCAGGTCACATGCACCAGAATCTGTTCCCTGCAGTTCACATGCATTCGATTAACTTTCATGAGGTTAAAATGCATCAGAATATCATCCTTGCAGCTCACATGCCCCAGATTCACACCACCATAATGACATCCCACTGTTCACATGCACCCGAATCAAATTCACGCAGCTGACAGGCACCACAATCAAATTCCTGCATTGCACATGCAGCAGAACCTCATCCCTTCAGTTCACAATCACCACAACCTCATCATTGCAGTTCATGTGCACCAGAATCTCAACCGCGCAGTGCATGTGCTCCAGAATGATATGCTCCATTATGACACACCAGATGTTCAAATGTACTACAATCATGTTCATGCAATTCACAGGTACCACATTCTGTTCACTGAAGGTCACATGTACCAGAATCACATACTAAAGTTCACAGGCACCAGAATCGTATCCCCCCTATTCAGATGCACCAGCATTTCATCCACCCAATGCACACACACCAGAATAACACCACAACACAAGGACTTGCATCAAAAATCAGGACATCAGCATTGTGTGCAATCTACTGTTGTACAGTGAAATTAAGAAAGCTGCAGCAACGCCGTCCTCTCGCCCAAAAAGAAATGACACTATTGTCAGTTACAATGCAGACTACTCAATTCATACAGAAGTAGCGTCAAGAAGCTACAGCTTTCATGCACTTTATAAATAACCTAAACAGAATCTATGATGTGCAAGGACTCGAGGAACGAAGTGCAGCACGGATGTAAAAACTTTAAATGTCAGGTCTCTGCCGTTGGATGAGGGCTTCGATAATGGGCGCTAGTACCAATCTGGGCGGGGTTTCCATGACTGTGTCTAAATATGGGTGGAATGTGTTTGTAATGGGGTCTACAACCCTAAAAAGACTGTCATTTGTAAAATTCCATTCCTCATTTACATTAAAAATGTCCAGTGTTCTGCTGCAACACACCACCTACTCTAAAATATTTAAAAGGAAGCAGAATTGGATGTTATATGAGCCCGGTACAACACTGACGTGGAGGGTGGGGCGGCGGGGGGGGAGTTGCGGACTGGCTTGTAGTCTCCTAGGCAGAGAGGTGCTGTCTCTGGATAGATCACTTGTTTTCACTGTCTCTGTGGGTGGGTCACTCTGAGAAGGACCACCATGAAATGAAGCAATGCACTAAAATCTAAACTGAGGACAAAAGAGGATTTAATAAGGGAAGGAGGGATCAGTTTACAATCATGATCACTTAAAAAAATAATGTTTTTTAGATAATACCACCTTATAGAAGAAACATACGACGTTTACCTTTAACTACATGCTGAGATGGCGCACTCCACAGAATTGAAATCTGACCTCCCAAACCAATTAAACCAATTGAATCACACCAGGAGTGTACTTAAGCCCTGATGAAGTGACACGGTTGTGAAACATGTTTCCTGTTCTGCGTTTTTTCAGAAAATAAGAAGAAGCACAATACATTGAATTTATTTGGGGTTTTTGAAAAGCGCTTTCAACTACTCTGTGGTGGCATCAGAGAGGCTTCTGTAGGGCACATGTAAGAGCGTGTGTGGCAATTTACAATACAGTACATCTGCAGGTAACCAGTGATGGAGAACTGGTCAATTACCCAGCCTGAGGATACCCAATGTCAAATATGTTCCCAAAAGGATGACTTCCAGAGGAAGGACCAGCGTCCTGTAAGCCTGAGTGAGGAAGGCAAAGCTGCTTTTAGGTGTCTGAGCAGGGAGGGCTCCGGTACAGCTGGTGACCACCATGGCGGAGAAGATCAGATTATCTAAAGGGCAAGGAAAAGTGGTGGGTCTTTCAAGAACTTCTCAATTTGGAGTAGTCATTTTCCTGTGTCGAATGCAAAGGTGCGGTCTTCCATAGGGAGGAGCCCTGGACATAGAGGGATCAACCACCACCCCTGTTATCTGAATGGTCAGGTCAACATTCGGCCAGATGGGCAAACCAGAAGCTCCTAGTCAAGTGTGGTGGGACAAGCAGTTCTGTGAGTGGCATGGACAGCCTTGTATACAACAAGGAGTTGGTCTAACGGCTAGGGCGGTCGACCTTGCATCTGGGGAACCGGGTATGAGTCTCGGCAATGACGCTGAACATCATGTGATCCTGGGCAAATCACGTAATCTCCCCGTGCCTAACACAAACAACAAAAAAATTAATGTTTCCTCATGTAACTTGTGTTATGTAAAGCGCTCTGATACCCGTTTCGGGTCAAGTTCGCGCAATATAAAACTCTGTAAAATAAAAAAAATAAAACACACAGGGCTTTAAACCATCACTTTTTCTCTAACTGTGAGCCAGTAGAGGAATTTCAGGGCTGACATGATGCTACTATATAAATTCAGAACGAACAAAACTCAAGCTTGCATGGTTTTGCAGTCTCTCTAGCTATGAAAGAGACATACAGTGGAGACCAGGGTATAAACCCACACTTCCCATATCCACGGTTAGCATTAATGCAACTTTCTGAGAGTAATGGAGTAGCGGGAGGAAATGTTGATCCCCTGTTTGAGTGCCCTCCCCCCTTGCAGGCTTCATTCCCAGAGATGGGGGGCAGAGGGAGCAGGGCCAAATTCCTCCATCCTAACTAAGAGCTCTGAAGTTTCCTAGGTCATGCACGGGTAACTCACCCAGCCAGCATGTTCCCCGTTGCATTGTGGAACTTGTAGTTCTGTTTCCCATTATAAGATAGGATCTAGAAGTCCCAAAATGAAAAGTAGAAACCTGAACTAGTTGACCTATTCACTCGCGGACATTTGAAACTTGAAAGATCTATACAAGTAGAGGAAGGAGTGGCTGGACTGTTAGAGTCCGGAAGCAGGGTTTAAGGAAGATTATTACATTATTATATTTGTGCATTGAACGCATGTTACTCTTTGAGGATTCTTTGAAGTGTTGTGCTCTGTAATGCTTCCAAGAAGTTTTGTGTTTTATTTTACAGACAGGTAACCATAGGAACTCACGCACAGTTTTGCATTTTTATTCAAATAGAACTAGTAAGCGTATTTTTTCATTTGAGACTTTTATCAATCAGCAACAATGGATAGAAATGTACCTGAACATATGACTCCGCTCTCATTAGTGTGATCACAGGAAAAGGCGCTTCCTCTCTTGACCCAGGAGCCTTCACAGTCCTGGAGCCTTTTGTGAGTGTCCAGGCAGCGCAGTTGACTGACCCATATGGGTCCCGCGCTCTCTCCAAAGTGGGAGTTGGTGGATATAGATGCAGCTTTGCCACATTTTACCTTCTTACACACCAATGAGGCCGCGGTCAGGTCCCAGCCGAGGCTGCAGACGGTGCCCCATCCCCCCTTGGTGTAGTGCAGCTCCACCCTCCCAGCGCAAGGATCGCCTCCATTCATTAGCCTCAGGTCTTGACCTACATGGAAAAGAGAGAGGTCACTGGCTCATGTCAGAAACAACAACTTCCGAACTGTCTCCTGTATCCAATACTTGAAGGTTGACTTGTTGCTTGAGGATGTATTTCCTGATGATTACTTTGGAAGAGCGCTTTATTTTGTGACCCTAGTGTTTACCACATTGCCACTAGAGGTGGGTGAGCCTCTCAAGGCTGGCTGTGGCTCACCCGTGGTCATCTGTGGTTGTCAAGCCAAAAAGCTGCAGAGGAGACCCCATTTTATTCTTTCAGCAACTATGCTCCCCAATGTTGTTCCTGTGCTAGGCGCTCTCCTTCTGAGACCCTAACCAGGCTTTTCTAGCACAAGTCATGAGAGAGAGTGAGAGTAAGAGATTAGAAGAAAAAGAGATAGGGGAGAGGAAGACAGATAGGGCAGAGACATAAGAACTGTGGTTAGGAGTTAGAATGAGTTAGAAACAGGGCAGAGAGGGATATTTGTGGCAGCCAGGTGAAGGACATGAGAGTGAGAAAGAAGGGGAATTTGGCATTGGGAGCAATGAAAAATAGGAGAGGAGAGAAAGAGTGAGGAAGGAAATAAATGTCAGTGAAGATGGGAGAGGCTATGACCAGCTGGCAGCTGGTGTGAAACACAGTCAAGGTTTGGCAGAGTCGGCAGTCTGATATGAACGGACTGAGGGCCTGTTGGAGGCACCAGTCCGACACAGCGCATCCTTATCCAACTGTGGGTCAGTCTGTCTATCCCCCTTTACACCCATCTCAGCTCTCTCAGTCCTATCACAGCATGACATTTTTCCAGCAGGCCTGGCTTGTGTTTAGGCTTTTAGAGCCAAGATGTATCCCACTTTGGCATTTTTCACTAATTGCTCTATGTTGCGCAAATCTAAGTCCCACAAGAGCGCCGTGTGGATCATATATATATAAAGACAGACACAAGATCATCACACAATACAGCATGTAAGGACAGGCGCATGATCACAGTGCAGCCTACATTTTATAATGGATGCATTACCAATGAGCACAGGACAGGATGCCTAATAAGTAGAGAAACACAAGAACAGTACAGATCTGCACTTTAATACAGGCACATGATACATGGCACAGCGTAGGGCTACACTTAAAGACAGGAACTCATACAAATCATTTGCTAAATTGAAAAACAGCCAATGAGCAGAGTTAACTGATGGAAAATGGTTGTGTCCCCGGCTGGCTTTTTGGGCTTTCAGATTTACTACAGTCATGTTTCCATTTCAAAAACACAGTGGGGCAGGTATGCCATCTAGCAGAATGCAAAGTCTCACGTTTTCTAATGTGGCTAATTTACCTTTCCTGCATTGTCACCCCAGATTTCCATTCTTTTTCTAGGCCCTCTGTTTGTTCGTTTTTGTACTCTGTGTGCTTTACCTCTGCTAAATAGGAGTAAAGTGCTTGACCCTCCCTTTGAACATGCCTACATTGGCTTACTCCTTATTGAAATAATCAACTTGCCTATAGGTCCCTAGTATGGTGTAGGAAATACACTCGGACCATGGAAGTGAGATGCCACCTGTGGACTGTAGCACCTATTCTGCAATCCACAGAGGGGGCCTAGCTTCAGGGCTACCGTGCCTAGCCCGACTACATCACCCTCAAAACATGATGTGATGCCTGGAAATATTAGGCATTTTGACAGGTGGGAAACCCTGCTTTTCAAAATTAGTGGATTACTCTTAAGTATATCTTGTTGTCTACAAACTAGGGTGCCTGGAACACATGTGAAATTAAACTTGCACGTTCCTCCACTGACAAGCCCCCAAAAGCAATTTTCACTTTCAGGGCCGTGGTTGGATCCTAGAAAAGTCGAGGTTACAAACTTTATTCTGTAACTTTTTCACAATAAAGGGCTAAATTAGTCATTCCTGGGCTGTGCTTCATATTTATTAAATGGCCAATCAACAGTGACGTTGGATTTTTGAGAAAAGCAATTTTTAGAAAGTTACCTTGTACTTGCAAGAACCTGTCAGCTGTCAGTGAGCACTAGCTCACTGACAGCTGGTCTGGCAGTGCTTGGCCTTATTGAGGTGTGAAAACTGCTCCCAGGGCAGTAACAATAGCCTATATGTAAGGAGGTGTTTACTTCCCCTTGCAGAAAGATGGCTTAAGGTGGACCCAGGGACTTCATTAACTTGTAAATGAGCCTGCCCATTCCCAAGTAAATATACAGTGAATCCTTGCCACAAACGCTTTCAGAGGGCCCTGGGGCAAGCAGAAATGACTTGGGGTAACTGTGGTGGTTGAGGCCTTTTACTTCGGATGTCCTGGGACTCAGCCTTCTATGGGCTGTGAGCAACTGGGCCAAGTGCACTTTCACCACTTGAATCTCAGTTGTATTGCAGGTAGAGCAGTCCAAAGCTTCTTGGGGAGGAGGTAGATGTAGGGCGAGCACAGACTCACAACTCAAAATTGATTGTCCTGTTAAATTCTTATGTAAAAAGGACTTTTTATCTACTAAAAAAAGCACAGCACAACATACTGCAAACAATATACTCAGCCTTGTAGAGGCAAGCCTTCAGCTCTCAAGTCCCATGTCCCTATTTATGGCTTTAGGTTATTCTCCATTCACCTGTGGCAACATCCAAGCTAGATCCACTGGACCTCGCTCCCTCCAAGTGATCTCCATCTCACAGGGACCACTGGCCTTAGGTCAGGCCGAAGCTCATTCTAGAAGGTCCCAGCGAGTGTTTGTGATCCTCTTGGGTGATGTTCCCTCACCACGCATGGAAAACTGTCAGACCCTTGTTCCCCAGTACTGGTCACAACAGGCAGCACATGTGCTGAGCTTCTCCATGGTGATGTAAAGCTTTAGTTTGACAATTTAGGAGTCTAAAGCTCCCTTTTTTATAATCCATATAATGAAACAATTGTGATTTAGTATCTCTGTATTTGAAGTTTGTGCTCTGAGGATTGCTCACTTTAAGGTGCCCACTGCTTTGGTGTACTCTTTCTCCAGAGAGTAGTCTATCACAGCCGGACAGTCTCCAATCCAAACACAGGCCAAGAGAGTGACTAAAGATCACATCTGGATGGCAGCCCCATTTGATATGTAAAGGTTATTAAAGGGCCCCAGCCCTACTCTTTATGATTTTCTTATCAGCCCTATCTGCTTCCTGTGATTTGCCACGTTCCCTTTGACCAGTGAACCTCCTATTGAGTTGCATTAAAGTACCTGGCTCTTCCTTCCTTCAATGTGCGTCACCCAGCTCTCCGGAATGTATCAATTCGCAAATCTATCTGGGGAGAAATCTCAACCTCCACCTGATCGTCCAGTACCTCCTGAGTCTCACCAAAAATTGAACCAAATGTCTTCCATGTATTGTGCTCTTGGCAGGGGCACACATACGCAAGCGCGCACACTCATTCACATGTGTGGAGTCTCCAATGTACTGTACCTCTTTGCAGGGACACATAAATCCTGTCTTCTATGTGTGGCATCTTCATGCAGGCACATGCACATCTAGTGTGCAATAATTCAGCTGCTCACGCTATTCCTCCTGCACTGTACTCTCAGGCACACATGCATCTTGTGCTCACACGTGATGGAGCGAATGCCTCATTCCATTTGTAGGGGTGCAGCATAATCCTGTGTAAAGCGCACCCACATATAATCATGTCTTGTGTAAATATGAAGTGTTAGCAGCCGCGGTCCGTGTAGGTAACAGCAGTGGGGGATTTCGAAGGGAAAATTAATTATTTATTTAATTTTCCCTCTGCATCATCCCTTGAAATACCCCATTACCAGGCCCACCGCTGTTACCCGCACAAACCACGGCTGAGTATTAAAATTGTGAAATGTATTAATATAACCACGTGATGTATTTTAGGTTGAAAAGTGCCATGGGAAATTAATTTAGGAAATTAATGTAACTAGTAGAGAACGTTACCCTGAAAAATTCCTGCTGTGAAAAAGTGTTTATTAGGGAAATGTATTGTTGAAATGTAATAATGTTTATGTGAATCCATATTGAATAAACAATGCGTTCTTATGTTAGCTAAAGTGGTAGGCCTGAAATGCAAACCTGACAAGTCTACCTTTAAAATTAATGTTCTAAATTTCATGTGCGCTGTGGAAGCTGTTCTTTCTCATGTTTTGTATTGCAGGTGAAGAAGCGTTATTTTAGGCAGAACAAGGTCTATGTTTTAGCAGCTAGGCAAGCAGAGTAGAAGTAACAATCGTGTGACTTGAGCCGATAAGTAAAGAAAGTGGTTTCACACGGTAGAAGGCCTGGGAGCCAAGGATGAAATCTTGCAAAGGATGTACATGGAGAACATTATGGAAAAGTATGCGTAGGACTGTACCCAGTGTGGTGGGCGTCTGTGAAGTACACTATGGGAATCCTACCTGTGGAGAACTGATTGTTGGAACTAGGGAAAGTGCCCACATCTTTCTTACCTTTGGAGAGAGAGAATATCAGAGCGAGCTCTTTCTGGAGATGGTGACTTTATGCTACTTGGCCCATCTTGACGGTGGAGAGACTCCTTAGGAAGACTTCACGGCTGATACCTTTTTCCTTCTTGGCTTAAATCACTTTTCCATTAACACAGGGATGTCATTTTAGCGATATAGTTGCGATAGATTCAATGCTTTCAATTCATCAACCCTTGATGCAGGGAAATTGGGACTCTTGCTTCCTGATGATCATCTGTATCCTCTTTCTTAAATGATTTGTTCTGTTCATGTTGCACCGTCTGAATTGGGTGTGTAGATTTGGCTTTATGCTGTTTCCTTTGTATTTCTATAATCTCTGTTTCCTTTGTATTTCTATAATCTCGTGTTGAGGTGTGTTTATGTTCAGTTATTTTTGGCTTTGTAATAAACCAAACTGACCTTCCTAAATTTGTCCTTTGGTTATTATGTATTCGGAGGTAGCAGTTTAAATTAATTGTGTACTAATGAATTTTTCCACTTCACACGTTCATGCTGCTAAAAAGATCCATCGGAAAGTGTCTCTAAAAAAGTAAAGAACACATTTATGGGCCCCCTTTCACACCAATCACGTATACTATTTGTCCTGCACTGTACCATCTCTCAGGCATACGTATACATCCTCACCCAGCACACACCACAATGCAGACCAAAGTTTGAGTTAAGCACTGCAGCATAACTTTACTGGAGTGGCTAGGAGGCATCATTTTAGTGACACAGGTACAACCGACCATTCCATCTATTGATCACTAAAAGCGGTATGTTGCCACCAATCATTCAATCAATCAGGGGTTTATTGAAGCACAACTACTCACTTGTAGGGTCTCAAGGCACTAGGGGTGGGGGAGGTGCAGGTTTCAATCCATCAATTAGGAGGGGTCTGTCGAAGACCGAGGTCTTGAGGTTTCTTGCGAAGATGGGGAGCGATGTTGTCTGTCTGAGGTGGAGCGGAAGGGCGTTCCATGCCTTGGGCACAAGGAAGGAGAAGGAGCGGCCTCCGGATCTGGTCTTTCTGGTGCGAGGGACCACTGCGTAGGAAAGCTGGGCTGATTGTAGGGTCCTTTGGGGTGCGTGAAATTTGAGTCGGCTGTTCAGGTATGCGTGTTGAGATAGCTTTATTTCGATATGATAAATATCTTAAAAAGCAGTACATAAACTTATGAACAGTAAAACAATAAAAGGAGCCAATACATAGAGAAATAACCATACATTTCATACTACAAGTGGTCCCAATAAGTTAAGTAAAATCAGTTTAAAAGTACAGATTAAACAAGGTACAAAAGCCTAGTTGATCTGATACGCCAAGCCCATCCTAGGAACTTTGCTAAGCCACAAGCAAAGAGGGGCCGTGGGTCGTTTTTCAATATACGTAGGGCCTCCTTATAATGTCTTGTTCCAAGTTCTCTACAGAGTGGCTTTGCTGGTCCGGTGCTGTGGAGGGCCTTGTGTGCGTGGGTGAGTATCTTGAAAGTGATTCTCGCCTTGACGGGGAGCCAGTGGAGTGTGCGCAGGTGCTGGGAGATGTGCCAGTGTTTTGGCAGGTTGAGGACTAGTCTTGTGGCGGCGTTCTGGATGTTTTGTAGCTTGCAGGTTAGATTTTTGTTTATTCCGGCGTAGAGTGCATTGCTGTAGTCGAGTCTGCTGGTGACCAGGGCGTGAGTGACGGTCTTTCAGGGTTGAAGGGGGATCCATTTGAAGGGCTTACGAAGGAGGCGGAGGGTGTGGAAGCAGGAAGAAGAGATGGAGTTGATTTGGCATTCCATTTTGAGTTCGGAGTCTAGGATGATTCCCAGGTTGCGTGCATGGTCTGTGGGGGTTGGCAGGTTTCCGAGGGCGGAGGGCCACCAGGTGTCGCTCCAGGTGTCGGGGATTTGGCCCATGATGAATACTTCTGTTTTGTTGGTGTCTCGTTGTAGGCAGCTGTTTTTCATCCATTTGGCAATGGCTTCCATGCCTTCTTGAAAGTTGTGTCCGGTGGTGTTGGGCTCGTTGGATAGGGAGAGGATGAGTTGGGTGTCGTCCGCGTATGACACAATGTTGAGTCCGTAGGTTCTGACGATGGGGGCGAGTGGAGCCATGTAGATGTTGAAAAGCGTTGGGCTTAGTGGGAGGACTGGGGGACTCAGCAAGTGGTAGGTGTAGGGTCCAAGAGGAAAGGAGGGAGTCTGACCCGCTGCGTTCTGAAGGAGAGGAAGGAGCAGATCCAGTCAAGGGCCTTGTCCTGGATTCCTGCATCGTAGAGTCTGCGTATTAGGGTGTGGTGGGAAACTGTGTCGAATGCTGCTGAGAGGTCGAGGAGATGAGGGCTACTGTCTCTCCTTTGTCCAGTAGGGTGCGGATGTCGTCTGTTGCGGCGAGGACGGCGGTTTCCATGCTGTGTTTTTTTCTGAAACCTGACTGGGAGGAGTTGAGGATGTTGTGTTTTTCAATGATTGCGGCGAGTTGGCTGTTGATGGGTCTCGATGACTTTTGCTGGGAACAGGAGCAGGGAGATGGGTCTGTAGTTTTTGAGGTTAGTGGGGTCTGCCAAGGGTTTCTTCAGGAGGGTGTTGACCTCGGTGTGTTTCGAGTTTTCGGGGAATGAGGCAGTCGCCAGGGAGCGGTTGATGGTGTGGCGGAGCATGGGTGCGATGTTGTTGGCGGTTCTGTTAAAGATGTGGTGAGGGCAGGGGTCCGTGGGGGCCCCTGAGTGTATTGACTTCATTGTATTCAGTGTGTTTTCGGGGGTGGTGAGGACTGTCGAGTTGTCAATCGCTAGTTTCTGGGCGTCGGGGGTGGTTGGTGAGGGCTCAGTGTGTTAGTTGTCTTTGTCAAAGTTGTCATAGATGCTCTTGATTTTGTGGTGGAAAAAGGTGCTTAGTTTGTCGCAGAGGTCTTGTGAGAGAGGGATGTCATTCGACTTGCTGGTGGGTTGGGTGAACACCTTGATGATGCTGAAGAGTTCCTTGTTGTTGTGCACATGGGTGGAGATTCTGTCTTCAATCGCTTTTTTGCTCGTTTCTCTTATGAGTGGGTGTTGGTGGCGGCTCTGAAGTTGTTGTTGGCTTCTGTGGATTTGGTGTTCCTCTAGGCCTTTTTGATGCGGCGACACGTGCATCTGGACTCTCAAAGTTCAGTGGTAAACCATCTGGCTTTGGTGGCGCGGGTATTGTTGTTTTTCTTGAGGGACGCTAGGGTGCTGGCGCTGTCCGAGGTCCATCTATGAAGGGTTTGGGCTGCGGTGTTGGGGTAGTCGTTTTCCGCGATGGTAGGGGTGGAATTGTTGAGTGAGGAGGTGAGCTGGTCGTCAATGATTTTGGTCCAGTTTCTTCATGGGAGCAGGTGCTGGTGTCTGTGGATGGTGGGTATTCCGAAGGTGAAGTGGACACAGTGATGTTCGGTCCCTGGGAATTCGGTGGTGTGGCTGAAGGTGAGGGAGTTTCCTGTAGTGAAGGTGGGGTTGAGGGTGTGTCCTGCTGAGTGCGTGGGCTTGGTCACGATCTGGCGTACTCCAATGTTGTGGAGGTTGTCCAGGAGGGATGTGGTGTTGGGGTCCAGTTGGTTGTCGAGGTGGAAGTTGAGATCTCCCAGCAGGGTGTAGTTGATGGATGCGATGGCCTGCGGGGAGATGATGTCCATGATGGATTTGGCGAAATGTCCGCGGGGTCCAGGGGGTCGGTAAATAAGAGTTCCACGGAGGGTGGCTGTGGTGCGGGCCAGTATCTTGAAGTGAAGGTGTTCCATCAGTTCTGTGGGCTCGTCAGGGAGTGTGCTCAGGTGGAGGCTGGATTTATGGATGATGGCGATTCCTCCTCCCGGGTGGGTGGGGCTGTCCATCCTGGAGATCTTGTATCCTTGGGAGATGGCGATGGTGATGTCCGTCCCGAAGTGGTGTTGGTCCAGGTTTCCCTGAAGAACGCTACCTCCGGTGTGGTGCTGTCAGACAGGTCCCAGATTTTGGTGGCGTGTTTGTGGAGGGATCGGACGTTGAGGAGGATGCATTGCAGGGTCTTTGGTTCGGTTGTGTTCTTGCAGGTATGTTGCCCTGGGTCTGTGTTTTTGGCGGTGCAGCAGGAGTGCCGACAGCGGTGACAGCTGAATGGTCCGTGGGTGTCGGCTGGTGATGCTTGCTTGCAGTTGTTGTTGTGGTCTGGGTTGAGTGCGTGGAGTGCCGCTGCATCTTAGCATTGGCGGGGCGTAGGTCCAGGAGTCCTGGTGCTTATCATGGTCGGGTCGCGGACGGGCACAGACGGCCTTGCCTTTGGTGCACATTTGGCATGCCTGTGGCGCAGTCGCGCAATGGCCGCCATTAAGTAAGGGTCAGGGAGGGCTGGACAGCTGGGAGGCGGGAGCGGGGAGGGGAGTGGGATTGGGCCGGTCACGCTGGAAGGGAGGGGCCACGGGGGCAGCAGCGGCAGGGTAAAAAGGGATAAAGGAGTTAAAGGAAAGGGGGAAAATAAGCAGAATTAAGGCCCAAAAGAGAAGAGATGCAGAAAAGTGCAGAAAGGTGAAAAATAGAAGAGGGCAGAAAAACAAGTGAAAACGAGTGAAAGAGCAGAGCAAGTAAGACCTCCGACCCTTGGTCTAGGTCCACTCTCTCCCCGCAGCTCTGCTGTGCCGTCTCTTGCCTCCAGACCCCGACCTTCTCCTTGGAGGTTCGAGGCTGCTGCCCGCTCCTGCGCCTGATGCCTGCTCCAACTGGGACCAGAATGCCTGCAACCACCGTAACCTTTCTCAGCAGCTTTTTTTCTTAATTTTTCCCTGTTGTGCCACTGTTATTGTGCCCATCTGTGTCTTGCTCTAATTCCACCACTGTTTTTATTTTCTCGTGCCTGCCTGTTCCTTTCGCCTTTCGCTGCTGCTGCCCCTGCGGCCTCTCCCCATGGGAATTCCCCCCTGGTATTCCTCCCTGGAATTCCCCCGCTCCTGCCTCCCAGCCTCTCCTCCCTCCCACCTCCCCTACTTAATGGCGGCCGCTGTGCGGTTGCACCACGAAGGCGTGCAGCAGGCTGAAGACTCGCCAAAGCCAAGCCCGTCTGTGCCTGTCCCTTACCCGACCGCGGCCAGCGCCAGGAACCCTGGACCTCCCACTACCCACCGCTACGACACCACCCCCCTCTTCGCACTCAACCCTGAAAGATTTAGAGAATGCCAACAGGCCTTGCTGAACACGAACCACGGCCAGTTCTCCTGCCTCCACTGCCGCCAGACCCTCACCGCCACCACGGCCTCCAACACCACCGACGTCAGCACCGGCGGCGCTCTAAAATGCATCCTCATCAACGTACGCTCCGTACACAAACATGCCATGGAAATCTGAAACCTACTTGACTCTCTCTCGCCTGACATCGCCTTCTTCACAGAGACCTGGACCAACTCATCCTCCGCCCCCGCCCCCGACATCAGCACCACCATCCCAGACGGATACAAGATTCACAGGAAAGACCACCCCAACCACCCAGGAGGGGGCTTCGCCATCACCCACAAGAGCACCCTCCGCCTCACCACCTCCAGCGAAACCTTCCCCTCCTCCGAATAACTGCACTTCCAGATCCAGAAAACCCCCAAAACCACACTCCGAGGAACCCTCATCTACAGACACCCTTCGCCACCACCATCACCAACTTCATCGCACCCCACGCCATCGCCTCAACAAACTACATACTCATTGGAGACCTGAACTTCCACCTCGACAACCCCAGCGACCCCAACTCCACTATCCTTCGTGACAACCTCGCTAGCATCGGACTTAAACACTCGTCAACACACCGACCCACTGAGCAGGACACACTCTCGACCCCATCTTCACGGCAGGAAACAGAGTCCAATTGAGCCACACAATGCAGCCGCCATGGACTGAACACCACTGCGTACACTTCGCCATCAACAAACCAAAGGCACCCAAACCATCCCCACGTCCCCCAACAGGAACTGGAGCATGGGTACCGACGAGCAACTTAACTCCACCCTAACCTGAGACAACCACACCTGGGCACCCAAAGCAAACGACGCAGCCAGAGAACTCCACACCTGGATCTCCGACTGCGCAGACGAGCTCGCCCGCTACACAACCCCAACAGACAACACCCCAGGAAAGCCACCTGGTTCACCACCGCTCTCTAAGAAGCCAGACACTCCTGCAGACGCCTGGAGAAGAACTGGAGAAACACCATGACAACCGAAAACCACACCACCTACAAGGACACCATGACAGACTACCACAACCCGATCAGAGACACCAAGAGGAACTTCATCCACAACAAAATCCTGGCCAACTCCACTAACTCCGAGGAACTTTTCAGTGTCATTCAAGAATTCACCAAACCACAGAGCGAAGCCACAGACATCACCCCATCCTAAGACCTCTGCGACAAGCTTGGATCCTATTTCCACCTCCACCTTCCACCAGGATGTCCCTCTCCCGGCCGCGCAGCGGACGCGCGCAGCGGGCGCGCCGGCGGCGCGCCATAGGCCCGCCAAAGGCAAACCCGTCTGCGCCGGTCCGCGCCAGGCCGGGACCCGGGGACCCTCACTATGCCAATTTTGTTACATACTCCTCTGTATATCTGCTAGCTTAGCGTGCCGATTGGCCCATTAGCAATACCTTGGAGGCTCACCTTAACACTCTTGGCATTTTCCAGTCATACTAAACCAATTTGCCGCTTAACCTTCTCAGTTCGCAAACATCGGTGTCACCGCCTGTATATTTGCAACCGCCGCCCCGACCCCGCGCATGTCCCCCTCCCATGGCCACTGCCTACCTCCTCAATACCCGCTCTGCGGTCAAACATCAAGTGGAGATTTTTGACCTCCTGGATACCACTAAGCCTGATGTTTTGTTCCTGACTGAAACCTGGTTTACTCCCGACTCTTTACCAGATGTGTTAGCAGCCCTTCCCACCCTGTACTACGTCCTTCGTGCCGACCGCCCGGAGGGGAAGACTGGGGGTGGAGTGGCGATGATAGTCCGCTCCAGCCTCCAGTTCCAACTCCTCCCTCACCCCCCATTGCAGCAGTTGACTGTCTGATTGTTCGATCTACCAACCTTGCGACCCCTCTTACCTGTGTGTTTCTTTATCGGCCTCCTCAGATAATGCCCCATTTTATCCCTGTCATACAAGAACTGCTGGCTACTGTTGTTGTGAATAACTCCGCGGTGCTATTATTAGGAGATTTTAATTTCTGGCCGGGTGACCTTCGTGAGGACCCCATGTCCAAAGATTTCAATAATACCCTTCACTGTATGAACTTTACATCCCACATCTCCCTTCCCACTCACATACACGGTCACACCCTGGACCAAGTATGGACCGCCAATCAGCCGATCTCCATCTCCTCTGTGCTCCCATGCGCTTGGTCAGACCATTCTCTGATCTCCTTCCTTCTTGACTTGAGGGCGGTCATTAACCCCGCCTTACCTAAAAACATCAGTGCTCGAAACTGGAACCGTGTGGATGTGCCCGCTCTTTGCCGCTCCTTGGTGTCTTCACCCCCCTATCTTAGCTGACACCTCCCCCAATTCTCAGGTGACTTCCATCAATAGCTGGCTGCTTGCTTCTCGTGACTTAGTTGCCCCCCTCAAACGGATTATTCAATTCAATAATACTTTATTTCGACCTGTTTCGGCCATAAAAGCAGCATGTAAAACACAGTACATTAAAATACACAATAGAAAACATCAATACTAAAATTTAGGGCTGATAAACCCAAGTTTGTCTAGGCACTGTTACGAATTATAAAACTCCTTTTTATCCAAAAAGCATGAAGATACTTAGAGAGTGCAAACACAATATAACCTGCTGTGTTCGATTTAAAGATTCTAAGTGCATCTGCATATTTACGGAAGCCCAGGTTCCTACATACTGGTACAATCCAGTGCTTCCGGGCTCTGCTGTACATGGGACAGAAGAATAGGATGTGACAATCATTCTCTATGTCCGTACCGCAGCCTGGGCATTTGGAAACCCCGGTGCTAGACCACTTGTTAGTAAGGCATGCAAGAGGGAGGCAGCCAAACCTCCATTGGATATATAGCTTTCTAGCCAGTACAGGGTAAATTACATTCAAATAATCCTCAAAAGAGTATACAGTTTTTATCTCTAGGAATGAATTTACCATAGAACCATTACATGAGTCATGCAACCATGCACTAGTTCGTCTAGATCTATATGACTGGGTGAGCAGTTTCCCTGAGATCTCACTGCAGGCAATCGCTGGCTGGTGCCACATGTCTGCAAGACCCATTAACATTAGTTCATGTTTGACATAGGAGAGCCAGGGAATGTGCACAGCTTTGCTCAGATTTAGTACTTCCTGAAGTTCAGTTCTATATTGTATAAGTTCAGGGGTTAGCCATAGTCTCCTCCAGAATCTAAGGGGTTTTATAGATAGTTCCTCCTGAATTGGGAATAAATCCAGATCGAGCCTTAAAGGAATAAGGGGAGTACTTTGTGGGAGCAGTAGCAGCTGCCTCAAGAATCTGTTCTCCGCTTTGGTTAATTCGGGACTCACAACGTGCCCCCATAGTTCCCCACCATACAAGGCCGCTGGTCTTGCCCTGGATTTATAGATTTCGAGCCCTGGGCTTATGGGCTTGTATGATGAGACATTATTCATTTTCAATATTCCGCCCGCTATTTGGGTCAGTTTGAGCTGTGATTTTAAGAGATGGGGAGCCCAGGAAAGGTTTTCGCTCAATGTGACACCTAGGTATTGAAAGGTCTGCACTCTCTCTAACGAGACTGTATCCAAGATAGGAGGGGGCCTGGTGCGTGGTGAGGGATTAAAAATCATGAATTTGGTTTTGTCTACGTTGATCTGTAGACCATGATCGATACAAAATTCATGAAACCCATCCAGTATGCGCTGTATCCCCATGGGTGACTTAGATAGTAAAAGAGTGTCGTCGGCAAACATTATGGCCGCGACTTTCTTACCTGCCAGCCTAGGTGCGTCGTTGTTTAATACTGCATCCAGGCAGGAGATCAACCCATTCACATATAGGCAGAACAAGGTAGGGGCAAGGACACACCCTTGCCTAACTCCCTTGTTTACCGGAAACCTCGCAGACAAAACTCCTCCCCTCGCACACCTGACCTGTGCAAAATTCTGTGTATGCAATCTCACTAGTATATCCAGCAGAGCATTGGGTATTCCGAGATCCCGGAGAACAGCCCACAATTTCCCCCTTGGCACGGTATCAAATGCTGAACGGAGATCAACAAACACCATATAGAGGCTGCCACCCTCTATTGTGACAGTCTTCCAGTACAGCATAGCTAGGCGGAATAACTGATCCGTAGTAGATGTTTTACTCCTAAAACCAGCCTGGTAGGGAGACAGAATTTCGTTCTCATTGATCCACTCTTGCAAACGATCTAAAATAAGTCGCGCAAATATTTTTTGGGGGACATCAATGAGGCTGATGGGTCTGTAATTTACTGGGAGCAAGGGTGATCCCTTTTTGAAAATAGGTATAATTTCAGCTCCCAACCATGAGCCTGGAACTTCTGCACCTCGCAGGATAGTATTAAATAGAGCGCACAGGTACGGGGCCCAAATCATGGGTTGTTCCTTAAACATATCACCCGGAAGTTTATCTATTCCTGGTGCTTTGCCCCACATCAGTTTTCCCAGGGCAATGGTGATATCCTCACAGGTGAATTCCAGGGTCTCATCCTCATCATCTCCAGGATTATAGGAATGTATAGGCAGAACGTCTAGGTCGGAGGTTACTGCATAAAGAGACTTAAAATGGGATTCCCAAACCCCAGGATCTAGATTTATTTCTATTGCATTGCGGGGTTCAGCAGTCCCTGTATTCACAATTGCCCAGAATCTCCGCGATTCCTTGTTAGTGAGTGCAGAGGCAAGATTGTGCCAGCGCTCCCAGTCCCAGGCAATTTTTGCCTGTTCCATTACTTCCTTATAGGAGCGTCTAAAAGCACGAATAATTGAGCTATCAGTACCATCCTTAATTGCATTTACCAGTTTAGTTTTTGACTCCTGCACGCAGCATTATACCAGGAGGAAGGGCGTGGCACCATAGGTTGGTTGGTTGTTACAGTTGGATTAAAAATATCGGCTAACGTGTCCACCAGATCCTGGTGAAGAGTAAGCAACTTCGCAGGAGGAACAGGATGCTCTCCTGCAATCAAGATGTCCCTTGCCATGGTAAGAAAAGGGAGGATAGTTGAATATAGGCTGGAGAGTGCATCCCTCTTCTCTCGCAGTGTCGCCCACTTGACTCGCCGCCTATTGTTGGATAGAACGAGGCCAGGGTCAATTGGCACTTCAGTTGGTCGCCTTGAAACAAGGGGGGATACCATCTTTAACACCAGGGCGTTGTGATCGCTGTCCGTCCTGGGCAGTACCTCCAGATCCACGATCTTTGGCCAAAGCCTGGTCTCGACCATGACATAGTCTAGGTGGGATTCGTGGTCTTTTTTATTATACGTACACCTAGAAGGGATGTCCGAAGGTTTCCTACCATTGACCGCCCTAACTGAGTTGTGGAGGGTAAGGGACATAATCTGTGTGGCTAATGGATACCAAGCCTTTGCAGGAGCAGAGTTGCAGGGGGGGATTCCCCTGAACTCATCCTCTACCATCAGGGCTCCCTCGTTCACCCCTATTAAGGGCTCATAGTGGCAGTTGAAATCGCCTGCAATTATATACTGAGTTTCCCGATTCAGAGAATCGAGAAAAACTGATAGTTCCCTGATGGTATTGGATTCCCTTGCCAGTGCTGTAGGGCGGGAATAGACATTGATTAGTGCTAGTTTAAAGGAGGATGGCCATGTCATTAAGACACATAAAATGTCATCTGAGTTGGTCTGAATTGGTTCTGCTTTGCAGCCCAGGTGGATACCAACCCATGTGGTTAGGCCACCGGACGGCCTCCCGATGCCTCCCCAGCGCGCCAGGGTATTAAAGGCCACAAACCCCAGTCTATGGGCTCCCTCCCTGGCCCAAGTCTCTTGGAATAAGATCACATCGAAGGTATCTACAAAGGTGCCCCATTCAGGGCACTTGAGTTTGGTGCTTAATCCCGCCACATTCCAGGATGTTATGGTCATGTGCTGTACGTGGCTCATGGGTAGGGGTAGGAGATCAGGCGAATGGGAAAGACTCTCCAGTGGGTTGGATTCAATGGGGTCCGCGGGAGCAATACTATCGTTGGCTGATTTTTCTGTGAGATGTTGCTCACTGATACTACAGCCGAATCTCTCTGGGGAATAGCCAGAACAGATCCCTCCAGGAGGGGAAGGAACCTCCCTGTGGCAGGGAAGCATGTTGCCTTCACGAGTTACCTCATTCTGGTTGGAATCCTGGGTTCCATCTATCGGCCTATCCAGTCAGTCCACCTGATCTAACTGGCTGAACCTGTTATAGAGGGGGATAGAAGGGCGAGGCAAGGTGTTAGCTTCTCGCCTCGATTTCCCGACACGCCCCCAACGGGAGTGGGGTACAAGGGTCCATTCAGTTTCTTGCCGGATCGCAGATTCACTAGGGTAAAAAGAGGTGAGTGGGCAGATTGCGATTTTGGTTTCAATGCGGGGGGATCCCCACCTGCAGATGTACTCCACTGTTCTGGGATCCTTGAAGTTGACTATGACGCAGTCACCTTGTATAGTTTTGGGGGTGTGACCTATCCAACCCACCCTTCTGACCATGATAATCTCACTACTAACGTGGGGGGGGCAGGGGCCTGTGGATACACAACCATTGCATCGTCTTGTTCTTTAGGGAATTAAAATCCTCTGTGGTAGCTTCACTAATTTCAGGAACGCCTGTGAGTATGACCACAAGGGGGCATGATTCGGGAGGTAAATCGATTGTCGGAGTGTGCCCAGGTACCTCTCCCGAAACTCCCCTCCTTGACGATCTTCCACTATCACTACCTTTTGCCGCAAGAACAGATACTGTAATATTGGGAACTGGTTGTTGGGTGTCAGAGAGCCTGTCTTCGAGTTGTAGTGGTGGTGGGTTGGCAATATGATCTGGAGCTACCTGAACTGTTACAGAGTGGTTGGACAGTGACTGAGTGTTTGGGTGATTGGAAGGTGCAGCTTGTGTTATCCCATCCGTCCTACTATTGTGGGTGCATTGGCAGGAGCATTGCAAGTGTGTGGTATTATGGGCGTTACCAAATGCACCCTTGATATGAGTCTCAAGCTGTGCCAGGTGGGTTGTAATGCTATCTAACCTTTTTGTAATGGGATCAAGTAGGGTGTGCAGCAATGAATTAAGTTGCAAGATTGTTACAACCCCATCAGTTTGAAGCGAGGTGTTGGGGTAGGCACTTACATCAACCGTAACAGTAGTGGGAGCTAGGTGCGGGGTACATGACTCGGAATCTTCACTTAGCATGGTGGGAGCTACAGTGGTTAGATTTTCTCGACGCTTTGAAGTTTTAGTTCCCCCAGGATAGGTTATTTTCCCGCTAGGAGCTTTGGACTTGATTTTAGGAGGCATTACCAGAGTTTTACCCTTCTTATTTCGCAGGGTAGGACCTGAGCACAGCGGTGGAGGGGATCCAGTTTTCGGTGATGTTAGCAATTCGTCACAACTCGTAGTATCACTTTGTGGTGTGTCATCTATGAATTGGGTCAATGGGAGTGTGGATGGTTTGGCGCCTGGGCAGTTGGGAGTACCCTCGATAGCTCGGGGGGTGCAGGCAGAGGCTAGAGGACCCAGAGAAGAACGTCTGGCCTGTGCAAGTTCTTGCGAAAATCTACGTTCCATGAGAACTATGCCCTGATCTATCACTGAGTTGGCTCTGATAATCAAATTATCTAGTGTGCCCGTGAGATTGTCATTACGAACAAGATTCCTGCCCACTTTGGTAGCCATTGCGCTTAAATCAGAATATATGAAAGAAAAGCGTTGGAGCACCCACAACTAAGTCATACAATGCCTAACACCCGCTATACCCGCTAAACCCTGTCAACCAGCAAACAATGCAAGTTAGAACCTACACACAAGTCCGTGGATGAAAGGGAGGTGGCCCGGACCGGACTCTTGCGGGCTCGAACGGGCTACAACGGGCCCGCCCTTGGCCCGGGCTTCGCCCGCGCTGCGGAAGTACGTGGACGAAAATAAATAGGGAAAGGGGGCGGGGCGTTAGGAAGAGGACCAGGTGAGCACAGTTAGCGGAGCGCAATGCTCCGTGGTCCTCGCAGTCCCGTGGGTTTGAAGATCAGAGGCCCCCAAAAGCAGCGTAGCGTCCTGAAACACAGGGAGCGTTGAAGAAACCCAGCCTGAAGTGCACCAGCCAAGATTTTAAATGCTGAAGCCTACGAGCGGCCCCCGCGCAGCGGGGGCCGCGAGGCGTGGCATTGGAGGTGAGACCAGCGGGAAGAGGAACAGGTGAGCACAGTTAGCGGAGCGCAGTGCTCCGTGGTCCTCGCAGTCCCGTGGGTTTGAAGATCAGAGGCCCCCAAAAGCAGCGTAGCGTCCTGAAACACAGGGAGCGTTTAAGAAACCCAGCCTGAAGTGCACCAGCCAAGATTTTTAAATGCTGAAGCCTACCAGCGGCTCCCGCGCAGCGGGGGCCGCGAGGCGTGGCGTTGGAGGTGAGACCAGCGGGAAGAGGAACAGGTGAGCACAGTTAGCGGAGCGCAGTGCTCCGTGGTCCTCGCAGTCCCGTGGGTTTGAAGATCAGAGGCCCCCAAAAGCAGCGTAGCGTCCTGAAACACAGGGAGCGTTGAAGAAACCCAGCCTGAAGTGCACCAGCCAAGATTTTAAATGCTGAAGCCTACGAGCGGCTCCCGCGCAGCGGGGGCCGCGAGGCGTGGCGTTGGAGGTGAGACCAGCGGGAAGAGGAACAGGTGAGCACAGTTAGCAGAGCGCAATGCTCCGTGGTCCTCGCAGTCCCGTGGGTTTGAAGATCAGAGGCCCCCAAAAGCAGCGTAGCGTCCTGAAACACAGGGAGCGTTGAAGAAACCCGGATTAGAACATGTCGTTCCCATGATGCCAACAGATGGTTCACCGCTGACCTAAAAACCCAGAAACTCGCGCTTAGGCAGGCCGAACGCCGCTGGAGGCATGAGTACAGCCCGGTTCTGAAGGCTCACTACTTGGCCCTTCTCCGGGACTATAAAAAAGCTATTCTCTTAGCCAAGTCGGAATATTTTTCCCATAAAATCCATCAAGCGGCCAACAAACCTAAAGAGATCTTCACGATCGTACATGAACTCGCAGCCTCTGATAGAGTTACCCCTAAGCCCTCCCCCTCTCAACCCCTCTGCAATGCCCTCAATGACTACTTCACCGAGAAGACTGCTAAGATCAAGCGCCACATCCCGACGCCTCCCGCTTCTTTCTTTTGTCCCTTGCCACCGCCCACCCTCTCCACCCTTGACTATTTCCCCTTGATCTCCAAGGAGGCCTTCCTCTCTCTCTTGAGGAAAGTCAAGACAGGCTCTCCCTCTGACCTTTGTCCTGCCCATATTCTGAGGGAGATATTTTCCAGCTGCCCTGATCCCCCCCTTACCCTGCTCAACTCTTCCATTTCTCAGGGAACTGTTCCTAACTTGTTTAAAGTTGCTACGGTTATCCCCATTCTTAAAAAGGCGGGTGCCGACCCCACCCTTCCTTTGAATTTCAGACCCATCTCGCTGCTCCCTTTCCTTAGTAAGATCTTGGAGAGTCATATCACTTCCTGCCTCTCTTCCTATATTGAAGAAAATCACCTCCTTGCCGCTAACCAGGCTGGTTTCCGCCCGGCTCACTCTACGGAGTCCGTTGTTCTTTCCGTATTGGACGAGCTCAGGAGGAGCGCTGACATCAATTCTCCCCAGGCCTTGGTCCTCCTCGACCTGTCCGCCGCCTTGTCGACCACTCTATTCTTTTAGACCGTGTCGGGGGCGCCGGCGTTCGGGGTTCGGCCCTGGCCTGGCTCACCTCCTTTCTGACGGACCGTACCCAGGCCGTCAGATTGGAGAGTTTTTCTGCCCCCGTCCGCCCTATATCCTGCGGGGTGCCTCAGGGCTCATCTCTCTCCCCTCTTCTCTTCAATCTTTATATATACCCTCTGATTGCAGCTTTGCAGGAAATGGAGGTCGCGGTGTTTAATTACGCCGATGACCTTCAGCTCATTTTCAACCTCTCCCCTTCTCCGGACTCTATCCTTAAGTTCCGCTCCACCCTGACTTTCATCTATGATTGGATGAACCTCAATCAACTTAAATTGAATACTGATAAGACGGAGCTGGTCCTTATCGGTGGTCCCTCTAACCCTTGGACCCCCACTTTTTGGCCCCCTACCTTCGGCTCCCCTCCCCTTCCCTCTGTGTCGGTGAAAACCTTGGGCATTAAAATCAGCCAGGACCTCTCTATGCACCCCCAGATCAGCTCGGTGGTTTCATCTTGCTTCCTATCCCTTAGAATAATTCGCAAAATTTCCCACTATTTATCTGTTGAAGCCCTTAAACTTATCATCTTGGCCATGATTCTATCTCGCCTGGATTATGGCAATGGCTTGTATGACGGTATTCCTGCGTACGAGCGCCGCCGTCTGCAGGCAGCTCGCCTTATTTATAGGCTCCCGAAATTTCACCACACTACTCCCCTACTAAAGACTCTTCACTGGCTTCCCATCCTGGAACGATCTTTATTCAAGATGGGTTGCCTGATCTTTATGTCACTGGCCGGTACGGCTCCAGCCTTCATTAGATCAAAGATCAGTGCCTACGTCCCTGGCAGAACCCTCCGTTCCTCTACCCAGTTCCTCCTCAGGGCCCCACGTTACCGTAGGAAAAAACTTGGCGGCTCTAGATTTTCTACGCTTGCCCCCCTCTTCTGGAACGCACTTCCCCTTGCCATCAGATCCATTTCCATCTACACGCACTTTCGCAAAGCCCTTAAAACTCACCTATTCTCTATGGCGTATTCATTGTAGTACTCTCCTTGCGTCCCTCTGGATAGTCTTTGTTCAGCACCAAGAAACCGCTTGGTAGTAGAGCGCTCTATAAAACCTTTCAACTTCAACTTGAACCTCATGATCAAAAACCTTAACGACAACTTCAACGACCATCCACCAGGCGCCACAGACGGCCCTCTTCCCCCCAGAAATACCAGCCAGCCCACCATCTCCAACTGGACACCGATCATGGCCAAAGACACCTCCTCAACCATGAAAAGCATCCACTCGGGGGCCCCACCGACCCCTGCCGTGTGGTAGATCCACAGAGCTGCGGCCACCATTGCACCTGAACTACAATGCACCATCAACACCACCTTCAAAACAGGCACCTTCCCAGATGACTGGAAGCGCGCAGAAGTCAGACCTCTGCTCAAGAAGCCCACAGCTGACCCCAACAACCTCAAGAACTATCGGCCCATCTCGCTCCGCCCCTTCGCAGCCAAAGTTGCAGAGAAAACAGTCAACAGGAAACTGACATGATTCATTGAAGAGAACGCCGTCCTGAACCCTTCCCAGTCCGTATTCCAAAGCAACCACAGCACAGAGACCGCCCTACTCGCCGCCACAGATGACATAAGCACCCTCCTGGATCAAGGCCACTCCACAGCCCTCATCCTACTTGACCTACAGCGGCCTTCGACACCGTCTCCCACCGCACACTAGTTGCCAGACTACACGATTCAGGCATACAAGGAACAGCCCTGGACTGGATCCGATCATTCTTCACCGGAAGAAGCCAAAGGATCAGACTCCCACCCTTCCTCTCCGACCCCACGAAAATCACCTGCGGAGTCCCACAGGGTTCATCCCTGAGCCCCACACTCTTCAACATCTACATAGCCCCCCTCGCAGCCATCGTCCGACAACACGGCCTCAACATCGCATCCTACGCCGACTACACCCAGCTCATCCTCTCCCTCATCAAAGACCCCACCACTTCCAAACTCAACTTCCAGAAAGGAATGCAAGACATCGCAGTCTGGATGACCAACAGCGACCTGAAGCTCAACGCCTAGAAGACAGAAGTCCTCGTCCTCGGTACCACCCCTTCTGCATGGGACAGCACCTGGTGGCCGACCGCCCTCGGATGCCCACCTACCTCCTCAGACCATGCCAAGAACCTCAGCATTGTACTCGACTCATCACTTACTATGAACCGACAGGCCAACGCCGTCACCTGCAGCTGCTTCAACACCCTCCGCATCCTCCGTAAGAGTTTCACATGGATCCCCCATGAGTCAAGGAAGACAATGACCCAAGCACTCATCACCAGCAGACTGGACTATGGAAACGCATTCTATGCCGGCATCAACAAGTCCCTACTCCGCAAACTCCAGACAATACAGAACACCGCCGCCAGACTCGTCCTCGGCATCCCCCGACACCAATACATCAGTCAAAACCTACGAAGTCTCCACTGGCTCCCCGTGGAGAAAAGAGTCACTTTCACAATCCTCACTCACGCTTACAAGTGCCTACTCAACAACGGACCCAAATACCTCAATGACAGAATCAACTTCCACGTACCCAAAAGAAACCTCCGATTTTCTAACCTTGCACTGGCCGAAATCCCTTGCATCCACAGAGCCAGAGCAGGTGGAAGATCCTTCTCTCACAGTGCAGCCAAGACCTGGAACAAGCTACCGGCAGACATCAGATGCCCCCCTCTCTGAACACCTTCAGAAAGAGCCTCAAGACCTGGCTCTTTGGCTAAACAGATCTGCGGACCCCCCCCCCTCAGCGCCTTGAGACCCCCACAGGTGAGTAGCGTGCGTACAATTCCCTGATTGATTGATTGATTGATTGATTGATTGAGAGGAAGGAGACAGAGGTCTACTGGACCATCAGGGATGAGGCGCAGGGAAACCTGCGGGTGGAGGAGGGCCTCGATCACCAACACTCGAGAGCACAGAAGCAGGCCTCACTTAATGGCGGAGCTGCGAGGGTGGGAGAGCAATTTCACTGACAATGAGTCAGTGGTCTTGCTCCAACACGCTTAAGCCACTTAACTCTAGGTTTGTTTGAACTGGTCTCTAAGTTAAAGCAGTAGACTTACACCTCCTAATGGTAACCCCTTGTGCATCCCTTATCGCCAATGAGACATACCTAGGTCATAGCACACCTGCATGGTCTCTGTTTGCTCATGAATAGGAACCATTTCTAAGGATCCAGATATCATTGCATCTGGGGCACTCAGGGCAGGGATATATGTATTCCACCATGTAAGGGACTTTGCTACCCCAACAGACTTCCCAGCCAGGCTGCACCAAACACAGTGGAAGGGGATCTACCCCAGAACCAGTTTTGAATGACCACAGAGGAGGGGAATCCTCATATCCTAGGCTTCACTTCTGGTTGTCACACAATCTCTGTACAAAGGAGGAAGAGTTCCTCCATAATGAATTTCAAGAGTAAGGTGCACAATGGGATTGTTTGCAATAGGGCAAATATGAACTGATGAAAAAGTGGGTAGGGTTGATCCTGTTAATTTTTTCCCATTGATTAAGCAGGAGCAAGAGCAGCCAAGGGGACATCATTGCAAAGGTGCTCGATTTCAGTGCACCTTCCTTGGATACAACCTCAGGCTTGCCCCACGGAAGGATTTTGAGTGTCATAAAAAATACTAAGGGCCTGATTACGAGTTTGCCTGTCTTAGAGTGGTCCACCATGCCAGGCCCCCGCTCCAAAACTGCCAAACCAGTATGCAGATCGCCCACCGAATTCCGAGTAGAATCCTTGCTGCCAATCCTGCGGTGGTGGTCCCATGGTGATGCCTTTCAAAGGCTGGTATGTGAGCCTTAGAAAGACAGTGCATTCCAGCATGGCATAAACTGTGAAGTCCAGGCTGTGCTGGAACTGAAGGTGCATACAACGGGGGGGGCACACCAAGTGCCCCCCTGCATTGACCCCCATGCACAAAGGCACCAGGGGTGTCATTAGGGCCCCTTTAGTTTCCTCAATACCACTCTTTTTACGGTGAGCTCACTGCTATGAAAACTGTGGCAGTGAGGAAATGTGTAATATGCTTAGCGGTACTGCAGTGGCATAACCTGCATATTACAGCCACACACCACTGCAAGACTGCCCAGGGATCAGGGATCCCCAACGGTAACAGCGGTTCATGGCTGTCCAACTGCCAAAGTCCCAATACTGTGGGCTTCCGCCATACTCATAATTGGCACCTAAGAAGGGAAAATCTTTGAACCTGATTGGGGTATCCCACAGGCACTCCATTGAGGACTGCCTGAAATCATGCCTAGTTCCCATCCTACAACTTCCATCAACTATCACTTGCACTTAGTGCTTTTTACTACTATTTTACCTAAAAAATGTTCCCCTGATTGGATTTTTTGTTATTTTAGTATCATTTTGTTCATTAAAAATGACTCTATTTTTCTAATTCAGTTTGTGATTTTTATTGTTTGGTGTTTTGACTTCATTAATATTTTGGTACTGCATAAATACTTTACACACACCCTAAGTTGAGCCTGTCTGCTCTGTGCCATAGCTACCAGGGGGTTGAGCTCAGGTTAATTTTGTGTTTTTGCAGTTCGCCCTGACAAGTTAGTGACAATATTACTTGAAGAGGGCTACTGCCCACCCCAAATAATAATCCACTTTCCTACACCTATAATACATCGGATCTCTGCATTAGTTTTTGGCATCTGTGGGTGTAAGGCTGGACAACTCAGTAGAGATGAACACATGTGACTGAGTTTTCAACAAAACAGTCAAAAAACTAGTAAGCCCAACAACCTCCCCCGAAATTAGAAAAATCATCCCAGAGGTGCCAGCACAGGTCAAAGTGGGAGACCATGGTCTTAAGTTGATACATTGAAGCAGGCTGCTGGCATAGTGCTAGAGCCTACAAGAAATTTCCTGGGAGTACCAAATTTCAGAGATCCACATCTCCGAATTGGATCATAATGGTCAGGATTGTTAGTTTGTGTATACGGTGTTGAATAGCATTGGGAGTTTAAATATACATACCTCCAGTATAGTATATAAGTGATATCAATCTTTCTTGAATCAAGAATCAAGGTGAATGGCCATGAACAAAGGACACTTCCTCAAGTGCTGGGTGAAGCTGAAAACAGGGAGAGAGAGACAAGGGAGGGGCAGGTCTTCTACTTCACAGCTCCTGAATTCCTTGAAAATAACTTTGCAGGTAATAACCTCTGAACTCAAAGACGAGTCCTAGGGTGATTGTGTTCAGCTGAGTCCTAGGGTTCTCATGGGTTTTTGGCAGCTCATTCTTTAGAGATGACCTCCAAGCAGGCTTCATTAAGCTCGGTATTTCTATTTAAGTTCTTTATACCATGCCTAACACCTTCTCCTTCTCAATGGGGAGGATGCAGCAGCAAGGCCTATTTCAAAGCCTAAGCCTAGTTCCTGATACATAACTATGAAGCATAGCTATTGTTGGAAATCAACATATTTTGCATGGAATTCTTCCAGACCTTTGCCTGCTGTAGCTGAACCCATTTTTGATGGCCATGGGCCTCTGCTCACTACATTCCTGCTAACCAGTGGTGACGTGTTAGTGTTCTCTCTTTTAAACATTATACCATTTAGCATATACCTAATTGACTTGTAAATCCCCAGTTCATGGTACCAATGTACCCAATGTAGCCAGGGCCTGTAAATTAAATGTTATTCTCCTAGTGGGCTGCAGCACGCATTGTGCCACCCACTAATGTAGCACTGTACAGCATGTGAACAGGTCTGCCATCACATCCTGGATGGGCAGTTTTAAACCATTTCGAACGAACTAACAAAATACACTTTTTGCTAGTTGTAAACCTTTTTTTCAATACTTATAAGTCAACCCTAAATGCCAATTGGGCAGGGTGCTTGATATTAAAATAGTAGAACATGTATATTTAAGGATGTACTTGCCCTGGTAGTGAAAAACCTCCAAAGTTGTTTTTTTAATGCAGCAAGGCTGGCTTTTCCACAGGGAAATATTGTAATATTATAGCAACTTAAGATGCTTAGGTTTTAATTTAATAGTAAATTCAGATTAATGGTAAAGTAGAATTTTAGATTACTATTTTGAAAATTACACTTTTAGAAAGTTGTCATTCATAGTACACAAGAAGGAGGACATATCAAGGGAATAAGAAGAGATGAAGACGAACTGGGTCCCATACCAGACCACAGATCTGGAGGCACTGATGCATCTTACTGAGATGGTCTGTGTCACATTCAGCCCCTTTGGTCTGTCAGCACATCCCCTCTTTACTTTGGTAGCCCATTGAGCTCTTTGTCTCAGAAGGTGTTCAAGTTCCCGGGCTTTTTGCCTTGTACACCAATTCTCCGCTGGGACCTCATGTGTCCTCTTCCCCCTTAGCTTGTCACAGTTAGCTGCTTTTCTATGGCAGACATATGCTGGGTGGCATTTTCCTCACATTCAAGTTTACAGCATTTGCCTTCTAGGCTTGAAGGCCACTTCCACCTACTTAGGCCTGATTGGCAGAGGGTGGACCTCATCTCACCACCCTTAGACCAGGCAGGTTTTCAACACCTCTTTTTATCATTTCCAACAAATTCAAAGTCTGAGTACCTATAGGACAGAATATCTAAAACATACTGAGGACTCCGAACCAAGAGTCCTTGGCAGTGTAGGAAAATGCCTCTTTTTACTTAGTCACCCCTTTTTTAGGAGGCTCATGCTGCTGTTTATTTATTTTATGGCCAATGACTCTATACTCCTCCTAACACCACGAAAAACCATCCACTTAGAAAAAGTTTGGTTACACAGTCCTGTGAAGGACAGAGACAAACCAGCCAAGTGTATCCCATGAAGGTGCTTTGCCGTTGGGACAAAGATTCAGGTTGCTTGGCAATTTTTCACAGCAGTCAATTTGTTACAGCAAGATGTCTTGTTCTCTTCAACTACAGCTTGCAGAATAGCACCACTGGAAGAATCTGAGCTCAGAAAACTGCTCAAGTCTGAACGCAGAAATCTTCACTGAGCGAAGTCACCTAAAGTATGTGACTACCGAGAGACTGTCCTTGGGTGAGAATTTAGAGCTTTACCCCAAAAATCAAAGGGTTCACCGGGACCTCAACTGGTGGGTATCTGGCCTCGCGGAGCTATCTCAGCCACAGCCTGCTGCCTTGCCTTATTGAGGATGTTTGACTTCCATTTCAAAGTCTAAGTCAGAGTTAAAACCTCCGACCAGGACGAACTTGGTTTCTTTTTGCAACTCACACTCCAACATGGTTGGCCTTAAATCATGCCTAGGTACCCGCCAACTGCAACCATAATACAGTCGTTGGAGACTAACGCTTTTTGGTGATATTATCATTAAAATTTTTAAAAATCAGATCTTCGGATTCTCTGATTGGATTTTTGTCAATTTGGTCACTACATTGTTTTGTATTTTCATAAATTTGAGTGGGATTTAAATTGTGGCGAGACTTTATAACAAGTTTAAATGCTTTACACATTTTCTAAAGTAAAGCTTGTCTGCTCTGTGCAATAGCTACCAGTGGTTGAGCTCAGGATTACATAACTAAAATCTTTAGTGGGCTTAAGAAGAATAGCGATATTATTACTTCTGATGGACTACTACCCCCCCCCCCCCAATAATAATTCACTTTCCCACCATGGCCATTGTGATTCAGTGCCTAGCCAAACCATGATCTCTCAAAGGATTATCCATGAGAGGAGTACTGGGAAGCACTCAAAACAATTATGGTACCACAAAGGCAACAAGTAGCAAGGCTTTCTCATGGACAGTGAAAATGTACAGCTTCTGAACGCTTTACCTTTGTAATTCAGGCCCTAAGTACGTCATCGCCACAAAACTGTTGCTTTTATCTGGATAATCCCTTCTAGGTGTGAATGGGACATGTGTTTATCAGCTGTTTTGAGAATTTTTGTCTTTTTATCCACATAGATCACAGAAAATGTTTTACAACCTTCGTTGACTGCAAATATTTAGGGCCTGATTGACAAAGGTAAACTTAATTTGTGTGTACGTTTATGATTCTGTGCTATTCACAAACACATTTACAAGTAGTATCTTTATGACTGTCCTATATTTTTATGTGTGGATTCTCCGCCAAGAGTTCCGAGCCTCCGCACTAATAAAGATACTACTTGTAAAATGTGTTTGTGAATAGCAAAAAGTAGCAAAAGTATAAGTTTACTTTTATGAACCAGGCCCTGAGAATGTTGCTATATACCCTTCATTCTCATGATAATGACAGTGACACAGGTCCAACTCACCTGAACCGGAACACAGAATCCACTGCCCATCTTGGTCAAAGTTTTCAGTGGTTGAACACCAGTATCTTCCATCCCTCCTTCCTTCTGTGGTGCATGTAAAGAACTTCTTCCCTTCAAATATAAAAGGAATTGCACAAAAGGCCTTGCTGGAATTTCCAGGGAGATCTACAATGCCAAACAAAATGATGACTTTCTGCTTAGGTGTAGAGAAAGCCTAAAACATTATTAGATGTATTTGTACATGCTGGTACACCAAGTAGAGTATTCTATACCTCTAAATATCACCCTATTTTTAATGACAATAATATTATTACTTTCTTTAGTGGAAAAAAAAGAACCAAGAAATATTACTGCGGTCAAGGGTCAACAAGTATCCACCAAAGGACTCGAAGCTAAATCATTCTTTTGTTCATTTGCATTCTCCTCACTTCATTCAATCTTCCTCTCTTTGCTCTTTTGCTCTTTTCATTGAGATGAATACACTCAATCAATATCTGACACTGAAGGACTGATTCAGAATTGGCTTTGCTCATTTCGTTTGCAAAGTAAGGATAGACAGAATAAGGAACTGTACCCCCATTGAAATGGGAATATGCATATTTTTTCAGTAGGGTACAGCTTCTGCTATCACCAGCTTAGGTTTATGAAGGAGTCCATGGGCATTTCTAGCTGGTAGCAGAAATAAAACGTAATTTTCCAATATGTAGGGGATTACATGATCTAAAGGCACATAAATATGAAGGAGAATGTTTCTGTTTGTACGCTGCCAAATGGAGCTGAACACTCTCATAATTGACGTGGGTGTAAGACAAATATTGCCTGGAAGAAAAATGATTTGTTTACTTAAAATACCAATTTGCACATACAAAGTTATAAATCTGTCACATTACAGCTAAGGTTAACATCACAGGTGATTTAGCAGTGAAGCAAAATCAAAAATCTATTTATTTGGTGCTTAGTTTATTTTATTTACTTGGTGTGAGCTGTTGTCATCTCAAACACAAGGGAACATAAACCAAAGATTATATGTTCTTCCTCTCCAGTTTCATGAGATAGATCTTTAGCCATTTCTAAAGTCATGACTGCCACTGACATCATCCAGTGCTTAATTTGAGCCAGTGGTTTCCGGTGCTCGGCACCAGCACTTAATTGGCAAGACCAGAGCATGTGGCAGTCTGCCACAAGGTGGTGATTTCTGGCTAATTTGGAGATGAGCAAAACAACAGTTAATTATTACTTCAATTTACATAAAAAATTACTAGAACCTGCCGCCGAAGCCATTCTTATAACTTGGGGGATGAGATACTCAGAATTGTCACACATGTGTGTGTGTGTTGGTTAGTAGTTGTGTTGTTACTATCATTGGCAGCATAGCTGGGGCAATATATGGTGCAAGCTGTAGTGGCCCCCTGATGAGAGCCCTGACTCTTATTATTTTTACAAATTAGGCAGTGCTGGACGCAGGACACATTTCAGAGGCTGTCACCTAGCAGGAAAGATACCAGGATCTAGAAACCAAACCTGGGATTTTTTGCATGGCGAGTAAGTTTTGGTGAAAGGAGTGCCAATTTCTTGATGGAGTGTAGCAGGTCATGATGTCTAAGAAGTAGTGTGGAGAAATGATAGTCACTTTGAACACATGAGTTAGCAGCTTTTACAGGTCCCTCTCTGTAGCAGAGAGCCCCCAGCGTTATACCATACATGAGTGGTAGGTGTGTGTCTGGGAAGTTTGAATAAGGTCCTGGTTGTGAAATTTAGCACCCAGTTAGTGGGGTAAAATAATGCTGAGAGACACACACTAATAGACAGTTGCAGTAGTCCAGCATTCTAGATATGAGGAGAATTGGATTGAAGGAAAGGTCGCATAGTTCAATGATCAAATAACATGATGCTTTGGTAGTGGTGGTAATGAATTTTTCCATGTGCATTAGAGCACTGAACAGTACACTAATAGGCAGATTTTCCAACCTTTTGCGCTGGTTTAGCGTCACAAAAGTGAAGCTAACCTGTGCAAATTCTTTTTTTGCTATTTTCTTTCCAGCGCCAAGTATTCTCTAAGAAACGCAAAGCACTGCTTTGCATTACTTTACGCTGAGGGGGTGTTACATGGGTGGTACATGGGCGGTCCCATGTAGCCACCCATGCCTTTTGATGCAAAACCATATTTACAAAGATTTATAACCATGGTTTTGCACCAAACGTTAGCGCCCCAACAAAGGAGGCTCTAACAGGATAAATGCTTTAATTTCTCCGTGCTTTTCTGACTTTGCCTGCGTGCTGCACTGTGCAGCACTTATGCAAAGTGGGAAAAGCTTTGCATCATGCCTAGCATAGTATTTTGTACTCGAAGGGTACCCTTCTTGTACAAGACCTATACTGAACTCATACACACACCCTAGCGCTACGGCGCTTAGGTGTGTGCATGGCGCTTGGCAGATAAAATTAGCGCTGGCGCAAGGGAAAGGAGAGGAGAGAGCCATACCTATGAGGATGTGGTGCTCTCCTGCTCCCTTCCTGTCGCGCAATGCAGCGCAGCTTCGCGGCAGGCTGCGCTGCATTGCGTGACTTTTTAGAAAATATCCCCCATAGATTCTTAGCTGAGGAGTTAAACATCAGGCCGTCTGGAGGAAAGTGAATAGAGGTTGGAGATGTGATTGGATAAGAGGACGAGGGAATGTAGAGGGCTTCCATCATGGTAGAACTGAGAATAAGTATCCACAGAGCTACCCAATGTAGAACTATACAGAGATAGTCAGAGATGTGTTATTACAGACAGAGAGTGAAGGTGAAGAAAGAGATGATTAGTGTGTTAGCAGCATAGAATTGTTAAGAGAAATTAAAAGAGGAGGTGATGTCACTAAAGACAGTCTCCTATAAGAATGTCACATTTTTGTGCATGATCCATTCATATGCTTTAAGATTTACCTGTTGTAAGTAACCTATCTAGTGGAAGCTAATTAAGGATGGTTATGCTTGGTCAAGGACCTTGTAACAGAGAGCACTGCTGCAAAAGTAACACAAAACACCCACAAATGTTTATCTGGCTTAGTAGCAAATATACATGAAAAGTCAACTGCAGCGCTATGAGAAACCGACACTGAATTGCACTTCATGAGATCCCTGATAATGCACAACAAAATGGACGTACTTGGCATGTACAGTGCAAAGCATCATAAGTATCATTGCAAAGGGAAATTTACTAACCATGTGCAATGTAGTGCAAGTAGAACATAAAACAACATGTGTATTTGTAAAGCGCACATTCACCACTTCGGGTATCTTGGCGCTGAATAACAGATGTTTGTTGTTACCCAACTCAATGGTACTCATTTTATCGACCTCAGATGGATGAAAGGCTGAGTGGACCCGCTGGGATTTGAACCTGTGACCTTGAGGTTAAATACAGGCCCCTGCAGTAGAAGCATTAGTCCACTGAGCCACCTGACCCGGCACTGTTGCATATAGCCCCAAAACATTAAGCAAACAACAACAGGAGCAACAATTGTGCAGCTATGAAAGCCATATAATAACAAGTTACTCCCCTTCAGCAATGCTCTTTCTGGTCAATATTCTAACCAACAGCAGATTTCTTTCATTCAGTATATCTCCGAGTGCCAGAGTGAATCCGGAAGATTTTTCAGCATTGCACCTGCATGCCAGTAGATAGCATTGTGCAGTTCTGTGTCCACTCCACTCCACCCCGGAAGAGACAATGGAAGCCACATATCAGCCACAGATCAACCAAGCACACTGACAACAGTTTATTTTGAAACTCTGTCCATTTAGTAGTAGTGGAATGACAACCATCGTTGATAGCCACACAAGAAAAGATAAATTCCCACAGCAATCCAAGCATTGGACCAAGTAGAAACGGGTTAATGGCAGAAAACCAATGATAGACGTGAAGCATTATCTGGCATGAATAGACTGCAGAGTGAGTGGAAAATTCCACATTACAATATCAAAAGTTATTCTCATAATTAGTTGGCTCTCGAAAAGGTATCATCTTGAATGAAGTTGAGTCAGGTGGTAGTTCGTAATAAACTATAAACTATAAAGTTGCGCTGGACAGTAGCAACTGTAGTAATGGCAGCATCCAGTTCAACTATGGAACTTAATGTTCCGCATAGAAACGGAGATGTAGCGTGCTCTAATATCCATGGCTGGGAACTTAAGCTTGTAATGTTACGCTTTTGTTCATGGGCAGTTCATTCATAGTAGGAGGATCCTGAGAGGCTCTACTCTGAATTTGTCCTGGTATCTGTGATGGTCTGCTACGGAGGATCTACGACATACTGTTTTTAAACATGATTGATGGACAATTGTCTGTTCCTCCTTGAACCAGACAAAGAAGTCAGGATGACAGGTCTGTTGCTTTTTATCCCAAAATCAGGAACGCGTGGTCTGTATGATGGTTCAAATGCCTACTTGTCATGTATCTTCTCATAAACTAGGCTGCCAACCTTGGGAACCCACCCGTCAGCAGCAGTTATAATATTCACTTCACAGGTGGTGATGTCAGAGTGTTTGACATTAGACAGACTGTCCCAGACTCCTAAGATACACTTCAAAACATTCAAACATTCCTCCAAGTTACATTTATCTTCATTAACCACCTTCCCAGAACTATCCATGCCTGGCACATACATAGGAACTCCTAAGGAACGTCGTATTGAGCGCTGCCTCCCAATAACCACCTAGGCAAATTATTCTATGCTCTCTTGACACTATACAGATTATGGTACTTATTATGGTACCAACTAAGAGCTGAACTTAGTACCTTAGTAGGCTTGTTTAATCATGCTGTTAGCACGTTCAACTAAACATCTAGACTCTGCCCTAAATGGGTTGCTGAATTGCAGACAAACTCTCAGAGCAGACATTGAATTCCTGTAACCTGAGAGAAAAACATAGGACGGTTATCCTTATTGAAATGAATGTACTTCCCCTATCACCACAAGACACTGCAAATCACTTGCATTTCTCGGTGGCCACACCCATCGAAATGGAGAACATGAATTAATTGCTACCAATATGTATTTATATCAGATAACAGAATTGTTAGGACCGATTTGGTCCAAATAAATGCAGGGGATATTGGAGACTGTGAGAGAAGTTGGTGGGGTTCACTTGACAGTGGAAGGCTTAAATGGTTAACAAATGTCACACTGTCTAACATAATCTCTAGTCTGTTTATACAAACCAAGCCACCATTAGCACAGCTGATAGGCCTGGGCAAAATTTCCGTTCCGTTCGCAGAATTTGCGATAATTTGGCATTTCCGCGTTCCGCGGAGAGCGCGGAAATGTCAAAATTTCCGCATTCCGCAGCTTTGCGATAATTTGGTTCTTGCTCGCGCTGTAAAATAATACATTCTAGCGCGTGCGCGATCGCCTTACCTGAATCCCCGCGTTCGCCGACAAGTTTTCCCGATCCGGTCGCGTTCTCCATGAGATGTTGTATTGTTTTAGCCATTTGCGCTGTCTCGCGACAGTTCGCGTCCGCAGTGATGTCATGCGTCGCGCGATCACGTCTTTTTTCTCGCGATCATGCACCGCGGGACAACTGAAAACAAGATGGCCGCGCCCGCAAGCAACCACATGGGTAAGTTGGCGACCCGCAACCATACAGAAAACCTTGCGAACATGCCGGAAAAAAACTTCCGCATCTTCGCGATATTTCCGCTTGTTTGCGGAGATTTTTAACATTTTCGCGATAATTTGCGAAAGTCGCTTTCGCAAATTCCGCCCACCCCTTAAGTTGCGTTGATTCCTGCGTGGCAGATGCAAATCCCTGAAGAGCTTCTTTGATTAAGTCTAATCTGGGCAGTTTATTGGGTGATATTCTTTCTCCCACTCATGGTGGTGTGACTACAGGGGTATAATCTAAATTAAGGGTGGAAGAGTACTGGCGAGAAAAGCCTGCGGGAGGCTTTCTACCCTGCTTAGTTGTGTATAGGTCTGATAAGTTATCTATGTCTATCTTCATGTGAGATTTGATTAGGACAGCTACTCCAACAGTCTGAATTGCAGCCTTCACTGCTAAGTCGGCTGCACAGATCTCTTTGGTATGAACTAAATCATGCTGATGGCCCGAATTGTGACTCACATCAGCCAATGAAAGCTTATCTTGTAATACAGCTATTCTTTTCCAAAGCTGTTTATTCTTAATGGAGTTTTCCTTTCAATCCTGGAGTCTATTCAAATGGCAATGTTGCAAGTCAACATTGTAACCTTCCCCGCAGAAGGATGAGTCAGACACAATGAGTTTGGGAACAGACAAGTCAGCCTTTTGTAATGCAAGCAACAGGGCATGAAGTTCTGAGGGTTGCGCAGGCCTTTCACTAAGGGTTTTAGTGTAGGTGCGCAGTGGATTAAATTCACCATTTTTCATCACACTTAGCACTGCTGTGCAGGTTGTGGAGTACTTATTTGCTGTTCCTATTGTCAGCTGTGCAGAGCCATCTGTATAGAATATACTCTAAAATGACTGAATGAGAAAAGTAGTTGGAGTTAAAGCAACATGTTGGGCATATTGGAGAAAAGCTTGTGTACGAATACGAAGAGTGGGTTCATACTAGAACTTTACATCCACTGCACTTAAAGAAGAGGCCCACTGCACCCACTTCAAGTGTAGGGCGTGGGACTGGGCATTATGAATGCTTGCCTTGCTGCCTGCCTCTAGTGCTGGTTTGCGAGAAACTACAATCATTAGTTCTCCCTGCTCAAAAGGGCGCTCCTTCTAAATAGCTGACTGCACCACTACCAAGAATCTTTTCACTGGAAGCAAAATGTGCTTCAGCTGGGGAAGATAAGTGAGAATTGTATGCTATAGGAATTGTTTATCCCTCATTGTCGTTAATCAAAAGGCATTACCTGAGTGGCTTGGCATGACTCTGATAACCAGGTTGGTCTTATTGTCCCAGGTTTGTAAATATTTAGTCTCTAGCAGGACTGTTTACAGCATCAAGAGGCTAAACCTCCATCCATGAGTAAAACATCTCATAGGCATACACCACATGTGCAGCTATTACAAATGTAACTGCCCATCCCACATTGGGGACACTAATGGTGCCACTTTTGACATGGTTACCCCCCACTTTTTTGCCTGGTATCTGGTACAAATTTAACTGAAATTGTACAGGGTTTCTTCTAACCAGGTCCCCAGTATCAGTGTGCTTTCCCTAAACTGTTCGGTTGTTCCACAATTAGCACCCCTGGTACTTAGGGCCTTAGAACTAGAGGGCCACTGAGTACTGCAGCACGAATTGTGCACCCTAGGGACCCCTCACCAAGCTCATGCAAACTGCCATTGCAGCCTGCATGTTTTGGTGAAGAGAAAACCAAAAGGTGAACTTGGCACATGCCTCTGTGTACCATGCCAGAAAAACACTGCATGAGGTATAGGTAAGACAGCCCTACGGCAGGCCTAAGAGCCCATAGGCAGGATGCACTATTCCCCGTGTGTGGGCATATCTGCATGAGCGGATGTGTCCCCGGGATATCTAAGTTCCCCCTTAGATATTATGAGTGCACAGGGAAGCCATAATGAGTACATCGGCTGGACACTCCTGATTACGAGTTCCCCAGCTACATGATGGCTTCACTGTACTCCAAGTTGTTTGGTAATAAACACCTCATCTTAATAAACCCACACTGATGCCGGTGCTGAATTTAATAATGGATGCAACAAGAGAGCTCCTTAGAGGTGCCCCCTGAAAACCTAGTGACTACTGGTGTGTTAATTGACCGGTTGCGATCACCCAGCCCCCAAAGACAAGTTTCTGACCTCCTGAGGTAAGCGCCTTTGCTCTCGGAGGCCAGGAACAAAACCTGCTCTTGGTGAAGGTTTCAAACCTCCTCCATGCAGGATGTGCATTCCAGGGAGGGAAGCTTTAAAGGCCCTGCTGCCTTTGTGATGCAACCCAGGCCTCTCCAGATAGTGGAGATGCCCACCCCCCTGTCATGACCCCCTTTCTGACAGCAAGACAGGCAGTAAAATTAGTAAAATTAGAGGTGTGCCTATATTCAGCAAGCACCACACCTAGGGCGGGCCAGCTGATGTGGGCCTCCATCTTGTTTTGGATGGAATTAGCATTCTAGGGTCAGTGTTATGCCCACTTCCCACAGGAAGGGGCCATATAGAGAGTGTAGACACCCTAAAGGTAGGTAGCCCATTGACTACTAGCTGTCACTCCCCTTAAACACACCTCAATTGAGTATTTAGGTGTCACCCCTAAGCCCAAAAATTCAGATTCGATGGATCAAGATAAAAAGGACAAAAAAGAGTCAGTTCCTGGCGAGAACTGTAGCAGACCTTTGGACTTTGGAGCGAAACCCTGCTGTCATCATCCCTCTCTCGACAATCACGACAGTGTGACTCATCGTGTGAGCTGGAGAATTACCAAGGCCTTGGGTAGCCTGCCAGCACTTCGACAAATTGGCTACAATTGCCCTTGGAGTAGAGGAGCTACTCCCCTGCAGTCAACAGGCACTGACAAGCAGAGTCAAGTCAACCGACTTGCAGTTCCCCAGCCTGACCAACACCACAGATGACCAGGGGCAGGTACTCATGTCTGGAAGGTTGGATCTGTCTCCCTACTGAGTGTGAAAACACCTGGACCAACCAGAGCAGAGCAGTGCAGCACCAACCTCTGGGGTACAAAACTCCCTGCACCAAGCACCAACAGTTAGAGTATGGTCTGGATTCTCACTGCATCAGGACCAAGCAGCCATAGAGGGAGGTCAGCATCACTGAGACCCAATTCAAGAGCGGCCCTAGCTGCCTTGATTTCTTCTCTGCCAGCTGTTTGTCTCTGACCATCAGGTGCATCTTTGAGCACCCAGCCTAGCCAAACAATCTACTCCACCCGGCCCAGGTCCCGACAAACCAGTTGTGCCGCGTTCTCCAAGACCCTTTGCAACCAAAGCCCCCATTTGAGAGCTCTTGGACTTGCCCACAAATCCCCCTGTGCAGCTTGTTTTTGGGTGGCTCCCCTTCACCGTAGCCTCACCAGCACCCTGCTCCCAGTGGAACCTGGGCAGTTCCCGAAGAACTATTGGAAGTACTTTGGACCTAGGCCCACCACAACTCGGAACCCTGAAGGTGAACTCCTGAAACCGACTACACCTAAATTTATGCATCTTTGACTTTCCCTCCCATAAGTATGCACTATGTGTCAAAGCGCACAGGTTTGAACGTTTTACTTACCTGTTTATATTGCTATTGAAAACAGTACTTACCATTGAACAAAGTTCTTGGTTTTAAAACATATATATTCTTTGATTGTCTGTCTTATTTATTCCCTCTGTGAGTACAACAAATGCTTAGCACTACCCTGTGATAAGCCTAACTGCTCACCCATACTACCACAAAAGAAAGTATTAGTATTATCTACTTTAGCCTCTGTAAACCAATTGGGGACTCACTGGACTCTCTTCACAGTGTACCACGTTTAAGTACACTATATAGAGAGCCAGCTTCCTACAAGACTACACTATTTTGTCGATTTGTCTGTGTTCCTACTTATTTGATCTTGACATTGTGATAAAGAGATACTTGTCACAGACTGATGTCACACCAGCTGCTATATCTATCTCATTGCTAAATGACTTGACTCTTTCACAGTTCTTTCAAAGATAAGGTCAGATGACATCTGTGCCAATGGCAGACATGACAAAGATTCTGCATAAATTGAGGAAAATGATGACACCTGTTACCTAAAATTGTGAAAATGGAGACTCCTACTATTATATAATAATATGATCCAAGAAGCATAGTCTTCGTATTTAAAAAAAAAAAAAAACTGCTAAATGTTTCTGCTAGAACTCACTCTCAAACAATTAACTACCTAACTAATCGCAACAGTACAAATCTGACGATCTGCAGTCAAACATTGTGTTATGTATGACCTTTCAAAATATAGTAGTGGAAGTCTACAATGAGATAGCATCAAGGATAGCGGTCAGTCGAAATTCAAATGAAGATATCTCAGCACCTCTAGTTTGTAATACATTGACTAAATTCTCCCCCTCACACCAGAACAAGTTAGCAAGCTATGTGATGTAGTCAAATCCAGATCGACCAATGACTCCTGCCTTCCAACAACACTACAGATGATTTGTGTGCGCTATAAATTTAAAAACACATAACATATTGCCCCACCGCTCAAAAATCTTTAATGAGATATTTAAGATGGGTTATTTCCCTAAAATCTGGGAAGCTGCATCCATTTTGCCCCTTTTAAAAAACACACACTCAATCCTCTCGAGAATGAGATGCTATCGCCCAAAATCTCGCCTCCCATTCCCAGCCAAAATGGTGGAGAAGGCTATAAACAGGGAAATGACCTCCTTCTTGGAGAATAACCTTCTCCTAGACTATACCCAGTTTAGTTTTAGAAGCGGGCATAGTACGAAGACAGCACTAATGGTCACCACTGAAGAAATCAGAGCTTGCATTGATCAGGGAGGGAAAGCAGCCCTAATCCTTTTAAAATATCAGCGGAGTTCGATACGGTCAGCCATAAAGTCCTACTCAACCGCTTAAACGGCATAGGCATAAAAGACACTGCACTGGCCACACAGTTCATTCCTCGCAGACAGTGAACAATCTGTATTCATGAGTGGCTTCATCTCCACCCCTTTCTCCCTGCGATGTACTACAGGGGTCACCATTAAGCCCAACTCTTTTTAATATATATGTGACGTCCTTTGCAAGGTTGCAAGTCTGATCAGATACTTTGGTTTCTCCTTGGTGGCATATGCCGATGACACACAAATCACTGTTTCAATCTCCAGTGATTTGCATTAAACAGCAGTGAGATTTCACAACTGCATAGACAAAGTGGGTGACTGGATGAAGCAAAACTGTCTGAAGTTAAACTCAGGCAACACCAAGGTTCTGCTTTTTGGCAATGATCTTGCCTTCTGGTCCCCCAACTGGTGGCCAAAAACCTGGGGAACCTTCCAATCCCTGTTAATGAGGTCAGACACCCGGCGTCATATTTAATGACAAACTGACTTTCAGAGCTAGGGTGAACGCGCTCACGTCATCCGCTTTCAGCACCTTGGGGACAGTTAAAAAAAAGTCTCCCTTTTATGCCCCCTGAAGTCTAAAAAATAGTGATTGTCACTCTGCTTTTTATCAAAAATTGATTACTGAAATGCTCTCTATCTCAATATACAACAAAGACTTCTAAGAGAGTTGCAGACTTTACAGAATGTACCGCACGGGTGTTACTAGGAATTCCAAAGTTAGAGTCAGCCTTCCAGGCTCTACACAAACTCCACCGGCTCCCTATAAAAAGACATATCACATTTGTATCGCCCACAAGGCCCTGCATGTCTCAGGCCATGAATATTTTAAAAAGAGCCTTTAATGGTATGCCCCTGCCAGAGTTTTGCGCTGTGCCTCAGCCAAAAACGCCATAATTCCCAGGTTCAAGTTGGCAAAATGGGGAGGCTGGAGCTTCAAAGGTGGCACAGCTAAACTCTGGAACAACCTCCCTTTTTATCTAAAATCACAGACCACCCTGATCAGATTCAGGAAAGACCAAAAACCTGTCTCTTTGCTATCCAAAATTATCTCAGTCTACACAACATCTCTTTTCTCACTCACAACACTGCTAGCTCCACGATTCCACAGTGCCAAGATGCCTTTTTGGCATTTGTGCACTTTACAAAAGAATTAACATTAAGATGGAGTTAGGGCCTACTTGAAATTGAGTTGACCATTAGGGGTTTTATATCAGAAATGAAGGTGGGGGTCCTATAGTGGGTAAGTTACCTTTCCAAGGGAGGGAAGGTGTACTGAACACAGTTAAGATAGGAAGAGAATAATACTCTAACACAGTGTTTCCCAAACTGTGGGTCACAATCCAAGCCGATGTTTGGTGAGTCGTGAAAGGCCAAGCAATAAATAAGGATGCATGTGAATTCTGTATTTATCTTGTCACATTTGCTGGCCTTCAAAGACAGACGACAGATGTTGGGCTATGTCTTCTGACAAATTGCGGCTTATTTTTTAACAAAATTGCTGCTTATTTTTTAACAAGGGGATTGGTGTTTACAAACAGTTCCCACTTTGCAGTCAAACAAAGAAAAGTAAAGTGAATTATGTGACAGTCTTGATAAGGTACAGAATATGTGAAAGGAAGGGCTGTAGGATGTCATTTTTTGGAACCCACAACACAATGTAAATACCTGTTAATGAACTGTACACATTCAGCAGTTAGGAAAGCAAAAATCTGGCCCAATATTTGTAATTCTGAGGATGATGGAAGCACAGATTTTAATAGGATTAAAACAAATCAAGACACTTTACTTGGTGATGCAGAACTGACAAATATTCACTGAAATCCAGTTTCCACAAATTATAACTTGTATGCAGTTCAGTTTCATCATTACAACTGTATGCCTGTGAAAATGTAGTGGCCATTTCAATAGAAAATGTGCTGTCTGTAAATGGCAATGCGCTGCCACACAATACTTTAGTTACATTTAAAAAAATCACCCACCTCATATCCATTAAAGCTAGGCGGGTACCGAAAGTGTGTCCTAAAAAGTGGGTCATGGTTCTAAAATGTTTGGGAAGCACTGTTCTAACATAAGGGCATTCCGAATGTGAAGGTCTGGTCTCACTCTTGATAACTATTTCAGAGGAGTTTAAGGGCACCCAGGAAGAACCCCGGCAGTCAAGTGAGGATCCTACTGATGACTTATTGAAGTCAATGGAAGATTGAGTAATGGGCAGCAAGGTAAAAGCTTATTATTGGCTTTATAACCTGGTGATGAGAGAGAGCATATTTTGATATTTAGTTTTTTATAGTTATGCCAGCACATAGTTGGTGCCAAGCTCCCAGTTCAAAGAGACCGTGGGAGAGACACTGATGCCTGGTAAGGACCGGAGTGTCAAAGAAGGCACTGGGGCAGCAATCACAAGAAGGGTGGGTCACGTCCAAAGTAGAAAGAAAGAAAACTGAGAACGTCATATACCCTGAAGGAAATTGCTGGGGTTGCTACTGCAAGGAAGCTTGTCCTTTGACTGTAATCAGTCATGACGTAAAAGTCAAGATTCTCCCTTCCTCAGGAAGACACTCACTTGTAGGCATTCTGCTGAGAGGGCTGGTGTGGCACTATGGGGAAGTAGTTTCCAGGAGCAGAGGATTGAACATGCACTAGTTTCTCTTAGTTGGGACATGGAGTCAGCAGCCATGCTGGTGATCATTGAGAATTCTAGGAAATATTGTTAAATGGCCCTGGGTGAATATGGATCCTATCAACGCCATGGGCCTGATTACTAGCCTGGCGGTCCGAGGACTGCCAGACTCGTGGTAGCGCGGTGGTGGCGGATCCAGCAACCGCTGCACCGGTGGTCTGACTGCCCAATTATGAGTTGGGCAGTCGGACCACGCTGGGACCGCCGGCTCCACCAGGGTACCGCTGTTCCCTGTTGTTGGAGTGGTGGTCACAGGCCGCAATGTGCTTGGCAGGACTGCCACAGTCCCACCAAGAATATTATGAGTTTTCTCTCCTCCAGGGTATACAAGGAGGTTCTTCCTCCATGTAAACCTTGTAGGAGAGGAAACAAAGGGGGGCCTACAGAACCCCCATGTGCCTCCACCGCATGTGATGCACACAGGGGGGCATAACGTATGCCCCCCTGTGTGCATGCACATAGGTTCCTGCAAGGTATGGACTTTCGAGTCCATGCAATGCAGGAACCTTGTAGTGTGGTCCATTGTGGTGCCTTTTTCAAAAGCACCATTGCCTTTAAAAGAGGCACCGCCATGGGACCTCCACATCGCCTGCCTGCTAGACTACTGAAAAGCCATAATCTGGCATGCGGGTGGCGGTGCCGCGTCACAGCTCCACCAAAAAGTCATAATTGGGGCCTATGTGTATTTATGTGCCAACCAGACCATGCTGTTGGAATGACTGATCTTCCCAGAACAGTATCAGGAAATAAAGATCTGTAGAGCGAACAATGTCCATGGACGTATAGTGACTGTCCAAAGGCCACAGTCCCATTAAACTATAGAGAGGTACCTACCCAGATGATGATGGCTGTATGTTCCCATTTAACTACTGAATGCATCCTGGGTTTTGAGCTGACACGGGTGTGTGAGAAGCAATAGGGTGATATCATCCAGCTGGCCCCACTGAATGTCTCTTAAGATACTGACCAAGGGGCCAAGGGGGAAAGCAAAGGATAGGAGGGATAGACACCCTCAGTTGCAGGACAAGTGGGCTAGGGTTTACCAGCCCTGGCAGAATAAGACCCTCAGACTGGGATTGGGGAGGCCACTTCTTCCAGGATGAACTGTCTGTGCTGTCAGGGAGGAAGGCAGTAGAACACATGAAGCAGACCGACTCCTTCATGGCATAGTTAAGGAATAGATCTGATGTAAGTCTGTTAAGTGTAAATGAAGATTCTCTGATGAAAGTATTCTCTCTCTTAGTAGCTACTGAGCAACCATGTACAGAGTAATATACCTGAGAAGGTGAAAGGTTGTTCGTTTAGTGGGAAACAATGAGGACTATAACCTCCTTTGGAAATCTGAGCAGTTGTTGATTGATTATATAGATTTTGTTGGTGATAATCAGCACGGTTTCAAACTCCCTATGACATTAGGATGGATAAAAGATATGAGAAGGATAATAGGTCAAATATTCAAATAATCCAGAATGAGGCTGATCCTAAAAGGCTTAGAGGAAACATTAAGAAAAACAGAAAAAACAAAAGCTATAAGACCAAATGAAAAAGGAAAAACTCAGAACGAATGATCCATTATAGATGTATATCAAATGGGAATTAAGCATATTACAAATCAAGGAACAACATGCATTTCTGTGCATCCAGACTTTCCAGGTACTGCCTTTTATATGACAAAAAAAGAGCTGATCTCAGAGGGAGAGAATCTGTTCAGTGCAGAAACCACCATCTTCTATCTCTGGGAACTCATGATGTATGTGGCCCCATAATGAAGAAACACTAGTTTGACATTATGTGCACCATGTGGTGATCTGGAGGTCAATCCCTGCCTGCAGTCCATGCCATCTGCTACCTGCGAGGAATCCCTCAGGGCTCCCATAGGCACGGGGGGTCAGAGTGACTGCCAGGAACACAAGGTTCTGCTCTATCCCTGCACAAACTTCAGTAAATCCTAGTTCTTGTTTAACTCTGAATACAATCATGACACATATAGTGTGTCACCCTTGATGTGGGATCTATGTCTAGGCAGCAATTCCAGAACTATATATTATATGATCAGTCCCAGGGTTCAGCCTACGAGATGACAGCCTAGTCTCAGGGTGTTGCTACTGAGATGAAGATGTGCAAGTTGAAGGAGAGTGGCTGCAACTCAAGTTGCAGCCCCCTCTTCTGAGGGCACCAGAACCTTAGTAAGGTTATTTACCCGGTAGCTTAATGGCAGGATGGGTTTTAAGAGAGCAAGGGATATCAGGAGTTGTGTGCATGGACCTTCAGGGAAACGTTCAATGACTCTTGTGTGAGTCCATAAGTGACAGGCTATAAGAGAACCTTAAGCCCTGTATCAGACTCTAACCTTTGCAATTTAGCACTAGGACTCATTGTTCCGACAAAGGTGAGCGACCTAAAAAGATCTAGATGGTGACTAGAGAGGCCCTAGGTATGTGTAGGTGACTCCATGCCAGCCCGTATACTAGAAGCGATGCAAGCCTCAAGGAGGGTGCAACCTCGGCAGGTAAGATATCCAGGTTTTTCCAGTGCAGAACCTTTTGCCTTGAAAAGAAAGGCTTCAGCAGGATATGTTGATGGCTTTGTTAGGCCGCGTCTGGCCACAGTTTCCAGTCTTGCCACTGCTTGGGGATTTTGAGAACCAAAAAGCGACTTATTCCTTAGGTAATACCTTGGACAGGGGTGAGACAGGACAGCAAATCTATCTAAGTTATGAAGCAAGCTTCATGACTAGGAGAACTCTTTCCACCATAACCAGCTTTTTCTACCTGACTCTTCTTTCATTGCAGTCTGCAAGAAATTGTGCTTAGGATTCTGTCAACCATGTGCCAGCCATGAACTGTGACTTCCAAGCCTCTCTGGGGGTTTCTTGGTGCTTTTGGTGCTGAAACTTTAAATATCTATAGTTCTGATAACCCTAATCTGAATTTTAACAATTTTTGTGATATTTAGCTGATTACATTTTTCTTGATTTTTGTTAATTGGCTTTGACTTTGTCTCTGTTATTTATTTAAAGCTGTTGGGTATTGCTTTATTTTGCCATACGTTTCATGTTTCGTTAGGTGTGTCAATAGCTTCATTACCTGCCTCAGGACAGAATTCCCATTGCTTGTCCTTGTCGTAGTTGCTGGTGGTTGCACACCAGTACAGCCTGTCTTGCCTCCCATTGGCAATGCAGCTTGAGAATGTCCTTGCCTCGTAGATGAAGGGGAAGGTGCAGACAGAGGCCAGGAAGGTCCTCGTCATCCCACAAAGGGAGAGGTAGAGAAGGGGCCAGAACATACCTTGAAGAGAGAAAACACATTGTTACTTTGACCTTACCGTGACACCTCACACCTGTAAAACAAAAACAGCAGCACCGCATGCTGTGCAAAGAGCCAGAAATAAAAGAACAATTAAACCAAGAACAGTAGTAGAATCAAAATGCATAATTAGAGAAATTCAACATCTCAGTCAAAATGTTCACTTTGAAGTGACAACGGCGAGAAAGCAATGCTTGAGAGAAAGCACGTACAGCGTTGGTAAAAAATACCTCTGTATCTAACTCTATCTGTCATTGGACAAGGTCTCCCCCCGCACAAGAACTATCAACCAGCTCGCCAACTTGTTCCAGTCAGTCAGTGTCAGAGAAGTTAAGTGTGAAAGTTTAGGAGTAGAAAAAAGACTTCTTCCCTAGGTTCCCAAATGTGTTACTCCCTTTATGAAATCATGAGAATGTCGCAGGGCTTGAACCCCTGCGCCGAGCCCCCCATCTGCCATCCATGCATGCTTGGGTTTTGGGGTTTTTATTCTGCAGCAGGTGCAACAGTCAAGTGTGCTCACTAAAGTCTTAGAAGTGTACAAGTACTCAAAACTCACAGTGAGGCTCTGCCATCTGTGGGGGCGAACCTAGCATGCCTTTCCTTTTACATGGGACTACTGTCCATATTAACCCTGGGCGTAGTTCGCGAAGTAGCACTTCGCGAAGCTACACAAAGTGAAGTTTGCACTACGCGAGCTACGCGTAGCACTTCGCGAACTGCGTAGTAACATGTTCGCACTGTGCAAGATGTTGTTTTCAATGATTGCACAGTGCGGACAAGCAACCGGCACTGTGCAATCATTGAAAATGGCATCTTGCACAGTGCGAACTGGTAGTTTCTCATCGCGAGCGGTCGCGAGCATACGCGACCCCTCGCAATGAGAAACCTGACGTCCTCGCGTTGGGAATCTCGCCGGGAGGTTTATTTTCCATGCTCGCGATCGCCAACTTGATGTTGCTGATCGCGAACAAGGAAAAAGTCTCGCCGGGATGTCATTTTGCTTGCTCGCGGTCGCCAACTTGACGTTGAGGACCGCGAGCAAGCAAAAAATGACCGCAGCACCACGCAACACTACGCTACGCGTGTTCGCACTTTGCTACGTGAAGTTTGCGTAGTGCGAAGTAGCGCGAACTTCGCAAACTACGCGAGCGTAGCGTAGTGCTTCGCCCAGGCTTAGTCCATATACTGGTTCATATACATGTAGGCCCTCATTCTATGTTCCGGGTCTGAAATTTTACAGTCCAAAAACCCTGGAGCGAATAATCCTAGACACAGAGGGGTATATTTACAATGAGACAGCGCCACCAGAATGTCACTTGTACCGACGCTCTGGTGGCACTATGCTTAACAGTGCCTTGTAAATGTGGCCCCTAGGTATGTCATAGTGTTTTTTTGTGTTACTTTAAGCTACCGCAGCTGTGCAGCATGCCTTGAATCACAAATGACAAAACCAGTAGATTTCACAGAGGTGAAACTTATTTGCTTTGCTAGTGCTTGTTTTCTAACCATTCAGCATGACTAATTTTCGAGCAGCACTGGTCGGCCGTGTGGAGAACTAAGGGGAAATAGAAGCCAAGCAATGCTATGCAGCTAGAAAATAACAGAGACTATGTGCACAGGTAAAGCTTGCACTCTGGCATCTGAAACTCATATAGCAACAAGCAGAGGAAACTGCTGAAAATGGAAGTATTATGAGAACTATAAATATAAATTAAAAGGAAGAATCAGAAGTGGTGACAACAGCAAACATCAACACAGCCCTCCAAAGGGAGTACAGCCCCATAAATCGAAACATTAAAGTGACAATGCCAAGAATATTTTCAAGCGTAGCCTGGTCACGCAAACAGCAAATCCTTCGGATAAAGACTCCTTTAAGTGACAGATTGCTAAACTAATACAGGGCCAGTGCTGAAAAAAATGCACATCTATGTCTCACATATGTATCCCGATGATTTGCATAAATGTATCCAACATAGAAGAATTCCCAAGCACCGTGCCTTCAATTTTTTCCAACAAAGTGGATAGTCGATTGACTCTCTCATATAAAGGTAGGAGGAGAGATTTAAAAAGTTTCTCTATATGAGGCAGAAAGTCGAGAGGCAAAGGTTCGGTGCTTGATTCTACAATAACCGACGGTGGCCTATGGCTTCCTGTAGTAAAAGTAGTGCAACAGGGTAATTTGGGATCAGCAGCTTCTCGATGCACAGGGATGTCATGCAATTTTGGCATTCTAGACCTTTTTACACGTTTGCCTAAAGGAAGAACTCCCTGACGCTTTCTATTACCAGGAATAGGCGTAAGATTGTTGCTCACAATAGGGGCAGCAGTGCATAATATCTCAGAAGGGGGCTGTGGGTGAGATGGGCTAAAAGTTGGAAGTGGGGTACTAGGTCCAAACGTATGTGTTGGCTCATGAGCCATATCCAATGAATCCTGAGCGGCTGAAATCAACAAAACTGTGGTAGAGCTAGATGGAGAATCAAGAATGGTTTGTGGTGGTCTACTTTCAGGAGACTTAGCTGTCATAAGGTTACCCAAAGAGGATCTTTTGGCTAGACTATCTAGGGACAGTCTCTTTTCAGTCAGGATAATTTCATGTTCAAGAACGCGAGTCGCTCTTGTGATGAAATTATCGAGAGTCCCTGTGATACCACCCCCTTGGTTTGGCTGGACAACTTTCCTACCAGACCTTAGGGAAGTCATACTAAAAATGGGAGCTCGAACAACAGAGAATTACCAAAATATTAAATCAAACACCCAAGATATGAAGTTTACAACCAATCAGAACAACTGTAATGATAAACGGAAAACAATATAATCAAATCACAGCAATACCATGGGGGATGGCCTGTCCCGTCCCCGGCCGTCCACGAACGGCCACAAACGGCCTGCTCTTAGCCCGGTCTTCGCCCCGAGCGTCGTCCCGCGCATGTACCGCTAGCGCGCTCACAAGTGGGCTATCTTATGCACAGGGTAACAGCAGGGGCGTGACCGGGAAGAGTGACCAGGTGAGCTGAGTTCAGGGAGCGCAATGCTCCGTGGTCCTCGCAGTCCCGTGGGCGTCGAAGTCAGCAGCCTGCCCCCAGAGTTCAGCGTAGCGTCCTGCCAGACAAGGGAGCACCAGAAGGTCACACAGGCCGAGCACACCAGCCCAGCTTTTAAAGGATTTGTGGCCGGCGAGCGGCTCCCGCGCAGCGGGGGCCGCGAGGCGCTGTGGTAGAGGGAGGTGCCAAACGGGAAGAGTGACCAGGTGAGCTGAGTTCAGGGAGCGCAATGCTCCGTGGTCCTCGCAGTCCCGTGGGCGTCGAAGTCAGCAGCCTGCCCCCAGAGATCAGCGTAGCGTCCAGTACTAGCGCTGGCTAGGGGCGGCCTCGGTATCCATTTTTGGAGATTCACAAATATCCTCGGGGGCACGCTTGAAAATCTATGCAAATGGTCGATTTCCATGGCTACTCCCATTTCCTGACACTAACACCTGAGGATTGTTCCCAGTATGGACAATCTGCAGAGTGTGTGCACTTGAATACACATTTTTCTTTCTTTTGTTTAGCATGAAATATGCTTGCATGTGTTGACTGGTCTCCCTCTCTTCCTCAAGAAACAGAGCTATTTGTAAGCTACCAAAATCAGTCTGTTCACTCGAACAATCAATAATGTATTTATTCATTTAAAAGTGTTACCCTGCTAAATCCAGGAGAGGGCGAAAGAGCACAGTGCAATATAAATAAAAATGTTAAAACACGCTGAGCCTGAGAAATATGGAAAAAATAATCATCGTTGTATAGATTGGAGCTGTGTGGAGACACAAAGACACATATATAAAGTAAAGGTATGCAGGGAGAGAATCAATAAACATACAGATCGATGCAGATGTAGAAGGCTTATGTCAGTAGGAGAGCTACAATTTCGAGAAACGAGCGTGTTATGAAGTCCTGGGAAAAATCTATGAATATCATGAAGTAATTAGAAGGTGGAAAAACATTTCTGAAAGAAAGGTCAGCCATTAGTTCTGGATAGGTCTATGGCTTTGAGTTTGGATTTAAAGATTTGGAGTACTGGGGTAAGTCTTAAACCAGTGGAAATGTGTTCCATATTCTGCTCACTGGTTAGAGTAGGCAGACTTGGAAGCAGAGGTCAGCCCGGGACCAGGGTTCAATTCCCGGCTCGGCTGGGTCTTGAGTCCATAAATTGTCCATGGACTCGATAATTCTCGCTCCAGTGCATACTCGATTCATGGGTTCACACTCTGCGACTCTGGGCAATAGCTTGCTTAATCTCCACAATGGCCCCTCGCGGCGGGATGCCTGGCTTTCACCTTGTGCATGCCCTGCTGGGTTATCTCACAGGGGAATACCAGGACGGGTTCCCTAAGCAAGCGCTTAGAGACCGGTTGGTGATTTGTGCTATATAAATATCTGCACATTTACATTTATATTTGGGACATTCCATGAAAAAGAGTGTTGCATGATGGATGCCTTTTTGAAATGGTGCCAGTAGCGGTATCATGAGGGCACAAGGGCACTGGTACCAGTACCGCCACAGTGCTAAAGGTACTGGTGGATTACAAAGGGGACCCTTAGGGCACCCTTACAAACAGACACAAGTTGCAACATGAGCATTCACGAAGCGTGGCCCGAAACCCTTCTGGTGACTCTGTCCCAGCACAGATACTGATACTGGTGGCACTGGTATCTCTGGGAATGGGGGCACAATGACTGGGGGATTACACATGGCACCTTGAGTGTACCCTTATAAACTTACTAGGTGCATCAGTAATTGCATGTCTGATTCTACCCATCCACCCCTCTACCACTCCCCACAGTCCCTCATTTTGCCTCAGTTTCACTCAGTTAAGCTGAAGTAATACAAACTCTCTGTCTTCCCCAGACCTTCTAATTCCAAAAGGGGCTTTTATATTCTATTTTTGGCCCGATCAGAATTTAGAGGATTGTGCAACAAGCTCCTCTAGCTGGTATTCATAAGATACCCAGCTGCCACTCCCATGGGCTCATCTAAGGCCACCAATTAATTTGCCACTGTGGAAAAACTCCTATAACTGCAGTTTTCTCCAGTACTAAGTGGAGTACACAGTCTGTAAAATCAGTAGTTCTGGCCACACATTCAGCATTTTGTTGTAGTTAAGTGCATTTACACAACCAAAGATTCTGAGATCCGGGTCCATATAGCTGTGGGGCTTCGATAAGATAACTGAGCTCACTAGTCTGGAGCATAAATTCTGATCTAGGAGCATGAATTCCTAAGGAAACCAGTGATGCTGCCCTAAAGCACCCCACTTTACCCTTTAATGTTAGGCCTGGGCCGACGCCCCATCAGCGACATAGAAAAATGCCATCCTTTGTAATTTTGGGCTAGAATCAAGAGGTCCCTTGAGCTACCGCCTCATGCTGAAGCACTGGCGGAGGCTATCCATTTAGATACCTCCAACAAGGTTGGGTGGCTAAGCAACTTAAGGAGGCTTGTGTTTGATACAGGGCTCTGGGAGGCTTGGGAAAATTCTGATTCCTCCCCCTGCTCCAAAAAGATATAGTAAAGAGGCACTACTGGGAATGGGTCACACAAACAGATTCCAGTAGGACTGACCGGGGAAAACATGCCACAGAATTCCTACTACACAAACAGATCAGTTTCCTGGAACCCTACCTTGATCTTATTCAGGTAGCCCATGATAGAAAACTCTATATTCAGTTCAGGCTTGGCACCCGCCCTGTGGATGAACTGGTAGCCATGTGGCATACTAAAGTCCCAAGCCGAAGTAACTGCCCTGGATGCAAGGCTCCCGTGGAGTCCGTAGCCCATGTGGTGTTTGCTTGTCCAGCTTATGCGTGCCCGAGATTAAAACAATTTGCCAGCAAATGGGTAGGCGGAATTACTGGGATGCCTTGTAAATTTTTAAATCAGACACTAGACTCCTCTTTATCTGTGCAGTTGCCAAGTTCCTTGGCCACATGTGGGGCATGAGGAAAAAGGTGCCCGAAAGAAGCTTAGAACGAAGTGGGCCGGCTACTTGCACCTAACTGGCTTTAGTTTAAGTATACTTCGGCTATGGAAATATGACCACAAACGTTTTAGATGTAGTGTATTCCAGAGACGTTATCCAAACACTTAACTGCACATTGTAGAAGAGATGTTTTTTAAATACCAATATTTTAGCATGGGGTTTTATTATGTAAATAGCTCCAATCTGACTTTGGTCATTTGATCTTTCTGTGTATACGAACTTCTTATTCTGTCCTGAATCTTAACCCTTATGACATTTTGACTGCTTTGTATGGCATAATCATGATCATTATGAATTCGCTTGCAACCTATCTGAGTTCGTTTGTTTTCTAAATGTTTGTATGCGAAACCTTGTAAGGCACGTATGCCGAAATAAGGTTTATTTGCTGATATTGCTGTTACAGACACCGATTAGAACATAATTGTGTTTGTCCTTTTCTGGGTTTTCAGGTTGAGGCGCCCAGAAGCCTTTGCGCTTGTTTCCTGTCAATGCAGGATCTTTGAGAGTGTGTACACTCACCTCTGGACCGGAACATGATTAATTTAAGAAAGAATGAAAGCATCAGGTTGTCAGCTTGTGTCATGCAGCACTTTCCCAAAACAAGTCACAAGATTCATAACAAATAAAGCAAGATGTACTCACTGAGCGAGGTCTTGAAGATGAAAGGGATACTTCCTTTGCTCTCTTCGCGTCTTTTTGCCTGTCTCTCTCTTCCCTCGATGCCCTTGACTTGCCCTTCTCTTCCTTTTAACTGTCTTCAGCTTTTGCTCTTACCATCGCTCTCCTCCTGTCTCGTGATACTTTTGCTCTCTTTCATTTATTTCCTTTGATATTTTGTTTAAGTGAACTATTGCTTGCTCTTTACGCTGCCTTCATATCCCTGTCACACGTTTCCTCCTTTCCTCTTTCTCTCCCTCGGATCTTTCTTTGTCTGTCTTTTTGCTTGTTCATATCACACTCATTTTGCCATCTTTCTTACACCCTCTGTTCTCTGAGCCTCGCGTTCAATTATTTGTACGCACCCTTTCCTTCTTGCAAACTTTCCACTTTAGTTCACCTCTTTTCCTGGACACTCAGCTTCCATCCGTCGCTTCTCTTTTCTTTTCCCTCTCGTTCTCTGCAGTTTATTTCTTTATTCTTTGTTTCTATTGGTTTAGCTAACATTTGGTTCAGTACTTCTCTTCCTGTCAGTCCTGACTCTTTTAGTTGTCCTTTCACCGCTCCATCACAAGAGTAGCTTCACTCCTTTCATTGACTCACACCGAACCGTGGTTAACGGCGCAGCAGGGCCTGTGTTATCTAAACCACGGCCGCCCACGTTTTATGCCGGGACAGGATCCCATTTAGAACGGCCCCGCCCCCTCCTTCCTGATTTAGCTCCTCGGGAACGCTAGCGCTGCCTGCATCCTTCAGATTTCCGAGTTATCAGAGCGCGCGGTCGGTGGCAGAAAATACGTTTGCAAAAGAAGTCCTGCAGCATCCAGGCTGGAGCCTGCCCCTCACAGTTCGCACATGTGGACTGTGCAGTGAATCCTCGTGACTAATGTCCAATATACAGCTGTGGGGAAGGCTGAACACATCACTTACTTGGGTTATTTTACCCCTGTTCGAAAGAGCACGAGTTGCAGCATTACCCCATTCATTTATGTACCCTATTTCAACAAGCATTGGCATAGCCAATAGGTCTCGCTTTGGGAACCTTATAAGTATTTAGTTATGCAGCACAATATCCTTGGTGCAAGATCATCAACTGTTTCATTGCTAAACACTTATAAGGCCCCAAAGGCGAGACCTATTGGCAATGCCAATGCTTGTTCTCGGTAGGCGCTGTGGTGCCCCGCAATAAAACAGCGCATCCTGTGACGTGTCAGTGAAGAGGTCACATCAGTAAATCTAGAGCAGAGTGCCAAATTAGTTAAAGGACTTGACAGTTGTTCCAAGCATTAGGCAGAGAGTAGCTAGTAATATCCAGTATTTCTATTCATGTTTTAATTCCGGAATTCATTAACGTGTCTCTCGGGCTCTCATTATTGCCAGATATGGAAACTGCGACATAAGGTGACAGTGCTGTAACCAAGATCACAACATTTTCAGAGAGCGCTAGGATTAAAACTCAGGTTACAAATCAACTAGGTAAAAATCACTAGTTGTGCAGTAGGTAATGTATCCACGTGGTCACATTTCTTCCTTTTCCAAGTATTAAGGGGAAATGTAGAAAGTAACAAAACTAGCCAAAAACATGTAAAACAACAAAAACGCCCTACCCGGCCAATAAAAATGGGAAGTTCAATAAAAAAGAAGCATGCAAAAGAAGACGTAATACCTGTTATGTGGGTACAGCCTGTTTGTGTGCACATACACATATACACACAGACTCCTGAAAATGATGGGTTCTGAAACGAAATCCTACGTTTTTAATTTAAATTTAAAAACAAAATTGTAGTCAATATATGTCTGCATGCATATATTTGTATTGATGGGCGGTAGAGGTAGAGAGGCAGAGTGTAGAGTGCAGAGTAGTAGAGAGAGGTCGAGAGGTAGAGAGTAGAGAGTAGTAGTATAGAGTGAGTATGTAGTAGAGGGTGAGTATTAGGTAGTATAGAGTGAGTAGTAGAGATTGAGTATTAGAGAGTAGTAGAAAGTGAGTATTAGAGTAATAGAGAATGAATAGTAGAAAGTGAATAGTAGAGAGTATTAGAGAGTTAGTAGAGAGTAGAGTAGCAGAGAGTGAGTAATAGAGAGTGAGTAATAGTGAGTAGTAGAGCAAGTAGCATAGAGTAATAGTGATTAAGTAGTAGAGAGTGATTAGTAGTTAGTAGTAGCGAGTAGTAGAAAGTAGAGAGTGAGTAGTAGTTAGTAGTAGTGTGAATAGTAGAGAATAAGTAGTAGAAAGTAGAGAGTGAGTAGTAGAGAGTGAGTAGATAGCAGTAGAGAGTGAGTAGTTGAGAGTGATTAGAGAGTAGTAGAGAGAATTAGAGTGAGTAGTATAGATATACCCTGTAGGTGGTACCCTTAATTGCACATTTCACACCCTTTTTAAAGATCCCCCCCCCCACTTTCATCATCTCACGTAAAACCCTGTGACACAACTTTGTTCTAAAAGAAGAAATGATTTCTGTATTAACATTTACTATTTTGCACCACATGACTTTAGTGGGATATTTACATTGGAAAACCAACTGACGGGAAAACCACACATCCAGCAGGTACACGCACAACAAATAACAAAGTGCTTACTCACAGGAGAAAAACGCCAGAACAATTATTCACGGTGTCTGGCCCATAAACACTTGCTGCAAGTTGGAAGAAGATGAGGGGGTGTCGAAGGACAAAAGGCATTCACGATGTTTGGGAGGGCATGGATATTAGTGGTTACATCTGCCGTCAGTCACACATAAATCAGCCCTTTTTATCTGAACAGTGTCTAAATGCCCCGATAATTAATTGGCGCTAATGAACCAATCACTGCTTGCTTTAACGTAACAGCAGGCACTCTCGAGCACTGAGATTGTATCTCACTCTCCAGAGTTACCTCCTTCTGCCCGGGTTTCAGGTTAGTTAATCATTCAGCAACAATGGATGTCATTTCACACACAGTTCTTAAACTAGGCCCTGTTGCACGTGCTTCTTTGCTGAAGTCGCATTGTACTTACTGGAGACGCGACTCCGGGGCAATTAGTGAACCATGAAAATGGGGCGGCGACTCTCACCCTATGGTGCTGCACACAGAGCAGGGTATCTCTTTCATGGACGTTTAGCTCGGGAATCTACCCTGGTTTCAGAGTAAACAAGCGTGTTCCTCGCGCAAAAAGGGGGCAGCAGGGGGAAGGGCGAGAGGAGTGGGCAAGTGAAAGAGTTTCACTTGCGGGAGCGTGCAGCGCCAGGAGCGATAATTGCTACCATATGGCGACGCGCGCTCCCGCAAGTGAATCTCCAGACGTTCATGCGTTGCCATTGAAGGCAATGGAACACGTGCACGTTTTTGGCTGAAAAGCCAAAGCGATCGGAAAAGGTCTTTTTGCCTATGCAGCGCATGCGCGCTGCGTAGGCGAGACCTACAAAGCACTCAAATATACAGAGACACAATTTGCAAAGCAATTCTTTTTTAACTGTAAGTGCCACTCTTGCTGTCAGGCTTTTCCCCTCGTCCTTGTAGTTTCTGGGGCAGTCTTGTAATATCAAAGGAGAGAGGGGACGTGTTCTCTGCCAAGCAGGACATTGTGCACTCAGAATGTGATGACGTGCAGGCCTCTGAGGGCTCCATCACTTTCCAGGGCCTGGCGAGGAGTTGAGGCTAACTCAAAGGAAGAGGCGACATGAGGGCTGAGTACGGGCACATTAAAACAGAATTATTACAGTTCCTATAAAGATGGGAATGCCTTACCAAATCTTGTATTTATATAATAGAAAACCACTTTAATATCTCCCAATATATTATTATCGGGTCAACAGTGAACAATATACAAATAAAAAAATAACAAAGTAGCTGAGAAATGCCGTTACAATACTAGGGAACCCAATTTACACACAATTTGTACTGTTTATAAGTAGTAACAAATTGTGGATTTAGCGCTATTCGTAAAACAAACCACACAAAAGATTGTAATACTCATTCCGAAACGGTGTGGAGCAGGAGAATATTGTGAGAAGATTGCCTGCCATAAATATTGTGCCTTAAATCTCGTCTACAAAAATATCGCAATCACTGGATAAATAATTCCAAATATATACCCAGTGGGAAATATTTTTGTAAATGATATTTACGATATGATATTCATGCCAGGTGATATTGCTGTATGTGATATTCTGACAAATAACTGCTGAAACATGGTAACTTTAAAATATGTTCACTGTTACTAATGAATCACAAACTACTGAAATGTAACTACAGTGCAAAAAATAGTGTATTTTATGATGAGAAAGGACAAGATTCTGAGGGGTATATTGACTATGATTTTGTGCCGTGTTTCCCTTACAAAAGTGCTGCACATCCACGCGAGATCCTTTTTTCCCAAATTATTTCAAGCGCAAAACTGGAAATTCGCCTGAAAGTAGCACTGCTTTGCATTACTTTATGCCCCGGGGGCATTCCATGGGTGGTGTATGGGCGTTCCCCTGCAACCACACATGGTTTTGACTCAAACCCTATGTTAGACTTGGCACCATTGGCGTGAGTCTCCCTTCCACTTTTTGTTGTTGCCTCATCTGTTTTTGTTGCTCCAGATGCTTTGGGCACTTTGCCACTGCTGATCAGTGCCAAAATGCAAGTGCTCCATGTTGTAAAATGATGTAATGGATTAGCGATCCATGATGGGTTATTTGATTTACTTGTCACACCCTAGTACAGTGCACCATGTGTGCCCAGGGCCTGTAAATCAAATACTGCTGGTGGGCTTGCAGCACTGATTGTGCCACCCACAGAAGCCGCTTGTAAAATATGTCTCAGGCCTGCCATTGCAGAGCCTGTGTGCAGTCTGGGACTGCCATGTCGACTTGGCAAGTGCACCCACTTGCCAGTCCCTAAACCTTCCTTTTTCTACATATTAGTCACCCCTAAGGTAGGTCCAAGGGCAGGGTGCATTTTATGTTAAAAGTAGGACATGCCCTGAAGTGTGTGGCATGTCCTGATAGTGAATTACAGCCAATTTCGTTTTTCACTATTGCAAGGCTACCTGTCCCCATAGGCCAGAATGGGCAGTTTGATTATAACATCTTATAATCCTAACTGACCCAGGGAACAAGGTAGAAATTCGAGTTTAGTATGCCTGAACTCAGAATGTTAAAATACATCTTTTAGTGAGGGCGATTTTTACATTCTGTGTTTGAAAATACCACTTTTAGAAAGGAGGTATTTTCTTGCCTAACCATCCAGCATGCCTCTGCTAGGTTTGTGTATTCCATGTCTGGTTTGTGAGTGACAGGAGGCTGGAGAGGGCCTTGGCTCCAGCAGTCTGATGGGTCATGGCTGGACTGAATATGACCTGCATTGAATAGAGAGTGGGGGGGCGGAGATTTCCTTTCACTGACCTGAGCCCTCATAGAATAGAGAGTAGGGGGAGGAGATTTCCTTTCAGCTACCTGGGCCAGGTCTGCTCTAAGACAAAGCTGTCTCCACCTCCTGCCAGGAAGCTGCACCAAGGAGGACAGAACTGGTTTGGACTAGGTACAGATACTCTCTGCCTTCAGAGACAAAGGATTTGTGTGTATAAAAAGGGGATCCAGACCCAGAGCTTTAGATCACTTTGGGAAATCAAGAGGAACCTTTGCCAAGGAGAAAAAACTGGAGAAGCTGAAGGAGGATTACTGCCCCTGTGTTGTTTGCTCTCTGGGGTTGGCGTGCAGTGGTTACTTGTTGCCAAGGAAAGGAGAAGAGGAATTTGCTGTTTGCTTTGTCATCTTGAGGAAGATCTCGAAGGACTTGAACTGAGCTTGCCTCCTGTCTGAAGTCTCAGTGACACAAAGACTTCACCACCAGCTCCCCCTGAATTTCCTTGCTGGGAATTCTAACCTACAGACAGGTGCCTGCAGCTGTTTAGGACCTCTAGAGACTGTTTGTCGCTGGGAGCTGGAAACGCAACACAACAAGGAGAACCGTGTCACCGCCGCAGCAGTTGCCGTCGCATCGTCGAAGAAGCGTGTCACTGCCACAGCTGTTCGCCGTCGCATTGCAGAGGAAGCGTGTCGTATCACCTGAGAAGCGTGCCACCACCGCAGAGGTCGCCGTCGCATCACCGGAGAAGCGTGTCGCAGGGCTTGTCGCGGCTCCAAAGTTCACCGATTTCGCCGCACGGCCGTGGGGCGTGCACGCAATGCATCCACGTTATCGCATCGCATCAAAGACGCCATTTTGCCGCATCGCACCGGATCGTCGCATCGCATCAAGGCACCATTTTGTCGCATCGCACCGGATCACAGTAAGAAATTGACGCTTGACCTCCTCTCCGGTAAGGAACCGATGCATCACCTTCCCTGCGCTGCTGTAAGGAACCAACGCATCACATCCCCGAAGCAAGGAACTGGCGCATCACCTTCCCTGCAACCCTTTTGTTTGTTTTGCGTGACACATCCAAGGTACTTTGAGAGTAATGTGTCGCTTTTACCATCTACATTGAACTAAGCTATTTCTACAATTTTAAAGTCATATTTTTATTACAGGATTGTGGATTTTTGTTGTTTGGTCTTGTGTTAAGTCTAGTAAAGATTAGTTATTTTTCTACACCAGTGTGGTGTCCATTTGTAGTGTTTTCACTCTATTACTGTATGTGTTCACAAATGCATTACAGTTTACACACTACCTCTAAGATAAGCCTGTCTGCCCGTGCCAAGCTACCAAGGGGGTGAGCAGGGGTTGTTCAGGAGTGTATCCGCCTTTCCCTGACTAGAAGCAAGGGTCCCTATTTGGACAAAGGTGTATACCATTGCCAACTAGAGACCCCCATTTCTAACACCTTATGTACTAAAAAAATAGACAGAGTGCTTAATCCTAAAATATCACCCTTTTGAGATAGGCGTTATCAAGGAGAAATGCTTTTATTTCTACTTTATTTTCCTACATGTGTTTTGCACTGTGCAACACACATACAAAGGAAAGTTTTTAAAGTTACTATAGGCATAGTATTTGAACTGGAATGGTTCCCTTCCAGTACAAAACCTTTGATAGACTTATGCAGACACATTTGCTCTATAGTGCATGGATGTGTGGTTGGCGCTTGGCAGCCTGATTATGTGCCGGGTAATAGAAAGAGAAGAGGAGAGTGCCATATCTGAGTAGATAATGCACTGTCCTGCTTTCTCTTTCTTATGCAGTGCAGCACAGCATTTTTGTGGCTGCTGCCTTGCATTGTTTGGGAATCTCACATGCACTTGACAATAGCTGCTTCTTATGTATCCCTAATCCAGTCTAGTGATGGATAAAGTAAGACACTTGGTGCTCTCTCTCAATCAATCAATCAGTACTTGTTAAGCGCGGATACTCAGCTGTGAGGGCCCCAAGGTCCACAGGGAGTGGAGTTTGAGGGGGGGGGGGTTGGAGGTCTGACTGGGCACTTTCGTTCATTCGAAGAGCCAAGTCTTGAGGTCCTTCCTGAATTGTGACCAGGATAGCCTGCAGTGGAAAGGCATGGCATTTCAGGATTTGGCGACAAGGCAGGAGAAGGATCTTCCTCCGGTCCTGGTCTTGTGGATCGGACGGACGGTGGCGAAGGCCAGCTGATTGGAGATGAGGTATCTGGTGGGAATGAGGCGGTGGTTCAAGTATGTTGGTCCGATGTCGTTGACGACTTTGTAGGTATGTTAGGAGCTTGAAGGTGACTATTTTTTCGACTGGGAGCCAGTGGAGTTCTCGTAGGTGTTCGGAGATGTGGCTGCGGTTGGGGATGTTGAGGACCAGTCTGACTGTGGCATTCTGCACGTTCTGAAGTTTCCTGAGGAGTTTCTGGGTGGCACTTGCATAGAGTGCGTTACTGTAGTCGAGTCTGTTGCTGATGAGTGCATGGGGGACCTTTATCCTGGCCTCAGTGGAGATCCATCTGAAGGTCTTCCGAAGCAGACGGGGATTGTGGCAACTATACAGCTGTGGTGAGGGCTGAACACATCACTTACATGGGTTATTCTACCCCTGTTCGAAAGAGCACTTGGTTGCAGAATTACCCCATCTATGTACCCTATTTCAAAAAGCACTAAAATATACAGAGACACAATTTGCAAAGCAATTCTTTTTTAACTGTAAGTGCCACTCTTGCTGTCAGGTTTTTCCCCTCGTCCTTGTAGTTTCTGGGGCATTCTTGTAACATCAAAGGAGAGAGTGGACGTTTTCACTGCCAAGCAGGACATTGTGCACTCAGAATGTGATGACGTGCAGGCCTCTGAGGGTTCCATCACTTTTCAGTCAGCCCGGGCAAGGAGTCGAGGCTAACTCAAAGGAAGAGGCGACATGAGGGCTGAGTAGGGGCACATTAAAGCAGAATTATTACAGTTCCTATAAAGATGGGAAAGCCTCACCAAATCCTGTGTTTATATAAAAGAATACCACTTTAATATCTCATAATATATTATTATCGGCTCAACAATGAACAGTATACAAATAAAAAAAATATATCAAAGTAGCTCAGAAATGACGTTACAATACTAGGGAACACAATTTACAACAATTTGTACTTTTTGTAAGTAGTAACCAATTGTGGACTTAGTGCTATTCAAAAAAAAAAACACATGAAAAATTTGTAATACTTATTCCGAAACGGTGTGGGAGCAGGATAATATTTTGAGAAGATTGCCTGCCATAAATATTGTGCCTTAAATATCGTCTATAAAAATATTGCAACCATTGGATAAATAATTCCAAATATATACCCAGTGGGCAATATTTTTGTAAATTAAATTTACGACATGATATTAATGCCAGCTGATATTGCTGTATGTGATATTCTGATAAATAACTGCTGGAACATTGTAATTCTTTAAAATATGTTCACTGTCTACCAACTATACCAGGCTACGGACACAGATACGCTCGGAACGGCAGCGGTGGAAGAACTACCTGATTTCCTGGTTAGGTAGGGTAGCTGCTACTAAAATGACGGTACTGCCCCAAATACTATAGCATAGTACTATAGTATACTGTATTTGTTCCAGACTCTCCCCCTGAGACCACCTGGTGGATCAAGCAGGTCCAATCCGAGCTCTCACAATTTATTTGGTGGGGCCGCAGACCCCGAATGAAGGGAACCATTGCTACATTACCCCCTGAGGAGGGCAGGCTAGGTGTCCCTGATCTTCAGCTCTATTACCAGACGGCGCAATTATGGCATCTGGTCGAGTGGAGCCGCGCTGAGTCCGAGATCCACTGGTTGTTTCAGGACCGGGAGTTAGCGGCCACACCTTTACAAAAGATCCCCTTCCTACGCAAGGCGCACAGGCCCCCCAACCTCTATGCATCCCACATTACTAGGATGGCCCTGAAAACCTGGGATCAGACCAACCACAAACATAAATTGAATACCTTCCGTTCCCCGCTCACCCCACTCTGTGACACTCCCGAATTCCAACCGGGTAAGGGCGAGATTGTTTTTGCGCGCTGGCACCCCACAGAATGTCACTCACTGGGGCACTTATTTGATGTTGAGGGGATTCTCCCTTTCCCTCAGATTAGTGCAGTCTATGGGGTCCCGAGTCCGAAAGGTTACAGTACTTGCAGCTCCATCACTGGGCACTGCTCCCACATATTAGACCGCATGCACAGTGCCACCTTGCTTCCTATGAAAAATGGCTCATCATACGCACAACAGATAAGAAACTAATTTCAGACCTTCACAAGACACTGTTCTCCCAGCACACACACACGTATCACACGGGCCTTGCACGCTGGAGTGAGATCTTGGTCGGACCCTCAGCCCTAAAGAGTGGGAGGGTGTGTATTACAGGGCACGTCATTCGGCACGCAACATGGGTCTGATTGAAACACTGAGGAAGCTGACCACATATTGGTACTACACACCTGTACACATTCACAAGACGGATCCTCAACAGAGCCCTGACTGTTGGCGGGGTTGCAGGAAGCTGGGCACACTAGTGCATCTCCTTTGGGACTGTGAGCATATACAGCCCTATTGGTCCCAAATCCTTGATGAGATAGATGAGCACCTCGATAACCAAATCCCGAGGTTTCCTGCCTACTTCCTCTTAGGCCTACCGAAACCTTTGACATATCCGCTCAAATCTCAACGGGGCCATCAGATTGCGATTGCCCTGAGCTCTGCTACACAAACCATCCTGCTCCACTGGAGGACCCCTCGCACCGCCACCTTCACAGGCTGGCTGCTGTGCCTGTGGCAGGTCCTAGGGATGGAAAAGATGAGTTTCACCCTGCCCGGGAGGGGATCCACTTCTGATGATCTTTGGCAACCATTCCTATCTCTCCTGACCTCTGAGTTCTGCGAGCTCACATGTCCAAGGTACCTACGCCTCTTGCGCCTTTCTGAACCACGCACAGTAGAGAGACAGGACACACAGTTGCACAAGGTGGCTTAGAGAGGTCTTTCACCGACAGTCCAACCGGTGGACGAGGGTTGGGGAGGGGGGTGGTGGGGACGTTAGAATAAGTTTTGTTTCCTTTATATTTGTTGTTAAGGTTGCTTCTTTCCCCCATGAGCACGTTAGACATACAGGGCCTGTTTCGCCCAAGAGATAATGTATGTATTGCAATGTTGGGACTTTCTTATTTGTTTATAAATCTAAATAAAAAAGATTTAAACCCAAAATATGTTCACTGTCTCAATCGATCACCAACTACACAAATTTAACAACAATGCAAAATAGAAATAGTGTATTTTATGAGGAGGAAGGACAGGATTCTGAGAGGTATGTTAACTAAGATTTTGTGCCATGTTTGCCTCATAAAAGTGATGCAAATCGGTGGCCAACTGCCGAGAAGAATGGCCCCACGCCAGTGCGGCTCCGGACTCATCCGTTCCCCATATGCCGAATATTCTTATCATTACAAGGTGTCCGCACTGCAGGAACTGAGCGGGGAGTGGGAGCACCCATCCTCGAGATCCCGATCGTGGCCAGCAAAGAAAATGGGGTGCCCGCGGCATTGCGGCCTATAGCGAAGCTGCAGCCACGGAGTCGCGTGGGCCCCAGTCCTGACCGCAGAAAGAAGAGTGATCAGACGGCGCGGACGCGCCGGCATATGAGTCACACTTCCTGGCGCTGCATTCACCTGCGGGACACCAGAAGAGGCAGGTGTGTAATTTAAGTCACAAGTGCTACCGCCACCCGCCGCATTGTAGGGGGAACAGTGGCTCAAGGAACCCAGGGCCTTGGACAGACCGGAGTTGTGACGCACTTGGGGACATAGTGAACAAGCATTTGCAATGCAATAGGTCTCGCATTTGCGAGAGTTTGAGCTATTGGCATTGTAAATGACAATGCCTTTTATTTATGTGTTGGTTTTTAAAACATCAATAAAAGGAATTGTCATTTACAAGGCCAATAGCTTAAACTCTCGCAAATGCGAGACCTAGTGCATTGCAAATGCTTGTTTTTAATATGCTACAGTTATCCATACAAAGATCCTGGAAAAACAGATCAGTTAAATACCCTGGAAGCTTGCGAACCAGAGCGACGAGCTCTGTGAAAACTGAATGCCAACAATTACCTCTCAGCCAGCGAGGAGAGGGCTTGGAGCAGCCTTTACCCAAACTACTTTAACCTCAGAGGGGCAGGAAATGCACGAGTTCACTCAGCAGACGAAAAGCAGAGCAAAGAAATGTACAGGAGCAAGAAATAAAATCTAGAGTCTGTGAAACTGAAAATGAATAAGCGATAGACCACAAATTATTTCTACCTGCTGAAAGGTGCAGAGGCGTGCACACACTTCAACTATGCTTGAGGGCTCCCCCATATATCCAGTGTCTAGTGATCACGGTGGGTTATTAGTGATGGAGTATGTGAGGCGTTAAGGTGGTGCGACACACAACTCAAAACATAAATAACACTATTTACAACACCACGCCCATATCTATTATACCTCAGACTGCCACAAACACAACTACAACAGGGCAGCTGGTTTTAACCCAATGAGCACTGAGCAGATCTACCAACTTAGAAGATGTGAAAGCAAATCAATGAGGCCTTCTACACTCACCTCTCACATGCCATAATATGTATCTACGGTACAATCAATAAAACAGAACCACCAAGCAGAAAGGCGTCTCACAGCACAAAACCATACCCACAAAGCTACAGGCGGAACCAGGCTCCAGTCTGCGATCAAACCTCAGGAGTATTTGGAGAGTCATCCCCAGGCAGACGAAAGCACTAGGAAGCCATGCTAGAGGAAAAACCGCATCTGGATGCGGCAAAAAAGCAAGCAAGAACAAAATGCTATTTTAAGTAACAGATGAATAAAAACGAGCGTACCATATGTTGGTAGCTGGTCTTGGGCCAGCCCTGCATGCACATTTTTCAAATGTCAATAGTACAATATAATCTAGGACTTTTTACTTTTGAAAAAGTAAACTTTTCGTGGGATTACTCTACAGAATAATTGTGTCTATATGCGTACACTCGGGTTCAAAGGAAAAAACATCGACTGAACATTAAGGTTATCGAATCCAAGAAATAGTGGTGCTATTGACACACAATATTTTGAGCAAACCGTGGGTTGTACTCGCAAGGGCTGTGCTTTGTACACAGCTTACTGACAATGCCTCAATCAGTTCTACATCCATATGGTCAAGCCCCTGCGCATATTACTAATCACCCCCATGAGCACACAGTGTGCACCAGATAAATAGTCTAGGATCCCTAAAACAAGTGTTGTGTAATGTAATTTCGAAAGAGCCCCTCCAACCCGAGATACCTTTATTTTAGCAGCATCGTCCCCTACAAGGTAGAATGGTGGCCTTTCAGTGCCTTGAATAACTAGGTGCTTATGCAGAGTTCAAATCCTACATACGTCGTGGTATAATGTATACAGCCTGCATTACAACTGGCAATCTAGATTTTGATTGAACAACCAACTGTTCACTAATCTGCTGAGCAATAAATAAAGTTACTCGAGTGAAACTCGATACAGAACGGCTCTAAAAATACCTTAGCAATGACACCTGGACTATCCTTTCATATGCTGTCCAGCTCCCTTCCCCAAGACCTCAATAACATTACAAAGGCACTTTAAATGCAATTAAGTGCAGGCACTGGACCCACCACAGTGTTTTCTGGCAATGAACATGTTTCCCTTTTAAATGCGGGATTAACCCGAGGCAAGAGCAAAACTGTCGGTCAGAAAAAAGTCACCACAGTCACGGCGCCCACTCAAAGCACTTTAAATCCTCTTTTTATGAGGTTTTGGAAACACCGAATCACAGCTGTGACAAAGCACAGAAGTATAGCACTTATATAGATACAAAAAAGCAACAGTTTTAGCTTTGGAAACTCAAGCTTTCGTCTACAATTCATTCAGTGAATGTTCTAGATTACTTTTAGAACGATCAGTTGGTTGTGCATTCGAAAAAAAAAAGCTTCAGTTATGTATGTCTCACATTTTTTAAAAATTTTCAAAACCACGATGGTACTCGGTAAATTAGAAAGGTTATCAAGTAATTATATGACCTTCGATCAATACGATGCCTAATTGGGGGGGGGGGGGTGTAGGGGCAGAATTTGTATTCACCCGCTTGCTAACCTCGTTTCTACAGCTGTAACAATATTGCGAGCAGTACCGGGCATCTGTGGCTGACGGGGCCAGTGTCTGCGGTGAACCGGAGTCTGTCTAAGAAAGAGTCTCTCTGACCGACAGGAGGTGAGACATGAAAGGGAAGACAGGTCAGGGTGAGAGGAAGAGCGAACGCGTGGACAGAGAAGGGAGGAGCGAAGGAAAGAGGTACGGGAGGAAGAGGTAAACTTAATGCATTCAAAAGAGAGGAGGGGACATGGCGCAGGGAGAGGTGACAAGGAGATAAAACATGAAAAGAGATGGCAGGCAGGTGAGAGAGAAGAAAGAGGACAATGGGGGAAGGGACAATGCAAAGTAACATAGGGAAGAAAAGAGAAGTAGTAACGGGAAAGAGGGTTTGATAGAGAGCGAGTGAGACAGGAGAGAGACAGCAGAGAGATAACAGGAGAGGAGAAGTGAAGCGAACAAGGTCTGTCAGCAACATTTAAACAAGCTTTGGCACCGCGGCCGCGAAACTGCCGCGAAAGTGAAAGTGATCGCAATCGCGATTACGATCGCGTGCAACGGAGGGCGCGCGTGCACGTTCACGTGCACAGTAGCTTTAGGCCACGGCAGCACTTTGAACAAGCGTGCTCTGAAGCTGACGAAGAGGGAGTGGGAGGGGGGAGTGGGAGGGGGGAGTGGAGGCGGGCACGCAGGCTGCCAAATGGTTATATTTTTTTTTGTTTAAACGGAAGCAAAAACGAAAATGCATTTGATTAGCAATAACAGATTTGGAAGGAGGTGCCCTGACGGAGCGTGTGTGTTAACAGTGCTATATTAGCAAGAATCGATCTCGAAGGAGGTGCAGGGACGGAGCGTGTGTGGAGCAAACCAAGAGGACAATTAACAACTAAAGACTGCTCTCATTTATAATAAAAAAAATACAACTCTGCTTTAAATTGTCCGAGTGCGTTCGGGTGATTAGCAAGGACAGATCTGGAAGGAGGTGCACGGGGTATGTTTGGCAGGGCTTGGAGAAGGGTTTCCATCACGGCGAAAGTGAAAGCAAACAAGTGGTTTCAGGACTCCAAATGGTGCGCGCGCCCGGACGGGTCACATGCACTGTAGTTGGAGGCCTGCAAAGCCACTGTTTGCACTTCCAAAACGCGCTTACTATAAGTCTCGCCAGAGCAGCGCTAAAGCGCTGGCTCAGGCGAGACCTAAAAATGGCCCAAAAAGACTCCGGCCCACACCAAAATCCCGGCAAAACTTGACACACTGCCAGACAGACACAGGGGTGACAGACCCCTGGTTTAAGGAGACAAGCACTGGGCCGCAAACATTCTGAGACCCCTTGACGGCAAATCACAGTCCGCTAAGGGAGAGTGTGCGGCGCCTCTCATGACCATTGGCACATTCACCCGTCAGTCCTGAACTGCCATAGAACTGCAGTAGCAACCTGGCGCGGCTGGCCGGATACCACAGTACAAACTGTCTTTGGGTGCTTCTAGGGCACTACAGCTAGCTGGAAGGGAAAAGACAGGCCACATGGAAGTTTCACTGGTGGGTAGCGGTGAGTACCATAGGTGGCGGGAAGATAGAGCTCAGCGCAATAGTGAAAACGATGAAGGGGCGCCGCGGCTCACACCAACAAAAAATCTTCAAATTTGCCTGGCAGAAATCACAAGAAGAGGGGCGGCTGGACATGGCACATTGCAGGAAACCCCACAAAAACCAATAGACCAAGATTCCCCCACATTGCACAACGTAATGGTGGCGATCATGAGAGTGTACACATCACTAGAGGGTCGCCTCAGTGCCGTTTCCTCGGACATCTCGCTACTCCGTGTCTTCGGAAAATGGACTCTAGGTTTAAAGAGGTGGAAGATGTCAGCCGAGTATTGGAGACAGACACGTCGACACTCAAGAAACAGGTCTCTGAACTACAACTTCAAACTAAGCCCATGACGGCTCAATTGGACAATTATGAGAGATGATCGAGGCGTAACAATGTTCGTATTTAAGCTGTAGGAGCGTATGGGGTGGTTATTAGGGGCAGAGCACTGGACTTAATGGTGGGACACAAAAAGGAACTGACAAAACGACTAGAACCACTCGAGGACGAAATCCTTACGGGCGAAAAGAACTTAGCTCAAGCGATAGACGATTCCCTCAAATAGACACTAGAGGCCAAAACGTTAGATCATGGGCAACTTCTCACTGAGGCAGTGAGGACTAGACAAAAGACGGTGTACCACAAAGTATACAAACTTGGAGAACGAACGGGTAAATTGTTAGCATGGCTCAAAAAAAGAGAGCAGGAACAGAGATGGGTCCGCTAATTGAGGATTGAAGAGGGAGTAGAAATAAAGGACCGCAGGAAATAGCGGAAACCTTTGCCAATTATTTTGAAATGATCTACACATCGGTTTCGGAAACCACGGCTCTCGACGCCCGTAACCTTCTTGCTACTATTCAGATCAACGGTCTCTCCTTAGCCAATCGAGACTCTCTTGAGGAAGAACTCACAACAGAAGAAATTCGGATAGCTGTCCAAGATATATGCTCGGATAAGGTCATGGACCCAATGGGCTTCCTATTGAATTATTTAAGATGGAGGCAACAAAAGTGATGCCCCACTTATGCCTAATGTATCTAGATAGCTACAACAAAGGACATTTGTCAGCAGAAAAACAGCTTGCCACGATAGTGGTCATACATGAAAAAGGTAAATCGGCAAAGGTTTGTAAACCCTATCGACCCATCTCACTTCTGACAGCAGAGGCACAAATTCTTACTAAAGTATTAGCTAACAGACTAATTCCCCTAATTACTAATTTGGTTCACCCTTATAAATCAGGATTTATGCTAGGCCGTAACACTGCCTCAAATCTACGCCGCCTTCATGGGGTGATGGGCAGAATTGACACAATCCGCGAAGACGCAGCCCTGCTGAGACACAGGCTGAGTGCTAATAAGCAGAAATGGGCACCATGCAGCTTCACGTTGAGAACCTGTTGCAGCAGGGAAATGTCAGCTTTGAGCCAACATGGATTTTTAGAGAGTGGGCTGCACCATGTATTCAGAGTCCGTGTCAATTGGATATCAGCCAATCAATGTCTCTGCATCTCCAATGTTGTTATTTCCAACAAACTACATTGGAAGAGCCATCCCCTCAGAGGGGCTTCTAAGAAAGGTTTGATGGGTTCTGCTGGTTCCTACACCATACCAGGTATGTGTAATCTACATGGTCCTGCATTTGCACAAAATCTTTCATATTCCTGCAGTTAGAGACCATAGACTGAAAAAAAGGGTAAAGAAGTGGTGCATGTGGGTGTTCTTGTCTATTCCCTGCACTCACTTTTCTAAACTGAAATAATGTTCAGGATCATTTAAGGATAAAAGTAACAAAAGTTGCTGTAGTATTCCCATTGTTATTAACACGGGCTTTCTAAATATATACATGTTGACTAATATTGAAACAGGACTTCATTTCTTGGTGGTTCTATGGTCCAGTTCTCACACTTGCATTCCACACCACTTGAAAAGTTGTCTAAGCATAATATTTTGTACAGGAAGGGAACTCTTCCAGTACAAAACCTATGCTAAACTCACACACACACATTTGCACAAAGGCGCAAAAGTGTGTACATGGTGCTCAGCAGCAAAATTCTGTTCCGGTGCTAGTTAAAGGGGAGAAGTGTCCATGTCTCAGTAAATATGGCGCTCTTCTGCTCCCGCCATGTCACGCAGCGCAGCATTTGTGACCGCTGTGCTGCGCTGGGTGAGACTCATATATCTGTCCCTAAGTATTTATGTACTAGTATCCTCAGTTTTCCAATATTCGGAACAGTTTTCCCTGGGAATCTTTTGCCAGGTTTTTGCTTGCAAAATATGTCCAAGTGAAAGGCCTGAGGTGCTTTTCACCATACAGTTTGTAATCCCAGTTCAGAAAGAAACTACTGTTTCTACCATTTTTGGGATTAGCAGAAGTATTCTCAGTAGGTTCTGGCCACCATACATTTCCTAAAAGCTGAAGTCAGGCTGTTTTGAATGTTTGCTTTTTAAACCTGTTGCACTTTGTATAAACAGTCACATTTTTAAATGAAAATTATAAATTGGAAACTTAAACATGTGGACTTCCATTCAAAAACCTAACTGGAACGAAGGTTTTATCAAATGCAATATTCCACATGCATTTTCATGCTCTACCATGCGATGTGGGAAAAAATATATTACAAAATGCAACTAATTAAAAAGGGGCACATTAACTAACATTTTACACAATGTAGTGCAGCAATGGACATTGCTGTGCTGCTTTGTGGAAAAAAGAGAGAGCATAACGGTGTCATATTAATAAAGATATGGCTCAGTTCTGGAATCCTGTAGCTCTGGCTGGCTAGCCCCAACGTCATGTCTCAAAGTGTCTGTGTTGTGGTCAGGATAGATTTTGTGCAGGCAGGAAATGATACTTTCCAGAACACAAACTATCCCTTGTGGGTATTTCCTCTTTGTATGTGTGCCTGACAACCCCGACCTTATGGGGGAGGTCCCAGAGGGCCTCCTCCTCCCCTCCAGGGGTCAAACTTAAAAAAAGGTTTTTTTCAGTGTTGTTGCGATGCTCTGGGGCTCTCACTGGAGCCAGCTGGACTTCTTTGCTCCTGCGAGAGTCCCACGGGAAGGCTGACTGCAGAAGGTTGGGTCCAGGGACAGGCGACAGACCAGGCCATGCAGCCAACTCCATGCTGTGCATGCTATGAGCAGTGGGTAGTGGGGCATTAGCTGCTCACGGGCTAAGGGCGCAGGGCCTGGCTGCAGGCATTAAAATCACGTTTCTACCATTCCTTTTATCCTATTATTTTTGTTTCATTGTCATTTTGTATATTACATTTTACACTATATTTTCTAATTTGGATTAGAATTTTAATATTTTTATGACGTTTTGATTTTATTTCTATATTGATACTTCATAAATTACTCTAAGTTAAGCCTGTTGGCTGTGTGCCATAGGTACCAGGGGGTTGATGTCAGATTCATTTGGTGACTTCAGCATTCACCCTGGTAAGTTAGTGGTATTATTCCTTTAGATGGCCACTAAACTGCCCACTTGAATAAAAATACACTTTCCTACACTTATGGGCAGACAAAATGTAACTGAAGATGGAGTTTCTCATTCATGTTGTCACTGGCCATCAATATCAATCAATCAATCAATCAATCAGGGATTTGTGAAGCGCACTACTCATCCATGAGGGTCTCAAGGTGCTGCGGGAGGAGGCTCTTCCTGAAGGTGTGCAGAGTAGGGGAGTGTCTGATGTTGACCGGGAGCTCGTTCCAGGCCTTAGCTGCGATGTAGGAGAAGGCTCTTCCACCCGCTCTGGTTCTGTGGATATGTGGGGTTTCTGCTAGGGTGAGGTCGGCGGAGCATAGGTTTCTTTTGGGTATGTGGAAGGAGACTCTTTCATCGAAGTATTTGGGTCCGGTGTTGTGGAGAGATTTGTATGCATGGATGAATAGTTTGAAGGTTACTCTCTTCTCAACGGGGAGCCAGTGTAGGTCTTGTAGGTGTTGGGTGAGGTGCTCATTTCTTGCTATGCCAAGGACGAGTCTGGCCACAGTGTAATGGATGGACTGGATTTTGCATAGCAGGGATTTGTTGATTCCAGCGTTGAGGGCGTTTCTGTAGTCCAGTCTGCTTGTTATGAGTCCGTGGTTGATGGTCTTTCTGGGTTCAGGGGGGATCCACTTGAAGGTCTTGCACAGTATGCAGAGGGTGTTAAAGCTGGTGGCGGCGATGGCGTTGCTCTGGTGGTTCATGGCAAGGGAGGAGTCGAGTATGATGCCGAGGTACTGGGCGTGGTCTGTATGGGAGGGGGGGTTGCCGAGGGCGGTAGGCCTCCAGGTGTTGTCCCAAGCTGAGGGTGTAGGTCCAAGGACAAGTACTTCTGTCTTCCTTGAGTTGAGCTTCAGCCAGCTGCTGCTCATCCAGGCTGCGATGTCTTTAATTTCTTCCTGAGAGCTGAGTCTGGTGGCTTCGGGGTTCTTTGTGAGCTTGTCTGCGCAGTTGGTGATCCACCAGTGTAGTTCTTTGGCTGCAGAGGTGGCGCCGGCCGAGGCGGTGGGTCATGGATGAGGGTGAAGTTGAGATGCTCCTCTCTGACCTTGCTCCAGTTCCTTCACAGTGGTCGTGGAGTGGGTTTGTGAGCAGTGGCAGTGTTGAAGGAGAAGTGTATGCATTGGTGGTCTGTCCAGAGGGTGATGCGTAGTGTGGCTGAAGCGGATGTTGTTTCCTCCTGTGAAGATGGGGTTGAGGGAATGTTCGGCCTTGTGGGTAGGGGTGGTGACGAGCTGTTTCAGTCCGATGTTGGCAAGGTTGTCCCGGAGGGAGGTGGAGTTGGGGTTGCTGAGGTTGTCGAGGTGGAAGGTCAGGTCTCCGATGAATATGTAGTCCAAGGAGGCGATGGCGTGGGGTGCGATGATGTCAGTGATGGTGGTGGTGAATGAAGCGCAAAGCCCGCGGGGTCTGTAGGCGAGGGTGCTGCGAAACGTAGTTCTGCGGGTGGTCTGGATCTGGAAGTGAAGGTGTTCGGTGGTGGAAGGGGAGTTGCCTCTGCTGGAGGTGGAGGGAAGGAGGGGGCTCTTGTGTGCGATGGTGAGTCCTCCTCCTGCACGGTTGGGGCAGTCCTTCCTCTGGATCTTGTATCCGTCAGCAATGTCAGTGACGATTACGGGGGGGAGGAGGTGTTGGTCCATGTTTCCGTGAAGAAGGCAACGTCTGGCAAGAGGGCGTTGAGGAGGTCCCAGATCTTTACAGCATGTCTGTACAGTGAGCACATGTTGAGGAGGATGCACTTCAGGGCTTCAGTGGTGCTGGCGTCTGACGTGGGTGCGGTGGTTGTGGGTGATGGTGAAAAATTGTCGGCAGAGTCAGCTGGAGAACAGGCCATGGGTGTTTTTTGCCATAGTTAGCTGGCAGTTGTTGTTCCTTCCAGGGTTGAGTGCGACAAAGCCGGCTCAGTCGTTGAGGTGGGAGGTCGGAGAACCAGGGTCTCTGTGGCTGGTTGTGGATGGGGCATGGACGGGTACAGACGGGCTTGCCTTTGGCATACCTTCAGCGCACCACCAGCGTGGCTGCCATTAAATAGGGAAGGGAAGCGCAGCTGGAAGGTGGGAGCGGGAACTGGCAGGGGGTAGCGGCCGCCGGGGCAGCAGCAGCGGGAAGTAGGCAGATAACGAGGACATAAACAGGAACAAAAGGAAAGACAGAAAAAAACAGAAAAAAGGCACAAACAGGGAAAAGGCAATAACAAGACACCAAGATAAGACAACCAAAGGCACAATAACAAAACACTCAAAAGGACAGAAAAACGGGCAAGTAGAAGAGCAAGGCTCTCCCACTGGACCGCAAAACACACAAGGGATGAGGTGCAGACAGAAGCCTGTGGGTGGAGGAGGGTCTTGAACACCTACCAGACAGAGGTGAACGGGTCAGCGGCAGAGGCACAAAAGCAGAGATGCTGGGGGAGAGAGCAGGTCTCTGACCAGGAGGTCGGAGGTCTTGCCCGGACACCCGAGCAGCGGCCACCATTAAATAGGGAAGGGGGAGGGAAGTGCAGCTGGGAGGCGGGAGCGGGAACCGGCAGGGGGGAGGGGCGCAAGGGCAACAGCGGTGGGAAGTAAGCAGGCACTGAGGACACAAACAGGAACGACAGGAAAGACAGAAAACAACAGCAGTTATGTCAATGGTGGAAACATAGAAAATTCTAAATCTGAAGACCTCAGACTACGCAAGAATCCCACTCTGTTAAATCCAACAAATAAAAGAGGGCGGTCAGTGCTGAAAATGCCAGAAGTACGAAACAACTATACTGGCAGATGGCCTGTGAGAAGTCAGGTGACCACAGAAACTGACTCAATCTGACATGGACATTGACCAAAAAACCTTTGGGATTGGACAGCTGCTTAGAAATACCAAATAGTTTAAACTTTTGAATCAATGCTCTCAAACTGTTTTGCTCACTTTTTAAAGATACAGGTCCAGAATTGTCTGATTTGGTGAGGTCCGAGGCCCAGTACTTAAACCCAGTTGTGCCTGTGAAGTGGGGGTGACTTCAAAGAAGGTTCTTTGAAGTGCACAGAGCTGTAAGAGCAGAGAAATGTCCACTTTTAAAAATGAGATTTCTAAAAAGAGTAATGTCAACTCCAACTTTAACAGTTAGGAGGATTTGTCATTACCATTCCAAGGATATAAAACATGACTTAGCTTCTCCTATCTAACCAGGAATTACAGCTTAAAAGTGTATTAAGGAATTGCCAATGTTAACTTAAGAGAGGAGTAGGCCTCACAGTAATGAAAAAAACAATTCTTGGGTTTTTTACTACCAGGACATGCAAAACTCAGAATTACATGCCCTACCTTTCACTTACACAGCACCCTGTCCTATGGGCTACCCAAGTTGAAGTGGCAGTAAAAACCACACACACAGGCTCTGCAGTAGCAGGCCTGAGACATGTTTAAAGGGCTTCTTGTGTGGGGGGCACAACGAGTTCTGCAGCCCCACAAGTAACATTTAATTTACAGGCCCTGTGTACAGGGGCATACCACTTTACTAGGGACTTATAAGAAAATTAAATATGCCAATTCGGGGTGAATCAATATTACCATGTTCAGGGGAGATAGCACAAGCAATTTAGCACTGGTTGGCAGTGGTAAAGTACACAAAGTCCTAATATCAGCAAAAACTAGATCATAAAAATGGAGGGAGGCAGACAAAAAATTGGAGCAAGACGACTCTAAGGCTACCAGGGACCATATTGTACATACAGTGCAGTTTCCTTGATTCCAAGGAAAATGCACCGTATTAGGGTGAATATGCTGCCTCCAGGCTGCACATTCTAGCAAAAAATTAAGCAGCTGCTTCTGACAGTGCAGTGCACTTTTAAAGTAGGCCTGGGCTAAAATTCCGTTCCGCTCGCAGAAATTGCGATAATTTCACATTTTCGCATTCCGCGGAGAGCGCAAAAATGTCAAAATTTCCGCAATCCGCATTTTACCGGAAATGTTTTGCTTGCTCGCGCTGTAAAATAATACATTCTCGCATGCGCGCGATCGCCTTACATGAATCCCCGCGTTCTCCGACAAGTTTTACCGATCCGGTCGCATTCTCCACGAGATGTTGGATTGTTGGTAGCCATTTGCGCTGTCTCGCGACAGTTCGCGCCCGCAGTAACGTCATTCGTCACGCGATCACGTCTTTCTTCTTGCGATCATGCACCGCGAGACAAGTGAAAACAAGATGGCCGCGCCCGCGAGCAACCGCATGGGTAAGTTGGCGAGCCGCGACCACGCAGACAGAAAATACCGCGAACGGGCGGGAAAAAACTTCCGCATCTTCGTGATATTTCCGCGTGTTTGCGGAGATTTTTTAACATTTTCGTGATAATTTGCGAAAGTGAATTTCGCAAATTCCACCGACCCCTATTTTAAAGGGGATTAGAGATCCCCTTGCAGATGGGTGCAGTGAGTGACTGCACCCGCCTGCAAGGGGATATCTGGTGTGTCCATGGAACCCCTTTCCCCCCCACCAAAGGACTCAATCATGGGGCGCACTGACAGTGTGCTACCTTTTAGGTGGCCCACTATCAGTGAGCCTCCTGAGAGCTTCTTTGCCTCTGCGTCCACATCAGTAATACGGCGCGAGCACAGAGAGAAAGGGATTACATCCCCTCATGTAAATGAGGGAACGCTCTCTTGAGGAAGCTCTGGTGCTGTATGTGCGCCAGCACTTTCAGCATTACAGAAAGGGACGCACATGCGTTTGTGGCCCCTTCACTAATACCTAAGTGCCCCGGGGCGTGCAAAGCGGGTGGAAATTCCAGTTGCTCTCCCGGGGTACTTCTATAATGCACCCAGTGGTGTACACCAATATAACCATGTTTAGGGGAGAATCAACTGCACTTTAGCACTGGTCAGCAGTGGTAAGGTGCCCAGAGTCCTAAACCAAACAAAGAAATTCAGCAAAATAAGGCAGAGGAAGACAAAAAGTTCTGGTGACGCTTCAGAGATGGACATTTTTCATCAGTTACATTGTCGATACTCCCCAATGCAGGAAGAAAACCTGCGTCAGTGGGTCTATCCCACAAAGGTTGATATTGCCTTATAGGATACCCAACTACTGCTGAATAGGTGGCTAATACCTTGCTGCTGCCTAACACAATTCCACGCAAATGCTCCCCCAAAAATGGATATTTACTATTCATCATTAGAAAGTTGCTGTGTTCTTGACTCATGGAAACATGCAATCATTCTCTCATTGCTTAAGAAATCTTCACTAGACTTGGATCAAATTGAAAACTACTCATTTCTTTACTCCCCACACAAACTGTTTATTGAGCTGGCTGTAGCATAGATACGGTACTCTTGCTCACCACAGAGGTCCTTCGAAAGGTGCTGAACCAGGGTGGGTTAGCTTTACTCATAATTCTTGATTTTAAATTATCTTTCAACCCAGTCTCCCATTCCATCAGACAAGATAGACTAGAAGAAGCAGGTATTTCAGGCAGTGTGGTAAAATGGCGTTTCTAAAAAATAGGAGGTTTCAAGTTAGTGAAGGTCCAGTTCTCTTGGCGACTCATCAGCTCAAATGCAGAGTGACTCACAGGTCCACTCTGAGCCCTATGCTCTTTTACTTGTACGTATGTCCTCTATCAGACTTCATTTGCTCCCTAGGTTTCACCATGGTGTCGTGTGCAGACAATACATAGATGATTGTCTCCTTGTCACCCAATATAGGTTCCAAAACTAGTTGATGCTGAAAAGGCTTTTGACCAAAGTGAATGGAGTTTTCTACTCAAAGCCTCATTTAAAACTGACCTGGGCCAACAACTGGCATATGAGCATGACTCAAACAAAGCAACACACAATGTTCCATTGCCTGATCCCTGTCATTAATTATTTATAACACCCACCACAAGGGCAAACTATGCCTTTTGCTGTCTAAATCTATCAGCACTGATATCCACTCTGAAAGTCTTCTCTTTGGTTCTTGGGTTCTAATCCAGAGGAAAGAGTTTCAATGTTGACACCTTAAAACACTCAAACATAAACAGCTTTCAGTGGACGCAAGTCTTGAAAAGGTGCCTGAGTGAAGACCTGCCCGACAACTAGAAGGCCATTTACCTATGCAATTTTCCAAAAATGTTTGTTAAAAAAACCTTTATAAATAATGAAAACTAGAAACCACCTGTTTTTAGCAGAATAGCCTGGTAAAGATGAACTTCTTTCCCAAATAACTATATGTATTACAAACCCTCCCCACATGGATTCCAAGAAATATGTTCAAAGTTATCAGTAAAAAATGTGAGTCCTTAACACAGAATAACAAGTGGCAACTGGTGACCAGGTCGACCATCTATGGACTGCAGTCAGAAGAGTTGATGAACTGCAGCGCTCTGTGGGCAGATGTATTCCTTTTTCATGCAATGCAGGCCAGCAAGCAAAGTTGCTGTTCTGCACTGTGTGCAAGGAAGACAGTAGAAATGCACCCTACCAACTAAGATATAATCAATTCGCTGCTTTGTGTTACTTTGTATTTACTACGTCATGTAAAGTGGCATTGCATGGATAAGTAAACAATAATGATTTTGTGCGAGGACTGTGATGCAAAAGTAATGCAACCCTGATGCAAAATGTCAGTAAATTTGATTCTTGGTTTCTACGAATGAGAGTGCAAAATTGGAAAGTCAGTAGAAAATACTCCAGTTTGGGGCCAAATGTCAAGAGTAAATGCAAGCATCCTGGATGTGTATTTTAACTGTTTAATTGCCTTCTTTTGGTGACATGCAGCAGCAGAAAGAGTGTTAAGGGATCTGCCAGACATTCCCTAGCCACACAAGTACAGTGCCTTTGAAAATCTATGATAAACTTGCCCCTTCTCGACCATGGGACCCTTGGCTCAGCCCAGGCAATGGGTAGCAGAGTTGGGATTGAATAAAAAGAGTGCCAGCTTTTCCTTGCTAATAATATAGTGGCTTGGGACTTGAGATTGTCATGAGAAACTCTGAGAGGAGCTCTGAATTGCATAACATAACATTTATGTGCAGTGATGTGGAAACAAGTGTGGAAATGCATTACTCTAACCTTCAATGAGTGATATTTGGCAGGGCTGGATAGAGGTAGACTCAACATCTCTAGTCGTCCTACACTTGAACTCAGAGAACACCAGGCCAGATTCTACCAGCCTCTTCATGTTCTCAGATCCAATCTATTTGGGATAATGATGATTTGATAGGCATTAACTTGTAAATGTGTCTACCATTTTGCCAGTGTTGATGACATTCTTGGGGACCTAGGGGCATATGTATCAAACGATTTTGTAATCGCAAACGCTGCGATTCGCAAAATAACAGCGTTTGCGATTAAAAAATCGGTAATCGGGATGTATGAGCCAAATCCCATCGCAAAATTAAGGAATTGCTAATTTAGCGATTTCTTAATTTTGCGTAAGCATTTAAGAAATCGCAAATTGCGATTTCTTAAATGATATGTAAAAAGCACCCAAGTTGTGAGAATTATCCTTAAGAAATCGCAAACTACCACCAACTTCCAGTTGGTGGTAATTTGCGATTTCCTTTCAAAATGCACTTTTTTGAATTTTACAATGTGCCAAGTGGCGCTCATACATGCCCTTAGGGCATGTATGTGCGCCATATGCACACACATGCTCATTTCAGGGGTGCATCAGGGTGTCATCATGACACCCTTGCACCTTTGAAATTATTCTCAAATTGCGATTAGCAAATTGCGATTCGCTATTTGAGAATTACTTCCCATTCATTCCTATGGGTCTCCTGGCCCATAGAAATGAATGGGCAGGTATTCCTTAATTGCGATTTCGCAATTTGCTAATCGCAATTAAGGAATTTTAAGAAATCGCAAAAAGTTTGCAATTTTTTAAATACATCCCGTTTTGCAATTCTCAAATAGCGATTCTTTAAAAATCGCTATTTGAGTATCGCAAATGGTGATGTTGATACATATGCCCCCTAGTCACAGCAGTATGTATTATGATAAAAGTAAAGTGCTTTAAAGAAAAAGACAAGTTAGCTATTAGAATGTCGTTGAATGCCTATACTTAGGGCATTATTATGAGTACAGCGGTCCACAGTTCCGACCACCACCACCACTGCAGGCCCACCCACCGTATTCTGAGTGTGGCTGTCGGACCGTCACCGGACCCCGGCGTCCACTGGGATCCAGGATCCTGTGGAGGTGACGCAGCAGTCATATGCTGGCAGTGCTGCTGCGGCATCGCCAAACTCGTAATAAGGCCCTTAATCTGGTAAAATATATTAATAATTGTTCTTGAATTTAAATATTGTGCACACCTTGAAAATGCATGAATAAAGTCATAAGCAAAGAAGACTATGTGGAAATGCCTAAACCATGCTTTGACCTGTGCAACATCCCAGGGCATAAAGAAGCAATCTTCCTGACAAACACACCCATGAGTCATAGAAATGTCAGAGGCGTGGTACACTAATACTGGAAGTACACCATATCATTTATTGAATTTGCTAAACATCTACTACATTGTATCTGATAACAGCTTTGACACCTCCACTCTCGAGTTAGGATTTGATTGCATCAGCATACAACTACAGGAGGGACAATAGAATATACAGTAACTGTTGTAATCTTCATATGAAAAGGCCTGGACTTGTAGGGAAAATCAGCAATTTTAAAACAACAGGGAAGTGACGGAGCTGTATAGAACACTAATGTTCCAGGTAGAACCCTGTTCCTCACATATTTCTGGATCTTGTTGCTAAGTACACACATACATTCACTGCAGGAGGAATATGAGGTTGACCCTGTGTCTCAAGTTTGAATCCAAGGCTCAACCTAGCACAATGTTTCAAACTAGTGAGGTCCCTAAAATCAGTGCCATTGACTTCGGCAACAATAGGAATCTTTAATTCTCTGCCAAGATGCCACTAGGTGAATGTTTGCTTTACAAATACACGTTACTTCTTTCAGGTGAGTCTTCCTGCACTGGGTACCTGTTGCACTCTAGAGTTGACTGATACCTTTTGCTAGCCAGTGGCATAGCAAGGGTGCAACGGGCCCTATTAGAAGCTAGAAAAATGGCCCGCTCACTTGCTGCTGGGGTGGTTTTAAAGATAACTTAACTGGTGTGCTATGGATGGGCCCCTCACACCTCTGAGCACCACTTCCACTGTACTTGACAACGTTCAGATAGGTATAATTTCAGGAGAATTCATAAGCAATCATAAAGTATGGAAGAAATTACCCAGACATACATTAACAATTCTTGAACTTGTTGATGTATTCAATTGCAGCATAAATATACACAAACTTTGAGTGCTCTGTGTTAGGTGAAGATGCTTGGAAAACCCAGTGGGTGGTGCAATAAATTCAGCATAAAGAACGTAGTAATTTCGGAGCATGTGCAGATAATTCTTTCCAAGACGATAAACGTTCATAATTATTTCTGCTCAAAGTTCATTTAGTGGTAAATCTTTCCAGCTGGGAACCCTTTGATGGCATTTTGACTTTTCATAATTTTGCAGGTGTTAGAAATTGGGTTACAGATTGGCAGAGGTATGCACCCTGTCCAAGCAGGAACCACAATTCTAGTCCGGGTAAGTCACAAGCACACCATAAACTAGCCTGTGCTCACCCTCTGTTAGCTCGGCATAGAGCAGTCAGGCTTAACTTAAGAGGCAATGTGTAAAGTATTTCTGCAACACTTCACAGTATAAACACCACACTAAAAGATACCACACCTGGTTAGAACAATAGAGCTAACCTTTTTAAACAAAAATCCAATAAGTAGATCTTGAGATGAGCAATTCATTTTTTTTAGGGGATGTTAGAAATGGGATTTCTGGTTGGCTAGGGCTTGCGCCAAAGCCAGGCAGAAACCACCACTCTAGTCAGGGAAAGGACGTTACACGCCAAAGATAACCCCTGCTCACCCCCCTTGGTAGCTTGGCACGAGCAGTCAGGCTTATCCCGGAGGCAATGTGTAAAGCATTTGCGCACGCACCCAGCATCAACATCCCAGGCCCACCACAAAAGAAACTCCACACAAGGTTATGTATAAAAATAGCCTTTGTATTATCATAACGCACTAGAATAGTAATCACACTATATACACTGTGCCAACTGGCACTGGGCAATATTTACAAGGGATTATTTACAACTGACAGGGCCCACTGGACCACTGTCAGTACCATCACAAAGTGAACTTAGTAAATGTAGAATTTAGCATAAACATACAACACAACCAGTACTACTGGTAATCACTGCACTTAGCATCAGCCTGTAACATAAACCGCATTATGCACAGTATCACATTAGGCGCCAAACGCATTGTACGCCAACCTAAGTAGTATAACCACATTATACAATTCTCTCACAAGTCGATACGCATTAGACCCTAACCTCCTAGGCATAACTACCTTAGGGAGTAACTCTCACTAGCATAAACCATCATATGCGAACCAACCTCATAATCATGAATCACATTTAGAGGTATTAACACAGGTGCGTAAATCATTCTACAGAGATCACATTTCCTAGCACCCAAAATCACAGTAGGGCCTGGCGCCCTATAACTCTAGCAACCCCCCTGGCCAACTGGCCATCTCAGAAAGGGGCTCAAATGCCCTATGTCCCCAAAAGTCAAGGCGCGCTCCAAGGCAGCGAAGGTCAAGGTGCGCACTTCAGTGCAGACCTGAACATTGCAGCTGGCACTAAGTGCTGCACAGCTGTGCAGGCAAAGATGGGGGCGAAGGAGTGCATCTCCCTCCTGGCTTAACCATGCCCCCTAAAAGAAAACAAGACCTCAACGGTGCAGCTGCCCACTAATTGCTGGGCAGCTGGAAATGGTCAAATGAGGCTTGGGCTCTCGATGGCCCTTGAAACAATATGCAAAACGTTGGGGCCACGTAGGCTCTATAAACAAACATGTCCCCCAGCATTGTGGAGCCACACGGGGCTCGGAAAACGAATATGCCAAGCGTTAGAGCCTCACGGGGCTCTGTAAACAACTATGCCCCCTTCGTGGGAGCCACGTAGGCTCTCAGAACAATTATGCCCCGTCGTTGGAGCGGCCCGCTGCCAGACGGGGCCGCTCTGACTCTGCCTCTCCCCACCCGGACTCACTCGCACAACTCACTGGCTGGGGGGGCGGAGGCAGGACTCGGTCTCCGGGGACTCGGGAGCGGCGCCTTTCACGTGGGGCTCTCTCTCCTGTGCTGCGGCACCCGCAGCACTTCTCCTGCGGCACGGGGCTTCCCTTTCACGCCCCATGCTGCCATTGGCGGCCTCTGCCGTCTTCCCGCTTCACCCAGGCACCCTCCTGGGACCCGGGACTTGTCATGGCCACTCGAGGAGGTGGGGCGGGCTCCCGTCCTCCTCTCTTGCAGCCCAGCTTCTGCTGGCATTCTCTTCGGTACATCCCGGTGCGGGGTAGGCTCCCGCCCGGGTCTTCCAATCTTCTCCGGTCTGTCCCCGCGCAGACTCTTCTCTCACGGGACTTCCCTTCCCGGAAGCCCCTCCCACAGAGTCCCTGCCTTCCGGGTCGCGCTGGGCAGCGGCCCGGAAGGAATTCAATGTGCGGCTCGGGCTGCAGCGGTGATTCTCAGCTATAAAAAGACACACAACGCGGGGTGGGCACCCGCATTAAAAATACTCACAACGTGGGGTGGGTACCCGCTAAATAAAGCGCAGTCGTGGGGTGCGCACCCGCGCACTAATCAAAAAGGGGAGGCCAGCGAAGACGCAAGGTGGGCACCTGCGCACTATAATAAAAATAAGCGGGATGGGCACCCGCAAGGCTGGCATCACGGGGGCATCCCCAAGTTGGTGGTTCCCTCCCACAGGGGCTGCAGCTCAGCGCTGCTCAGCCCCCAGGCTCTCCCCTCAGCTGGGCAATTCACCAGCAATAGCAAGTGCTCCTCCTCAGGATAGCACAGGCTCCATCAAGCCTTGGCAAAGGAAAGGCAAAGCCAAAACAAAAGGTCCAAGAAGTCCTGGGCATCAGGGATGGAGCACAACAGCTCCCAGCAAGGGAAAGTCCTCCAGGCATCCAGGGGCAGGGCATGGCAGAGCCCTGGGAGGCAACCCTTCCCCTGAGCCCCAGCAGCAGCACGCCCCTGGTAGATTCAAGTCCAGAACAAGAACATTTTCGTGGGGTCACAGCCCCTCTATTTATATCAGCAAATCCTTTGTTTTACAACTGTAGGGCAATGGGAGAACCAGATACAACTGGTTCAGGAGCACTTGAGCACTTTGTTTTGCTCAGCCCCTCTCTTCTATTCACAGGACAGGCCAGGGACATCAGACGCACCACAGGGGGTGGAGCCAGCATTGTGAAGGGTAGGCCCAGCCCTATTCAGGTCCCAGGTGCAACTCCACCCTCCCATCTACCTGCAGATCTCTCCATTCACCACCGGGCAGACTCACCCTGGCTCCTGGAATTCCCCAGCCCTCTCAGCTCCTGTCAATCACAAGACAGACAGGCAATTCACATCATACAGCACACAGACATGCCAACTTCTAGAAGTGGCACTTCTCCTATAGTTATAATAAATCCGCGCACATCATTGCACAGCATTTATTCTTACGAGTTCGCACATACTAAACTTGACCCTGCACTCCCCTCACATCAGGAACTACCATGGACACACATATCCCCCATGCATTCCTATGGGAGGGCAGGCCTATCTCACCACATGCACTCAGAGAGCACACGCACTTTACACTGGGCCACAGTGGTAAAGTGCGCAGAGGCCAAAAATCACTACCAATATGTCAGAGCTTAAGGCAAAAAGTTCAGGGGTGAACCTGCCAGAAGGGCCAAGTCCAACACAACCCCCTTCCAGCAAAAAAGCAGAGCAGACCAATCACCACCGTGATGGTCTTCCCTGCTTTGGGCGATAGAACACGGACGCGGGCCCGCACTGCAGGGACACCCACCGGTTCTACGCCACTCTGAACCAACGTGGTTCCCTCTGAAAAAAAAACTCTCAGGCCCAACTAGGCTACCCCACTGGTACTCCCTAGTTGTCCATGGCCAGGACCAGGCCCTAGGCCAACCAGATACCACTGGTCCTTGCCAAAGGACAGAGTGGGGGGTAGTAACCCCTGGCATCCAATAGCCATTGTCCACTCTCCCTCTCAGTGTAGTTCCGAACTACCACTGATCCTTCAACCTAGGGTCCGCACCCTCAGGCTGACCAGAGGTCACGGGCAAGAATGCCCCACCCTACCTCTACTTCTGGGGTTCCGCACCCTCCCAGGGACGCACCCACCAGAACACAACTCTCCCACCAGTTCAGGACCCCTCTCCATCAACTGGTCTACCACCTGGGATCAGCATTCACCGGATGCACCGGGGTCAGAGGCGAGGACTCCCTCCCTCTGCACCCCCTTCCAGAGCCCTCCACCCCGTGTCCGGGAGTGGTACCCCTGAGAAGGCAAACCGTCCAGGACACTGATTACAGTTGCCCTAACGTCCAGATCCGGAAACACCGGCTACTGGCTCCCCAACCCAGGGATGTACCTGTTGGTCAGATGCCCGGTGAACCAGGACTTCACGGGGAGCACGCATGCCCCCCCCGAGGGTGACACATCACTAATGTGCCATGTGACAGTCTGCCTGGCGCAGATCTCACGACCTCCTGTCCATCTGACAGTGCGTGGCGATCCCCCAGGACAGAAGTGGCGTCACCATGGTCACTCAGTGGCAACTCAGCCCTCACAGCTGGTCTCTGACCTACTGGTTCCCACAGGGGACTCCCTCCCCCTCTCACCCCTCCATCTGGACTTCTGCACCCTCCAAACTGGAGCAGTACTGCCAGACACCAGGACTGCTGGAGCTCCGATTACAGACACTCCACGTCCTCTAGACACTGGGAGATCCTACACAAGTTGAAAATTAAATACACACAGGTCCTTCCTCCTTTCGTGGGCAGTCAGGCAACCACTACAGGCCACTTCCCCCAGTTTCAGGGATAGCCTCTCCTCAGTTTCATCTGCTTCCTCTACCCAACAAAAGTTTCTTCTTGTTTCTTAAAGTGATCACTCCCAAATGCCTCTTCAGATCCTAGAACACGGGAAGATCCCCCTCAAATGGCTTATTAGTACAGCCTAGGCTCCCAATCTGGTTTTCCCTTAAGAAACCATCCAGGCCCTGAGACTGGGTTTCGGGAACCTGGCCAAAGCCAGGCAGAAACCACCACTCTAGTCAGGGCAAGGAAGTTACACGCCAAAGATAACTCCTGCTCACCCCCCTTGGTAGCTTGGCACGAGCAGTCAGGCTTATCCCGGAGGCAATGTGTAAAGCATTTGCGCACGCACCCAGCATCAACATCCCAGGCCCACCACAAAAGAAACTCCACACAAGGTTATATATAAAAATAGCCTTTGTATTATCATAACGCACTAGAATAGTAATCACAAAATATACACTGTGCCAACTGGCACTGGGCAATATTTACAAGGGATTATTTACACCTGACAGGGCCCACTGGACCACTGTCAGTACCATCACAAAGTGAACTTAGTAAATGTAGAATTTAGCATAAACATATAACACAACCAGTACTACTGGTAATCACTGCACTTAGCATCAGCCTGTAACATAAACCCCATTATGCACAGTATCACATTAGGCACCAAACGCATTGTACGCCAACCTCAGTAGTATAACCACATTATACAATTCTCTCATAAGTCTATACGCATTAGACCCTGACCTTCTAGGCATAACTACTTTAGGGAATAACTCTCACTAGCATAAACCATCATATGCGAACCAACCTCATAATCATGAATCACATTTAAAGGTATCAACACAGGTGCGTGAATCATTCTACAGAGATCACATTTCCTAGCACCCAAAATCACAGTAGGGCCTGGTGCCCTATAACTCTAGCAATCCCCCCTGGCCAACTGGCCATCTCAGAAAGGGGCTCAAATTCCCTATGTCCCCAAAGTCAAGGCAAGCGTTACAACAAACAAATGATGGACGGAATGCTGACAATGCAGACATTCTCCCCCAGTCAAGAGATCTGGGTTAAATCCATCGTTCTTTTGCCCACTACACCACCCCAGTTTAGACATGGCCATATGCAAATCAGTCTTGACCCTGTGCCTCATGGGAACAGTCCAGCCCGAACTGCCAAGCCATGTCTTCCCTGGACCGGAATCAAGCATCCTAGGACCGGTTTCTGGCTATCAGCCGTCATCAGCCAGGATAGCTTGACTCCAGTGGCGTAGTGAGCACGGGTCCCACGTCTGGGAATACCCATCCCACTTAGGGCGAAAAGCGTTACAACAAACAAATGATGGACGGAATGCTGACAATGCAGACATTCTCCCCCAGTCAAGAGATCTGGGTTAAATCCATTGTTCTTTTGCCCACTACACCACCCCAGTTTAGACATGGCCATATGCTTGTCAAGGCAAGCTGCCAAGGCAGCAAAGTTCAAGGTGCGCACTTCAGCGCAGACCTAAACATTGCAGCTGGCACTAAGTGCTGCGCAGCTGTGCCGGCAAAGATGGGGCGAAGGAGTGCGTCTCCCTCCTGGCTTAACCATGTCCCCTAAAAGAAAACAAGACCTGGGCAGCTGGAAATGGTCAAATGAGGCTTGGGCTCTCGATGGCCCTTGAAACAATATGCAAAACATTAGAGTCACGTAGGCTCTATAAACAAACATGTCCCCCAGCACTGTGGAGCCACACGGGGCTCGGAAAACGAATATGCCAAGTGTTAGAGCCTCATGGGCTCTGTAAACAACTATGCCCCCTTTGTCGGAGCCACGTAGGCTCTCAGAACAATTATGCCCCGTCGTTGGAGCGGCTCGCTGCCAGACGGGGCTGCTATGAGTCTGCCTCTCCCCACCCGGACTCACTCGCACAACTCACCGGCTGGGGGGCTGAGGCAGGACTCGGTCTCCAGGGACTCTGGAGCAGCGCCTTCCACACGGGGCTCCCTCTCCTATCCTGCGGGACCGGCAGCACTTCTCTTGCGGCGCGGGGCTTCCCTTTCACTCGTGGGAGCCCCACGCTGCCATCGGCGGCCTCTGCCGTCTTCCCGCTTCACCTGGGCCCCCTCCTGGGACCCGGGACTTGTCATGGCCACTCGAGGAGGTGGGGTAGGCTCCCGTCCTCCCCTCTTGCAGCCCAGCTTCCGCCGGCATTCTCTTCGGTCCCGGCGCGGGGTAGGCTCCCGCCCGGGTCTTCCAATCTTCTCCAGTCTGTCCCTGCGTGGACTCTTCTCTTGCGGGGCTTCCCATTCCGGAAGCCCTGCCCACGGAGTCCATGCCTTCCGGGTCGCGCTGGGCAGCGGCCCGGAAGGAATTCAAAGTGCGGCTCGGGCCACGGCGGTGATTCTCAGCAATAAAATGCGGGGTGGGCTCCCACTAAGGCACACAACGCGGGGTGAGCACCTGCATTAAAAATACTCACAACGCGGGGTGGGCACCCGCCAAATAAAGTGAAGTCGCGGGGTGGGCACCCGCGCACTAATCAAAAAGGGGAGGCCAGCGAAGATGCAGGGTGGGCACCTGCGCACTATAATAAAAATAAGCTGGGTGGGCACCCGCAAGGCTGGCATCACGGGGGCATCCCCAAGGTGGGGGTTCCCTCCCACAGGGGCTGCAGCTCAGCGCTGCTCATCCCCCAGGCTCTCCCCTCAGCTGGGCAAATCACCAGCAATAGCAAGCGCTCCTCCTCAGGATAGCACAGGCTCCATCAAGCCTTGGCAAAGGAAAGGCAAAGCCAAAAACAAAAGGTCCAAGAAGTCCTGGGCATTAGGGATGGAGCACAACAGCTCCCAGCAAGGGAAAGTCCTCCAGGCATCCAGGGGCAGGGCAGGGCCCAGGGAGGCAAGACTTCCCCTGAGCCCCAGCAGCAGCACGCCCCTGGTAGATTCAATTCCAGAACAAGAACATTTTCGTGGGGTCACAGCCCCTCTATTTATATCAACAAATCCTTTGTTTTACAACTGTAGGGCAAGGGGAGAACCAGATACAACTGGTTCAGGAGCACTTGAGCACTTTGTTTTGCTCAGCCCCTCTCTTCTATTCACAGGGCAGGCCAGGGACATCAGACGCACCACAGGGGGTGGAGCCAGCATTGTGAAGGGAAGGCCCAGACCTATTCAGGTCCCAGGTGCAACTCCTCCCTCCCATCTACCTGCAGATCTCTCTATTCACCACCGGGCAGACTCACCCTGGCTCCTGGAATTCCCCAGCCCTCTCAGCTACTGTCAATCACAAGCCAAACAGGCAATTCACATCATACAGCACACAGACATGCCAACTTCTAGAAGTGGCACTTCTCCTATAGTTATAATAAATCCGCGCACATCATTGCGCAGCATTTATACTTACGAGTTCGCACATACTAAACTTGACCCTGCACTCCCCTCACATGAGGAACTACCATGGACACACATATCCCCCATGCATTTCTATGGGAGGGCAGGCCTATCTCACCACATGCACTCAGAGAGCACATGCACTTTACACTGGGCCACAGTGGTAAAGTGCGCAGAGGCCAAAAATCACTACCAATATGTCAGAGCTTAAGGCAAAAAGTTCAGGGGTGAACCTGCCAGAAGGGCCAAGTCCAACAGGGGAAAACAGCATATAAAAGTGCAAAGCACTAATTGAGGTAATCTGGTCGTGCCGGAACGGGACAAAGTCAAGAGTTGGGGCTGACGATTATGGAGCGTGGGTTTGATATAGGAGCGACGCAAGGCCCGTTGAACAAAAGCTCCTGGTTTTGCATCAACAAAGATGATGGATGCGGCTGAGTGATGCGTCAGTGATCCTCACACAGTTGGGGTGATGCATAGAATTTTCCCACGCAACAGCAGCAGACAGTTGCGTGAGTGATTCGCCAGTTCTGAGGAGCAGCAGTTCCGAATGGAATCTGCAAAGTTTCTTCATGCTGTTGAGGTAATGCTTGGATCCTCTCCATGCAGTGGCAGAGTTGCATTGGTTCTGAAATCGATGTGCTGGTTCAGAGTGCGCTGATCCTGTTCCCACAACAGCTGCAAAGCATTGATTCTGCTCTCGCAGCAGAGAATGTGCCAGTACCGCTGGAGCAAAAACGAAGATGGACATGTTCCGACCCAGGCAAAGGTTAAGATGTGCCGGTTCCGATGACGATGCTTTGTTCTGGTTGTAGCAGCAGTTTCTACCCACTTCCAATGGCCCAGGACTTGTTTGTCACCACTTGGCAGGACAAGACTTGCAGTATAGGTGTTAGTGCTGTAGCAAGATGAGTAGAAGTCTTTGATGTCCTTGAGACTTAGAACAGGAGGCAAGCCAGCAAGCCTTTGGAATCACTTAGCTCTGGGATTTATACATGCAGGGCAGCAAGCAGCACAGCTAAGTAGTCCAGCGGAGTGGCAGTCCTTTCAACAGCACAGCAGTTCTTCTTCCTGATCGAATGTTCACTGTTTCAGAAGTCTTCTGAGTTTGAGGTTTCACAGCCCCATTATTTATACCCAGTTGAGTCTTTGCAGTAAGGGAAACTTCAAAGAGATGCCTTGCAGTGCACAGAGTCCTTGCCCTTCCTGCCTTGGCTCCAGACTCACTATACAAGGGCATACAGCCCTTTATGTGGGATCAGGACACAGCTAAATTCAGGTAAAAGTGTGAGCTCCTCTCTTCCATCCTATCCAGGGTGGGCCATCAGGATGTGGTTGACCCAGCAGTCACACCTAAGTTCCCTTTGTCTGAGGCTGTCTAGAGAAAATGCACAAAGCCAGTTGTCACCTACCCCAGACGTGTATTCAAAGACAGGCAGAAGTCACTAAATGGTTACAATAAGACCACTTTCTAAAAGTGGCCTTTTCAGAATTGCAATTTAAAATCAGTTGTTATTCCACAGACACCAAATGTTGGGGTTCCATCTCTTCTCAGTTGGAAAAGACATTTTTAAAATGAAATAAGGCAATTCCAATGTTATCCTACAGGAGCTGTATGCCTTGCAGTAGTAAATAAATCATTTTAGTCTTTTAAACTATCAGGGCATGAAAAACTAAAAAGTACTTGTCCTACATTTTAAATATGCTGCACCCTCCCACGGGCTTTCCAGGGCCTACCTTAGAGTTGACTTATATATATTAAATAGGAAGGTTTGGGCCTGACAAGAGGGTTAACTTGCCAGGTTAGCATGGCAGTTAAAAACCAGCTCTGCAGTGCAGGCTGAGACATGTTTGAAGGGCTACTTAAGTGAGTCACACAATCAGTGCTGCAGGCCCACTAGTAGCATTTAATGTAAAGGTCCTGCACCCATGTAGTGTAATTTATGAGTGATTATAACTAAATTAAATATGACAATTGTGGATAAGCTAATGATTCCTTGTTTTAAGTATAGAGCATATGCACTTTAGCACTGGTTAGCAGGGGTAAAGTGCCCAGATTCCTGAATCCAGAAAAAACAAAGTCAGCAAAAAAGTAAACACATGAGGTCTGAAGGCAAAAACTACGGTGAAACCACACCAATGATGCCAAATGTAACAGCAGGTCTCTCTCAGGACAAGAAAATATTTGAGCAAAGAGTAGATAAAAAGCTTGGAAATTAGTTCAAACGGTATGAATGAATTTTGTTCACAACCGATCAGGGCGATGTACGTGCAATCATGAATATTTGATTGGGTCTTCAAAAAAGTTTGATACTATATGCAGAGGCAAGTCAGTAATTTGTCCAAAAACTGCTTTCATAAAGTGCCAATTTGTGAGCGTCTGGACGCATCATGCAGTATCTCAGTCTGATCTCCCTGTATCTTATTTTCTCCATGCCCAAATATTTTCTCAAATATATGTTCTGGAAATACATTTCTTAAGTATTGTATAATTGTTTATGCATTTTACTGAAATTATACCTATCTGGACATGGGTGTATGCTTATATCATTGTACTTCTCGCACTAATGTAGCTAAGTCCCTGAGCACAGACCTCTGAGTTTCTCATTTCTTTTTGTCTCTTCTCCATATCTCAAGCCCTCTCTCCTTTCTACAGTCCACCCTATACTTCCTATTCCCTTCCACTGTGCATCTCTCTCTTACTTGTCATCTCTTTTCTTTCTCCATGTGTTTTCTTGCTTCTCTGTATGCTGTTTTTCGTTCCTTCTACTCTGTCTCCCAAACTCCTCCATGCTTTTTTCTCCTTGAGTTACTATCACCCTCCTACACTTCCAAAGTGTCTTTCTCCCCATCCTTTTATCTACCTGCCTTCTACATATTCGGTTACTCCTTCATATTTCACAGCTTTATATTTGCCTTATTTCCATTTCTCCATCTCTTTCCTGCTGTTGACTCTGACACCAGTATGTGTCTATGTGACCTATATCTGCAATTAAGTAATGGTTTAGTCATTAGTTGGCAAGTAAACAATGAATTCTGTGAATTATGTGCATAAAAGGTAAATTCTTTTCTGAAACAAGAAAGATCCTCTATAAATGTACCAGGCCTTGGACAATTGTCTAAATAATTTTTCAGAAACGTAAAACATTATTAAAAACTCATTATTTTTTAAATTTACCACTAGGCACACTCCTCCTTATATTGGGCCCTAAACTTACTACCATTTTGGTATTCACAGAAGGCACTTAGTTATTTCGGTATTCACAGAAGTTAGGAGTCCTAACTTTAGGACTCCTAAATGCCTTCTGTGAATACCGAAAGTCTTAAAATTAGGATTTTTCTCAATTTAGTAGTAGTGGAGTTAGGACTCCTAACTTTAGGACTCCTAAATGCCTTCTGTGAATACCGAAAGCCTTAAAATTAGGATTTTTCTCAGTTTAATAGTAGTTAAGTTAGGAGTCCTCATTTTAGGACTCCTAAACTGAGAAAAATCATAATTTTAAGACTTTCGGTATTCACAGAAGTCATTTAGGAGTTCTAAAGTTAGGACTCCTAACTTCTGTGCATACCGAAGTGAGTAAGTGTGTTCTGTGAATACCAAAATTAGTAAGTGCCTTCTGTGAATACGAAAATGGTAGTATATTTAAAATGTTGTCTTAAGTTAGTTCTGTGAATCGGGCCCTATATCAATTCCCTACTCCTGATTTGATGGCTTTCCTCTCTATTTTTGTGTTTTTCCTGTTCCATTTAGGTTTCACACTGCTTTTTGATTGTTTGAATATATCCTTCCAATGTTGATGTCAAGGAACAATTATGCTTTTGCTTGTTTCTGTGCCATTTGATTTCTACCACTCAGGGTGAGTGTATGTTTTGATCCTTCCTCTCTCTTTTTCCCTCTGCTGTGCTTTATCTTGTGCTAACTGTCATTCCCTCTCTTTCTTCTCTCTCTCTCTCTCTTTCTCTGTTTCAATCACCTCCTCACTCATCTTCAATTTCTCTGCCAAACTGCCTCCATATTACCTCTCTCACCGTTTGCCACTAAATCAGAGCACTGCTTCAGTCTGGTGTCTCTCTTTCTGTCACCTACCACTCCTCTCTCCCGTCTCTCACCTACTGCCCTGACTGCTGCTATTGGTGTTGTGTATGCCTGTAGAATTGCACCAGCTTGGTAAAGATAATAGTGGTGGCCATTTGCAGTGTTTGAACTTTGTTTGCCTGACTGTCACGTCGCCTTTCTACTTTGTGGTAATGTCTTTATGGTCACTGCATGACAGAAGGCATGTAGCAGACAGGCTAGCAGAGCGACACATTAGAGTTTGAGCTGCGTAGGTGAAAGGATGCCTTAATCGGTGCTGCCGTAAACTTACCTGTTTGTTTGCAGATGTCCTTTGCCAATAATTGTGATTCACTTTTACAAGGCAATAGCAGTGAAGTATACAAAATACCATTCTGCCAGCTACAAATGATATTTGCCATATTTCAATCATCTTCTCTGTTCAAGCAGCCAAATAACGGAATTCACTACCCCCAAACATAGGAGCCACGGATAACTACCTTATCTTCAGGAGACAACTCAAGAGTTGGCTCTTTTCTACATGACCACAACACTCAGACACAAATGTACAGGATATGCCTGTGCATGAAAATACGTATACTTTTATTATATGTATATATTTAGATATGTGCACTTTTGTCTACAAACATATATAATAATTATGGTTTAAAATAAATATATAATAATAAAATTATTATTTTTATGCTTAACATGTATATAGGTGATCCAGCACTCAGAAACGTATAATTTTCCAAAGACAGGACCCAATTTCCATTACCCAAACAAGCTGCTTTGCGCTGGGATTAGTGTGATTCTAAAAACTATACCAATTTACCAATCTCCATTATTATGGTCTTCCTAATTTAGAAAATATTGTGATGCAATCTTTATATTGTTGATCATGTAGATAAATCAATACTCATGAATAACAACACTCTAATAAAGACAGACTCATTTGTATATTTATAATATTTATCTAAATATTGTAAAGTAATGCTCATTAAGTACTATAATACAGCACCAATCATAGATTGTCACAAAGAAAACAACAACAGAAGAGAAAATGACAAATTCATAATCAATGACAATGTATTAAGGAGTGGATAGGAGAAGAGACTAAAGATTCAGAGACAAAATACATTTGCAAAAGGATGACTGCCACAAAAAGACCAGCGGAAAGAGATTTCGTAATCCCTATGGCAGTGCCAGCAAGGCACCGCCGCAATGCTGCCCTGTGTCCTGGTTTCGCAAGATGCGCAAAATAAGACCACCTTGCGGAACCATTGCCACGGACACTGGGATTCCCACCGCCATCCTAATTTGGCGGTGGGAATTTCCTCTGTGATGGTGGAAGGACCACCACCACTGGCCCGGCGGTGGTGGTCCTTCCGCCATCATAATGAGCCCCTTAGTCAGGAAACATAGGAAGAACAGCAAACCGACAAAATGCGAAGATCTCACCCCAACAGTCAGCACAGATGTCTGTCCAAAACCCCTCCCTCCAGGCACCTCAATTATACACTAAAACCCAAAAGACCAATCCACAGAAGTATCTAACATAGGTCAGGCTTCACATTTGATTGGTTAAGGAAGGGGGTGTACTGTCACACCACTCTCTACGCACACATAGGTTTTAAAGACTTCTTTGTTTTAGTCATCCATATGACATCAACTTTTCTGCCTAGGAAATAAAGTTCAAGTCTATATCATTTGTTTTCTCTTCTCCGGCAGTTATCTATTACTTTGTATAACTTTTCCGATGAGTGCTTCTCTGCAGAGGAAGCTTCCCTCCACGTTCATAACATAGTTCTTTTCATTCGGATCTTAGCAGGCACTCAGGATTCGAAGGACAAAGTCAGGTTCCTCATTCCCTCTTGCTCACATTTTCACATTTTCTAGGATTTAATTTTCAACGCAGCTGACTTTAACCCTTTATCTGTCATGCAGAACGAAACCCATGCTTGTTTCTACCATGAACAAAACGCAAACATTTATTTTTCATTTGAAATGCATTTCTCTGCACACCAACCCAAATGCTGCATTTATCCCTGCACAGCCCATATTAACGTTTGCATTAACAGATGTCATTAATAACGTGCACTAAAGCAGCATTAGTCATTTATTTTTTATTATTCAAAAGCATTTTTACGGCCTACTTCAGTAGTTTAGTTTGCGCTTGCGCAGAAGCATTTTCCCATGTTAAGCATTTCTCGTTTATTTTTCACTGCACAAGGTTAGTAAATGTTACTGAGGGTTCAATCCGAGCAGGTTTTATTTTACGTTAAAACCCTGCTCCATCAATCCCCCGTTTGATGGCGTTTTAAGCCATCACCAAAATACCCACCAATACAGATTGTTATTCTTTAGAAGGTAGATGTTCTCTCACATTTAATTATTATCCCATCTAAATCCTTCATGACTACATAATAATTCCCTTTTATATCTTCTAATTTTATTTCTTCTCTCTTTCTTTTCCTTGTTCTACGTTTATTATCTGACATATCTCTTTTGCATCTACAACATTTATAGATCAGAAAAATCATTAGTTTTGCTATAGCCACTGCAACAATAGGTGTTAGTATTTTTCCTAAAACACTGTTTCCAATGGTAGAAAACCAATTACCCACTGAGGAAAACCTCTTATCAAGTTTCTCCCAAACACTGTCAACATTCAATTCAGACAAATCTTGACAAAGATCTGTAATATTAGTAATATACCCCTCAAGACTTTTACTCTTATCAGGAATAAAAGTACAACTTTGTTGTATTTTCAACATATTGCAGACTCCACCCTTTTTAGCCAAAATTACATCAAGGGCAAGTCGATTTTACAAAACCATAGACCTAAATGCAACCATTTCAGTATCAACCATTAGAATCTTCCAGCAGTGTCTGTTAATAAACGATCAACAACTGTGGACAATTTTCTAATTCTGTGTGACTTTAGAATAACACCTAATAAAGGTATCAGTGCTCCAAAAATATCCCCTACTATTTCTGAAAAACTCGCTCTCTTATTTTGTATTAGTCAATTCTTTACTTTATTTATTCTATGATTGTTATCCACGTGGTATATCTTCGGAAAGACTATACCAAGATAACAACATCTATACCAATGTGCAGGCAACCTATAATAGGCATTCTCACCACACATATAATAAATTCCTGGAAAAACAGGATCAGTTACTCCTTTTATTCCCCATCCTCCCGTGATTAGAAAGGTTTGATCAGATTCACTAGAATCAATCAAATAATTATTATCAGTGTTTAGTCTAAGCAAGCAAAGCTTCCCTCTATGATACCAATCTAGAGACATTGCAGCGTAAGTCTCACCTATCTTGTAATCTCCTTCTCTGAAAGCCCATGGAGGTAAATGAGACTTTTGCTCTGCAGCTTTTCTTTGAAACTTCTGTTTTCTATCTTCTACCATGTAAATAAATTCAATCACTTCAAAACGTTAGCGACATGTAAGATTGTGTCTATGTGCATATACTGTGTCCAGTGTCTGTGTAGTATGAACAAATTCTCCCATGTATTCTCCATTTATAGCACTATTTATCTTATTCATGTTCTTTCTAATAGGAACTTCAGAAAACACTAAATCCATATTCGAATAGAAATATTGCAATATAACTGTCTCGTAAAAGAGACTTGTTAGTAAACTATGAGACACTCCATATGTTAAAGGTAGGTGATGGTAAGTCAACCTCTCTGAAACAGATGACGGTAATTGCATGCACACATAACAATCTCTCGAAACCTTTGTGTCCACATACTCATACAATAATTTTGTGAATACATTTAACAAAAAATCATTAATTGATTTATCATGATGATAGATACTGTCATCTTCCATCACTATATTAGTATTTGGAACTTTTTATGATTTTTAGTATCTACTTTTTTACTCATCTTGCCATTAGTATTAGTGTTATTCTGATGATTAGTTACCATTAAGACAGGCACGATAACAATCAGTATTAGCCATAACACCATTAGTAGTAGAATACTAAATAAGCAAGCCTTAATACATCTAGATTTAAAGCTACGATTTTGATGTCCAGTCTCTGCTTTTTCTGCCATTTCTAATCCAAATTGTATAATAAATCTAACAATTTTTTAAAAAAAACTTAAAAACTCAGAAAAACTAAGAAAACAAAACTCAAATATCAAACTCAAAAATCAAATCTATAAAAATCTAAAGTCTAACAATCTTCAAAATCTATCCAAAGTAGTGTATCCTCACACTGTATGACTTTATGGCGTTCTTCTTTACCCCCTCTTTTTCTTTTATATATATTTTTTATTTGGTCTTATCGTTCTTCAGATTTCTTCTTCAATCTTTTCAATCAATTTTCAATTTTCTACTTTCTTTGTACCTTAATTTTATACAGTTATTTTAAGGTGGTTCAAAACTGTCTCCTTCACTTTGCTTTGTACCAACATGTTGTTTGATCTGATTTGAATCTTCAACTTCTTCTAGCACTAAATATATGCTCCTTCCGGAGCTGTGCACTTTTGATTTGGAACCTTTATTCTTTTTGTCTTTCTAACACTTTCTTCTTCTGATTCACTTTGTTCAACCTGATCTGATACTTCTGTAATTGTCTCTGGTTATTACTGTTTGAGTGTAATCCAGTCTTTTCACTCCTGTTGGCCACACATCACCTTTTCTTGCTCTTTTAGCCTGTACTGCTTCTTCTGCTCCGTTGCCAAGATCGGAAGTTCTCTTACTCAATTCTTTTTCTTGTTGTCGTACTTGCTCTTGATTTCCTTTCAACACTTCTCCATTGTCACTTTCAACAGCAGTCTTACGAGACCCAGTAGCTGGTGCCCACTTTATTCGACTTTTCTCCTGTACAAGCACATGTTCCACACTTTCAGAATCTGCAGCTTCAGACTCGGTGGCTTCATGTTCTACAGCTTCTGGCTCTTCTTGTCTCCAGTCGTTGTTCTTCTTGTCTTTCAAGTGGACTTGGGACTCTTCTTGTATGACTTGCGTGTATCCAATTCGGCAAGCCACCACACTTTACTGCTGTCGTCGTTACCAGTATGATCTGATAAGGCCGTACCATTTAGGTTCCAAACTCAACTTTCTCACATGTTTCTTCACCAGGATACACTCCCCTGGACTTAAATCATGTGCTTTCTCCTGCTGTGTTATTTTAATATCAGTAATATTCATTAGTTGATTTGCTGGTACAATCAGCTGTCTCATTGCTCTCCCCATGATCACTTTGTTATGTTATGTTATAACATTTTTAAAGCGCAAACTGCTATCCAAAGGTGTACTGGCACTAACTACAAAACCTCCCAAAGAGACTCACATATGAGGTCACGGATAAAACGCCAAATACCAGGTTTGTAAGGCTTTCCTGAATGCCAGTAGATCCGTACTATTTCTAAGCTGGAATGGGAGGGCGTTCCAAGCTTTGGCTGCCCCTACCAAAAAACTCCTACCTCCCCAGCTGGCTTTTTTAGAGATAGGGACTGTTACCAATTTTGATCCCAGAGAGTGAAGTGGTGTATTGGGGACATACCACTGAAACTGCTGCTTCAGATGCTCTGGATTGGTCCTGTGAAGAGCTTTATAAACAGTACAGAGTGATTTAAACTGCACCCGTTTCTTAATAGGTTACCAGTGAAATCTTCTGATATCACCGGAGACAGAGGCAAATTTAGCCGTCCCTGTGAGCAGTCTAGTGGCTGAGTTCTGTAGAAGTTGAGTCTATGCAGCAATCGCTCCTGAATGTTAAGGTAGAGGCTGTTACAATAATACAGCCTCATCATAGTTAATGCAGTCACTACTGTAAATTGATTTTCCTTAGGTAGAAACTGTTTAATTTTCTTGCATGTTCTAAGAGCAAATGTGGTAGCCGAGACAACTGAATTAACTTGGTCCTCAAAATTGAGTTTATTATCAATCAGGACTCCCAAGTTTTTTACTTTCCTAGTGGGAATCGGAAGTACACTTTATGTGGGGATAATCCAGTCTTTTTTTATCAGGAATGAGTCTTAAACTCATCAATACGAGGAGTAAAGCATCTGGGCATTTCAGAGTTGTGGATGCACACACCTCAGGCAGTCTACATTTAATAGTGCCATTATTTGCTCGACCACACCTGAGGCTTATGGTCGATAGGCACAATGCAGCTTTTGCTCATTTTGTAATGCTGCACAAATCATCCAAATTATTTCATTATTAAAATGAGTACCTCTATCTGTTTCTACAGAGACTGGAAATCCGAATCTAGGAATGATCTCTCTCAAAAGCAGTTTAGCAACTGTTAAACTATCACTCCTTCTTGTTGGATATGCTTGTACCCAACGAGAAAACAGTTAAACAACAAATATCACATATTTTAGTACATTACAAGGAGGGAGCTCGATGCAATTGGCTTGCAACCTTGTGAAAGGTCCAGCCTCCTTTCCAATTCAGCCCCAACTAACAACTGTTTTCCTCCCTGGATTCTGGAATCTGCTGCTGGCATGTTACACATCTTTGGCACAGACTCTCTGCAATGACCCAAAACTTGGAGTTATACCATGACTGTTTGAAGAGTCTAATCATAGCATCTCTCCCTACATGTTTAATTCCGTGGTAAACCCTGGCCATCTGCGACAGTAAGCAATCTGGCATCACTACTCTGTCATCTCTATACACCCATATTTCATCTTCAGGTCTCATTTTACAACCTGATTTGATCCAAAGTTCTTTCTCTTTCTCACTAGCTTCTTCCTGCAACTGTCTAACTTCATCACATGTTTTACTGAAGAGAACATCAAATGACAATCTGTATTTTTGTTTTCTGATCCTTTGTTAATTGAAACAGTTTTGTTCACAGAAACGAGCCACTTGGTGAGCGTATATGTTTCCACTATTCACATAATCATTTCCTGATCTATGTGCTGGACATTTGACCACTGCAATCTCTTTCGGCAATTGTGAAATGCATTAAACAAATCCTTTACATCTTTACTATTTCGTATTGGTGATCCTGAAGAAGTCAGAAATCCCAGTTGCATTCTCAATTGACCAAAATCATGCACCACCCCAAAACCCTATTGACTATCCGTAAATATGGTTATTCTCAAATTTTTGCCAACTATACAGGCCCAGGTCAAAGTGACCAATTCAGAAATTTGGGCGAAATGTATCCCTCTTACACAAGATGCTTCAAGAACCATTGCCACTGTACATACAGCATATGCATCAGCAGAACACCTCTTTCGTCCCTCAAACAGGAACCATCCACAAACATAACACAATCTGACTCTGACAGAGGTACATCTTTTATATCAGGTCTTGATTTTGTGCACAACTCTGTCACATCGAAACAATCATGATCTGCTACTTCTTTCACTTCATCACAAATTGAACTCGGCAACAATGTCACTGGGTTCAGTGTAGTACATCTTGTTAAAGTCACACTTTCAGCACCCAGGATCACTCTTTCATATCTGTTAGAATCCGGGTTCTCTGGTTGGCACAGGTAGGTACTTGTGACCAGCAGGGAAACTTTCCTCAAGTCAGGGTAAGGGGTTACACTACTAAAACAACCTCTTGCTCACCCTCTAGGTAGCTTGGCGCGAGCAGACAAGGCTTATCTCAGAGCGTTATAGGTTAAGCATTTGTGAACACATACAGTAACCAAGTGACAACACTACAAATGGACACCACACAGGTATTTATATTAAAAATAAGGATTCTTTATATAAGATTATCACAAGACCATTAAACGATTAAAAATACACAATACGGTTGCATAGTTAGTAGAAGATTGCTTAGTTTCTCTTAAGTTCTTAAATGCGACACTTTAAGTCAATGTACCTTAGATGTGACACGCAGGGCAACAAAAGTGTTGCAGCGATGCAGTTGCGTTGAAGTTCTTGGTGCAAATGAAATAAAGACGGGCTCTTCCAGATGCGTTACGCTTCTCCGATGTTGCGAGAAGGCTCGACTCGATGCGTCAGCTACAGCGGCGTCACCTTTGGCGAGATGCCACGACAGCGGCCTTGGCAGCGGCACTCTTCTCCGACATTGCGAGACGCTTCCGCTCGATGCGATGCTGCAGCGGCGACACCCCTTCTGCGAGATGCGACCACAGCGGCTCTGACGGCGGCACGCTTCTCCGTGGATGCGAGGCGCTTTTCTGGATTCGGTGCAATGCGACAACTATGATGGCTGCGATGGCGACACGCTTCCTCCTCGATGCGAGACTCTTCTCTCGATGCGGTGCAATGCGACAGCTACGATGGCTGCAATGGCAACACGCTTCTTCGGCGTTGTGAGACACTTTCGGAATGATGCGAGGCGCTTCCCCTCGATGCGATGCTGCAGCGGCGACAGCCTTTGCGAGATGCGACGACAGCGGCTCCGACAGCGGCACGCTTCTCTTCCTTGCGTCGCGCTTCCAGCTCCTTGCGACACGCAGTCCCTCAGAAGGCCCAACAACAACAGCAGGCACTTCCAAAAAGACTCTGGGGAGCTGGGGGTGAAGTCCACTGGTCCTGGGACTTCGTTCAGGGGGCAACCTCAGTTCAAGCCCTTGGAGATCTTTTCAAAGCACAAGTCAAAGTCTTTAGTAGTCTTTCTCCTCTCCTTCAGCAGCAAGGCAACCACTGCAGGCCAATCCCCCATGTCAGGGACAGTTACTCCTCCTACAGCTTTCCTAGTTCCTTCTCCTTTGGCAGAGGTTCTTCTTGTTTCAGCAGGATCTAATTTCTTGGGAGCAGGGTCCCAATACTTATACCCCTAATTCCTTTGTTCCTCTGGGGTTGAGGGGCCTTTGCCCAGTCCAAACTAGTTCTTGAGCACTCTGTTGACATGACTCTGCCTTTCTATTCAGGGTGCAGGGCAGGGACATCAGCCGCTCCGCAGGAGGTGGAGCCAGCATTGTGGTAGCAGAGCACAACCCTATTCAGAGCCCAGGTGTACTCCTCCCACCCATCTGACTGCCAATCTTCCTATTCACCACCAAGCTACCTAGCCCTGCCCCTCTGGGTTTCCCCAGCCCTGTCACTCATACAACCAGACAGGCAGATACACATCATAGCAGAGGCGGGTTGAAATGGTCAAGCAAGCAAATACCAACTTTCTAAAAGTGGTATTTGCAAACACAGAATATTAAAATAAACTTTACTAAAAGATGGATTTTATTATTCTGAGTTCAGGCATACTAAACTCGAATTTCTACCATGTTCCCTGGGTCTGTTAGGATCATAGGATGTAACAATTCTAACAGCCCATTCTGGCCTATGGAGAACAGGTAACCTTACAATAGTGAAAAACGAAAACGGCTGTAATTCACTATTAGGACATGCCACACACATCAGGGCTTGTTCTACCTTATGCTTACAATGCACCCTGCCCTTGGGCCTACCATAGGGGTGACTGATATGAAGTTAAGGGAAGGTTTAGGGACCGGCAAGTGGGTGCACTTACCCCGTCAGCATGACAGTACCATACTGCACGCAGGCTCTGCAATGGCAGACCTTAGATACATTTTACCAGGCCGCTTCTGTGGGTGGCACAACCCGTGCTGCAAGCCCACCAGCAGCATTTGTATTTACAAGCCCTGGGCACTCCTGGTGCACTTTACTGGTGTCTGACAGTAAACCAAATAAGCCAATCATGGAATCCAACCAACATATACATTTTAAATAGGGAGCACTTGCACTGTGGCACTGGTTGGCAGTGGCACAGTGCTCTAGGCAGCTAACACCAGCAAAACACATGAGGCACAGCGACAAAAAAGTGGAAGGGAGACTCACGCCAAGGTGCCAGGTCTAACACGTGTCCCCTCCAGCTGAAAAGTGGGAAGAACTACCCTAACCCAGGGAGTTCCTCTTCACTAAGGCGGAAAAATCTGGACAGACCATCAGCATTGGCGTGACCTGTACCAGGGCGATATTCCACCGTGAAATCCATACCCTGTACGGAAATGGACCACCTCAATAGCTTTGGATTCTCACCCCTCATATGCATCAACCATCTGAGGGGCCTGTGGTCTGTCTGAACCCGGAAGTGAGACCCAAACAGGTATGGTCTTAGCTTCTTCAGCGCCCAGACCACAGCAAATGCCTCACGCTCAATAGCACTCCATCTCTGTTCCCGTGGAAGTAACCACCTGCTAATAAAGGCTACAGGTTGATCTAGGCCCTCTTCATTGACCTGTGAAAGAACAGCCCCCACACCATGCTCTGAAGCGTCTGTCTGAATGATAAACTCTTTGGAGAAGTTGGGAGCCAAAAGCACGGGCGCTGTGCACATAGCAGCTTTCAGGGCCTCAAAAGATTTCTGACAGGTGTCAGTCCAGATCACCTTCCTGGGCTGCCTCCTTGAAGTCAGCGCTGTCAAGGGGGCAACCATGTTGCCATACCCCTTGACAAACCTCCTGTAGTACCCGGTGAGACCTAGGAAGGCTCTCACCTCTGTCTGGGTTTTGGGCGACTCCCAATTCAGGATGGTTTCTATCTTGGGTTGAAGGGGTGCCACCTGGCCACTCCCAAATTGGTGCCCCAAGTACACCACTGAACCCTGCCCGATCTGGCACTTACTCGCCTTGATCGTGAGGCCTGCCCTCCGCAGCGCCATCAACACTTCCCAGAGGTGGCGCAGGCGTTCCTCCCACGTGGAGCTGAACACTGCGATGTCATCCAGGTATGCGGAACTGAACGAATCCAGCCCAACCAACACCTGATTGACCAACCTCTGGAAGGTAGCAGGGGCATTTTTCATCCCAAAGGGCATAACCCAGAACTGGTAATGATCATTAGGGGTGGAAAATGCTGACATCTCTTTGGCCCGATCGGTCAAGGCGATCTGCCAATACCCAGACGTTAGATCAAATGTGCTGAGGTAGTGGGCAGCCCCTAGCCGATCTATGAGCTCATCAGCTCTGGGGATGGGGTGTGCGTCAGTCCTGGTGACCGAATTGAGTCCTCTGTAGTCCACACAGAACCGGAGTTCGGGTGTGGCTCCCGGCGCTGCAGCCTTTGGGACCAAGACCACTGGGCTGACCCAAGGACTGCTTGAGGACTCAATTACCCCAAGGGCAAACATCTTGGAGACCTCCTCCTTGATGCAGGCCCTTACCCTGTCAGTCACCCTGTAGGCCTTGTTCCTCACAGGTGTACTATCCCCAGTGTCCACATCATGGACGCACCAATCAGTGACACCGGGAACCAGGGAAAACAGGTCAGAAAATTATCCCCGCAGCTGGCGACAATCATTCAGTTGCTCAGGGGTCAGGGTGGAAGAGAGGATGACACCATCCACTGACCCATCTTGCTCCTTGACTGACAGGAGGTCAGGAAGAGGCTCGGTCTCCTCCTCCATACCAGCATCTGTTGCCAAGAGCATGCCCACTTGGGACCTCTCCAAGTGGGGCTTGAGGCGGTTGACATGTAGGACCCTTAAGGGGTTCCTAGGAGACTTCAGGTCCACCAAATAGGTAACCGGACTCTTGCGCTCCGCCACCTCAAAGGGACCGGTCCACTTATCCTGGAGCGCACAGGGCTCCACTGGGGCCAAGACCCATACCTTCTGTCCAGGCTGAAGCTCTACCAGAGTGGCATTCTGGTCATACCACCGCTTCATCTCCTCCTGGCTGGCTTCCAGGTTTGCCTCAGCAAGTTCCCTGAAACGCCTAGTCTGGTATCTGAAGGCCAGCATGTAGCTATATACATTCTGGGGAGGTTTCCTGGGAGATTGCTCCAAGCCTTCCTTGACCAGACTTAGAGGTCCTCTCACTGGGTGTCCGTACAACAGCTCAAAGGGACTGAACCCTAGAGACTTCTGTGACACCTCTCTGTAAGCAAAGAGGAGGCATGGTAAGAGGATGTCCCACTTACGCCTCATGGGTCCTTCCAGGCCCATTATTATGCCTTTGAGGGTTCGGTGGAATCTCTCAACCAACCCGTTTCCTTGGGGGTGGTAAGGTGTGGTGAACTTGTAGGTTACACCACACTCTTGCCAAAGGGATTTCAAATATTTAGATATGAAATTGGTACCTCGGTCAGACACCACCTCTAGAGGGAATCCCACTCGGGAGAAAATTCCCATAAGCGCACGTCCCACCACGGGGGCCGTCACTGTCCTCAGAGGGATGGCTTCCGGGTACCGGGTGGCATGGTCCACCAGGACCAGGATGAACCTATTGCCCATCGCGGTCCTGGGGTCCAGTGGCCCTACAATGTCAATCCCCACTCGCTGGAATGGGGTACCGACCACAGGGAATGGTTGGAGTGGAGCCTTCTGCTTCCTTCCACTCTTCCCACTTACCTGGCAAGTTTGGCATGTTCTGCAGTGAGTATCTGAACTACTGCGCGTTTGGGGCCAAAAGAAGTGGGTGACAAGCCTTTCAAAGGTCTTGTCCTGCCCCAAATGTCCTGCTAAGGGTACATCGTGAGCCAGCCCCAGTAGGAAGGCTCTGATGCGCTGGGGTACCACCAGCACACGGGCTGACCCAGGCTCAGCAACCTTAGGCTCAGAATACAGGAGGTCGTTCTCCCAGTAAATGAAATGTGTTCCGGACTGATCACCGTTGGCCTGGTCTGCAGCCTGCTGCCGCATACCCACAAGAGAAGGGCATTCTTTCTGCTCCCTGCAGAAATCTTCCCTGGAGGGTCCTCCTTCTTGCTGCCAATGGGTCAGCTCAGGCAGGTCCCCCAGTTCAGCTATCTGTTCCCCTGTAGGTTCCAGGGCATCCCCCTCCCCTCAAGGTCTGCTCCCTCCTGGACCGTGGGAACTTCAGGGGCCGGCTTCCCGTGCCTCCTGCTCCTTCTCTTTAAGGCCGGTCCCTTGGCCTCCCTCTCAGGCTCCAGGACCTCTTGAGTACCTCTACTGGCTGCCATGGACCGTGTGGTGACTCACGCCCAATCCAGCATACCCAACATCTCCAGGTGAGCACTCCGCTCCACCTTAGCCCAAGGTGAGCTCTCCAAGTCGTTCCCTAACAGACAGTCTACAGGCATGGCGGTCCTCACAGCTACCTGAAGAGTACCAGAGACACCCCCCCACTGAAAGGGAACCTGAGCCACTGGGCAGTGACTCTCGGTGTTGTCGGCGGCAACAACCGGATAGAATGCTCCTGGGACAACCTGCTCCAGAGACACCAGGTGGCGCTTGACAGCCGTCACACTGGCTCCTGTGTCTCTGAGAGCTTCAACCCTATGGTCATTTATGGTCACCCACTGCCTGTATTTTTTAGTGTTCTCAGGCAGGCGGGTTTGGGGGACCACTTCACAGTCTCCTAATGAGACCAGGGACATCTCTGTGGGACCCCACCCACCTTGGACACCCATCTCCTCCCCCAGGGCTACACTAGTCACCTTCCGGGATGGAGCACCAGTGGGTGCTGGTTTACCAAACAATGGACACATCACATCAGAGGCAAAATGCCCCATGTTACCACACTTGTAACATCTGATGGGCCCCTTCTGAACAGGTGTACCTGTCGGGCCCCTGTCAGTTTCTGTGGTGGGGGAGGCTGAGAACCTTTCCCTTGGTTCCCTTGGGGATCACTTTGGGGCCTCTTCTGGAACTCCCTCTGTTTACCCTTGTCCCCCCCACTCTTCTGCTGGGGACCCTGCCCACCTTTGGCGGAATTTCCCACTTGACCCTTGTGGACCCTGGTACTGACCCAGCATTCCGCCTCCTCAGCAAGCTTCCTAGGGTTAGTCAGCCTAGTATCAATCAGGTGCTGGCGTAGCTCAGGAAAACAATTACTAGACAAGTGCTCCCACGCCATTAAATCAAGAAGCCCTTGAAAATCATTAACTTTGCTACCCTTCACCCAACCATCCAGTGCTCTGAAAAAAAAGTCACATATTCAATATACGTACTGTTTGGAATCTTGGTGCAACCCCTGAACCTTTGCCTATACAACTCAGGGGTCAACCCATACCTAGACATCAAAGCAGCCTTCATATGGGGATAGGAATTATAATCATCTGAAGGCAAATCCAGCAGTGTATCCCGCCCCTCACTAAGGAACCGTCCCCACAACCCCGCTCCCCAATCTTTCTCAGGGACCCGGTGGGAAGACATGGCTACCTCATAGGCCTTCAACCACTGCCCTATGTCATCATTTAAAAAAAATTCCTTTACTACATCCTTGGGTATGTACACCCTTGACTCTGTCTGCACTGACGGTGTGCTGCCACCAGAGGGAGCCTTTTCTAGACTCTGAGCTTTCAGCTCTATCTCCCTCAAAACCTTTTCATGTTCATATTGTAGCTTCTTTTCTTCCAGGGCTAACTTTCTACTCCGCATTTCCAATTCTAACTGCCCACTTAGCTTGAGCTTGGCCAGCTCCAATTCATGCATCCTACACTCTTTTCTATCTGCCAGCTCCTCTGGAGATAGACTGTGGTTAGAAACACTGCTACCAGCAGGGGAAGGGGTTCTCCTTCCACCTAGACCTCCTGGCCCATCTAACTGCCCATCTTCATTATCATCATCCATGGCATTCCTTGCTTCTACCCAGGCCCTCAGCGCCTTGTAGAACTCTGGCTTTCTTTTACATCCAGTAGTAGAAACCTTGAATCTCCTGCAGAAGGACTTTAGCTGCTTGGCAGTGTAACTGTCTATTTTCTCTTCTTCCCATTCCAATTCAGGATTCACAGAGACTACGGATGCTGCTTTCTCCACCATGGTTAAGTTTGGCAGTACTCAAAAATAGAAAGTCCCAAAAAGAAATCTACCAACAAGTATTGGTTGCGTTTAAGGTCTGCACTCACTAAGTAGTGTTCACCAATCACTGTACATGAGTCACAAATGCATGTCCAGAATCCTCACCGCTGACCACCAATGTTAGAATCCGGGTTCTCTGGTTGGCACAGGTAGGTACTTGTGACAAGCAGGGAAACTTTCCTCTAGTCATGGTAAGGGGTTACACTACTAAAACAACCCCTTGCTCACCCTCTAGGTAGCTTGGCGCGAGCAGACAAGGCTTATCTCAGAGCGTTATAGGTTAAGCATTTGTGAACACGTACAGTAACCAAGTGACAACACTACAAATGTACACCACACAGGTATTTATATTAAAAATAAGGATTCTTTATATAGGATTATCACAAGACCATTAAACGATTAAAAATACAAAATACGGTTGCTTAGTTGGTAGAAGATTGCTTAGTTTCTCTTAAGTTCTTAAATGGGACACTTTAAGTCAATGTACCTTAGATGCGACACGCAGGGCAACGAAAGTGTTGCAGCGATGCAGTTGCGTTGAAGTTCTTGGTGCAAAAGAATTAAAGACGGGATCTTCCAGATGCGTTACGCTTCTCCGATGTTGCGAGAAGGCTCGACTCGATGCGTCAGCTACAGCGGCGTCACCTTTGGTGAGATGCGACGACTGCGGCCTTGGCAGCGGCACTCTTCTCCGACGTTGCGAGACGCTTCGGCGCGAAGCGGAGCTGCAGCGGCGACACCCCTTCTGCGAGATGCGACGACAGCGGCTCCGACGGCGGCACGCTTCTCCGTGGATGCGAGACGCTTTTCTGGATGCGGTGCAATGCAACAACTACGATGGCTGCGATGGCGACACGCTTCCTCCTCGATACGAGACTCTTCTCTCGATGCGGTGCAATGCGACAGCTACGATGGCTGCGATGGCGACACTCTTCTTCGGCATTGTGAGACACTTTCGGAATGATGCGAGACGCTTCCGCTCGATGCGATGCTGCAGCGGCGACACCCTTTGCGAGATGCGACGACAGCGGCTCCGACGGCGGCACGCTTCTCTTCCTTGCATCGCACTTCCAGCTCCTTGCGACACGCAGTCCCTAACTAACTGCCCATCTACATTATCATCATCCATGGCATTCCTTGCTTCTACCCAGGCCCTCAGCGCCTTGTAGAACTGTGGCTTGCTTTTACATCCAGTAGTAGAAACCTTGAATCTCCTGCAGAAGGACTTTAGCTGCTTGGCAGTGTAACTGTCTATTTTCTCTTCTTCCCATTCCAATTCAGTATTCACAGAGACTACGGATGCTGCTTTCTCCACCATGGTTAAGTTTGGCAGTACTCAAAAATAGAAAGTCCCAAAAAGAAATCTACCAACAAGTATTGGTTGCGTTTAAGGTCTGCACTCACTAAGTAGTGTTCACCAATCACTGTACATGAGTCACAAATGCAAGTCCAGAATCCACACCGCTGACCACCAATGTTAGAATCCGGGTTCTCTGGTTGGCACAGGTAGGTACTTGTGACAAGCAGGGAACCTTTCCTCTAGTCAGGGTAAGGGGTTACACTACTAAAACAACCCCTTGCTCACCCTCTAGGTAGCTTGGCGCGAGCAGACAAGGCTTATCTCAGAGCGTTATAGGTTAAGCATTTGTGAACACATACAGTAACCAAGTGACAACACTACAAATGGACACCACACAGGTATTTATATTAAAAATAAGGATTCTCTATATAGGATTATCACAAGACCATTAAACGATTAAAAATACACAATACGGTTGCTTAGTTGGTAGAAGATTGCTTAGTTTCTCTTAAGTTCCTAAATGCGACACTTTAAGTCAATGTACCTTAGATGCGACACGCAGGGCAACGAAAGTGTTGCAGCGATGCAGTTGCGTTGAAGTTCTTGGTGCAAAAGAAATAAAGACGAGATCTTCCAGATGCGTTATGCTTCTCCGATGTTGCGAGAAGGCTCAACTCGATGCGTCAGATACAGCGGCGTCACCTTTGGCGAGATGCGACGACTGCGGCCTTGGCAGCGGCACTCTTCTCCGACGTTGCAAGACGCTTCGGCGCGAAGCGGAGCTGCAGCGGCGACACCCCTTCTGCAAGATGCGACGACAGCGGCTCCGACGGCGGCACGCTTCTCCGTGGATGCGAGACGCTTTTCTGGATGCGGTGCAATGCAACAACTACGATGGCTGCGATGGCGACACGCTTCCTCCTCGATACGAGACTCTTCTCTCGATGCGGTGCAATGCGACAGCTACGATGGCTGCGATGGCGACACTCTTCTTCGGCGTTGTGAGACACTTTCGGAATGATGCGAGACGCTTCCGCTCGATGCGATGCTGCAGCGGCGACACCCTTTGCGAGATGCGACGACAGCGGCTCCGACGGCGGCACGCTTCTCTTCCTTGCATCGCACTTCCAGCTCCTTGCGACACGCAGTCCCTAACTAACTGCCCATCTACATTATCATCATCCATGGCATTCCTTGCTTCTACCCAGGCCCTCAGCGCCTTGTAGAACTGTGGCTTGCTTTTACATCCAGTAGTAGAAACCTTGAATCTCCTGCAGAAGGACTTTAGCTGCTTGGCAGTGTAACTGTCTATTTTCTCTTCTTCCCATTCCAATTCAGTATTCACAGAGACTACGGATGCTGCTTTCTCCACCATGGTTAAGTTTGGCAGTACTCAAAAATAGAAAGTCCCAAAAAGAAATCTACCAACAAGTATTGGTTGCGTTTAAGGTCTGCACTCACTAAGTAGTGTTCACCAATCACTGTACATGAGTCACACATGCAAGTCCAGAATCCACACCGCTGACCACCAATGTTAGAATCCGGGTTCTCTGGTTGGCACAGGTAGGTACTTGTGACAAGCAGGGAACCTTTCCTCTAGTCAGGGTAAGGGGTTACACTACTAAAACAACCCCTTGCTCACCCTCTAGGTAGCTTGGCGCGAGCAGACAAGGCTTATCTCAGAGCGTTATAGGTTAAGCATTTGTGAACACATACAGTAACCAAGTGACAACACTACAAATGGACACCACACAGGTATTTATATTAAAAATAAGGATTCTCTATATAGGATTATCACAAGACCATTAAACGATTAAAAATACACAATACGGTTGCTTAGTTGGTAGAAGATTGCTTAGTTTCTCTTAAGTTCCTAAATGCGACACTTTAAGTCAATGTACCTTAGATGCGACACGCAGGGCAACGAAAGTGTTGCAGCGATGCAGTTGCGTTGAAGTTCTTGGTGCAAAAGAAATAAAGACGAGATCTTCCAGATGCGTTATGCTTCTCCGATGTTGCGAGAAGGCTCAACTCGATGCGTCAGCTACAGCGGCGTCACCTTTGGCGAGATGCGACGACAGCGGCCTTGGCAGCGGCACTCTTCTCCGACATTGCGAGACGCTTCCGCTCGATGCGATGCTGCAGCTGCGACACCCCTTCTGCGTGATGCGACGACAGCGGCTCCGACGGCGGCACGCTTCTCCGTGGATGCGAGGCGCTTTTCTGGATGCGGTGCAATGTAACAACTACGATGGCTGCGATGGCGACATGCTTCCTCCTCGATGCGAGACTCTTCTCTCGATGCGGTGCAATGCGACAGCTACGATGGATGCGATGGCGACACGCTTCTTCGGCGTTGTGATACACTTTTGGAATGATGCGAGATGCTTCCGCTCGATGCAATGCTGCAGCGGCGACACCCTTTGCGAGATGCGACGACAGCGGCTCCGACGGCGGCACCCTTCTCTTCCTTGCGTCGCGCTTCCAGATCCTTGTGACAAGCAGTCCCTCAGAAGGCCCAACAACAACAGCAGGCACTTCCAAATAGACTCTGGGGAGCTGGGGGTGAAGTCCACTGGTCCTGGGACTTCGTTCAGGGGGCAAGCTCAGTTCAAGCCCTTCGAGATCTTTTCAAAGCACAAGTTGAAGCAAAGTCTTTAGTAGTCTTTCTCCTCTCCTTCAGCAGCAAGACAACCACTGCAGGCCAATCCCCCAGGTCAGGGACAGTTACTCCTCCTACAGTTTTCCCAGTTCCTTCTCCTTTGGCAGAGGTTCTTCTTGTTTCGGCAGGATCTCATTTCTTGGGAGCAGGGTCCCAATACTTATACCCCTAATTCCTTTGTTCCTCTGGGGTTGAAGGGCCTTTGCCCAGTCCAAACCAGTTCTTGAGCACTCTGTTGACATGACTCTGCCTTTCTATTCAGGGTGCAGGGCAGAGACATCAGCCGCTCCGCAGGAGGTGGAGCCAGCATTGTGGCAGCAGAGCACAACCCTATTCAGAGCCCAGGTGTACTCCTCCCACCCGTCTGACTACCAATCTTCCTATTCACCACCAGGCTACCTAGCCCTGCCCCTCTGGTTTTCCCCAGCCCTGTCACTCACACAACCAGACAGGCAGATACACATCATAGCAGAGGCGGGCTGAAATGGTCAAGCAAGCAAATACCAACTTTCTAAAAGTGGTATTTGCAAAGACAGAATATTAAAATAAACTTTACTAAAAGATGTATTTTATTATTCTGAGTTCAGGCATACTAAACTCGAATTTCTACCATGTTCCCTGGGTCTGTTAGGATCATAGGATGTAACAATTCGAACAGCCCATTCTGGCCTATGGAGAACAGGTAGCCTTACAATAGTGAAAAACGAAAATGGCTGTAATTCACTATTAGGACATGCCACACACATCAGGGCTTGTCCTACCTTATGCTTACAATGCACCCTGCCCTTGGGCCTACCATAGGGCTGACTGATATGAAGTTAAGGGAAGGTTTAGGGTCCGGCAAGTGGGTGCACTTACCCAGTCAGCATGACAGTACCAGACTGCACGCAGGCTCTGCAATGGCAGACCTTAGATACATTTTACCAGGCCGCTTCTGTGGGTGGCACAACCCGTGCTGCAAGCCCACCAGCAGCATTTGTATTTGCAAGCCCTGGGCACTCCTGGTGCACTTCACTGGGGTCTGACAGTAAACCAAATAAGCCAATCATGGAATCCAACCAACATATACATTTTAAATAGGGAGCACTTGCACTGTGGCACTGGTTGGCAGTGGCACAGTGCTCTGAGCAGCTAACACCAGCAAAACACATGAGGCACAGCGACAAAAAAGTGGAAGGGAGACTCACGCCAAGGTGCCAGGTCTAACAATATCTATTCAAATGACTGCTTGTCATATGTAGCACATACACTCTCACTGGATGTCCCATCACAATCGATTCACTCTGCTCCAAACTCACACAAGTAGCAGCCACTGCTTTCAAACAACCTGGCAATGCTGCAGCCACTGAATCCAAGATAGCAGACAAATATGCCACTGGACAACGTGTCATTCCATGTGTCTGTGTCAAGACTGAAAGCGCACACCCTTCTCTCTCACAACAGAACAATGCAAACTCTTCACCATAACCTGGCATTCCCAATACAGGTGCTCGACACAAACTATCTCGCGATTCCATGAATGCTTTCATACTCTCCTCATCCAACTGAATCGAATCAACAACATCCTTGTGAGCCAATCTCTGTAATGGTTTAGCTGTCAATGAGAACCCATTTATCCATTGCCTACAGTATCCAACCATACCCAAAAACATTCAAACCACTTTCTGCGTTTTGGGAGGTCCCATTTGCAAGATCACAGCAATACAAGCTTGTGACACTTCCCTGACTACTTTCCTGACTTCTTTTTTAATTTTGTGTCGCAAATATTGAACCTCTTTGTGACAAAACTGTATTTTGCTAATGAAACTTTATGCCCACCTTCTGCCAAATGATTCAGTAAAGCAATTGTATCTGTCACACATGCCTCCTGTGTTTTCGATGCCACTAGTAGGTCATGAATGAACTGAGTCTTCTGGCATAACCAATGACTCCAGACATTTTTTCAGGCTCTGATTAAAAATTGAAGTATTCTCTGTATACCCTTGAGGCACGAGGCACCATGCCAAGACATGGTCTCCGAACCGGAATGCAAATAAATACTGGCTATCTGGATGTAGGTATATCGAGGAAAATGCTTGACACAAATCAATCACTGTGAACCACTCTGTGTAACAAAGGAATTTGATAAAGAATCCCTGCTGGATTGGGCACTATCGGACAACAAGGTACCACAATCTTATTCATCGTTCTCAAATCTTGCACAATCCTATATGTTAGAATTGGGAATCTCTAGTTGGCACAGGTATGCACTTGCGACAAGCGGGGACTCTCAATTCTAAGTCAGAGTAAGGGGATCTCCCTTTCACATAACCCCTGTGAAGTGACCTGGTTCCATAGGTTGATGTGACACAGCAGACGTAGCCAGGATAGATCTTAAGTATATTTATTAAGTTAGTAAAGTCCATAGAATAGCTCCTCTCAACTGTCTTACACCACACCAACATTCCAGTCACATCAACATTCCACATGGAACACTCACACTGGCTGAGCAGCTAGTTACAAGATACAGGAGAACAGTAATAATATCACATGAAGATACTACACCCTGCTCACCCTTTAGGTAGTGTGGCGCAAGCAGTCAAGACTATTCTCAGGGCGTCATAGGTTAAGCATTTGTGAACACATACAGTAATACAATGACACACCACAAATGGACACCAGTCAAGGTTGTATCAAAAATAGGTTTCTTTATATAAGGCTTAGCACAAGACCAGAATAACGAATAAAATGACCACAGTATTATTTTAAAGTTCAATGTTCTTGTAAAAAGGCTTAAAATGCAAAAATAGGCTTCTTTTAGTCAATTCTGCTTCCTTTCAGGCTTTGTACGGTTCGTACCTGGGTGTGCGACTCGTCCGCATTAAAAACAAGGAAAGTACTAGTCAAACAATCGGTGCAGACTCCGGGGTCCGTAACACGCACGCTGCAGTGCGAACAGAACAAAGTACCTTAAGTTCGTGGGGTCCGCGACGGACAGTGCGGGACAAGTTGATGGGTCCGGGTCGTAGCTCGGCAGCGTATTCAGATGCTGGTCAGGTCGCGGCGTCGGTACGCGGCGTTGGTATGGGACCTTCAGGGATACGTGCGGATGGCCCGGATCAGCTTGCAGAGTCTGTGGCGTTCGGCGTTCAAGCCGTACCTTCGGTGCGGATAGGCGGTGACACTTCTCGGCGCCGTACAGCGTATGGGGAGGATCAGTGTGATGCGGCTTCTCGGCTCTGAGTACGGCACGGTGCAGTACGTTGGCAGCGTACGGACCGTACCTGCGGGACAGCGAAGCTTGAGTCCGGCGTACAGGGTTCGGCAGCCAGTGTTGTACGTCTCGAATCGGCGGGGAAGGTTAGGTGCGATGCGGCCGGGAGGGATACAGTGCGTACTAGCGCTTTTGGATCAGCGTAGACACACGGTGCCGGGCGGCAAAGACACGGCTTCGCGGCGGATGGGGTACGAGTTGTACTGGGGCCAAAACCAACGGGAAACAAGCAAAAATTGTCCAGGCAACTCAGTTTTAGAAGGCAGATGAGTCCAATGGACTCAGTTCAGGGGGCAAGCTCTTCTTCCAAGCCCTTGGAGATTGTTGAAAAACAAAGTGCAAAGTCTCTCTTAGTCTTTTTCCTCTCCTTTCTCAGCAAGGCACCAACTGCAGGCCAATCCCCCAGGTCAGGGAAAGTTACTCCTCCTTCAGCTTCTTCCAGGTCCTTCTGGTCAGGGAGAGTTTCTTCGTGGTTCAATCAGGATCTGATTTCTTAGGAGCAGGGCTCCTACATTTATACCAAGTTTCTTTTGTCTTTACAGGCCAGGGGGCCCTTTGCATAATCCCAGTCCAGTTCTTTTCAGTGAGGAGCACTTTGTTGTTGGGACCCTGGCTTCTTCTTTCAGCAGGCAGGGCAGAGAGATCAGACGCTCCCCAGGGGGTGGAGCCAGCATTGTGGTGGCAGAGCACTGCCCTATTCAGAGTCAAGGTGCACTCCTCCCACCCATCCTGGTGTAATCTCTCTATTCAACACCTGGTAGCCCCAGCCTGTCTCCTGGAACTTCCCAGCCCTGTCACTCAAGCTATACACAAAGAAGACAGCCCCTCCCAGCAGAGGCGGACTGAGATGGTTAGGCACGCAAAGGCTAACTTTCTAAAAGTAGCATTTGCAAACCCAGGATATTAAAATAACCTTTGCTAAAAGATGTATTTTATTATTCTGAGTTCAGGCATACTAAACATGAATTTCTACCATGCTTCCTGAGCCTACTAGGATTATAGAGTGTTATAATCTAGCAGTACATTCTGGCCTATGGAGAGCAGGTAGCCTTACAATAGTGAAAAACGAAAATGGCTGTAATTCACTATTAGGACATGCCACACACCTCAGGGCATGTCCTACCTTATCCTTACAATGCACCCTGCCCTAGGGCCTACCATAGGGGTGACTAATATGAAGGTAAGGGAAGGTTTAGGGACTGGCAAGTGGGGACACTTGCCCAGTCAGCATGACAGTACCAGACTGCATGCAGGTTCTGTAATGGCCGACCTTAGACACATTTTACCAGGCTGCTTCTGTGGGTGGCACAACCAGTGCTGCAAGCCCACTAGCAGCATTTGGATATACAAGCCCTTGGCACCCCTGGTGCACTTTACTAGGGACTGATAGTAAACCAAACAAGCCAAACATGGAAGTCAATTCATATAATACATTTTTCATAAGGGAGAGCATATGCACCTTAGCACTGGTCAGCAGTGGTAAGGTGCCCAGAGTCATAAAACAGCCAACAACAGGTCAGAAAAAATACAGGAGGAAGGCAAAAAGTTTAGGGATGACCCTGCAAAAAGGGCCAGGTCTAACACAACCCCCTTCCAGCCAAAACGTAGGGTAGACCAATCACCACCGTGATGGTCTTCCCTGCTTGGGGCGACAGAACAAGGACCTGGCCCGCAACTGCAGGGGCAGACTCCAGTTCTACGCCAATCTGAACCTATTGGACTTCCTCTGTCCATACTCTCAGGGCCCACCAAGCCAATCCATGGGGAACCCTTCTCCTCACCTGTGGACACCACCTGTGCAACACCTAACCTTAACTGTCCCACAGGTGTGTCCCAACCGACAGACAGCAAAATGCTACAGTGGCCACTGACAGTAGTCAGGGATGAGACACAGGCCGTATGCCTCTCAGGGCTCTCAAACCTCTGTGGCGCCAGGGAGCGGGGGGCAGTAGCCCCAGGTGCTTGGCACCCTTTGTCCATTCTCCCTCCTGTCAGGTCAGGTATGACATCCTGGCACTTACCCACCAGCCCCAGGACTGTACCCGGCGGCCGGACCAAAGACTGGGGTGGCCTCTCCCATACCCAGTCCTCCTTCTTGGGGCTCTGTACTAGGCCTGGGCCAAAATTCCGTTCCGTTCGCGGAAATTGCGATATTTTGGCATTTTCGCTTTCCGCGGAAAGCGCGAAAATGTCAAAATTACCGCATTCCGCAGCTTAGCGATAATTTGTTTCTTGCTCGCGCTGTAAAAAAATACATTCTCGCGTTCGCGCGATCACCTTACCTGAATCCCCGCGTTCGCCGACAAGTTTTCCCGACCCGGTCACGTTCTCCACGAGATGTTGGATTTTGGTAGCCATTTTGCGCTGTTTCGCGACAGTTCGCGGCCGCATTAACGTCATTTGTCGCGCGATCACGTCTTTCTTCTCGCGATCATGCTCCGCGCGAGTATGAGAAGATTGAGATCTCGAACACGTCATTCTACATCGCGAGCCAGAGGATGAGGACGCGGGCACGTCTAATCGAACGCGAACAGGAGAAAGAGACCCCGAACACGTCATATCCAACGTGACAGGGACAAAGAAGAGAACACGATCATGTCGTTTTCGACACGCCGGCGGAAGTAATGTATAGCTCGAGAACTCAACAACGTAAAATTTTCAATTTGGAGAGGAATATCGGCTCTAGCAGCATGAAACCTTCTGCAAATGCTGATTTTGGATGAAAACAACTCCTTACATTGACATTTGGCTTTCCTTTTTTGTGCAAGGAGTCATTTTTTTAAAAGGTGGAGAGAGGGAGGAAGTGACACAGAATCTCCACCTTCCTGTTCCTGTCCAGCAGGCTCCTCCCAGTGCTTTGTCCATCTCCTGCTCATTCTGCCTTTGGATTTGGAGCTGGAAAGATCACTCTTTTTGTCTGCTGATCATTGCAATTGGATTTGAGGATTTTTGGAATAGGATATTTTACAAGTAAGTGGATGTTGTGTTTGTTTGATTGTGGGCATTGCAGTTGTTGTAACTACAATTTATTTTTGATAATTAATTATCATCATTCATTTTTTTATTTTTTTTATTTTGTGGGTAGTAGTAGTAGGCCCGAGCTAGCCATGGGCATGGCCTCATGGGTGTGTGTGTGCATGATGAAGCAACTGCTCATTTTGTTGTTTTTTGAATGTATTTCATTTTCAAGCACATTTAGGGCATGGATGGCATTGGATTGAGTTGGGGAAGTGTGCTTTTTGGGGGTGGCCTTTGTGATGTTGTTGGGCCTGGCCATGTGGCTGGTGGCCATTTTGAAGCCTAGGCCTGCAAGCTTGCCTGGCCTTGTCTGCCAACAGGCCTGCTTTTTCATCCACTAGGATCAGAGCAGGTAGCCACAGCTTTATTAATCAAGTGTTTTCTGTGTGGTCTGTTGAATTTAGACATCATTTAGGGCATGGATGGCATTGGATTGAGTTGGGGAAGTGTGATTTTTGGGGTGGCCTTTGTGATGTTGTTGGGCCTGGCCATGTGGCTGGTGGCCATTTTGAAGCCTAGGCCTGCAAGCTTGCCTGGCCTTGTCTGCCAACAGGCCTGCTTTTTCATCCACTAGGATCAGAGCAGGTAGCCACAGCTTTATTAATCAAGTGTTTTCTGTGTGATCTGTTGAATTTAGACATCATTTAGGGCATGCATGGCATTGGATTGAGTTGGGGAAGTGTGTTTTTTGGGGTGGCCTTTGTGATGTTGTTGGGCCTGGCCATGTGGCTGGTGGCCATTTTGAAGCCTAGGCCTGGAAGCTTGCCTGGCCTTGTCTGCCAACAGGCCTGCTTTTTCATCCACTAGGATCAGAGCAGGTAGCCACAGCTTTATTAATCAAGTGTTTTCTGTGTGGTCTGTTGAATTTAGACATCATTTAGGGCATGGATGGCATTGGATTGAGTTGGGGAAGTGTGTTTTTTGGGGTGGCCTTTGTGATGTTGTTGGGCCTGGCCATGTGGCTGGTGGCAATTTTGAAGCCTAGGCCTGCAAGCTTGCCTGGCCTTGTCTGCCAACAGGCCTGCTTTTTCATCCACTAGGATCAGAGCAGGTAGCCACAGCTTTATTAATCAAGTGTTTTCTGTGTGGTCTGTTGAATTTAGACATCATTTAGGGCATGGATGGCATTGGATTGAGTTGGGGAAGTGTGTTTTTTGAGGTGGCCCTTGTGATGTTGTTGGGCCTGGCCATGTGGCTGGGGGCCATTTTGAAGCCTAGGCCTGCAAGCTTGCCTGGCCTTGTCTGCCAACAGGCCTGCTTTTTCATCCACTAGGATCAGAGCAGGTAGCCACAGCTTTATTAATCAAGTGTTTTCTGAGTGGTCTGTTGAATTTAGACATCATTTAGGGCATGGATGGCATTGGATTGAGTTGGGGAAGTGTGTTTTTTGGGGTGGCCTTTGTGATGTTGTTGTGCCTGGCCATGTGGCTGGTGGCCATTTTGAAGCCTAGGCCTGCAAGCTTGCCTGGCCTTGGGCATGGCCTCATGGGTGTGTGTGTGTATGATGAAGCAACTGTTCCTTTTGTTGTTTTTTGAATGTATTTCATTTTCAAGCACATTTAGGGCATGGATGGCATTGGATTGAGTTGGGGAAGTGTGCTTTTTGGGGGTGGCCTTTGTGATGTTGTTGGGCCTGGCCATGTGGCTGGTGGCCATTTTGAAGCCTAGGCCTGCAAGCTTGCCTGGCCTTGTCTGCCAACAGGCCTGCTTTTTCATCCACTAGGATCAGAGCAGGTAGCCACAGCTTTATTAATCAAGTGTTTTCTGTGTGATCTGTTGAATTTAGACATCATTTAGGGCATGGATGGCATTGGATTGAGTTGGAGAAGTGTGTTTTTTGGGGTGGCCTTTGTGATGTTGTTGGGCCTGGCCATGTGGCTGGTGGCCATTTTGAAGCCTAGGCCTGCAAGCTTGCCTGGCCTTGTCTGCCAACAGGCCTGCTTTTTCATCCACTAGGATCAGAGCAGGTAGCCACAGCTTTATTATTCAAGTGTTTTCTGTGTGGTCTGTTGAATTTAGACATCATTTAGGGCATGGATGGCATTGGATTGAGTTGGGGAAGTGTGTTTTTTGGGGTGGCCTTTGTGATGTTGTTGGGCCTGGCCATGTGGCTGGTGGCCATTTTGAAGCCTAGGCCTGCAAGCTTGCCTGGCCTTGTCTGCCAACAGGCCTGCTTTTTCATCCACTAGGATCAGAGCAGGTAGCCACAGCTTTATTAATCAAGTGTTTTCTGTGTGGTCTGTTGAATTTAGACATCATTTAGGGCATGGATGGCATTGGATTGAGTTGGGGAAGTGTGTTTTTTGGGGTGGCCTTTGTGATGTTGTTGTGCCTGGCCATGTGGCTGGTGGCCATTTTGAAGCCTAGGCCTGCAAGCTTACCTGGCCTTGGGCATGGCCTCATGGGTGTGTGTGTGCATGATGAAGCAACTGTTCCTTTTGTTGTTTTTTGAATGTATTTCATTTTCAAGCACATTTAGGGCATGGATGGCATTGGATTGAGTTGGGGAAGTGTGCTTTTTGGGCGTGGCCTTTGTGATGTTGTTGGGCCTGGCCATGTGGCTGGTGGCCATTTTGAAGCCTAGGCCTGCAAGCTTGCCTGGCCTTGTCTGCCAACAGGCCTGCTTTTTCATCCACTAGGATCAGAGCAGGTAGCCACAGCTTTATTAATCAAGTGTTTTCTGAGTGATCTGTTGAATTTAGACATCATTTAGGGCATGGATGGCATTGGATTGAGTTGGGGAAGTGTGTTTTTTGGGGTGGCCTTTGTGATGTTGTTGGGCCTGGCCATGTGGCTGGTGGCCATTTTGAAGCCTAGGCCTGCAAGCTTGCCTGGCCTTGTCTGCCAACAGGCCTGCTTTTTCATCCACTAGGATCAGAGCAGGTAGCCACAGCTTTATTAATCAAGTGTTTTCTGTGTGGTCTGTTGAATTTAGACATCATTTAGGGCATGGATGGCATTGGATTGAGTTGGGGAAGTGTGATGTTTGGGGTGGCCTTTGTGATGTTGTTGGGCCTGGCCATGTGGCTGGTGGCCATTTTGAAGCCTAGGCCTGCAAGCTTGCCTGGCCTTGTCTGCCAACAGGCCTGCTTTTTCATCCACTAGGATCAGAGCAGGTAGCCACAGCTTTATTAATCAAGTGTTTTCTGTGTGATCTGTTGAATTTAGACATCATTTAGGGCATGGATGGCATTGGATTGAGTTGGGGAAGTGTGTTTTTTGGGGTGGCCTTTGTGATGTTGTTGGGCCTGGCCATGTGGCTGGTGGCCATTTTGAAGCCTAGGCCTGCAAGCTTGCCTGGCCTTGTCTGCCAACAGGCCTGCTTTTTCATCCACTAGGATCAGAGCAGGTAGCCACAGCTTTATTAATCAAGTGTTTTCTGTGTGGTCTGTTGAATTTAGACATCATTTAGGGCATGGATGGCATTGGATTGAGTTGGGGAAGTGTGTTTTTTGGGGTGGCCTTTATGATGTTGTTGGGCCTGGCCATGTGGCTGGTGGCCATTTTGAAGCCTAAGCCTGCAAGCTTGCCTGGCCTTGGGCATGGCCTCATGGGTGTGTGTGTGCATGATGAAGCAACTGTTCCTTTTGATGTTTTTTGAATGTATTTCATTTTCAAGCACATTTAGGGCATGGATGGCATTGGATTGAGTTGGGGAAGTGTGCTTTTTGGGGTGGCCTTTGTGATGTTGGGCCTGGCCATGTGGCTGGTGGCCATTTTGAAGCCTAGGCCTGCAAGCTTGCCTGGCCTTGTCTGCCAACAGGCCCACTTTTTCATCCACTAGGATCAGAGCAGGTAGCCATAGCTTTATTAATCAAGTGTTTTCTGAGTGATCTGTTGAATTTAGACATCATTTAGGGCATGGATTGAGTTGGGGAAGTGTGTTTTTTGGGGTGGCCTTTGTGTTGTTGTTGGGCCTGGCCATGTGGCTGGTGGCCATTTTGAAGCCTAGGCCTGCAAGCTTGCCTGGCCTTGTCTGCCAACAGGCCTGATTTTTCATCCACTAGGATCAGAGCAGGTAGCCACAGCTTTATTAATCAAGTGTTTTCTGTGTGATCTGTTGAATTTAGACATCATTTAGGGCATGGATGGCATTGGATTGAGTTGGGGAAGTGTGTTTTTTGGGGTGGCCTTTGTGATGTTGTTGGGCCTGGCCATGTGGCTGGTGGCCATTTTGAAGCCTAGGCCTGCAAGCTTGCCTGGCCTTGTCTGCCAACAGGCCTGATTTTTCATCCACTAGGATCAGAGCAGGTAGCCACAGCTTTATTAATCAAGTGTTTTCTGTGTGATCTGTTGAATTTAGACATCATTTAGGGCATGGATGGCATTGGATTGAGTTGGGGAAGTGTGTTTTTTGGGGTGGCCTTTGTGATGTTGTTGGGCCTGGCCATGTGGCTGGTGGCCATTTTGAAGCCTAGGCCTGCAAGCTTGCCTGGCCTTGTCTGCCAACAGGCCTGCTTTTTCATCCACTAGGATCAGAGCAGGTAGCCACAGCTTTATTAATCAAGTGTTTTCTGTGTGGTCTGTTGAATTTAGACATCATTTAGGGCATGGATGGCATTGGATTGAGTTGGGGAAGTGTGTTTTTTGGGGTGGCCTTTGTGATGTTGTTGGGCCTGGCCATGTGGCTGGTGGCCATTTTGAAGCCTAGGCCTGCAAGCTTGCCTGGCCTTGTCTGCCAACAGGCCTGCTTTTTCATCCACTAGGATCAGAGCAGGTAGCCACAGCTTTATTAATCAAGTGTTTTCTGTGTGGTCTGTTGAATTTAGACATCATTTAGGGCATGGATGGCATTGGATTGAGTTGGGGAAGTGTGTTTTTTGGGGTGGCCTTTATGATGTTGTTGGGCCTGGCCATGTGGCTGGTGGCCATTTTGAAGCCTAAGCCTGCAAGCTTGCCTGGCCTTGGGCATGGCCTCATGGGTGTGTGTGTGCATGATGAAGCAACTGTTCCTTTTGATGTTTTTTGAATGTATTTCATTTTCAAGCACATTTAGGGCATGGATGGCATTGGATTGAGTTGGGGAAGTGTGCTTTTTGGGGTGGCCTTTGTGATGTTGGGCCTGGCCATGTGGCTGGTGGCCATTTTGAAGCCTAGGCCTGCAAGCTTGCCTGGCCTTGTCTGCCAACAGGCCCACTTTTTCATCCACTAGGATCAGAGCAGGTAGCCATAGCTTTATTAATCAAGTGTTTTCTGAGTGATCTGTTGAATTTAGACATCATTTAGGGCATGGATTGAGTTGGGGAAGTGTGTTTTTTGGGGTGGCCTTTGTGTTGTTGTTGGGCCTGGCCATGTGGCTGGTGGCCATTTTGAAGCCTAGGCCTGCAAGCTTGCCTGGCCTTGTCTGCCAACAGGCCTGATTTTTCATCCACTAGGATCAGAGCAGGTAGCCACAGCTTTATTAATCAAGTGTTTTCTGTGTGATCTGTTGAATTTAGACATCATTTAGGGCATGGATGGCATTGGATTGAGTTGGGGAAGTGTGTTTTTTGGGGTGGCCTTTGTGATGTTGTTGGGCCTGGCCATGTGGCTGGTGGCCATTTTGAAGCCTAGGCCTGCAAGCTTGCCTGGCCTTGTCTGCCAACAGGCCTGCTTTTTCATCCACTAGGATCAGAGCAGGTAGCCACAGCTTTATTAATCAAGTGTTTTCTGTGTGGTCTGTTGAATTTAGACATCATTTAGGGCATGGATGGCATTGGATTGAGTTGGGGAAGTGTGTTTTTTGGGGTGGCCTTTATGATGTTGTTGGGCCTGGCCATGTGGCTGGTGGCCATTTTGAAGCCTAAGCCTGCAAGCTTGCCTGGCCTTGGGCATGGCCTCATGGGTGTGTGTGTGCATGATGAAGCAACTGTTCCTTTTGATGTTTTTTGAATGTATTTCATTTTCAAGCACATTTAGGGCATGGATGGCATTGGATTGAGTTGGGGAAGTGTGCTTTTTGGGGTGGCCTTTGTGATGTTGGGCCTGGCCATGTGGCTGGTGGCCATTTTGAAGCCTAGGCCTGCAAGCTTGCCTGGCCTTGTCTGCCAACAGGCCCACTTTTTCATCCACTAGGATCAGAGCAGGTAGCCATAGCTTTATTAATCAAGTGTTTTCTGAGTGATCTGTTGAATTTAGACATCATTTAGGGCATGGATTGAGTTGGGGAAGTGTGTTTTTTGGGGTGGCCTTTGTGATGTTGTTGGGCCTGGCCATGTGGCTGGTGGCCATTTTGAAGCCTAGGCCTGCAAGCTTGCCTGGCCTTGTCTGCCAACAGGCCTGATTTTTCATCCACTAGGATCAGAGCAGGTAGCCACAGCTTTATTAATCAAGTGTTTTCTGTGTGATCTGTTGAATTTAGACATCATTTAGGGCATGGATGGCATTGGATTGAGTTGGGGAAGTGTGTTTTTTGGGGTGGCCTTTGTGATGTTGTTGGGCCTGGCCATGTGGCTGGTGGCCATTTTGAAGCCTAGGCCTGCAAGCTTGCCTGGCCTTGTCTGCCAACAGGCCTGCTTTTTCATCCACTAGGATCAGAGCAGGTAGCCACAGCTTTATTAATCAAGTGTTTTCTGTGTGGTCTGTTGAATTTAGACATCATTTAGGGCATGGATGGCATTGGATTGAGTTGGGGAAGTGTGTTTTTTGGGGTGGCCTTTGTGATGTTGTTGGGCCTGGCCATGTGGCTGGTGGCCATTTTGAAGCCTAGGCCTGCAAGCTTGCCTGGCCTTGTCTGCCAACAGGCCTGCTTTTTCATCCACTAGGATCAGAGCAGGTAGCCACAGCTTTATTAATCAAGTGTTTTCTGTGTGGTCTGTTGAATTTAGACATCATTTAGGGCATGGATGGCATTGGATTGAGTTGGGGAAGTGTGTTTTTTGGGGTGGCCTTTATGATGTTGTTGGGCCTGGCCATGTGGCTGGTGGCCATTTTGAAGCCTAAGCCTGCAAGCTTGCCTGGCCTTGGGCATGGCCTCATGGGTGTGTGTGTGCATGATGAAGCAACTGTTCCTTTTGATGTTTTTTGAATGTATTTCATTTTCAAGCACATTTAGGGCATGGATGGCATTGGATTGAGTTGGGGAAGTGTGCTTTTTGGGGTGGCCTTTGTGATGTTGGGCCTGGCCATGTGGCTGGTGGCCATTTTGAAGCCTAGGCCTGCAAGCTTGCCTGGCCTTGTCTGCCAACAGGCCCACTTTTTCATCCACTAGGATCAGAGCAGGTAGCCATAGCTTTATTAATCAAGTGTTTTCTGAGTGATCTGTTGAATTTAGACATCATTTAGGGCATGGATTGAGTTGGGGAAGTGTGTTTTTTGGGGTGGCCTTTGTGTTGTTGTTGGGCCTGGCCATGTGGCTGGTGGCCATTTTGAAGCCTAGGCCTGCAAGCTTGCCTGGCCTTGTCTGCCAACAGGCCTGATTTTTCATCCACTAGGATCAGAGCAGGTAGCCACAGCTTTATTAATCAAGTGTTTTCTGTGTGATCTGTTGAATTTACACATCATTTAGGGCATGGATGGCATTGGATTGAGTTGGGGAAGTGTGTTTTTTGGGGTGGCCTTTGTGATGTTGTTGGGCCTGGCCATGTGGCTGGTGGCCATTTTGAAGCCTAGGCCTGCAAGCTTGCCTGGCCTTGTCTGCCAACAGGCCTGCTTTTTCATCCACTAGGATCAGAGCAGGTAGCCACAGCTTTATTAATCAAGTGTTTTCTGTGTGGTCTGTTGAATTTAGACATCATTTAGGGCATGGATGGCATTGGATTGAGTTGGGGAAGTGTGTTTTTTGGGGTGGCCTTTGTGATGTTGTTGGGCCTGGCCATGTGGCTGGTGGCCATTTTGAAGCCTAGGCCTGCAAGCTTGCCTGGCCTTGTCTGCCAACAGGTCTGCTTTTTCATCCACTAGGATCAGAGCAGGTAGCCACAGCTTTATTAATCAAGTGTTTTCTGTGTGGTCTGTTGAATTTAGACATCATTTAGGGCATGGTTGGCATTGGATTGAGTTGGGGAAGTGTGTTTTTTGGGGTGGCCTTTATGATGTTGTTGGGCCTGGCCATGTGGCTGGTGGCCATTTTGAAGCCTAGGCCTGCAAGCTTGCCTGGCCTTGGGCATGGCCTCATGGGTGTGTGTGTGCATGATGAAGCAACTGTTCCTTTTGATGTTTTTTGAATGTATTTCATTTTCAAGCACATTTAGGGCATGGATGGCATTGGATTGAGTTGGGGAAGTGTGCTTTTTGGGGTGGCCTTTGTGATGTTGGGCCTGGCCATGTGGCTGGTGGCCATTTTGAAGCCTAGGCCTGCAAGCTTGCCTGGCCTTGTCTGCCAACAGGCCTGCTTTTTCATCCACTAGGATCAGAGCAGGTAGCCACAGCTTTATTAATCAAGTGTTTTCTGTGTGGTCTGTTGAATTTAGACATCATTTAGGGCATGGATGGCATTGGATTGAGTTGGGGAAGTGTGTATTTTGGGGTGGCCTTTGTGATGTTGTTGGCCCTGGCCATGTGGCTGGTGGCCATTTTGAAGCCTAGGCCTGCAAGCTTGCCTGGCCTTGGGCATGGCCTCATGGGTGTGTGTGTGCATGATGAAGCAACTGTTCCTTTTGTTGTTTTTTGAATGTATTTCATTTTCAAGCACATTTAGGGCATGGATGGCATTGGATTGAGTTGGGGAAGTGTGCTTTTTGGGGGTGGCCTTTGTGATGTTGTTGGGCCTGGCCATGTGGCTGGTGGCCATTTTGAAGCCTAGGCCTGCAAGTTTGCCTGGCCTTGTCTGCCAACAGGCCCACTTTTTCATCCACTAGGATCAGAGCAGGTAGCCACAGCTTTATTAATCAAGTGTTTTCTGAGTGATCTGTTGAATTTAGACATCATTTAGGGCATGGATGTCATTGGATTGAGTTGGGGAAGTGTGTTTTTTGGGGTGGCCTTTGTGATGTTGTTGGGCCTGGCCATGTGGCTGGTGGCCATTTTGAAGCCTAGGCCTGCAAGCTTGCCTGGCCTTGTCTGCCAACAGGCCTGCTTTTTCATCCACTAGGATCAGAGCAGGTAGCCACAGCTTTATTAATCAAGTGTTTTCTGTGTGATCTGTTGAATTTAGACATCATTTAGGGCATGGATGGCATTGGATTGAGTTGGGGAAGTGTGTTTTTTGAGGTGGCCCTTGTGATGTTGTTGGGCCTGGCCATGTGGCTGGGGGCCATTTTGAAGCCTAGGCCTGCAAGCTTGCCTGGCCTTGTCTGCCAACAGGCCTGCTTTTTCATCCACTAGGATCAGAGCAGGTAGCCACAGCTTTATTAATCAAGTGTTTTCTGAGTGGTCTGTTGAATTTAGACATCATTTAGGGCATGGATGGCATTGGATTGAGTTGGGGAAGTGTGTTTTTTGGGGTGGCCTTTGTGATGTTGTTGGGCCTGGCCATGTGGCTGGTGGCCATTTTGAAGCCTAGCCCTGCAAGCTTGCCTGGCCTTGTCTGCCAACAGGCCTGCTTTTTCATCCACTAGGATCAGAGCAGGTAGCCACAGCTTTATTAATCAAGTGTTTTCTGAGTGGTCTGTTGAATTTAGACATCATTTAGGGCATGGATGGCATTGGATTGAGTTGGGGAAGTGTGTTTTTTGGGGTGGCCTTTGTGATGTTGTTGGGCCTGGCCATTTGGCTGGTGGCCATTTTGAAGCCTAGGCCTGCAAGCTTGCCTGGCCTTGTCTGCCAACAGGCCTGCTTTTTCATCCACTAGGATCAGAGCAGGTAGCCACAGCTCTATTAATCAAGTGTTTTCTGAGTGATCTGTTGAATTTAGACATCATTTAGGGCATGGATGGCATTGGATTGAGTTGGGGAAGTGTGTTTTTTGGGGTGGCCTTTGTGATGTTGTTGGGCCTGGCCATGTGGCTGGTGGCCATTTTGAAGCCTAGGCCTGCAAGCTTGCCTGGCCTTGTCTGCCAACAGGCCTGCTTTTTCATCCACTAGGATCAGAGCAGGTAGCCACAGCTTTATTAATCAAGTGTTTTCTGAGTGATCTGTTGAATTTAGACATCATTTAGGGCATGGATGGCATTGGATTGAGTTGGGGAAGTTTGTTTTTTGGGGTGGCCTTTGTGATGTTGTTGGGCCTGGCCATGTGGCTGGTGGCCATTTTGAAGCCTAGGCCTGCAAGCTTGCCTGGCCTTGTCTGCCAACAGGCCTGCTTTTTCATCCACTAGGATCAGAGCAGGTAGCCACAGCTTTAATTAATCAAGTGTTTTCTGTGTGATCTGTTGAATTTAGACATCATTTAGGGCATGGATGGCATTGGATTGAGTTGGGGAAGTGTGTTTTTAGGGGTGGCCTTTCTGATGTTGGTTGTCTTAAAGACATGCTTTTGTTGTATGTGTCTGGTGTGTTGGTGTGCAATGCATGCACCCTGCAGACCTTTTTGGGGCCTGTGAATGTTCGTATTTCCATTTTGTTGCATTAAAAAAGCAGAGCAGTGTGCTTTAGCATGCATCCTTTACCTGGCTTTTATAGGCATTTTGTGAGCTCCTGGTGTTTCCGAGGCCCCCGGCTTGTTTGTGATTTGTGAGTGTCCATGTGGGTGGTGGCCTTTTTTGATGTTTTGACTGTGAGTTATTAGTGTCCTGCTTTTGCCATAGGCCTGCATGGTTTTCCTATTGGCTATTTGGCTTACTGCTTCCATCCAGCCTCCCCCTTTGCCAGCAGCAGCTCCACGGATGCTGAGATGCTCAAATAATGTAATGGTCCACCCCACTTTCATTACATTTTTATTTTGGTGGTTATTTTAACTTTCCTATCCTTCCTGAGAGTGTAGTGTGTGGCTGTACACAGTAGTATAACATAGCTCTAGTAAAAAAAAAAGTCATAAATGGCTAGACTATCTTTTGTTTGCACTAGTACAGTACTAAGTAACTGAACCACAACAACAAATGCAACATTTCACTGATGTTCTTCTCCTGTCTTATTTGCTTTTAGGTGCACAAAAGACAGAGTAGGAGGTGTCATCAGCAGCATCACCCGGCTACCTGTTGTACTGCCAGCCAGATAGAAGTCCTGCTGCGCATCACGTCCACGTGTGACCAGAACTTGTTGTGCATCTGCATCCTGCCTGATATCTGAAGAAGATGGCCCCAAAGAAAGGTACCAGGTCCAGTACCAAGAAAGTTGCCGTTGAGAAGAAGGAACAGAAAAAGGAAGTGCCATTAACCACGACTGGTGGTGTGCCGGCCAATGTTTTTTTTGGCACCAAAGCGTTGTCCGGGAACCAAGCTGGGAGCAGCACAGCAGTCCAACCCCACCAACCTAGGCCCAAGGGCTTTAGTGTTGCAGAGGTAGCCAGTCGAGCAACGATGTTGAAGAAATGTCATTACCGCAAAGTAGTACACAATCAAGTTCAACGCAGGCGCAAACTCAGCAGATCAGTGTGCAGCCGCCGCAACAAGACCAGCAGCAGCCACCGCAACAAGAACAGAAGCAGCCGCCGCAACAAGAACAGAAGCAGCCACCGCAACAAGAACAGAAGCAGCCGCCGCAACAAGAACAGAAGCAGCCGCCACAACAAGAACAGAAGCAGCCGCCGCAACAAGAACAGAAGCAGCCGCCGCAACAAGAACAGCAGCAGCTGCCGCAACAGCCCACCATAGTAGTTGTTGCTCCTGACGTAGGGGCATTTCAGGAAATCGAGCTTCCTGCAGACAAAGTGGAGCAAAGTCAAACCACTGTTTCAGAAGATCTATTGTCTTCCAGAACACCAGCAAGGAAAAGGAGGCTTAGTCCATCATCTTCTTCTTCAAGCCCCGCTTCTGATGATCGTGATGACACTTGGGTCCCACCAGCTCGGTCTGAGAGTGATATACGCCACAAGACAATGCTTCTGAAAAGGAAGGTCCCAGAAAAACTTAGAGTTATGGAGGTAGATGTAGAAGAGGGGGGTGATGATGTTGATGAAGACGAGCCAGTCATCACGCACATTACTCCCGCCCCAAAGGGATTGGAGACCGACATTCTCACCCTATCCAGAAAGGCTGCTACTGAGCGGGATGTAGCACGGATCTCACCAACACAGGTTACACCACCACTACCTCCAGCTGCCATATTTTCCAAGGCCCGGCAGGGACCTACATCCAGCTCAACCATCTCAGTAGGAAGTGGTAGTAAAAGTCACAGTGTAGGTGGACAGGGTCACATATTTTCAAGCACCCCCTCAAGTTCATCTGGTGTTGAAAGTGGCACATCCAGCAGTGCCAGAAAGTTCTCCTCCCCAGTTTGGGACTTCTTTTCTGTTAGCGCCAAGGAGGAGAACGTTGCTATATGCTCAATTTGTCGGCAAGGTGTTCGGCGTGGTAAGCTTGGTACAAACTATGGTACCGGAGGACAAGCAAGTCATCTCAGAATACACCACACTATCGTGTGGGAGGATCACCTACTTAAGTTAAAAGAAAGTAGAAACACTAAACCCATTGAAGTTGGTCAGGATTCAGAATCAGGGAGCGATATTATTGTGGTGGCAGGTGAAGAACAGGGAGGCATTTCTAGCCCTGTCTCCAGTAGTGCAGTCACTGCAGTGGTAACGCCCACATCCTCCTCAGTAACATCAGAGTGGCACCGCAGTAAGAGCCATACTCAGAGTGTGGGTGAGACACCAAGGCGACCGGCGAGTACCTCAATGAGACAATCTGTGTCGTTGAGCCTTAGTGGGTTAATGAAAACAGCACCACTAAGGAAAGTAAGCCAGCCTACCATTGAGAGCATGTTTAGGTTGGAGGGGCAGTTCCAACGCAACCACCCAACGGCACGATTGTACAATGCGAAGCTGGCTAAAATGTTAGCGCTGGACCTTCTTCCTTTTTCATTTGTGGAAGGGGTGGGTTTCCTTGAGTTTGTGTCTGCCATCTGCCCGAAATGGAAAGTTCCCAGCCGGTCCTATTTCGCAAGAATTGCTGTTCCGGCACTACATCATGATGTGCTGGAATTGGTTGGTCACGGTTTGCAGCAGAGTGCTGTGCACAATATCCACCTGACAACAGACAAGTGGAGCAGTTGCCAAGCCACAGATTACATGTGCATCACTGCACACTGGATCTCTTTTGTGGGGGTTAGAGATAAACTATCTGCACGAGGTGTTGTTGACACAGCTGCGATTTTTGAAGGTACTCGGAAACATGCAACTGTAGCCATGTTCGCCATGGAGAAATCTCATACGGCTCAAAACATTTTAGAAGAGTTTCGCACCAAGGTTTTGGAATGGCTGTGGCCCAGAGGGCTTGGTATTGGTTTTGTTGCCACAGACAATGGCAGTAATGTACTTAAGGCCATGGAACTTGATTCCTATTTCAGGGTTCCGTGTTTGGCACACTGCATACACATTATAGTGCAAGACTTTCTGAAAAAAGAACCCATAGTCAGCAATTTACTGGCCATCTGCCGAAGAATATGCACTCATTTCAGCCATTCTTTTAAAGCTCGGAAGCAGCTGAGGATCATCCAACGTGAATTTAGGATGCCAGTCAAGGCACTCATCCAGGAGGTGGCAACACGTTGGAACTCAACGTATTACATGCTTGATCGTCTGTACAAACAGCACAGGTCCCTCCATGAATATGTCTGGTACAGAAGCAGTGATGCTAGTGTTAAAGGCATGACCCTTCAGAGGGAGCAATGGACCCTAATTAAATGCCTGACTGATATGCTGTCTCCTTTTGAGGTCTTCACACGTGAAGTCAGCAAGGAGGACTGTACAATGGGCCAAGCTATCCCATTGTTGCAAATGCTAGAGCATGAGCTGAATAATGTGTCTGAATCCTACAAAGGTGTAGAGGACAGAAGGCAAGCCCATGACTTGGTGGAGAGCTTATCCAGGCGCTTAACTGAAAATGTAAGGATACAAAATAAAATTTTGTCACAAGAACATTACATTTGTGCCACAATTCTGGATCCACGTGCACAATTAGGACTAATGAAGACATTCCTTGCTTTTTCCGACAATGATGTTGCCCGCTACAAAAGTTGTATAGCTGAAGCAGCAATTAAGTTTGAAAACGAAGGGCTGCTATTTAAAAGCCCGCCACATCAACCCACAACAAGTACTGATACTGAAGCAGGCCATGCAGAATCAAGTGCAACTTCGTCGGCTGAGGGCAGTGCGGTTGGCTCACAATCACAACACTCACCATCACTATCGACTACAGAAACAAAAACTGGATCATTAGGCCGAGTACAATCATTATCATTACAGGATTGGTATGTAAAGATGGGCTATGGTAAGCACAGTGCTGATGCATAGAAAAAACAGCACAAAAGCTTACCATCAGCAACCCTGAACATTGAGCGGATGGTCCAGGCCTATCTGGACGACCCAACAGAGGTGTACGTTGATCAAAACCCATTGCAGTATTGGTATAGGAAAAGGTCTGAATTGCCACAGCTCAGCAGGCTGGCGATAAGCTATCTGGCTTGCCCTGTCGCAAGTGTCTCTTCCGAACGTGTTTTCAGTGCTGCTGGTTCCATTGTAACATTGAGAAGGACCAGTCTATCTCCAAAAAACGTGGAGAGGTTAACAATGATCAAAATGAATCAGCACTTCATACCACCGAATTACACAATACATGAATCAACAGAGGAAGATGAGGACAGCGGCTCAGGTGACGGAAGTATTGTGTCAGATGATTACCTACTACTGGCTGCACCCCCAGAGTTTGAGGACGAGCTATACTTCCCTGACAATTAGGCTCACACTTACTGTCTTCCTCCCTTTTTTCCCCCTTTGTTTATGTGTCTGTCGTTCCGGTTATAAACTTGTGAATCGCAACAAATCCATTATCACCGTCTTCTACTCTTCTAATTTAATATACATGTTTCAGGTGTCTGCCATTTGACAGTACAGTCTTCCGAATCCCGCTCCTCCGCTCGATCATACTGAATCTCCTGCTCAATTCCATTTCCCTCATGAATGATGATTGGATGATGGTAACAACAAATTCAAACTTTCCTCGTCCTTCCAAAACAAGTGGACCATGAATCAGATGACTACTATAGCTATCCTCCTTTCAGAGCCGAGAGAGACTGGCCATTAACTGAAAATAAGATGGAACAGGTAATGATTGATGCCATGCATTGGACGCAGAGTCACAGACTGAATGATTTAGATTTTGTTGTGTTTGTTGTGCATGAATTTATGTAATTGTGCACTGCCACTAATCAACTTCCTACAGAACACACTATTTTTCCCCTTCTTGCAAATAAGAAATGTGTACTTCTCCTGCAGCTTGGTGATGCATTGCTTTTAATTCAATACAGGAAGGGGACTCACTCAATCTGCGCAATGCGTATGACTGTGACACAACAGCACCGTACATGATGATGATGGCGAAATAGACGGCCGTTAACAAGATGAGATGGAACGGGTAATGATTGATGCCATGCATTGGCCGCAGAGTCGCAGAGTGAAAGATGTAGATTTTGTTGTGTTTGTTGCGCATGAATTTATGTAATTGTGCACTGCCACTAATCAACTTTACAGAACACAATAAACTTAACTCAAGGTGAATTTAATTTTCCCCTTCTTGCAAATAAGAAATGTGTACTTCTCCTGCATCTTGGTGATACATTGCTTTTAATTCAATACAGGAAGGGGACTCACTCAATCTGCGCAATGCGTATGACTGTGACACAACAGCACCCTCCATGATGATGATGGCGAAATAGACGGCCCGTTAACAAGATGAGATGGAACAGGTAATTATTGATGCCATGCATTGGCCGCAGAGTCGCAGACTGAATGATGTAGATTTTGTTGTGTTTGTTGCGCATGAATTTATGTAATTGTGCACTGCCACTAATCAACTTTCTACAGAACACACTAATTTTCCCCTTCTTGCAAATAAGAAATGTGTACTTCTCCTGCATCTTGGTGATACATTGCTTTAAATTCAATACAGGAAGGGGACTCACTCAATCTGCGCAATGCGTATGACTGTGACACAACAGCACCGTCCATGATGATGATGGCGAAATAGACGGCCCGTTAACAAGATGAGATGGAACAGGTAATGATTGATGCCATGCATTGGCCGCAGAGTCGCAGACTGAATGATGTAGATTTTGTTGTGTTTGTTGCGCATGAATTTATGTAATTGTGCACTGCCACTAATCAACTTTCTACAGAACACACTAATTTTCCCCTTCTTGCAAATAAGAAATGTGTACTTCTCCTGCATCTTGGTGATACATTGCTTTTAATTCAATACAGGAATGGGACTCACTCAATCTGTGCAATGCAAATGACTGTGACACAACAGCACCGTCCATCATGATGATGGCGAAAGAGATGGCCCGTTAACTTAAGATGAGAAGGAACAGGTAATGAATGATGACAATTAATGGCATGCATTGGACACCTGACTCTGAGCTATTGGTCTTTGTGTTTGCGTTGTTTGTTTGTTGTGCACAAAGTGATGTCAAAGTGTACTAGTAGTAATCTATCTTTCTGTACAGAATAAAGAATGACTCAAGTCAGTAATATTTATATTTCTACTCTTGTTGTGTCATAAAAATGTTACTTATACTGCAGGCCGATCTTCACAGTCAGTCAGTAAAAGTATCAGAGATGATGATGAAGTCAGGAGGATGTTTCAGGAGTGGCATAAAACGGAAAAGCCTAAACGTAAACACGTCAACAACAACCACAGCAGACCCAAATGTCTGTGTAGAAGTTGAATAGAGTGTAGCGGTGGGATGACTGCAGTGCATTGATTTTACTAACTTAAACTGTAAAATGCTATGTTTGGAATGGATAATGTGCTTTGCGTTTGTCCAACTCTTTGAGAGAAAAAAAAAGGACTCTAAAGTGTTAACGTAGGATGTGCTAATGCTAAGCACTGTGGGCCTGCTCTCTCCTGTTACTGTTGAAGGTCAATGCTGGAAACAGACTAGAGTAGAGATGATGCATACATGCCACCTCGGAAAGTGTTCTTGTTGCACTACACCATCACTTGTGCATTTGTTTTCACTTTCTTTCTCAATATCCCCTTTGGTTTTCCATCTACAATTACAGGCCGGGCCTTGCCCTAAACTTTGTAAAACATTACAATGCATATTAATTACCTTACCAATCCATCACCTTTTTTTTTTCCAGCCGGGCAGTGGCGAGGCGACACACCCAAGATTGATGGACGAGAGGAGCAAGAGGAATGCCGAGATGCAAATCCAGTCCACATTTTTGTCCGGGATAAGACAGTAACAGTATCCACTTTTATCTTCTTTTAAATAATTTGATTAATATCTTGTATACAATCTTTACAACAGTGTGTTTTTGGAGTTGTTATCATCATTAGGTTTGCTCTGTGTTTACGTTTCTTCCCTACCAATATTTAAAATTTCTATTTGCTATGTGTTAAAGTATTAAGGCCGGAACAACAGAACAAGAACTAGAAGTGTATGTAATCCGGGTCTCTCATCATTATGCATGCATTGCCTTTTTCTCCCTCAACATATGGATATGGTAGTCTTCAATGATTGTCGTTTGTTTGTCTATGTATGCATACTGTTTTTCTATGTCAAACCTTTCCCAAAAACCCCCTTCCCATCCATTCAACAAACCCTAACCCTCTTCCCCCGGGCTGTGTGACTTATTGTCGAGGTGTAACTAAATTAAATGTACACCAATACTTAATCACACACTTGCTGGGGCGGATGTGGTGAAAGCAACACTACTTCAATTTCAAGGCAGAGCGATGATCTTCTTCTGCTTGGCCACCCATGAGTAGGATATTTCAGAGGTTATTTTATTTAACAAAGGAACATATACCTCAGCATGAATTGCCGGCATTGATTGGATTTGTTTGTTGTCATTCCTCATATACAGCACTAACTGTTAGACTGTAGGCATAGTCAAGTGACTCGACACAACTATAGTTTGTAACTCTGTCTAGTAGGCTATCCTCCTAACCACCATTCAGTTTTTTTGTCAAATATTTGAGCATATTATTGTTGCTCGGTAAGTTCTGTACTGTACTTCATTCAACTACTCCTCTAACAGTCTCTCAAAGGCGATTGACTGTCTCCTTTTCTTTTTTTGGAAATGCTGCCGCCCTGCCAGTGTCTACTACTACTACTATACTACCACCACCACCCCAATCATGGCATGTATGAAAAAGGAAACCATCTTCACCCTCCAGCCAGTGCTGTGACACAGTTGGACATAAACATCAAGCACCGGTAAGAGACAAGTTTGGGGGAGGCAGAATTAATAATGGACATGTCAATGATTTCGTTTTCACACACCAGTACAAAGAATGCATAGACTAGAGGACAGACAAAGTACTAGAAGGACCAGTCAATGAGTGAGGTGTGTCTCTCATCTATCTGTTTGTGTCTTATACAGTCAGCCAATTATTGAAATCAAACACAGGCTATGGGCGGCCATGCACCAGCAAGGAAACAGTGTGATGTTAAACAGTTACCCCACCTACAAAACATTAACAACATTGCATGTAACATAGAAAAATATATTTAATTTACCCTAACAAAAATAAACTAAACCCACAAAAGCTGACCCACCCCCCTCCCTAACCCCAACCACTGTCCATAGTAGAAAAAAGTCTGTAACACCCAAACAAGTTAAGAACAAGAATTAAAAAAGGGGCAGAACAGGATGACAGGGACTCGAGGAGGACACACATCTGGCGCATCTCGCCCTCTAAACGGGCGACGCGGCGTCTAAGGGTGCAGCTAATTCGTAGCCACAGTGGGGGGGGCGGGCAGCTGCCAGACGGTGGCGCCGTACCGCTGGAGGGTGGTGGCTGGGGCCCGGGCCACGGGAGGAGGCTTCCCCAATTGCAGCCGCAGTCTCCTCCTCCTCCTCGGCTAAGACCACCAGCCGCCGGTATTCTCTCTGGATTGCCTCCAGCTTCCAGCGCCGTGCCTTGGCAGCCAACTCCCTTCGATTTAGTTTAGGAGTAGCTGTGAATCAAAAAGAAAAAAAAAAGACAATTAGAAAAACAGTAAGACAAGTTAATTATTTATACACATAGTGGCATGGTAGAGTAGCACTATAAAGCACAGTAGTACATAACATTTTAAATCGCGCCCGTCCTTCTTCCTTCCACCCGTCTTTCACTTTTTAGTTGAACAGTGCACCAGGTGCTCTTCTCCATAAAACTTTCAAAGCGGAGTTGAAATTAGATAGATGAGGCCATTGGTTACTCAATACTCCCGCTCCTATGCCAATTAAAGGGATTCTAGTCTCATAGTTCACACATCAAACGTTCACAACAACTCATACTTACTTACTACGTACGACATCGTATGGCGGGCGGACTTTGTCCGCCCGCCATCCTCACGCTAAAAAGGGTGGGGGTCCCGTGGGGAAAATTAATTAGGATGATGCGCCCGGCACAGTGGCTGGCGCATCCTGTTTTTTTTACATTGTGGTTGGCGGTGCCGAAAGCGCTGCTAAAAATACATGTTGTGCTGCTTTTCCAAGCACAACATGACGGGCCCCGCACGGAGCCTGTCACGTTTTGCTTGGAAAGGCGGGGGGGGGTACCATAGCATAGGTAGGTACCCTCCATGGGGGCACCCAAGCATACTCTGCAATGTCTGCATGCCTTTCCGTGGCGGACGGCAATGCCGCCACGCAAAGGCATTCCAAAATGCAGATTATATGGCTGGCGGTGTGTTCAGAGAGACACCACCGGCATATTGAACCCTTTTCGGCCTGGTCGACATGTGGGGGGGTCTGAATAATTTCTACAGGGATGGCGGAGGTTTGCCCCTGCGGTGTCGGCAGTGAATTCTAGCCGGCCCGGCGGGGGCAATACGCCCACCATCCTAATGGGGCCCTAAGTCACAACTGTACAGTATACATATACATACAGTACACCCTTGCAGTGAGTGTGCTGTCGAGTTCAACAATAGTTAAGGATTATGAATCTAACTTACCACCGCCTGCCACTGGTGCTGCCACTCCCCCTACTGCTCCATCGTCGGTATCGGCAGAAACTGCCGCATCCTCTCCCTCCGCGTCGCCTTGTTCGCTGGCCCCGGCACTGGTGGTCGGTAGTGCGCCTAGAAAACATTACACATTTATTAGGCGTCATATACACCTCCCCCCTATTGATCAGTTGCAAGGTTGAAAAATGAGTTAATACTAACATACATCACTAGTACAAATCAGGTAGTAGTAGAGTAGACACTAATAGTTATATATGATCATTGTAGCCTTTGCTTAATTAGCCCTAGCCATGCTACCATTTTACCTTTGTGGCTTTTATTTTTGCACATGTGACGTTACCTTTACCTTGCAGCTTCTTAAGACACCTTTGAGCCCACATGACCTGCCTCACACTGCTACTGTCTAGTCTACGCGCTGCGTACAAGCCGTCCACAAACATTAACAAGCCACTTTTTTAGGAAGTACTGGTGTACTACTGTTACTGTTAGTCCATATTGCTTATCCATAGATGCTACACTTTTTGGCACGGCTGAGAAATGCTTGCAAGTTGCAATATACTAACGCACACCATTTCTTTTTTCGCATTACAGACGCAAGATTCCCTTCTTCGAACCAGAGCTTCTGAATGATGCAACAACTACCAGTACTAGGTTCTTCTAAGGTGAGGGGTCCCTTCACTCACATCTTCTTTTATAAATTTATATAAACTAAATTGCTATGGGATGGTGGTGCTGCCTTCCACCACTGTTCAGTTATCATGATTTAATTCCCAACTGTATAAGTGTAACAATGTATATTGTTTTAATGTTATTGATTTTCCGGTTGGTGCTGCTAAGAAAACAGTGTACAGACCTTCTCAAATTGAAATAAACATTTTGAACTTACATAGACTTGGTGGTATTTGGTGTGGACTAACTTACACGAGTGAGCAAATTAAAGTAAGGGTGTGCATGTGAATTGCTTCCACGACTGAGAGGTTGGGTGTGTTATGTTCTGGGTTGTCTACTTGTTGAGTATCTTGGGGGGAGGGTTCCGAGACCTAATAGTTATGACAAGACAGTACTATAGTCAAGCAGTGGAATTGTGGTGGGTGCGGAATTTCTGATTGAGGTGTGCAAGGAAGGTCCAACCTACCATCACCAACATCCTATTTTCTGGTGCAAATGTATGTGCAAGATCCCTACAACAGTAGTATGTCCTATAGGGTATCATATCAAAATAGTAATAAATCTGGTAGGGCTGTTGTTGCTGTGAATTTTCAAAGCCTCAAGATCAATAAGAGTAAAAGTAGTACAAGACGACGATCCAACGGATTGGACTCAATGGCTCGAGCTACTGGTGAATATGAGTTTTATATTACAACCTTTCACAAAGAGTGGCACTGGCCAACTGGGCAAGACTAGCTACTACAGTACAGACAGACTGATAGTATGTAGTAGTAGTAGTACTCAGAGTCATCATAGCGGAGGCAGGGATAAGATTTTTGAAACCGTACAGATCGAAGGATAATTGGTGGTAAAAAAATAGCATTTGGAAACCAACAATAGTTCAGGAAAAATATGGGGCAGTAAAAGTTATGGAATTAGAAATATTATTAAAAACAAGAAGACTTACTGGGGCCAGCATAGGAGCCCTCAGCGGTGTCCTCCTGGTGGTGTTGTTCCTGTCCCGCCGACTGCCCAGTCCCTGTCGGTCTGCCCCTGGGTGCTGATGAACAGGAAAGATATAAGAAAGAGACAAACATTGATGGATGGTGTCAAACAAATACAATATTTTTCAACAACGGTCAAAAAACACTTATGTAAACAACAATTGCAATAACTACATTGACCGATCTCATCTGGTCAACATGTAATATCGGGGGATTCGCAGTTCGACTACTTAAGTTACTATTTATCAACAGTAATCCAGTCTTCCATTCTGATTCCAGAAAACTAAGTTACAACTAAGCCTAAGTACAACGTACCACCCAACCTAGCCCACCTATTCCAGGCATGCCAATTGTACATTAAGTATGCATTTCCACTGTATTCCTCAACAATGCGTATGGTCAAATCATGGAGGACACATGAACATGACTACATTTTTTGTATACACCAAATTTTGGTTTGATTGATGCTGATCTGCTACTGCTAAGTAACTGCTAAGCCTACCACCACTCATTGAACAAACTAGAAAAGGTTCTAAAGACTGCCGTACTAGCAGCACGTCACGTAACTGAGTGAGGGGGCATCACGCATACCACTAACAAATTAGAAGCTCATACAAAGTAGTGTACCTAAACATCAATCCGCCCCTATCTATTAGTGACGGGACAAAGTAAGGAGTGGACTAGAGTCACTGTAGCATTACGTAACTTAATTTCTCTAAAATAAACTCGTAAAGAATCACGCTAAGCAAGCGCAAACGCAAAGCTGCAAACAAGTAAGATTAGTAGTAGCGCAGAAGAGCACCATAATCACAGAAGACTTTTAAACGTTATTAACCTGGAATGTATTGTAAGCAGCAACATTCTAGCTGGTTGGAAGGAAAAAAAATATTCGCAATATATAACACAGAGCAGAAGAACAGACACAAAGTTGTAGTAATTAAATATGTACTCACCAAGCCCCGGGACCTCCACCCCTAGCAGGTCCAGCAGGTCCTGCTCACGGTCCAGGATGTCGGACCACCGGTGCGTCAGCTGTGCCTGGGTGCGCCGGACCCCAGAGATGCGCGACACTGCCCGGCGCACCTTCCCCCACCGCTGCCGACGCTCCCGGAGGCCGTACCCGGACCCAGGCCTGCCACCTGCTGCCAGGGTTGAGGGGAGGTGGCGCTGCACAAAGAAAATTGGTGCAGCCAACTCCTCCTCCCCAAATAAGGCCCGTGCCTGCACCCCTTGTAGGCGCCGCCTTCCGCAAGGAAGGCGGTCGCGGCTCTGGCTGCGCCGGCGAACAGCCCTACCCTTGGACATGGTTCTGGGGACGGGGCGGGAAAGAAAAGGTAAAATAAATAAAGGAGTAAAGGAAATACATAGCAGGCAATAGAAAGAGAAAAAGTAGCTAAAAAACAAAAAAAAAGTAGACAATAACCAAAAATATAGAAGCAGGAAAATAGTTAGAGAAATAATAAGTAATAAAGATCCAAAAAAAAGTGGCTATAAACAAAGGATTGAAAGGATTTTGGGAGAATTGAAAATCAGGCCCCAGAACCATCCAATAGAGTGAAAAACAAGATGGCCGCGCCCATTGCGACCACGTGCGCAAGTTCGCGCGATATTTTCTCCCCGAGCAAGCAAAAAGCAACGCGATCAAGTAAAAGCGGTCGCGAACAGGAAATTTCGACCGTGAACGGCCGCGAACATGCATTGTGCGACCCGGAACAGGAAGTAAGCATCGCGAGAGGGCGGGACAAGTGAAAACAAGATGGCCGCGCCCTTGAGCAACCGCATGGGTAAGTTGGCGACCCGCGATCACGCAAAAAATACCGTGAACAGGCGGGAAAAAAACTTCTGCGTCTTCGCGATATTTCCAGCGTGTTTGCGGAGATTTTTAGCATTTTCGCGACAATTTGCGAAAGTTAATTTCACAAATTCCGCCCACCCCTACTCTGTACCCTCCCACTTGGAGTGGTACCCCCTCCCAGAATTGCCAGGGCACCTGGGGCAGGTGTCCTGCGCAATTCGCCCACCAGTTCAGGGGTTCTATCCTGCAACTGGGCATCCAGGTCAGGGGGGACACCCTGAACCTGGCCCTCCAACCTAGGGTCTAAACCCTTTAGTTGAGCCGGGGTCAGAGGTGAGGACTCCCTCCCTCTGCACCCCCTTCCAGATGGCTGTACCCTCCCAACTGGAGTGGTACCCCTAGAAGCAACCTGGGTCAGGACACTGATTACAGTTGTCCCACCCTCCAGGTCAGACAACACCTGAACCTGGCTTCCCAACCCTGGGACCAACCCATGAGGGTGACACATAACTCATATGTCGTGTGACAGTCTACCTGGTGCTGATCTCCCGACCCCTGTCCCTCTGACAGTGCCTGAAGATCCCCCAGGACAGAAGTGGTGTCACCATGGTCATTCACTGGTGACGCAGCCCTTCTGGCCGGCCCCTGACCCACTGGTTTTTCCACTGGGGACTCTTTCCCCCTCTCACCCCTCAATCTGGACCTCTGCACCCTCCCAACTGGAGCGGTACTGCCAGACACTAGAACTGAGGGAGGCCTGTTTACAGACACTCCCTGTTCACCAGACACTAGGGGATCCCGCACAACGGGCAGCCCCTCAGGACAGACTAGGCTTCCCACCTGGTGTTCCCTCAAAGAACCATCCAAGCTCTGAGACTGAGGTTGGGCACTACTGGGACATAACCCATTCTCACTCCTTCCCCTTAAAGACAGGACGTGAGGCTCTACACCCCTCTCACTACTACAGGACCTAGCTGGGCTACTCTGAGCCACTTCCACTACACTGGGTTTGAAGATTCCTGACCCACTCCTCTCGGGATCACTCCCCAATGCCTTTCCAGACCCTCTGGACTCCACCAAAAGGTCTCTCTCCAATGTGACCCCTCTGCGGTCAGAGAACTCACCCTCACACAGGTGTTGACATAGTTCTGGAAAACAGGGACTTACAATATGCTCTCCCACAATTGGATCACACAGCCCCCTAGCAGGGTTAAAAAAACTATCCTTCACCTTGCCATCCCGTGCCTCGCACACGTACTCCACACCACTCTCCTGAGACTGGCTAGACAGTATCTGACTGTCTCTGTCACACAACCCACACTCTTCTGGGCGGTCTTCACACTCACCCACCAGGACTTCAATTTTGGGGGAACCCCTCTCCCTGTACCTCTCAGCTAGAGTCAGTAGAGTGTCCCTCCCTCCACTAGGACTATGAACCCCTGCGCCAGTTACCCTATTCCCTTCAGGGATACTGCGCACTACTGGAGCTACCTCATGCCCTTAAACCTCCTGGTGTATGTTAACCCCCTCCTTCAAGTCAGGCGCCACATCCCTGGGTGTGCATACTGCTCTCGCAGCACTATAAAAGGAGGGAGAGCGGTCTAAACTCTTGGCCTTGAGATCCAACTCCCTCATTTTTACCTCATGCTCCATGGCCAGCCTTTGTCTTTCCATTTCCATTTGAAGTTTTGCCATCTCCACTTCATGTGCTCTTGCAGCAATCCTGTCGCCCATCTCCTCTGGCGACAGGCCTCTGCCAGGCTCAGAAGCACCTTCTGGGGTATCACCTCCAGCACATTCTCTGGGAACTTGAATTCGTACCAGGCCCTCAGCGACTTTGTGTAGTGCTCCTTGTTTTTCAATCTAGTTTGGTTAATTCTGTATTTGGAGAGGTATCCTTTCAAGACTTTACTTGTGCACCTCAGCAGTGCCCTCTCCTCCCAATCTATGTCATCAACTCCAGAGAATATAGAGGACGCCCTGCCTCCATTGACTAAGCTAGGCATGGTTTCTTAAGGTGGAGATTCTTCAGCAAAACAAAAATCAATACTGTGTGGCTGCGTTATCGGTCTGAACTCACTAAGTGGCGTTCACTCAATCACTGTACATGAATCACAAATGCAAATTCAAATCCCACCGCTGCCACCAATGTTAGAATTGGGAATCTCTAGTTGGCACAGGTATGCACTTGCGACAAGCAGGGACTCTCAATTCTAAGTCAGAGTAAGGGGATCACCCTTTCACATAACCCCTGCTCACCCTTTAGGTAGTGTGGCGCAAGCAGTCAAGACTATTCTCAGGGCGTCATAGGTTAAGCATTTGGCAGCCAACTCCCTTCGATTTAGTTTAGGAGTAGCTGTGAATCAAAAAGAAAAAAAAAAGACAATTAGAAAAACAGTAAGACAAGTTAATTATTTATACACATAGTGGCATGGTAGAGTAGCACTATAAAGCACAGTAGTACATAACATTTTAAATCGCGCCCGTCCTTCTTCCTTCCACCCGTCTTTCACTTTTTAGTTGAACAGTGCACCAGGTGCTCTTCTCCATAAAACTTTCAAAGCGGAGTTGAAATTAGATAGATGAGGCCATTGGTTACTCAATACTCCCGCTCCTATGCCAATTAAAGGGATTCTAGTCTCATAGTTCACACATCAAACGTTCACAACAACTCATACTTACTTACTACGTACGACATCGTATGGCGGGCGGACTTTGTCCGCCCGCCATCCTCACGCTAAAAAGGGTGGGGGTCCCGTGGGGAAAATTAATTAGGATGATGCGCCCGGCACAGTGGCTGGCGCATCCTGTTTTTTTTACATTGTGGTTGGCGGTGCCGAAAGCGCTGCTAAAAATACATGTTGTGCTGCTTTTCCAAGCACAACATGACGGGCCCCGCACGGAGCCTGTCACGTTTTGCTTGGAAAGGCGGGGGGGGGGTACCATAGCATAGGTAGGTACCCTCCATGGGGGCACCCAAGCATACTCTGCAATGTCTGCATGCCTTTCCGTGGCGGACGGCAATGCCGCCACGCAAAGGCATTCCAAAATGCAGATTATATGGCTGGCGGTGTGTTCAGAGAGACACCACCGGCATATTGAACCCTTTTCGGCCTGGTCGACATGTGGGGGGGTCTGAATAATTTCTACAGGGATGGCGGAGGTTTGCCCCTGCGGTGTCGGCAGTGAATTCTAGCCGGCCCGGCGGGGGCAATACGCCCACCATCCTAATGGGGCCCTAAGTCACAACTGTACAGTATACATATACATACAGTACACCCTTGCAGTGAGTGTGCTGTCGAGTTCAACAATAGTTAAGGATTATGAATCTAACTTACCACCGCCTGCCACTGGTGCTGCCACTCCCCCTACTGCTCCATCGTCGGTATCGGCAGAAACTGCCGCATCCTCTCCCTCCGCGTCGCCTTGTTCGCTGGCCCCGGCACTGGTGGTCGGTAGTGCGCCTAGAAAACATTACACATTTATTAGGCGTCATATACACCTCCCCCCTATTGATCAGTTGCAAGGTTGAAAAATGAGTTAATACTAACATACATCACTAGTACAAATCAGGTAGTAGTAGAGTAGACACTAATAGTTATATATGATCATTGTAGCCTTTGCTTAATTAGCCCTAGCCATGCTACCATTTTACCTTTGTGGCTTTTATTTTTGCACATGTGACGTTACCTTTACCTTGCAGCTTCTTAAGACACCTTTGAGCCCACATGACCTGCCTCACACTGCTACTGTCTAGTCTACGCGCTGCGTACAAGCCGTCCACAAACATTAACAAGCCACTTTTTTAGGAAGTACTGGTGTACTACTGTTACTGTTAGTCCATATTGCTTATCCATAGATGCTACACTTTTTGGCACGGCTGAGAAATGCTTGCAAGTTGCAATATACTAACGCACACCATTTCTTTTTTCGCATTACAGACGCAAGATTCCCTTCTTCGAACCAGAGCTTCTGAATGATGCAACAACTACCAGTACTAGGTTCTTCTAAGGTGAGGGGTCCCTTCACTCACATCTTCTTTTATAAATTTATATAAACTAAATTGCTATGGGATGGTGGTGCTGCCTTCCACCACTGTTCAGTTATCATGATTTAATTCCCAACTGTATAAGTGTAACAATGTATATTGTTTTAATGTTATTGATTTTCCGGTTGGTGCTGCTAAGAAAACAGTGTACAGACCTTCTCAAATTGAAATAAACATTTTGAACTTACATAGACTTGGTGGTATTTGGTGTGGACTAACTTACACGAGTGAGCAAATTAAAGTAAGGGTGTGCATGTGAATTGCTTCCACGACTGAGAGGTTGGGTGTGTTATGTTCTGGGTTGTCTACTTGTTGAGTATCTTGGGGGGAGGGTTCCGAGACCTAATAGTTATGACAAGACAGTACTATAGTCAAGCAGTGGAATTGTGGTGGGTGCGGAATTTCTGATTGAGGTGTGCAAGGAAGGTCCAACCTACCATCACCAACATCCTATTTTCTGGTGCAAATGTATGTGCAAGATCCCTACAACAGTAGTATGTCCTATAGGGTATCATATCAAAATAGTAATAAATCTGGTAGGGCTGTTGTTGCTGTGAATTTTCAAAGCCTCAAGATCAATAAGAGTAAAAGTAGTACAAGACGACGATCCAACGGATTGGACTCAATGGCTCGAGCTACTGGTGAATATGAGTTTTATATTACAACCTTTCACAAAGAGTGGCACTGGCCAACTGGGCAAGACTAGCTACTACAGTACAGACAGACTGATAGTATGTAGTAGTAGTAGTACTCAGAGTCATCATAGCGGAGGCAGGGATAAGATTTTTGAAACCGTACAGATCGAAGGATAATTGGTGGTAAAAAAATAGCATTTGGAAACCAACAATAGTTCAGGAAAAATATGGGGCAGTAAAAGTTATGGAATTAGAAATATTATTAAAAACAAGAAGACTTACTGGGGCCAGCATAGGAGCCCTCAGCGGTGTCCTCCTGGTGGTGTTGTTCCTGTCCCGCCGACTGCCCAGTCCCTGTCGGTCTGCCCCTGGGTGCTGATGAACAGGAAAGATATAAGAAAGAGACAAACATTGATGGATGGTGTCAAACAAATACAATATTTTTCAACAACGGTCAAAAAACACTTATGTAAACAACAATTGCAATAACTACATTGACCGATCTCATCTGGTCAACATGTAATATCGGGGGATTCGCAGTTCGACTACTTAAGTTACTATTTATCAACAGTAATCCAGTCTTCCATTCTGATTCCAGAAAACTAAGTTACAACTAAGCCTAAGTACAACGTACCACCCAACCTAGCCCACCTATTCCAGGCATGCCAATTGTACATTAAGTATGCATTTCCACTGTATTCCTCAACAATGCGTATGGTCAAATCATGGAGGACACATGAACATGACTACATTTTTTGTATACACCAAATTTTGGTTTGATTGATGCTGATCTGCTACTGCTAAGTAACTGCTAAGCCTACCACCACTCATTGAACAAACTAGAAAAGGTTCTAAAGACTGCCGTACTAGCAGCACGTCACGTAACTGAGTGAGGGGGCATCACGCATACCACTAACAAATTAGAAGCTCATACAAAGTAGTGTACCTAAACATCAATCCGCCCCTATCTATTAGTGACGGGACAAAGTAAGGAGTGGACTAGAGTCACTGTAGCATTACGTAACTTAATTTCTCTAAAATAAACTCGTAAAGAATCACGCTAAGCAAGCGCAAACGCAAAGCTGCAAACAAGTAAGATTAGTAGTAGCGCAGAAGAGCACCATAATCACAGAAGACTTTTAAACGTTATTAACCTGGAATGTATTGTAAGCAGCAACATTCTAGCTGGTTGGAAGGAAAAAAAATATTCGCAATATATAACACAGAGCAGAAGAACAGACACAAAGTTGTAGTAATTAAATATGTACTCACCAAGCCCCGGGACCTCCACCCCTAGCAGGTCCAGCAGGTCCTGCTCACGGTCCAGGATGTCGGACCACCGGTGCGTCAGCTGTGCCTGGGTGCGCCGGACCCCAGAGATGCGCGACACTGCCCGGCGCACCTTCCCCCACCGCTGCCGACGCTCCCGGAGGCCGTACCCGGACCCAGGCCTGCCACCTGCTGCCAGGGTTGAGGGGAGGTGGCGCTGCACAAAGAAAATTGGTGCAGCCAACTCCTCCTCCCCAAATAAGGCCCGTGCCTGCACCCCTTGTAGGCGCCGCCTTCCGCAAGGAAGGCGGTCGCGGCTCTGGCTGCGCCGGCGAACAGCCCTACCCTTGGACATGGTTCTGGGGACGGGGCGGGAAAGAAAAGGTAAAATAAATAAAGGAGTAAAGGAAATACATAGCAGGCAATAGAAAGAGAAAAAGTAGCTAAAAAACAAAAAAAAAGTAGACAATAACCAAAAATATAGAAGCAGGAAAATAGTTAGAGAAATAATAAGTAATAAAGATCCAAAAAAAAGTGGCTATAAACAAAGGATTGAAAGGATTTTGGGAGAATTGAAAATCAGGCCCCAGAACCATCCAATAGAGTGAAAAACAAGATGGCCGCGCCCATTGCGACCACGTGCGCAAGTTCGCGCGATATTTTCTCCCCGAGCAAGCAAAAAGCAACGCGATCAAGTAAAAGCGGTCGCGAACAGGAAATTTCGACCGTGAACGGCCGCGAACATGCATTGTGCGACCCGGAACAGGAAGTAAGCATCGCGAGAGGGCGGGACAAGTGAAAACAAGATGGCCGCGCCCTTGAGCAACCGCATGGGTAAGTTGGCGACCCGCGATCACGCAAAAAATACCGTGAACAGGCGGGAAAAAAACTTCTGCGTCTTCGCGATATTTCCAGCGTGTTTGCGGAGATTTTTAGCATTTTCGCGACAATTTGCGAAAGTTAATTTCACAAATTCCGCCCACCCCTACTCTGTACCCTCCCACTTGGAGTGGTACCCCCTCCCAGAATTGCCAGGGCACCTGGGGCAGGTGTCCTGCGCAATTCGCCCACCAGTTCAGGGGTTCTATCCTGCAACTGGGCATCCAGGTCAGGGGGGACACCCTGAACCTGGCCCTCCAACCTAGGGTCTAAACCCTTTAGTTGAGCCGGGGTCAGAGGTGAGGACTCCCTCCCTCTGCACCCCCTTCCAGATGGCTGTACCCTCCCAACTGGAGTGGTACCCCTAGAAGCAACCTGGGTCAGGACACTGATTACAGTTGTCCCACCCTCCAGGTCAGACAACACCTGAACCTGGCTTCCCAACCCTGGGACCAACCCATGAGGGTGACACATAACTCATATGTCGTGTGACAGTCTACCTGGTGCTGATCTCCCGACCCCTGTCCCTCTGACAGTGCCTGAAGATCCCCCAGGACAGAAGTGGTGTCACCATGGTCATTCACTGGTGACGCAGCCCTTCTGGCCGGCCCCTGACCCACTGGTTTTTCCACTGGGGACTCTTTCCCCCTCTCACCCCTCAATCTGGACCTCTGCACCCTCCCAACTGGAGCGGTACTGCCAGACACTAGAACTGAGGGAGGCCTGTTTACAGACACTCCCTGTTCACCAGACACTAGGGGATCCCGCACAACGGGCAGCCCCTCAGGACAGACTAGACTTCCCACCTGGTGTTCCCTCAAAGAACCATCCAAGCTCTGAGACTGAGGTTGGGCACTACTGGGACATAACCCATTCTCACTCCTTCCCCTTAAAGACAGGACGTGAGGCTCTACACCCCTCTCACTACTACAGGACCTAGCTGGGCTACTCTGAGCCACTTCCACTACACTGGGTTTGAAGATTCCTGACCCACTCCTCTCGGGATCACTCCCCAATGCCTTTCCAGACCCTCTGGACTCCACCAAAAGGTCTCTCTCCAATGTGACCCCTCTGCGGTCAGAGAACTCACCCTCACACAGGTGTTGACATAGTTCTGGAAAACAGGGACTTACAATATGCTCTCCCACAATTGGATCACACAGCCCCCTAGCAGGGTTAAAAAAACTATCCTTCACCTTGCCATCCCGTGCCTCGCACACGTACTCCACACCACTCTCCTGAGACTGGCTAGACAGTATCTGACTGTCTCTGTCACACAACCCACACTCTTCTGGGCGGTCTTCACACTCACCCACCAGGACTTCAATTTTGGGGGAACCCCTCTCCCTGTACCTCTCAGCTAGAGTCAGTAGAGTGTCCCTCCCTCCACTAGGACTATGAACCCCTGCGCCAGTTACCCTATTCCCTTCAGGGATACTGCGCACTACTGGAGCTACCTCATGCCCTTAAACCTCCTGGTGTATGTTAACCCCCTCCTTCAAGTCAGGCGCCACATCCCTGGGTGTGCATACTGCTCTCGCAGCACTATAAAAGGAGGGAGAGCGGTCTAAACTCTTGGCCTTGAGATCCAACTCCCTCATTTTTACCTCATGCTCCATGGCCAGCCTTTGTCTTTCCATTTCCATTTGAAGTTTTGCCATCTCCACTTCATGTGCTCTTGCAGCAATCCTGTCGCCCATCTCCTCTGGCGACAGGCCTCTGCCAGGCTCAGAAGCACCTTCTGGGGTATCACCTCCAGCACATTCTCTGGGAACTTGAATTCGTACCAGGCCCTCAGCGACTTTGTGTAGTGCTCCTTGTTTTTCAATCTAGTTTGGTTAATTCTGTATTTGGAGAGGTATCCTTTCAAGACTTTACTTGTGCACCTCAGCAGTGCCCTCTCCTCCCAATCTATGTCATCAACTCCAGAGAATATAGAGGACGCCCTGCCTCCATTGACTAAGCTAGGCATGGTTTCTTAAGGTGGAGATTCTTCAGCAAAACAAAAATCAATACTGTGTGGCTGCGTTATCGGTCTGAACTCACTAAGTGGCGTTCACTCAATCACTGTACATGAATCACAAATGCAAATTCAAATCCCACCGCTGCCACCAATGTTAGAATTGGGAATCTCTAGTTGGCACAGGTATGCACTTGCGACAAGCAGGGACTCTCAATTCTAAGTCAGAGTAAGGGGATCACCCTTTCACATAACCCCTGCTCACCCTTTAGGTAGTGTGGCGCAAGCAGTCAAGACTATTCTCAGGGCGTCATAGGTTAAGCATTTGTGAACACATACAGTAATACAATGACACACCACAAATGGACACCAGTCAAGGTTGTATCAAAAATAGGTTTCTTTATATAAGGCTTAGCACAAGACCAGAATAACGAATAAAATGACCACAGTATTATTTTAAAGTTCAATGTTCTTGTAAAAAGGCTTAAAATGCAAAAATAGGCTTCTTTTAGTCAATGAAATGAAATGAAAAAAAATATTTAATTAAGCGCACTGCGGCCAAGCGGCTTCCTGGCGCTGGTAGCAAGAGCAACAGTCACAAAAAACAGCCCGAAGGAGTTAGCCGGGGTACGCCTGAGAGAACAGAAAAGTTTTCAAAGATTTACGAAAATGGGAATAGATGGGGATGGATCGCATGGAGAGGGGAAGGCTATTCCAGAAACGAGGGGCCAAAACAGAAAAGCGTGTGCCTCCAGTTCTGGTTTTGCGAAAACGGGGGACATTGAGAAGGGCCAACGATGAAGAGCGAAGAGTGCGAACCGGGGTGTGAGAGGAAATAAGGGAACATATGAATGCAGGAGCAGAGCGGGCAAGAGCCAAGAAGACCAGACAACCCATTTTGAAAAGAGAACGCTGGAGAACAGGGAGCCAGTGAAGAGACCTGAGGACAGGAGTGATATGATGGGTTTTGGGAAGGTGAAGAATGAGACGGGCGGCCTGGTTCTGAATAGCTTGCAAGCGGCGTAATTCGTAGGCCGGGATGCCCACGTACAAGCTGTTCCCGTAATCAAGACGGGAGGTAATCAGGGCCGTGATGATGATTTTAAGTGCCTCTGAGGAAAAGAAGCGTGAAATCTTTCGAATAAGACGAAGGGATAGAAAGCATGAGGAAACAACGGAACTGATTTGTGCATGCATGGAGAGATCATGACTGACCTGGATACCCAAAGTTCTAACAGAGGAGACAGGAATAGGAAGAGGGCCAAAGGAGGAGGGCCAAAAAGCAGAAGACCAGGGACTGGAAGAGCCGCCCGTCAAGACCAGCTCGGTCTTGTCCGGGTTAAGTTTGAGATGGTTAGAGCTCATCCAATCCGAGATAAAGACCAAAGTAGAGCGAAATGTAGAAGAAGACAGAGGTGAGGAGGAAAGATCAAAGACAAGCTGGAGGTCGTCGGCATAGTTGTACACGGAGACCCCCTGAGCAAGAAGAGCGGAGATAAGAGGGTGAATGTATAGATTAAATAGCAGAGGAGAAAGAGAAGATCCTTGGGGAACACCACAGGAGACCAAGCGGGGGGGAGCAGAGAAGCCAGACAAGTGGACAGCCTGAGAGTGGCCAGAGAGAAAGGAGGCAAGCCAAGAAAAGGCAAGGCCCCGAATGCCCGCTGCGCTGACACGGTCCAGAAGGATGGAATGGTCGACCGTGTCAAACGCAGCGGATAGATCAAGGAGAACCAGGGCTTGAGGAAGAGAGGAGTCAGACTTAAGTTTCAGCTCATCGAGGACGGCCAAAACCACTGACTCCGTGGAGTGGCCTCAATTCTGCTTCCTTTCAGGCTTTGTACGGTTCGTACATGGGTGTGCGACTCGTCCGCATTAAAAACAAGGAAAGTACGAGTCAAACAATCAGTGCGGACTCCGGGGTCCGTAACACGCACGCTGTGGTGCGAACAGAACAAAGTACCTTAAGTTCGTGGGGTCTGCGACGGACAGTGCGGGACAAGTTGATGGGTCCGGGTCGTAGCTCGGCAGCGTATTCAGATGCTGGTCGGGTCACGGCGTCGGTATGAGGCGTTGGTACGGGACCTTCAGGGATACGTGCGGATGGCCCGGATCAGCTTGCAGAGTCCGTGGCGTTCGGCATTCGAGCCGTACCTTCGGTGCGGATAGGTGGCGACACTTCTCGGCGCCGTACAGCGTACGTGGAGGATCAGCGTGATGCGGCTTCTCGGCTCTGAGTATGGCACGGTGCAGTACGTTGGTAACGTACGGACCGTACCTTCGGGACAGCGAAGCTTGAGTCCGGCGTATAGGGTTCGGCAGCCAGTGTTGTACGTCTCGAATCGGCGGGGAAGGTTAGGTGCGATGCGGCCGGGAGGGATACGGTGCGTACTAGCGCTTTTGGATCAGCGTAGACACACGGTGCCGGGCGGCAAAGACACGGCTTCGCGGCGGATGGGGTACGAGTCGTACTGGGGCCAAATCCAGTGGGAAACAAGCAAAAATTGTCCAGGCAACTCAGTTTTGGTAGGCAGATGAGTCCAATGGTCCTGGAACTCAGTTCAGGGGGCAAGCTCTTCTTCCAAGCCCTTGGAGATTGTTGAAAAACAAAGTGCAAAGTCTCTCTTAGTCTTTTTCCTCTCCTTTCTCAGCAAGGCACCAACTGCATGCCAATCCCCCAGGTCAGGGAAAGTTACTCCTCCTTCAGCTTCTTCCAGGTCCTTCTGGTCAGGCAGAGTTTCTTCGTGGTTCAATCAGGATCTGATTTCTTAGGAGCAGGGCTCCTACATTTATACCAAGTTTATTTTGTCTTTACAGGCCAAGGGGGCCTTTGCATAATCGCAGTCCAGTTCTTTTCAGTGAGGAGCACTTTGTTGTTGGGACCCTGGCTTCTTCTTTCAGCAGGCAGGGCAGAGACATCAGACGCTCCCCAGGGGGTGGAGCCAGTATTGTGGTGGCAGAGCACTGCCCTATTCAGAGTCAAGGTGCACTCCTCCCACCCATCCTGGTGTAATCTCTCTATTCACCACCTGGTAGCCCCAGCCTGTCTCCTGGAACTTCCCAGCCCTGTCACTCAAGCTACACACAAAGAAGACAGCCCCTCCCAGCAGAGGCGGACTGAGATGGTTAGGCACGCAAAGGCTAAATTTCTAAAAGTAGCATTTGCAAACCCAGGATATTAAAATAACCTTTGCTAAAAGATGTATTTTATTATTCTGAGTTCAGGCATACTAAACATGAATTTCTACCATGCTTCCTGAGCCTGCTAGGATTATAGAGTGTTATAATCCAGCAGCCCATTCTGGCCTATGGAGAGCAGGTAGCCTTACAATAGTGAAAAACGAAAATGGCTGTAATTCACTATTAGGACATGCCACACACCTCAGGGCATGTCATACCTTATCCTTACAATGCACCCTGCCCTAGGGCCTACCATAGGGGTGACTAATATGAAGGTAAGGGAAGGTTTAGGGACTGGCAATTGGGGACACTTGCCCAGTCAGCATGACAGTACCAGACTGCATGCAGGTTCTGCAATGGCCGACCTTAGACACATTTTACCAGGCTGCTTCTGTGGGTGGCACAACCAGTGCTGCAAGCCCACTAGCAGCATTTGGATATACAAGCCCTTGGCACCCCTGGTTACCTCTGCTAGGGACTGATAGTAAACCAAATAAGCCAAACATGGAAGTCAATTCACATAGTACATTTTTCATAAGGGAGAGCATATGCACCTTAGCACTGGTCAGCAGTGGTAAGGTGCCCAGAGTTATAAAACAGCCAACAACAGGTCAGAAAAAATACAGGAGGAAGGCAAAAAGTTTAGGGATGACCCTGCAAAAAGGGCCAGGTCCAACACTATACTTCCCACTTGGTTTCTTAATTCCCATTATAGGTGAATTACATGGACTTCCAAGTATTTCTCTCAAAATTCCTTGTTCAATCATCTGTTCAATTACAGGAGTAATTCCCTCTAAAGTCTCATAACTCTCTTATACTGTTATTTTTTTCGGAAACTTTGCACCCTGTTTGACCAAAATCTGTATAGGATCAATCCCTTTTATCAATTCGATGTCCTTCCCTGAAAAATCCCACATATCTGCTGACACTGTATCTCTCAATTCAATAGGCAAGTCATTTTCTGTAAACAAAGGCTATAGATCATTCACTTCTGTCCCTTGCTTTGCCATCATCATTTTAAAAGTAACATCCTCGTCTGGAGTTTGAAAAGAAATACCGTCCGATGTACAATAGATGGTACAATTCATCTTGCACAACAAATCCCTACCTAAAATGTTCACCAGACTTGAGTCACACACCACAAACCGATGCAAATCTTTGAATCTACCAATATGAACCTCAATTGGTTTAGTTACTGGAGTCTTAATATGCTTATTTGAAACTCCCCCAACTTGGATCGTTTCCCCCGAGAGGGGTAGGTTTGGAATTCTGCTGTTCTCATAGTAGAACGGGTAGCACCAGTGTCCACAAGCACCTTCCACTTTTCCATCCACAAAAGGACCAGACTGATCTACCTCTAGAGATGCGCCAAACACGCACTCTTCCTCCCCCTTCAGGCACCGTCATAGAGATGAATCTGAATCACTCTCAGAACATTGCAACCAATATTTTGGAATTATTTGTACATTTTGATTCTTACCAACTTGTTCACTCGTGTGAAATCCAGCATTCGCACTGTATCTCTGTACTTTAGCATTCATATTATTTGGCATAGGTGCTTGAGGCACATTTACCTGTTATACCTATTGTACCTGTGGTGTAACTAACCGTTGCTGCTGCTGCAGTTGTTGTTGTTTCACAATCACCTTATTGTGCATCTGTGGATATTGAATCATTCCATTACTTCCTAGCATAGCCTTGCAGTCGTTCCTCCAATGTCCTAACTGACCGCATCCATGACACAGAAATTTCTTTTTCATCTCTTCTTTGTTACCTTTGCCTCTACCTTTTCCTGGCAACTGGACTTGATCAACTCCATTCGGTACAATATTCATAGGCACTTGACCATTTTGAAAATACTTATTCTGTCCTTTCACCTGGAAACTTGCTTGTGAACAATCAACAAAATCCCAATTTTTCTGATTTGACACTTTTACCTGTGCCCACATCACTTCCTCCTTCAATTTCTTATGTCTAGATTCAATATCATCACTACTATACTTTGCATACCTCAGAATCTCATTGACTGTTTTATTTTGCCCAAAAATCGAATGCTGCTGAATCATATTACTAATCTCCGGTTTCAATCCAAACACAAACGTATAGACAAAATGTACCATATCCTTGTCTATGATGCTCTCAAAACCACTATACTGTTTGAACACTTGTAAAATCCTTTCATAATAAGCATGTACTGACTCTTTTGACTCCTGTGTCATCCTATCAATCTTAATCCAATCAGTTTCTCTTCTGAATATTTTACCCTTCAAATAATTAATCACATGATTATATTTTCTCATCACCTCTTCTGATGGTGCTCCAGTGTTAATATCTCTAGGATATTCATTTTTTGGCAAATCATCTGCAATTTTACATTCAGCCCACAAATCAGCTGGAACCACAATATCAAACAAGCCATCCAAATCTTTTAACAAAACTTTTAAAACTTTTACAAATCTTTCTACTTGCTTATACCACTCAACTGGTTTCTCTCTCAATCTGGGAAACTTATTTGTAAAAGGCAATATATCCTGTCTTGTCCAAGGGATATGAACATAACCACTACCCGGAACTTCTCTCATCGGATATATCATTTAAGCGGGCTATGTCTCTTTTAATGGAAGCAAAGAAGCAACCATATCCTTATCTCAAGAGCCTCTTCTTTCTTTCTCGCCATCTACCCTTCCATCGTTCTATATCGCCCCATTTCTTCAGAGTATTTATCAACTCTTTTATCTGCAATCGTTTTCCAGAAGCATTCAAACTCTCTAAGTCCTTGTCACTGAAATCCAATCTATACATCTTTTACAAAGCTCTTGACTTCTCAATATAAATACCATATTTTTGTGCAGCCTCTGCCAACTTCTCATGCTAATTTTTCACTTTCCAAGTAATATTCATGCACAGGAATAACAACTCTTCATCCTGATAAGTACTCAATCTCTCCGGACTAATTTTACCAATAATCATTTCTTCCAGATCTACTCTCAATCTACCTATATCCATTTTTGGTTTAGACTTGCTAGGTAACATTCCTTTTATCCATTCATCCTACTCCTCCGGTGAAGGTCCCACTGAACCAGTACCCCCTGACATTGGAGTCAGTTCCCTCACATTCTGCAATTTTTTCCTAGAATCTAACTGCACACTCCTTCTTGGTGTTTCAGTCACATTTCCCATTTACTGGAATATCAATCAATTATGTACTTGTCTCACCTGACTCTGATGCACTAACATTCCTTGCATCATTCACCGGAACTGTCAATGCATGTACTGTTGAAATTGTTTTTACCCTCACTATACAATGGAACTATAGTACAAATTGTCACTGGGACTGACAACGCTTCTGCATTCAAACTCATCTGATTAATTTTCTGAGTCAATTCTTCTTTTGCTCTATTAGGCATTTCAATATCTTTTTCCTGTGAATTTCGAGTAACCTCTGTAATCTGTGAAACTTGGAGAGCTTGGGGAGCTCCTATTCCAATTAAAGGTGTACTTGGAGTAACCCCATCTGGATTCTCCTGATATGATGCAGGTCTTTTCAATAACATCTCTTCTAATAACTCACTCATTATCGATTTTATTTGGATCCATATCTAATTCAGAAGTCTCTACATTATTCTTTTTCTCCTTACACTTTCCACCAGCCTGATCCTCGGCAACTAATACTGGATATAATCCATGTAGGATTACATCTCTCCTCCATCTCTTCAACTGAGCATCCCACTTAGCCTCTGAAAACCATCTCTTGGTATTCCTATCTTTCAATCCATTCCTGTTTCTCTCTCTCCTGTACCATTCATGCTACCATTCTTCCAGCGCCTCATACTGCCTAGGTCTAGGATTTGGTTTCAAGGAATTCATTTGCCTTCTCAAATTCTCTAAAACTCTCACATTAAAAGTACCATGCTCTAGGAAAGCTAACACTCCATCTTCCTCAGTACACCACACCTAATTTTCCATCCATGTACACGTATGATACCCATGCTCTAACATCAAATACAAAGCAGGTGGTCTTGGAGAAGGCACAGGAAGTCCCTCTCTAGTCACAATTGGTTTTTCCTTTTTAAAGAAATCCTGAATCACTTTTAACAACATTCGTTTATCAACACTTGCTTTTTTTCGCGAAATACTGTAGGGAAACCAGAAAACCTTCCGTAATTCCGCAAACTCTATTGGCTCACGCTCATCCAACACCAGCACAACCCACACCAATAACCAATCAGAGCACAAATACAAGCGCAGCTTTTTGTGACGTCATCATATCGCCTGCTACTGACTCTCCCTTCACAATAATAATACGGCAATGTAAAACAAAATATTTCTAACTAGATTTTTATTAGAAACAACACAAAACAGCGCCTTGCTCTGCTCCACTAGTAAAGAAATTGTTCAATTACTCAATAGGATATCTTTTGCTTCCAGTAAAATAATGACTAGTGCCACTCTACTCTCAAACAAGTGAAAAGAGGTCCTAGTACTCATCTAGGGATAAGGCCAAAGTTTCGCAAGAGGACGTTTTATTAAAAGAAGTCTTGGTACACCTGTGGAGATAAGGCCAGAGTTTCAGAAGCGGACTTTCCACTATTTCACACACTCTCCTTTCAACAGAGTAAGTCCTTAAAATAACATTGACAGCCTTTCGTCGTTTGACAACAGCAGAGAAAGAACTTTCATTGTAGTATTTCTCTACACTATGACTTTCAGAGTGGTTTCTCTCCACACTATGACTACCACATAGGCTTAATATAACATCCCGGGATCTTAGGCAACTTTGTACCCGTACTTCCAAACTACATAAAAACAAGACACTAACTCTTCATATTAGTAATCAAAATCATTAAATCAATTTTTGATTTGCCTAAATAACCAAACTAACCATCAATTCCTGCTACCAAACTGATCCAGCGCTCAGGAACTTATTATTTTCTGAAGACAGGGCCTAATTTTCATTACCCAAACAGGCTCCTTTGTGCTGGGATTTGTGTGATTCTAAAAACTATACCAACTTACAAATCTCCATTATTATGCTATTACTAGTTTACCGAATATGACGGTGCAATCTTTATATTGTTGATCATATAGACAAATCAATACTCATGAATAAAAATACTCTAATAAAGACATACTCATTTGTATATTTATAATATTTATCTAAATATTGTAGAGTAATGCTCATTAAGTACCAAAATACAGCACCAATCATAGATTGTCACAAAGCAAACAACATCAGAAGAGAAAATGATAAATTCATAATCAATGACAATGCATTAAGGAGCGGATAGTAGAAGAGACAAAAGATTCAGAGACATAATACATTTGCAAAAGTTATGCATATTCGGATATCAGGCTATACTAACCCAATTTGGAAACACTATCTCCTGGCCAGGGAAACAGCAAGAGCCCCTCAAGAAGATTTTGAAGAGGAAAAGACTAAGGGGCTGATTACTATGGCGGGTGGACTTAAGTCCGCCCACCTTCGTAGCGGGTACAATGAACAAAACATAAACATTTATTTTTCATTTGAAATGCATTTCTCTACGTACCAACCCAAATGCTGCATTTATCCCTGCGCACCCCATGTTAACGTCTGCATTACATCTGTCATTAATAACGTGACCCCTGTGCCCCACACAAACGGTCGCTCCCCTCGCACTGCTGCTGCCTGTCGCCTACCTGCTGGTGCCGATCCCGCTCACGCCGCTCCCTCCTCACCAGCGCTGACCTCTGCTTCACGCCGCTCTCCTCCTGCTGCTGCTGGCCACTCTCCTCTCCTCCTCTCCGCCGCCACTGCCCCGGTCACTCGCCTTCCTCGTTTCCCGCCGCTGACCCCGCAGTCCCGCCTCTCCTCCCTGCCCATTGGCCACCCAGCCTCCCGCCTCCCAGCGGACCCTCCCTCCCGGCTCCTTACTTATGACGCCCCCCCAGCGACCGCGCAGCGGACGCGCGCAGCGGGAGCGCCGATTGAGCGCCGAAGGTGTGCCAAAGGTAAGCCTGTCTGCGCCCGTCCGCGCCTGGACCGCGCCCAGCGCCAGACCCCCTGGCCTCCGCGCCCGCCAGCCCCCCCGCAGAACCTACGACTTCACTACGCTCATCGCACTCAAAACCGCCCGAGCCCCCGGATGCTACCGAGCGTCCCTGCGACGCACCCTTCGTCTGCCGATCCTGCAACTTCTCCTGCCTCCGAACAAGCACCACGCCCACCAAGACGGACAACAGCAACCACCTCAAGTGCATCCAGATCAACACCCGCTCCGTCCACAGACACGCCGTCGAGCTCTGGAACCTGCTCGACACTACGTCACCAGACGTCGCCTTCCTCACGGAAACCTGGATGAACGACTCTTCAGCCCCCGACATCGCCATAGCCATCCCGGACGGCTACAAGATCATCAGGAGGGATCGCAACAACCAGACCGGAGGGGGCATCGCCATCGCTCACAAAAGCACCATTCGCATCTCGACTGACTCCACCGACGCATTCAACACCGCCGAATACCTGCACTTCCAGATCCACACCGACCCCAAGACTACCCTCAGAGGCACCCTCATCTACAGACCTCCAGGACCACGCGCACAGTTCTGCGAAGACATCACGGACTTCATCAGCCCTCACGCCCTCCCCTCCACCGACTACATCCTCCTCGGGGACCTCAACTTCCACCTGGAGAACAACAACGACCGCAACACGACCACCCTGCTGGACAACCTCGCCAACCTCGGACTCCAGCAACTGGTCAACACCCCCACCCACTACTCCGGCCACACGCTCGACCCCCTCTTCTCATCCAGCAAGCACGTCACCTTCAGCCACTGCACCGGACTCCACTGGACTGACCACAGCTGCGTCCACTTCAGCTTCAAGAAGAACACGGTCCACCACCACCCGAAGCAGGTTCCCCACAGAAACTGGAGCAAGATCACCGTCGACCAGCTCACCACCTCCCTCAGCCAGAACCCACCGGTCAGGACAACGGACCCTAACACAGCAGCCCTCGACCTCACGCAATGGCTGACCTCCTGTGCCAACGACCTCGCCCCACTGAAGAACCCACTCACCAGGCCCAGAAGCAAGAAGGCCCCCTGGTTCACCGACGAACTCAAGGACTCCAAGAAGGCCTGCCGCACCCTCGAGAAGGCCTGGCTCCTCGACAAGACCACCGACAACATGACCGCCCTCAAACTCGCCACCCGCAGACATCACCAGCTCATCCGCACCACCAAGAAGAAATCTTTGAAGGAACGACTGGACAAGAACGCCCATGACAGCAAGGAGCTCTTCAACATCGTCAAGGAGTTCTCCAACCCCAGCACCGGCAACAACGACATCACTCCCTCGCAGGACCTCTGCGACTCCCTCGCCTCGTACTTCCACCGCAAGATCGCCGACATCCACAACAGTTTCGGCGCTCCACCCCCGCACCCATCGACCGAACCTACGCACCCCGCCGCTATCCTCCAGACATGGACCAAAGTGACCCTCGAAGACACGACACGCATGATGAACACCATCCACTCCGGATCTCCGACCGACCCATGCCCCCACCATGTCTTCAACAAGGCCGCCTCTACCATCGCACCCCACCTCTGAGACATCATCAACGCCTCCTTCGACACAGCCACCTTCCCGGAGAGCTGGAAGCACGCCAAGCTCAGCGCACTACTGAAGAAACCAACTGCGGACCCGACCGACCTCAAGAACTTCCGCCCTATCTCGCTCCTTCCATTCCCTGCCAAAGTCATCGAGAAGGTCGTCAACAGGCAGCTGGCCGCCTTCCTCGAGACGAACGGATCCCTCGACCCATCGCAATCCGGATTCAGAGCCAACCACAGCACCGAGACCGCCCTCATCGCAGCCACCGACGACATCCGAGCCCTGCTCGACAAAGGTGAAACAGCGGCACTCATCCTCCTTGACCTCTCCGCAGCATTTGACACTGTCTGCCACCGCACTCTAGTCCAACGCCTCAACGACACCGGCATCCAGGGGATTGCTCTGGAATGGATCATCTCATACCTCTCCGGCAGAACACAGAGAGTACGCCTCCCTCCGTTCCGCTCTGAGGCCACCGAAGTCATCTGCGGCGTCCCGCAAGGATCATCGCTCAGCCCCACTCTCTTCAACATCTACATGAAACCCCTCGCTGCCATCGCACGCCAACACAACCTCAACATCATTTCCTACGCCGATGACACCCAGCTGATTCTCTCCCTCACCAGAGACCCCGACACCGCCAAAGCCGACCTACACGAAGGGATGAAAGATGTCGCCGAATGGATGAACATCAGCCGCCTGAAGTTGAACACGGACAAGACAGAAGTCCTCATCCTGGGACCGTCGCCCTCTGCATGGGACGACTCCTGGTGGCCCCCGGCCCTGGGCACCGCACCCATGCCAACGGACCATGCACGCAACTTGGGCGTCATCCTGGACTCCTCCCTATCGATGACCAGACAAGTCAACGCCGTCTCCTCATCTTGCTTCCACAACCTCCGCATGCTCCGCAAGATCTTCAGATGGATCCCAACCGAGACCAGGAAGACTGTCACCCAGGCCCTCGTCACCAGCAGACTAGACTACGGAAACACCCTCTACGCCGGTACAACAGCCAAGCTTCAGAAAAGACTTCAGCGTATCCAGAACGCCTCCGCCCGTCTCATCCTGGACGTCCCCCGACGCAGCCACATCTCGAGCCACCTGAGAGACCTGCACTGGCTCCCTGTCAACAAGAGGATCACGTTCAGACTCCTCACCCACGCACACAAATCCCTCCACGACCTGGGCCCAAGGTACCTCAACGACCGCCTGAATTTCTACACGCCCACCCGACAGCTACGATCCGCGAACCTCGCCCTCGCCGTCGTCCCTCGCATCCAGAGAGCCACCGCCGGAGGAAGATCCTTCTCCTACCTGGCGGCTAAGACATGGAACTCCCTGCCCGTCCACCTGCGGCTGACCCAGGACCACCTCGCCTTCAGGAAACAGCTCAAGACCTGGCTGTTCGAGCAGTAGCAGACCCCCTCCCCCAAGCGCCTTGAGACCCTTCCGGGTGAGTAGTGCGCGATATAAATTCCATGATTGATTGATTGATTGATTTATTTTTCATTTGAAATGTATTTCTCTACGCACCAACCCAAATGCTGCATTTATCCCTGCGCACCCCATGTTAACGTCTGCATTACATCTGTCATTAATAACGTGAACAAATCAGCATTAGTCTTTCTCTTTATCTTTCATTAATCAAAAGCATTTTTGCGGCCCACATCAGTAGTTTAGTTTGCGCTTGCACAGAAGCATTTTCCCATGTTAAGCTTTTCTCCTCTATTTTTCACTGCACATGGTTAGTAAATGTTACTGAGGGTTCAATCCGAGCAGGTTTTATTTTACGCGAAAACCCTGCTCCATCATAGGTCACTGCATAAGTTTCACATAAGTTATTTGATTAGATACTTATGTGTCTCTTTTATTTTACCTATCAAAATATGCAAATGTGATAATAACAGTGCATCAGTATTGAAATGTTGAGGAAAACATCTGCATGTCTGAATTTCTAACTATCTATCTACACTTGAACATATGGAACTTTATATAATACCATTTTATATCCTTTTATCACTTTCCTAATACATGTATACCCTTTCTATGTAGTTATGTATGTATATATTTATTACTTTACTCCTACTATAGAAACAAATTTCTACTCTATAGCTCATCCTATACCTCTTTAAATATATCTTCTATGTTCACTTTCTGACTCATCCCAAACATCATCCTATTACTATGATTTGCCTAGGAACCTTTCTTGACTCTTCCCTCCTCTATCCCTCCATGACTCACCCCAAACCTCATTCTATTACTATTATCTCCAATACAACCCTGTCTAGATTTTTACTCCTCTATCCCTCCTTTTCTCACCACAAACCTCGTTATAATACAATTATCTCTCAAATAATCATTTCCAGACTCTTCCCTCCTTTATCCCTCCTTTGACTCTTCCCAACCCTCATCTAACTAATATGAACTTCCAAATAACCACAATCTATACTCGAATCCTTTGGATTCTGGAGTAGCATGCTGCTCACTGAAAAGTGCCTCTACGCCTCATCAGGAGGAGTAAGCGCTATATTAATACAATTACAATTACAACCATGTACCCCGCATTGCATCTACACACAATGTTACATTCATCTTGGAAAAATGGAAAACATAGATCCAAGATGGCTGTCCACTGCTCTTGGCTTTGCCTATGATTTCACCACATCGGCAAAGCATATAGGTAACAAACAGGCACAAGAACCCAATTTTCAAGCACACACATGGTCGTTTGACTATTTGTATGGAGCATTTGGGGGATTAAAAGATTGCTTTGCCTACATCATATTGCTCTTGTGTTTACATTTGGAACCTATTAGACCTGACAGTCTTAACGCAGTCTTCCTCAAAACCTTTTGGCTGCATCATTCTGTTTTTCTGATCTTGGTTTTACTGGTATTAGGACTCTGTGCACTTTACCACTGCTTACCAGCGATAAACTCCAATTGGCATATTTAATTTACTTCTAAGTCCATAGTAAAGTGGCACCCCCTGTACCCAGGGTCTGTAAATTAAATGCTACTAATGGGTCTGCAGCACTTATTGTGCCAACCACTAAATAAGGTCTTTAAACATATCCACTGTTATTTCAACTTGGAAAAATAAACCTTTTACCAGGCACAGACCTTCCTTTTTCATACAACTCCTGGACAACCCAGAGGGCAGGGTGCACTGTATTTAAAAGGAAGGATACGTACTTTTAAGTTTTACATGTCCTGGTAGTGAACAACTCTCAAAGACTTTTTTCGCTACAGCAAGGGCTATATCTCCCATAGGATAGCATTGGGATTACCTTATTAAATTTTATAAGTGCAAATTCTAACTGGGAAGAGATACGATTCCTAAATCTGGTTCCTCTGGAATCCTAAATTAATACCCTATTTTATGGTGAAGTCAGATTCTAAATTGTAGTTCTGAAAATGTATTTCTGGGAAAGTTGGCATTTTCTTACTTTAGCAATGTATTGCCTGCTGTTTGGCTGTGATCACTAGTCTGCAGTTAGGGACAGCTGGGCTTTGTATATTCCCCCTTGACAGCCACACACAATTTTACCTTAAATATGACTCAAGGGGCCCTTCTGGCAGGATGGGAGGGAGGAGCTGGGCCCAGTCTCACTTACACCTGAAAAGGTGCCACACAACGGGCTGCATACCCCCTACAGAGAGTCTGGACCAGGGCCGGAAGAGCAGTACATCAAAAGCCTGTCTTCAAAGTCTCCCCCACTTCAAAGGCCAACCTGTGTACAACCAGGGATACTGAAATTATGCAATTGTGTGGCTGCAGTGATTTTTTTCATAATGGCAGATTTTACGCATTTGCCACAAAATCCATCATCAGCCGCATAATCTGCAGATTTTAACAATAAAAAATGTTGGTTCTAGCTCAAACGATTCAAAAGTTACTCAAAACACAGCAACACGTTTTGCAGTGCAGTTGAAGGCCCTTTCCAAAGGTTGATTGGTCATCTCTGTATAGCTTATTGCTATGTTTGGTTATTAAACTGGCACTATTGAGGTGCAACTAATGCCCATACAGTGTAACAAGTTTAAAAATCACAAAATAATGAAGTAATACTATCACAAAATGTTCTGCATAATTTACTCAGCCAGGACACATAATTTGACCCTAACTTGACGCATAACTCCAGTGGCCCTGGGTATAAGTATTGGACCTCAGACACCACAACTTCAGTACACTTTAGGACCTGTGAAGACTCTGCCAGGAAAAAGGACTGCTGTGCTGCTGAAGAACTGCCACTCTGCTGAACTGCTGCTTTGGTGGACTCTTGCCTTGCTGTGCTGCCCTGCTTCCTCCTGTTCCCCTTCCTGGGTGAGAAGGATTGGACCTGCATCACTTGAATTCAGAGTGACTCCAAGAGCTAGCTGGCTGATCTCCTGATCTGAAATCTCAGGGACATAAAAGACCTTCAACCAACGCATCGCTGCAGCTGCATGGATCAAAACTGGGAATTCTCCACTACTGTGTGGAATGACACCGATGCATCACTTCGGCTGAACCCAGCATCCTCGATGTTGGCGCAGCCAGGATGAAGGTACCTTTGTTCAGCAGGCCTCATTGGATCCCTGTATGCTGCACATGCTCTATTGTGGTCGGCCTGAACTTTTGACTTTGTCCATGTCTGGCAGGACCAGAGACTTCAATTAATGCTTACTATTTTTAAGCGCTATTTTACAGTTTAATCTTTAAAATTCATATCTCAAGATCAACCTATTGGATTTTTGTTGTTTTGGTCTTGTTTTATTAATTAAATTAAGTTCTATTTTTCTAACCTGGTGTGGTATCTTTTTTTGTAGTGTTTGCATTGTTATACTGTTTGAAGTGTTGCACAAATACTTTACTCACTGGCTCTCAGTTAAGCCTGACTGCTCTGTGCCAAGCTACCAGAGGGTGAGCACAGGTTAATGTAGGGTTTGCCTGACACTTACCCTGACACCCCAGTCAACCAATAACCCAATTTCTATGCAAACCCATGACCAAAAAGAGTAATTGTAGCACCCCTATGTTACATTTGCAACAAACTATGATGATTAACACTTATGGCTTGTATTGGACCATTTGGTACTATTGTCATGATTGGTTCGGAGTTCTGATTCCCGCTTACAGGTGTGCTAAGGTCTGTTTTCTGCTGGAGAAGGGTTTTCTGCTGGTGAGACGTTCCACGTACTTGTGCTTCTAACAGTCCACTACTTTTTACTGAGTTTTTTATTCCAGTGCACAGTTTATGAAAAGGGCATTTATTTGTATGTCCATTTTCACTGAGCTGCCCACGTCACAGTGTCCCAGACTATGTTGGCTCAATTTGAGACTTACGGGGGGAGTGTTTCCTTCTTTTGGAAGGGGGACTGAGCAGACATCATGCTCTGACCAGCATCTGTGAATAAATAGTGCTGTTTAGGTACTTTTGTTTTTGCTTTCAAACCTCATGCATAAGCGTGTTATTCAATCGCGGTCAGTGGCGTAGCTAGGGGGGGGGCGGTGGGGTTGGTCTGCCCCAGGCTGCACTATTTTGGGGGCGGACAAAGGCATTTAGATGAGGCTGGCTTGCTTTCGTGGACGTTCGCGGACGGGAAGAGAAGGAATAGGACTCGGGCAATGTCCTCTTCTTTTTTGTGCTGGCAGCTGTCCTCCCCTCTCTTCCTATTATTCCCTCTCTTTCTGTCTTGCTTCTCACTTACTGAAAACCGTAACTTGAAGAAACGGTTCACAACCTCTTTCCTTATTTCATTTAGTTGCTTCCCTGTGAAATGGATCCAAAAAAGAAAACACTCTTGCGGGAAATGCCCTTTTTCTGACATTTTTCTATTCCAAACTGCAGCGGGATGGAGAGAAATAGAAGGTTTTAAATATGAAAAACAAATACATAACTAAATAAAGCAAGACGGAGTGGTTGCAAAGTGGCCAGAGTGGTTTTATTTACATCCAAACACATCAGCCTCACTTTACAGACTTTGCAGTGAAGCGCTACTTTTGTTTTCTCGTCTTTCTTTGAACAGCATTGTTGTCCCCAGGTGGGGAAGTGCACCATTCCTGGAGGTACTGCAATACCTGGTTGATGGGTGGATTGGAAAACATAATGTGTACCATGGCTCTGTTTATGGATGTGGTCTTTTTAAACCATACAGCTTACGTTTATTAGGATATAAGCAATGGACATTGAAATGGTTCCCTTCAGGGCCCTGTAGTCATGTCCTTAACTTTTCAATTAAAACCTCGCTGATTTCTAAATAGTGAGTGAGAGATCGTTAAGGTAACCATGTTGTTTCTGCTTACATTTCACAGGCTTTACTTAATCTTGCGTTTCCTATGAGTGTTTGCTTTTTTTTTAGGCAGCATATTACTCTTTCAAGTGCATTATTTGAATTGAGCCACATCCAAGTGTTTATAGCGGGCACAATTAGGTTGTAGCTGAAGGCAGTGCGAGTTTCTCTCAGTGGGGCAGTATGGTGTTCAGTGGGGGAGAGAATGTGGCACTATGGCCAGAGCTGTCGAATTTGGAACTGGGGAACCAGGTTCAGCCTTCATGACCAGTCCACCAGACCACTCTACTGAGGGAGCATATGCCCATGCTAGACCTTACAAGGCCCCACTAGACCTTAGAAGGCTTGATGTCTTAGCACAAGCTGGTGTACCCTAGTGGTGTCAATTGTGAGTTAACCTTGAAGGCCTGTCCACCTCAATCCATACTGAAGTTCATCTCCAGGCTTGCGGGCAGGCCTACGAAGCAGTACACTCTAGAGCAACAGTGATACAGTCACTGTGACTCTGTCACTGAGGTCACATGATCCTTGAGCAGGTTAGGGCGGTGCAAACGGTGGGACCGCACTGGGTACCTATTTCGGGTGGGTGCGTAGTGTTTGCAAGCATATAATGGTTTAAAAAAAACTTGCTGCCACCTTCCTGGCCTCCAGCAATTTTCAGCAACAATAAAAATGTCATGATAACTTCGGTGATTAATGTTCTTCCTAGAGAGAGATCCGAGTTTTGTCTAGTGGAAGGGTTGACTCCTGGAAAGGTAGCACAGAGGGTTAATATGCCTGCTGCAAAGAACATGTACCATGCAGATCACAACGTGCACTGCTTTAATGGGGGGACCATGATGAATGGGCATTTAATGTCAGCTGTAGATGATGGATCCCTGAACAGTGTCATGTATGTGCATGTTTGCATTGTGCTGAGGGGATTACCAGGTAATTGTTCACGCAGCTCTCTGATGGATGTCACATGCGGTTTTTCTGAGTCCCCAGATAGATCATGCAGTCTGTGTGATCTTTTTTGTACTGCCAGTCGCTGCCAGTCACCGGTGTATTCAACTGTGTAGCCTTGGATAGTGCCATGTATGTGCATGTAACTTGCATGATCGAGGTAACTATTAGCGGTGATACTACGTGTCTCTCGGTCCTCTTTCAAGTGCTTGCCGTCCTTTTTCCCCAGCAACCCCCCCCTCAGGGGCGGCAATCTGAGGGATAGCCCCGGGCGCCACCAGCTCTAGCTACGTCTCTGATCGCGGTGCTTTGTTAAGGTGTTCATTATAATGTATCTCCACATTCATTTTACACCGCTTGCGAGAAAAAAAACCTGTGTCAAATTTGCAAAAAGTGTTCTTCTTGCAAGGATAGGGCAGGCGGTGAGCCAGTGACAGGTAAGACACTCCCAAACTGTGTGAGACAACATGATATGAAAAGGGGAGCGAGCATTCACTGTCTGTCACCAATTAAATTGTGAATAAACACCTGTGCCTTTCACCAATCCCTAGGGAAGAAGAGTATTTTTTAAAGACCTCAGTGCTGCCCTGCCAGAGGACTGAATAAGAATTGCGTGTTGTTCTGGCCCCAGTGGAGCTGAAACACAGGGTATTAAAGGGCAGAAGAATTCAAGGTCTCAAAAAATGTTTGACTGCTAACCTTCCAGGTGGCTCGTCGTCTAGATTAGCTTTTCTGTGGCAGGAGCAGGGGTATGCTTCATGAAGCATTTGTGGGAGTGCTTTGATTGCCAGCCTGGCAGCCTTGCCAGGATGGAGAACAATGCCTCCAAACCTGCCTATAAGAAGTAAAAGTGGGTTGACCTCGGAGCATTGTAAGTCCTGGTAAGCTAATATTGTTTAATAATTTGATTTACGGTATTTCTGTGATCAGGACCAAAATAAAATTAACGGGTAAACTCTCTCCTCGGAGGAGGAGTTAAGCCACAACCTAACAGGATAATGATGGGCACCTGTTGGGTCTGGTATAACTTGTAAAGGCATCAAATAATTATGCCAAGATTTACAGCCAATTCACGCCCTTCATCATGGCAAGCTGCTGTGCTGCGTTTGCATGTGGCACAGTTCAGCTCTGTTTTAGTATTGGCGCACTTTGGGCTGCCTAGCGCCAATGTGAGCACCCTTGCACCATGGCACAAGTTCAGTATTATTTCACCTTTGTGGCTATTCCCCTTTCCACCCACACTGCAGAATGCAGCACACATTCAAATAGGAAGTCTTGAGAAGAAACAGATATTTCTCCCTGTTATACCTCTCTCGGGTAGACACACCATTTTGATGCAAACCCATGTTCACTGACTTTAGTAAATATGGGTTTGAGCCATGATACATGGTTGAATGCACGGGTAGGACGATACTCCACCCATATAGCACCTCCTGACGCAAGTTTTCTTTTTTTTTTTACAAATTCACGCAAATTGAGTTTTACATGGTTTAGTAAATCACAAAATAGATTTTGCTGTGGTCTGTGCCAAAACAGTGAAGCTACTCTGATACAAAACCTTAGCAAATCTGAGCCATACTGTCTTGCCTTTTGCCTTTGCCAATCAAAAAAGATGTCACAATCTTCTTTTCATCCTCAGTATGCGACATTGAAACAAATCCTTTGTTCAGTATAACTAAACAACAATTTAACTAGTTCAGAATATTCTTTATTCTGAATTTTTACTCAGATGTAATACAATTCTGCAATTGATGGATCCATAAAGTGATGTTAAATGGAATAAAACATGTTCATGCTCCTGACGTAAATCAGGATCTGACATATTTAACTGAATATTTCCCGCGCGTCAAGGAAGATTTAGTCAGTGGATAGTCTGATAGAAAGCTGGTTGCCAGGACTGAGTTGCATTACATTTTAGAGACAATTATGCCATTATGATTGATTTTATAGTGTGCTAACTTTGGAAGTTATAGCTAATCATGCTCTCACAATCTGAGGGGCATATGTACAAGGGATTATGCCACTGGAACATCACATTTACCGACGTTCCAGTGGTACAATGCACTGCTCCATATTTACAAAGTGGAGTTAAGCCACTTTTTTTGTGGCTTGACACTTCTTTGTAATTATGGTACCTTTTCACACAGGTATCTGCATGAAAGGGGTATACAATGGGTGCTGCTGTGGGCATTCCACCACAACACCCATTGCTTTTTTACACTGCCCCAGATTTAGAAAGATCTGTAAATCTGAGGCAACACAAAAAACTAACGCCATGCAAAAGCAGGTGCTGGATTTGTGCAATGAGGAGAAATACTTTTATTTCTCCTCATTTTTGCTTTTTCTATGTGTGCAGCATTCTGCAGCTCACATAGAAAGAGCAAAATGCTATTAATGATTGTTTTTGTGCATGAAGACGTCTCTTACTGCACAAAAACAAACATTAAATATTGGCAATTTTCTACTTCTATGTGTGCTGCAGAATGCACCACGCATTGAAGTAGCAAATTGTCATTATTGATTGTTTATGTGCTGGAAGGAACACCTTCTTCCTGCACATAAACAATCATTCCGGCAATGCAGGCACCCTTGCACTATTGCACAAGGGTGTCTATGTTGATGCTAAAGAGCTATTTTTAGCGCCAGCGAAAACACAGGAGTGCGCCGTATTCTTGTAAATAAAGCGCATCCCTGCATTTTGGAAAAGGCACAGCACTGCAAAATGTTCCGGAGTGCCACGCTGCGCTATTTCATTGTACGTATGCCCCTGACTTTGTTAGGTGTTAGTGTTTTAGCGTCCCAGTGGCTTTGAGTGCTGCTGCCCATGTTACCCTTTGCTTAGGGGTCTTAAGGGCAGAAGAAAGAGGTAAACAAAGGTCTAACGCCTTTTCTCACTTTCAGTAGGCTCCACGCTATGCACTTCTTCTGAAAATAGGAAGCTGTTGAGGGGCTAAGAGTTAGGAAGTGTTTACCTTCAGAAATTCATCTGAGGTAAATGATGTGTGGTGTCACTTTGCTACCCCAGACATTTTGGTGAATCAACGTCCATGCTTACCATCTCATCTCCATGCAGTCAATCTTTCTGGTCAGAGCTGCATTTTGAAAGGGACTTAAACTAAGTTATAATGTCCAATCATACCTCCTCAATCCTCAAAGGAAAAAAACAGACTTATTTTTTCATTCACTTTTTTTTAATAACTTTTGCTTATTTGTTTATGGATTGCAATTCTGCATGTTGTGGTAATCTGAAAGAATGGTCATGAGCACCCTAATGGAATTCACTCCTTAACCACCAAAAAGTTAGCTGAATGTCAGCAAGGCACAATGGTCACCTTAATGTGTGTTTTAGTGTTGGTCTCTGTGGCATTTAGCTTTGATGTATTTTCAATACGTGCCTTGAAAATACAAGAGGAGGACACAGTCTTGCTTCAAGCTATTCAAAAACGTAGAGGTTGGTTTTCACCCCGCTAATAATTGTGAGCGGGTAAAACAGTTGATCTGATAAAAGTCGTTCAAGTGTTCTGCATTTGTAGGTGGGATCTTGTTGGAGGGATCCAGTTGCTCTAGTGAGGTAAAGCACATAAATGCCCACTTTAAAGCATTCAGAAGAAATCTGCATATTTACTGTAAATTGTCCACAGTTATCCAGGGAACCTTTCAAATTAATCGGTTCCATCTTTGTGCATTCTAAATCACTTGCTTTTTTAGCTGATGATCACTTGCCTGCTTTTGCTGATGATGGTTTAAATGTGCCAGTTAGAAGCACTCTCACTGCAATGAACTAGAGCAACATATATATATACATATATATATATATATATATATATATATATATATATATATATATATATATATATATATATTCAGTGAAAAAACCATGGGTTTCACACACGTTATAGTTAGGAATTAGCATTTAAAAAACCTTGCAAATTCAGTGAAAAAATCATAGGTTTCACACACGTTATAGTTAGCTGGACATTTCACTCGTAAAAAACCAATGAAATTCCCCCGTTATAGTTAGTTAAGCTAACTATAACTCGCGCACCCGCAATCCACTGCTGATGACGTCACATATTACATCACTCATGACATGGTCAGTGACATCACTCATGACATCACTGATGACATCTGATACAGGACACAAGTACATACAAATCTGAAATTATGAGACAACTACAAGATGGTGTCAGCTATTCCTTGCTGAGATCTGATCCCACCAAAGATCTGGCTGATGAAATTCATCGATTCACTTCTGAAGCACTGGATCTTAGTTTTTTGAGCAAACTGGAATTTGATTATTTGAATCAAAAATGCCGACGACTACCTACCATCTACACTCTACCCAAGATACATAAAGACATGCTACATCCACCTGGACGCCCTATTGTATCTGGTTGTGGCTCATTATTGGAACCACTTTGTAAGTACATAGACTTCTTCCTGAAACCAATTGCTGAAAAGACGGAAACGTATTTGAGGGATACCATGCAAGTCATTACCCTGGTGGACCATAAACCCTTTGACTCTAACCAGCAATTACTTGTCACTTGTGACATTGTTTCACTATATACAAGTATTCCCCAAGAACCAGCACTGGGAGTTATGCGAGAAGTTCTGAATTTGCGACCTGCTCCAATGAGCATGCCTACTGAATTCATCATAGCTCTTCTCACTATTGCTATGAAGAAGAATTTCTTCTATTTTCAAGGCAACTACTATGTACAGACGAAGGGTGTAGAGATGGGGGCTGCCTTTGCCCCGGATCTAGCCATCCTTTACATGGATAGTTTTGAAAAACTCTATGTTCTTAATAACAATCCTTTTCATCAACATATTGATTTATGGAAGCGATATATCGATGATATATTACTAATCTGGAATGGCGATATAGCTCAACTTAACCTGTTCCATGAGTGGTTGAATCGATGTGATCAAGATATCCAGTTTACCATCCAGTCTGATGCCCAGGAGATACCGTTCCTCGATTTAAAGTTCTTTAGTGAAGATAACAAACTATTCACTACCTTATACAGGAAACCTGCTGAACGGAACTCCCTCCTAAGGTACAGCAGCTATCATCCACGTGGTCTGCGAGACAACCTTCTGGTAGGACAATTTCTACGGATTCGCAGAAATTGTACGAAGCGAGCAGACTACCTGACGGAGTCTGAAGATCTTAGTACCAGATTGATCTCAAGGGGCTATCCCAAACGTTTGGTAAAAAGGGCTCAAAAGAGGGCCTGGTTTAACCCAAGGGAGACTTTATTAATGGCCAAAGACCCTGAGGACTCTGCCTCAAAAAGAATGATCTGTGTCACGACTTTTTCCACCAGGAGTAACGCTGTGAAAAAGATAATAAACAACCATTGGAACCTGGTATCAACTGAGATTGATCAACCCAACTTACCTATGCACTCCTTCAGAAAGGCCATGAGCATCAAGGATCACGTGGTACACTCCTTTCTGGAGGACCCAGCGCAACCAACCATCCAGTCACTCTGGAATTTACCACCTATCAAAGGACACTATAAATGCGGATTCTGTAAAGCGTGTCAAACAACTATACAAACCAAAAACTTCATTTACAAACATCACACAATCATGTTACATTCCCATACCAATTGTAACTCCATTAATGTGATTTATGGGATCATCTGTCCTTGCGGCTACCTATACATTGGCCAAACACAGCAGAAAATCAAAGGGAGGATATTACAACATCAAAGCAGGATCAGATGCCTTGTTACAGGAGCACCCCTGGTTGAACATTACAGTCAGCTGGGACATAGCCCTGACCAAATGCAATGGCTGGTGATTGAAAAAACAGAGCTGGGCCCAAGAGGAGGCAATATAGCCTCGATCCTTACCATAAGGGAATCCAAATGGATGATCCGTTTGGACACTATCTATTGTGGTTTGAATGAACAAGATCCCAGCAATGCCCAACTAGCCTGTCTTAGTAACTAGGGAGGTATGGTGACTTCAGTCAGACTCTTTACTCTATGATCTATTACCTAATGTCGCCCTATTATGTATATTATCTTAGATTCAAGTATGTGACTTTGCCATTTATATTTACTTGACATTGGTGACATATTAGCATATGTAACCATATGACAATTGTTGCAGTCCTGAGCCAGTTTATGGCCTAATGTCATGCATACTGTCAACATACGGATGTTCATGCGACCATATGATTTAGGTAAATACATAATGTATACATATTTATGCTGTCTATTCTGGTGTGACATTACATTCAATGATGATGCTCTCTCTAATTTGATATCACCCGTGGTTTATTCTTGGATCTATGTCTAAGGTTATCACTGTTGTGGCTCCTGTTTTAAGTAGTACTGAAACATGTACTGTTTATTATAACAATTGAAGTGTTTCGACCTCTAATACCTTTTTTAAAGATTGCCCCAGTTCCTGGTCCTATTTAATAATGCTACCTACAATGTGTAGCATTTATTTCGAAAACACGGCTATTTTTAGATTTAGTATCGTTTCAATGAACACACCACTCCGGTGTCTTTCTTTCAATACACTACCACTGCAAGCATCTAGCGACTGCACAATGCGGGACGTCATGCGGCGTAGGGCGTCTTCTCATATCAACATAAATGAAGGGTCCTTGCGGCTGCAGCTCCCTTTCATTCACCCTCCGAAGAAATCAGCTTGTTGTGAGCTACGGTAAGCGCTTTTCCCTTTGCTCCCTTCTCGGCCCCCCAGAGCTTATGCCGTCTAGTTGTCCTCCTTGCTGATTAATCGCATACGGGCACGGATTTTCATTCCGGCCCGTTTTATTTTGTTTATCTATACCACCCTCCCTGCCAGGAGCCGCTGATTGATTGTGGCTGTGTTATTTCGTTTACTATATTTTTTAAGGACACGGTGAGCAATCCCGTAACCCTGGATCCATTTGGATAGTTCGATGTGATCCCGCGGGTTTATTTCCCCTTGAGGCTTGGATACGATCTTACCTCTGTAGACTATTTTGTAAGAGGTTCTCATACATTGTGTCCACGTAGGCCCACATGTAGTTGATGAGTTTTGATGTATACATTGTGTCGATCACTCCTCAGTGAGTTTTTATTTCAACCTGATGACCGTAGATTTGGTACCTTGTCCTGTGCGCTGAATGTCCTCAGTGATTTAAATCTTTTTTACATTCGCTCCTTTCCATTCTCTGTTTTATATCCATAGAGACCAACGTTATTCGTGATTCATTTCACCTTGTTCACTGATGGTTTATCCACGGCTAGCGATGCTATATTAATTAATGCCTCCAGAACGGTGCGATAATTAATCTGGATTAAGTAAATTGCATTTATTTTTATTTTTATTTCTATTTTTGATTTTGAGAATCAAGTTAATTAGTTTACGGTATCACCCCTATATTGACACCTTATTGTTCCAGGTGTCCTTCACCCCCACCTCTTTTGGAGCCTTGCAGCCCTAGCGTCTTCGACGCGAAGCCAGTACATACTAGACTTTAACCTTCTAATACGGTAAATACAGTGACTCTTCCCTTCCTAGTCCAAATTATTAATTTTTTCCTTGGACATGATTTAATACCCATCTGTAATATTAATTTTATATTTCTCTAGGTGCCCCTTCCTCCGTTACACCGTCACCTTTGTCCTGATGAAGACCCCGTCAGTAAGGACCCAATCAACCTACCCGGGTTAAGGGGTCGAAACGTCGACATACAACCTATACCAGTACCATCAATAGCAATGTGCACTGTGTTTTTTCAAATGTACATGGCTATGTAAACAAATGTATATCCAATGAATGAATTTCTTTTTGACTGTGTGGCATAGAGTAGTATGCCCAACAATTTAATTGTGTTATTGTCAAAATGGTATATGTCACTTGCCCTACTACCTCACTCTAATCACTTCCCTCCCTCTCCTGGGCACCTCTTATCTTTTGCCATTGTTGATTTATTTCTCAAAAAATGATAATTTTGCTAAGTGTGATTAAATAACACTTTGGCATCACTTAATTGTTTATGCATCTTTGATGTTGTTTTTGCTATTCCTTTATAAGCATTTATGCTCTGGGACCTTTTCCCTATACAGCTTTTTGTGACGTCATCATATCGCCTGATACTGACTCTCCCTTCACAATAATAATACGGCAATGTAAAACAAAATATTTCTAACTAGATTTTTATTAGAAACAAAACAAAACGGTGCCTTGCTCTGCTCCACTAGTAAAGAAATTGTTCAATTACTCAATAGGATCTCTTTTGCTTCCAGTAAAATAATGACTAGTGCCACTCTACTCTCAAACAAGTGAAAAGAGGTCCTAGTACTCCTCTAGGGATAAGGCCAAAGTTTCGCAAGAGGACGTTTTATTAAAAGAAGTCTTGGTACACCTGTGGAGATAAGGCCAGAGTTTCAGAAGCCGACTTTCCACTATTTCACACACTCTCCTTTCAACAGAGTAAGTCCTTAAAATAACATTGACAGCCTTTCGTCGTTCGATATTATAACAGCAGACAAAGAACTTTCATTGTAGTATTTCTCTACACTATGACTTTCAGCGTGGTTTCTCTCCACACTATGACTACCACATAGGCTTAATATAACATCCCGGGATCTTAGGCAACTTTGTACCCGTACTTCCAAACTACATAAAAGCAAGACACTAACTCTTCATATTAGTAATCAAAATCATTAAATCAATTTTTGATTTGCCTAAATAACCAAACTAACCATCAATTCCTGCTACCAAAACTGATCCAGCGCTCAGAAACTTATTATTTTCTAAAGACAGGGCCTAATTTTCATTACCCAAACAAGCTCCTTTGTGCTGGGATTTGTGTGATTCTAAAAACTATACCAACTTACAAATCTCCATTATTATGCTATTACTAGTTTACCAAATATGACGATGCAATATTTATATTGTTGATCATATAGACAAATCAATACTCATGAATAAAAATACTCTAATAAAGACATACTCATTTGTATATTTATAATATTTATCTAAATATTGTAAAGTAATGCTCATTAAGTACCAAAATACAGCACCAATCATAGATTGTCACAAAGCAAACAACATCAGAAAAGAAAATGACACATTCATAATCAATGACAATGCATTAAGGAGTGGATAGTATAAGAGACAAAAGATTCAGAGACATAATACATTTGCAAAAGTTATGCATATTCGGATATCAGGCTATACTAACACAATTTGGAAACACTATCTCCTGGCCAGGGAAACAGCAAGAGCCACTCAAGAAGATTTTGAAGAGGCAAAGACTAAGGGGCTGATTACTATGGCGGGTGGACTTGAGTCCGCCCACCTTCGTAGCAGGTACAATGAACAAAACACAAACATTTATTTTTCATTTGAAATGCATTTCTCTACGCACCAACCCAAAGGCTGCATTTATCCCTGCGCACCCCATGTTAACGTTTGCATTACATCTGTCATTAATAACATGAACAAAGCAGCATTAGTCCTTTATCTTTCATTAATCAAAAGCATTTTTGCGGCCCACATCAGTAGTTTAGTTTGCGCTTGCACAGAAGCATTTTCCCATGTTCAGCTTTTCTCCTCTATTTTTCACTGCACATGGTTAGTAAATGTTACTGAGGGTTCAATCCGAGCAGGTTTTATTTTACGCGAAAACCCTGCTCCATCATAGGTCACTGCATAAGTTTCACATAAGTTATTTGATTAGATACTTATGTGTCTCTTTTATTTTACCTATCAAAATATGCAAATGTGATAATAACAATTGTATCTATAAGTGCATCAGTATTGAAATGTTGAGGAAAACACCTGCATGTCTGAATTTCTAACTATCTATCTATACTTGAACATATGGAACTTTATCTAATACCATTTTATATCATTTTATTACTTTCCTAATACATGTATACCCTTTCTATGTAGTTATGTATGTATATATTTATTACTTTACTCCTACTATAGAAACAAATTTCTACTCTATATCTCATCCTATACCTCTTTAAATATATCTTCTATGTCCACTTTCTGACTCATCCCAAACATCATCCTATTACTATGATTTGCCTAGGAACCTTTCTTGACTCTTCCCTCCTCTATCCCTCCATGACTCACCCCAAACCTCATTCTATTACTATTATCTCCAATACAACCCTCTCTAGATTTTTACTCCTCTATCCCTCCTTTTCTCACCACAAACCTCGTTATAATACAATTATCTCTCAAATAACCATTTCCAGACTCTTCCCTCCTTTATCCCTCCTTTGACTCTTCCCAACCCTCATCTAACTAATATGAACTTCCAAATAACCACAATCTATACTCGAATCCTTTGGGTTCTGGAGTAGCATGCTGCTCACTGAAAAGTGCCTCTACGCCTCATCAGGGGGAGTAAGCGCTATATAAATACAATTACAATTATAACCATGTACCCCGCATTGCATCTACACACAATGTTACATTCATCTTGGAAAAATGGAAAACATAGATCCAAGATGGCTGTCCACTGCTCTTGGCTTTGCCTATGATTCCGCCACATCGGCAAAGCATATATAGGTAACAAACAGGCACAAGAACCCAATTTTCAAGCACACACATGGTCGTTTGACTATTTGTATGGAGCATTTGGGGGATTAAAAGATGGCTTTGCCTACATCATATTGCTCTTGTGTTTACATTTGGAACCTATTAGACCTGACAGTCTTAACGCAGTCTTCCTCAAAACCTTTTTGCTGCATCACTCTGTTTTTCTGATCTTGGTTTTACTGGTATTAGGACTCTGTGCACTTTACCACTGCTTACCAGGGATAAACTGCTTGTGCTCTCGCCCTTTCATATGGTAATATTGATTCACCGCCAATTGGCATATTTAATTTACTTCTAAGTCCATAGTAAAGTGGCACCCCCTGTACCCAGGGTCTGTAAATTAAATGCTACTAGTGGGTCTGCAGCACTCCTTGTGCCAACCACTAAAGAAGCCCTTTAAACATATCCACTGTTATTTCAACTTGGAAAAATAAACCTTTTACCAGGCACAGACCTTCCTTTTTTATACAACCCCTGGACAACCCAGAGGGCAGGGTGCACTGTATTTAAAAGGAGGGATACGTACTTTTAAGTTTTACATGTCCTGGTAGTGAACAACTCTCAAAGACTTTTTTCGCTACAGCAAGGGCTATATCTCCCATAGGATAGCATTGGGATTACCTTATTAAATTTTATAAGTGTAAATTCTAACTGGGAAGAGATAAGATTCCCAAATCTGGATCCTCTGGAATCCTAAATTAAAACCCTATTTTATGGTGAAGTCAGATTCTAAATTGTAGTTCTGAAAATGTCTTTCTGGGAAAGTTGGCATTTTCTCACTTTAGCAATGTATTGCCTGCTGTTTGGCTGTGATCACTAGTCTGCAGTTAGGGACAGCTGGGCTTTGTATATTCCCCCTTGACAGCCACACACAATTTTCCCTTAAATATGACTCAAGGGGCCCTTCTGGCAGGATGGGAGGGAGGAGCTGGGCCCAGTCTCACTTACACCTGAAAAGGTGCCACACAAAGGGCTGCATACCCCCTACAGAGAGTCTGGACCAGGGCCGGAAGAGCAGTACATCAAAAGCCTGTCTTCAAAGTCTCCCCCACTTCAAAGGCCAAACTATGTACAACCAGGGATACTGCAATTATGCAATTGTGTGGCTGCAGTGATTTTTTCATAATGACAGATTTTAAGCATTTGCCACAAAATCCATCATCAGCCGTATAATCTGCAGATTTTAACAATAAAACATGTTGGTTCTAGCTCAAACGATTCAAAAGTTACTCAAAACACAGCAACACGTGTGGCAGTGCAGTTGAAGGCCCTTTCCAAAGGTTGATTGGTCATCTCTGTATAGCTTATTGCTATGTTTGGTTGTTAAACTGGAACTATTGAGGTGCAACTAATGCCCATACAGTGTAACAAGTATAAAAATCTCAAAATAATGAAGTAATACTATCACAAAATGTTCTGCATAATTTACTCAGCCAGGACACATAATTTGACCCTAACTTGACGCATAACTCCAGTGGCCTTGGGTATAAGTATTGGACCTCAGACACCACAACTTCAGTACACATCAGGACCTGTGAAGACTCTGCCAGGAAAAAGGACTGGTGTGCTGCTGAAGGACTGCCACTCTGCTGAACTGCTGCTTTGGTGGACTCTTGCCTTGCTGTGCTGCCCTGCTTCCTCCTGTTCTCCTTCCTGGGTGAGAAGGATTGGACCTGCATCACTTGAATTCAGAGTGACTCCAAGAGCTAGCTGGCTGATCTCCTGATCTGAAATATCAGGGACATAAAAGACCTTCAACCAACGCATCGCTGCAGCTGCATGGATCAAAACTGGGAATTCTCCACTACTGCGTGGAATGACACCGATGCATCGCTTCGGCTGAACCCAGCATCCTCAATGTTGGCGCAGCCCGGATGAAGGTACCTTTGTTCAGCAGGCCTCATTGGAACCCTGTATCCGGCACATGCTCTATTGTGGTCGGCCTGAACTTTTGACTTTGTCCATGTCTGGCACGACCAGAGACTTCAATTAATGCTTACTATTTTTAAGCTCTATTTTACAGTTTAATCTTTAAAATTCATATCTCAAGATCAACCTATTGGATTTTTGTTGTTTTGGTCTTGTTTTATTTATTAAATTAAGTTCTATTTTTCTAAACTGGTGTGGTATCTTTTTTTGTGGTGTTTGCATTGTTTTACTGATTGAAGTGTTGCACAAATACTTTACTCACTGGCTCTCAGTTAAGCCTGACTGCTCTGTGCCAAGCTACCAGAGGGTGAGCACAGGTTAATGTAGGGTTTGCCTGACACTTACCCTGACACCCCAGTCAACCAATAACCCAATTTCTATGCAAACCCATGACCAAAAAGAGTAATTGTTACACCCCTATTTTACATTTGCAACAAACTATGATGATTAACACTTATGGCTTGTATTGGACCATTTGGTACTATTGTCATGATTGGTTCGGAGTTCTGATTCCCGATTACATGTGTGCTAAGGTCTGTTTTCTGCTGGAGAAGGGTTTTCTGCTGGTGAGACGTTCCACGTACTTGTGCTTCTAACAGTCCACTACTTTTTACTGAGTTTTTTATTCCAGTGCACAGTTTATGAAAAGGGCATTTATTTGTATGTCCATTTTCACTGAGCTGCCCACGTCACAGTGTCCCAGACTATGTTGGCTCGATTTGAGACTTACGGGGGGAGTGTTTCCTTCTTTTGGAAGGGGGACTGAGCAGACATCATGTTCTGACCAGCATCTGTGAATAAATAGTGCTGTTTAGGCACTTTTGTTTTTGCTTTCAAACCTCATGCATAAGCACGTTATTCAATCGCGGTCAGTGGCATAGCTAGGGGGGGCGGTGGGGGCGGTCCGCCCCAGGTGGCACTATTTTGGGTGTGGACAAAGGCATTCAGATGAGGCTGGCTTGCTTTCGTGGACGTTCGCGGATGGGAAGAGAAGGAATAGGACTTGGGCAATGTCCTCTTCATTTTTGTGCTGGCAGCTGTCCCCCCCTCTCTCCATATTATTCCCTCTCTTTCTGTCTTGCTTCTCACTTACTGAAAACCGTAACTTGAAGAAACGGTTCACAACCTCTTTCCTCCTTTCATTTAGTTGCTTCCCTGCGAAATGGATCCAAAAAAGAAAAACACTCTTGCGGGAAATGCCCTTTGTCTGACATTTTTCTATTCCAAAGTGCAGCGGGATGGAGAGAAATAGAATGTTTTAAATATGAAAAACAAATACATAACTAAATAAAGCAAGACGGAGTGGTTGCAAAGTGGCCAGATTGGTTTTATTCACATCCAAACACATCAGCCTCACTTTACAGACTTTGCAGTGAAGCGCTACTTTTGTTTTCTCGTCTTTCTTTGAACAGCATTGTTGTCCCCAGGTGGGGAAGTGCACCATTCCTGGAGGTACTGCAATACCTGGTTGATGGATGGATTGGAAAACAAAATGTGTACCATGGCTCTATGGGTGAGGTAATTTGATATGTCATCAGTGATGTCACTGACAACATATTGTGTGATGTAATATGTGAGTCTTTTTAAACCATACTGCTTACGTTTATTAGGATATAAGCAATGGACATTGAAACGGTTCCCTTCAGGGCCCTGTAGTCATGTCCTTATCTTTTCAAGTAAAACCACTCGCTGATTTCTGAATAGTGAGTGAGAGATCGTTAAGGTAACCATATTGTTTCTGCTTACATTTCACATGCTTTACTTAATCTTGCATTTCCTATGAGTGTTTGCTTTTACTTTTTTTTTTTAGGCAGCATATTACTCTTATCAAGTGCATAATTTAAATTGAGCCACATCCAAGTGTTTATAGCGGGCACAATTAGGTTGTAGCTGAAGGCAATGCGAGTTTCTCTCAGTGGGGCAGTATGGAGTTCAGTGGGGGAGAGGATGTGGCATTATGTATGGCCAGAGCTGTCGAATTTGGAACTGGGGAACCAGGTTCAGCCTTCATGACCAGTCCACCAGACCACTCTACTGAAGGAGCATATTCCCATGCTGGATCTTACAAGGCCCCACTAGACCTTAGAAGGCTTGATGTCTTAGCACAAGCTGGTGTACCCTAGTGGTGTCAATTGTGAGTTATCCTTGAAGGCCTGTCCACCACACTCCATACTGAAGATCATCTCCAGTCTTGCGGGCAGGCCTACGAAGCAGCACACCCTGGAGCAACAGTGATACAGTCACTGTGACTCTGTCACTGAGGTCACATGAACCTTGAGCAGGTTAGGGCGGTGCAAACGGTGAGACCGCACTGGGTACCTATTTTGGGTGGGTGCGTAGTGTTTGCAAGTATTTTATGGTTCAAAAAAAACTTGCTGCCACCTTCCTGGCGTCCAGCAATTTTCAGCAACAATAAAAATGTCATGATAACTTCGGTGATTAATGTTCTTCCTAGCGAGAGATCTGAGTTTTGTCTAGTGGAAGGGTTGACTCCTGGAAAGGTAGCACAGCGGGTTAATATGCCTGCTGCAAAGAACATGTACCATGCAGATCACAAAGTGCACTGCTTGAATGGGGGGACCATGATGAATGGTCATTTAATGTCAGTTGTAGATGATGGATCCCTGAACAGTGTCATGTATGTGCATGTTTGCATTGTGCTGAGGGGATTACCAGGTACTTGTTCACGCAGCTCTCTGATGGATGTCACATGCGGTTTTTCTGAGTCCCCAGATAGATCATGCAGTCTGTGTGTTCTCTTTTGTACTGCCAGTCGCTGCCAGTCACCGGTGTATTCAACTGTGTAGCCTTGGACCGTGCCATGTATGTGCATGTAACTTGCATGATCGAGGTTACTATTAGCGGCGATACTACGTGTCTCTCGGTCCTCATACAAGTGCTTGCCGTCCTTTTTCCCCAGCAACCCCCCCCTCAGGGGCGGCAATCTGAGGGATAGCCCCGGGTGCCACAAGCTCTAGCTACGCCTCTGATCGCGGTGCTTTGTTAAGGTGTTCATTATAATGTATCTCCACATTCATTTTACACCGCTTGCGAGAAAAAAAACCTGTGTCAAATTTGCAAAAAGTGTTCTCCTTGGAAGGATAGGGCAGGCGGTGAGCCAGTGACAGGTAATACACTCCCAAACCATGTGAGACAACATGATATGAAAAGGGGAGCGGGCATTCACTGTCTGTCACCAATTAAATTGTGAATGAACACCTGTGCCTTTCACCAATCCCTAGGGAAGAAGAGTATTTTTTAAAGACCTCAGTGCTGCCCTGCCAGAGGACTGAATAAGAATTGCGTGTTGTTCTGGCCCCAGTGGAGCTGAAACACAGGGTATTAAAGGGCAGAAGAATTCAAGGTCTCAAAAAATGTTTCACTGCTAACCTTCCAGGTGGCTCGTCGTCTAGATTAGCTTTTCTGTGGCAGGAGCAGGGGTATGCTTCATGAAGCATTTGTGGGAGTGCTTTGATTGCCAGCCTGGCAGCATTAAGACTGATGCAGCCTTGCCAGGCTGGAGAACAAGGCTTCCAAACCTGCCTATAAGAAGTAAAAGTGGGTTGACCTCGGAGCATTGTAAGTCCTGGTAAGCTAATATTGTTTAATAATTTGATTTACGGTATTTCTGTGATCAGGACCAAAATAAAATTAACGGGTAAACTCTCTCCTCGGAGGAGGAGTTAAGCCACAACCTAACAAGATAATGATGGGCACCTGTTGGGTCTGGTATAACTTGTAAAGGCATCAAATAATTATGCCAAGATTTACAGCCAATTCACGCCCTTCATCATGGCAAGCTGCTGTGCTGCGTTTGCATGTGGCACAGTTTAGCTCTGTTTTAGTATTGGCGCACTTTGGGCTGCCTAGCGCCAATGTGAGCACCCTTGCACCATGGCACAAGTTCAGTATTATTTCACCTTTGTGGCTATTCCCCTTTCCACCCACACTGCAGAATGCAGCACACATTCAAATAGGAAGTCTTGAGAAGAAACAGATATTTCTCCCTGTTATACCTCTCTCGGGTAGACACACCATTTTGATGCAAACTCATGTTCACTGACTTTAGTAAATATGGGTTTGAGCCATAATACATGGTTGGATGCACGGGGAGGACGATACTCCACCCATATAGCACCTCCTGACTCAAGTTTTCTTTTTTTTTTACAAAGACACACAAATTCACGCAAATTGAGTTTTACATGGTTTAGTAAATCTCAAAATAGATTTTGCTGTGGTCTGTGCCAAAACAGTGAAGCTACTCTGATACAAAACCTTAGCAAATCTGAGCCATACTGTCTTGCCTTTTGCCTTTGCCAATCAAAAAAGATGTCACAATCTTCTTTTCATCCTCAGTATGCGACATTGAAACAAATCCTTTGTTCAGTATAACTAAACAACAATTTAACTAGTTCAGAATATTCTTTATTCTAAATTTTTACTCAGATTTAATACAATTCTGCAATTGATGGATCCATAAAGTGATGTTAAATGGAATAAAACATGTTCATGCTCCTGACGTAAATCAGGATCTGACATATTTAACTGAATATTTCCCGCGCGTCAAGGAAGATTTAGTCAGTGGATAGTCTGATAGAAAGCTGGTTGCCAGGACTGAGTTGCATTACATTTTAGAGACAATTATGCCATTATGATTGATTTTATAGTGTGCTAACTTTGGAAGTTATAGCTAATCATGCTCTCACAATCTGAGGGGCGTATGTACAAGGGATTATGCCACTGGAACATCACATTTACCGACGTTCCAGTGGTACAATGCACTGCTCCATATTTACAAAGTGGAGTTAAGCCACTTTTTTTGTGGCTTGACACTTCTTTGTAATTATGGTACCTTTTCACACAGGTATCTGCATGAAAGGGGTATACAATGGGTGCTGCTGTGGGCATTCCACCACAACACCCATTGCTTTTTTACACTGCCCCAGATTTAGAAAGATCTGTAAATCTGAGGCAACACAAAAAACTAACGCCATGCAAAAGCAGGTGCTGGATTGGTGCAATGAGGAGAAATACTTTTATTTCTCCTCATTTTTGCTTTTTCTATGTGTGCAGCATTCTGCAGCTCACATAGAAAGAGCAAAATGCTATTAATGATTGTTTTTGTGCATGAAGACGTCTCTTACTGCACAAAAACAAACATTAAATATTGGCAATTTTCTACTTCTATGTGTGCTGCAGAATGCACCACACATTGAAGTAGCAAATTGTCATTATTGATTGTTTATGTGCTGGAAGGAACACCTTCTTCCTGCTCATAAACAATCATTCCGGCAATGCAGGCACCCTTGCACTATTGCACAAGGGTGTCTATGTTGATGCTAAAGAGCTATTTTTAGCGCCAGCGAAAACACAGGAGTGCGCCGTATTCTTGTAAATAAAGCGCATCCCTGCATTTTGGAAAAGGCACAGCACTGCAAAATGTTCCGGAGTGCCACGCTGCGCTATTTCATTGTACGTATGCCCCTGACTTTGTTAGGTGTTAGTGTTTTAGCGTCCCAGTGGCTTTGAGTGCTGCTGCCCATGTTACCCTTTGCTTAGGGGTCTTAAGGGCAGAAGAAAGAGGTAAACAAAGGTCTAACGCCTTTTCTCACTTTCAGTAGGCTCCACGCTATGCACTTCTTCTGAAAATAGGAAGCTGTTGAGGGGCTAAGAGTTAGGAAGTGTTTACCTTCAGAAATTCATCTGAGGTAAATGATGTGTGGTGTCACTTTGCTACCCCAGACATTTTGGTGAATCAACGTCCATGCTTACCATCTCATCTCCATGCAGTCAATCTTTCTGGTCAGAGCTGCATTTTGAAAGGGACTTAAACTAAGTTATAATGTTCAATCATACATCCTCAATCCTCAAAGGAAAAAAACAGACTTATTTTTTCATTCACTTTTTTTTAATAACTTTTGCTTATTTGTTTATGGATTGCAATTCTGCATGTTGTGGTAATCTGAAAGAATGGTCATGAGCACCCTAATGGAATTCACTCCTTAACCACCAAAAAGTTAGCTGAATGTCAGCAAGGCACAATGGTCACCTTAATGTGTGTTTTAGTGTTGGTCTCTGTGGCATTTAGCTTTGATGTATTTTCAATACGTGCCTTGAAAATACAAGAGGAGGACACAGTCTTGCTTCAAGCTATTCAAAAACGTAGAGGTTGGTTTTCACCCCGCTAATAATTGTGAGCGGGTAAAACAGTTGATCTGATAAAAGTCGTTCAATTGTTCTGCATTTGTAGGTGGGATCTTGTTGGAGGGATCCAGTTGCTCTAGTGAGGTAAAGCACATAAATGCCCACTTTAAAGCATTCAGAAGAAATCTGCATATTTACTGTAAATTGTCCACAGTTATCCAGGGAACCTTTCAAATTAATCGGTTCCATCTTTGTGCATTCTAAATCACTTGCTTTTTTTGCTGATGATCACTTGCCTGCTTTTGCTGATGATGGTTTAAATGTGCCAGTTAGAAGCACTCTCACTGGAATGAACTAGAGCAACATATATATATATATATATATATATATATATATATATATATATATATATATATATATATATATATATATATATATATATATTCACTGAAAAAACCATGGGTTTCACACACGTTATAGTTAGGACTTAGCATTTAAAAAACCTTAGAAATTCAGTGAAAAAACCATAGGTTTCACACACGTTATAGTTAGGAATTAGCATTTAAAAAACCTTAGAAATTCAGTGAAAAAAACCATAGGTTTCACACATGTTATAGTTAACTGGACATTTTACTCGTAAAAAACCATTGAAATTGCCCCGTTATAGTTAGTTCAGCTAACTATAACTCGCGCGCCCGCAATGCACTGCTGATGACGTCACATATTACATCACTCATGACATGGTCAGTGACATCACTCATGACATCACTGATGACATCTCAAATGACATCACTGATGACATCACTGATGACATCATCCAGTGAATGTGTGTTTTTCTGAAAATTAAATATGTTTTATATATGTATATCTCAAGGTCGATGGAAGAATAAATGGGTATATAAGTGTCTAAATGGATGAATTGTTTTTGAAAAATTGATTGTATTACTGACTGATTAAGTGTATCTTAGTGAATACATGGCTTAGTGAGTAATGTTTAAATATGTAAATATCTGTATCAGTCTCTCACTTTGTGTATAAGTGGCTGCATGGGTTGGTGTGTAGCTACATGAGTGTCTAAATAGGTTATTAGTTGGTTTTTTGAGTATCAGTATGAGTGTGAGTGTCTGGTTCGGTGAGGGGTATTACGTAGTGCATGGGTGCATGAATGAGTGACTCATTGTTTGTATGTGTTGAAGACAGCATGTGTGCAGGACTGTATGGGTGGATGAGTGTATGTATGGGTGTGTTAGTGAGTGAATGACTGTCTCAATAGTGTCTTTATGTGTAACTACATATGTTTTAAACTAGTATATGTGACTATTGGTGTATATATGTGAGTATATGTGAGAGTGAGAGATTGAAAGAGTTCCTGTATGAATAAGTATGTGTTTCTATAAGTGATTGTTTAAAAGACTAAGTATATGTAAGTTTCCGTAGAAGTAAGTGTGGTGGTTTGTGTATAACTGTATATGCAAGTAAATGTATGTTTGATTCTTTATTAGCATGACTAACTATGTGTGTGAGTACCTCTATGGATGAGTGGCATTGTGTAACAGGATGTATACGTGTATGAGTACATATGATGAGTGAGTACATGTATGAGTGACTGTATAGGACTGTTGGTGAATGAGTGGATGTGTATTTGGATCTTAGAATTACTGTATAGGTTGTTGTAACTGGTATTGGTATGTCCATTGTTTTTAAAATTTTAATTTCTATTTTTGATTGTGTGTATCAAAGGTTATATTTGGGGAAGAGGAGGTCTGCCACTCTATCACAAGGATGATGTCATCAGTGATGTCATCAGTGATGTCATTTGAGATGTCATCAGTGATGTCATGAGTGATGTCACTGACCATGTCATGAGTGATGTAATATGTGACGTCATCAGCAGTGCATTGCGGGCGCGCGAGTTATAGTTAGCTGAACTAACTATAACGGGGCAATTTCAATGGTTTTTTACGAGTAAAATGTCCAGTTAACTATAACATGTGTGAAACCTATGGTTTTTTTCACTGAATTTCTAAGGTTTTTTAAATGCTAATTCCTAACTATAACGTGTGTGAAACCTATGGTTTTTTCACTGAATTTCTAAGGTTTTTTAAATGCTAAGTCCTAACTATAACGTGTGTGAAACCCATGGTTTTTTCAGTGAATTTGCAAGGTTTTTTAAATGCTAATTTTGTTTTTTTTCTTCTATTTTTTTAAACATATTTTTATTTTAATTTTCTATCCTTTTTTAAAGACTATGGTTAAATTTTTAAAATTCTATAATATGTTTTTTTTAATATATTTTATAAAATAAACATGTAAAATTTATTAGCAATACATTTTTTCCTTTTTTTAAAATTTTTTTTTAGTACGCGTACCGTAAGCTTACGGTAAGCGTACGGTTTACGCAACGTCCGTAATTTATCTACGCTGTTTGCGTATAGTTACGCAATTTGCGTAGCCGCGCGTCCTCCGCGTGGGACGCGTACGCGTGTACGCTACACGCGCACGTTACGCGGAAGTGTCGGGTAGTGACTGTTATGCGCATGCGCGCAAGCGCGTGTCTTTTTTACGCGCATGCGCACTTTTGCCGTAAGCGTACCGTAAGCGTACCGTAAGCGTACGGTAGGTCATGTGATCATGAAACACAACTTTTGATTGGTTGAAACTACTTTCAGTTCTAGAACTCTCCTACACCACACCCATTCCCCTCATTTCTGCTTGTGATCCCTTGGGAGAAGGAGCTGGTTTGTCTTTGGGATACGATGGCAGAACAGCAGAGCTCTTCTGAGAGTGAGGCTAGCACTAGCAGCACTGTCTTGAGGCAGAGATCGAGGAAACAAAAGCCCTCTTATGTATGGGATTATTTTACTTTTCCTGAAGGCCAGCAAAAGGTGAATGCACCCTTAGTAACTTGCAGGCTGTGTCAGCGTGTACTTTCTAGAGGTAATCCTGACAGGAAGTATTCCTTTGGGAATCACACCATGAAGAGACACCTCCAGGATGTACACAGAAGGACCCATGGTCATCTTTTTGGAGGTAACTCTTCAGAAAGACAAGCAAGTACATCCACAGCAGCTCAGCCTGGACCATCATCTGCAGGGCTGACTCCTTCTTCTGCAGGTCAGGTGAGCCCTTCATCTGTGGGGGGAGCATCTCCTTCTGCTGGCCCTCTGGAAATTAACCCTCGTTTTCTGAGGGTTGATATTCGATGTGCCTCTTGTCATGATCTAATTTGTCATAGGGAGAGCAGTGTTTCCCTAGTGAACAACAAAATAGATCAGCACACTTGTCACAGAGACTAATTTTTCCATGCTTTCTTTCCTCTGTCCCTGCATGAACACAACGGTTCTTTTAAGAGCCAACCTTATCTTTCATCTTTTTTTTACATATGTTTTTAAAAACTTTTTTTTTTTTTTACCGTACGCGTACGGTGCGCGTACCTTTTTTTTATTTTTTAAAAAAAACACTAAAAATCAATTATCACATTACAAGGTCCTTGAGAGACTACAATTATTATTATTGACTTACCATACTCACTCAAACAAATATTTATTCATTTGTTTTTTTTAAAAATAGTTTTAAAAATGGTTCTAGTTTTCGAAAATTTTCTATATCAATCTGAAAAAAAAGAAAAAAGTATTAATATTTTTAAAACAATTTATAATACAGTACACATATTTACATTTTTTTCCAAAAAATATTTTTGCCTTATTTTTGCTGTTTTCAGAATATATTGCATTTCACTATAAATTGTGAAAGCAATTGCATTCATCATTTTACAGCGGGCAAAAAAAAATAACAATCACAAAGATTGTAATAAAAAAGCCCAGAATCTCTTTTTACTTAAACTTAACATTATAGAAATGCATAATATTCTAAAAAAATATCATCTAATACCAATAGTTATTTCTTTAAAATACCGTCTGATATGTTTGTTTCAGAAGTATAATCACAATATTATATCTCAAATAACTCCAAAATACATCTGATTCCATTTCCTTTAGGCAAAATAGTAATTTTAAATTTTTTTTGGGAATAAATTTCAAACGGTAATCCAATAAAATTCTAAAGTTTAATTTGTCCAGATCTCACCGATTCTCTGTAACATTTTGGTTCACGAAAATTTTTTGAATAATTTATTAAGTCCACAATAGAATTGGTTACTTTTCCGCATGGCCAAATAGTAATTTTTAAAATCTTTTTTGAAAAAATTTCCAATGGCAGTCCAATAACATTCCAAAATTTAAATTGTGCAGATGTTACCGATTATCTCTAAATTATTGGTTTTTCAAAGTTTCATTTAAAATTAAAAAAGTCCACATTACAATTGGTTATCTTTCCATTAGGCCAAATGATAATTTAAAAAATCTTTTTTCTATAAAATTGCAATGGTAATCCAGTAAAATGGTAAAATTATTTTGTCGAGATCTTGCCAAATCTGTCTAAAATTTAGGTTTCAGGAAGATTAGATAGGAATTTGCTAAATCAAAAGGCAAACGTTGCTTGAAAATCAATTGGGAATCATTACACAGTGTCCAGCCTTTTTCACATTTAAGATAAACTGTGTAATGTCCAGAAGTAACAGTAGGTCCATCATGGAAAATTATTGCAACAGTTACAAAAGTTTTTCCTGAAATTGATAATTGCTGTCCTGTAAACTTCTTTATTAAAGTATCCAATTTTGAACCATCAGCTCTACATCGTTGCATCATTAAAATTACATACTGTCCGTATTCCTTTAAAATTAATGTTGAAAACATGTCAGATTTACACTCACCACATTTCATGCTATGATTAGCATCTTTAACTAATTTTGCAAAAGTAACTGTTTTACTCTCTGGCAATGTCAAATAAATAAACCTTTCATTATCAACATTAGAGCCACATATATTATAACAATTTTCACAACTATGTTCCCATTTATAAGAGAGACCAAAAAAAATTTCAATGGGAACTCCTTCTTCTTCCACTACCTGAAGAAAATACAACAAGAATTCCTGTGCGTCTTGCTGTACATTTTGAGAAAACTGTGTTCGTCCTGAACATACATCTAAAAGTTTTCTAATTTCAGTAGCACTTTCTATTTGAGTTTTATCTTTACTTAGCTTTTGAAAAAGGAGAGTCAGCTCTGAACAGAATCTTTTTCGCTGATTTACTATTATCTGCTCTTGCAAACTTTCCAGATAAAATGCAACATTCAGCACTACATTTGCGTAGCAGTTGACACCAGAGCTATTTTCATAATGACATCCTACAACCTGTTCTTCATTTTCCTTTTTCTTTTTGCTTACAATTACATCACTCCTCTTTTTTTTCCTCTTCTCTACATCTTCATTACAGATATTCTCATTTTTTCTTTTACGAGAAACTACACGTTTCTCTAACACAGGATACTGACCTAAATGAGGAGCATAGCTTCTTCTTAATCTATTATACTCCTTTACACAGTTTGTATCAGCACTAACTTTTGAGTCATCAAAGTCTATCATGAATAAACCTGATAATGTTTTCACTCGTGACAAAGCAACATATGCCATACCCTCTTTGAACACAGTTGAACCAATGTTCACAAATGCACAATCTACAGTCAATCCTTGAGACTTGTGAATAGTTACAGCATATGCTAGAGAAAACGGAAACTGCTTCCTACGTACATATAAGTCTTTCACAAGCATGAAACGAACTGTACAACGACAAATATCTTTAACTTCTTCTAACTGATCAAATTTTATTTTTAAACATTCAACTCCTTCTTTTTTCTGATAATTAATAAAACCCACAACTCTTCCCATCGATCCATTAACTAAACCTTTTTCAACATCCAAATTTCTTCTTAAAAATACTCTACAGTTCATGCAAACATATAGATTTTTTTCTAATCCAGCAGTTTTGGAGATGTTCTTCTCTAGTGAGTCCAATTTATTTTTCATTTTGCCTGTTACTGTGACAGTAATTCTTCCAACCTCAATTTTGTCCACTGCTTCCAATTTCCTGATCTCTTCCTTTTCCAATTTCAAAAGCTCCTCATTGAATATTGAGCATTCACGTAGAGTTGGCATTAAGCAGATGACACTTTTGTTTTCTGCAATGTTCTTGTATATCTTCTCTGCAACTATTTCTTCCTTTGGAAATAAATTATGTAGCAGCCGACTCTGTAATGCTTTTTTGCCAACTTCTGTGAGTAGTCCAATCCTGATATCTTTCAGAATACTTCCATATTCTTCATCGTTTGCTTGCCTCATATTAGTAGTAAGTTCCTTGTACTCAAAGAAGGACCAAATATTTGTATTACCGATGCTTCCCAATGACTTCTTCGTGTCTTCATGTGTGACAGTATTAAACACTGGTTGTCCTTTAACTGGAGTAAGTTGCAAAAGATCTCCAAAAACTATGACGTGTTTTCCACCAAATAACATGTCATAGTCTGTCTTCAAAATTTGCTGCATTCTTAAATGCACAAAGGCAAGCATTAAGTTTGATACCATGCTCACCTCATCAATAATGAGAACTTTCATCTTCTTCAATACTCTTGAAACTTCCAAGGATGCTTCTCCAGTTAGCTTGTTGAATTGTATTTTGTTCTCATGCTCCACTGGTAACATTAGCAAACGATGTAAAGTGATTCCTTTTATGTTATATGCTGCTAACCCAGTTGGAGCAGTAACCACACAAGACAAAGTAGAATCCGTTTTTTGCTTTAGGTAGCTTCTGATGACTTTTATTAGGAAACTTTTTCCAGTTCCAGCTTGTCCGCTTACATACATCCTGATTGGATGAAATGATGTGCATGAGCACTCTTTTTTTTCATGTAGAAATCCGTGATCAATTTTGTTTTTGATCTCTTCATAAATTTGTTGCTGCTCTTGATTCAGTTGTCTTTCCAAATTTTCTAAGTCTATAAATTCTTCTTGAGCTTGATTCATAGCCGTTTCCAATTCATTCATGGCTATTGATGCTTCATTTTCAACGATTGGTTGTCCTAGGGGATCTTGACTGAGTGTTCCTGAACTTTGGCTGTCCTGAGAACTATCTCTAGCTATTTCTGCTGCAATTGTAGTTTCCTGTTCAATTTCTTCATTTAACATTTGCAGATAAGTTGAGAATGTACTGCATTGTATGCTGTCTTTGCAAGCATTAAAAGAATCTTCATAGCTCTGGAATTCTCCCAGTAGTTCATCCTCTGTACGCCATGGTTTAAACAACTGTAAAAGAGCCAAGTAGTAAAATTCCTTCTTGTCAGTAGTGTCGCAACTCAGCTTCCGGTGATTTATCAAACTTCCTTTTGTTTGCTTCACCAAACATCCTTCTTCACCAACGACTTTATATTTTCCATTGTTGATGTCTTCTGCAGCTTTCCGTGAATAAATGTAGTTCTGCAGCACTTCATAGAGACACATGTTCTCCAGATGATGACTTCTCTTGGGATAATATGTGTCCAACATGTTTGATTTCAAAATATCTGTACTTTCTGGGTCATTCTCGGCCAAATATTCAATTTCTCCTACAGATTTCAGTACCCGATTTCTCATTGCTGCAAGGCCTAAACTTGCCCAAATTATTCTTCTTGACTTCGAGTAGAGACTTGCAGAAGATAACCTATCTGAACATTCGTAGGATCCAATTTCTCGATGCGATAACATCTTCAAACTGAAACTGTACAGCTTCTTACTGACAGTCTTCTCGTGAGAAATCTCTTCCCACATTTCCTTCAATTCTGTTTTTTCTGATTTTGTAATGTAAGACGTTACATATCGAGCAACAGCAATGGAATTGTCAGCAACATACTGTATATCCATGTTAGCGTTCCACATGGATAAAATGACTGGGTTGTAGTCATTTATATTTTTTGATTCTTCTTTTCTTTTAAGGTTGTAGGTATTCTTAGGTGATTTTCTTGTGATAGTATGTCTCACAGCTGACATAAAACTGTTTACTCTTCCATTTGAAAGAACAGGTCTAGGAAATCCAAATCGACATTTAGTGTAGTATTTTTCTTTGCTCTTGTATTTCCGTCGACAGTATTTTCCACACCGATGACTTTGGAAACGTAAAACTTGCTCCTTTAACTTGTTCTCTTCTGTGCTTTTTGGTATAGCACATGTTGCATATTCTTCAATGTAAGATAACACTGCTTCATCAGTATCTGTTCCAAACTTTGGGGCATCCTTGATCCACAACAGCATATGAATATGAGGAGCACCTCTTGCCTGGTACTCTTTTCTCCAAAAGAAATCCACTACTTCTCCAAGGGGTGGATTTTTTTTATTGCAGATGAAGGACATCATAGCCTCAAATCTATGATTGAAATATCTGCAAACATTAACTGGATCCAATGAGCACAGTTCTCCTGCTGTCTTGTATTCGATGTTTTTAATGTTTGAATTGGCCTCTCGTAGAAAATCCAGTAAATCATCCCAAGCGTACTCGGCACAGCTTAGGGTAAGGAACCATGTTGGTGTTCCTAAATTCCGTAACATGCATTTTAGTTCACCATGGCGTCGGTACCAATATTCATTTGTCTCACGCTGACAAGCCATCAGATTGATCAGTTGTGTTTCCAAATGATCATCTCGGTGCTGCACTTTCTCCATAAAATCCTTAGCAGACACATTTTGTAAATGTACTCCACTTTTTAAAATGTGATTTACTGCATAAGACAGTGCAGACAAGTCGCTTTCAAATAAAAGATGGAACAAATAAGGAATACTTTGTCGAAATCTGGGATCTTCAGCATATAGTCTTGTAGTCCGATACTCAGAAGCTGGAATCTGTTCTGGACGTTCATCGTATCGTCCTCCTTTTCCTTTAGGAAACAGCTGGGGAAAACATCGAGCTTCCAAGCTCTCCTCCCATACACTCACGGGAGTTCCTTTTGCTTTCTTCATCTGAAAGAGATCAATATTGTCTCCCATAACTTCTTTCGAATGAAGAGGATGTATGCTAAAATGTTCATAAATTTCTTCTTCCTTTGACTTGTCCACTTTTTCAATTTGTCCAGTTGGTGTTTCTGTGTCTTCTTGTAAATCTTCTTCTTCTTCTTCTTTTATATAAATTGATTCATACCATTTGTTATTCTTTTTCAAATACAAATTTGCTCTTTGTACTTTCCGCACATCTACCAGCTCCTGCCAAATCTTCTTATTCTTTGTAGGTACACCATTAACCAGAATAATTAATGGTTCAGTTTCCAAAGTATCCGCATCAATAGTTTCCATATTTTTTTTCAAATCCAAGGGCAAATACACCACTCTACCTTTTAAACCTCTCAGTAAATCTGAAGGAGGTAATTTACCAGTTTTCGGCTCCATACGTACTATGGTCTGGAACGGATGAACACATTGAATGAGTATAGACTCATATGTATTTAATTCAGAAAGTTCAGCAGGAATAGCATCCAATTCTAAATTATTATGTACAGCTCTGGTCGGCATTCTATTTTCCTCTAACTTGTTGTAACAGTATTTACAAATACGCTGATCTTCACCCAATTCAAAACAATTTTCTAGAAATATATATGTGGCAAAATCCTTCCACTTATAATTATCTTCATTTTCACTCTTTCTGTAGAGATCAACATTCCTAGTTTGTTTTCTATAATGAGTTCTGCGGCAACAAATACAAGTAAAATTTGGTCTTTCATTAGAGACTATTGCAAATTTTGTTATGTGATCATTAAATGTGTTACTTACAGAGGGTTCTACATTCTCTTCCACTTCTTCCTCATTTACTGTGTCCTTCTCTGCACTGTTTTGTTCAGGACCAAAGTAACAAAACTGAATTTCATCAACAACCTTCTCTACATCTGATACCGTTCCTCGGAACAGAGCCCTATTCAATTCATTTAACTTTATTGCTGGACTTTTGGCAAAATACAACCGTCTCACAAACTTTCTCATTTCAGTATGATGAACAGCCAGCATCCTAAAATGATGGAAAACACTATTGCACACTTTTCTAGATAGACAAGCCAGAGAATGACCCTGCAAACCAGTATTCTCTCTCACTCTGCATGGATCCAGACTTTGAAGCACCTTAATCTTCTGTTTTACACTTTTTTTACTATATTCTCTTAGAAACTCTCGAAATTTGTCAATAGATTCCTGACGCACAGTGCAAATACTACTACAATTCCAAGTGTACACTGGGGCTTTAGGACGTCTCCCCATTGCCTCATCTGCCATCACTTGTACCTCATCTCTTGGAACCATTATCTCCTTCTCCATTATGCAACCATTTTTTACTTCGTATGAACGACCTCTGGTGTCAACTGCATGCAGCAAACTATTACTTTGAAAATAGCTCTCTTCATTAAAAAAAGGTTCACTACTTGAACTATGCATCCACTTTCCTAAAAACACTTTACAAAAGTTTGTTCTGTTCACTACTCTTTTCCTTTTGCTATGTGATTTCAGTACATTAACCATTTTGTCTAATGTACGCATCCTATTCAAAATTAAAATGAATAGTTTCCTTTTTAATTCTAATGCCTTTGCTGCAATGGCTTCAATTTCTTTTTTTCTCTTAAAAAACTTAGCCTTTTGCTTATATTTCTTCACATCCTTTATCAAATTGGACATAACTCTTCTCTGAAACATTTTTCTACGTATCTCTTTAAACGCTGTTTTTCTGTTTAAGTTTCACTTTTTAGTTGCAGAAGGTATATTTGCATTAACTAAATTCTCAATTTTTTCTTGTCCTTTTTGTTTGAAATCATTCTTTCCTGTACAGACATTTTGTACATTTTTCCTTTTTTTGAATATATTCCTTAGAAAATCTTTTTTTTGCTTACCAGAAGATTTTTTCTTCCTTCCAACATCAGCATCTTCTACTAACTTTGATCCTCTAGTTGTCTTCAAATATAGTTTTTTTTTTTGCGTTTTTTGAACTCTGGATTTTGTAGGCATCTTTAATTTTGTTCACTGCTCTTCAGCAATACCTGAAAAAAACTAAAAAAAAATTCCTTTATTTTATTTAAATATATTACTACATTTCTTTTCACAATAGTCACAAAACGAAATTTCTTTGCCAATTTGAATGCACACTAACTGCTCTTTTTTTTGGGCAAGTGAAAATCACTTTTACAAACTGTCACATTATGAAACCACTTTTCAGATTTTTTAAAAAGCCCATGTCCAGACTGCTACACTCCAGCAAGGGCAACCAGCCTTAGTGATGCTGAATGTATTTGCATTACAGACTGAAACCTGAAAACCCCACTCGCTTGTAAATACTGTGCATGATTATACATGGCAAGCACATGGGTGTGTGCTAAGAGTCTGCTTCTTCCCCCAAAAAATCGCTCCCCCTTTCCATCTAATGCAACTGTGAAATCACCAGAGCAATACGCAATAAATCTCTGCCTATAATTCCTCTCTGCACACAGAGTCATGTTTTCACATTAGTCCCAAAACGAAATTTCTTTGCCAATTTGAAAGCACACTTACTGCTCTTTTTTTTTTTGGGCAAGTGAAAATCACTTTTACAGACTGACACATTATGAAACCACTTTTTTCGATTTTCTTAAATGCACATGTCCAAACTTCTTTTTCAGACCACCTCCATGTGTAACCTGGGTGGCTGCCTACACTCCAGCAAGGGCAACCAGCCTTAGTGATGCTGAATGTATTTGCATTACAGACTGAAACCTGAAAACCCCACTCGCTTGTAAATACTGTGCATGATTATACATGGCAAGCACATGGGTGTGTGCTAAGAGTCTGCTTCTTCCCCCAAAAAATCGCTCCCCCTTTCCATCTAATGCAACTGTGAAATCACCAGAGCAATACGCAATAAATCTCTGCCTATAATTCCTCTCTGCACACAGAGTCATGTTTTCACATTAGTCCCAAAACGAAATTTCTTTGCCAATTTGAAAGCACACTTGCTGCTCTTTTTTTTTGGGGCAAGTGAAAATCACTTTTACAGACTGTCACATTATGAAACCACTTTTTTCGATTTTCTTAAATGCACATGTCCAAACTTCTTTTTCAGACCACCTCCATGTGTAACCTGGGTGGCTGCCTACACTCCAGCAAGGGCAACCAGCCTTAGTGATGCTGAATGTATTTGCATTACAGACTGAAACCTGAAAACCCCACTCGCTTGTAAATACTGTGCATGATTATACATGGCAAGCACATGGGTGTGTGCTAAGAGTCTGCTTCTTCCCCCAAAAAATCGCTCCCCCTTTCCATCTAATGCAACTGTGAAATCACCAGAGCAATACGCAATAAATCTCTGCCTATAATTCCTCTCTGCACACAGAGTCATGTTTTCACATTAGTCCCAAAACGAAATTTCTTTGCCAATTTGAAAGCACACTTACTGCTCTTTTTTTTGGGGGCAAGTGAAAATCACTTTTACAGACTGTCACATTATGAAACCACTTTTTTCGATTTTCTTAAATGCACATGTCCAAACTTCTTTTTCAGACCACCTCCATGTGTAACCTGGGTGGCTGCCTACACTCCAGCAAGGGCAACCAGCCTTAGTGATGCTGAATGTATTTGCATTACAGACTGAAACCTGAAAACCCCACTCGCTTGTAAATACTGTGCATGATTATACATGGCAAGCACATGGGTGTGTGCTAAGAGTCTGCTTCTTCCCCCAAAAAATCGCTCCCCCTTTCCATCTAATGCAACTGTGAAATCACCAGAGCAATACGCAATAAATCTCTGCCTATAATTCCTCTCTGCACACAGAGTCATGTTTTCACATTAGTCCCAAAACGAAATTTCTTTGCCAATTTGAAAGCACACTTACTGCTCTTTTTTTTTTGGGCAAGTGAAAATCACTTTTACAGACTGACACATTATGAAACCACTTTTTTCGATTTTCTTAAATGCACATGTCCAAACTTCTTTTTCAGACCACCTCCATGTGTAACCTGGGTGGCTGCCTACACTCCAGCAAGGGCAACCAGCCTTAGTGATGCTGAATGTATTTGCATTACAGACTGAAACCTGAAAACCCCACTCGCTTGTAAATACTGTGCATGATTATACATGGCAAGCACATGGGTGTGTGCTAAGAGTCTGCTTCTTCCCCCAAAAAATCGCTCCCCATTTCCATCTAATGCAACTGTGAAATCACCAGAGCAATACGCAATAAATCTCTGCCTATAATTCCTCTCTGCACACAGAGTCATGTTTTCACATTAGTCCCAAAACGAAATTTCTTTGCCAATTTGAAAGCACACTGACTGCTCTTTTTTTTTGGGGCAAGTGAAAATCACTTTTACAGACTGACACATTATGAAACCCCTTTTTTTCGATTTTCTTAAATGCACATGTCCAAACTTCTTTTTCAGACCACCTCCATGTGTAACCTGGGTGGCTGCCTACACTCCAACAAGGGCAACCAGCCTTAGTGATGCTGAATGTATTTGCATTACAGACTGAAACCTGAAAACCCCACTCGCTTGTAAATACTGTGCATGATTATACATGGCAAGCACATGGGTGTGTGCTAAGAGTCTGCTTCTTCCCCCAAAAAATCGCTCCCCCTTTCCATCTAATGCAACTGTGAAATCACCAGAGCAATACGCAATAAATCTCTGCCTATAATTCCTCTCTGCACACAGAGTTATGTTTTCACATTAGTCCCAAAACGAAATTTCTTTGCCAATTTGAAAGCACACTTACTGCTCTTTTTTTTTTGGGCAAGTGAAAATCACTTTTACAGACTGACACATTATGAAACCACTTTTTTCGATTTTCTTAAATGCACATGTCCAAACTTCTTTTTCAGACCACCTCCATGTGTAACCTGGGTGGCTGCCTACACTCCAGCAAGGGCAACCAGCCTTAGTGATGCTGAATGTATTTGCATTACTGAGTCCAACCTCAAACCCTTAAACTATTCTTTTTTTTTCCAGTACACCTTAATTTATTGTGAAAACATACTCCATATTATTTTACATGTTCCTCACATTTAAATTTCTCCCAAAACAGAAAATGATAAACGCAACTACAACAAAAAGAATTTCCATTTCTATTATTCATTTCTTAAGTTACCACATACATCCCCTCTCAAACTCTAAACTCACCTTTAAAATTAGTTAGTTGTGAAAGAAATGTGACACTCAAACAGCAGATTATCAGAGCCAGGATCTCTGTTGTGTTCACCTCTCTCCTCTCAGCAGAACCAGATAATGGCAAACTTTCCCTCTATTTTTCCACACATATACATGTAAGTTTCAAATCTCAGTGCTTCCCCCTTTTTTTCAAATGTAATCACACATTTCTATTGGTTGAAAACCAACCCTTTTCCAAAAGTACCCTGCCCCCAAATTGACTTCTGCCTAGTACCCTTCCCCCAACTTGACTTCTGCCTGCTACCATAGCAACAGCTCAAGGAACACTGCTGTGTGGAGTTAGGTCAGAAGTTCGCCACACAATGTTTCAATTCCACAGAGCAAGAGTGCTTGACTTTTCAAACCTAACAGCAAATCCATAGTACTGTTCTTTGGTAACACATTTTTTTGTACCAATACAAAACATGCTTCTATTAGTTTACACATACAGCCTAGTTTTTATTCTAGAATGGTCTGAAACAGCCAATCAGTTCTTTTTGTTTTGAAAAAAATATGTATGCCTCCATTTCCAAACTGTCTTTCTTTTCATATTGCCATTCTACTGAAAGACACCTCCTGAGTGCATCCAGTTCTCCTTTGAAGATGTTCACAGTGTGGATTGTAGGGCACAGCTATGTCTTCTGGAGTGAAAACTTTGCAGAGAAAACAGATATGGTGAGAGACCTTGCTTTGCCAAATGTAGACATTAAATGGATTGGTCAGAGAGGGTTAAAGTGGCACCAATTGATGCCATTGGTGAAATCCTTCATGCAAATCCAACACCCTGACCTCATAATAGTGCACTGTGGTGGCAATGACCTAGGCACTTTGACTGGGGTAGGTCTGGAAATGCTTATGAAGGACACCTTTGCACAACTGTTTTCACTTTTCCCTAAAACTGCCTTTGTGTTTTCCAACATATGCCAAAGGCAAAAATGGAACTGGTCCAATCATTTCTGTCCGCAGATTGACAAAGCAAGAAAGCACGTCAACAAATCTGTTTCTGCTTTCCTCCGTGACTATGGTATGGGTGCCATTTACCACAACAACTTGCGTTTTGACATGCAAGACATTTATAGAGGAGATGGTGTGCACTTCAATGATAAAGGGAACAGAGTCTTCCTCTTGAACCTTAGACTCTGCATCGGTACTTACTTGTAGGTACCACTAAAAAATCATTTCATAAACACAACGGCTCTTTTTAGAGCCCCCTAATATCTAAACACTTAAATCTGAATTTCATTTATTTTTTTATTTTTTTTTTCTACCGTACGCTTACCGTAAGCTTACCGTACGCGTACCCCGTGATAAATGTCAATAAATGTTTTCTTTGTACTTTACAGTCCTTCTTTGACCCCCTCACAAATGTAAGGGGGTCTGTAACTCTCCTCATTGCCCCCTTTTCTTGTTTTCACTCTTGTGAAACACACAAAATGGCGGCCGCCGCTTCCTGGTTTCGGCCGATTCGAATGTTTACTAAGATCTAACAGCCAATCAGAATCGCGCTCGCGCACGCCACCGTACGCGTACCGTAAGCTTACCGTAAGCGTACGGTAAGCGTACCGTAAGCGGGCTCAGATATATATATTGATTTAAAGGCTATTTTCTCAGAATCTACTGAACAGATTTACACCAAACCTACAAAAGGCACTTCCTTGACATAGGGACTACCTCTCTGCCAAATTTCTAGTAATTCTGTTCAGCCGTTCGGGCTGTAGCTCGTTCTAAAGGTCCTATGGAAAAATGCATGGGAAAAACGCGTTTTGGGACCCCCCTTTTATCACAGCCCCCGCTTGACGTATCCCCCCGAGACTTTCAGGGAAGGAGCGGAGCGTAGCGCCCCACCTATTTTGAGAAATTCACGAGGATTCATCGACCGGCGCCAAAGTTATTCAAAATAGAATGTTGCGGATTTCCTATGGAAAAGGGGTCCTAACTATAACTACCTACTGGCGACCGCCAGTAGGTAATATATATATATATATATATATATATATTCAGTGAAAAAACCATGGGTTTCACACACGTTATAGTTAGGAATTAGCATTTAAAAAACCTTGCAAATTCAGTGAAAAAAACCATAGGTTTCACACACGTTATAGTTAGCTGGACATTTCACTCGTAAAAAACCAATGAAATTCCCCCGTTATAGTTAGTTAAGCTAACTATAACTCGCGCACCCGCAATCCACTGCTGATGACGTCACATATTACATCACTCATGACATGGTCAGTGACATCACTCATGACATCACTGATGACATCTCAAATGACATCACTGATGACATCATCAAGTGAATGTGTGTTTTTCTGAAAATTAAATATGTTTTATATATGTATATCTCACGGACGATGGAAGAATAAATGGGTATATAAGTGTCTAAATGGATGATTTCTTTTTGAAAAATTGATTGTATAACTGACTGATTAAGTGTATCTTAGTGAATACATAGCTTACTGAGTAATGTTTAAATATGTAAATATCTTTATCAGTCTCTCACTTTGTGTATAAGTGGCTGCATGGGTTGGTGAGTAGCTACATGGGTGTTTATATATGTTATTAGTTGTTTTTTTTAGTATTAGTGTGAGTGTGTGTATGGTTCGGTGGGGGGTATTACGTACTGCATAGGTACATGAATGAGTGACTCACTGTTTGTATGTGTTGAAGACAGCATGTCTGCAGGACTGTATGGGTGGATGAGTGTGTGCATGGGTGTGTTAGTGAGTGAATGACTGTCTCAATAGTGTCTCTATGAGTAACTACATATTTTTTAAACTAGTATATGTGACTATTGGTGTATATAACTGAGTATATGTGAGAGTGAGAGATTGAAAGTGTTCCTGTATGAATAAGTATGTGTTTTTATAAGTGATTGTTTAAAAGACTAAGTATGTGTAAGTTCCCGTAGAAGTAAGTGTGGTGGTGTGTGTATAAATGTATATGCAAGTAAATGTATGTTTCTTTCTTTATTTTCATGAGTGACTATGTGTGTCAGTAACTCTGTGGATGAGTGGCATTGTGTAACAGGATGTATGATGAGTGAGTACATGTATGAGTGACTGTACAGGACTGTTGGTGAATGAGTGGATGTGTATGTGGATCTTAGAATTACTCAAGAGGTTGTTGTAACTGGTATTGGTATGTCCATTTTTTTGAAAATGTTAGTCTCTATTTTTGAATGTGTGTATCAGAGGTTATATTAGGGTGAGAGGAGGTCTGCCACTCTGTCACAAGGATGATGTCATCAGTGATGTCATTTGAGATGTCATCAGTGATGTCATGAGTGATGTCACTGACCATGTCATGAGTGATGTAATATGTGACGTCATCAGCAGTGGATTGCGGGTGCGCGAGTTATAGTTAGCTTAACTAACTATAACGGGGGAATTTCATTGGTTTTTTACGAGTGAAATGTCCAGCTAACTATAACGTGTGTGAAACCTATGGTTTTTTCACTGAATTTGCAAGGTTTTTTAAATGCTAATTCCTAACTATAACGTGTGTGAAACCCATGGTTTTTTCACTGAATTTGCAAGGTTTTTTAAATGCTAATTCCTAACTATAACGTGTGTGAAACCCATGGTTTTTTCAGTGAATTTGTATGGTTTTTTAAATGCTAATTCTTACCTATAACGTGTGTGAAACCCATGGTTTTTTCAGTGAATTTGTGTGGTTTTTTAAATGCTAATTCTTATATTTAACGTGTGTGATTTTTTTATTTTTTTTTGCAAGGTTTTTTACATCTTTTTATTTTTACTTTATATTCTCTTTAAACATTATGCTTAAATTTTAAAAATTCTGCAATATATAATTTTTTCACGTTTTTTTTTTACCAAACACGTAAGATATATTAGTATAAAATAGTGATTCTTTTTTTCCAATTTTTTTTTTTTTTTACGTGCGCGTACGGTAAGCTTACGGTAAGCGCACGTTTTGCTTTATGTACGTAATATTTCTACTCTTTTTGCGTATGGTTACGCAATTTACATTAAGCGCTCCGTAAGCGTAACGTACGCGCATGGTGGGTCATGTGATCAAGAAACAACACTTTTGATTGGTTTAAAGTACTTTCAGTTCTAGAACTCTCCTACACCACACCCATTCCCCTCATTTCTGCTTGTGATCCCTTAGGAGAAGGAGCTGAGTTGTCTTTGAGATACGATGGCAGACCAGCACTCCTCTTCTGAGAGTGAGGCTAGCAGCACCACCATCAGGCAGAGAAGGAGGAAACAAAAGAGCTCTTTTATATGGGAGTATTTTACGTTTCCTGAGGGCCAGAAAAAAGTAAATGCTGCTTTAGTGACTTGCAAGCTTTGCCAGCGTGTACTTTCTAGAGGTAATCCTAACAAGAAGTATTCCTTCGCGAATCACACTATGTTAAGACACCTTGAGGATGTACACCCTAGGACAAATGCTCGACATACTGGAGCAAACCCTTCAGTAAGTCGACCGAGCACATCCACAGCAGCTCAGTCGAGTCCATCTTCGGCAGCTCAGCTGAGCCCTTCATCTGTGGGGGGAGAATCACCTTTTTCTGGTCCTCTGGAAACTAACCATCGATTTGCGAGGGTTTCAATGCGGTGCTCAAATTGCCATGGTCTAATTGTTCGTGGGGAGACCAGTGTTCCCCTAATTAACAACAGAATAGACCAGCACATTTGTCCTACCAGCTAATATTCCCATTCTTTCTTTCCTCTGTCCCTGTATGAACACAACGGCTCTTTTAAGAGCCAACCTTACCCTTCAACTTTTTAAAAAATTTTCTTAAAAACTTTTTTTGTTTTTTTTTTACCGTACGCGTACGGTAAGCGTATTTTTTTTAAAAAAACACTAAAAAACAATTACCACATTACAAGGTCCTTGAGGGATTAATAACGAAATACAAAAAATCTGTTTGAGGAGAAGTGAAAAAAAGGGACCATCAAATGTCTGACTTACCTGACCCACCCAAAAAATTAATTATCAATTTAAATTTTATTTAAATTGCTTGAAAAATGGTTTTATTTTTCGAAAATTTTCTTTCTCAATCTGAAAAAAAAAGAAAAAAGTATTAATATTTAATAAAACATTTTATAATACAGTACACGTATTTACATATTTTCCAAAAACAATTTTTTGCCATTTTTTTGCTGTTTTCCGAATATATTGCATTTCACTATAAATCGTGAAAGCAATTGCATTTATCACTTAACAGCGGGCAAAAAAAAATAACAATTTCAAAGATTGTTTTAAAAAAGCCCAGAATCTCTTCTCACTTAAACATAACATTATAGAAATGCAAAATATTTAAAAAAAATATCATCTAATAACAATAACTATTTCTAAAAAATACCGTCTGACAATTTTTGTTTTGATTAAATTTCCAATGGCAATCCAATAAAATTCCAAAATTTAATTTGTACAGATGTTACCGATTCTCTCTAAAATTTTGGTTTCCGAAAGATTAATTAGGAATTAAATAAGTCCACAATACAATTGGTTACCTTTCCTTTAGGCCAAATGGTAATTTTAAAAATCTTTTTATTAGAAAATTCCAATGGTAATCCAATAAAATGGTAAAATTGTTTTGTACAGATGTTGCCAATTCTCTCTAAAATTTAGGTTTCAGGAAGATTAGATAGGAATTTGCTAAATCAAAAGGCAAACGTTGCTTAAAAACCAATTGACAATCATTACACATTGTCCAGCCTTTTTTACATTTTAGATAAACTGTGTAATGACCAGAAGTTACAGTACGTCCATCATGGAAAATTATTGCAACTGTTACAAAAGTTTTTCCTGAAATTGATGATTGCTGTCCTGTAAACTTCTTTATTAAAGTATCCAATTTTGAACCATCAGCTCTACATCGTTGCATCGTTAAAATTACATACTGTCCGTATTCCTTTAAAATTAACGTTGAAAACATGTCAGATTTACACTCACCGCATTCCATGCTATGATTAGCATCTTTAACTAATTTAGCAAAAGTGACTGTTTTACTCTCTGGCAATGTTAAATAAATAAACCTTTCAGAATCAACATTAGAGCCACATGTATTGAAACAGTTTTCACAACTATGTTCCCATTTATAAGAGAGACCAAACATATTTTCTATTTGTACCCCTTCTTCTTCCAGTACCTGAAGAAAATACATCAAGAATTCCTGTGCATCTTGCTGTACATTTTGAGAAAACTGTGTACATCCTGAACATACATCTAAAAGTTTTCTAATTTCAGTAGCACTTTCTATTTTAGTTTTATCATTACTCAGCTTTTCAAAAAGGAGACTCAACTCAGAACAGAATCTTTTTCTCTGATTTACTATTATCTGCTCTTGCAAACTTTCAAGATAAAATACAACATTCAGCACTACATTAGCGTAGCAGTTGACACCAGAGCTATTTTCAAAATGACAACCAACAACCTCTTCAACATTTTCCTTTTTCTTTTTGCTTGCAATTACATCACTCTTCTTTTTTTTTCTCTTCTCTACATCCTCATTACAGATATTCTCAATTCTTCTTTTTCGAGAAACAACACGTTTTTCCAACACAGGATACTGACCTAAATGAGGAGCATAGGTTCTTCTTAATCTATTATACTCCTTTACACAATTTGCATCTGCACTAACTTTTGAGTCATCAAAGTCTATCATAAATAAACCAGACAATGTTTTCACTCGTGACAAAGCAACATAAGCCATACCTTCTTTGAACACAGTTGAACCAATGTTCACAAAAGCACAATCTACAGTCAATCCTTGAGACTTGTGAATAGTTACAGCATATGCTAGAGAAAACGGAAACTGCTTCCTACGTACATATAAGTCTTTCACAAGCATGAAACGAACTGAACAACGACAAATGTCTTTAACTTCTTCTATCTGATCAAATTTTATTTTTAAACATTCAATTCCATCTTTTTTCTGGTAATTAATAAAACCCACAACTCTTCCCATGGCTCCATTCACTAAACCTTTTTCAACATCCAAGTTTCTCCTTAAAAATACTCTACAGTTCATGCAAACATATAGATTTTTTTCTAATCCAGCAGTTTTGGAAATGTTCTTCTCTAGTGAATCCAATTTATTTTTCAGTTTGCCTGTTAATGTAATAGTAATTGTTTCATGCTGAATTTTGTCCACTGCTTCCAATTTCCTAATCTCTTCCTTTTCCAATTTCAAAAGTTCCTCATTGAATATTGAGCATTCACGTAGAGTTGGCATTAAGCAGATTACACTTTTCTTTTCTGCAATGTTCTTGTATATTTTCTCTGCAACTATGTCTTCCTTTGGGAATAAATTATGTAGCAACCGACTCTGTAATGCTTTCGTGCCAGCTTCAGTGAGTAGTCCAATTCTGATATCTTTCAGAATACTTCCATATTCTTCATCATTTGCTTGCCTCATATTAGTAGTAAGTTCCTTGTACTCAAAGAAGGACCAAATATTTGCATTACCAATGCTTCCCAATGACTTCTTTGTGTCTTCGTGTGTCACAGTATTAAACACTGGTTGTCCTTTAACTGGAGTAAGCTGTAGAAGATCCCCAAAAACTATGACATGTTTTCCACCAAATAACACGTCATAGTCTCTCCTTAGAATTTGCTGCATTCTTAAATGCACAAAGGCAAGCATTAAGTTTGATACCATGCTCACCTCATCAATAATGAGAACTTGCATCTTCTTCAATACTCTTGAAACTTCCAAGCATGCTTCTCCAGTTAGCTTGTGGTATTCTATTTTGTTCTCATGCTCCACTGGTAACATTAGCAAACGATGTAAGGTGATTCCTTTTATGTTATATGCTGCTAACCCAGTTGGAGCAGTAACAACACAAGACAAAGTTGAATCCGTTTTTTGCTGTAGGTAGCTTCTGATGACTTTTATTAAGAAACTTTTTCCAGTTCCAGCTTGTCCGCTTACATACATCCTGATTGGTTGAAATGATGTGCATGAGCACTCTTTTTTTTCATTTAGTAATCCGTGATCAATTTTGTTTCTGATCTCTTCATAAATTTGTTGCTGCTCTTCATTCAGTTGTTCTTCCAAATTTGGTAAGTCTATTAATTCTTTTTGAGCTTGATTCATAGCTGTTTCCACTTCAGTCATAGCTATTGCAGCTTCATTTTCTACGATTGGTTGTCCTAGGGGATCTTGACTGAGCGTTCCAGAACTTTGGCTGTCTTGAGAACTGTCTCTAGCTACTTCAGCTGCAATTGTAGTTTCCTGTTCAATTTCTTCATTTAACATTTGGACATAATTTGTGAAAGTACTGCATTCAATCGTATCTTTACATGCATTAAATGAGTCCTCATACCTCTGGAATTCTCCAAGTAGTTCATCCTCTGAACGCCATGGTTTGAACAGCTGTAAAAGTGGCAAGAAGTAAAATTCCTTTTTGTCAGTAGTGTCGCAAGTCAGCTTCCGGTGATTTATCAAACTTCCTTTTGTTTGCTTCACCAAACATCCTTCCTCACCACTGACTTCATATTTTCCATTGTTGATGTCTTCTGTGGCATTCCGTTTAAAAATGAAGTTCTGCAGCACTTCATAGAGACACATGTTTTCAAGGTGATGACTTCTTTTTGGGTAATATGTGTCCAACATGTTTGTTTTTAAAATATCTGTACTTTCAGGTTCGAACTGTGCTAAATATTCAATTTCTCCCACAGATTTCAGTACCTGATTTCTCATTGCTGCAAGGCCTAAACTTGCCCAAATTATTCTTCTTGATTTCGAGTAGAGACTTGCAGAAGATAACCTATCTGAACATTCGTAGGATCCAATTTCTCGATGCGATAACATCTTTAAACTGAAACTGTATAGCTTCTTACTGACAGTCTTCTTGTGAGAAATCTCTTCCCACATTTTTTTCAATTCAGTTTTTTCTGATTTAGTAATGTAAGATGTTACATATCGAGCAACAGCAATGGAATTGTCAGCTACATACTGTATATCCATGTTAGCATTCCACATGGATAAAATGACTGGGTTGTAGTCATTTATATTTTTTGATTCTTCTTTTCTTTTTAGGTTGTAGGTATTCTTAGGTGATTTTCTTGTAATAGTATGTCTCACAGCTGACATAAAACTGTTTACTCTTCCTTTTGAAAGAACAGGTCTAGGAAATCCAAATCGACATTTAGTGTAGAATTTATCTTTGCTCTTGTATTTCCGTCGACAGTATTTTCCACAACAATGACTTTGGAAACGTAAAACTTGCTCCTTTAACTTTTTCTCTTCTGTGCTTTTAGGTATAGCACATGTTGCATATTCTTCAATGAAAGATAACACTGCTTCATCAGCATCTGTTCCAAATTTTGGAGCATCCTTGATCCACAACAGCATATGAATATGAGGAGCACCTCTGACTTGGTACTCTTTTCTCCAAAAGAAATCCACAACTTCTCCAAGAGGTGGATTTTTTTTATTGCAGATGAAGGACATCATAGCCTCAAATCTATGATTGAAATATCTGCAAACATTAACTGGATCCAATGAGCACTGTTCTCCTGCTGTCTTGTATTCAATGTTTTTAATGTTTGAATTTGCCTCTCGTAGAAAATCCAGTAAATCATCCCAAGCGTACTCGGCACAGCTTAGGGTTAGGAACCATGTAGGAGTTCCTAAATTCCGTAACATGCATTTCAATTCACCATGGCGTCGGTACCAATATTCATTTGTCCCACGCTGACAAGTCATCAGATTGATCAGTTGTGTTTCCAAATGATCCTCTCGGTGCTGCACTTTCTCCATAAAATCCTTAGCAGACACATTTTGTAAATGTACTACACTTTTTAAAATGTGATTTACTGCATAAGATAATGCAGACAAGTCGCTTTCAAATAAAAGATGGAACAAATAAGGAATACTTTGTCGAAATCTTGGATCTTCTGCATATAGTCTTGTAGTCCGATACTCAGAAGCTGGAATCTGTTCTGGACGTTCATCGTATCGTCCTCCTTTTCCTGTAGGAAACAGCTAGGGAAAACATCGAGCTTCCAAGCTCTCCTCCCATACACTCACGGGAGTTCCTTTTGCTTTCTTCATCTGAAACAGATCAATAGTGTCTCCCATAACTTCTTTTGAATGAAGAGGATGTATGCTAAAATGTTCATAAATTTCTTCTTCCTTTGACTTGTCCACTTTTTCAATTTGTCCAGTTGGTGTTTCTGTGTCTTCTTGTAAATCTTCTTCTTCTTCATCTATATAAATTGATTCATACCATTTATTATTCCTTTTCAAATACAAATTTGCTCTTTGTACTTTCCGTACATCTACCAGCTCCTGCCAAATCTTCTTATTCTTTGTAGGTACACCATTAACCAGAATAACTAATGGTTCAGTTTCCAAAGTATCTGCATCAATAGTTTCCATATTTTTTTTCAAATCCAAGGGCAAATACACCACTCTACCTTTTAAACCTCTCAGTAAATCTGAAGGAGGTAATTTACCAGTTTTGGGCTCCATACGTACTATGGTCTGGAACGGATGAACACATTGAATGAGTATAGACTCATATGTATTTAATTCAGAAAGTTCGGCAGGAATAGCATCCAATTCAAAATTTTTATGTACAGCTCTGGTCGGCATTCTATTTTCTTCTAACTTATTATAACAGTATTTACAAATACGCTGATCTTCACCCAATTCAAAACAATTTTCAAGAAATATATATGTTGCAAAATCCTTCCACTTATAATTATCTTCATTTTCACTTTTTCTGTAGAGATCAAAATTCCTGGTTTGATTTCTATAATGAGTTCTGCGGCAACAAATACAAGTAATATTTGGTCTTTCATTAGAGATTATAGCACATTTTGTCATTTGATCATCAAATTTCTTACTTACAGAGGGTTCTACATTCTCTTCCACATTTTCTTCAATTACTGTGTTATTACCTGCACTCTCTTGTTCTGGACCAAAGTAACTAAACTGAATTTCATCAGTAACCTTCTCTACATCTGATACCGATCCACGGAACAGAGCCCTATTCAATTCATCTAACTTTATTGCTGGACTTTTAGCAAAATACAATCGTCTCACAAACTTTCTCATTTCAGTATGATGAACTGCCAGCATCCTAAAATGGTGAAAAACACTTTGACACACTTTCCTAGATAGACAAGCCAGAGAGTGTCCTTGCAAACCAGTATTCTCTGTCACTCTGCATGGATCTAGACTTTGAAGCACCTTAATCTTCTGTTTAACACTTTTTTTTACTATATTCTCTTAGAAACTCACGAAATGTATCAATAGATTCCTGACGCACAGTGCAAATACTACTACAATTCCAAGTATACACTGGGGCTTTAGGACGTCTCCCCATAACCTCATCCGCCATCACTTGGTCCTCATCTCTTGGAACCATTTTCTCCTTCTCCATTATACAACCATTTTTCACTTCATAAGCACGACCTCTGGTGTCAACTGCATGCAGCAAACTATTACTTTGAATATAACTCTCTTCATTAAAAAAGGTTCACTACTTGAACTATGCATCCATTCTCCTAAAAACACTTTACAAAAGTTTGTTCTTTTCACTAGTCTTTTCCTTTTGCTTTGTGATTTCAGTACATTGACCATTTTCTCTAATGTACGCATCCTGTTCAAAATTAAAATGAATAGTTTCCTTTTTAATTCTAAAGCCTTTGCTACAATGGCTTCAATTTCTTTTTTTCTCTTATAAAATTTTGCTTTTTTCTTATATTTCTTCACATCCTTTATCAAATTGGACATAACTCTTCTCTGAAACATTTTTCTACGAATCTCTTTAAACGCTGTTTTTCTTTTTAAGTTAATTTTTATTGTTTCTGAAGGTATATTTGCATTTACTAAATGCTCAATTTGTTCCTGTTGTTTCATATTTAAAACATTATTTCCAGTACAGACATTTTTTACATTTTTCCTTTTTTTGAAGATATGTTTAAAAAAATCTTTTGTCTGCTTAGAAGACTTTCTCTTTTTCCCAACATGAGCATCTTCAACTAACTTAGGTCCTCCAGTTGTCTTCAAATATAGAATTTTTTTCTGGTTTTTCCTTAGTCTGGATTTTGTAGGCATCTTAAATTTTGTTCACTGCTCCTCAGCAATACCTGAAAGAAACTAAAAAAAAATTCCTTTATTTTATTTAAATATATTACTATATTTTTTATGATCTTTTCAAATCTTAAAATACTATGTACCCCTTTCCTACAAGTGAAAATCACAATAAAACCATCACAAATTAAATATCTAAAAACAATTCCTGTGTGCACACAGAGTCATGGTGTGATATTAGGCAGAAAACGAAATTTCTTTGCCAATTTAAAAGCACACTTACTACTCTTTTTTTGGCAAGTGATAAGTACTTTTACAGTCTGACACATTTTCAATCCACTTTTCAGATTCTGAAAACAGCACATGTCCAAACAGCTTTTTGAGACCAGGAACATGTGTAACCTGGGTGAATGACTACACTCCAGCAAAGGCAACCAGCCTTACTGATGTTGAATGTATTTGCATTACTCACTGCAACCTCAAACACCACTCGGTTGTGAATACTATGCATGATTCTACAGGATAAGCAGCTGGGTGTGTGCTAAGAGTCTGCTTCTGCAGAAAAATAGCTGCCCCTTTCCTACTAATGCAAATCTAAAATTACCAGAGTAATACGCAATAAATCTCTGACAACAATTCCTCTTTGCACACAGAGTCATGGTTTGATATTAGGCAGAAAACGAAATTTCTTTGCCAATTTGAAAGCACACTTACTACTCTTTTTTTGGCAAGTGATAAGTACTTTTAAAGTCTGACACATTTTCATTCCACTTTTCAGAATCTGAAAACAGCACATGTCCAAACAGCTTTTTGAGACCAGGAACATGTGTAACCTGGGTGAATGACTACACTCCAGCAAAGGCAACCAGCCTTACTGATGTTGAATGTATTTGCATTACTCACTGCAACCTCAAACACCACTCAGTTGTGAATACTATGCATGATTCTACAGGATAAGCAGCTGGGTGTGTGCTAAGAGTCTGCTTCTGCAGAAAAATAGCTGCCCCTTTCCTACTAATGCAAATCTAAAATTACCAGAGTAATACGCAATAAATCTCTGACAACAATTCCTCTTTGCACACAGAGTCATGGTTTGATATTAGGCAGAAAACAAAATTTCTTTGCCAATTTGAAAGCACACTTACTACTCTTTTTTTGGCAAGTGATAAGTACTTTTACAGTCTGACACATTTTCATTCCACTTTTCAGAATCTGAAAACAGCACATGTCCAAACAGCTTTTTGAGACCAGGAACATGTGTAACCTGGGTGAATGACTACACTCCAGCAAAGGCAACCAGCCTTACTGATGTTGAATGTATTTGCATTACTCACTGCAACCTCAAACACCACTCAGTTGTGAATACTATGCATGATTCTACAGGATAAGCAGCTGGGTGTGTGCTAAGAGTCTGCTTCTGCAGAAAAATAGCTGCCCCTTTCCTACTAATGCAAATCTAAAATTACCAGTGTAATACGCAATAAATCTCTGACAACAATTCCTCTTTGCACACAGAGTCATGGTGTGATGTTAGGAAGAAAACGAAATTTCTTTGCCAATTTGAAAGGACACTTACTACTCTTTTTTTGGCATGTGATAAGTACTTTTACAGTCTGACACATTTTCAATCCACTTTTCAGATTCTTAAAACAGCACATGTCCAAACAGCTTTTTGAGACCAGGAACATGTGTAACCTGGGTGAATGACTACACTCCAGCAAAGGCAACCAGCCTTAGTAATGTTGTATGTATTTGCATTACTCACAGCAACCTCAAACATCACTCGGTTGTGAATACTATACATGATTCTACAGGATAAGCAGCTGGGTGTGTGCTAAGAGTCTGCTTCTGCAGAAAAATAGCTGCCCCTTTCCTACTAATGCAAATCTAAAATTACCAGAGTAATACGCAATAAATCTCTGACAACAATTCCTCTTTGCACACAGAGTCATGGTTTGATATTAGGCAGAAAACGAAATTTCTTTGCCAATTTGAAAGCTCACTTACTACTCTTTTTTTGGCAATTGATAAGTACTTTTACAGTCTGACACATTTTCATTCCACTTTTCAGAATCTGAAAACAGCACATGTCCAAACAGCTTTTTGAGACCAGGGACATGTGTAACCTGGGTGAATGACTACACTCCAGCAAAGGCAACCAGCCTTAGTGATGTTGAATGTATTTGCATTACTCACTGCAACCTCAAACACCACTCAGTTGTGAATACTATGCATGATTCTACAGGATAAGCAGCTGGGTGTGTGCTAAGAGTCTGCTTCTGCAGAAAAATAGCTGCCCCTTTCCTACTAATGCAAATCTAAAATGACCAGAGTAATACGCAATAAATCTCTGACAACAATTCCTCTTTGCACACAGAGTCATGGTTTGATATTAGGCAGAAAACGACATTTCTTTGCCAATTTGAAAGCACACTTACTACTCTTTTTTTGGCAAGTGATAAGTACTTTTACAGTCTGACACATTTTCATTCCACTTTTCAGAATTTGAAAACAGCACATGTCCAAACAGCTTTTTGAGACCATGAACATGTGTAACCTGGGTGAATGACTACACTCCAGCAAAGGCAACCAGCCTTAGTGATGTTGAATGTATTTGCATTACTCACTGCAACCTCAAACACCACTCGGTTGTGAATACTATGCATAATTCTACAGGATAAGCAGCTGGGTGTGTGCTAAGAGTCTACTTCTGCAGAAAAATAGCTGCCCCTTTCCTACTAATGCAAATCTAAAATTACCATAGTAATATGCAATAAATCTCTGACAACAATTCCTCTTTGCACACAGAGTCATGGTTTGATATTAGGCAGAAAACAAAATTTCTTTGCCAATTTGAAAGCACACTTACTACTCTTTTTTTGGCAAGTGATAAGTACTTTTACAGTCTGACACATTTTCATTCCACTTTTCAGAATCTGAAAACAGCACATGTCCAAACAGCTTTTTGAGACCATGAACATGTGTAACCTGGGTGAATGACTACACTCCAGCAAAGGCAACCAGCCTTAGTGATGTTGAATGTATTTGCATTACTCACTGCAACCTCAAACACCACTCGGTTGTGAATACTATGCATGATTCTACAGGATAAGCAGCTGGGTGTGTGCTAAGAGTCTACTTCTGCAGAAAAATAGCTGCCCCTTTCCTACTAATGCAAATCTAAAATTACCAGAGTAATATGCAATAAATCGCTGACAACAATTCCTCTTTGCACACAGAGTCATGGTTTGATATTAGGCAGAAAACTAAATTTCTTTGCCAATTTGAAAGCACACTTACTACTCTTTTTTTGGCAAGTGATAAATACTTTTACAGTCTGACACATTTTCAATCCACTTTTCAGATTCTGAAAACAGCACATGTCCAAACAGCTTTTTGAGACCAGGAACATGTGTAACCTGGGTGAATGACTACACTCCAGCAAAGGCAACCAGCCTTAGTGATGTTGAATGTATTTGCATTACTCACTGCAACCTCAAACACCACTCGCTTGCGAATACTATGCATGATTCTACAGGATAAGCAGCTGGGTGTGTGCTAACAGTCTGCTTCTGCAGAAAAATAGCTGCTTCTTTCCTACTAATGCAAATCTAAAATTACCAGAGTAATACGCAATAAATCTCTGTCAACAATTCCTCTTTGCACACAGAGTCATGGTTTGATATTAGGCAGAAAACAAAATTTCTTTGCCAATTTGAAAGCACTCTTACTTCTCTTTTTTTAGCAAGTGATAAGTACTTTTACAGTCTGACACATTTTCATTCCACTTTTCAGAATCTGAAAACAGCACATGTCCAAACAGCTTTTTGAGACCAGGAACATGTGTAACCTGGGTGAATGACTACACTCCAGCAAAGGCAACCAGCCTTAGTGATGTTGAATGTATTTGCATTACTCACTGCAACCTCAAACACCACTCACTTGTGAATACTCAGCATGATTCTACAGGATAAGCAGCTGGGTGTGTGCTAAGAGTCTGCTTCTGCAGAAAAATAGCTGCCCCTTCCCTACTAATGCAAATCTAAAATTACCAGAGTAATACGCAATAAATCTCTGTCAACAATTCCTCTTTGCACACAGAGTCATGGTTTGATATTAGGCAGAAAACGAAATTTCTTTGCCAATTTGAAAGCACACTTACTTCTCTTCTTTTAGCAAGAGATAAGTACTTTTACAGTCTGACACATTTTCATTCCACTTTTCAGAATCTGAAAACAGCACATGTCCAAACAGCTTTTTGAGACCAGGAACATGTGTAACCTGGGTGAATGACTACACTCCAGCAAAGGCAACCAGCCTTAGTGATGTTGAATGTATTTGCATTACTCACTGCAACCTCAAACACCACTCGGTTGTGAATACTATGCATGATTCTACAGGATAAGCAGCTGGGTGTGTGCTAACAGTCTGCTTCTGCAGAAAAATAGCTGCCCCTTTCCTACTAATGCAAATCTAAAATTACCAGAGTAATACGCAATAAATCTCTGACAACAATTCCTCTTTGCACACAGTCATGAATTCCAATTCTATTATTCATTTCTAAATTTACCACATACATCCCCTCTCAAACTCATAACTCACCTTTAAAATTAGTTAGTTGTGAAAGAAATGTGGCACTCAAACAGCAGATTATCAGAGCCAGGATCTCTGTTCTGTACACCTCTCTCCTCTCAGCAGAACCAGATAATGGCAATGTTTCCCTCTCTTTTTCCACACATATACATGTTAATTTCAAATCTCAGTGCTTCCCCCTTTTTAGGTCTCGTGAGCCAAAGGCTCTAAGAGACATTTTATATCTGGGCTTTTCAAAGTGCTGCCGTGGCCTAAAGCTACAGTGCACGTGAACGTGCACGCGCGCAGCGCCATGTGTCTTTCCTTCGTAGCGATCGTGATCACTTTCACTTTCGCGGGCTCCTCTGTTGCTGGCATTCCCCCCTCCCCTCTCGTTTGTTTATTTTCTCTGGCTGCACGCATAGCCTGTTCCCACCTTCAATGAGCAATGGGTCGTTTTAAATTGCCCTGCCAAGCGCTCGCGCCACGCTCCGCCGGGCTTGTTTGTTTTCTTTTCACTGCCGTGTCACTTTCAGTGAAAGCCCCTCCCACTCCCTCCTCGTCAGCTTCATGTTTTTTTCCAGCGGCGGGCTTGTCTTGTGTTTTTTTACCCATTTCCCACGTCATTTGCCCCCGACTTGTATACGTGGGCAGAACTTCAGGTACTGACTGCCCCGTGCACGAGTGTCCGAAGACCTGATTACACCACTCATAGTGGATTGGCGCTTGCTTTCTGCTCTGCCCCACGTCTCTTCGTCACAATCGTTTACTTTGTCCATCTTCACTCTTTCATGTCAAAATGATAATCAAGCTGCTTCCCTTCTGCAGACACGACAGGGTAAACCCAAATAGGCAGTGCTTTGAAAATACACAAAAACGCAAGTCTTTGCAACCCAGACACTTTTGATATATGCACGGTCGAGCTGCTTTTCCACAAATGATAACCGTACAGGAACAGGGCTTTTGGAGTCTCACATTGCAATGTATTTTTTTTTTATTTCATTCAGTATAAAGGATAGGATTTTGAAACTAAGAGCTGCGCAAAACGGTACTTGTGCGGTCTCCTTCTGAAAGACACACTTCAGTGCAGAGCACACGTCGTAATGACATCACTTTTTTTTCTCCATATATCATCAATTGGGTACCAAAATATCTCAACGTTACAATATTTTGAACAGGCATATTAAACCCAGAAATTACACCCCGCTCTTACCTACTGCCGTCGCGGGACAGCAAACGCAGGGACCACCATGGGCACCAAAAGATCTAGCTACGCCACTGGCTGGGATGTGAACTGGGTCAGAGGCAATTGACATGCACCCTCCATATGGAAGCGTCAAGGCCTGATGGAAAGAGGATTGCAGTGACTTCAAAGCATATCTGTTTTTGTCAGGCTGTCACCGGTCCTGTCCTACCAGACATTAGCCTTGCAAAATTGCCCCTTTTCTCTTCCCTCACGTGCCCTTCCTTCTGGAGTATGCCCGGCTAGTTCATCATACGATGAACAGCTTTAAAGTTCACTTTTTCCTCTGGCTACACAAGAGTACCCAAAAGTCAACATGCTTTTATTGTAACTTGGATTTGCAGGCTTCGTCACTGGGACCCGAGGCCCACCGGCCGCCGGGATGTTCTTCAGAGGGTAATTTTCATATTGTCTCTTGGAAAAACATCTGTCTCTCGAGGCTAATATGCAAAGGGCGGGCACCGATTGAGAGTAGACGCGGGTCTTGTTTGTAACTGTACCATTATGCAAAGCACTTCACGTGGCGCCACGCGCTTCTCTGTGCACCCTGGCCGGTCGCGTGCATGGGATGTGCGTCATCAGCTCTGAGTCCAGGTGTTTCTGTAGGGAACGGGCCGGGGGCAGGGAGGGGTGCTTGGCGCGCAGATTTTAAAAGATAGAAAGCCCTGATGTTGATTTATACCCCATGACAGAGTAGGTGACTAGAATGTTATGTTACAGAGATCTGTGCAGCGTTGCATTGCACTAATATGACCTCGCAGCGCTGCCCGAGATGAATCTCATTGAAAGTGCCTGTTGGTTGCAAGGGGTGTTTAAATACATTAATCGAACGAAAAGCAGAAGAAGTGACACCTGGGCACATCAACCCGCCCTTCATCACCACGAAATCCCACCTAGAGCTGTATTGGCAGTACGAATTCGCAAGACCTGACAGATAGTCAGCGGCTCAAAGATTCCCAACATCTATGATATATGTGTATTGCAGCCAGCTTTCGCCTGGTTAGCCTGTAATTCTAGCGGCCCGGCCGCCGCCGGGGTCACAGGCTTGTTATCAGCTGTGTACTTCAGCACAAAACCATCAGCGATCGGGGGGCGCGCGAGGCACTTCACAAGGCCACCCCCGCCATTCAGGTTGAGCTGAGGCCTTTAGCCAAATGTTTACTCGCGTGAGGAGGAGGCGCGAGGCTTGCGTAAGACGGGCTAATAATAGAGGACAGAAGACTGGGGAGCAGGGTGTGCTAGGAGCATTAACCCCCTGCGCTGTAACCAGCATGCGGCATTTGTACACCTACCAGTGTGTCAGTGGGTGCACCGGGTGAGGCTCAGCCCCACACACACTCGGACCCCCTGCTCGCGCGGCTCAGAGGTGCACCTGGGCACAGGGTTTAGGGAAGACTCTTTGTACGGCACAGACCCCCTCGGAAGGGAGTGTGCATGAGGGGAGGCGAGGAGGGTGGGGCTGGCTCAATAAAAAGAATGGGTTTGCTTTTCTCATCACCACCCCAGCGAGGTATAAGCAGGCTCCCCACGGCCCTCATTGTCTATGCCCTTTGTGTACCCCTCGTGAGTTATGCTTAAGGAGTGCAGCGGGGCACGGAGGCGGGAAACCTGTCCTCTTCCGTGCGCTGTTCTGCATTTATCCTGACTATTTTTGACAACTTAGAAAAACAAGCATTTGCAATGCATTAGGTCTCGCATTTACGCGAGTTTGAGCTATTGACATTGCAAATAACAATGCCTATTGGCATTGTCATTTACAATGCCAATAGCTTTAACTCGTGTAATTGCGAGACCTATTGCATTGCAAATGCTTGTTTTCAAATGTAATCACACATTTCTATTGGTTGAAAACCAACCCTTTTCCAAAAGTACCCTTCCCCCAACTTGACTTCTGCCTGCTACCATAGCAACAGCTCTTGGAACACTGCTGTGTGGAGTCAGGTCAGAAGTTCACCACACAATGTTTCATTTCCAAAGAGCAAGAGTGCTTGACTTTTCTAACCTAACAGCAAATCCATAGTATTGTTCTTTGGTAACACATTTTTCTGTACCAATACAAAACATGCTTCTATAAATTTACACATACAGCCTAGTTTTTAGTGTAGAATGGTAGGAAACAGCCAATGAGTTCTTTTTATTTTAAAAAAATATGTATGCCTCCATTTCCAAACTGTCTTTCATTTCTTTTTCCCATTCTACTGAAATACACCTCCTGAGTGCATCCAGATCTCCTTGGAAGATGTTCACAGTGTGGATTGTAGGGCACAGCTATGTCTTCTGGAGTGAAAAGTATGCAGAGAAAACAGGTATGGTGAGAGACCTTGCTTTGCCAAATGTAGACATTAAATGGATTGGTCAGAGAGGGTTAAAGTGGCACCAATTGATGCCATTGGTGAAATCCTTCATGCAAATCCAACACCCTGACCTCATAATTGTGCACTGTGGTGGCAATGACCTAGGCACTTTGACTGGGGTAGATCTGGAAATGCTTATGAAGGAGACCTTTGCACAACTGTTTTCACTTTTCCCTAAAACTGCCTTTGCGTATTCTAACATATGCCAAAGGTAAAAATGGAACTGGTCCAATCAATTTTGTCCACAGATTGACAAAGCAAGAAAGCACGTCAACAAATCTGTTTCTGCTTTCCTCCGAGACTATGGTATGGGTTCCATTTACCACAACAACTTGCGTTACAACATGCAAGACATTTATAGAGGAGATGGTGTACACTTCACTGATGAAGGGAACAGAGTCTTCCTCTTGAACCTTAGACTCTGCATCGGTACTTACTTGTAGGTACCACTAAAAAATCACTTCATAAACACAACGGCTCTTTTTAGAGCCCCCTAATATCTAAACACTTAAATCTGAATTTTATTTCTTTTTTTATTTTTTTTTCTGCCGTACGCGCACGGTAAGCTTACCGTACGCGTACTCCGCGATTTTTTTTTAAAATTAATAAATGTATTTTTCGTACTTTTGTGTCCTTCTTTGACCCCCTTTCAAATGTTAGGGGGTCTGTAACTCTCTTCCTTGCCCCCTTTTCACGTTATCTCCCTTTTTTTTTCTGTGTGAAACACACGAAATGGCGGCTGACACTTCCTGATTTCGTCCGATTCGAATGTTTACAGTCATGTGACAACCAATCAGATTTGAGCTCGCGCACGGCACCGTACGCGTACGGTAAGCTTACCGTAAGCGCAAAGAGCGCACTTACAGATATATATATTGATTTAAATGCTATTTTCTCAGGAACTACTGAACAGATTTACACCAGACCTACAAAAGGCACATCCTTGACCTGAGGACTACCTCTCTGCCAAATTTCAAGTAATTCTGTTCAGCCGTTCGGGCTGTAGCTCGGACTAAAGGTCCTATGGAAAAATGCATGGGGAAAACGCGTTTTGGGACCCCCCTTTTTTCTCAGCCCCCGCTTGACGTATCACCCCGAGACTTTCAGGGTAGGAGCTGAACGGAGCGCCCCATTAGTTTTGAAAATTTCACGAGGATTCGTCAACCGGCGCCAAAGTTATTCAAAATAGAATTTTGAGATTTCCTATGGAAACACGGTCCTAACTATAACTATCTACTGGCGACCGCCAGTAGATAATATATATATAAACTACAGCGCGGCGCCCCCCCCGTATGGAAAGGACACTCACCTGAGTTGGAATACCAAATGGGGAGAGAGGACGCAGTCGTGTGCTGCGTTAGGAGTTTGCCAGATGGGATTTATCGAACCCACTTATGTGATGCCGGGACTAAGTGCAAGCCCTTGCCAGCAGGACTAGGAAGCCACTTGGCTGTTCGAGTGAAGAGTCACTGTATTTTTTACTCGCTACGGAATGCATCAAAACCCGACATGAAACAGGTGGAAGCAGCGCTATGGGGAGGCTGGCTCAACGCACTACACCAATCAGAGCGGACTATTCTTTATTTTAAACTGGCCCCCAAGTATTACTACATTCACTTGATGGAACGTGGCACTGAGGAAAGCCGACAGGCTGAAACGCGTCTGCCTTGCGTTTCATTCATCTATTTGGAGCGCTTGAATTTGAAAATAAAAGCATGTGACAACTCCGAGCATGTGTCGGCCCCGGTTTCTCTTCGGAAAAATTGGGGATTGGAGTGTATGTTTAAGCGGTATAGCAAGCACCGCTGACCGGCACGCCCTCCCGGTTTGGAGCTCCGTGCAGACTTGCTAAAACTTTTGGTGTTGTATGAAACTACAGCGCGGCGCCCCCCCGTATGGAAAGGACACTCACCTGAGTTGGAATACCAGACGGGGAGAGAGGACGCAGTCGTGTGCTGCGTTAGGAGTTTGCCAGATGGGATTTATCGAACCCACTTATGTGATGCCGGGACTAAGTGCAAGCCCTTGCCAGCAGGACTGGGAAGCCACTTGGCTGTTCGAGTGAAGAGTCACTGTATTTTTTCACTCGCTACGGAATGCATCAAAACCCGACATGAAACAGGTGGAAGCAGCGCTATGGGGAGGCTGGCTCAACGCACTACACCAATCAGAGCGGACTATTCTTTATTTTAAACTGGCCCCCAAGTGTTACTACATTCACTTGATGGAACGTGGCACTGAGGAAAGCCGACAGGCTGAAACGCGTCTGCCTTGCGTTTCATTCATCTATTTGGAGCGCTTGAATTTGAAAATAAAAGCATGTGACAACTCCGAGCATGTGTCGGCCCCGGTTTCTCTTCGGAAAAATTGGGGATTGGAGTGTATGTTTAAGCGGTATAGCAAGCAAAGCTGACCGGCACGCCCTCCCGGTTTGGAGCTCCGCGCAGACTTGCTAAAACTTTTGGTGTTGTATGAAACTACAGCGCGGCGCCCCCCCGTATGGAAAGGACACTCACCTGAGTTGGAATACCAGACGGGGAGAGAGGACGCAGTCGTGTGCTGCGTTAGGAGTTTGCCAGGTGGGATTTATCGAACCCACTTATGTGATGCCGGGACTAAGTGCAAGCCCTTGCCAGCAGGACTGGGACGCCACTTGGCTGTTCGAGTGAAGAGTCACTGTATTTTTTCACTCGCTACGGAATACATCAAAACCCGACATGAAACAGGTGGAAGCAGCGCTATGGGGAGGCTGGCTCAATGCACTACACCAATCAGAGCGGACTATTCTTTTTTTTAAACTGGCCCCCAAGTGTTACTACATTCACTTGATGGAACGTGGCACTGAGGAAAGCCGACAGGCTGAAACGCGTCTGCCTTGCGTTTCATTCATCTATTTGGAGCGCTTGAATTTGAAAATAAAAGCATGTGACAACTCCGAGCATGTGTCGGCCCCGGTTTCTCTTCGGAAAAATTGGGGATTGGAGTGTATGTTTAAGCGGTATAGCAAGCACCGCTGACCGGCACGCCCTCCCGGTTTGGAGCTCCGCACAGACTTGCTAAAACTTTTGGTGTTGTATGAAACTACAGCGCGGCGCCCTCCCGTATGGAAAGGACACTCACCTGAGTTGGAATACCAGACGGGGAGAGAGGACGCAGTCGTGTGCTGCGTTAGGAGTTTGCCAGGTGGGATTTATCGAACCCACTTATGTGATGCCGGGACTAAGTGCAAGCCCTTGCCAGCAGGACTGGGAAGCCACTTGGCTGTTCGAGTGAAGAGTCACTGTATTTTTTCACTCGCTACGGAATGCATCAAAACCCGACATGAAACAGGTGGAAGCAGCGCTTTGGGGAGGCTGGCTCAACGCACTACACCAATCAGAGCAGACTATTTTTTATTTTAAACTGGCCCCCAAGTGTTACTACATTCACTTGATGGAACGTGGCACTGAGGAAAGCCGACAGGCTGAAACGCGTCTGCCTTGCGTTTCATTCATCTATTTGGAGCGCTTGAATTTGAAAATAAAAGCATGTGACAACTCCGAGCATGTGTCGGCCCCGGTTTCTCTTCGGAAAAATTGGGGATTGGAGTGTATGTTTAAGCGGTATAGCAAGCACCGCTGACCGGCACGCCCTCCCGGTTTGGAGCTCCGCGCAGACTTGCTAAAACTTTTGGTGTTGTATGAAACTACAGCGCGGCGCCCCCCCGTATGGAAAGGACACTCACCTGAGTTGGAATACCAGACGGGGAGAGAGGACGCAGTCGTGTGCTGCGTTAGGAGTTTGCCAGATGGGATTTATCGAACCCACTTATGTGATGCCGGGACTAAGTGCAAGCCCTTGCCAGCAGGACTGGGAAGCCACTTGGCTGTTCGAGTGAAGAGTCACTGTATTTTTTCACTCGCTACGGAATGCATCAAAACCCGACATGAAACAGGTGGAAGCAGTGCTATGGGGACGCTGGCTCAACGCACTACACCAATCAGAGCGGACTATTCTTTATTTTAAACTGGCCCCCAAGTGTTACTACATTCACTTGATGGAACGTGGCACTGAGGAAAGCCGACAGGCTGAAACGCGTCTGCCTTGCGTTTCATTCATCTATTTGGAGCGCTTGAATTTGAAAATAAAAGCATGTGACAACTCCGAGCATGTGTCGGCCCCGGTTTCTCTTCGGAAAAATTGGGGATTGGAGTGTATATATATATATATATATATATATTCACTGAAAAAACCAAAGGTTTCACACACGTTATAGTTAGGAATTAGCATTTAAAAAACCTTGCAAATTCACTGAAAAAAACATAGGTTTCACACATGTTATAGTTAGCTGGACATTTCACTCGTGAAAAACCAATGAAATTCCCCCGTTATAGTTAGTTCAGCTAACTATAACTCGCGCACCCGCAATCCACTGCTGATGACGTCACATATTACATCACTCATGACGTGGTCAGTGACATCACTCATGACATCACTGATGACATCTCAAATGACATCACTGATGACATCATCCAGTGAATGTGTGTTTTTCTGAAAATTAAATATGTTTTATATATGTATATCTCAATGTCGATGGAAGAATAAATGGGTATATAAATGTCTAAATGGATGATTTGTTTATGAAAAATTGATTATGTGACTGATTAAGTGTATCATAGTGAATACATGGCTTTGTGAGTAATGTTTAAGTATGTAAATATCTGTATCAGTCTCTCACTTTGTGTATAGGTGGCTGCATGGGTTGGTGAGTAGCTACATGGGTGTCTATATAGGTTATTAGTTGGTTTTTTGAGTATCAGTCTGAGTGTCTGCATGGTTCGGTGGGGGGTATTACGTAGTGCATAGGTGCATGAATTAGTGACTCACTGTTTGTATGTGTTGAACACAGCATGTGTGCAGGACTGTATGGGTGGATGAGTGTGTGTATGGGTGTGTTAGTGAGTGAATGACTGTCTCAATAGTGTCTCTATGAGTAACTTCATATGTTTTAAACTAGTATATGTGACTATTGGTGTATATAAGTGAGTATATGTGAGAGTGAGAGATTGAAAGAGTTCCTGTATGAATAAGTATGTATTTCTATAAGTGAGTGTTTAAAAGACTAAGTATGTGTAAGTTTCCGTAGAAGTAAGTGTGGTGATGTGTGTATAATTGTATATGCAAGTAAATGGATGTTTGATTCTTTATTAGCATGAGTGACTATGTGTGTGAGTAACTCTATGGATGAGTGGCATTATGTAACAGGATGTCTAGGTGTATGAGTACATATTATGAGTGAGTACATGTATGAGTGACTGTATAGGACTGTTGGTGAATGAGTGGATTTGTATGTGAATCTTAGAATTATTGAATAGGTTGTTGTAACTGGCATTGGTATGTCCATTGTTTTGAACATTGTAGTTTCTATTTTTGAATGTGTGTATCAAAGGTTATATTAGGGTGAGAGGAGGTCTGCTACTCAATCACAAGGATGATGTCATCAGTGATGTCATCAGTGATGTCATTTGAGATGTCATCAGTGATGTCATGAGTGATGTCACTGACCATGTCGGGGGAATTTCATTGGTTTTTCATGAGTGAAATGTTCAGCTAACTATAACATGTGTGAAACCTATGTTTTTTTCAGTGAATTTGCAAGGTTTTTTAAATGCTAATTCCTAACTATAACGTGTGTGAAACCTTTGGTTTTTTCAGTGAATTTGTACGGTTTTTTAAATGCTAATTTTTGTATTATTTAATAAAAATAAAAAAAATGTTATTAAAAATATTATTCCTATATATTCATTTATATATTATCTGTATCTTTTTTTTTTTTTTTTAATTTCAATTAGGATAAAGTTGATTATTTTTTTTAATTTTTGTAATTAATTTTTCTCCACTTTTTTTTTTTTAATATAAATTCTTGGGGTGCGCGCTCTGAGCACGCTCCTAGTACAATTTCGTAAGTTTGTTATGAATACCGTCGTACGTTATTTACGTACACAAATATACGTCATAGTGCGCGCTGGGAGCGCGCACCCAGTACGTATGCGTGCGTACATACGCACGCATGCGTGCGTGCGTCCTACGCGATCTACGCGGTTTACTTCCGCATACGCTAAAATTACGCGCAATAACGGTCGCGTATACGCGTGTTCAACGTATGCGCGGTAGGTACGCGCATATGACGTATGCACATGCGCTCCTACGCGTTCGCGCATACGTAATCACGAGGTGCGCGCTCGGAGCTTGCGCAGTGCGCGCACCTCGGGTTTATGCATAATAAAACAGTATTTCTTATTGGTTATCATTACTTTCAGTTTCTAATTGTTTCAATACCACACCCAATCCCCTCATGGCAAGTTATGTGATCAAGAATCATCACTTTTGATTGGTTTGAAGTACTTTCAGTTCCAGATTCTTCCCAAACCACACCTACTCCCCTCATTATTAGTTCTGATTCCTTTGGAGAAGGAGCTATTCTGTTGTTGAGAGACAATGGCTGAACAGCAACCATCTTCAGACAGTGATCTGGACACTCTTGAGAGGCAGAGGAGCCGGAAGCAGAAAGACAGCTTTATATGGCAGTTTTTCACTTTTCCAGAGGGAGAAAAAAAGGTAAATGCACCTAAAGTTACATGTGTACTTTGTGATAAAGTCTTATCTCGTGGGAATCCTAACAAGAAATATTCTTTTAGCATTCACACTATGGTGAGACATGTTAACAAAATGCATCCAGTAACTTTTCGTCGAGCTTCTGGAGCAAACCCTCCACCTGCTCAGCCGACGACATCTGCAGCAGCTCAGCCGAGCACATCTTCGGCAGCTCAGGCAAGTACTTCAGCTGCGATGGTGCATTCACCTGTTTCTACACCTCTTGTTGGTCCACCTTGTTTGGCGAGGTTGTCTACACGGTGCACTGATTGCGGTTTTCTTATTTCTGTGGGGGAGACCAGTCTTGATCTCCTTCAGAGAAAATTTGATGCGCATCCGTGCACTAGGCCATAGATGTTTTTTCTTTTTTTTCGTTTTTCTCTTCCTGTTTCCCTCCATTAACTCAAGGGCTCTTTTAAGAGCCACTTATAAACTAAACCCCCAAATTTTTTTTTTGAGGGATTTTTTTTACATTTTTTTTTGAGGTGCGCGCACCCAAGGTTTTTAAAAATTTTTTTTTTTTTTTTTTTTAATTTTAATGTACAAAAAGAGGTGAAGAAATGGAAGCATGAAAAGGGAGGATTGAATAATACTAATATTTTTCACTTATTTTTTTTAAAAAATAAATTTTTTCTAAAAAAAAATTTTAAAAGTATTTTGCAAAGGAACAGAATTTTTTTTTTATTTTTTCTTTCCAGTTCTGCAAAAAAAGAAAAAAAGTATTAATATTCAATCATACATTACAAAAAGCATTACATGTTTTTACATATTTTACAAAGCAATTTTTTGCCCTTTTTTTGCTGTTTTCAGAATTTTTTATTTTTCACTTAAAATAGTGAAAACAATGGTATTCATCATTTAACAGCGGGCAAAAAAAAAAACAATCTGAAAGATTGCTTAAAAAAAGCCCCAATACTATCCTCACTAAAATATACGTTGTTAGAAATATTACATATATAATACAAGTACTTTTCTAGATGAATAAAAATTTTCTAGACAAACCGTCTTTAAACCTTGTCGCAAAAGCACACATGCCAAAATAATTTCTGTCAAAGGAGTCCACAATTGTTTTTATTACTTTTCCTTTAGGCCAAATAGTAATTTCAAAATCCTTTTTAAGTGATATCTTCAATTATAATCCTTTAAAATTACAAAAAATGCTTCCTTCAGATGCAGTTTTTAGTTTTCAAAATTTAGGTTTCAGAAAAATTAAGTAAGAATTGGGTAAATCATAAGGCAAACGTTGCTTGAAAATCAATTGGGAATCATTACACAGTGTCCAGCCTTTTTCACATTTAAGATAAACTGTGTAATGTCCAGAAGTTACAGTAGGTCCTTCATGAAAAATTATTGCAACTGTAACAAAGGTTTTTCCAGAAATTGATAATTGCTGTCCTGTAAACTTCTTTATTAAAGTGTCCAATTTTGAACCATCACTTCTACAACGTTGCATCATTAAAATTACATACTGACCATATTTCTGTAAAAATAATGTAGAAAACATGTCAGATTTACATTCAGAACATTCCATGTTGTGATTGGCATCTTTAACTAATTTACTAAAAGTCACTGATTTACTTTGTGGTAATGGTAAAAATATGAACCTTTCGGAATCAACATTACTACTACATGTGTTCATACAGTTTTCACAGCAATGTTCCCACTTGTAAGAGACACCAAATAAGTTTTCTACTTCTACTCCTTCATCTTCTAGTACACTCAAAATATATATTAAGAATTCCTGAGCATCTTGCTGGACATTTTCTTTAAACTGTGTAGAACCAGAACATACATCTAAAAGATTTCTAACATCAGTAGCACTTTCTATTTCAGTTTTATCAGTACTCAGCTTCTCATAAAGGAGACTCAGCAGAGAACACAATCTTTTTCCATGATTTACTATTATCTGTTCTAGCAACTTTTCAAGATAAAATACAACTTTCAGCACTACACTTGCATAGCAGTTGACAGCAGAGCTATTTTCAAAATGGCAACCAACAACCTCTTCAACACTGTCCTTTTTCTTTTTCCTTGCTATCACATCACTGTCCTTTTTTTTTTGTTCTGTTCATCCACATTACAGATATTCTCAAATCTCCTTTTCCGAGAAACAACATGTTTTTCAATCACAGGATACTGACCTAAATGAGGAGCATAGGTTCTTCTTAATCTATTATACTCCTTTACACAGTTTGTATCAGCACTAACTTTTGAGTCATCAAAGTCTATCATAAATAAACCAGATAATGTTTTTACTCGTGACAGAGCAACATATGCCATACCTTCTTTGAACACAGTAGAACCAATGTTTACAAAAGCACTATCTACAGTCAATCCTTGAGACTTGTGAATAGTTACAGCATATGCTAGAGAAAATGGAAACTGCTTTCTAAGCACATATAAGTCTTTCACAAGCATGAAACGAACTGAACAACGACAAATGTCTTTAACTTCTTCTATCTGATCAAATTTTATTTTTAAACATTCAATTCCTTCTTTTTTCTGATAATTAATAAAACCCACAACTCTTCCCATAGCTCCATTCACTAAACCTTTTTCTACATCCAAACTTCTCCTTAAAATCACTCGACAATTCATGCAAACATATAGATTTTTTTCTAATCCAGCTGTTTTGGAAATATTCTTCTCTAGTGAATCCAATTTATTTTTCAGTTTGCCTGTTAATGTAAAAGTAATTCTTTCATGCTGAATTTTGTCCTCTGCTTCCATTTTCTTAATCTCTTCGTTTTCCAATTTCAAAAGTTCCTCATTGAATATTGAGCACTCACGTAGTGTTGGCATTAAGCAGATTACAGTATTTTTTTCTGCAATGTTCTGGTATATTTTCTCTGCAACTATTTCTTCATTTGGAAATAAGTTATGTAGCAACCGACTCTGTAATGCATTTTTACCAACTTCTGTGAGTAGTCCAATTCTGATATCTTTCAGAATACTTGCATAATCTTCGTCGTTTGCTTGTCTCATATTGGTAGTGAGTTCTTTGTACTCAAAGAACGACCAAATATTCGCATTACCAATGCTTCCTAATGACTTCTTCGTGTCTTCATGTGTCACAGTATTAAACACTGATTGTCCTTTAACTGGAGTGAGCTGCAGAAGATCCCCAAAAACTATGACGTGTTTACCTCCAAATAACACATCATAGTCTCTCTTTAGAATTTGCTGCATTCTTAAATGCACAAAGGCAAGCATTAAATTTGAAACCATGCTCACCTCATCAATAATGAGAACTTGCATCTTCTTCAACACTCTTGAAACTTCGAGGCATGCTTCTCCAGTTAGTTTGTGGTATTCTATTTTGTTCTCATGCTCCACTGGTAACATTAGGAAGCGATGTAAGGTAATTCCTTTTATGTTATAGGCTGCTAACCCAGTTGGAGCAGTTACCACACAAGACAAATTTGAAGCTGTTTTTTGCTGTAGGTAGCTTCTGATGACTTTTATTAAGAAACTTTTACCAGTTCCAGCTTGTCCACTCACAAACATCCTGATTGGTTCAAATGATGTGCATGAGCACTCTTTCTTTTCATGTAGTAATCCATGATCAATTTTTTTGATGACTTCTTCATAAATTTCTTTTTGTTCTTCATTCAGTTGTTGTTCCAGATCTAGTAAGTCAATTGAATCTTCCTGTGCTTGATTCATAGCCGTTTCTACTTCAGTCATGGCTACTGCAGCTTCATTTTCTATGATTGGTTGTCCTAGGGGATCTTGACTAAGTGTTCCTGAACTTTGGCTGTCTTGAGAACTGTCTCTAGCTACTTCAGCTGCAATTTTTGCTTCCTGTTCATTTTCTTCATTTAACATTTGGACATAAGTTGTGAAAGTACTGCATTCTATGCTGTCTTTGCTAGCATTAAAAGAATCTTCATAGCTTTGAAATTCTCCCAGTAGTTCGTCCTCTGAACGCCATGGTTTAAAGAGCTGTAAAAGAGCCAAGTAGTAAAATTCCTTTTTGTCAGTAGTGTCGCAACTCAGCTTCCTGTGATTTATCAAACTTCCTTTTGTTTGCTTCACCAAACATCCTTCCTCACCAATGACTTTATATTTTCCATTGTTGATGTCTTCTGTGGCTTTCCGTGAATAAATGTAGTTCTGCAGCACTTCATAGAGACACATGTTCTCAAGATGATGACTTCTCTTTGGGTAATATGTGTCCAACATGTTTGATTTCAAAATATCTGTACTTTCTGGGTCATTCTCGGCCAAATATTCAATTTCTCCAACAGATTTCAGTGCCCGATTTCTCATTCCTGCAAGGCCTAAGCTTACCCAAATTATTCTTCTGGATTTCAAGTAAAGACTTGCAGATGATAACCTATCTGAACATTCGTAGGATCCAATTTCTCGATGCGATAACATCTTTAAACTGAAACTGTACAGCTTCTTACTGACAGTCTTCTCGTGAGAAATCTCTTCCCACATTTCCTTCAATTCTGTTTTCTCAGATTTAGTGATGTAAGATGTCACATACCGAGCAACAGCAATAGAATTGTCTGCCACATACTGAATATCCATGTTAGCATTCCACATTGTTAAAATCACTGGGTTGAAGTCATTTATAAATTTTGACTCTTCATTTCTTTTTAGGTTGTAGGTATTTTTGGGAGATTTTCTGGTTATAGTATGTCGCACAGCTGACATAAAACTGTTGACTCTTCCTTTTGAAAGAACAGGTCTAGGAAATCCAAATCGACACTTTGTGTAGAATTTATCTTTGGTCTTGTACTTCCGTCGACAGTATTTTCCACACCGATGACTTTGGAAACGTAAAACTTGTTCTTTTAACTTTTTCTCTTCTGTGCTTTTAGGTATAGCACATGTTGCATATTCTTCAATGAAAGATAACACTGCTTCATCAGTATCTGTTCCAAACTTTGGGGCATCCTTGATCCACAACAGCATATGAATATGAGGAGCACCTCTTGCCTGGTACTCTTTTCTCCAAAAGAAATCCACTACTTCTCCAAGAGGTGGATTTTTTTTATTGCAGATGAAGGACATCATAGCCTCAAATCTATGATTGAAATATCTGCAAACATTAACTGGATCCAAAGAGCACAGTTCTCCAGCTGTCTTGTATTCAATGTTTTTAATGTTTGAATTTGCCTCTCGTAGAAAATCCAGTAAATCATCCCAAGCATACTCGGCACAGTAAGGAACCATGTTGGAGTTCCTAAATTCCGTAACATGCATTTTAATTCACCATGGCGTCGGTACCAATATTCATTTGTCCCACGCTGACAAGCCATCAGATTGATCAGTTGTGTTTCCAAATGATCATCTCGGTGCTGCACTTTCTCCATAAAATCCTTAGCAGACACGTTTTGTAAATGTACTCCACTTTTTAAAATGTGATTTACTGCATATGATAATGCAGACAAGTCGCTTTCAAATAAAAGATGGAACAAATAAGGAATACTTTGACGAAATCTAGGATCTTCTGCATATAGTCTTGTAGTCCGATACTCAGAAGCTGGAATCTGTTCCGGACGTTCATCGTATCGTCCTCCTTTTCCTGTAGGAAACAGCTGGGGAAAACATCGAGCTTCCAAGCTCTCCTCCCATACACTCACGGGAGTTCCTTTTGCTTTCTTCATCTGAAACAGATCAATAGTGTCTCCCATAACTTCTTTCGAATGAAGAGGATGTATGCTAAAATGTTCATAAATTTCTTCTTCCTTTGACTTGTCCACTTTTTAAATTTGACCAGTTGGTGTTTCTGTGTCTTCTTGTAAATCTTCTTCTTCTTCTTCTATATAAATTGATTCATACCATTTATTATTTTTTTTCAAATACAAATTTGCTCTTTGTACTTTTCGTACATCCACCAGCTCTTGCCAAATCTTCTTATTCTTTGTAGGTACACCATTAACCAGAATTACTAATGGTTCAGTTTCCAAAGTATCTGCATCAATAGTTTCCATATTGTTTTTTAAATCCAAGGGCAAATACACCACTCTTCCTTTTAAACCTCTCAGTAAATCAGAAGGAGGTAATTTTCCAGTTTTGGGCTCCATACATACTATGGTCTGGAACGGATGAACACATTGAATAAGTATAGACTCATATGTATTTAATTCAGAAAGTTCGGCAGGAATAGCATCCAATTCTAAATTATTATGTACAGCTCTGGTCGGCATTCTATTTTCTTCTAATTTATTATAACAGTATTTACAAATAAGCTGATCTTCACCCAATTCAAAACAATTTTCAAGAAATATATATGTTGCAAAATCCTTCCACTTATAATTATCTTCATTTTCACTTTTTTTATACAGATCAACATTCCTTGTTTGAATTTTATAATGACTTCTGCGGCAACAAATACAAGTAATATTTGGTCTTTCATTAGAGGTGATAGTAAATTTTGTCATTTCATCCTCAAAATTTTTAGTAATAATGAGTTCTACATTCTGTTCCTCATTTTCCTCATTTACTGTGTCCTTTTCTGCACTTTCTTGTTCTGGACCAAAGTAACAAAACTGAATCTCATCAGTAACCTTCACTACATCTGATACAGATCCACGGAACAGAGCATTATTCAACTCATTCAACTTTACTGCTGGACTTTTAGCAAAATACAATGTTCTCACAAACTTTCTCATTACAGTATGATGAACAGCCAGCATCCTAAAATGATGAAAAACACTTTTACACACTTTTCTAGATAGACAAGCCAGAGAATGTCCCTGCAAACCAGTTCTCACTCTGCATGGATCTAGTGTTTGAAGCACCTTCATCTTCTGTTTTACACTCTTTTTACTATTTCTCTTAGAAAGTCACGTAATTTATCAATAGATTCCTGACGCACAGTACAAATACTACTACAGTTCCAAGTGTACACTGGGGCTTTTGGACGTCTCCCCATAGCCTCAGCAGCCATTACTTCTTCCTCATTTCTAGGGACCATTTTCTCTTTTTGCATCACACAACCATCCTTAACTTCATATGCTCTACCATTAGTGTCAACTGCATGCAACAAACTATTACTTTGAAGATAACTCTCTTCATTAAAAAATGGTTCAGTACTTGAACTGTGTTTCCATTCTCCCAAGAACACTTTACAAAAGTTACTTTTTTTCACTTCTCTTTTCCTTTTGCTTTGTGACTTCATTGCATTCACTAATTTTTCTAATCTACGCATCCTATTCAAAATTAGAATAAAAAGTTTTCTTTTTATTTCCAAAGCCTTACTTACAATATTTTCTATAAAAAAAATTTTCTTAATAAATTTGGATTTTTTCTTATATTTTTTCACATCCTTTAGCAAATTTAACATCACTCTTCTCTGAAACATTTTTCGACAAATGTTTTTAAAATCTAATTTTCGTGTTAAATCTGTTTGACATACTTCTGATTGTACATTAGCTTTTTTTTGCTGTTGACTGTGTTGTGGCTTTGTACATAAAACTCTCTTTGTTTTACAGTTATTTTTGCCATTTTTTTGTTTTTTGAAAATCTTTTTTATGAAATCTCTGCTCTGCTTACCAGTAGATTTTTTCTTTTTGCCATCACCAGCTTCTCCTGCTATTTGATTTTCCCAGTTTTGTCCAGATATACTTGTTGTTGCTTTTCTTTCCTTTTTCTTGTCCTTAAAGGCATTTTTTTTGTTCACTGTTGCTCAGCAATACCTGCAAGGAACTAAAAAAAAATCCTTTTTGTAATTATAATTCATTTAAATATTTTTTTTTACTTTTCATTTATTTCAAATGTTTTTCAATGTGCCTCTCATTTGTGATTTACTAATTTGTGCACAGTACTAACCACCACAGTTGAAAAAAAACAAGCTGCCCCTTTCCTGCAAGTGCATTTTTTAACAGAACAACTGCAACACAAATTATATCTGTGGGCACAATTCCTGTGCACACACAGCCTCATGGTGTGCTTCTAAGCAGAAAACAGAATTTGATTTGTAAATTCAAAGCACATTTACTACTCTGTTAGATCAAGTGATAATTGCTGTTACAGCCTTACACATTTTACCTGGAAAATCACAGAGGCAGAAAAGAGCACATTTCCTAACAGCTACTTCATACCATAAGTATCTGCAACCTGGCTGAGTGTTTAGAGTAGAGCAAAGAAAAAGAGGCCTTGGTGACGTTGAATGTGTTTGCATTATACACAGACCTGAGTAGTACGCATGGGAGTGTTGGAGAAGCTGCTGCGTGTGTCCCAAGAGTGTGTTTCTGCAGACTATGTATTGTCAGCTGCAAGAGACATAAGCAAGGAGATTTCCAGAACTGCATGAAGACTACAGGGATGTACGTAACAGTGCATGTGTGCTAAGGGATAATTTGTGTAAACACAACAGGCTGCCCCTTTCCAGGAACTGCATTTCTTACTGAACAACATCTTCACAAATTACATCTCTGCCCATAATTCCTGTGTGCACACAGACTCATGCCATCTTTTTACGCACATAACAAAGGCTGCCCCTTTCCTGGGACTGCATTTCTTACTGAACAACATCTTCACAAATTAAATCTCTGCCCACAATTCCTGTGCGCACACAGACTCATGCTATGTTTTTTGGAACAAAACAGTGTCCCTGAATAGTACCAAATTACTGTTACAGCCTGATACATTTCCCTTATCATTTACAGAAGCAGAAAACAGCACATGTCCTAACAGCTCCTTAAGACCATATCCATATGTTACAGGGTGAGTGATTAGACTAGATCAATTTAAATGAGGCCTTGGTGACGTTGAATGTGTTTGCATTACACAGTGCTATCTGAAACAGCACACAGAGCTGAGTACTACACATGAGAGTGTTGGAGAAGCTGCTGCGTGTGTGCCAAGAGTGTGTTTCTGAACACTGTGTATTGTCTGGTGCAAGACAGATGAGCAAAGAGACTTCCAGAACTGCATGAAGACTGCAGGGATGTATGTAACAGTGCATGTGTGCTAAGGGATACTTTGTGTAAACACAACAGGCTGCCCCTTTCCTGTGACTGCATTTCTTACTGAACAACATCTTCACAAATTAAATCTCTGCCCACAATTCCTGTGTGCACACAGACTCATGCCATCTTTTTACGCACATAACACAGGCTGCCCCTTTCCTGGGACTGCATTTCTTACTGAACAACATCTTCACAAATTAAATCTCTGCCCACAATTCCTGTGCGCACACAGACTCATGCTATGTTTTTTGGAACAAAACAGTGTCCCTGAATAGTACCAAATTACTGTTACAGCCTGATACATTTCCCTTATCATTTACAGAAGCAGAAAACAGCACATGTCCTAACAGCTCCTTAAGACCATGTCCATATGTTACAGGGTGAGTGATTAGACTAGATCAATTTAAATGAGGCCTTGGTGACGTTGAATGTGTTTGCATTACACAGTGCTATCTGAAACAGCACACAGAGCTGAGTACTACACATGAGAGTGTTGGAGAAGCTGTTGCGTGTGTGCCAAGAGTGTGTTTCTGAACACTGTGTATTGTCTGGTGCAAGACAGATGAGCAAAGAGACTTCCAGAACTGCATGAAGACTGCAGGAATTTATGTAACAGTGCATGTGTGCTAAGGGATAATTTGTGTAAACACAACAGGCTGCCCCTTTCCTGGGACTGCATTTGTTACTGAACAACATCTTCACAAATTAAATCTCTGCCCACAATTCCTGTGTGCACACAAACTCATGCCATCTTTATACGCACATAACACAGGCTGCCCCTTTCCTAGGACTGCATTTCTTACTGAACAACATCTTCACAAATTAAATCTCTGCCCACAATTCCTGTGCGCACACAAACTCATGCTATGTTTTTTGGAACAAAACAGTGTCCCTGAATAGTACCAAATTACTGTTACAGCCTGCTACATTTCCCTCATCATTTACAGAAGCAGAAAACAGCACATGTCCTAACAGCTCCTTAAGACCATGTCCATATGTTACAGGGTGAGTGATTAGACTAGATCAATTTAAATGAGGCCTTGGTGACGTTGAATGTGTTTGCATTACACAGTGCTATCTGAAACAGCACACAGAGCTGAGTACTACACATGAGAGTGTTGGAGAAGCTGCTGCGTGTGTGCCAAGAGTGTGTTTCTGAACACTGTGTATTGTCTGGTGCAAGACAGATGAGCAAAGAGACTTCCAGAACTGCATGAAGACTGCAGGGATGTATGTAACAGTGCATGTGTGCTAAGGGATAATTTGTGTAAACACAACAGGCTGCCCCTTTCCAGGGACTGCATTTCTTACAGAACAACATCTTCACATATTAAATCTCTGCCCACAATTCCTGTGTGCACACAGAGTCATGCCACCTTTTTACGCACATAACACAGGCTGCCCCTTTCCTGGGACTGCATTTCTTACTGAACAACATCTTCACAACTTAAATCTCTGCCCACAATTCCTGTGCACACACAAACTCATGCTATGTTTTTTGGAACAAAACAGTGTCCCTGAATAGTACCAAATTACTGTTACAGCCTGATACATTTCCCTTATCATTTACAGAAGCAGAAAACAGCACATGTCCTAACAGCTCCTTAAGACCATGTCCATATGTTACAGGGTGAGTGATTAGACTAGATCAATTTAAATGAGGCCTTAGTGACGTTGAATGTGTTTGCATTACACAGTGCTATCTGAAACAGCACACAGAGCTGAGTACTACACATGAGAGTGTTGGAGAAGCTGCTGCGTGTGTGCCAAGAGTGTGTTTCTGAACACTGTGTATTGTCTGGTGCAAGACAGATGAGCAAAGAGACTTCCAGAACTGCATGAAGACTGCAGGGATGTATGTAACAGTGCATGTGTGCTAAGGGATAATTTGTGTAAACACAACAGGCTGCCCCTTTCCAGGGACTGCATTTCTTACTGAACAACATCTTCCCAAATTAAATCTCTGCCCACAATTCCTGTGTGCACACAGAGTCATGCCATCATTTTACGCACATAACACAGGCTGCCCCTTTCCTGGGACTGCATTTCTTACTGAACAACATCTTCACAAATTAAATCTCTGCCCACAATTCCTGTGCGCACACAGACTCATGCTATGTTTTTTGGAACAAAACAGTGTCCCTGAATAGTACCAAATTACTGTTACAGCCTGATACATTTCCCTTATCATTTACAGAAGCAGAAAACAGCACATGTCCTAACAGCTCCTTAAGACCATGTCCATATGTTACAGGGTGAGTGATTAGACTAGATCAATTTAAATGAGGCCTTGGTGACGTTGAATGTGTTTGCATTACACAGTGCTATCTGAAACAGCACACAGAGCTGAGTACTACACATGAGAGTGTTGGAGAAGCTGCTGCGTGTGTGCCAAGAGTGTGTTTCTGAACACTGTGTATTGTCTGGTGCAAGACAGATGAGCAAAGAGACTTCCAGAACTGCATGAAGACTGCAGGGATGTATGTAACAGTGCATGTGTGCTAAGGGATAATTTGTGTAAACACAACAGGCTGCCCCTTTCCAGGGACTGCATTTCTTACTGAACAACATCTTCACATATTAAATCTCTGCCCACAATTCCTGTGTGCACACAGAGTCATGCCACCTTTTTACGCACATAACACAGGCTGCCCCTTTCCTGGGACTGCATTTCTTACTGAACAACATCTTCACAAATTAAATCTCTGCCCACAATTCCTGTGCACACACAAACTCATGCTATGTTTTTTGGAACAAAACAGTGTCCCTGAATAGTACCAAATTACTGTTACAGCCTGATACATTTCCCTTATCATTTACAGAAGCAGAAAACAGCACATGTCCTAACAGCTCCTTAAGACCATGTCCATATGTTACAGGGTGAGTGATTAGACTAGATCAATTTAAATGAGGCCTTAGTGACGTTGAATGTGTTTGCATTACACAGTGCTATCTGAAACAGCACACAGAGCTGAGTACTACACATGAGAGTGTTGGAGAAGCTGCTGCGTGTGTGCCAAGAGTGTGTTTCTGAACACTGTGTATTGTCTGGTGCAAGACAGATGAGCAAAGAGACTTCCAGAACTGCATGAAGACTGCAGGGATGTATGTAACAGTGCATGTGTGCTAAGGGATAATTTGTGTAAACACAACAGGCTGCCCCTTTCCAGGGACTGCATTTCTTACTGAACAACATCTTCCCAAATTAAATCTCTGCCCACAATTCCTGTGTGCACACAGAGTCATGCCATCATTTTACGCACATAACACAGGCTGCCCCTTTCCTGGGACTGCATTTCTTACTGAACAACATCTTCACAAATTAAATCTCTGCCCACAATTCCTGTGCGCACACAGACTCATGCTATGTTTTTTGGAACAAAACAGTGTCCCTGAATAGTACCAAATTACTGTTACAGCCTGATACATTTCCCTTATCATTTACAGAAGCAGAAAACAGCACATGTCCTAACAGCTCCTTAAGACCATGTCCATATGTTACAGGGTGAGTGATTAGACTAGATCAATTTAAATGAGGCCTTGGTGACGTTGAATGTGTTTGCATTACACAGTGCTATCTGAAACAGCACACAGAGCTGAGTACTACACATGAGAGTGTTGGAGAAGCTGCTGCGTGTGTGCCAAGAGTGTGTTTCTGAACACTGTGTATTGTCTGGTGCAAGACAGATGAGCAAAGAGACTTCCAGAACTGCATGAAGACTGCAGGGATGTATGTAACAGTGCATGTGTGCTAAGGGATAATTTGTGTAAACACAACAGGCTGCCCCTTTCCTGTGACTGCATTTCTTACTGAACAACATCTTCACAAATTCAATCTCTGCCCACAATTCCTGTGTGCACACAGACTCATGCCATCTTTTTACGCACATAACACAGGCTGCCCCTTTCCTGGGACTGCATTTCTTACTGAACAACAACTTCACAAATTAAATCTCAGACAACAATTCCTATATACACACAGACTCATGCTGTGTTGGTAGGCACAAAACACAGGCTGCCCCTTTCCTGGGTTATCAATTCTAACAGAACTAATGCTTTTTTCAAATGTGCTGCCATTTTCCTCTCTTTTCTTTCAAAGTGATTTCTGCTAAATGCTAACCATCACAATTAAAAAGAAGCTGTCCTTTTCTTTCAACTGCAAGTCTTACTTTTCAACAGCAACACAAATTAAATCTCTGCCCACAATTCTTCTCTGCACACAGACTCATGGTTTGATGGCAGGCACAAAACAGTATTCCTCATTGTTACCAGTACACATTAACTTATGGTGAAAACATACTCCATAATATTTTACATATTCAAAACAGTTAAATATCTCGCAAAACAGAAAATGTAAATCACAACTTTAAACAAATAATCATAATTTTTTTATTTATATCAAAATTAACCACAAACACCCCCTCTCAAACTCATAACTCACCTTTAAAATTAGTTAGTTGTGAAAGAAATGTGGCAGCCACACAGCAGTTTATCAGACCAGAATCTCTGAGCTCAACACCTCTCTCCTCTCAGAAGAACCAGTTAATGGCACAGTTTCCCTCTCTTTTTTCACACATATACATGTTAATTTCCAATCTCAGTGCTTCCCACATTTTTTCAAGTGAAATCACACATTTCTATTGGTTGAAAACGTCAACCCCTTTCCAAATGTACCCTTTCCCCAACTTGACTTCTGCCTGCTACCATAGCAACAGGTCATGGAACACAGGTGTGAGCAGAGAGGTCAGAAGTTCAACAAACAATGTTTCACTTCCAAAGAGCAAGAGTGCTTGACTTTTCAAACCTAACAGCAAATCCAAACTAATTTTCTTTGTTCACACATTTTTCTGAACCAATACAATACATGCTTTTTAAAATTTAAACATACAGCCTAGTTTTTAGTGTAGAATGGTTTGAAACAGCCAATGAGTTCTTTTTATAAAAAAAAGTATGTGTGCCCCCTTTTTTCAACTGTCTTTCATTTCTTTTTGCCTTTCTACTGAAAGACACCTCCTGAGTGCATCCAGATCTCCTTTGAAGATGTTGACAGTGTGGATTGTAGGTCACAGCTATGTCTTCTGGAGTGAAAAATTTGCAGAAAAAAGAGGTATGGTGAGAGACCTTGCTTTGCCAAATGTAGACATCAAATGGATTGGTCAGAGAGGGTTAAAGTGGCACCAATTAATGCCTTTGGTGAAAACCTTTCTACATCTCCCACAGCCTAACCTTATTATTGTGCACTGTGGTGGAAATGACCTAGGCACTTTAACTGGGGTAGGTCTGGAAATGCTTATTAAGGACACCTTTGTGCAATTGATGTCACTTTTTCCACAAACTGCCTTCGTATATTCTAACATATGCCAAAGGCAAAAGTGGAACTGGTCCAACCAATTTTGTCCGCAGATTCACAAAGCAAGGAAGCACGTCAACAAATCTATTTCTGCTTTCCTCAGAAACTATGGTATTGGTTCTATATACCACAACAACTTGCGTTACAACATGCAAGACATTTATAGAGGAGATGGTGTACACTTCACTGATGAAGGCAACAGAGTCTTCCTCTTGAACTTTAGATTCTGCATCGGTACTTACTTGTAGGAACCAAAAAACAAACAATAAACACAATGGCTCTTTTTAGAGCCACCTTATATCTTAACACTTAAATGCGATTTTTTATTATTTTTTTAAAAGTTTTTTTTCGGGTGCGCGCTGGGTGCGCGCACTCGGCGATATTTTTTTTCAAAATATAAATCTTTTTTTTTGCCCTACAAGGTCCTACTGTGACCCCCTTACAATGTCTAGTGGGTCAATATCTCCCCACTCTGCCCCCTTTTCAAGTTCTCCCCCTTTGTTTATCACCCCCTCTTTATGCGATAGATAAAATGGCGGCCACCGCTTCCTGATTTCCACCGATTCGAATGTTTACTGACATCTAACAACCAATCAGAAGTGCGCTCGCGCACGGCAAGGTGCGCGCACAGTACTTGCTCAGTGCGCGCACGCTGCGCGCTTACAGATATATATATCGATTTAAATGCTAATTTCTCAGGAAATACTGAACAGATTTACGCCAAACCTGCAAAAGGCACTTCATGGACCTTATGGCTACCTCTCTGCCAAATTTCACATAATTCTGTTCAGCCGTTCGGGCTGTAGCTGCGACTAAAGTCCCTATGGAAAAATGCATGGGGAAAACGCGTTTTGGGACCCCCCTTTTTTCTCGGCCCCTGCTTGACGAATCACCCCGAGCCTTTCAGGGTAGGACCTGAGCGGAGCGCCCCATTAGTTTTGAAAATTTCGCGAGGATTCGTCAACCGGCGCCAAAGTTATTCCAAATAGAATTTTGAGATTTCCTATGGAAACACGGTCCTAACTATAACTACCTACTGGCGACCGCCAGTAGGTAATATTACAAGTGGTGCAGGTGAGCCCTTTACTAATTAGTAAGGAGGAGCCTATTTTAGAAATTCTTCAGTAGGCTCAGCAATGAACTTTGGCATTTGAAGAAGGTGCACAGCCGAAACCGGTCATGCCGTCCAGTTCTCCAGAATAAACGACCATGTAAACCTCGTTTGTGTCCTCTGTCTGCTCCTTGGAGGAGGTGTTTTGTGAAATATGGCGTGCTGCTCATGGCACGCAACAGAGGACCCTTCCGTTGTAAGGTCGCAAACTACATGGGTGAAACTCTAACTTTTTTGCCGAGAGATTGAATGTTTCATGACCCGCCACCCATGACCCTGCTGAACCAAGATGCTGCTGCAAGATTGCGGTCCGAGATTGCTTCGGTAGGCACAGGAATTTGCCTCACGTCTTCAGCCTTGGTTTGGTGTCTGGCTGGCTGGAATTAGGGGGACCCGAGGTCGTTTGTGGCCAGTAACCTCGCTGTGATCAACTCCTGCTACACTGGTACTTACCATCACACTGCATTCTGGGACATGCAGTCTGAACATTTGGCTGCTGCTGTGCTCTGCGGATTACAAGTGGTGCAGGTGAGCCCTTCACTAATTAGTAAGGAGGAGCCTATTTTAGAAATTCTTCAGTTGGCTCAGCAATGAACTTTGGCATTTGAAGAAGGCGCACAGCTGAAACCGGTCATGCCGTCCAGTTCTCCAGAATAAATGACCACGTAAACCCCGTTTGTGTCCTCTGTCTGCTCATTGGAGGAGGTGTTTTGTGATATATATATATATATATATATATATATATATATATATATATATATATTATTATTATTTTTTTCACTGAAAAACCAAAGGTTACAGGGACCTTATAGTTAGGCTCAGGTTTCACTTGTACAAAACTAGTGAAATTCAGCCTTTATAGTTAGTAAGCTAATAACTCTCGCTCCCGCAAGGCACTGTTTATGACCTCACATATGACATCACCCCTTACATCGTCAGTGACATCACTGATGACATCACTGATGAGATCCAGTGGCTGTGAGTTTTTAAAAAAAGTTTATGAGTGCTAAATGTACATACCAAGGTGTATTGGCGAATCAGTGGGTGTAGGAGGGCCTGTTTGGATGATTCAGTGAGTGCATGACTGACTGTATAACTGAGTGATTAGGTGTCTCAGTGAATGGATGGGTGAGTGAATTGCTGTGTGAATGTCTGTATCAGTCTGTCAGTTGGTGTCCAAGTGGCTGTATGGGTGTGTGAGTGGGTATGTGAGTTTCTCTATGGGTGAGTGATTGGTTGTCTGAGTACCTCTATGGGTGTCTGAGTGTCTGTGTGTGAGGGTGAGTGTGACTGGCTGTATGGACGAGTGAGTGGGTGAGTCAGTGGCTGTATGGGCTAGTGAGTGTAAGTGTGAGGCACTGTATGGGTGAGTGAGTGTGTATATGGCTATGTCGGTGAGTGAGTGCCTATGTCAGTGGTATATGGGTGAATAACTTGGTATGTAAAAGGCAGTATAGGTGAGTGATAAGGTATATGATTTACTCTATGGGTGAGTGAGTGAGTGAATGTGAAAGTGGCTGTATGGGTGAGTGTGTGCTTGTGTCAGTGACTGTATAGGTCAGTGAGTACGTGTTAGTATCTGTAGGAGTGAGTGAGTAGGAGTTAGTATCTGTATAAGTAAGTGAATGCGTGTGTGTGTAACTGTATAGGTGATTAAGTCAATATGTTTTTGACTGTATGGGTGGGTGAGTAGGTGTGTGAGAATCTCTATGGGTTACTGCCCCAGTGTGTGAGTGGTTGTACGGATGTATGAGTGGATATGTCAGTGGCTGTCTTAGTGAGCGAGTGGGTGTATGAGTAGATGTATGGGCGAGTGAGTAGATGTGTGTGTTGATCTATGAATCAGTGAGTGGCTGTGTAAGTACTGGTATGGGTGTGTGAATGGGTTTGAGACTGGTAGTGTGGAAGTTGGAGTGGGTGTATGAATGGTTATATCGGGGTGTAAGTGGTTGCATCAGAGATGATTCTGTGGATGATGTCATCAGTGGTGTCATTTGAGATGTCATCAGTGATATCACTGACCATGTCATGAGTAATGTAATAGGTGAAGTCATAAGCAGTAAATTGCAGGGTGCGAGTTATAGTTAGCTCACTAACTATAACGACTGAATTGCAATGGTTTTGTACACGTGATACCTTAGCCTAACTATAACGTCTATGTAACCTTTGTTTTTTTCAGTGAATTTTGAAGTTTTTTTATTCCATTCCCTAACTGTAACCTTTATTTTTTTCAGTGAATTTCTAAGGTTTTTTAAATGCTAATTCATAACAATAACGTCCCTGCAACCTTTTGTTTTTTCAGTGATCTTCTATGTTTTTTTAAGTAGTAGTCACGTTTGCGGAGTGGTGGAGAAAGGGGGCAGGCCTCCTACCAGCTCTCAGGAATCCCACTGTGTAGGTCTTACAGGAGGTACCAGGAGGGATTCTTGGCCCCGAAGGCCCCTCAAGAGTAAAGTGAACGTCATCCCCCAACCAGTAGTTCATCAGGAGTTGCGTTTGCAGAGTGGTGGAGAAAGGGGGCATAGTCTCTGAAGATCTTATAGCAATCCCGCTGTGTGGGACTTACTGAAAGTAACATGAAGGGCTGAGAGAGGGTCCGCTCACCCCCGCATTATTTTGTCTAATGTCTTCTGTACAAGCTCCTCGAATCACAAATAAAAGTAAAGCTAGCCTTGGAATATAATATTTTCATCAATAATCAGGGTATCGAAAAAGAGCTAACGGGAGGTGACTATCTTGCTATGCAGGCTTGCGCAAATCCCCGATCACCAGTGGTTCTTACCCTTTTGATTTCTGTGGATCTGAACTGAATCTCTAATGGAAGAGAGCACTATGAACTAAGCAATTTCTGTGTGAACCTCTAAGCAATGCATAACGCGTCAAAACTAGTATACATCAAAGAAATCCACAAATTTTGAAATAACTAAAAAAAAAATATACAACAATCAAAATTTAAATGTATACCTGTAGCTTTTAAAATGTTTTTTTTTAAACTGAAAGACAAAGCGATATGCTTAACTCTAGCATATCAGTTTGGTTTTTTTGCTCCTAACGTGTGCTCTGTTTTAGTTAGCACATACCTGTAGTTTCGTTGTGGCTCCCAATCATCTATACTACTGTTGGATGGACTTTCACTGCTCCCAAGAATCATTGTAGGGGTTTCAACTTAATTGTTCACCTTCATTTTCAAATTTCTTCTTATTAAAATTGTCAGTGTTACAATATGTGTTATTTATGTATACATACTTTATTAATCTGCTAATGTTATTGATTTTTCTAAACAGTTACAAACCCCTTAAGTAGGTGTAGCAGGCACCCAGTGGTCTATGGCCCCCAGGTTCAGAACCGCTGCTCTACACCATCTTCCTCGGTATACTATTTGCTCTTTCGGATTTCTTTGCCATTTCAGTGTTCAGTCATATCTTCTTTTTTCCATCGTAATCACCCTTTCAAGCTTGGGTATGCCCAGACTTCAGCTGCGCGACTGGTGTTGGGTGTTCCTAAACATCTCCCAGTGAGGGAGGGGTTGAGGTCTCTTTACTGGCTTCCAGTGAGCAAGAAGCTGATTTTCAAAGCCTTGTGTCCGGTTTTTAAGGCTCTTATCCAGCAGGGTTCTCACTATTTAAGAACGATTTCCAACTGGTATCTTCCCAGAAGACAATTAAGATCAGCTGGTCAGAGGAAAGTGACAGTTCCCCATTTTAGGAAGGTGAGATGGGGTGAGCCTCTATTCTCTGTGGCCGCTGCTAGGTCATGCAACACTCTCCCTGTGCACATTGCTGGCCTTATTTCTTATTTTGTGTTTCATAAGAAGGCGAAGACCTGGTTTATCTCACAACTATAACTTTCTCTATCCCCCACCCCCATATATGGTTATAGCGCTTTGACGACTTTCGGTTTAATGCGCTTTACAAATTTTAAATTAAGAGTTGAAAATTACAAACTCACTGACCTTCACATTTCCCAACAGATGATTTTTTTTTATACTGTCAAAGAAGATAGAATATTTTATAATCATTTAATTTCAAACTTTTGTTTCGGCCGAATGGCCATGAAACCTTCACAATTAATAAAAAAACACATATACAAGGTTAAAAACCAATTAAAAATCATCCACCAATGCAGTCAAGACTCGTACACCAGTGTGAAATTTTAGAGGCACAAATTGTATGCTTAAAAATGCATTCAAAAGAACAGCAAACAACATGCGAAGGGATAGGTAAAATAATAAATCGATGAAACAGTAAAAGACTTAAAAACCCTGGATCGTGGTACAACTAGACACGCAGTCAGCATATAAAAGAACAATTACGGTATTGATTCAGCAGTCACAAGCGAAGAAGAATTGAAATTTCTCTTTTTAATAGCATTTGAAAGTGTATGCAGTTCATAGAGCCTCTAGAAGCGCTACTACCTTACTCTTGAAACCACCTATCCTTAACCAAAAGAGAACCTCTAACAGAGCCTTCTCTGGCGCGGTTCCAAAGATCTGGAACTCTCTTCCTCCTGAAATACGCAGAATCTCCAGAACAACGGTGTTCAAACTAGAAGTCAAAAGATTCCTGCTGAATAAACTCCTTCAGTAATTGGGCTAACCCCTTGGCCCGTTGACATTGTTCCTACTTCCTTGTCGATACACTGTACTTTGTTTAACATATCTTCCATGTGAAATTTCGTGCACTTTATGATTCATTTGTGTATTTAACTTGTGATTGTTACTTTATTAGCCTTCCAGTTCTAGTTTGATTGTAAAGCGCTCGGATATCCCTTGGGATCTTGTTCGCGCTATATAAAACTTTATAAATAAATAAATAAATAAATAAATAAATTACTATCATAGAGAAGCTAAGTAGTGCAAATACAATAAACAGAATTGCTACTGCTGGTTTGGACAAGCCTTAGGTCAAAGTGTCTTGTTTAAGCAGCATTCCATTCGAGTTACAGGCATAGATAGGACGATGAGCGGACATAAACCTCATTTCCGTGTCCGTCTTGTGCCCCTACCTATGTGGCAAGTGTTCTAAATAGCTGTGCTTTGCTTAAAAAAGTATCTGGAGGCAACAAAGATTGCTCAGGGGCTCACCCGCAATGCAAGGTCATGAGATAGTGGTCACTCCTTTTGACCTATGGCCCAAATAACCCCATTCATTCCAGGTCCAACAATTTAAAATGATGTGTTAGGCAAACTAAACTGCAGACTGTGCCACTTATGGGAGGTTAGTGGTGTCAATAATATTTCTTCGTAAGCAATAGCATGCGCCCAGGAAGGGAAGACATCCTGAGAGAGACACCTACTAAGGCTGGTGCAAGCAAGAGGGTTAGAGATAAATACAGCCAAGCGTTGTGCCACTTGGACGAATTTGTACAGATGACGAATAAAAAATAAATGTGGGTTGCTGCAGTGGGAGGACCACAAGCTTCCTAATTTTCCAAACTGCTTGGAGATAATAACCAAGACCTATACAAATTAAAGTACTGCAGTCCGTCCTAAGGATTTGGTCGGCTACCCTGTAGTGTTCCACTGCCAAACTAATGCAAAACGGTCTCAGCCATGATCGCCTGGGTTTACAGTAAAAATGCTTAACGTCCTCTATATAGCAGGTACAAAATGGACAAACATTTTTAGGTCTCACCTGAGCCAGCGCTTCAGCGCTGCTCTCGCAAGAGCTTTTGTAAAAGGGGGATTTGGAAGTGCAAACTAGTGCTTTTCAGGCCTCCAAATACAGTGCATGTGCACCGGGCGCGCGCACCATTTGGCAGCCTGCCTGGTCACTTTCGTGGCCGCTTTGATGTTCTCAGTGAGCCGCGCGGCCACTAAGAACATCAAAGCGGCCGCGAAAGTGCTCACCATTTGCCACCCCCTCCCTTATCCCACTTCCTGCTTGGTATTTTATACTTGTTTTTTACAGTTACGGGGTGTGTTGCAGGGATGGCTGCTGTTCGTGCATCTGATGTGCTTGCTTGTTTTGCTGCCCTTTACAGTGTTCAAAATACCATTGCAGAAATTAGTTAAACCCATTTTTAATGTATTCAGTACATGTGTTCAGTATATTTTATAATGCAGAATGCACAATAAAAAATGCCCTCTCTTACACAGTGTCAGCACTAAATCCACAAGCATTTCATAATAAAGTAACAGTCACACTTCAAACGTGAAACAGACTATTGACATCGTCCAATGCTCTGTGGCAGTATAACTAGTTTGCTTCCTAATTAACATCTTCTTCACTTCTGCACATTTATACCAAAAGGCACCTGTCGTGAAAAGTGTCTAACAGGAACCATTAAAATGATGCAATATCATGTATGAAACTTTTACTACTATCTTCCAGCTGATTCATATTTCTTGTTTCTACACAAATTTATGTTCATTGCACTGTCGGGGTTTCTGTTAAATGAAACATGTTAATTTCCGTTTTGCTTCTCTTGCTATTTAAATAGTCACACAAAACAGATATAATCAGTTTTTATAAGATGCACCACTTTCCACAATGGTGAATATATTAAAAAAAGAATTATAGATATTATTCCTCATCATCAAAGCCTTTATTACGGATTCTAAAACATCTATAAAAGCAAAACATAATAACAATTAAAATCTCAATAAATACATAAACACAACTTCACATAAATAAACTGAAGGGGGTCCAACAAAACTTAATTCCCATCCACGATAACTAACCTGCCTGGTGCGTTCTATTAAGATTACAAAGAATTTAAGAGCAATCTATGAATCGCAGACGCTTTCATCACCTCCAACCTTTGCCTCATATTGGCCGCCTCTGTTAGAACACGACCAATAGAATAACATTACTCATGATCTCAGCACAGTACATAAGGACGAGATCGGGCGCATTCAGGCTGGTATGGCCATAGGCACCATTAACAAGCATTGGCATAGCCAATAGGTCTCGCCTTTAGGACCTTATAAGTGTTTAGCCATGCAACAGTTATAGGATATTGTGCTGCATAACTAAATACTTATAAGGTCCCAAAAGTGAGACCTATTGGCTATGCCATTGCTTGTTAGTTTTGGTTGCATTAGAGGCCCATTTGTAGGTAAAATTGGTTACTAGCAGAGAGCCCTCTTGTAGTTTTAAAAGCAAAGTGCAAGCTAAAGGTGGTATGTATATATCCATCTATGTGGCTAATTTGGGCATGGGCTTATAAGACGAGAATTCCTCAACTAACTATAATCAATACAGCCCAAAAAAGCACAATGCTGCTTCCAAATTTCTGGAGGGGCTGTGGCATGCTCAGTGAAGTGCTTCATATATCTAGTGATCAGACCCTTAACTTTCCCTATCCAAGCTACTCCTGAGGTGATGCTCCTGGGACTGAAACCTCCTATTCTGACTCACTTGACAAAAGATGAATGGTGCATGTGCTTACAATGCCTGGATGCAGCAAAACATACACTAGCAAACCACTGGAAAAAGACAGTAACTCCATCAACCACACAATGGCACCAATTATTATGGCAATGGTAGGTATGGAGCACCTAACGAGTAACATTCAGGGACCTTATTTAGCATTTGAACTTAAATGGAAGCCCTTTGACAGACAGCTGAATCAGAGGATGCCCAGCTGGGCCCTCTCCTCCCATGATGGAGGGCCCCCAACCTATTTCACTGACAATGAAAGGATGGACCATGATACTCAACAATATATTGCAATCACTGTCAGACGACCCTCAAACAACACGTGGGAGGGACCATTGACTTGCAACTAATTTCCCTTCTCGGGTGAACACTGGTGGTTATTTTTCCCTTCGGTAGATGGGGTTGACAGAAGGAGGGGTAGAGGGATGGAGGGACGAGTGAAGGTGAGGTCAACACATGAAGGGGAGATGACAAGCACGCACCATGCTGACAGACGAAAGTGAGCACTTTGTTCAGGTCTAGCCAGCGGCACTAACCACTTGATCGACCTTTATTACTTGTTTTTGTAATGAGGTCTGATTATGCACACTTTACTTGAAAAATATTAATAAAATGTTCTGAGACAACATTTTTTAAAAAAATTGGCTTTCACCTGATTGGCATATTTAATTTACCTATAAGTACCTGGTAAAGTCGTATACCAAATACCCATGGCCAGTATATTAAATGTTATCATTGGGTGTGTAGAACCTATTGTGCTCCCTTCTTTTAAACTGCCAATTCAATTGGCAAAAATGTATGGGTGCGTGGAACTCACAGAGTTTTACTCCACAGAATTACACGAAGTTACAAAACAACTCCATGAGATGCCACAGATTTCCACCAGTGGCTGGAAAATACACAGCAGTTGAGCAGCAGTAGCAGCGCTGAAAATCAGCATAAACAGCACCATACGTTGTGCAAGAGCATGTGGCAATTTGAGATGATTTTGCTGCCACTTGAGTAGAAAATCTACTTGAGCTGCAGTTAATCTACTTGTGCAGCTGCCCTCTGACCATGACCACCTACATTAGAAAATCACACTAGCGGACATCAAATCTCGGTTGCATTTCCTGGAGCCCAGCAGGAGAAAAATTCCACAGCCTCTCCAGAAATTTAGAAGAAGCATTGCGGTATATGCAAGGAAGTCTATGATGAGTGGAGTGCCAACCCAAATAGACGTTATTCTGTAATTTCTATCCATGAGTGGATGCAGAAGAGGCGTATATGTGCCTGTGTAGTCCCTCTCAGCGCTAAGGCTATCCTGTTGTTGGCAATACTCATTCACACTTAGTGTTAAGTCACCATGTCTGTGGAGTATCATGTGCCGGGATAATCTCAGATATTGCTGAGATTGTTTGAGAGTGGAAATCAATTTGGGGAACTGGAGTTCAAAGGGAGTGTTTGCTTTAGTGGCTCCATTTCAAAGTATGGGATGTGTGACCGAGTGCCCATAATGCAGCCTCTCTGATTTGGGTATGTCGCAAGTGGTTCTACATTTCTGGAATGTTTCAAGCCTGGGGCATCATACATGCCAGTGATCATTTTACAGCTTCCTTCCCGCCAGCGAAGGAAGGAGCATTGTCAAAGGTGGGTGGGAAGGCCATGCTTAAATTTATTGGAGTATAGGGGACACATAAGACTCCAGGATTGCTGAGATAGGCATTAGGTGGCCTGTTTCTCCAACCACACCAGGTCACACAGGGGGGGATAAACTATAACGTGGTACATCTGCCTTAAGATTTTCTCAGAGAGCATGGTGGACCAATCCACTACCAGTCACAGTTTCCAGGCTGAGTAATAGTGTTGGATACTAGGGGTTGCTAACCCTCCCATCTGCCGAGGTTGGGACATGTGTGTTTGGGAAGATCTTGGGCTTTATCCTTCCAGATAAGAGCACATTTGCGCTGGATGTGCTTTAGGTATGAAGGGTCAAGCAATATTGGGAGTGCTTGAAATAGGTATAGGAAGCACAGGAATATATTCATGTTGAAAGCATTGGTTTTACCAAACCAGGAAAGCATTAGGCATCTCCAAGAATGGATATGTTTATTAGTTAGGGTCGAAAAGAAGGTGATGGTAATTGCCCCCGAAGAGTTCTGAGACCTGATTTGTGAGTCAGGATCCAATTTATCTAGTGGAGGACTGGGCCCAGTGAAATGGGAAGCAAGGTGACAGGTCGGCAACCTCACCCATCTCAAGTGTCAGATTTAGGATCTCTGATTTGTTAAGATTAACAGCATTTCTGGTGACCCTCTGGAAGTCCCTCAATCTTAAATTTCTCCAAGCCAAATTTAGTCACCTTCACCACTGATGTCTGCCGAAATGAGCATGCTAAGGGCTTTATGAAGCGGCATAGAAGGAGGCAACCCTGTCAGGTACCTCTGAAAAATCAAAAGGGATTATAAAGGTGACCAGTGAGGGTCGCTCTAGCAAGGGGGTTGCATAGTTAGAGAGCACTATCCACGAGAATGTGGGGCCTATACACATTTTTAAAGCATGATTCTCAGAAAATTCTAATCAACCGGGTCAAAGGACTTTTCAGCATTGAGCGTGAGCAGCACTGCAGACATCTTTTTGAGGGTGACTTTCTCAACCAGGCGGATAGTTGCCGAAACTTTATTGTGGACCTGTCAGCCTTGGGTAAAGCTGCTTGGTTGGATGAGCCTCTGTAAATAATAGGAACACAATCCAGGCACCTTTCCTGCATCCTCCATTATTGGGGTCCCCAGCAAGACTGTGATTTCTCTGATGTATTCTCTCTCTTGTTTACCCCATAGGAGTATATCAAGAGGGGTTCCCGCAATGTATGAGCAATTTTTAAAAGAGAGCAGTGAGAGCTCTGCCTTGTTAGTAGAATGCACTTGCAGTTGGCTTCTGGCTGTCATGGGTGCTCTAGTAATTCAGCATGAAGGATGCTGGAGTCTGTCAGCTTCCAAATCAATGATCTTATCCTCTAGTTTTAGCTCTTCCAGAGCACAGAGGTACTTACGCCTTGCTACTATCACTATGAAGTGGCCTCTAATCACAGCCTTGAAATCATCCCAGACTTCCGAAGTAGATACCTACCCATCTTCGTTGTGCTCAATTTGTTATCCTATTTTGTGTTTGGTGACTGGGTCTCTAAGTAGGCATAGGTGCAGTCAATTTCTCCTGGTCTTTCTTTCCCTGAGGTTGAGCTGGACAGTGATTGGTGCGTGGTCTGACAACAAAATCAGTCCAATGTGCGCAGAGAGGGTAGGTCCTAAAGGGAATTTGCTCAGTAGTATGTTGGTGATCTGGGAGTGTGTGCTTTGTACATGAGAGTAAAAGGTAAAGGTGAAGGTCTCTGAGGTTGGGTGTTGTTCTTGTCACACATCCTTTGTGCCCAGTTCACTCATTGCCCTTTTCAATCTTTTGGAGAAGGCCCCTCAGTAGGCATTCTGTCCCTCCTCCATGTCATGGTGATGGCCCCAGAGTGAGTCGAGGTCACCGGTCAGAACAGTATCGCCCTCGACTATTGCTGCTAGTTTCCCCAGGAAGTCAATAGTGTTGGACAGAACTGGGTGCATACATCGTTCCTAAAGGTATGGGTTGGCCTCCGAAGGACCCCACCAAGATGAGATATTGGCCGTCCTCATTTGCATGAGTATATGACAGTGTGTAGGGTAAATTGCATCAGATGTATGTTGCTACTCACTTTTGGAGGTAGCTGAGGCATTGAACCCCGTGGGATACGCCCTTTGTTTCATTTTAATCTGTTTTTATGAAGAAGATGGTTTTTAAGAAGGCATGTCATATTGGGTGCTGAATTCCCAAGTGCACGCCAGACAGCTCTACGTTTATTGAGGGAATTCAGAGGTCCCATGCTTATTGTTTCCCTGGAACCAAGCTGATGAGCCCATTACAAAGGCAAAACTGGTACTGGGCTGCTTGTGTTCAAGGAGGACCTAGCTCAGCAGCTTGGGCTGGACTGTTCCCATTGGAGCAGGGTTAAGACTGATTTGAATATATCTGGGTCCAATCTGTGGTGGCAGGATAATCAAAAGAACAATGGGTTGGAGGGCTATCCTGAGCTATTGCTAGTGGCCAGATTTATTCCAAGCAGCCTTCCATCACTTTTTTGTGTGTTTCAGTAGCCCCGTAAGGCAAGTGCTAGCAAGCAAGAGCTGTTCTTGTACCCCTTGGCATAATAGTGGTACATGCACACCAGAATCTCAGAAAGCAAAGTTCCAAATTTGGTCATGAAAATTAATATTGGTAATGCATGCAAATGGGGTATCACTCACTGGTCCATGAGCATAAGTAAAGTATATGGTAAGCGCCACCCCAGGGTTGGCATGCCCACAGTGCACAGCGTGGTGTCCAGTTACTGGAGTGATCCACTTTCAATCAAAGGTAAGACCGGCTGATCTATTTTCAAGAATGGAATTTATTCAATTTTCACAAATTCCTCTTCATGTGTGTTTTGTTCACATGATAAAGAGACGTTTCAGTTGAAACAAATTATTGTTCTCCAACTTGTTGGTCTCAATGCATTTCACGCTCATGGAAGCCCTTCATCAGGGGAATATTGAACGCCTAAACAGATGAAGGAATCAATCAATCACTGCATTTGTAAAGCGCGCTACATACCCGAGAGGGTCTCAAGGCGCTGGGGAGGGGGGGGTGCTACTGGTCGAAGAGCCAGGTCTTGAGGAGTCTTCTGAAGGCCAGCAGGTCCTGGGTCTGTTGTAGGATGGTGGGGAGAGTGTTCCAGGTCTTGGCCGCGAGGTAGGAGAAGGATCTGCCTCCGGCGGTGGTTTTTCGGATGCGGGTGTGGAAGCTGAGTCGGTTGTTGAGGTAGGTGGGTCCGGTGTTGTGCAGTGCTTTGTGTGCGTGGATCAGGAGCTTGAAGGTGATCCTTCTGTTGACGGGGAGCCACTGCAGGCCTCTCAGGTGGAGTGTGATGTGGCTGCGGCGGGGGACGTCGAGGATGAGTCAGGCCGAGGCGTTCTGGATGCTCTGGAGTCGTCTCAGGAGCTTGTTTGTACTTCCTGAGTAGAGGGCTTTCCCGTAGTCGAGTCTGTTGGGGATGAGGGCCTGGGTAACGGTTTTTCTCGTGTCGAGGGGGATCCATTTGACGATCCTGCGGAGCATACGGTGGGTGTTTTAGCCTAGGTCACTATGCGGCTGTTTATATACCCTACACATAAGTTATGCAAGTGTGTTAATTTGCATTCATATGTTAACAAGCTCAGGACTGTGAATGTGTATCAGCCATCGTAAATGATGCATAAAACCAGCGTGAAGACAAAAGGAACCTGTTATCACAACAAGGACTCTTCGAAATCCTTACTCAAGACTTTGCTGGTGTGTCAAAAACTAGGGAATTGGTCCAAGTGATTCAACGTGAATCACAGTGCAACAGGTACATTAAAAGAGTGAGAGCTTACAGTGTGACACCTTGCTCAAAACAATAATAACGTGTCAGAAAATGAGTTGAAGTGATATGACGTAAACTACGATGCAACAGGTAAATTGAAAAAGTGTGAACCCATGGTTTAGCGACACAGGCAGCATTTATATTCCTTCCTTGAAATAATAATCAGTCAGTCAGTCAAAGCTTTTATTTCGGTAAAATACCATAAAAAGACATAAATACATATATACATTTAAACATGATTAAATAACATTGTGTAGAGTGTAATCCATTAAAGCATTAAAATAGTTTCATAAAACATACACAGTAAAAAAACATGATTTTATCCACAAAAACGAATTATTAAAAATTGATCCAGGGCCAAAGGTATACACGTTACACCTCAAAGTACTGTAATGGAAATAGAGATAGTACTAAGATCAGGAGAGATGAGTGGCGGAAGACATAAATTTGGACCTTGTGAACCACATTGAGAGAAGAAATTTGGCCATTGCAAACACTATCAATGGAGTAGTATCATATTTCAAAATTCTAAACACCTCCTTATGGTCCCTGAGACCCCTAGACTTGCATAACTGGACGATCCACTTTTTCCTTGCAATAATATATAGAGGGCAAAAGAGAATGACATGCAGCTCTGTTTCACAGGTAGCAGTACATAGAGGACACGAGCTAACGGTATCCACCACGTTGGACCATCTATGTGTGAGATCCCTCAACGGTAGCGAGCCGTGTCTGAACTGGATGTAGAGTTTCTTTGCCAAAGGTGGTTGGATAACGTCCAGGAAAACTTCAAACTGGGGACTAAACTTAATATCCAAAAAAGTGTCAGTAAGCCTACCCAGGGAGGAGTGGAATAAAATTCCCTTCCTATAAGATTTCAAGACCTCCCGCAGTGAATTCTTCGAGAGTGCACGGCAGGTTTCTTCCGGGGCAGACCATAGGTTCCCCATCCCAATTAAGTTGCAGAGGTTCTTTATGTAGGCAAGCCAAGGGATCTTATCCGATTTTCCCCTTGCCAGTATATCACCAAGATCATACCTATAGCTTACCAACTCAGGCGTTGACCAAAGACGCCTCCAGAACTGGAGAGGACGGTTCAGGGCAATCTCTTCTATGGGGACCAGACCCAAATCCCATCTCAAAGGAGTTAATGGGGTGCTGACAGGTAGTTTCAGCAATCTCCTAATGAAGGAGTTCTCAATAGATGAGAGGGAAGCAGGGATGGAATATCCCCAAAGTTCAGCGCCATAAAGCGCTCCTCCTCTGGCTTGGGATTTATAGATTTCCATAGGGGGGCCCAAGGGTTTAAACGAGGTGTTGTTAAACACCTTCAAGATACCCCCCACTGATTGGGCTAGTCTCAAATTTGCCTTCGCCAAATGGGACCCCCAATTCATTTTATCGTTAAGGGTCACCCCCAAATACTCAAAAGTAGCAACCCTCTCCAACTCCACATCTCCCAGTTTAGGATGGGGGCAATTAAATGAATTAGAACCGAAAACCATAAATTTGGTTTTGGAAAGATTCAGTTCCAGATCCCTGATTTTACAAAAGGAGCAGAAGGCCTCTAATGTACGCTGGATGCCCATGTAAGATTGAGATAACAAGAGCGTGTCATCAGCGAACATTAGGGCCGGGACCTTACGCCCCGCCAGTACAGGGGAGTCCAGATTAACGGTGCGCAAGAGATACTCGATCAACCCATTGATGAAAAGGGAGAAAAGGGTGGGGGCCAGGACACAGCCCTGCCTCACACCCTTCTCAACCGGAAATGGCCCGGAAATTTCCCCACATCTCCCGTATCTCACCCTAGCATAGGTGCCTGAGTGGAGGCGTTTGAATAAGTGGCAAAGGTAGGGGGGAGCACCCATCTCTAGCAAAAGGGCCCATAGCTTATCCCTTTTGACCATATCAAAAGCGGACCGAAGGTCCACAAAAATCAAATACAAATTACCAGCACCCATGCTGACTGACTTCCAATAGATCAATAGTAATCTAAACAATTGATCGATGGTGGAAACCTTAGCACGGAACCCCGCCTGAAGGGAGGTTAGAATTTGTTGATCCTCCATCCAGGACTGCAATCTGGATAATAGGACTCGGGCGAACAGCTTCTGTAAAACATCAATCAAGCTTATGGGGCGGTAATTGGCTGGGTCCAACGGGGAAGATTTTTTATAAATGGGTATAATTTCTGCACCCAACCAGGTGTCCGGGATTCTAAGGCCCTGCAAAATGGCATTAAAATACACACAAATGTAGGGGGCCCAAAGTTTTTCATCACTTCTGTACAGGTCACCAGGGATCCTGTCAAGCCCCGGGGCTTTCCCTACTGATAGGGAGTTGAGGGCCAATTCTATTTCTAAAAGAGAAAAGGGATGACTCTCAAGTTCTTCCGGGCATAACCGGTCCGTTGCAATATCACTCCGTGAGGTGCCTGGATCAGTGCCACCCGAGGAGTTGCTGACCGAAAAGAGGGGTTGGAAATGGGCAAGCCAGACCTCCTCGCTGAGATTGGGAATAATTGCAGGGCAACTGGCTACCGTGCCCGTTCGAACAATGTTCCAGAACGCCCTCGAGTCACGGTCTACTAAAGCTTGCAGTAAATTTTGCCACCTTAGATCCTCCCACTCGGCTTTTGCTTCCTTGATCAGATTTTTGTAGGTGGCCCTCGCCGCCCGGATACTAGACGGGGTACCCTCTTTTACTTCTTTTATCAGGGCAGACTTAGCCCGCCTACAAGAACCATTAAACCAATGCTCGGGCCTAGGGGGCCTTGGTTTTGGGGCAGTAGGGCTATAGAAGAAGCCAGCCAGACTGCCAAGGAGATCTTCGTGAATGGTCTGGAGATCGGGGAGGCGGGACTGCGGGATGTCCCCGGTGGGGCTCAAGAGGTAGGAGACTGCTTCCCAGGAGCGGGTCACACTGCTATATATATCAGCAAGCTTTAGGTCGTCAGACGCTACCCTTTCCCACCTAATCCGTCTACCACCTGCCACTAATACCAGATTCTCACTATATGATGGTAATTGGAGCTTAGAAAGTCCACTGCCACCTATCTTGTTAACCAATTCTAGTGACAGTAGGTTGTGATCGCTATCGACCCGTGGAATAACAGAAAAGGAGGCCAGGTGGCCCCAAAATTCCACGTTCACCAGAACATAGTCGATAGTCGAACAGCTCCCGGATCTATTAAAGGTAAAAGACCCCGGCACATCCAGGCAGAGTCTGCCATTGCAGGCCCGCAAGGAGTGTGCAATGGTAAGCTTATTGATCTCAAGGGCTAGAGGGGAAAGGCGTTTGGCAGGATAGGAGATGAGGTCTGGGATTAGATAACTTTCATCCTCATCACAGGTGGGGGAGGGGATCCCAAAGAGGGGTTCGAAGTGGCAATTAAGATCAGCACCAATTAATTTGTGGGACGCGGGTGGAAGAGAATGTAAAACTTCTTCCAGGGCGCCCAGAATCGACAGACCCAACTGTACCGGCTGGGGGCGCAGGTAGACGTTTATTACTACCAGCGAATAACTAGTGGGGAAAGTGAGTAGCAGGCATAAAATGTCGGGGGACTTTGAATCTAGTAGCTTTACTGAGCACCCCAGGTGTGTTGCAACCCATACTACTAACCCCCCCGAAGGTCTTCCTCTCGCCCCTTGCACTGCTGGGGCCGAAAACGAAGCATAACCCACCCTCCATGGAGTGGACCGAAGCCAAGTTTCTTGAAATATGCAGATATCGTAATTGTCCATTAGCTCTCCCCACTCGGGGTCAGAGAGCTTAGACTCCAATCCGGCCACATTCCAAGACCCAACTAAAGGTCTTCAGGTGGGTGTTCGGGGAGGGCTGTCAGCCAGAGGAGGAGAGGAGGGGGGCTGTGGGAAGCAGAATGCTCAAGGGGGACCAGCACGGGGCATCCCTCCATGGCGGTGGGGCTCAGGAATGGGGGAGAAGGGGACCCGGGGCCACTCTCCGTGCCAAGAGCAGCCGGGGGAAAAGCCATCATCACATCAGAAACATCCCCAGCCTGGATCGCCCCCAAAGGCATAAACCCTCCCTTACTAAGACTCAGGGATGATGGTCAGTCCACAGCGTTGAGCACGCCGAAGCGGTTTTCGACCGGGATATTAAAATAAGAATTATGAGAGGCCTGATGGAAATACGGTAAATCCACTGGATTCGGAGTATTGGAGATGGAATAAAAATACCCCAGATGCGATGTATCGATGACTCCCCTTTTGTAGAGCCCACCCTGCTCCAGTATGTGTCCTACTACTCTAGGATCTCTGAAGTTAATCAGGACACAATCCCCACCAATGTCCTTTGAGCGGGTCCCCAGCCAGTTAACCCTCCGAACAAAGAGAATCTCCCCTCTCCCTGCTCCCTCCAATGGTCTATTTTTGGACAGCCAGTGAATAACTTTATTTTTCAATTCAGAGTAAGATTCCCCCCTTCCATTCATTAGCGGTGGTACTCCAGTGAGCACAATCACATAAGGTGCTGCCTCCGGGGGAAGCTGTACTAGAGGAAGGGAACCTTCCGGGCTCCGAAGGGCTCGGTTCCCCCCCCCCCAAGAGGAAGGGTCCCATCCCCATCCGAGCTCCGAAGAACTAAATCCCTACAGCTGGAGGGCTGCTCACGTGATGAAACAACAATAGGGGCTCGGGGCACAGTCGGGGGCATACGGGAGCCAGCAGGAGGGGAAGGGGCAGTTGGGTGCACCGGTGGAGGCTGGCCTGGATCCGTAGCTGAATGGTTCGGGGGTGGAAGTGTCTGGCTTAGGGGGGAAGGGTTGTTAAGCGTTACTTGAATACCGGCACCCTCCGTACTACCCATGTTGTGCTTTAGATCAAGGTGTGACTGCTTCTTCCCGAAACCTTTGGCATTAACTAGGGATACCAACCTGTCGATTTTAGATGACAGGGTTTTTAAAAAGAGGTTTAGGGACTGATCTATATGTGTCTGTAGGTCAGTTAATAAAGTAGTCACCCAGGTCGGAGGGATAGTGGTAGGAGGGTGATGGGTCGGGGCCGAGAGGGCAGGGCTGTCTGCAGGGGGGGCTGGTAGGAAACTCCTTTTTCTGAGTTTCTGTTTTTTTTTTCTTTGCTTTACCTGCTTTGTGGGGGCCACAATAGAAACGAAGGAGGATGATGGGCCCAGCTTCCTCTTGAGCTGGCTCATCTATTTGTGCCTGAGCGCACGGTAATTGTGTGAACGAGGGCAACATGGAAGACATCGCATCAGGATCCACCTGGTATGAGGATAAGTCAGCCAATCCATCAGAAGGAGGGGCCATATTAAATGCCGGGGTAATCGACAACCGTCTTTCGGTATTTTCGATGGCTGTAGCCACCACCCCAATTGTCTTCTGTAGCATTTTATCTATCGCTGTAAGGCTGGGGATCTGCGGATTGGAGTTGGCTAGCTGTCTGGTCATGGGGCGACTAGCTGTAGGTTTAGAGTGCTTCCCCATAATTCCAATAAAACCAACAGCGGATGTAAAGCAATAAGGAACCTCTGACACAAATGCCTAAAATCCAAACAATGTAAGATAAAAGGAACACACTCTAAACAGAGCGACAGACTGACAAATAGTGGATAAAATGGCATTGGCCAGTGGGGATTAGTTCAAAGCTGTCCCAAAAAGCAGAGCTAAGAGGAGCGGCCCAGCCCGGCCTCCTTTGGCCCCTGACGGCCACAGACGGCCCGCCATCTGCCCGGGCTCCTTCTGCCCGGGCTCAGCCCGCGCGCAGTCCCGCGACGCGGGGAGAGTGTCGGAAATTTAAATGCCTCCGGGCGCGGGAGATTTGATCGCGGTGCTTCCGGATTGGTCGCAGGCAGGGAGCCTGGGTAGTGTAGTTTCTTCCTCCCTCCACACTGCGGCCACAGGACTGCAAACGCGGCGGCGGGCGGGAGGAGGCGGCAAGCCCAGCAAACACGGCACCCACGAAGGAGCAAGAGCTCAAGCCAGGACCCAGCACAGGCAGACAGGTAACAATGTTAGTGAGACACCCGCTCCACCGAGAGAGTGTCGGGAATTTAAATGCCTCCGGGCGCGGGAGATTTGTTCGCGGTGCTTCCGGATTGGTTGCAGGCAGGGAGCCTGGGTAGTGTAGTTTCTTCCTCCCTCCACACTGCGGCCACAGGACTGCAAACGCGGCGGCGGGAGGGAGGAGGCGGCAAGCCCAGCAAACACGGCACCCACGAAGGAGCAAGAGCTCAAGCCAGGACCCAGCACAGGCAGACAGGTAACAATGTTAGTGAGACACCCGCTCCACCGAGAGAGTGTCGGAAATTTAAATGCCTCCGGGCGCGGGAGATTTGATCGCGGTGCTTCCGGATTGGTTGCAGGCAGGGAGCCTGGGTAGTGTCGTTTCTTCCTCCCTCCACACTGCGGCCACAGGACTGCAAACGCGGCGGCGGGAGGGAGGAGGCGGCAAGCCCAGCAAACACGGCACCCACGAAGGAGCAAGAGCTCAAGCCAGGACCCAGCACAGGCAGACAGGTAACAATGTTAATAATAACGTGTACACAACTGGAAAGCTGGTCGAAGTAAAACAAAGTCAATCACGGTGCAACGGGTGAATTGAAGAACTGACAACTTATAAACGGAGATTTCCGTGTGAATAAAAAAATAGGACCAGGAAAAAACATGCTGAATTGAAGTATGCTAAAACAAACCAAAACCAGCATTGTGACTAGAAAACAGTGCTTGGATTCCTTACCGGAAAAAATTATAACGTGTCGAAGAAACTAAAAAACGGATGGAAGTGAAACTACAAAATGCGGTAGAATAGACAGCGTCATGTTTCTTACCGGGGTCAGTAGGTTATACGTTTCTCAAACATATCCACACAGAGCGAATCGTCCGAAGGAAATGTGGTGGCATTAAATTGCCACTTAGTTTGAAACAGGGCAATGGGTGTGTGCGGGAACTGGAGATCAAAGATGAACGCATGCAAAATGGAGTGAATAAAGTAAACGAAACATGACCGCCATTACTCAATGAAGATACAGGAGTAGAAAAACAGGAACAAATGAATAAAGGCTGGTTAGAAGGTTAAAGTTGTCAGAGAATGGCCAACCTGTGATTAGCAAATGAAAAATGAGTGGAAAAAATTAAAGAATAAAAAAGTGTGTGAGTGTGGGGTGACACAACTACATACCGAAAGGAGATCCATGGGTATCGTGCAATAAAATATGTGTTTAATGAAGCTGTTGTTATACATGGTACACGAATACTGGTGGAGGTAATATGGACAACCAGTAAGGAACTCACTGGACATTGCAAAAGTGGAGAATAGGTGGAGAAATTACAAAAAGTAAATTATTCAGACGGTTGTGCCATGAATAGACGCATTCATGAAAATATCATTAGGACAATTTAAGAAAAATCTTATATTTTTTTAAAGAACTATGAGGCATATTATCAAGGACCGCGTTAAAAATTATCGCCGGTTTAGCTGCAGAAAACTGCCGCTAAAGCGGCGATAATGGGCTTGATAATATGCCCTTGAGAATTCCAATAGAAGCCCATGTTCTGGTGTGAACATGGGCTTCTATTGGAATTCTCCAGGGCATATTATCAAGCCCATTATTGCCGCTTTAGCGGCAGTTTTCTGCAGCTAAACCGGAGATAATTTTAACGCCGTCCTTGATAATATGCCCCTACGTTTTCCTGGTTTAAATATGCTTTCTTGTGAAAAATGTCTTAAGCACTGATGGATGGTAGTGAAAAGTCTCTGATTAAAGAAAGCAGCCATATTCCATCTGATCATTCAGCCCATTTGGACTTAGTGTGTCAAGTGATCTGATCCAGTATATTCTCTCTGTAGAAGAAGTTTAGTCATGTGTGTTCCTTCACGTGCTGCCACCGTCTTAAGAACCAGGAAACACAATTGACTGGTGTTGTGATTTAATGACTGAAAGTGTATGGCTATGCAGGATTCCTTGTTGTGGGTTCGGATATTGCTTTTGTGTTCATTCAATCTTGTCTTGATTTTACATTCTGTCTTTCCAATATTTGCAAAGCCACAATGGCATTTCAACATATAGCTGACGTTCTTACTGTCACAATTGGTGCTTGTATGTAACTTGATTATGTTGCCCTTACGTGGGTGGGTGATCTGGTTCCCCTTGATGATGTTGTTGCAACTGTTACAGTTATAACACGGAATCGTTCCTTTTTGTGACTGTTGAGTGGTTCTGGGTTTGGGGATAGATAAGATTTCTTTAATGTTTTTGCTGTGTTCATATGCGAGCGTGGGGCGATTGAGAAAAATACCTTTAAAATCCGGTTCCATTTGTAACATTGGCCAGTATTTCATGATCGGTTGTTTGAAAGCCAAGCTCTGGGTGGAAAATTTAGATATTAGGACCATGCGATCCTTTTTATTGGATTTCAAGGTTGGTATCAACAGTCATTTGCGAGGGATGGAAGCAACTCGTTGTGTAGCTTTTTCCAGTATGTCTGGTGGACATTCTCTGTCCTCAAACCTTTTCAGCATGTTCCTCATGTTTGTAGATAATTTATCTGGGTCAGAGATTATTCTTTTGACCCGTAATAGTTGTGAATATGGCAGGTGCCGTTTCAGAGATACCTGATGAAAAATGTTAAAGTGCAACAAATTGTTACCATCTGTGGCTTTCCTGTATATGTCGATCTCTAACTTCTCACCAGACCTGGAAATGTTCACATCTAGGAAGTTAATCAAGGTGTCATTTAAATCATACGTAAATTCAATACGATCATTGACAGAATTAAAAACTTTCGATGGCTCAAGCTAATTCTTGTTGGGATCCTTTCCACAGTAGAAAAATATCGATAATGAATCTCACAAACATCAACAAATTGTCGTTTCATTTGTTTAAGATGTGCTCCATCTCGAACTTGTGCATGAATAAAATGGCGTAGCTGGGTGCTTCAGAATTGCCCATGGATGTTCCTGTGAGTTGTAAAAAGTAATCGTTCTCCCAGCAAAAATAGCTCTGGTACAGGGTGTAATTCATGAGTTTTCCTAGAAAATTTTTTGGATCCTCATCCCAATCAGTTCTGGTCACAAAATATTCAACCGCCTCAATCCCCAAATCATGCGTGATGGAGTTGTAAAGTGACTTGACGTCAATGGTACATAACAAAATGAATCAACTTTGAGGTGGATAGTCTGGATTCTATTTAAGAAGTCTGTGGTGTCTTTAATGTATGTTGACATCTGTTCAACTAAAACTTGCAGATGTTCATCTAATTATTTGCCAATGGGTTCATGTAGTGACCCACGTGTGGACAACATGGGTCTAAACAGAGGTTTGTATACGTTTTTGTGAATTATAGGCAGCATATCAAAGGATGGACATCTTGAGTTGTCTTGAAGCAAGTATCGTCAATCATTTCCAGTGATGGTGCTTTTTGAAACGGCTGTATCTAGAAGGATTTTCAGAGTATGTGTATTACAATTGTTGTGAGCACTACAATTGCCATTCCTGGGGTCTGCACACCAGTGGGGGGCTACTGCCTTCTTGGGCAGTTGGGAACTGTACCAGTAGTACTCATAGCACTTAGGTAAAAAGAGACATGAGAACTGAGTTGTTATGAGGATTTGAGATAACTCTTTGGTTTTATCCTTGTCTCCCCCCTCTTTCTTCTGTTGGGGACACTGTCCATGCTTTTTTTATTCCATGCAGGTACCTTCTTTAATACTCTGGTGCTGATACATTGGTCTGCCGATTTACAAGCTTCTTGGTTACAGTGAGCTTGGTATCTATCATGTGTTGCTGCAGCTCTGCAAATCAGGTTAAATAACCCATTTACATCATTCACATTTCTTTATTTCAAATGCAGAAACAGTTATACCATTTCTTGCTGTGCCAAAATGTTAAACTATACTTCTCAGAGGTGAGACCAAACTTAGTGGCATGGGAACATTGGACATCTGGTCAGCTACCTCCAAGCCCCCAAGGTATCTCTCCTAACATTTGGCATGTGGTTCCATAGACAGAGAGCTATTTAGCTTTTCAGGTCCGGCTCCTTCCGACTCATCTCATGAGACATTATTATTTTCTTTTCTTCCAAGACCCTCTCGTCCTCTGCCTTCTGCTTTGACAAGGCTCTCTCTGCCTTTGCTTATTCCTTGGCCAATGTTCTCTCTACCTCCTAATTCCCCTTTGCCACGGCCGTCTCTGCCTTAGTGTTTTGCTCTTGCAGCGGCAGCCTCCTCTCCTCCAGTGATCTTTTTGCAGCTGCCTCCAATTTTAGCTTGGCCAGATGCAGGTTAAGTTGTCTTTCACCTCTCCAACCCTCCAGTTTCTCAGAGAACGGTTGTGTGAAGACACACTGATCCCTGCTCAGGGAGGGAAACTCCTTCCTGTGGGCAAGTTGTCCTCTCCTTTCTGATGTAACTCTGGGTCTGTGACCAGGCCTTCCCCTTCCTTCACCATTTTTTCCTCCTCTCCTTCCTCCTCCTCATGCTCCTGTGCTGTAGATTATAGCAAGTTGGCCTCTTCCCAGGTCCAGGTGCAGAGATGCCATAGGAATCTCAGTGTGTTCCTTTAGCTCACACAGGAGGTCAGCCATTGGACCCTTGCAATCACCCTGGGAAGGCTGCCTAGCTGGTCCAATTTCCTTTCTTCAGTTAGAAGCGCAGTCCATCTTCCTCAGGCAGCAGGGCAGATCTTTTTAATCTTTCACAGGCCCAGGAGTCTTCTGATGAGAGGCTCCGAAGATCCCACTTTTATAGCCGGTGCCAAAGGTTGTGTTGGGGAATTCCCTGACCTACCCCCAAAACTGGTTTTGGTCAGTTCATTCAATTCTCCTGGTCCTAGCTCCAAACTGCCTCGGGTGATAGAGGCAAATGCAGGCATGGTATCAACTGTCAAGTTCATTTGTGTTTGCTGCAGGCAGAGAACTTTGAAGTGCAGCAGGGCAGGGTACAGCTCCTGACATTCCGTGAAAGCAATACACAACCCACAAAAGCAGATCCATTGAAAGTCATGTCACCCAGGACACTGGCAGAAGCTCACAGTTAATAAGGGCAGAAAAATGTAAACTATCTAAAAGTGCCATTTTCGAAATTGTAACCTAAAATCCAACTTTATCACCAAAGAGGGTTTCAAATTACAATTAATTTGAGTGTAAACATCATTTCTGCATGTGTTCTCAATGTGAACTTAACACTCATTAAATGTAATAAGGTAACTAAGTGTTAGTCTATGAGAGAGACAGCCTTACAGCAGTTACAGCAGTGGACAACGACTTTAGGAGTTTTTCACCGCTAGGATATGTAAAATTTAAACATGTATTCCCTACTATTTGAGTGCAATGTACCCTGCCCTGCGAGCCTTTAGGGCCTACCCTACGGGTGACGTATCCGTATTAAAAATAATGGTTTATATTGCTGTTCACATTGGCAATAAAAAACTGTGCTACTGGCGGCAGTGGCAAGCCCGAGACATGTATTACTGTGCTATTTTAGTGGGTAGCACAATGTGTGCTGCAGCCCATTAGTAGCATTTCATTTACTTGTAGTACAATTTATTAGGAATTTAGAAGTAAATAAAATGTGCCAATTTGGTGTTGGTCAATTTTACCATGTTTTAAGGAGAAATTACAAGCACTTTAGCACTGATTATCAGTCCTAGTGACAACCAAAACAAGTTCTTCAAAGTAAGGGAGTGAAAGGAAAATGTTTGAGGGAGTACCACAGCAAGGATAACAGCTACATACTGATAGGTGAAGGGTCTATTGTCACCTGATTTTAATGATTGTTTTCTCTTTGTAGCTTAATATCAGATGGACATTGAGAACCAGACCACTATTACTGAATTCCTTTTGTTGGGATTCACTGATGTGTGTGGGCTTCAGATTCTCCTGTTTGCACTGTTCCTGCTGCTGTATCTTGTCACTGTGCTTGGAAATATTGGTATCATCCTGGTAGTCCACATAGACCACTCTTTAGAAACACCTATGTACTATTTACTCAGCAATCTGTCTTTCTTGGACCTCAGTTACTCCTCTTCAGTGGCCCCAAATACAATGGCTCAATTGGTAGTAAAAAGGAAGACAATCTCTTTCACAGCCTGTGCTACACAGTTGTTCTCCTTTGCCATTTTTGGCACAGCGGAAGTTTACATCCTTGCTGCCATGGCATTTGACCGCTACATTGCAATCTGTTCCCCTCTACTTTACACCACCATCATGAAGAAAAGTTTTTGCCTTCAATTGGTTGTCTGCTCCTATGTCCTTAGTTTCCTGCAGTCACTCATAGTCACCGTGAGCATATTCAAATTGCGGTTTTGTCGATCAAATGTCATCAGCCATTTCTTTTGTGATGTTCCACCTTTACTCAAGTTATCCTGTTCCAGCACAACCTTAATTGAGATCCTGATATACACACTTGGAGGATTTGCCGAAGTGAGCTCCATTTCCATCATCATTGTCTCTTATGTGTACATCATCTCCACCATTCTGAAGATACCCTCCGCAACGGGGAGACTAAAGACATTTTCCACCTGTGCCTCTCACTTTATTGTTGTCACTCTCTTCTATGGGACTGTGTTTTTCATGTATTTCCGTCCATCGTCTAGCTACTCGAAGGGACAGGAGCGAGTGGTCTCTGTTGTCTACACATTGGTGATCCCTATGATGAACCCCTTGATCTACAGTCTGAGGAACAAGGATTTCAAGCTAGCTTTGAGAAAAGCAACCCTGCATTGAACAGTGTTTTACATTTAGTCCATGTTTGCTCCCATTTTGAAAATCTTTCGAAGGCAAAGCTATCCTGACAAATGCATAGCATGTTTAGACAAGGGGAGTGTAAAATGTGCATAACTTGATTTTGTGTAATCACATAATAATTTGGGAAAATTATGTGAAATGCAAATACATCATTTAGAGTTATATTTTAGAGCAAATAGAGCCCTGGTGTCAATGGTTGACATAAGGAAGCAATTTGCTCTAAAAACTAGCATGAATAAAACAAGTACTGCAAACTACAGCTAGTCGCATTCTGGTTGTTCACATTGTTCCTGCCCTATCATTTTGACAGGATAGCAGCATAACTATGTGACACGGCACAACGCTGTAATTTCTACAACTTCAAATAAAAATCATAATGAGAAATTTCCAAAGTTACGCAAATTGCACTGGTGTAATTTAAATTTGCCTGGTTCTAGGTTAGTCTGAAATGTATCACTGTGTGAAGCATTACTGATTTGTGGGGACATTGGTTATCTTTGTATCTATCAGTTGTGCAAGAGCATTTGTGGTGAACAGGTTCAGAGAAGTACCCATTAGGGAAACAAATCTTAATTTAGGTATTGAAGACTAGCTTTAGCTTTCCTAAAACCAAGTCTACAGGTGAAAAGTTCCAAAGCTCCAAGAATCTATAGCTTATAGCATTCTGTTCAAATATTCCTAAATCTCAATATGCTAAAAATAATAATACATTACATATTAACACAGCAGAATATAAAGGAATCATAGGAACTGCTCATGTATTTTGCAACAATAGTTCACCCTGCAACACATAACCCTGTAAATGAGACATAAAAACAGGCAATTCCTCCTCATGTCCAAGTCATGTGCAGATTACACTTGGCGCCCTCTGGTAGCTATCAGAGCATGGAAACTATAGCAGGTTTAATTTCTCAAAGTGCTCTACCTTATTTTTTTTTTTGAAATGTCCTTGATGATCTCTTAACCAGAATGCATGGGCACATTTCCTTCCCAAATACTCCTTCCAAATAGCTCACATTTCACAAGTACTTGGGTGCATAGATGGAAATCATGGATTAATATTACCATCATCAGACATAGAATTTCTATAAATAAGTTGTAAAAGTCAACGGGCCCGATTCACAAAGATAAAATTAGACAAAAAGTCTAACTTTACTACTATTTTGTATTCACAACGGTGAGTTACTACTAGTAAAGTTTTTTTTTTATTGTTTCATTTAATCGTTTTACAATATAACATTGGCTCTTGACAGTATACAGCAATTTGGGTTAGATGCCGCATGGCATCATGATACTTTTGAAAAACAGTTGAAATCACATTCGGAGAGATGGTGGATTACAGATGTACAACAGCTTACTTATAAAGAAAAGAGCCACATGAATTCAAGCTACTCATTGTCAGGTACCCCAATACACATCCTATTCAACTACTTTCATATACCACAGCAAACAAATAGCAACACAAATAGAGGTCAAGCAAGTCTATTCAATATCCCTTCCTTCCGGTTCACCAGTTTCTTTCCCTACTAGATATTGCTTGTATAATCCCCAAAAACGTTTAGAACAATTTTGGACGGTAATGATTTGTTATAAATTCTGGACTGGGTAGTGCAATATAGCATATCTTTGGACCAGTCTGCTATTTTTGAGCTGGACCCCAAGTCCAGCACATTGCAACTCTGAGCTTAACTGTTGGTAAGCCCATTGCTATCAAACGTCTGACTCCCTTCTTCAGATTTTTAGTGAACCTCATCAACCCATGCAGTGGGTTTAGCATCAGTGAGAGCCCTGTAACCTCGTTTAAGGTATGTTTAATCTTATTCCAAATTTCTGCGATCTTTGGGCAAAACCAGGCTACATGCATGAACCCAGCTATACGTTCCTTGCAGCAATCACAAGTTGCTGTGTCCCTTAAGCTGTAACAAACAATCTCTCCGGTGTGTAATAGACCCTGTTCAGAAATTTTAAATGGATGAGTCGGTGCCTCCCATTAAGTGAAATGCGCTGAGTGACTTCACAGCAGTACCGCCCAGTGCTATCGTCTATAACTACCCCGAGATCACCCTGCCATTCCAACCTGGCTTTGGTGGCTTGGGTCCTCCTGGATTCCTGTGCCAAGCCATAAATAGTGGTTATAGTCTTAGAAGGGGATACAGAGTGCAGAATAAATAAGAGGGACAACAATTCAGGAGGTTCCTGCATGTCGTCCACGAGCAGCTCCTGTGGAGCAAATTTGACTCTGTAGAAGTGATATTGTGAGTGGCGTAGAACCATGCCCCTCTGCTTCAATCCAGACAATCCGCGTGCCCAGTCATCTGAAAAATAATCACCCATCTCATTAATGTTAAGTGTCACTAGAGCTTGCAGTACTTCTTTTTCTTTACCAACTGAAAGCCAATTACACCACCCCCCATGGAGTCAAAAGGGAGTACAGAAGTGAACCTGCAGGTCTCTTTAAGAAGTCCTGCCAAGTGTGAACAGTAGAGTCAATAGAATCCAGTATGTCGGGTAGTCTGGAAGGGGCCTGAAACAGCTTTTGGGGGAGAGTAAAAGGGTCTGCGGCTATCCTTTCGATCTGTAAATGCGGAAGATTCTGGGGGCCGTGTATCCAATAATGTACATGGAACACTGTGCTGCACTGTAGTATAGTTCTAAATCTGGAGCACTGAGGCCTCCCATGGAATGGGGCAATGTGAGTTTGTCCCATTTAACCCTAGGGTGCTTTCCCGTCCAAGCTAATTTTATTAATAATGGATGCAGAGCTTTAAACATCTGTTTTGGGAGTATCATCGAGATATTTTGAAACAAGAATAGAAATCGAGGATGCGACCTATTAGTGATAATGAGAGGCTGATTAATATCCTTCTCAAGTCTAGAAACTGACTTCCTGTAATTCTTGTTGAGCACCAAGTCCGAGTCCGTATGAACTTCTATGCCTAAATAACGAACTGAGTATAACCTAGGGGGGTATGCCCAACTAACCCTCCTATACATGGGCATAGAATATCAAATGATGAAATAACAAGAAAGTATAGAGGGATGAATCACTCTTTTATTTTCGTCTAAGGCACCATAAATTACCCTGACGTTCTAAATAATGTATGCAAATATAAATACTCTTAATTCATTCAGATACATAAACCATTGGACAGGTCACAGGCACGTCAATTAGTATTGTCAAACAAATCACAAACATAAATAAAACATTTAAACAATACACATGTAAATGGACAAATACACTATGTCAACAAAACCCTAACGAATACCCATATACGTGTACACTCATAAATCTAAGTGATACACTGAGAGGTAGTCCCCTTCGCACAAGAGGTATCACACCTCTCAATCAATTCCATATGTGCGCATATAGCTTTTAACCATATTCACAATAATTGGACTCCTCAATTTTAGCTGACGACGCGGTCGCGTTTCAGCCGCCAATTTCTTCAGGCTTCCTCAGGACAAGGGTACATACTATCTGCAAACTGTTTCAACTGTCGAAATCGGAACCTATCCGATACAGTGAGAGTGGACGCTTTCCACGCTTTCACGGTTCCAACTTAACTATGTAGGCCTTCAAATACTGCCACTGTTTGAAGGGAGCGAACTGTTCCTTCTTGGTGTACTCTTCTTACGCTTCCGTCCCTGTCGTGTCAGGCACCACCGTTCGGTCGGGTCCGTATTCGTCCAACGGACCCGACCGAACGGCGGTGCCTGACACGGCAAGGACGGAAGTGTATCAGAAAAAAGAGCAGGGGAGTGGCGTGCAATCAACAACCTGGGGAAAAAGTGTTCTAGAGACTAACCAATAATCGATTCTGGTGTGGATGTCGTATGGGGCTGAATAGTGGGTGAAACCTCCCGCTCCAGGGGATCGCATACGCCAAACATCCAAGAGGTCCAATTTTCACAGTAATGTCTCCAAATGCTCTAGCCGTGGCTGAGGGGCGTCTGGATAGGCCCTAAGATTGATCTAGGGATGGATCCAGGACACAGTTTAATTCACCCCCTCCATATTTGTGGTATATTGGCATCCTGCAACTCACGTGCGTATAGTGCATAATAAAACTGCGGATCACCATAGTTTGGGCCATGAACGTTGACTACATGAGCGTCCACACCCTTTCCGTGACACCGTGAATCACGTATCTACTGTTGGAGTCAATGTCTAACCCTTCCAATGTAATACCTGATTTTGAATTTACCCAAGTCAGAATCCCCCTAGCATGTATGGTAAATCCTGCGGCAGTGAATTGTCCTAGGAGTCGCTTCTGCGTGAGCATATTACTATCAGGCTGTAGTTGTGTCTCCTGAAGCAACACAATATCTACCTCATGTCGCTTAAGATTAGCAACAACTTTACATAACTTCCTGAAGTCGTTGAGGCCTCCAATGTTCCATGTCAAGAGCCAGACTCTGTTAAAAGAGTTATGTGTTAGTTTGTTTCGAACCCATTTAGCACTCTGTCTGTTTCTAACCACCCATCCGGTTGCGACAGCCTCCATCTCTGAGCCTTGTGCATATATCGAATGTATACTGTAATCAAAATCAAAAACCTTGCCCCCCCCACCCACGTGATGCTAGCTCCAACTAGGCATAGATGGTGCATCACCCTCCCTCCCAAAAGAAAACACTACCCTGATTAGTTTTATAACAAGAAAAAGGCATCTTTGCCATAAATAGAGTAACACTCAGGGGCGGATGTTAACGGTGAATACACTTGTCTTCCTGTGGTACCTATCTGTCTTCCCACTATATGTTCCATCCGAGGGATTGTTACCCAATCGATGAACAGTTGTATAGTGTAAAATTCGTTTCTGGAGGTTACTGAGTACAGTAGGGAATTAATCAGACGTACAACAATAATGGCCTCAATAAATGTGTTCAGTACCTGTTCAAATGATACCTTGCAGTCTGTCATTGCTACTGCTGCCTCCCAACACTGAGATACTATTTATTCCTAATTTTCATTATGAAATCCAACATAAATGAACTTTTTAAGTTATACCTAGAGTTTGAATTGAACATTACTTTAGTTAGTTAAGTGTCAGTCTTGGTTGTCGAGTGGGCCACGGGGTGTTCTGTCTTGCTCGTCGAATTCTGTCAATCATTTTCGGTCTTCTGACTTACTTGTAGTCTTTTATGGCCTGCTGCTGCCGTTTGGGGTTCAGTGTAGATCTTGGGCCTGTCTTTCATGGTGACCTTATGCCTGGCTGGGTAAAGCATTGCGTACTCCAGATTGGGCTCTCACAGCATGCACTTCATGGGTACAAATTGCCTTCTTGCCTCCTGAACCCTTGGGGTTAAACCTGGAAAGAGGGACAGCACGGTGCCTTCAAACTTGATTTCTCACAGTTCTCTCGCTTGCTTAAGTGCAGCGTCTCTATCCCTATAATTTAGCAGCATTGCTATCACTGACTGGGGGGGCACCAGGAGGTGGCTTGGGGTCGAAGGAGCGATGAGCATGTTCTACAATGAACACTGGGGAGAATGTCATGACCAAGCAAGTTCACAAGCAGCTGCTCTGTGTATGACTCCAGGGTGCCAGTTGCTGTAGTTTCAGGCAGGCCAATTATGCGTATATTGTTACACCTGGATCTCGCTTCCAGGTTCTCTGCCTTGTCTTGCATTGCCATTAGGAGCTTCTCCATTTGTTGCTGATTGTTATTGTTCTCTGTTTGGGCATCGCCTGCTTCAGAAACCCTTCTTTTTTCCATATCCAGGCGTTCAGCATGCTTGTCAATCTGTTTGGTGCATCAGATAGGACAGGGAGTCTATCTTCCTGTCAATCGTAGTAAGGCTCTTCTGCATGACCGTCAGTATCTGACGTATATCTCCCCCAAGTTTGTCAGTTGCGTCCCCCTGGTCTGAAGCAACTGATTCTGCTCCTTCTTCCCTGTTTCTCGATGTTTTGCGTTGTTTAATTTGCAATTTTGGCTGGGATTTATCTACTTTCCCCATGGTTGTACACTTCCCTGGCCTCCTGGATCTGCAACTCACGTAGGGCCTGCTGTTTCCTGTGTAGAGGACTTAGTGCGCTGCAGTTAGTTGCAGCTTGTAAGCTCGTGTCGTGTGCTGGTCCTTTCGCTCAAAGTCTATGCGCTTGTATACAGCAGGGACCGCCGGCCCTACTCCTCGTGACGATGCTCTCATTCCTCCCTTTGAAATTGTACAGCCCTGATATGTGGCACAATGGCAGAATTGGCTGTATGCGAAATTATGATATAGGAGTAAGGGCCGCTGCACTCCACTCGCTCTGCGCTGCTAGCTTCATAGTATGCTCCTCTCCTACTAAGGGTGCTCCACTGTTATTGCTGCTGAATGAGGCAGAGGGCGCACCACAACTCACCGTAGCTTCGTTGCCAGTTATCTCTTGCCCCTGAGTTATCCTGCACACACCAGCCCTTTTGTGTATTCTCCCCTGGGGTATGGAGCAAAGATCCAGTTAACAGCTTCGCAAAGTCCCAGCTTATATTGCGGTGGAACCCACAGCATATCAAAATGTCGAGATGGGGCGTGGCGCTATGCTCACTTACTGGGATGGGCTTCGGTTCTGCAAAGATCTGTGCTTCAGGTTCCCCGCACCCCTGCTCCTCACTCAGCTGTTCCACCCGAGGGCACACACGATCGCTGCCTCCCAGGGCTCTGGCAGGCTCCGCACAGCAATTAATGTCAGGCCGCTCACCGTGATCGAATTAACCAGTCAGCCACAGCGCTTCAACCAGGATCTGCCGGGAATCACCTTTGCTTCGTACCTTCCCGGCGATCATCCAGGTCAGTGCCATGTGGATTGCTGCTATGGTGAGACCCCCTCCGGTGCCACGGACATGCGGATCTGCTTCACCCCAATCGGACCGGCCGCATCTATGACTTCCACCCATCCACCTTCAGCCAGCGACTCCAGCAAGGGAAAGCACTTCTATGTGTAGCTCTTCACGAGCTCTGCGAGATGCATTGCATTTAGGGCGACATCTCCCTTGGATGATGCCAATACCTTAAGGATAGTTAGGATGGATTACAGAGCTTGCTTAGGTTGCAGCCATCTTGGAGCCAGGCAAGCTCTGTCCCCCACCCATGTTACTACTAGTAAAGTTAGACTTTTGGTTTAAGTTTACCTTTGTGAATACCGAAAAGTTGTAAAGTTAGACTTTAGGTCTAAATTTACCTTTGTGAATACTGAAAGGTAGTAAAATTAGACTTTTGGTCTAAGTTAACCTTTGTGAATATCAAAAAGTAGTAAAATTGCACAAAAATGTAAGTTTACCTTTGTGATCTGGCCATATATTCGTGAAACGTTCAGGTAGCATGAAATTCTGGGTGGCTAATCACAAACCTTGGGCCTGATTCACAATAGTAAACTTACATTTTTGCATAAGTTTACTACTTTTCGGTATTCACAAAGGTAAACTTAGACCAAAAGTCTTGCTTTTCTAGTTGTAACTTCGCTTTGTGAATACCGAAAAGTAGTAAAGTTAGAGTTTTGCTCTAGGTTTACCTTTCTGAATACCGAAAAGTAGTAAAGTTACACAAAAGTGTGTATCAGGCCCCTTGTTGCAAAGTATGTAGGCAGCAGCTACGATTCAATTAGGTTCTGCCATTGTGCCCTTTATGAAGATATAAGCACGCAAAGGGGTTTGATCCAGTAAGGCCTGATCTGCTGGGAGGGATCAGTATCAAACCACAAGAATTCTCTTAGAAACCCCACACGGCCATCAATCAACAGTAATTGAAGGAACACCACGTATATGTAAATCTCGTGTGTGGGTGTATTTATCTCATTTCTCAAATATATTTATCTTTATATTTGTCTTTTTTTGGTAATCATAGCCATCTGGTACAATAAAAAACAATACTGTGGACAAACAACATCAAACACTACTCAAATCAAATCGCAATGCAATATAATCACACAAAAACATGAAAGTGGTTAAAAAATTCCTTATCTGCTGAACAGACTGGGGGCTGTTGCCACTATCTCCAAAATAACTCACTCCAATAAATCTCTCACGCCATGAAAATGGGGTAATATATCCAATAATATATTTTTAAAGGAGACAGCTTGTATGTAATACAGTCTTGGCTACTAACAACCATACATGAATCTCCAGACACCCAGGGCCCAATTCACAAAGGTAGACTTTCACTTTTGTGTAAGTTTACTACTTTTCGGTATTCACAAAGATATACTGAGACCAAATGTCTAACTTTACTACTTTTCAGTATTCACAAAGGTAAAGTGAGACCAAATGTCTAACTTTACTACTTTTTAGTATTCACAAAGGCAAACTTAGATCAAAATTCTAACTTTACTACTTTTCGGTTTTCACAAAGGTAAATATAGACCAGTTACCAGGTAGAAGTTTAACTTTGTGTATCGGGCCCCAAGAGAGATATAACATTGTGCGTAGGAAAAGCCAACATGCAGTAAAATGTGAATTTGTTCTACTTAACAGAAGATTCCATTGTCTTCATAAAAGTGGTGGGGTCTGCGATATACTCCTGAGAACTGCTGCCAAATATTGGTATTAAAAGGCATACACTCAAAGGTGTTGAAGCAACAAGAGCGGCTCCCTGAATGGAAATTACAAACAATCCCTTTCAAGGTGAGATAAATTATATTTATTTATACACGCCTAATGAATTATGCTTTCAAATATTAACACAAGTATTTGTATTTTCAAGGGCTGAAAGAAAATAATGAAGAAATAATGCAAAGGAGCATTAATGTACGGCAGTAAATAGTATGATTTGTTGTTCTAATTTGTGCTAAAAAATACTATGATGTTTTAATTGCAAATAAACGTAAACAGCACAACAGATTTGTTTGCTCACCCTACTGAGTGGGGATGGCCTGCATAAACCCAATAGCTGTAGTGACCTGTCCCAAACTTAACCCGCCTTATTTGAGATAGTGCGCTACCCTCCAGTTAATGCCTTGAATTCCTCTTTCATTTTCTTTTGCACTGCACCAACTTACCTACCCATGTAACCCATTGCCTCTATTTGGTGTTTTTATACCTACATCTAAGATTGATTCTTTGAGAACTCTAAACTTAGTGAGAGATAAGATAGCACTCTCTTCAGGTCAACATGTATAGGTCTTCTCCATAGTCTAATCTGCGCCACAGTAGGAGTCCTTGTGACAGATTTTCAAAGCTATTTTATATTCACAAATGGCCCGATTCCCTGAATCGGGTCATTTACGAACGCAAGAAGACATTTTTAAATGTACAAAGGCCAAATTGGGATTCGGTAACCTGTTACCGAATTGTAATTTGGGTTTGCAATTCAGTATTAGAAGGGGAGTGTTCAGGGCGTCCGTTCTTAATACCAAATGGCAGTGGTATTTGTGAATGTTTTGTGACCATAATGCGGTCGCAAAACATTCGCATTTTCATGCCTGCTCAAAGTGTTTTGTGACCATGATGCGGTCGCATAACATTCGCATTTTCCCGCCTACTTCAAGTAGGCGGTGACCCATTCACAAAGGGGAAAGGATCCCAAAGGGATTTCTTCCCTTTTGTGAATGTTTGTAAAAGCCTTTTTTATGAACCGACAGTGGTCGCAGAGACCACTGCCTACTCTTAAAAAATGAAAAGAAAACGTTTATTTTTTTAAAAAAAATACATACCATTTCCTTAAAGGAAATTGGACTGTATTAAAAAATATATATATATATATTGCTCAATTGAAAGGCAATGACCAACATGGTGGTGTGCTGACCCAAGCAGGCCACCATCCCTGTGACTTTTGTCATTCCCAGTAGGTCAGAAACCGAGACCTACCTCATTATGGACCATATGTATGACAGGGTTTTACTCATTCTGTGTCAATATGAAAATGTGTTCATACATATGGCCCTAATAATCATGAGGTAGGTCTATTTGCAACCCGCTGGGAATTGCAAAATGTGTAAAACACACATTTCTTCATGGGTTTTTGCGATTACCAAATAACGAATCTCGTGATTTTGCTATTTTGTGATCATAAACACTTACCTTTGTACATGTGACCCTTAGGCCCTACAGTTTTGCTCTTAAATTTGCCTGCTTCACTGGTGAAGATATTTGTGACTGCTGTCGGTGAGGTTGAAGTGGACCCTGCAATTGTCTGGGTGAAGTAGAGATTGGCACAGGTGTGCTAGGTTAAGTTGTTGTGCTGATGTATCAATACTACTGACTCCTGTCAGTGATTCTGGCATCAGGGTTGATTCTATAAAAAATGTCTAGGTTTTGCAGCCGGGTCTCTCAAAGGTCTTACAGAGAGCATTTTAGTGTGATAGCAATTCTAAACTTTATTCTGGGCCTGAGACCATACCAGCGCTGGTGAATCTCTTCTGTGCATTAATTCTTTCTTGTGTCTTCACATATTTTCTCTTTAGTTGGTTCAGAAACAGAAGAGACTGCTTCCAAGGCAATGGTTAATTTTGTGAAACACTCTCCTATGCAAGGAGTTCTACATCTCAAAACATCTCCTTCCTGTTTTTTACCACCATCCCCCTTTAATGAGTTTTCACTTGCCATGGCTGAAGCACTGCAAACTGTTCATGAATATCTTCTCACTGAGGGGCATATTATCAAGACAGGCGATAAAATTATCGCCGCTTTAGCAGCAGAAAACTGCCACTAAAACGGCGATAATGGGCTTGATAATATGCTCTATGGAATTCCAATTGAAGCTCATGTTAGATGGCTGGTTCCTTGGCGTTCTCTATATAAATGATTGTTCTTGGTACAATATGGTTTTAAGATTGTGAATTAAAGTTGTCACTCAGCTATATAATCCAATCATATATAAATAAATCATTTATTTTATTACCTCTTTCCAATGTTTGTATCAGATGCGTATTCTTAGTGCACATTCTGCTTATTGTGCTGAAGGTCATGCAGCCTTTGTGGAGCCAGATACCTCACAACAGGGTATAACTAAGAGCACGTCATGGATTTTCCCTTCTAGTACCTAAGATTTATTTTATGTCTGTCATTTAAAGGTCAATCATATAGTTGTTTACCTAGCTTTGATGATTGATTAAATAAATAGCGTAAGGCGATGGGTTCTGCCCATCAAATCTGCCCAGATATTTGCTTTTTGGACACCTGATAAGTGACCACTTTACTGTGGATGTGCCTCACAACTGTTGATTCCCCCATGGTAATCTCACAGTCAATGGGCTGCACATGTTTACCACCAATATCTACCTTTTAAGATAAGGGCAGTGACACTCCATAATACACCTATGGGGAAGGCTGCCTTAGAGTGCAGCGTAGCCTCCCTTTGGCCTTCAGAGACAGGTAACGTATCAAATCGGGGTGAAATCTATTTGCCAAACCCAAATATGAGAGTTACAAGAAGATATTTGTACAGCTTGCCAAGTTAATAGCATTTTTCTCCAGCAGCAGGAACAAAGGCCACTCCACACAAAGGGAGCAAGTAACAGTGCTTGACTAAGCTGCTGAGGAGGAAAAGGGTGGGGATGAAGGATCTGCATCAATCAATCAATCATCTGTCACACAGTACCAGTCAGCTCAAGCCCACTGAAAAAAGGAGGAAACCCAGACAACTGGAGCCAAGTCTGTATGGGCCTTCCCTTTGAAGTCAGAGGTGATGTGACCAGTGACTGCTGGGTGGCACTATTTTGAAATCTGCCACCCAGGTTTGAGACAGTGGCGGAGAGGTGATGTGGCACCCCAGAATAGGCCAGAGGCACCTCACTTCTAGAACCTTATGCCCCACACCAGGAGTATAATGAGCCCAGTATTGCCCAAATTGGCCCACCACGTCCTGAGTTATGGCATTCGGAAGACTGGCTACCTTTGATCTCTGCCCGAACGAAACTTGTGGGGGTCCGACAGAGCTCCCAAGAATTACCCCTGGTGTTAGCTAAGAACTAGGGGTCAGCTCACTAAGATTTTATTAACATTCTCCAGTAAGGGGGTATGCCTGGGGCCCCCTGCCCAGACTCTCTCTATCACTGAGGACCACCTGGGTGTATTTATCAAAGAGACGGCTGTGATCCCATCTCAGACCGCTGCATGCCAGAGGTGAAGGTGGAGCACCATCGCACCCCCTTCAGTAGTGGTAGGTGTGCCCATGTAGGGGGGAGTGGGTGCCCTCCGTGACAATGAAAGAGATCTCTGCCAACAGGAGTGGCCAGGGGAGGAGACGTTGCAGCACACAGAGGAATTTAAAATAATGTGACATTGATCTGAAGTGTCACATTCTGTAAAAAAGGTATATTTTCTTTTTGGAACTTTCTGGAGGGGCAGTTGGACAATGTTTCCATTGGGTATAGTTACAATGAGGATGTTGTCTACCAGTTCTATATAGGAAATGGTGTCCATAATGATGGTAGCAGAACATCTCAGAGTAGTTGGCATAGTTAAGGTATAGATCTTCTGATTAAAAAACAGTATACTACTCTAATTCAGAAAGCACAGAGTTAACAGTATCAACATCCCAATCATCTGGATGTTCACCAGGTACTATTACATCACCCATAGGAACTTTGAACACATATTGCATCTGCAGGATCTCCATCAGACTGAATAATTTGAAATGAACTTCATCTCAAACAATTCCATCAGTCACTGGAATGGCTGAAATATTGATGAGCTACAAGTCTATTTTATTTTATGCGATGAAGTATGGGGGGCCAACACACTGTCAACCAGTTCTGTAACACAGCATTCCGGGATGTAATGGCCGTTGATCAATAGGAAAAAACGGTCACAAATCCAATCCACCTGAATAAGAAAGCCAAGGAAAGTACATTCCAGACATATATCCCTTTAGAGACTAGATAAGTGTGTTTTAACCATTAAATAAAAACACAAATCTATGCTAGTAGTGTGTACAGAACATAAGAACTGTCTGAAGATAAATGATCTATACAGTATCTGGAGGTACTTAGCCTAAAAACAGGAGGTTGTGATTCAGCAGTAGGATTTGAAAAAGCCAACTCGGATGGACTCGCCAATGGTGGATCATTATAAATTACATTATATTAGAAGCAGGTATCATGTCAGGGAAAATTGTCGGCAGAGGACTCAGCCTCCCCCTTCTTCAGCCGGGGAGTATCAGCATTGGTGGTGCTCACAGACTGCAAAGAAAAGCTTTGCAAAAAAGACCTACTATCCCTTGGCATACAATGAAATATCGGCCAGATGTTGTAGTTTGACATGCTGAATGGAGACAAAGCGACTGTCATTATAACCAGGGAAAGGTGGTGGCAAAATCAAAGTTTGTGCACCCTGAAGACCAAGAAATGGAACAGGAGCAAGGCACGTCGGACCGCATTCCTTCTTGTTAGCCACCTTCTCTCAAATTGAATCTCTAATTTTTGGAAGTCAGCCAGAAACTGGAGGAGGAAGGTCTGTAGTTGAAGGAAGAAATGCAGATAAATGGCCTTGTGAGTTAGATTATCAGAACTTTTGAATATTCTGTAAAACAGCATAATGGTTATCTACATCAAAGGTTGCAGCAGCCGCCCCAACGTCTGGACTGTCAAGGTCCAGAACACACATCTTGATGGCAAAAAGCACTCTGCACGGGGTCTGTCCACCCAGAGGTCTTTTAGGAAGGTTCTTTAATGCTCATTGAACCCCATAAAGGTGGTACAACCAACCACACCCTGTTCCTAATACTCTAGTCGTTAAGGACTGCTTTAAGTTTCAGTTCATTCTCTTCAGAACAGAATTACCCTCGGATCTATACGTAGAAATCAAATGCACTTGCACAACCTGGATTTCATCAAATAACTGTACCCTTTAGAAGCGAATACCGGACCTTGGTTCGGGTGGAATGTGCATCAGGCATAAGTCCAGATAAAGACTTGCAAGTCTTTAATAACAGTTTGAGCATCAGCGAGCATAGTGGCCAAACCAAAAGGAACCTAGATCAAGAATCAACTGCAATCAAAATAAATTTGAATGCAGTATATGAAATCAGTGGACCACAATGATCTAAAAAATGCAGCGTAAAGGCTGGTTGGAAGCAAACAGGTGTGTCTCTGGTGGACAAGACACAGTTGAAATTTTAATCTGCTTGCAGATGTCACATCATAAAACAAATGTTCTAGTTTGTTGGTATAAACCTTGCCACCAATATCTTTGCTTAGTAGTGAAATGGTGGCAGCCACACTGGCATGCTCAGAAGCTCTACCTTCATGTGCGACTACAATTAAATTATGTCTATGGTCCGTGTTGGGAATCAAATGATCACCAATTCCAGGAATAGTGAAAAAAGGAACATTTTGGTCAATAAAAGGATAGGTATATTTAGAAGGAAAGCCCTTCGGTAAGAGGGTGCCCTTCTTAAAAGCATTCATAGCAGCCAATATATCATTGACGATATGTCATAGAGTGAGTTATCGCTGCAATTTTAGCTGTTCCTACTGCAGATTTGACTGCTTTGTCAGCCAGAGAATTCCCTACAGTGTGTGCACCCACATGTATAACATGAGTCTCTGGCAATCTATCCTTAAAGTCTACCACATTCACCCAAAGGAACTTGCGCTTGACTGTGCTACCCTTGGAGCCTCTGAAGTCATTTTATTTCAATTTTTTAAAATTATCATTAAAAGATTGTACACCGTAATACGAATCACATACTATAAGTGTGGGGAATCTAGAATCCGTATTTTCAAGTGCAAGAAGTAAAGCCTTCATTTCATCCAACTGTGAATGCAGTCTCCAAGAAACTGCATGTGAGTAGTCTGATGGTAAAAGACGCCATCGGAAACCGTCCCTAGAACGAGGACGCAAGTGAAAGAATATTGCTGCGTAGAACCTATAACCGGTTGTGCTGATTCATCAGTCTAAATGATGGACTTATGTTGGTCAAGAGGAAGAATCGAAAAAGGCAAGGTATAGACATGTTCATATTGCAAAAACTATTTTGTTTGCAAAGAAGTCTACATACACGGCTGTTAAAGAAGTAGTCTCTTGTATAAAACAAGGGTGGAGGGCTTTTACATTAGGAATGCTAGCTTTCATAACAGCCTACAAGGCAGGCACAGGAGAAATGACAATAATGTGTTTGTTTACCTTGATCAAGTTGCTGTTCCTTAAGGATGGCCATTTGTACAGAAGTTAGAATTTTTTCAGTGGAAGCAAAATGCAGTTCTGCATGTGATGTGATTTATATGCAATTGGTACTGTCTCACCTTCATTAAAGGTGACATAAGTTAACCCAATCGCATCCGGTAAGAACGAGATGACTAAGCTCATATTATTAGCACATTGTTGGAAAGTGGGTTATTGGTAGGGGCAAATGTAGGTCTGCCACTGGCAATAAGGCCACTAACACATGATAGGACTCAGCATAGGTCTTAGAAATGTATTCCTATGATCAACCCTTGGTAACGTGGCTGTGAGCGAGCAAACAGGTTTAACTTCAAAGACAGGTATGTAAAGCATTTTAAAACACAATTTCAGTAAATAATCAAAACACATAATAAAAATCTAACACCAATTTATAAAAATAGGAAATATTTTTATCTTTTAAATGACACCAATATGACAAAAATCCAATGTAGGGAACCGGAGATATGAATTTTCCAAGATTTAATAAAATATAGCACTAAGAAGATTATAGCACCATATTGTGATACCTGTTAGTGATAGACCAGACCAAAGTCAAAGTTTCAGGCCGGGCGAGATGGAGCCCTAAGCGGCTACAGCTCCCAGCAGGTCCTGGTCTCAGTTTCTACCTTCACACTTAGAAACTTTTCTGGAGCTTTTCTTCCCGAGGGTCCTCAAAGCTCCCAGCCAGTCCAGATCCGGTGAGGGCTCACCGGCTTGACTTGTGACGAGGTCCTGGTCAACTTGCCTGAAGCGGACGCAGAAAATATTTGAAGATTGCTTCAGCGGGACAACCCAGGAATCCAGGTCAACACGCGAATGAAGGCAGGCGGCTTGGCTTTCGCGGTTGCTCCCGGTCACCTTTTATACGAGCGGACTTAGAAACTTTTCTGGAGCTTTTTCTCGCGGGGTCTTTCGATGCTCCTCATTTAGCCGGATCCGCTGAGGGTTCGCCCGCTTCAGTTTTCTTCTAGTCCCGGTCAAACTATGGAAGTTGGACCCATGGAGCTTTTAGCGGGCCAAACCTGGATGTCTTGGCAGGCTCGCGGTTGAAGGCAGGCGGCCTAGCTGACCAGGTTGAGTCGGTCCTTCTATGGAGCTTTTTTTCAAAGTTGCTCCAAACTTCTCCAAACTTCTTGAACCTCTTCCTGAAGTTCTTCAAGGGGTCCCAAAGTGTCTCAAACTTGCTCCAAGGGTCTGGAAGCTGCAAGATGGTCCTTGAAAGTTGAGGACTTCATTTCCCACAACCCACTGGTACAAAACCCTTACAAATCCACTGATGGTTCTCCAAGGTGTAGATGTAGTTGGTGATGTTCAAGTTGAGCTCTTTTCACCTGTAGCTTTCAGGGAGCCCACTCTATAGTTCTTTTTCAGCACAATAATCCACAGGGCTGTAGTTTCAGATGGGGCAGTTTTCAGAGGTCACAGCAAAACTTCTCGGCAGGGCATTTCTTGCTTCAGTAAGTTTCAAGCAGCAGATCTGGAGGGCTCTGCCCCTCTCAGATACTTATTCCAAGTTCTCTGGGTCATGCAGGAGGTCACTTCTGACCAATGGGAGCAGTGTAACTCCTCAAAGTTATGACCACATCCTGTAGAGTGTGCCATTATTTTGTCCCAGAGTGCATCAAATCTTCCAAATCCATAATGGCTGATTTTCCAGCAAGGAGGTAAGAGCTGGCTAAACACACCCCTAGGATGGCTAATTTACTTAGACTCTCCCCCCTGCATCTGCTCATGCCTTCCTTGATCCTACCATCTGCCTGAGGTGGTAAGTTCAGAGCTGTAAATGACACTGGCCTCTGCTCTCCTCTTTGAAGACCATGGTTTACGACTCCTCCCCCTGGCCTGGCAGTCCAATGGAACAGCACACTGCCCTCCCAGCAGAGCTGGTCATCCCCAGGGGCTCTTTATCACCTCTACAAGGCAGCCTGGCTACTCCACTTAACTCTGACCAATCAGGGCAGACCACCAGAAGGCTGAATTTGGACTTACAAACAAGAAAGTCTTATAACTTCTTGTATGTATACTTTAGGAGAATTTCAACAATATGATATTGTTGGATTTAATAATACCATTCTGGGAAGTCTTTGAATGGCATTTCTTGCCCTCTCCTATCCATAGTTATTAATTAATAACTGCCTACCATGTTAACCTATGTAACAGGGGATTTGCAATGGGAAAAATGACTTGGGCCATTTTTCCTGGACTTACAAAAATCATATTTTATAAGTACTTGTCTTATATCTACAGGAACCCCACCCCATGTGCAACTAGAGGAGACTTTAGGGATTCTGAATCTGTAGAAATATTGCAGATCCTCCCTCCACAGTGCTCCTAGCATCAAAGTCAAATTTGAGTAGCACTGTACCACAATGTGGGGAGTGAAATGTGAAATTTCACTTTACCCAGGCATATAAAAACTCATTTTATAAGGGTATACCTTATAAATACCTGACCCCTCACCCCTGGGATACCTAGGGGAGACTCTGGGGGTCCCTAATATGCCACAACATTGTAGATTATCCATTTGTAAGTGCCCCAAACACCAAAGTCGAGTTTGGGCAGAATTTACTTTTTAAAAGCAGTCCTGGTACCCAGAGCTGCTTTTAAACTGACCTCAGGCTTCAGCAGTGCACACATGCAAGTGCAAAAAGAGCTGCTGGCATTTAAACTGCCATTCCCCAGGGTACTAGGGACTTCTAGGTAGTTTCAATCCCCCTGCCCAATTATATACTAGGGGCTTATGGGGTAGGCCATGCCAATCACAGGGGTATCCCACCATACCATAGTGTACCCTAGTGTATGTAGGTGTTTTAACTATATTCTAATGTGTTTCTTTCAGCATAGCACTGGCCCTGGGCCTGGTTAGGCAGAGCTCAGAGTCGGTTAGAGTCATTTACCACCAGCATCAGTCAGCACATAGTTGGGGGGTGCCCTGGGCACAGGATGACTTTGCAACACACATGTATGTAAAATGGCAAGATAAAAGTAAGTCAGACTGTATAGATCTGAGTGTTTCAGTATGCTCTGATGTGCAGCAGGAAGAGGAAAAATCTGCGCGTATTAAGGCATAAAGAAGTTTAATATGTTGTGCATAATCAGGTATGTATGTCCTGCCAAAATTAAAAAATGCCAGTGGAGACTGCAATTTTTTAAGGGTACTCAGAGGCTGCAACTAAGCACAGTTTTCTAGAAAATGAGGAGTAAGACTTTTTCCCTCATTTCTTAGTTCATATCCTAAAAAAAGGACACTGAAAAAGGCAATGTAAGTTTTTTAAGTTAAACTTGTAACCCAGGTCTGTGAATCACGATAAAATGAAGATTTAATTCATCATCCGTCAAGTATATATCATCAACGGAGGACAGAGCATCAGGGTCGACCTCATGAAGAATCAACATCATTTGTGCAACCAAAGACTCCCGGGCTGTTCTCGTAGCCCACAGGATGTCTGAAAACTACGGGTAATAAATGCAGACCAGTTGCGGCTCTCTCAAGCTAAATTGGGACTTGGAAATGTGTAAGGCTGTTTTATATATTTTATCAACTATTTTATTATTAAGTGCTGTACAATGTGTATTTTGCACTGCAAATGTGTGATCATGACTATTGAAATGCCTGTAATCTATGACAATACGATAGGAATTATCAGGTTTTAAAACTGGAAAAAGAGGATTATTCAGGTGAAATACACAGGGCTCTTGTACTCCAATTGGGAAAGATTTTTCTTAAGGTGTGCTTTAGCATCTCATTTAATACGATACTGTGGTTGGACCTGAGGTGTAGACCGTATAGGAATAATGTGGTAAGGAGAATCATAACCCCAACCTGTTTGGTTACGATAAAGTGCATGGGACAAAGCAAAGGCTCATTTGGAAGCATATAGGCACACAGGATACAGGACTGCATCAGACACAAGGGGCAAAAAGGAAGGGAGAATGACATCCTCACACTGTGGGCATGCAATAGCAAAGGTTGGGGGCCAGTTGACCTCTGCCGAGGGAATATCATATGATGTAGTCAAATTGTCCCAGAAAATCCCTTTAATGGTGTGTTTAACGTTACCTTCAATTTGAATATCTAAAAGATATAGACTGTTTTGAGGGGCTACGTGGGTATCCGCGGTTTCAACTGTAATAAATGTTTCAGTTGCTTTCGCTACCAGAAATTGGTGGAGATTCCAGTGTACTCTGGTGACCTTTGCCACGCTGTAGAGGAGAGTTACCACCCAACTCTTGTTCTGCAGTGGGGTTCTCACCGTCTGTTGCATATTTAGCTGTTAATGCTGCAACTTTCTTTTTTTGAAAAGGGGGTTTATATGGAGGAGGTCTATCCTCTTTCTTTATCTTCATGTTAGACGAGTGTTGTGTCTCCCGTTTTGGTTACACGTACTCTCCTTGTCTGCGATCAGATCACCCTCATTTGTCGTACTGCTGGTTTGATGAGTCCTAAAAAAAAGTAGAAAACAGGGACCAGAAATCTGATGCCTGTCAGAGTATTCCTCAGGCGGAGTGTCTCCTTGTTGTCTAGGTTTTTGTAGTTGTTTAGATTTATCCCATAGCTTCTTAGGAAACTCACGAGCAGGTCTGGCATCCTTTTCCATGCCAAGCAGCAGTACTGAAGGACTGGTTCCCAAACTATTATGTCCTAGGGACGTATATACATTAGCAATAATGACAGGTAACATGTGTTCGCGGTCAGCTCCTGCCACCATGGCAAGTCACTGGCGTATGGCTAAAGATGCTGCTTCACCATTAAAATTAGAAAGAATCATTTCGGAGACCACAGGAAAATATTTATTAAAAATCTAACTTCACCAACAGGTTGCACTTCTCATGAATGGTAATGAAAATTACATAATAAATATTTATTCCTCTCCAAATGTACAGTTTACAAGCTTATAATCTGTATTTTGATATTCTCTAGGATCCAGCTAAAGCCTTGCCAGTGAAACTAGTTGTTGGGTCTAGTTGCTGGAGTGACATAGCAACTTTAATTTTGTACATGTTCCACTTTTAAATACCACACACCCTACCTCATAGGCCAAAAGATGCAGTTAGTCTTGATTTATAAATACCTAAAAGCAGGATTTCATTCCTGTCAAAAAGTGTTCTTTTGACAAATTTGACAGCGAGCTTTTAGCCTGCTGTAGCCAAGTTACACATGGTAGGCCTGAAGCCATGTTTTAAAGGCCAACAGTGTGGATGACACAGTTCACAGGTTGCATTTAATTTCCCAGGCCCTAGGTGCATTAGGCCTGGAGCCATGTTTTAAAGGCCAACAGTGTGGATGACAAAGTCCAATGTTTGCATTTAACTTCCTAGGCCCTAGTTGTATTTTCTATATAATATAACAGGAACTTATAGGCAAGTTAAATATGTCAATTGTTCATATGATCTCAGTGGCAGAGCAGTGACAGTGGACTGAAAATGGAGGCTATTGCTCATGGAAGGCAAAAAATGGTTTACTGACTTTGGATTCTACTGGTTACTAAACCCCTTCATGAGTTTAAAATGCCTTTCAGACTTGCAAAACTATTTCTGTGATTCATTACGAATCACAAGTAAAAAGAGCATGAAAGAGATGTCCCCTCCTAATTGCAATTTACAATGACATGTTTTAATGATTCTGGATGGCAATTCCTGTCAAAGACCATTTATGGGGCATCGACTCCCAAGTAGAGGTGGGATCTGATTTTTAAAAGGCAAGCCATTCCCACTTCCCTGAATTTCCATGATGTAGTTTGCTTTTTAATTTCTCCATAACCTGACGTGCACATTCTGCGATGGTGCATTGAACTAAGTTCACTTGAGTCACTTGTGGGTGGGAAAGCAAACCTTGTAGAATGACACCAAAGTCGTAGTTTACACAACAGAGAGTGAATCAGCCTCATCAGAGCCAAAGATCACAAGCACCTCTATGGATCGTGCATCAACAGAGGAAGGCTGGTCAAAGATTAAGACTGACCCAAAGAGACAGGGAATGACAAGGAAAAAAACAGAGAAGATAAGAGAAGTTACAAGCTAAACGAACAAGAACTTGTCAAACAACCAAATATGGGAGGCAGAAACATAGACTTAACAACCCCATTCAACCCAGAAGAGAGAGAAAGGTAAATCGAAAATATTCATGTCCTGGCTGGACATACCTTGCAAGGATGGATGTAGAGTCTGATGATTGCCTGACTGACATTGAAGAACCTCCTTGACCCCAGAATCAACAACAACAGGGGCTCACTTACACACAAAAAAGTCAAAAAGGACTAATATAGAGCTAGGGTAACGGTTAGGGGACTTTAGAGCCCTCGGCCTCTGGCTGACACAAAATAAAAATCACAGTAGACTTCGAGATAGGGTAGTGACAATAGGGTAGAGATGAGAGGGCTAATCCTCTCATTTGAAATAGCAACCTAATTGCTTTAATCTGATTTGAGATAACGTGGCACAGCAATAGACAAACTACTTGTAGTTTTGGCAATTGCTATTTCTGTTTCTATGGTTGGCTGGATGCAGGACATCCAGCTGTTGGCTAGAGACATTTCTCGTACTCCTGTGAACATAGCAAGTAAATTTGCTTTTAGTAAACCAGTGCGTGAAAGTACATTATCCCATGTTCCTCATCATGAGAGTGTTTATAGTTATAAGTTTATTTTCAGATGTTAGCTAAATATGTGAAGGTTATGCAAGTAGCAAATTGCTTTGCTTTATCTGCTCCTATCTTCCAGTCTCCGCAGCTGAAGGGGCAGCTTATTTTGATCTGCCTTTGTCTTTTCCTTCTCATGTGCTGTATCCTCAATTTGTTCTATCATCAAAATTATATCTATACTGACTATGACAAACCGTTAGAAGATGTACCAATTTTGATAGATGCAAATGTGAATCTGTGGTCTACTAAACATGTTTATTGTTTCTCTAAGGCTTTTAAATCAAGGGATCAGCTTGACTAAATGATAAAGTTCTTCATTCCCATAACTAACACGATGGCTGATAATCTAAGCATATATGATTTAACTTGGAAAATGTATTTGCAAAGATTAAAGGGTTTTTGTAGATAAGCTGAAAGAAAGACTAAGTTAAAACTGAACATATTATAGAAAAGGCCAAGGAAATCTGGAAGGAACCACCCCCAAGGTTAAGCATTGATGTTGCCTCAAAGGGAACTTTATGTATAGTTAGGAATAAGAAGGAAATGGGACTGTCAATGCACGGGTCTGAGCAAATGTGAGCATAGTTATTTTGTTTTTTAGTAAAAGGTAGAACCTTTGCTGAATTAGAGATGAGTATGAAGGGTATCTATTATGTATGTGGAAAGTCAGCTTATTTCCATTTACCAAATAACTGGGTATGCAGTTGTTATGCAGCTTTAGCTTTTCCCAGAATCTATCTTACTAATGAGTTAGATTCACCTCTTTATCGCACTATAAAATGGAATAAGCAACACTTTAAGCAGAACCTAACGTTATCTTTGGAGCACTCATACCCTCAGTTACATTAAATCAGGTTAAGATTAGAAAGCTATTGACTTTAGTAGACAGGCTTGCCACAAATACTGCAGGCGCGCTAATGTTCATTAACAAAGAATTGCTTACTATGAGAGCTATGATCATTCAGAATCGCTTTTCTTTAGATTTGCTTCTTGCGGAGGAAGTCAGAGTTGGCAAGGTAATCCATGCCAGAGAAAATAAAGAGCCAAATTATTGTTATGTCACTAACATTACTAATATTTTTCATGTACTAACTGAACTATAAAAGACAGGTGCCTGGGAAGGGATGAGTTCAGTATTTGGATTTACTGGAAAAGGTTATACTAAGAAAGGAGAGTCATTAGCGAGCATATGTTGAAGGCTACTGAGTTTGCTTTTAACATCTCTTTTGATTATACTAATTGTCATTGCATGTGTGCTTCTTTCCTTAAAATTTTGCAAAGGAATTTCAACGAACAATGGACTAAATTGTGGGTTTCAGAAGCTGTCAGAAGCAAGAAGAAGAAAGAGAAAGAGAATGGATGTAAAGGTTGAAGAAATGCAAAGTGATTTCTATGACACCATCAAAGACTTGGGAGAATCCAAAGAAAATAACCTGAAGTTGATGAATGCTGTATTGTGTGATATTTAGAAATCATCAGAGGGAGATTGTGGGATCTATTTTACCTATTGTTACCTTCTAATGTATTAGGAATCGAACTTGTGATAGCATGAACCAAATTTGCACTTTCTTCAATTTTGGAATGACGTTGTCATATACCACATGACTGCTGATGTTGTTGATTCCATGATTTAATAAAGAATTGTGAGCTTTGCACTAAAAGACAAGGAGCGTTCCGAAAGTCTTCTCACCACACTGCACCTAACCAAGAACATTGGTAGAATTACATTAAAATTCAGCAGAATCATACGGCAGACAGAGAGGGCATTTGGTGCTATTTTCTTAGTGCAAAATATACCCTTGCGTCCAAAAATGGATGCAAGGATGTATTTACCACTAGCAAAAAGCACTGGCAAATACCAAAAGCACTGCAGTATAAGATAAACCAATTCCCTGGTGCCTAGCGGGCTTTCTGCCCCCACGAGGGGCAGATCAGTGGCTACTGCCCCATCTGCCTCCCGGGGGGCATAAAGACTGTAGCATTTATTTTGGGGGGTGTGGGCATTGGCATGGCAATACTGGGCATCCCCCACTCCTATATATATAAAAAAAACAATCCCTGGTACCTTGTGGGCTTTCTGCCCCCCGGGGCAGATCAGTGCCTACTGCCCCATCTGCCTTCTGGGGGGGGCAGAAAGACAGTGGCATTTTTTTTAGGGTGTTGGGGGCATTGGCATGCCAATTCTGTGAACCCCACCGCCCCAATCTTTGGAGAAAAAAAATCCTTGGTGCCTTGTGGGCTTTGTACCTCCCTGGGGGGCAGATAAGGGGCTATTGACCCATCTGCCTCCCAAGGGTGCAGGAAGACTGTAGCATTTTTTGTTTGGGTGGGGGCATTGGCATGCCCATTCTGGGCAGGTCCCACCCCTACGTGTATATATATAAATAAACTCCCTGGGGCCTAATAGCCTTTCTGCCCCCCTGGGGGTCAGATCATGGACTAGTGCCCCATCTGCCTCCTGGGGGGACAGAAAGTCTTATGCCTTCTTTGGGGGGGTAGGGTGGGGGATTTGACATGCTTATCCTGGGCTGCCCCCACCCCTGGCCTATAAAAAATCCCAGGTGTCTAGAGTGCTTTCTGCCCCTTCCAGGGGCGGATTGGGAGCTTCTGCCCCCATCAGCCCCCCCGGGGGGGCAGAAAGGCTGTCTGGCTAAAGTTAATGGGGGGAGCAAAGGCCCTTGCCCAAGGGGCAGCTCCCCCCTCCCTGGTGGCTAGTGGGTGGATTCTTGCTTGGGGATCGCCCTCCTGGGGCAATCCCCAAGCAGGGATCCACTAGGGGAGGGTACCATTGGAAAGGGAAGATTCTCCCCTTTCCAACGATACCTCTCCCAAGTGTTTTGGTGCTCAGCAGGCTGAGATAGCCTCACGAGCACTGAAACATTGAAACTAAGTTTCAGTTTTGTTTTCAATGTAATGACGACAGCGCGCCATGTGCACAATCATCAATACGTTGAAAATCTGCAAAGGGCCTCTGGAGGTTCCGTCATGAGCACATGAGCACTGGTGCTCATGACGGAACTATTCCGTCATGAGCACCGAAGGGGTTAATTGAACCCTACTTTCCCAGTCCTAGAAAGCAGATCTATGCTGAATTTACTATTGGATTTTACTGAGTTCTTTATACTTATGATTTATTTGCTTTGCTGCTAACTTTATAGGTGATATATTCCATTTACCTTGTCTTCATAATTTTGATATAAATCTCTAAACCTTGGCACATGTCTGTCATTCTTCTTGAGGATGTAACAGTTTTAATTCTTTACTTGAGCTTGCATGTATTTGAGACAGGTTTAATCGGGGAACACCAAAGTCCATAAAGGGACTACACCACCCCCCATCTGAGCAACTGTCCCACGCCCTTGGTAAGATAATGAGATATCGGTTTGTGCACTGTAATGATATTAAGAATGATATATTGACCATTGGCTCCATTTGGCATAATTGACTCCATTTTCTGTGTTGACTTCTTCTTGTGTAACTTACTCCATTTTCTGTGCTCACACATATCTGCAAAGTGGGGAGGGCATGTTTTCGCTCTTCACTTGTTTTTGCTCTCCACAGATCAGAGTAAACTGGAACATGGTGTGTAGGATGCGTGCTTGGTACCATTCAGGGTATGTGTGGAATTTACAGCTCTGTCTTGGAGTCAAAATACAGGAGCCTGGCCAGCTTCTGTCTTGACCTTGACACGGACCAGTACGGTCAGCTCGGTTTTTTGCAACAGAAGAAAGGGGGCGATGTTTCTAGAACCTTTGCCTCACGTTGAGTAAAAGGTATTAAAAGCAGGGAGTTTTTGTGGGGAGGTGGGAGCTCACTTACAGAGTAGACGTACTGCTGTAAGACAAAGGGAACTTAAGTCCCGATCGAACTCCTTCCTGGGCTCTCAAAGGGCTCCTCCAGCTTGAGTTGGCAAGGATGTTGCACGAGCAATCAGTGAGGAGTTCCTTACTTTGTGTACATAATTTCTAAGTTTGTTTGCTCTTTGCTACATGTATATATGCCACATTTTATTCTGGTTTTGTACTTGAGTTACTTGATATTTGGAAGTCTGCATTAACCAATATATTGTGCCTTCCTTTCTAAAATATTGAATTAATAAACATGTGTGTGTCACTTTAAACGCACCTGAATTTGTTCTTTGGCCTCGCCTTAAGAGAATGCTGGGTCTTGTTTTATCGCCTTGTCTTTTAGGAGTGTTGTTTTACGTGTGTTGTTTAAAGGTGCAGTAGTGCATTTGCCTCCTCTCGGGAGTGCAGGATTCAGGTGTGTTCTATTGTGTCAAATTACAAGCACTACACGCGCTCACAATATTCAGAACAAATTAGCTTGATTAAGATATTTTTACTGTCTTCTTAAGGACCGGATTCATGTATTTGTAGTTTTCACAATTCCCCAAATTAAATTTTTGGAAAAGTTATCCTTTTTGCCCTGATCACCCTCATTGTTTGACTCATACTGGTGGTTGCTGACTCAGATTTGCCTTGGGCTTTGCTTACCAGACCCAGGGCCAGTGCTCTGTCCGTAAATGGTATATGGTAATTAGTATAATTCTAATTGGCCAAAACCAACCTTTCTGTAAGTCCCTAGAATATGATAGGGCATGTAGGTTTAAAAACCCCAATGGACCTAATGCACATAAGTGCATGCTACCATGGTGCCTGGTGCCATTTTAAAGCCAGACCTGATGTGCAGGCTGGTTTTAAAATAAAGATTTGTTTAAATTGGCCTTTGGAATTAAAAGTACTTCCAAAGTCCAAAACTACCTTTTGATTACATATATGTCACCCCTGAGGTCTGGTCTAGGTGCCCCAAGGGTAGGGTACATTGTTATAAAAAGCAGGGACAATAAAAAATAAGTTTTATATGGCCTGTGTGGGAATAATAGTGAGAGTAATTTTCCTCATTGTAGTGGTGCTAGTCCCGCTGGCTAACATGGTAAGGTTTTTTTTAAACTTTAATAAAGTTTAACTTTTGATTGGAGCTAGCTAGCAACTTAATTCAAAGTATCAAAATAATATTTACAATAATTTCAACAACTTGCCATGGTCAGATTTATTATAACTATTACAGGGAAGTAGTTTTAGAACCTACTATCCAGAAGTTACTCTAAACAGCCCTGTACCAGCCTCTTCTGCTTAATCAAGCTACTCCTCGAGTAGTTGTGAAGAGGCCTGGGGCTTAAACAATACAGCCAGTTGGTGGGAGCAGAGTTGCTTCCTGGAGAAGCCGGGGACATGAATGGTGCTGGGGAGATAAGCTGGACTTCAAAGGTAGGAGAACAGAATTCACAAGGCTCAGACCAACCCCCACTTCCTTGATCTCTAGCCACATGGAAGCCCCCCTAATTAGATTAGGAGAGGGGCTAGAAGGGGAGTGTAGTGAATTCTTAGCCACACCTGTGGGTTGGGTTAGACAGACACGCACTTCAAGGATAGAATTTCTTTTTTGATTTTTGGAGAACAGTGCATTCTGGGTCAAAACTATGCCAAACTTTAGAAGCAGTGGTCAAAGAATAGGGTGGCAACTTGAACCTTATTGGTTCGGATGCCCTCCTCTAAACAACACAGAATGGAGAGTAAATATGAGAGGTCTGCAGGAGCCCCTCAAAGCACTACCTCCAACATCTGATGAGGGAGGGCTGCCCTGCTGGACCCTTGAACGGCACCACAGAAGGCTTTCACTCAGAAGGACTGCACCTTCTACACTCTCAAGCCTCCACACAAGAAAGGACTGTGCCTGTCTTAGAAGAATTGGAGATGACTGCCTGAGTAGCAACAGGTACAAAAGTGCTGGAAGAAGCCACCTGCAACTGCCAAAGAGAGGACTACTCCAGCTGACCAGCTGCAACTAGATTTTTCTGAACTGTCCATGTGCATTGTGGGAGATTGAATCCTAGAACCCAAGAGGCAATCGAGAGCTTCTGACCCCTTGGCTGGTGCTGCTGTACACATACTTTTTAACCAAAAAAGCATCCCAGAAGAAATTCCGAAAGTATGGAAACTTTTGGCACATTTTTGGTAAAAATCTCCAGAGGAAGATTATCATTGATGACAAGAGTCAAGCTTGTGTCGTCGAACCGCAACTTGGCCTGATCGCGCCAGTTTGTCCTGCTGAAAGCCCTGGAGCTCCCCACCATTGACGCCAAGGACAAAGAATTCCAGGGCTCACCAAGACATCGTGCTCTAGCAGGCTGCTGTCATCGAAGTGAACTCCAGATTAAACAAATCCGAGGGCCTGATGTCGAGAGAAAAGCTCAAAAAAAGTGACTGATTATGAAGGTAAAATGTTGACCGGAACCGCTTTACCTACCTGACCCATTCTCCATCGTGGTCGGACTAAAATTTTGACTTTGTCCCAGTTCAGTGCCACCGGATAGCTGCAAGTGGTGCTTTATGTTTTTGGTGCTAGAATGCATATTTTTTCATTTAACCTTTTCATACATTCAGGTCCAGCTCCTCCAAAATCACTTCATGAGCTACAACCATTTTACTTTCAGCCGAGTACCTCTCAGCCTTAGCCTTCACTTTTTTCAGGGCCACTTTTCTTGCCTCTAGGGCTCTGTGTGCCTCTGCCCTTCTCTCCTCTGCATCGCTCTGAATGCTTCCTTAGCCATTTTTAGTTTGGCGATCTGCAGTCCAAACTCCCTCTCTGCTATCCTGTCCGCCAGCTACTCAGGGAACACAATATGAGAAGACACACTGCTTCCTATCTTGGCAGGAGGCTCCACGCTTGGGAATGAGTTGTCCTTCTCCTCCTCATGTTGCTGCAGTTCAGGGTCTTTGTCCATGTCCTCCTCCTCTATCTCTAAGTTTACCTTTGTCTCCTCAGGACCATCCTCTTCTTGCTCCTGTGGGGTGGACTTCATGGACTGCATCCTTGTGACCTACTCAAAGACCCTAAGGGCTAAATGGAGATCCTCCTTTTTGGCCTTTCTGTCTACATTCAGCCCCCTCTCTTTGGAAACCTTCTGCATACGTGGCTTGCTCAGGTTATCCACATTGATCAGCTCCATCTCCACAGTGAACAAAAAGGAGGTGAAGTAAAGTAATTTTGGAAAAAGGAATAAAATTTGTCAAATTAAAAACTAATGAGAGTTTTAGAAAAGAAAAGGATGCCAATCAAGGAGAACTATTAGAAAATTACAATGGATATCAGATTACTTTTGGTGTTTTGTATGTCACACAGAATAACTGAGTGGCACTGTACGACTAAGTGGATCCCACCACTGAGCACCAATGTAAGAAATTAGGTTTTTAGTTTGGGGGGTGTGAACAAGTAACAAACACAACTCTGTCAGGTTGTACCACAAAAAGTCACTAAATTTACCAATGCTTAACATTCTGGTAGCGTTGCACAATAGCGGTCACGCTTGACTTAGAGGCAATGTGAAAGGTATTTAAGGAGCACTCAAACACAAATAAGATGACAACACCACACAAGAAAAATCCCACACCAATTAAAAAAAATAGAGCAAAATGTAATCAATAATTTGACACCAAACAAACAAATATCCAATATGAATTTTTAACGTTTTTAGTCAAAACTGGTAAGTAAAAGATCAAAGTGCCAACCACTAGCATCTAGTCGGGTGAGACCAGAACAAAGCCAATAGTTACAGCCAACAGCGACAGAGTGCAGTTCGGATACACAAAGTGGATTGGGCCCGGTCTCTACTTAATTTCACACTATTTTACTAGAATAACTGGCTGAGAAAGTAAGCTCTTAGTTGTGCCTATTCTGTGTGAAAATATCATAATGACGCAGCACGAAAAGTACATGGCACTGGCTTCTAGCAAGGCACATGGAATTTGACGTCATTGGGCTGCAATGAAATGACGGTTTAAGCTGCTCCATCCATAGGTCAGCTTACGCTATTAGCAGCGAATGAAAAGCTATGTTGCTGTAAAGAGGCACCATTCTACCACTCACACTGCATGATGCAACTGAAAGGTGTTAACCCATTGCACGTGTCTGTGTGCCCTGTTTTGTGGGCTTGTGGCCTATAAAACATGTCAATGAAGGAAGGGGTGACCTAGGCACCTGTTTACTTAATATTTTCGGTATTATTATGTAGTAATTTCTAGACCTCTGGCAAGACAGCCAATGATATTGTTAACGTCAGGTCAGACCTAAATAGAAAAAAGCTCACGTATAGGTTAACTGTTTTTTTCCAGGCCAATTTATCCGGAGTCCACCCATTAGCTTGATATAACCAGCCGGCATCTATTTTCTAGCTCTGAGCCTGGGCCTAGTTAACATAGGAATCCAGTCCTTCTTCGTTGAAGTGCCTGTGAGTACTTTACTTCCTAGGTCAAGAGTGAACATTTGCCACCACCAAAGCAACCGTTTACAAGCCAGTGGTTCCATTACTGTACATAACATAGGCACCTCACAGACTCGCCGAAATGTAACACCCCTCTCCCAACCCGAGGTAACCGTCCCCTCAAGTGTCGCCGCACATTTAAAGGGCCCCCTCCCAAACACATACTATTCTTGCGCCATCTTGAAGAGCAAGAGGAATATCTCCAAGCCGCTAATTAACACTGTGACGAGGCACCTGTGACACGCCCCCCCCCCAAAGGGAGGTGTTGTTCCTAGTATGACTTCACTGCTGAAGAGACGCAGGCAGGGGTGTTTTATACCCCATGGAGTTCACAACAGGTATTTAAGTGCTGGAACCAGACAGCCTCAGAAACGCTCCATGGCCGCTGCGGTGGTAGGTGCTGCTATTTGTGATAGAAAGAAATGTTTGTTTTTATTGAAGGTTTGTGGAGTTTCTTACTGTAACGAAAGTGCTTATATTGAGGCTGCGCGGCTTAGATGGGAATCGCACCTTTAGACTTTACAGGCGGCATTAAAGGTGCAACGGCAGATAAACCCCGGGCGACGCCATTTTCTACTTCGATTACCTTGACTCGGTCATAATCAAATAAATATTTGATATGTTCTCCGTTTTTTTAGGGAATCAGTGGTTTGAGGCAGGAAAAATAAAGTTCGTATTTTTTTCTACAGAGAGGAAATATGAGTCCAAATACAGAATATATGTGAAGCAAAAGGAACGGCCTCAAACTCCACCCCATAATTATGTTATATGATGATACACAGCATCCCAGCACAGGGGATTTAATGTAATACAGCTCATTGTAAGAGGGATCTCCAGGTTCATAGTTTCCTCTTTTATTTCAGGCTGGACTCTGCATTCCACACATTTGCACCAAGGCACTTTCAAAATTCGACCTGGCCAACCCAGGTGTCTCCGTTAAGCAGTCTTCGCAACAATTGATTTTTTGTTGACCTGTGCATATGTTATTTCTGCACTTTTCCATCAGTACAAATTCTCTCTGCACCAAAGCACTTAGGAATGGTAACTGAAAGCCAAAACGTGTCTTGACGCAGAAATTACCCATCCCAGCCAGAAACAGACAAGATACCTCGAGAAGGCAGATATGGTTCCACAAGAAAGCCGTTTCCCCAGCAGCGGGGCCTTTTTCTTAGCTGCCCAAAGATGCGTTTGCTGGGTGTAGGGGAGGGTGTGATTGATTACTCTGGGTGCCTGTCTTTAAGTTGCCCTGTTTGACACTTCGGTCTCGAAGAGCAAGCATGTCTTGATATGTGCATTGCCTGTTAAAGGGAGCCCTGCTGTTTTGGTGGCAGGGGCAGGGAGCAGGGCGGCGCATACTTCTAAGGCAAAGGCGGTGCTCTCGGTATACGACAAGGCATGTGGGCTGTATTCAGGGGGGAGTTTGGTCAGTAAGAGGGGTGTTATCATGTTAATCATTACATGGGAAGAAGCGCGCAGGGACGGATTAAGGGCCAGTGGAAAGGGAAAGGAGTGTGGATTTTGAGGGGTTCTTAAAACACAGTATTTTGTAAAATAACCATGTTTTAAGCCCTTCAAAACAATAACGAGTGTGTGTGTGTTTTTTTGTCTGAGGGAGTGTTTCAAATCCCACCTGAAATCCGACAGGCACCTTATGCCATGGTTTGGATATCATCAAAGATGGATGGGAAAGAGAATTTGTGTCCTCCACAAGAATCCGCGGATGTTGAAGTCCAGTGGTGGAGAGCGTAGGCTCCAATATGGGAAGGAACAGCCCAGAGGCAAATCCTTTCGTTACTTCTGTGGAGCCTAAAGACATTTCGTAGGTCTGCAAGCACGAGTCGCTATAGTAAGGAGGTTATTTCTGTAAGTATACTACACCCCAGGCAGTCACCCCTTAACCCCAAATGACAAATAGAAAAAGTGAATTCAGAGGCATGTGCCCCAGTTTCTTTGTGAAGGTTGGCACCTATCAAACAGACGGTACTGAATGTCCCTGACTATTAATACTTGCAAGAAGTCACTCTGACTGAGGCAAGGGTAACTCACCTGAGGGGCACTGCTTTTACTAGCACAATTAAGGAGAATGCAAACATTAGTGACCGCAGATTATCCGTCTGAATGAGCTTTTGGTGGGCAGTGAGGTCTACACTTAATGTGCTGTGCTTCGCTCCCAGAACACCTAAGTACAGCTATAAGCTGGCAGAAGTAAACAAGTGTTGTTAGGTACCATTGAGTCACCTTTGGTATCTTGGCTGAGCCGAAAGTTGGAGTAGAAGATGATGACAAAGGAAACAACCTCACAGGGTAAAAACAGCTCATGTGATAAGGAACTTAATTGACCATAGAGGTATTTCTCAAAAGAACAATGGAGTATCATGTAGAAACGACAGCATACAAAATATACATGCATGCTTGGATGAAGTAGGAACACTAGTCGATTAAGGATTTGGGGTTAGGTCCATAAAGGACATTAATATTCCAATGAATATTGAGAGGGACAGATATATGCCCGGATAATAATGTGAATATTCGTATGGTTCATTTTTAAGGGAAAACACTCGAAGAGGCAGACAGGCCCACAGGGATTCTTTTCGAGTGTGGTAAAAGATGGGCTCACTGGAGAAAGATGCTTACACTGCTAAAATAACTTAATTGAAAACATTAAAGTGAAAGAAGAAAAAAGATAGTGCAAGAACACAGCAAGAAATATACTACCTTGATTTTGCAAAGACCATGTCCATAGATAATCTTTAGAATAAATAATTTTTAATACAAATTCAATAACACAGAAAAGGGAAAACAAAAATATTAAGGGCGCTCAAACAGTTACACGAACAGTGATGAGATTGTGAACATTGACAAGTGTAAACTGAACAAATGGTGGCAGAGACAAAACATAAAACACCAAATAAAATACACATTGTAACAATTGTGTCCTCTCTTAGTTAGGCCACGTTTTAAGGCGTCTACAGCGTTTCGACCCTGAAATGCTTAGAGGGTCCTCTTCAGGACAAAGACTTCCAGTATAAGAGCGTCCACATTCTTTTCTGACTGAATCTCCGTGATATACACAGTGGCACCAATCTAGGTATATCGGGCAGAGCTGCCGAAATTAAAATGGAGATCCAATGGCTGTCGGTATACCTTCAGAACTTTCTCACGGCTACTATTAAACCTTAATAAATAAGGATATGGGCCGGCTATAACTGTAAATTCAAAAAGAAGAAGATAAGGACATAAATATGCCCAACAATCGGGTGACCGGGGTCCTGGTTAGAGAGAGTAGTTCGATAATTTCAGAAGTTAGGTCCTCCCGCCTGCCGCATTCCGTCAGCATTTCGGATCCAGAAACGTCGGACCGATACAAGAACCATCATAGAGCAGCTCAGCCAAGACGCAGCAGGCCACAGGAAGTGTCGAGCGGCAGCATGCGATGCTCTGATGCGCTCAAAGGGGTTCGTCTTCAGATGAACTATTCTGGGCTGCAGCGGTTTTGGAAGGAGGCAGCAGCAGCAACAGCACGTGATGTCCTTAAAATGAACGCACGATCTGTAAATTCTTCACTTGTATAAGCAAAGTTCTCTGAGGAAAGAACTTGTCAGTCATGTCCAACGACTCTCAGTACCATCAGATAAACAAAATGGATGATGACAGTGTAGGAGTTTGAAAATATTGAAAACGCTCTCACGGGACCAAAAACTGCCAGAGGTCAAATCACAGGATTGTTTTCTCTGACCAAGGTGGTGATCGGCTCTTATGAGCCTCAGAAGACAAAGAGGCTCAGAAAAATATGCTGTCTTCATCTGGACTTGGGGAGTTGCTGATGGTTGTTCCTCATGATGGTTTTTCAATTCGCTTGTACAGCTTCTTGAAGACATAGGGGGACGATGACTAGTTGTATCTATCCTAGCGATGAGGCACATTGGCAACATTTACTTACTGGTTAGATGGGAAGATGTTGGCAATCAAACATAGTTTTCCTCCCCCTCCCTCCCTCTCTCTCCATCTCCCCCTTCCCTTCTTTGCCTATTTTCTGTCTCCTTTGCTCTCGCTTGGTCCTTGGGTCATGCCTTCTAAGAGTGTTGTTCAAAATCTTATAACCAAGTCGCTGAATAAACATACTGTTTTGAAATACCACATTCCTGGTTTGGTGTAGTGATGCAAACCTCAGAATATAGTAAACAGTTCCATCAATGTTTCTTTCTATTGCTGCCACAAAATATTGAACTGACGTCTATATTGTGTATGCTATGGCAGTGCCTTGAATTTCAAGAGCCTTATGATTATCAACTTATCTGTAATGCAAAGCAAATGGTATTAAATGGAATGGGTTAAGATGTCCCAAAGCCCTGCTGTGCAGTAAGAATGTATGCAACTATACAGATTTAGGGCCTTATATTAAAATCGGCGGATAGGATACTTTGTCACAGACGCCCTGCCTGCAGTATCACAGGTGCTTATATCCTATGATGCATGTAATACAGTGGACAGGAAACTCGAAATAAGGCCCTTAATCACTCAAGGGATCTCATTCAACAGTCATTCAGCAGCCCTTGTGGGACTTTTATCCCTAATGTTATCCTTAAACATACTTAAATAGTGGAGGACCTTTGGGGAGAGGTCCTTGGTAAATAAATCACCCATCATTCATGAAGGCAGTGCTGCATACCGAGACAATGGAGGGGAGGATATTAGGAAAATTGTAAATATCCCATAGGCCCCCGTTAAGGGGCGCTTTGACGAGGGGCACTCATGAATGATTACCAGGAATTTTTGCAAGAGAGGCTGAAAGTAAAACAAGGTAGATCTTTGTGATTTGGTGGTCAGCTTGCATGCACTAAAATGTCTTTCTACTGCAGGAGGTCAAGCAGGGGTGGGGACGTGAGCTCTGCCGTCTAACCTTGTATTTCTGCTGAGGAGGAAAGATGACCCAGGAAAGCAAAATGCTGTCTGGCACAGCATCAGTGATGGCACCTTGGCTCCCTTTCATGGAAGTAGAGGCCTTCAAGGAGAGCTTGTGTTACCACAGGTACCAACCGCCTTACTTTCACTCCTCCATTGAAGTAATTAACTATAGCCTAAGCCAAATGACTGTTAAAGCCGGAAATTAGGTGCTCAGGGACTCCAGCCCGATTCAACAAGAAGGTTTGTGCATTTAAAACAACATCATGACTTTCTTAAGTCAAGACAGTTGTCTCCGATTAAAGACGTTTTGCCCTGGTTTAAACAGTATGGAAACTCTTTCGGATTTAATACAACCGTATGACTGTCAGGCTTGATTTACAACTGACGTCCTTGGTATAAAACCCTCTTAAAACCGTCGATCCTCGCTTAAGATACCTTTAAGATCAATTAAAGACAGAAAAATCCTTAAATCCTAGACTCCAGGGGGTATCTCTCCTACTGCTAAACAATGTCCATATTGTTAGCATCGCCACATTGATGAGCCCTCAGAATAGCAATGGTAGTGCCAAGGCTTAGTATGTGTCCCTTTCCAACAATTATTAGCTGCTCTCACATTTAAACATTGTCTGACAACTAGGGGGCTTATTTATGGACCCTTGCATCACTTTTGCGCCGCCGGTGCGTCACTTTTTGTGACGCTCATTCGGTGTAAAAAATGAGTCATTTTGCGTCATATTTACAAAGTGACGCATCTAGGTAGATGCGTCACTTTGTAAACTTCTGCGCCATATTATACCTGCACCAGGTATAATGTATGCAGGGGGGCGTTCCGGCGCAAGAAAGGGTTGTAGAAGTGATGCAGTGAAATCTACGAGATTTCACTGCGCCACTTCTAGGACGCAAATTCGTCCATATCTTACGCCTGCCTCATGGCAGACGTAAAACTGACGCAAGCACATTTAACATGGGACTTGCCCATGTGTAAATGACCCAATGCTGGAGTTGCGTCACTTTTGTGACCCACTCCAGCAATGCGTCATTTTTGCGCCTCCAGATACGTCAGAAATACTGACATATCTGTAACTTCTTGCTACATGATGCGTCATACTGTAAATATGACGCATCCAGCATGTCGCAAGGATGACGCAATGGAAAGTGACGCATCGCTGTTTTCACGCAGCGATGCGTCACATTTCATAAATGAGGCCCTTAAACTCTAAATGAAATGCACCACAACTTCTTTACACTCTGCATAGGCTGGGCATAGAGTGCACATTCACAATCCAGGTCTCAGTTTTCTCAAAGTTTACATTTCAAGGGATGTGAGTTGGGAAGCCCCAAAAGAGACTTCGAAAATGAATTCATTAAGTGTCAGAGCTCTCTCCTGTGAGACAGCAGATCCCCCTCTTTCATGCCGTACACTATTACATGTCGTTGTCGTGCCTGGCTGCCATACATGTGACAGAACCTATTACTATATAAAACTGTCTTGCTTTAAATGCAGTTCCTAATATAGGTGGCATTCAGTTTGGTACCCAATGGCCAGTTCAAGGCTACGACTAATTTAGTCTTTAGATGTCATTTAAAAAAAGACTATTGCCTTTGACGAGGTGTTGTCATCTTTTTTTCTATATTAAGGCAAGGAGTATTATTTTACACAATCAATAACAGATGTTTCAGGTATGCAGTCTCACACCAGAACATGGACTTCTATTGGAATTCTCAAGGGCATATTATCAAGCCCATTATCACCGCTTTAGCGGCAGTTTTCTGCCGCTAAATCGCCGATAATTTTTAACGCCGTCCTTGATAATATGCCCCTATGTGTGTAGCTCTCAATGGCACAGAGTGAGTGCATGTGTGTTTGTGAGAGAAGGAACCAGTGAGTAGGAGTATGTTTGAGTGAACGTGACTGTGAGTGAGAACGTGACAGTGAGAGTGTGTATGAGTGTGAGTTAAAGTTACAGAGGGCAAAGAGAGTGACTGTGACAAGGTGTGAGAGAGTGTGAGAGAGTAAGTCTGTTTGTTTGTGTGTTTATGATTGTGAATCTGCTGCTGGCCATGGCTTGCTCAATAAGATTCCGGGGTTTATGGCGGCACTAAGGTAAGATGTTGCTGCTCGCATATTGAAGATATTTCTTGCTATAAGAAATGGCACCCATGGCAAAATGCAGGCCCTGATAAACTAGAAGTCATTCTTGGCATGGCGCCTAAGGAAAATACTGGTTGTGGCATGCTCTATGAAATTCTTGTCATGAGGAGCACCAGTGGCACAATGCTTTTTCTGGCACTGTGGAGTTTAGGAGGGCATCCTTTAAACATGTCTCATGCCTGCCATTGCAGCCTGTTTGAGCAGTTCTAAACTGCGATTTCAACCTGGCAAAATAAACCTTTTGCCAGGCATAAACTTTCCTTTTTAATACATAAAAGCCAAGTCAATCCTTCCTAGGGTAAGTACTTAACAGCTCATAGGGCAGGCAACAATGTATTTAAAAAGTTGTACTTTTAAGTTTTACGTATCCTGGTAGTGAAAAACTCTTACATTTGTTTTCCACTACTGTGAGGACTACCTCTCACATAGGATACTATTGGGATATCTTATTACATTTGATAAGTGATAACATTTGATTGGAAGTAGGGGGGAATGTTGAGTTTGGTCTCTAAAGAATTGTATTTTAAAACCCCCTTTAAGGGTAAAGTTGGATTTTAAGTAAAGATTCTGAGAGTGCCACTTTTAGAAAGGTGGCATTATATTATTCTACTTGCCAGACACACCCTGGGATGCCTGCAGCATGTATCCTAGGTCACATATCTAGGTGTCATTGATAGTTAACCTTTGTGCATTGCTTCCAGACAGGATTCCAAAAGGGGTACTGGGTAATTGGATAGGAGGGGCGGAGTGTGATCTAAAACATTTGCACTTCAAAGGCACTGCCACAGCACACTCACAAATAACTTCACGCTAGTCTATTGTCGCCTGAAACCCCTACTAGACAGGGCAGGGCAAGGAACGAAATACCAGAACCAGATGTAGGGGGACATCTAGAAGTTTCTTCCCTGTCAAAGCTGGCACCAGGAATAACAATAGGACCCTCAGATCCACTCTTCAGTGCACACCTGGTCGTGTGGATGCAACACAAGAAAGACAGCCCCACTACCAGATGAACTGCCCTGCTGCCGGCCATTCTGTCTGAGTAGTAAGACTGGGTCTGCTTGCTTCATCCGAGGCTACCTAAGTGACTCCAAGGGTCAGCTGATAGACCTCCTGTTCTGAGCTAAAGGGACACAACAAGCTCCAGAGACCTCAATGCAACTGCCTTGCTGACCTGCTTCACTGGACGTGCAACTGGACCTGCCTGAGCCTCGCTGGAGTGAGTTCTAGTCTACAAGTGGTGCCTCCTCAGGTCCTACGCCCTTGGATAGCATCAGAAAGAGCTTCTGATGGCCTAACTGAAGGTTCCACCATATTTGGCACAAAGCGTTGCACAGCTGCAAGCTTCGTTGATATGATGCCAAGCAATGCAAAGCCCAGCAAAGCCTAGCCGCACAGCTGACAGCCTCATCGGAATTGACACCTAGCAGTGCAAAGCCTCACCGCAGAGCTGCCAATTATAATGGAACCAACGCCGAGCGATGCAGACCCTTGCCGCACACCTCATAAGAACTGACGCAGAACAATGTAAAGTCATGACGCATAGCTTTATCTGAAATGACGCGAAATCTCACACAGCAATGTCATGCAGACTGCGCACCAAGGATATAAGATCCTATCCTCAGCAAGTCAAATTTGTTCCTGTGACTGGCCTGTGCTCTATCGCGGTTGGCCTGAACTTGTGACTTTGTGCTAGTCCATGTGAACCAGATGCCCTCAGTCCAGGAACATGAAGGTGTGAGTTCCTTTCAACAGTGTACTTTTTTGATTCATGCATTAAACTACTATTTAAAAACTAGCCCTACAACCACTTGTGCAGTTACTACTAGTTTTCTTTTTTCTTTGGCAGCTTTTATTTGGTCTACCTAGTATACATTTATGTAGATTTCGCTGTACATTAATTCGTTTAGTTGGTCTTAATCACTTTGGCCACTGTTCGAGGGGCCATAGGACTGGCAGGGGAGACTGGGCCTTAACCGTTGTGGATGAAGTCATTACTATGGCTCTGCAAACTGGGCCAAGAAGTCCTGCTATTGATGTGCAACTGGGCCAAGAACACGTTTTCTATATTTGACTCTCAGGGTACAGAGGACGAGCGGTGCAAACTAACTCAGGAAGGTAGTGTGTTTGTGGGGGTTGGATTCAGAACCCAAGTATCACACAATCAAAGCATTATTTTTAAGTCCAGCCCAATGCTTGTCTTTTCAGGAAAAAAATTAATATTTTAAGAAAAGTATCTGATGCACAGAGAGTAAGTAACTCTACAAGGATGCACTAATGGGTCTACTGGGTTCTCTGCATAATAAAAACATGAAAGTAATTGTGATTAAAGCTCAATTGCAGGCTCACTCTTGCAGTTTGGTTCGCTTTCCTTATGAAGCATTTTTCCAAAGTTGCTCCAAACCTCTGGAACTTTTTCCTGAAGTTCCTCTTGAGGGTCCAAAGGGTCCAAAACACAATTCAAGGGTCTGGAATGTCTAAAATGGTCCTGTAAATGTTGGGACCACAATTCCCACAATGCACCTGGACAAACCCATACAAATCCACAGTCACAATGCAGGGCCTGATGTCCTATTATATACTAGGGACTTATAGATAATTTGAATCCCCTGTCCTATTATTTACTAGGGACTAATAGGGTAGGTCAAGCCAATTATACGTGTTCACAAATATATAGTTTACCCTCATGTATGTGTGTGTTTTCAATATAGCACTGGCCCTGGGCCTGGTTAGACAGAGCCCAGGGACAGTCAAAGTCAGTTACCACCAGTACCAGTCAGCAAACAATGGGGGTGCACAAGGCACACATGATGAATTTGCAACAGTAGCCCTTTAAAAATGGCTCAAGGCTGCCATTGCAGACCATATGTGTGTCATTTTAAACTGCCATTTCAACCTTGCAAGTTAACCTACTTGCCAGGTCCACCCTTCCTCTTTATTACATGTAAGTCACCTCTAAGGTGGGCCCTAGGTAGGCCCCTGGGCAGGGTGCAGTGTATTTAAAAGATAGAACATGCACTTTTGAGTTTTACATGTTCTGGTAGTGAAAAACTGGTAAATGTGTTCTTCACTACTGCAAGGCCTATTTCTCCCATAGGTTAACATAGGGATTGCCTTAAAACATATTTTAAGTATAATTTCCCATTAGGAACAGATGCAATTATTTAGTTTTGTGTGTTTGTACTCACATCTTTTAGAAGAGTTGGTTTTTAAATTGCAGGTCTGAAAATACCACTTTTAGAAAGCTGAACATTTCTTACTTTAACCATTCTGTGTTTCTGCCTGGTTCCGATTGCACGTCTGGGTTAGGGTGACAGCTGGACTTCGTGCATTCCCTGTAGACAGTCACACAAAGGAAGTTGGGGTGTGACATTTGCATACTGATGGCCCATCACCAGGCTGATGGGCTTTCCTGAGGCAGACTGGGAGCGAGGAGCTGACACCTGCACCTGAATAGGGTTGTGCATGTCTCCACACAAAGAGCTGCATACTCCCCTGTAGTGTGTCTGGAGCTGGGGCAGGAAAGACAGGGACCTTGTGATATTCAAAGTTCTCTTTGAAGTCTCTCCCACTTCAAAGGCACATTTGGGTATAAGTTCTGGACCCCTGACACCACCAAAGGAGAACTCTACTGGAGCCAAGGACATTCTGTCTGGAAGAAGAGCTGCTGTGCTGCAGGATGGATTGCCACTGTTCTACCTGCATTGCTGTGTTGTCCGGCTTCCTTCTGCGTCTTGCCTGGATGTGAGAGCGACTGAACCAGCTCTCTACATCCTTGAACCCAAAATTCTCCCAGGGCCTGCTGGCTTGACTCCTGTTCTCTGAAGTCTCAAGATCACAAAAGACATCTGGCAACTCTGCTGGTGCTGCTGGACTCCGCCATCTGCGAGTCCTACCTTTGTTTGAGGTGCCCTCTCCAGTCCTGGGCCTCAATTGCGGGTTTCCTGCACTATAGCCCCTTTAAATCTACCTTTTGGGTTATTCACAACCACGAACGGGCCGATTTGCTTGCTTGAAGGATCATCGCGATTGGACGCTCAAGACCACAAGGCCCCAGCCCATCTTTCTGTGATGCCTGGTGGATTTTCGTGCTCCTTGGACAATCGCCGAAGACACTCACCATGCTCCCAGTGAACCCTTTTCCCCATGAACTGGACTCTTGGCTCAACTTGAGAAGGTAAAAAGTCAGTGGGACCTGGTTGGAACTTTATCTGGCCCACGATCCATTGTGGTTAGCTTGACTTTGCAGATTTGGCCTGAACTAGCCTGACCCCAAATAAGCCTTTAGGGCTATTGATTTCTAAGCACTGTTTTTACATTTAATCTTTAAAAATTCATATCTCGTCTTCTACTGATTGGATGTTTGTCATTTTGGTCTTGGTTTAATCAGATACAGATTCTCTATTTTTCTAAAATGGTATGTAGTCTTTTTGTGGTGTTTTCACTGTGTTACTGTAATTAATGTGTTGCAAATACTTTACACATTGCCTCTTATGTCAAGCCTGACTGCTCTGTGCCAAGCTACCAGAGGGTAAGCACAGGTTCATTTAGGGATGTGTATCTGACTTACCCTGATGAGAGTGGTGGTCCCTACGTGAACAGGGTGCATACCTCTGCCAACAAGAGACCTAATTTCTAACAACTACCAACTGCTTCCCCCCATTAATCAAGAGGCAGTACTGCTGAATGGTTAACAAGCAATCCCTTGCTACAAAAAGGTCAAAAAGAATTTCTAAAGGCAGTCCTGTCTCCATACTTCTATGCTTCTGTGTCTAGAGTAACACTCTCCTCTTCAGGTATGCAGGTAACACACTTCCACTGTCTGAAGGCTGTTTTACAACCTCCATCTTGTGCCATGTCTGGCCAGTGGCAGTCCAAAATGGAACCCAGTAGTAACATCATACACACACCACACACTCTCAAACAATATGGAGTCCTGCATAAAATACACTATACAGGCACTCGCACAAAACATTCATACAGGGATGTCAGCATAGCCTGGTCATATGAGTGGAACTGTACTTAAACAAGCATATAAGCATTTCATTCACATCCCTAAATGGGTAAAAAGGCCGCTTCAGTTACTGAACACTAAAACACCATTATTACTTCTAATCCTGAAAACATTGCTCATATTTTACATATTCATTTATAAAAAATTGAACCATTTATATTATCTTCTCAGTGTGTACCCCAGCCATGTTTCATCGGTTTTGATGAATACAGCAGATCACTCCACACCCTTTTTTCCTAAAGTCTCTTCTACCCTCATCCCTTAGGACATGGAGTGCAAAATAATGATATACTAGGATGCAGCCCGAGTAATGACAAGTGGCTGAGAATAATTTAAGTATTTCATCCGTCACATTTTGTAAACTTCAGTGCCCTCTGAAATTGGCATTGGCAAGTTTAGTGGTTTTGGGATAAAACTATTGCTAGGTCCTGATTGGTTGAGAAGGCCATGCCGTGACAGGTCCCTACAGCTGTCAGGTCACGATGACTCAGGTATACTGCTTCTGACCTTGGGAACAACAATTGTAAGGTTTGGTAGAGGGTGGGGTGGCTGTAATACTGGCTGCTCTCTGATAGGTTAAGAGGGCCCTAGAACAGTAGACGGTGAAGGTGTCAGGTAGTCCAGTGGCAACTGGACTTCCTCTAGTCCAACCAAGACTTTGAGAAACACCAACCCCTGATTCCCCAGCAGTGTCATGCATCGAGGAGTAGCACTAGGAAGCCCCATGTTGACAGCAAACCATCCTCAGCATCCTAAAGTATCTTCAGCATCCTGTATTTTTTTTAGGTTATACTTACAAATTGATACCTACGGAATCCTCTGGTTGATTTTGTTCATTTTGGTGTCTATAATCCATAAAAATAAGATCTATTGTTATAAAGTGGTGTTAGATTTCTTCTGTATTGCCTGACTTTCTTATTCAGTTTTTATGGCACTTATAAATGCTTTGCACTTGCTCCTTTGTTTTAGACTGATTGCTCAAAGCAACAGCTACCCAAGGTTGAGCTAAGGTTTAGCAGATGAACCTAACTGGACTCAAGATGGTATAGTGAGTGTATTACATGGTGAGGTCACACAACCAGACCATCTAACACACAACTTTCCTCACAGTCCGTAAACTCTGTGTGGAGATATATTAGGTCCAGAAACATGATTCCGCGTGATATCGCCACACAATTTAAAAACATTTAAATGTTTTTGTCCCCTGAAAGGGGAATGAGCATGTCAATAATTTGAAAGAGAATCAGGGAGAGAGAGGCTTAGGAACTACTGGTGGGAGTTCTCTATGTTTCCAACGTCCTCTTGGGAGGTGAGGTGGAGGTTGGGGAGACAGTTTTTTCTTTCTGTTTCACAACACTTGTGATGTTAGCAGATACATTTCTGGGTCTGGTAAAATTGGGTTGATGTTCTCACACCCAGTATGTTTTGGTGCTGGAACACTGACCACACAGAGCTAGCTAGGGACACGCTATAAATAATATTAGAACATGTTGGACCTAGCCTTTTCTGCAGGGTCACCCCGGATTGTTTCCTTCATGGCACTTCTTTTGCTGAACACATTTGTGTTGGCTTTTAGGACACTGTGCACTTTTCCCTGGTAACTGGTGGTACAGTGCTTGTGCTTTCTTCTTTAAACATGTACAATTTGCTTGCACCTAAGTGGTACATTCAATTTACTTACAAGTCCGTAGTAAATGGTACTACTTGTACCCAGTGCCTTTAAATTAAATCCTACCTATTGGGCTCCAGCACCCTTTTTGCCACCCACTAAAGTGCAACTGTGAAACATGCCTCACGCCTGCCACAGAAACCTGCAGTGCAGTTGTAAATTGCCATGTTGATCTGGCAAAATAAACCTTTTTGCCAGGATAAATGTTCTTTTTTTCTACTTGCAAGTCACCTTTAAGGTGGGCACTACATGAGCATTGAGCAGCGTGCATGGTATTTAAACATGTAGGATATCTTTTTAAGTTTTACATGTCCTGACACTGTGCGCCAGGTGTAAACATAGGACCTCCATATCCACTCATCAGTACACTCCTGGACTTTATACCTGCGTCCAATTTAATGTAACTTTTAAGTAAAAGGCAACTTTAGAAAGTTTTCCAGTGGCCATTTGCAGATTCTAGCTACAAGACAGCCTACTGCCCTCCTTGGGAGAGCTGTGAATGACTCCCAGGAAAGGACACACTACAGGGCTTCTGTTAGAAGATTTGTTACCTCTCACTGGCAGGAAGTAATGCTGGGTGTGAGCCCTAAATGCCAGCTTTAAAGGGGAATACATCTTTGATGGGAAAATGGTGGACACACACAAGCAGGGCTGCACTTTTGTCTTGGCAGACAGGTTGGATTCGGGGACATAGAGGGGAAAACAGTTGCCAAACCGGAAAACTTTCTAAAGTTGCCTTTTACTAAATTAGTACATAAAATTTGACTCCGGAATCAAGTCAGGTTTAATGTAACAATTATTTTGACACCAACTTTAGTTGTCCCATTCAGGAGTTAGCTCAGTGAGTGCTCAAGGTGCAACCCTGTATTCGTCAAAGGGGTTATGAGCCTTTCCGTAGTGAAAACAACAATTTGGGATTTTCACTGTTACGGAAAATGAAAGTATATGTCTTTTTTAGGTTGAGCATTCGAGACCTGTTGTAAATACTTTATTATATACTTATATGTGTATGTACTTTGTGGTCTCTGTAGATCAGCCCTAGCACTTGTCTGCTTCCACTTTGGGACTTCTTTTCTGTTCAACTGCCTCGATTTAACTATCTTGATAGAAAAAGACCAGTAGGGGTCAGTAAAATACCAGAATCACTTTAGCATTCTCTAGATTCCAGTCCATAGAAACTGTTTTCCACGAGCACCCGTAGACAATAATATATTTTTCAGATCCTGTATTTTCAATGATATGACCATGAAGGCCCTGATTTTATAATAAAAATAGAGCTTTGGACTATACCATTTCCAGCTGAAAGGCAATATTTCTTTCCATGTGTTCCCAGACCTGGCATGTCACGCAGTTCGGTGCTAACTTTCCCTCCATGTTAAAGAACAGTATATGTTTCTGCACCCGGGCTAATGTGCTGCATAGCTAAATACATATAAGGTCCCAAAGGCGAGACCGATTGCATTGCAGAAGCTTGTTAATATACAGCAACCTGCCTGAGGGCTCAATTGGCCAACTGGGGGGTGACATATTTATTAAAAGGGGAGGTATGAACTTTGTCATTAATTAATTTAAACATCAAAGTCGATTTAGCAGTTTAAATCTGATCTGCCAGTCTGCAGTGGCAGGCTGGAAGACAAATTTTACTTTGCCACACTCATGGTGTCACAATAAGTGTTGCACCCATGAGGGACATCTGAACTTACATTACATGGGTACCCATGGTACCATATACTTATAAGTAAGTTGACTAATGCCAATTGAGTAGAAGCCAATCGAGCATACACTGTTCAAGGGTCAGAGCACTGGTACTGGGGACTGGTTGGAAGGCCTCAGTGCAATCTCAGAGTCTAACAATCAGCAGTATCAGTCCAGAACTTTGAAGGTGATCATGCAAAAGACTAATTTCCCCACATAGCCCTTAAGAGCAAATCACCCTCAACTCCCTTGGCAGGAAAAGGCAGAAGATGCACTTATTTTGCATTCTAGAGCTTCAGTGGTGAAGTGCATGGGGATATTGCATCGCTATTCCAATCCTGATCCTAAATTACTAATAATGTTGGCATCAGTAATGTCAGGAGATTGATAATAATGCTCTATTCTGTTTTTTTATTAAGGGTTTGCTGAGGCATTACAAGGGGATTTGAGTCTACTGCACTAAAATCCTGATGTAATTTCACATTTCTTGCCCAATTTCCACCACACAATTTGAACAGTATTCAAACCTTAACTGACATTATCGCTTTGGCCAGAATAATAATGGGTTCATCTTAGCAAGGGGGGTCTCTCAACTTGTTGATTTCTTTTGTGGTGACCTTACCCAAGTTTTCAAAGAAGCATCTGGAGAACCTGGAAATATTTTAAGTCAGTGTGGTGTTCATATTCACGTTACAGACTGGTGTCATCTCTCAGGAGCCCCATAATAAACTGAGTTATTTTTAAATTTTAAAGCCCTGTGAAATAGGACAAAATCCAAAGAGCACTAAAGAAAACAACCATAAAGTTAGATCAGGTCCTTACAAGGTAAGTAGATTTGTTTATGTTTCTTATTCCATACAGGGGAAGTAAAGCCCCTGTAGGGCAGTACATTATTGTTTAAGTCTTGTGGGAAGAGCTTTTCTGGCCAAATATATGTTGCCCTCTCTGCCATATCTGGGGACATGATTAATTCAATGTTTTCCTTTCACTCTTCTAACTCCAAAGCAATAGAGATACATAAAGCAAGTGATAACAAAGAGAAATATAAAGACACAAGCAGAGAGGACAGAACAAAGAGGTTCAGTAAGAAACCACACAGTAAAAAGAGGAACTTAGAAAAAAACTAAAGAAAGAATTGATGAAGAGCAATTCATGAACATCGATACATTGCATTATTGCTGGAATGAATGGATGCTTTAATTCATGCTCTATATGATTGGGGACTTATGTGCATCAGTAAATAGCGTATTCAGCCAAATATCAACTCCTGCTCTATCTATGAGTATGACAGATTGGCAGAGGAAGAACAAGAAATAGACATAGAAGGGCAGAAAAGTACTCATTCTTGCATATTCAAAATGATGAAGTTCTAAATCTACACATTCCTCCCTATTTAAAAGTGACAACTGGACTTCGCGCATTCCCTGTAGACAGTCACACAAAGGAAGCTGGGGTGTGACATTTGCATACTGATGGCCCATCACCAGGCTGATGGGCTTTCCTGAGGCAGACTGGGAGCGAGGAGCTGACACCTGCACCTGAATAGGGTTGTGCATGTCTCCACACAAAGAGCTGCATACTCCCCTGTAGTGTGTCTGGAGCTGGGGCAGGAAAGACAGGGACCTTGTGATATTCAAAGTTCTCTTTGAAGTCTCTCCCACTTCAAAGGCACATTTGGGTATACGTTCTGGACCCCTGACACCACCAAAGGAGAACTCTACTGGAACCAAGGACATTCTGTCTGGAAGAAGAGCTGCTGTGCTGCAGGAGGGATTGCCACTGTGCTACCTGCATTGCTGTGTTATCCGGCTTCCTTCTGCGTCTTGCCTGGATGTGAGAGCGACTGAACCAGCTCTCTAAATCCTTGAACCCCAAATTCTCCCAGGGCCTGCTGGCTTGACTCCTGTTCTCTGAAGTCTCAAGGTCACAAAAGACATCTGGCAACTCTGCTGGTGCTGCTGGACTCCGCCATCTGCGAGTCCTACCTTTGTTTGAGGTGCCCTCTCCAGTCCTGGGCCTCAAATGCGGGTTTCCTGCACTATAGCCCCTTTAAATCTAACTTTTGGGTTATTCACAACCACGAACGGGCTGATTTGCTTGCTTGAAGGATCATCGCGATTGGACGCTCAAGACCACAAGGCCCCAGCCCATCGTTCTGTGATGCCTGGTGGATTTTCGTGCTCCTTGGACAATCACCGAAGACACTCACCATGCTCCCAGTGAACCCTTTTCCCCATGAACTGGACTCTTGGCTCAACTTGAGAAGGTAAAAAGTCAGTGGGACCTGGTTGGAACTTTATCTGACCCACGATCCATTGTGGTTAGCTTGACTTTTCAGATTTGGCCTGAACTAGCCTGACCCCAAATAAGCCTTTAGGGCTATTGATTTCTAAGCACTGTTTTTGGATTTAATCTTTAAAAATTCATATCTCGTCTTCTACTGATTGGATGTTTGTCATTTTGGTCTCGGTTTAATCAGACACAGATTCTCTATTTTTCTAAAATGGTATGTAGTCTTTTTGTGGTGTTTTCACTGTGTTACTGTAATTAATGTGTTGCAAATACTTTACACATTGCCTCTTATGTTAAGCCTGACTGCTCTGTGCCAAGCTACCAGAGGGTAAGCACAGGTTCATTTAGGGTGTGTGTCTGACTTACCCTGATGAGAGTGGTGGTCCCTACGTGAACAGGGTGCATACCTCTGCCAACAAGAGACCTAATTTCTAACAACTAGCAACTGCTTCCCCCCATTAATCAAGAGGCAGTACTGCTGAATGGTTAACAAGCAATCCCTTGCTACAAAAAGGTCAAAAAGAATTTCTAAAGGCAGTCCTGTCTCCATACTTGTATGATTCTGTGTCTAGAGTAACACTCTCCTCTTCAGGTATGCAGGTAACACACTTCCACTGTCTGAAGGCTGTTTTACAACCTCCATCTTGTGCCATGTCTGGCCAGTGGCAGTCCAAAATGGAACCCAGTAGTAACATCATACACACACCACACACTCTCAAACAATATGGAGTCCTGCATAAAATACACAATACAGGCACACGCACAAAACATTCATACAGGGATGTCAGCATAGCCTGGTCATATGAGAGGAACTTTACTTAAACAAGCATATAAGCATTTCATTCACATCCCTAAATGGGTAAAAAGGCCGCTTCAGTTACTGAACACGAAAACACCATTATTACTTCTAATCCTGAAAACATTGCTCATATTTTACATATTCATTTATAAAAAATTGAAGCATTTATATTATCTTCTCAGTGTGTACCCCAGCCATGTTTCATCGGTTTTGATGAGAACAGCAGATCACTCCGCACCCTTTTTTCCTAAAGTCTCTTCTACCCTCATCCCTTAGGACATGGAGTGCAAAATAATGATATACTAGGATGCAGCCTGAGTAATTACAAGTGGCTGAGAATAATTTAAGTATTTCATCCGTCGCATTTTGTAAACTTCAGTGCTCTCTGAAATTGGCATTGGCAAGTTTAGTGGTTTTGGGATAAAACTATTGCTAGGTCCTGATTGGTTGAGAAGGCCATGACGTGACAGGTCCCTACAGCTGTCAGGTCACGATGACTCAGGTATACTGCTTCTGACCTTGGGAACAACAATTTTAAGGTTTGGTAGAGGGTGGGGTGGCTGTAATACTGGCTGCTCTCTGATAGGTTAAGAGGGCCCTAGAACAGTAGACGGTGAAGGTGTCAGGTAGTCCAGTGGCAACTGGACTTCCTCTATACCAACTAAGACTTTGAGAAACACCAACCCCTGATTCCCCAGCAGTGTCATGCATCGAGGAGTAGCACTAGGAAGCCCCATGTCGACAGCAAACCATCCTCAGCATCCTAAAGTATCTTCATCATCCTGTATTTTATTTAGGTTTTACTTACAAATTGATACCTACGGAATCCTCTGGTTGATTTTGTTCATTTTGGTGTCTAAAATCCATAAAAATAAGATCTATTGTTATAAAGTGGTGTTAGATTTCTTCTGTGTTGCCTGACTTTCTTATTCAGTTTTTATGGCACTTATAAATGCTTTGCACTTGCTCCTTTGTTTTAGACTGATTGCTCAAAGCAACAGCTACCCAGGGTTGAGCTAAGGGTTAGCAGATGAACCTAACAGGACTCAAGATGGTATAGTGAGTGTATTACATGGTGAGGTCACACAACCAGGCCATTTAACACACAACTTTCCTCACAGTCCGTAAACTCTGTGTGGAGATATATTAGGTCCAGAAACATGATTCCGCGTGATATCACCACACAATTTTAAAACATTTAAATGTTTTTGTCCCCTGAAAGGGGAATGAGCATGTCAATAGTTTGAGAGAGAATAAGGGAGAGGATTAGGAACTACTGGTGGGAGTTCTGTATGTTTCCAACGTCCTCTTGGGAGGTGAGGTGGAGGTTGGGGAGACAGTTTTTTCTTTCTGTTTCACAACACTTGTGATGTTAGCAGATACAATTCTGGGTCTGGTAAAATTGGGTTGATGTTCTCACACCCAGTATGTTTTGGTGCTGGAACACTGACCACACAGAACTAGCTAGGGGTACGCTATAAATAATATTAGAACATGTTGGATCTGGCCTTTTCTGCAGGGTCACCCCAGATTGTTTCCTTCATGTCACTTCTTTTGCTGAACACATTTGTGTTGGCTTTTAGGACACTGTGCACTTTTCCCTGGTAACTGGTGGTACAGTGCTTGTGCTTTCTTCCTTAAACATGTACAATTTGCTTGCACCTAAGTGGTACATTCAATTTACTTACAAGTCCGTAGTAAATGGTACTACTTGTACCCAGTGCCTTTAAATTAAATCCTACCTATTGGGCTCCAGCACCCATTTTGCCACCCACTAAAGTGCAACTGTGAAACATGCCTCACACCTGCCACAGCAGCCTGCAGTGCAGTTGTAAATTGCCATGTCGATCTGGCAAAATAAACCTTTTTGCCAGGATAAATGTTCTTTTTTTGTTCTTGCAAGTCACCTTTAAGGTGGGCGCTACATGAGCATTGAGCAGCGTGCATGGTATTTAAACATGTAGGACATATCTTTTTAAGTTTTACATGTCCTGACACAGTGCGCCAGGTGTAAAAATAGGACCTCCATATCCACTCATCAGTACACTCCTGGACTTTATTCCTGAGTCCAATTTAATGTAACTTTTAAGTAAAAGGCAACTTTAGAAAGTTTTCCAGTGGCCATTTGCAGATTCTAGCTACAAGACAGCCTACTGCCCTCCTTGGGAGAGCTGTGAATGACTCACAGGAAAGGACACACTACAGGGCTTCTGTTAGAAGATTTGTTGCCTCTCACTGGCAGGAAGCAACGCTGGGTGTGAGCCCTAAAGGCCAGCTTTAAAGGGGAATACATCTTTGATGGGAAAATGGTGGACACACACAAGCAGGGCTGCACTTTTGTCTTGGCAGACAGGTTGGTTTCGGGGACATAGAGGGGAAAACAGTTGCCAAACCGGAAAACTTTCTAAAGTTGCCTTTTACTAAATAGCTACATTAAATTTGACTCAGGAATCAAGTCAGGTTTAATGTAACAATTATTTTGACACCAACTTTAGTAGTCCCATTCAGGAGTTAGCACAGATGAGTTCTCAAGGGGCAACCCTGTACTCGTCAACGGGGTTATGAGCCTTTCCGTAGTGAAAACAACAATTTGGGATTTTCATTGTTACGGAAAATGAAAGTATATGTCTTTTTTAGGTTGAGCATTCGAGACCTCTTGTAAATACTTTATTATATACTTATATGTGTATGTACTTTGTGGTCTCTGTAGATCAGCCCTAGCACTTGTCTGCTTCCACTTTGGGACTTCAGTTCAGTTCATAAGGCTTTATTCGGAGCTTAAAACAAGTCCATAAAAGCAAACAAAAAAAATACACATCAAATACATCAAACAAAACATAGTTAAAATGTAGACAGGTTACATGATTTAAGAATATAAATAATTAAAAAAGCATACCAGGCCTTGCTTTGATAGCTAATAAGAGGTAGGTTGCGGTAAAAAAGCATACATCAGGATAGGGTTTAAAAAGCAGCTTCATAGCATCTTTCCTGTTCCTTACTCCATATTTTAAAAGGATGGGTTTAAGATAGGTTCGACGGTAATTATCATAAAGATTACAATCCAAGAGAAAGTGCATAGTGCTTTGATCTGATACGTTATCGCATGGGCATGGGCCTACCGGGTATTTTTTTATATATGGGTAGGCCACCAGATGATGAACTATCCCAAACCTTAATCTGGTGATAACGTACCTATGGGAGGGCCGGGTGACTAAACTCAGATATAACTGGAAACCCTCGCCATCGCAAAAACTACTATAAAAAACACATGTACTTAAATTTCTGCTAGTTTTTTCCCTTTGATTTTGTACAAAATTCATAAAAACAGATTTCATCACCTTTTTAGACAGACTGGAGGAGGCGTTACAGTCATTTTTAAGACTAATACCATAAATCTCGAGGTAACAATTAATGACATATTTAATCCAAGGAATTTTCATATGGCCATCGATGGAGAGACAATCACCAATAATTGCTCTGCTTAGGGAGGTTTCTTCTTTTAACCATACAGAACGCCACAACATTAGGGGCCTTAGTGCCAATAAATCTGAGAGGTGGGAGATACCTAGTTCTCTATGAACCAGATCATTTGTGGCAGATTTAGGTAGACACAACAACCTTTTTAAAAAGTGGTTTTCCTCTACTTGCAGGTTCCCTGTCTTTGTATGCCCCCACACTCCGGCCCCATAGAGGGCCACGGACAGACATCTCATTTTAAAGATTGTCAACATATCTTTGATCCGTTTGTCTCCAATGTTTGTAGCGAATTTGAACACTCCGTGCGAGTTTTTTGCCATTCTAGCCTGGACGTTATTAATCTCACTAGTCCAGCTGCCTGATTTAGAAAAGGTGATGCCAAGATAATTGAAAGATTCCACTGTAGACACCTTGTGACCTTCTAAAAAATAGGCATGAGGCTTCTTACACACCGCCCCGCATTCCATAATGAAAGTTTTAGTCTTGTTGATCAACAGTTTTCTATCATTGATGAACAGCAAAAACCTGTCCATCAAACGCTGCAGACCAATAGGGGTCCTAGACAAAATTACAGCGTCGTCCGCATAGAGAAGTACGGGGACGCTGAAATCTTTTATTTTTGGTGCGTCAGCCGCTATTTCCTTTAAAGCAGCGTCCACTTGGTTAATAAAAAGAATAAAAAGCAAAGGGGCAAGCACACACCCTTGCCTAATTCCCCGTCTAACCCCAAACTTAGGTGTACACTCCCCGGCCTGGCCATAGCGGACACTAGAATTCAATTTAGCGTAAAGTCTAGCTAGAAAGTAAACAATCGCCTCTGGGGCCCCCAATTCCAATAGCGTAGACCATAGAATACTATGATCCACCATGTCAAAGGCACTACTCAAGTCTGCGAAGCAGAGATAGAGCGATCCTTTTTTTGCCTTAGTATATTTGCCTATGATTAAATCTAAGTTGAGGCATTGTTCCAATGTTCCTCTGCCCGGCCTGAAGCCGTATTGGGAGTCCACAAGAATATTATTGGACTTGGCCCATTCTTCTAACCTGACCATGAGTACCCGGCTCATGACTTTCACCGAGGAGTCCAGGAGGGATATTGGGCGATAGTTCTTTGCATCCCCCCTGTCACCTTTTTTAAAAATCGGTACGATAATGGATTCTTCCCAGGTGTGTGGGACCCCAAAACGTACGGCAGTATTAAAAACTTTTGTGAGCAATGGGCCCCATAGTTCAGGTACTGTTTTATAGACGTCAATAGGGACCCCGTCAGGTCCCTGGGCCTTCCCACCCTTGCTGGATTTGATACTATCCCACACTTCAGCAATAGTAATATCCAGGGGTATAACAGGCCATCTGTCGTCATGGAATTCTCCAGTTTTGGTCGAATCAAAGATCTGGGAGAAGTGGGTAACCCAGCTCTCCGAACTAACATTAGCTGTTAATTCTGGGATCTTTTCGTCCTTCAGAAAAGGGCTATTTACTGTTGCCCAAAATAAAGAAGAGTCCGCTGTAGTAGCTGCTAGATCTAATTTTTCCCAGGCCTCTTGTCTAAGTTCATTTTTCCTGGACTTGGTAGCCATCTGGTAAATCCCTCGTAATTCCCTGATGGTTCCAGCGTCTCTCTTCTTATCTGACAGTGCTGTTTTAAGTTTTTTAAGTGCGGTAGTGCATGCATGATCAAACCATCCCTTGGGCTGGTGTTTCGTACCCTTGTGCGGTACAATAAAGTTGCTACTTATAATTAGGTTAAGATTAATAAAAGTATGCAAAATTTCAACATTATCCTCCTCCCGTTCTAATATAGTAACTATTTCTTTGAGACAATTTGACACAATGACATTAGACTGGATGTCTGCTTTATTACCTTTCCATCTAATACGAATACCATTAGGGCGGTGGGGCTCTATATTAGTAATAATACATGGGGCAGACACAGGTCGTTCCTTCCATAGAATTAACTCTGCTGTGATACAATTATGATCGCTAATCAGGTTGTCTACCACCACAGGTGTAGAACACCTTGGAATGATCCCAGATGATAAACAAATAAAGTCAATCACTGTATTGGCGTTCCTTCCTGTATAAGTTGGGACAACTTCACCTAGATTGTTAGTCTGATTAGTCAATATTTCCATATCATATGTCATTAAAATTTTATTCAAGGAATTACCATATGCGTTGTGAGGAAAGTGAGGAACCCCGTCTCCCCAACAGTCAATAAAACCACACACCTTTTGGGTGGCGAAGGGGCACACCGTTGTATTAAAGTCTCCCACCCAAATGATATCAAAGACAATATCAAACTTGGTTACTATACTTTCCATAGCAGATTCTAAAGCAAGTACAACCTGGTACCTTGAGTTGTCAAAGACATTGTTATAAAAATTAATTAAAAGCATATTCCTGTCCTGCTCCTGTTGTAGCCATAAGATCTGAGAATGTGTTCCAACCAACACGTGTTTTTTGACTTTGACAGGGATATCAACAGCAATCATAACCAAAAGGCCACCCTTGGCTCTACCCGATGATGAGGCCTCAGCTGGTAGGTTATAAGAGACAAAGCCATTGTAATTGATTGGATCAACACACCAGGTTTCCTGGAAACATAAAATGTTAAAACTGTTAATAAGTTCAACCCATCCTGGGCAAATAGTCTTAGAGGAATGTCCAGCAATGTTCCAGCTAGCGATCGAACAGGTACTCTGATTCCGTGATCTAAGGCGAGAGGAAGGGCTATTGGAGTCGGGGTGGATGGGGCTACAGGGCTGGTCACTAGGCAAAAGAGCACAGCTCTCGTCTTCACATTTGTCAAGATTTCCAGTGGCAGTGACAGTCCCATTAACATTCACTAAGTCTAGAGCCCTCGCTACTTCAGTCCATCCCTCGTCTCCTGTGATATTAGCCACAATAGTTGGCTCAGACGGATCTATCCCCAGTCAATCATTCCCATCTAAACCACTCAATGCTTCAAATCTATTTGTCGTGGTAAAGATAGGACCAGGGGGAACATACTTATCTTTTTCCCTCACCCCTGGGTGTGCAGTATTTTGACGGGTATTATGGTGTCTGTAAAAATATCCTAAAGGCCGAAGGGATATCCCTTTTTCCAATGAGGGAGAGGATTGCGCTCTTAACAGAGCTGTGGAAGCAAGGTGCGGGTTACGGAAATTAACAATAATACAATCACCCCCACAGGTCTTATGCGAGCTCCCAATCCAATCAACTCTTCTAGTGCTTATGATGTCCTTAGCCAAGGCTACTGGGAAGCCACATTCCCGGTGCAGCCAATCCACGGTTTTGTTTTTTAAAGAGACATGAGTTTCACTAAAGTTACGCTCATTTTCTTTAACTTGTGGCACATTTGTAAGGACCGCCACGAACGGGGCGCAGGCTGGGGGCAAGTCGGGCCTTGAGGTACCCAAATTTTTTACACCAGAGCCAGGGATATAAGACGAAACTTGTTGATCCGGGATCAGCAAAGAGCCAGAGAGATTTCTACTTACATTAACTGGCATACTTAGTGGGGCCTTGGGGGGATTGGTCGCTGGGTCAACTGACTCAGAGGTCTGTCGAGAAGCACGGCTTACTAGGGTTTCAGTGATTGCTTCAGCTCCAGTGCTTTCTTTGAGATGAGATTCTAACAAACCTCCCAACCTAGCCACCTCATTAATTGCCATATCTAATTTATTCATTAAGGGTTTGATTAGTAAATCAAACTTGGCATCAATCATGCTAATTAGAAGATCCAGCTGACCACTTTCAATAATAACCGGGTTACTATCCATCACAGTGGGAGGGGTTTGGGTAGAATTCATGGCCAAGGAATCAATTCTTTTAATTAATGTTCTACCCCCCCCCCTCCTAGAATGCACGGTCTTGTTGGATGTCTTATTATGTGACCGACTAGAACGTAGTATTCTATGTGATGAGGTAGCCGCTGTGGCAGCAGTCGAAGAGTCCCCAGTACATGATAGGTCCTCAAGGGATGGGTCAACTATATTGGTGTCATCTGCGGGGGCAGGCACACTAAGGTCTGCCAAGTTATAGTTTCCATCATGGTTACTGGGCTCATGGTTGGCTGTAACATTGTCTGTTGCAGATAAGTGAGAAGGAGGGTTGGTATCTACAAGATTAGGGTCGATTACCTCCACCCGCCCCAGTGATTTCCTCCGCTCCTTATTTATTTTATCAACCATCTTCACCAAATAATTGTCCATGGTTGATTTGGTGGAGGAAGGTTTAACTTTGGACATGGGGTTCTCTAACACCACACTGATACAGTTCAATACAAATAAACTGTTATGTCCCCTGACACTTCAATCACGTTCCCCTCAGTTTACAGTAGCCTATTGCCCGGTGGTGCCCCACAATAACAAGGGGGGAGTGGAGCACCTCCCGTCCTCCACAACCGACAAGATGCCACTCGCCTACTGTTAGTTTTGACAATAGTACCTTCGCACAGTGTCCCGGTATCCCTGTGTCCGTTGCGCAGAACCTCAGGGGGGTGGCCCAGCCCAGCCTCCTCCGGCCCCGGACGGCCACAGACGGTCCCGCCCTTGTCCCGGGCTTCTCCCGGCGCGGCCCGCGCGCGGTCCCGCGACGCGGGAACAGCGGTGTGAATTTAAGCGCCTCCTGGCGCGCTGATCGGGGTCACGTGGTCCAAGAGCGCTAGGACTCCTGGGTGTTGAAGTCCGGTCCGGTCTCCCCACTGCGGCCGCGTGAGATGACAGTGCGGCGGCGGGAGCCGAGACCGCTTCAGAGCGGTAACAAACAGTAAGGTCCACGGGTCACCAGGGCTGAGGGCTGAAGGCTGAAAAGACCCACGTCTCGGTCGAATTTGCAGAGAGAACCCGCTCAGCCGCAACAGCGGTGTGAATTTAAGCGCCTCCTGGCGCGCTGATCGGGGTCACGTGGTCACGTGGTCCAAGAGCGCTAGGACTCCTGGGTGTTGAAGTCCGGTCCGGTCTCCCCACTGCGGCCGCGTGAGATGACAGTGCGGCGGCGGGAGCCGAGACCGCTTCAGAGCGGTAACAAACAGTAAGGTCCACGGGTCACCAGGGCTGAGGGCTGAAGGCTGAAAAGACCCACGTCTCGGTCGAATTTGCAGAGAGTCGAGTCATTAACCTTCGAGTTAGACGGTTGGGGCGCGGATTGATGCAAGGCAAGATGGCCCCATCGTAAAGCGGCTCTGCCGGCCACCAAACTTATCCTTCAGCAATCCTGACTTCTTTTCTGTTCAACTGCCTCGATTTAACTATCTTGATAGAAAACGACCAGTAGGGGTCAGTAAAATACCAGAATCACTTTAGCATTCTCTAGATTCCAGTCCATAGAAACTGTCTTCCACGAGCACCCGTAGACAATAATATTTCTTTCAGATCTTGTATTTTCAATGATATGACCATGAAGGCCCTGATTTTATAATAAAAATAGAGCTTTGGACTATACCATTTCCAGCTGAAAGGCAATATTTATTTCCATGTGTTCCCAGACCTGGCTTGTCATGCAGTTCGGTGCTAACTTTCCCTCCATGTTAAAGAACAGTGTATATTTCAGCACCCGGGCTAATGTGCTGCATAGCTAAATACATATAAGGTCCCAAAGGCGAGACCGATTGCATTGCAAAAGCTTGTTAATATACATCAACCTGCCTGAGGGCTCAATAGGCCAACTGGGGGGTGACATATTTATTAAAAGGCGAGGTATGAACTTTGTCATTAATTAATTTAAACATCAAAGTCGATTTAGCAGTTTAAATCTGATCTGCCAGTCTGCAGTGGCAGGCTGGAAGACAAATTTTACTTTGCCACACTCATGGTGTCACAATAAGTGTTGCACCCATGAGGGACATCTGAACTTACATTACATGGGTACCCATGGTACCATATACTTGGGACTTATAAGTAAGTTGACTAATGCCAATTGAGTAGAAGCCGATCAAGCATACACTGTTCAAGGGTCAGAGCACTGGTACTGGGGACTGGTTAGAAGGCCTCAGTGCAATCTCAGAGTCTAACAATCAGCAGTATCTGTCCAGCACTTTGAAGGTGATCATGCAAAAGACTAATTTCCCCACATAGCCCTTAATAGCAAATCGCCCTCAACTCCCTTGGCGGGAGAAGGCAGAAGATACACTTATTTTGCCTTCTAGAGCTTCAGTGGTGAAGTGCATGGGGATATTGCATCGCTATTCCAATCCTGATCCTAAATTACTAATAATGTTGGCATCAGTAATTTCAGGAGATTGATAACAATGCTCTATTCTGTTTTTCTCATTAAGGGTTTGCTGAGGCATTACAAGGTGAATTGAGTCTACTGCACGAAAATCCTGATGTAATTCCACATTTCTTGCCCAATTTACACCACACAATTTGAACAGTATTCAAACCTTAACTGACATTATCGCTTTGGCCAGAAAAATAATGGGTTAATCTTAGAAAGGGGGGTCTCTCAACTTGTTGATTTCTTTTGTGGTGACCTTACCCAAGTTTTCAAAGAAACATCTGGAGAACCTGGAAATATTTTGAGTCAGTGTGGTGTTCATATTCACTTTGCAGACTGGTGTCATCTTTCAGGAGCCCCATAATAGACTGAGTTATTTTTCAATTTGAAAGCCCTGTGTAATGGGACAGGATCCAAAGAGCACTAAAGAAAACAACCATAAAGTTAGATCATGTCCTTACAAGCTAAGTAGATTTGTTTATGTTTCTGATTCCCCACAGGGGAAGTAAAGCCCCCGTAGGGCAGAACATTATTGTTTAAGTCTTGTGGGAAGAGCTTTTCTGGCCAAATATATGTTGCCATATCTGGGGACATGATTAATTCAATCTTTTCCTTTCACTCTTCTAACTCCAAAGCAATAGAGATACATAAAGCAAGTGATAACAAAGAAAAATATAAAGGCACAAGCAGAGAGGACAGAACAAAGAGGTTCAGTAAGAAACCACACAGTAAAAAGAGGAACTTAGAAAAAAACTAAAGAAAGAATTGATGAAGAGCAATTCATGAACATCGATACATTGCATTATTGCTGGAATGAATGGATCCTTTAATTCATCCTCTATATGATTGGGGACTTATGTGCATCAGTATTTAGCATATTCAGCCAAATATCAACACCTGCTCTATCTATGAGAATGACAGATTGGCAGAGGAAGAACAAGAAATAGACAGAGAGGGGCAGAAAATTACTCATTCTTGCATATTCAAAGTGATGAAGTTCTAAATCTACACATTCCTCCCTATTTAAATTGTGCATTTCCCAATTTGTTGTTTGCCTTCATGTTTTGCTTTTCTCTCCAAATAAATTAACAGATGAAAGTTGGAAACCAGACATCAGTAACCGAATTTCTTTTGCTGGGATTCACGGATCGACTTGAGATCCAGATTCTGCTCTTTTCTCTTTTCTTCCTTCTCTACTTTTGCACTCTGCTGGGGAATCTTGGCATAATCCTGCTGATACATATCGACCACCATCTCCACACATCTATGTACTATTTACTTAGCAACCTGTCTTTTTTGGACCTCTGCTATTCTTCTTCTGTGGCCCCCAAAACAATGTCCAACTTACTGGTGGAGAGGAAAACTATCTCTTTCGTTGGCTGTGCTGCACAGCTCTTCTCCTTTGCTGCCTTCTGCACAACAGAGGTCTATATTCTTGCGGCCATGGCGTTTGACCGCTATATTGCTATCTGTCTCCCACTGCTCTATGCTACCATCATGAAGAAGAGTTTTTGCCATCAACTAGTTGTGGGGTCCTATACTATTAGCTTCTTGCAATCTCTTATAGTCACAGTCAGCATTTTCCGGCTGGAGTTTTGTCGTTCCAATCTGATCAGTCATTTCTTTTGTGATGTTCCACCTTTGCTGAAGTTGTCCTGTTCTGACTCCACCTTCATTGAGATCCTGATATACACACTTGGAGGATTTGCTGAAATGGCCTCACTATGTATCATCATTGTCTCCTATGTCTACATCATCTCTACCATCTTGAAGATTCCCTCTATAAAAGGGAGGAAGAAGACCTTCTCCACCTGTGCTTCTCACTTTACAGTTGTTACCTTGTTTTATGGTACAGTGATTTTTATGTATTTCCGGCCTTCTAGCTACTCAAAGGGACAGGAGAGAGTAGTCTCTGTAATATACACAATGTTGATTCCCATGTCAAACCCATTGATCTACAGCCTGAGAAACAAGGAAGTCAAGCACGCTTTTTTAAAAGCAATTCATTTCTCAATGGAATCCCAGTAGCAATTTCAATTGGACTTTTGTGAGTGGTTTTTACCGAATCTATTTGATATTCACCATGTTTTAGATTTTAAAATATTTATGACAAGCAGAAAAATCAACAACAATCCTTTAGGTTAAGTGAATAACATTTATTACCAATACACATCAGTTATAGGGTCCAAGTCTAGAATTTTCCGAGGCATAGCTCTGTAGTTGCTGAAAGACCCATATGAACCCGGCAAACTGGAAAGCCACATGCCACCCAGCAGCTGTGCCTTCATAATTCCGCTTTTAGAGTTGCAATAACAAATGCAAGTTTTATTTGCATTTTTCAGCTCAATACATGTTCTGTTGTAAAGAATAGTGCACACCGAATTAAACATTAAAACATAAAATAATTTAAAATGTAACAAACATCATTTTGTTACAAAGTTAGAGCACAACTCCCACAACTGTGGACATGTTTTGACAAGTAATGAGATTATTGCAATTAATTAACAGTTGCACCACATTCCTAGTGACTATAACATTCTGTATTTTAAACAAGGGGAAGATCCATCTTTTCCATAAGGCTAATTGCCCAGTACACAGGGTAAATATGAGTGCTGGCCTCATTATCCAATAAACAAATGCAACACTTCAGATCCCAAAAGGAACATTTTTTCAAGCCTTTAAATGTATTTATCAAATTATATTTATTAAAACGTTATTCAATGTATAAGCCTGGTGTTGGGACATAGACACATTTTGAAATAATGTTTCAATGTAAGAAACACTAAATTATCTCACAGAGGTTGTCCAAGCTTCAGTTCATTAAGTATAGCATTTAGAGTAAATCTTTATTCAGTTTAAAAAGAAACCATAAAGATACACATGTACATTTTACAAATTTAGTAAAGAATTTAATTTACAGGCCCTGGGTATATATAGTATCCTGTGCTAGGGACTTACAAGGAATTTTGCCAATCAGATGTAGGCCAAGATTACCATGCTGAAAGGAGAGATCTCAGATTAGTTTAGTGACTTTGAGTGTTTACCCTGACAAGAAGTGTTCTTGTTCCTTGAGATGGACAGTCACCCACACCAAATGTTATGCAATTTATTACAGTACACTATAAATTCATGATATGTTCAGCCTTTTCAACTAGGTCATACCCTCAAACAAGACCAAACTGACCAGGTGCCCCATTGTGAATTTGTCGGAAAGGGTACTCCACCATAAATGTGGTGGAGTATCCTGTCTGTCAAATTGGCGGTCCACCTGTCCTATTGTGAGTTGGGTAAACCATCATGCTTCTAATGGCAATGTTCCTGCTGACTCCACTATTGAAAAAATTGCAGAAACTGCCTGACAGCCTGTTTGGGGACAACAGGGAACACCTGGTGGGCTTCAGAAGAACAAAATATTAATGACTACATAACCCTGGAGACATCTGTTAAGGCGTTGGAGCGATTAGTATTTTGTTTTTTAAATCAAATCTGAGGTTTTTGTACTATGGTGGCCATTCACCAAACTTTCAGTGCATTCACAGGAACTGCTCCTTTGAAGGCTCAGAGATCACAGGAGGGCTGGAGTCACTTCAAAATATTGTAAGCAGGAGTCCGACCAGGGTGACAGAGGTAATGGCCACTGCCACCCTGATAAATGGTGGCCCACTCATTCTATTTAAAATCAGGTCCCGAGTAATAATCACAGGTGGCGTTCCCAAAGACGCATCTCCTACCCTCACAATTCTACTCACTTTAGAGCTTAAGAGCTTAAGAGCCTGTCTAAAAAATTGAAAATAATTCTTTATTTGCTTGCTAATCATCATACAGCGTGGTTCTGTCGGGTATTTCTTATTGGTAAACTTAATCTTACATATATTTAAACATTCGTATCTCAAACGCCTGAACAAAAGATACAATTTGGTGAACAATAAAACACGTGACTCAAAATCTACTGTTTCGTTTTATCTGAATTAAATCATTCATATATTCAAGGCTGTCAATACAAGGTGAACTTTACAAGTGGTGGGTGATAAAGTGACATGTGTGCTCAGTGTACATTGGTGTTCAATTTATACAGAGTGATTAAAATATATACATGTGGGGGGTAGGCCAGATAATTATGAACATCCAATGACTCTGCTGGAAAATAATTATTTTATAGTATGCAGAGCCTTGGTCAATCTGGACCTGGCAAGATCGTCGACGTTTCAAACCAAGGTAAGCTACATTAGGTAGTCAAAGTGGGCTTCCGCCTGCGAGTCGTTCACCAACATAGAATTCTCCTTTGTTACTCTAAATCGCCTGGGTTCCCTCTGATACTACCTCTAGGCTTCGCAAGATGATTGCCTCACCAGGATTGACTCCGTGCATAGTGGGCTGTCACTGCCCTATCCCCGTTCTGTCCTGATGTGGACCCACTTTGACTACCTAATGGAGCTTACCTTGGGTTGAAACGTCGACGATCTTGCCAGGTCCAGATTGACCAAGGCTCTGCATACTATAAAATTATTATTTTGCAGCAGAGTCATTGGATATTCATAATTATCTGGCCTACCCCCCACATCTATATATTTTAATCACTCTATATAAATTGCACACCACTGTACACTGAGCACACATGTCACTTTATCACCCACCACTTGTAAAGTTCACCTTGTATTCACAGCCTTGAATATATGAATGATTTAATTCAGATTAGAACATTGGAATGTTGGGAGCTCCATTGAAAACAATGGAGAGCTCCGGGCTTATAATGGCTGGTATAAGCCCGGAGCACCAACATTCCAATTTGTCTTTGTTCACAGCTCTGGCTGTGAACAAAGACTTCAGGGAGCCTGAGGGGATTTGAATCCCCTCGCGCTCCCTGAAGGCTTTGTTTTGTTAGAACATTCTGCCCTCTAGTGGCAGAATGTTCTAATAGCCTTATAGCTCTTCGTAGCAGGGCTATACCGGCTTTTAAAGTCCCTCTGCTTTGTTAAAGTCCCTCGCCTTCGGCTCGGGCCTTTAACGCTGCAGCGGGCCTTTAACAGCCGGTATAGCCCGCTACGGCGGGCTATAAGGCTATATTAAACGAAACAGTAGACAGCAATTTTGAGTCACGTGTTTTATTGTTCACCAAATTGTATCTTTTGTTCAGGCGTTTGAGATATGAATGTTTAAATATATGTAAGATTAAGCATACCAATAAGAAATACCCGACAGAACCACTCTTTGTTTACTAATTTATACCCAGGTTCTGAGGGACACAGGGTCACCCCATTTTTGGTTAACCAGCATCATACAGTAGCACTATATATCTAGAAAGTGCTAGAAATTACATTTACAGTCACCTATTTAACGTTGATTTAATGGTGCCTCGTAATCTCACTGAGCAATGTTCAAGACATCTAGTCTTTTGCATTTCTATTAATTTGTACACTAGCATAGTTATGAAGTATTTGAAGTAAGATTATTCAGATTTTTAGAATCATAGATTTTTCTTCTTTGGCTGTAAAGACGTCTAAAATATATGGGTTACATTGTTAGTTACCATCAAAGGCTGACTGAAAGTAATGTGACTGCCTCTCCTCTAGTCAACTGAAAAATAACATTCCTTGACAAACATGAATCTGGGCATGAATGGCCAATGACAGACATAATAAAGGCAAAATAGCCAGGAATGTGTTTTTATACAAAAACAGATTTGTAACTTTATTTTCTTTTGCACCGGGACCCTCGATAACCAAAAACATACTTTTTTGGAAAAATATGTAATAATATAGGAAGTTACAAGCAGAAGTTAATATCACATGCAATTCATAGAATGAATGTCTGTGTTAGAGCATTTGGGGCCAGATGTATCACCCACCAATTTGCAACTCCTAATTTGCGCCTCTCAAAATGGGATGTACAACAGTGTCTCAGACACTGTTTGCGATTCCCAATGGGGTCGCAAATTGCATGCCTCATGAATATTAATGAGGCTATGGCAATTTGTGACCCTATTGGGAATGGCTAGCACTCTCAGGAATGGTGGCCTGCTGGGGTGAGCAGACCACCATGTTTAGGACTGCTTTTTTAATAAAGCAGTTTTTTTTAAATGCAGCCTGGTTTCCTTAAAGAAAAACGGGATGCAATTAAAAAAGAAAAATGATTTTTTTTCTGTTTCATTTTTTAAAGGGACACCCCTTCCTAATAGCAGGAGTCACAAATGCTATCCCGTTTGCGGCTGCAAAAGAGGGTCGTACATCTGGCACTTGTTCTATAGTTATTATAATAAATATAAGACTATTAACCTATTTATTCAGTTCAAGTTTGTTCCATAAGATAAGATTGCTTAACATCTTAATGAGGACAAGCTTTTTCGGTGTCGTATGAATTTCAAAGTTTAAGCTGTACTAATTATTGTTCCTAAATTTGAAATCATATTCATCCATGAATGTACCTTAAAACAGATGCCTATGGTTTATAGCATACATATTTTCTGTTCTACTTCATAATATTTTAAAATCTTTAAAGAGAGCTGTTTGTTTGGGGAAGTTTTCCAATACCTATAAGCAAGGTCATACTGACTATGCTTATTGCTAATACTACTGATATTATTTTTGTTTATTGTTATTTATTTGTAAATTTGATAAACAGATGGAAAAGCTAAACTAATTAACCCCTTCTATGCTGCGCAGATTCCGCCGCTGTGCTGACGGAATCTTGCGCGGGCGTGGTCATGACGGAACGGTTCCGTCATGAGCACAGCTCAACCGTGGCTCATGACGGAACCGTTCCGTCATGAGCACCGAAGGGGTTAAATAAAGTAAGTGTACATTATAATGCCAAAGAGCAAAGTCTGTGACTAAAAAGTTTAAATTTCAAATCAATTGACATCAGAAATTGCTAAAACTTTGGAATGTGTTTGTCAATGTAAGTTACATAGGGGATTCCCAATTTCAAATAAAATATTTTTGTATGATCTTTGCAATTGTTTGGTAGCAATGGCAGCTACAACCATACTATCAAAATGTTTACTAGAAGTTCCTAAAAAGGTTGTATCACATAATTTTAGGCCCACCACAATTGTATTTCAAATAAGCAGAATTCCTATCTATTCATTTTATCCCGTATATTTTAAAAAAATATGTTAAGTTTGGGGCATCAGTGTACAATGCCAACAATTCATTTTTGTCTGAAAGCAAATTGCAGTTGCCCATTTGGATGCGTTTAAAAGCTATGTTGAGGATTTGTAATATTCATCGCTTTCATCATATACACAAAAGTTGATAGATTGAAAGCTTGAAAAAGGTCAAACCACTAGCAATTGCTCGGCTAGCATTCCAATTCATTGGTGAAAAATGATTGACTCGAACGAGGGCCAGAACGATTACCAGGGGCTGAGATTAACTGGAGCATTCCAACGATCACCTCTTGTTGTTGTTACAGTTGAAGTCCAAAGTATGATAGGTATGCCCAGACAGGGCCCAGTATTCACTGTGCCAATGGAATCAAGATGCACACAACTGACAAGCCTCACGTAGGATGAAACCGGTAGCAGGGCACCCCTGCTGTTGTTGCAGTTCATCACTTTAAATCATGCAGAAGCTCAATTCATTTTTATCTCAAGAAATTAGGGCCATTTTCTTGACTGAACTCCTCATTTCATATTGTATGTCTTAGATGTGAGCAGAATAGATTACCTTGCTTTCATGTGAAAGATATAAGCCAACATGTGAACTTCATATATTCCATCTGACTGTTTGAACTATAGATTGTCAAGAGGACTATTAGGGCTATTATGAACCATTGATTTAATTTGAGATAATAATAGTTAATTAAACCAAATTCACTTTTTAGCAAATACATGTGAAAATTCCCCAAGTCATAACATTATCAAGTGGCGGCATACCGTAATCCATCCAGTGTAGGCAGCGAAGGTAACATCATTGATAATGAATGTATTGATAATGTCAAATAGACATTGATGGTAAAATCTTAATGGTTAAATCTAATTCTTAATTTTTATTGTAACAGCTTTAACCAACTGTCTTTGAACAAAAAGAATAAAGGTTTTACTATAAGATTGCATTTATCCACTACACAATTTTGTCATGCAGATAAGAGGTAAACTATTTTACTGTTTGAGTAGAAAGGCCAAATGTTGATGTCAGAAACCTCTAAAATTAACTCCCCGACTCTTATTAATTATTGTAGTTTCTGTAATGATATTCCAGTGTTTATTACAATTATGATAATCTTAAATATTCAATTTGTCACACTTTTAAGACCATTGCCATAGTTATAAGCATAGAGCTATCTCAGAAAGCTTCAAACTAGATAAAACCGGACAAAGCATGTGTAGGGGCGGTTAAAGAACTAAGAGAACAAGGAGAGGAGCAACAATATAAACAGTGGGGTAGTAAATACACTCCTTCCAGACCTGTGAAAAAGATTGGTCAGCAAAGAAATGTGTGCATGAAATGTGGCTTCTCTTCACATTACCCTAATACTCAGGTTTGCCCAGCCAGGAATGCTCAGTGTCACAAATGTGGTAAACCGGGACATTTTGCCAAGGTGTGTATTTCCAGAGGTAATGTCAGCTCTGTTTAAAACAAAGAAGATAAGGGTGAACTTATGGGGGGTATGGTGAGTTCAATGAAAGATTTGATTGTGGTGGTTAAAGGTGATGCTGATGATTGCGTGGACCCAGTGGTGGATGTGATTGTTGATAGCGAGGCTATTCAACTGTTTGTGGACTCTGGGGCGCGCATGACCATGATCACTGAGGAGTTGTTTGAGAGAAACTGGGTTAACAAACCGCTTGAAGCACCGAACAGAAATCCTGTATCACATGAGGGCAGAAGGATTGAGTTAAAGGTTTTTTTTAACACCAGCTTGATTTTGAAGGAGAGGTGCATTTCTAGGAAGGTTTATGTGGCAAAGAAAGGATTTACTATTTTGGGGTGGAATCACCAAGGACTTTTTGGCATGACTCTCAGACCAGGCCCCAAGTGTCAGTGGTGGATGATTCTAGTCAGGAAGAGGGTCTTACACTGTGGGCCAACAGGTTCTGGAGTGTGTTTGCTGACAATTTGGGGGCTATGCAGGGGTTTAAATATTCGATCAAAGTAAAGGACCAAATTTGAAGTGATTACAACAAGACAGGGTAAGTGTAAGAGCACTTATTCTATTGACCGTTCTTCTCCTCAGTTTCCAGGGAATCTCCCAACCAACCCTGGAGTTTAAACAGGAACATTCCATAACCATGGAGCTGACATCATAGAGGGGAGAGATAGGTTATATAATTACTACAACATCTTCTTTCTTCCATAACGGGAAAAGAGAAGAATAGCTACTCTGCAGGGTAGTCTGAAAAGAAACCAAAACAAAGAGCAAAGAAAATAGGAGAACAGCAGAGGAAGGGAGATAGTGCAAAGGCAAAAAGGAAAAAAATACAATAAAAAATACAATTTGAACAACAGGCTAAAGACCTTTTAACCACCAAAAATGTAAAAAAGTAGAGACAGAGCGATTTACAAATTCAAATGTTTAGGTGGAACACTTTTCCTACCACTCCTACAGGTGTTGGAAAGCAGCGGCGACCCCTGATGCAGAAGGGTGTTGGAGTCACTCCGCACAGGCTCTGACACACATGACCCAGAACCCTTCTCGAGTCCCAATTGCAGAACCACTCTTCTGGGAATCTTGTAAACCCTGGATAAATTCCACCAGTTCCTTCCCTTGATCCTTACAGCAAAGCGAGAAGAGGCATCCACCTTAACGGGAGGACTGAACTTTGATAAACCTTTGGCCTCTTTTAGGGGATGCTTGATTCTCACCCATTCACCCACACAGTCCTTGGAGTTCAGACCTGAGGGATCCTGGACGAACTTTGGAGGGACTTTCTCAGTGGTATTTGGTGGAGATTTATCCGTACCCACATCAGAATGTGGAGCAACAGTCACTGCACTATTCATGCGCAAACCCCATTTCCTCATCCAAGCTGGACACAAGTCAAAAGTAGCAACTCTTAAACAAAACAACTCAAATGGACTCTTACCCACTGCATGACTGGGGGTGGCACGATGCACCCACAACATGCTGTGCACCGCTTCCTTGACCTCCACCCGATTCGATAAAGCCCACTGCACGCAGTAAACCAAAATACAATTCATGCGCTCAATGAAACCATTTGCTTGTGGATGATATAGAGCCACACATCAATGCAGAATGCCACATGAGACAAAAAAACAGACATTTCCCTCAAAGTGAACTGTACTCCATTGTCTGACACAATTTCCTTAGGGAAACCTTCCCTAGCGAACAGACTTTGAAAGAATCTGATAACTTCCATAGTGTTGGGATAAACCATGAAATGGACCTCCCACCATTTGCTGTAGTAGTCAGTGACCACCAAAGCAAATTTGTACCTATGTGGCAAAGCATAGAAAGGCTCTACAAAATCGACAGCCAATTTCATTCATGGACCACTAGAAAGATCTTCCACCTGAACAGGGGGAGTGACTAGTTTGATGACTTTGTCACTGATACAACAAATCACTCAACCCTTGACGGCATCCTCACCTGCCTGTCCAAGGATGGCCACCAATACACTGCATGTATCCTCCTTTTGGTGCTTGTTTGCTCAAGATGTCCCTCATGACCGAAATCAATAATGCATGACCTCAAACGTTCAGGTGGGACAAATTTGTCACCTCGGAAAATCATCGTACCCCCCTCTAATGTCAGTTGTACAGCAATCTTGGGCAAAGGCTGAAGTTCTGCATCAAGATGCCTCTCCTTGGGCCAACCTTGAACAATGTGTTCCATGACTTTTTTGAGAAATGTATCTGACTGCATGGCTTCAAACCACTCCTGTTCAGAAAAACCAACCACACTACACACATCCACAGCTGCAATCAAACATTCTTCATCTTCGTCACATCCAGCCAACTTCTCATCTTCCAGTGGTAGCGGTGATCTCAAGAGAAAATCAGCTCTGGTGTTTTTTCCACATGGAATGTGCGCTACTTCGAAGCTGTACTGTAACAGTTTCAAACCTAATCTCGTAACCCTAGGCGTATGCTCAATAACAAAATGCCCATTTAGAATAGGAATGAGTGGCTTGAGGTCAGTTAACACCTTGAAAGCCTTACCCCACAGAAAGCACTTGAATCTTTCAACTGACCAGCAGCAGGCCAGTAACTCTCTCTCTATGACTGATTAGTTTTTCTCACTTGGTCGCAAAGCCGAGAAGCAAATCCAATAGTAAGCTCCCTGCATGTTTGACCTGAGTTATTATACCACCCAAACCATCCAAACTCGCATCCACCAAAACTATACACTGGTTGACAGGATCAAAAGGCGTGAGAATCATGCATGCCCCAAGTTTCTGCGTAATGCTAACAAATTCATCCTGGCACACCTGGTCCCGTAGAAAAGTGACCTCTCTTTTAAGTAGGTCTCGCAAATGGGCAGTTTTAGCCGCAAAATTGGAAATTAATTTTGAGTAAAATTCACACACATCCAGAAATGAAGAAACCTGATCCTTTGGTGCACATTCCATCTTTGCTCATTTGAACAACCTCAAGCCTTTATGAGTGAAATTACAGTCCATGAGGAGGACACATTTCTTTTATGTTAATTACCTAGATGACTCAATGCTGAAATCTATGTGTGGTTATGTGTGCTTTGGGTCAAATTTAGGGAGCTCTAACCCTAATATTAATTCCTTGTCATGTCAATTTTCCATCTGAGGGGGCTGCAGAAGACAACAAAGCACACCCAAAAATAAATATGTTGAGGTGTTGAGCCACATAAATGTAAGCATGTTGTTACAATCCATGCCTATGCTGTCTGCTTATATTTGTTCAATAGTTTACTATGGAAGTGTTATGGCATACAATAGTTGCATGGGAAGCCGTGGTTAGTTCTCCATGCAAACAACGAAAAATACTCTGGATTTGGGAACATGACTATGCAAGGAGATCTGGTGTGTTGAAGTTCATAGAAATCCAGTTTGTATTACGTTTCACACATTGTAATATGTTGGTCTCTCAAGTATTATTTTGTTGTATGATATTTAGAGCCAGCCTGCATCTCTGGAAGATCCGCAATGCACCTTGACGTATCTCCTTAGTCCTTAGACCATAGACCAGAGGGTTTAGTACAGGAGGTACAAGGCAATATAAAACTGCAATGAGGTCATACAAATCATGTGTGATGTTCCTCCCAACCCACTGTGACAGCACCAAGAGGATGAGTGATAAGTAGAAGTAGGCAATAAGCATTAAATGTGATCCACAAGTTTTAAAAGCCTTAAAACTGCCTCCTTTATGTAGAATTCTCAGAGCAGTCCAAAAGATCTTAGCATAAGAAAATGCGACACATAGAAAATCAGTCCCGATGCCAAGAAAGGAGAGGACTGTAAGGTAAATGTTGTTAGCAGTTACATCTCCACAAGCAAGCATCATCACAGCTGTATTTTCACAGTAACAATAGAAGATGGTGTTTGACGAACAATATGATAGACGGGCAGTCAGGATTAGCAAAGGAAGCAATAGAAGAATGCTTTTTAGCTTGACACATAGAATGGCAAGCACGGCAAATCTGTCAGTGATCACAGAGTGATATTTTAAGGGGTTGCAAATGGCAACATAGCGGTCATAAGCCATAGCTACAAAAATTGATGATTCCATTGCTGTTAGTGAATGGACCAGAAATAGTTGTAGAAAACACATCTCAAAACTAATGACCTGAGAGTTTAACCAGAAGATATCCAAGATCTTTGGGATGGTTGTTAGACTCAAACTTAAATCTACCAGTGCGAGGAAGCAGAGGAAATAGTACATGGGTTTATGAAGGTGTTCATCTAGTTGGATCACCATGCAGATGAAGAGGTTGCCGAAAACAGCTAATAGCAAAAGCAAGGCCAGCAGACTGGACAGTAGATGCCACCAGTCCTGAATTCCCGGGAAACAGACAAGTAAAAAATGTGGAGGGGTTGCAGAGGAGTTGTCAAAGCTCGGGGGCATGTTGTAAGCTCTTGGATAAATCCACCCAAATATCTGAAAGAGAAAATCCATTAATTAAACCGATTATTTCTTTTAATTCTTCCAATATTACCATGGAGATGTCTATAAATTATCATGCATTTATAGTTGTTATTAGCTAGGCAAAGTCTGTAATAATTGTAAACACCACTAAAAAAACTCATCAATTTCATCATTCCCTGCTTATTTTGCCAACCTCATTGGTATGTAATTTATGAGCTAAAAACTCCCATCTATGGCCTATTCCACTATAGAAAAATCATGATTACAGTAATAGCACCTTGGCAGCAGGAGTTCTAAGTGTTGATATTGCACTTATTGTGACAGTTGTAGGAAATGGCACACAGATGGTGCATTCTTCCAGGTGCATAGATCAACCTCCACTGGTTCCCCCAAATGAGTTGACTTTAACTTCAAGGAATTTTTGCAACTAGTGTAAATAAGACATATTAATGTAGGAGTTCAATAAGAACAAATATATCAATATCCAAAGGTTCTCTGCAAGAAATTGGAGTATTTTTTGAGGGGGGGGGGGGTGGGGGGGGGTTTGAGAGCACACCTTAAATAATAATCAAACCACTAAAGTTACTAAATAAATCTATGCTTAACCCTCTGGTAGTCAGGATTGATTTATTATTTTGTTACTTAGCATTTAGGCAGCATCCAACTCATAAATAAGTGAAAACATCAGAAAACCCTCAAACCAATTAAGAAAAATAGAGTAAATGTTAATAAATGAAATAGAACCAAAATGACAAATATCCAGTAAGTAGGACTGGAGGCATTCTTTTCTTTACGTTTAAATTGAAACTAGCACCAAAAAGTACAAAATACCATTCATAAAAATGTGGTTGTGCTAGACCAGGCCAAAGTGAAAAGTCAAGGCCAGATGTGATACAGGCATCAATTTTTCCCATAGAATATTTCCTTCTTCTGATCCAGAAACGTTTATGGTGAAAAAGTGATCATCAATGAGTCCTCGGAAGGGCAAGCTGGAAGCTGGATCTGAAGCGGGTCTCAACGACGGTGGGTTGCTGATGAGTGGGGTCCAGGTGCAGTCATCGACAAACGCTGGAAAACTCAGAGTTCCAATGAAGCCCTCTACATTCAGACTTGGAAACCTTTCTGGAAGTCAGATCTCCCATAGAGAGTGGAATCTAGGAGTAAACGTTAGCTCCCGATAGGGGGCTAGGACCTTGGGGGCACCACTTAGGGGTTAGTACTCACTCCAACAGAGGCCAGCAGCAGAGTTTGGGGCAGGTCTAAACTGGCCAGCCGGGCAGTTGCAGGGAGAAAGGCATCTGTAAATGTGTTGTGTCCCTGTGGCTCAAACAGGCCTCAACTGGTCTTTGGAGTCAGGTCTGGGGTCCTGTTAAAACAGCTCCATCTTCCTTCAGGTTCTTCAAACAGCAGGTACAGCCCTTCTGATTCTCCACAGGTCCAGAAGTGTTCTGAGGAGGATACAGAGGGTGCCACATTAATTCTTCCCAGTGTCAGCATTTGAGTGGGAGAATCTCCTAGATTGGGACAAACATTCCTAAGTGTGACCCTACACACTTTTGCAGCACTCCCGTGTGTTTTACTGTAAGCTATATCAGAGTACCTCTCATTCCCTAAAACGAACATGGCTGAATCCTTCTTCAAATGGTCAACTGCCTGTGCTCTCCCTGAGGTGTAGCTGTCAAACCCTCCATTCTGATCACTCCAATCCACTTTTAGGGCAGCTACCCCTCCTACTGGGTTTGAAGTTAAGCTGTCTAGAAAGACAAAAGGAAGGCAGCCATATGTATGAGCTACAACTGACAGGGTAGGCCTCCTTTGAAGATCAGGAAGGGGATGAGTATAGTCCCATAAGCCATCCTGCTCAAGGAAGAAAAATACCTCTCAACACCAAAGCCATTTGTCCACTGTCTGTGAGCAATTCAAATCTTGCAGGGGAGACATCAGCAGTAAAGTGACTCTAGACACTGGCATAAGAAAATCAGAAAGACCTATTTCATTTAGGCAGGAAAATGAGACTCAGAGGGCATTTTCTTTCTAAATGAAATATGTCTTTTTGCCAGTTATCAGGGTCACACGATTCCTATTGGCTCTGATGAGCCATGATGTGTATTCCTTCCAGACATGGGACGAAAGTACCCTGGGTGTGGGAAGTGTGTTCCTCTCCTGAGCAGTATGGCATGGGGGTTGTTCTCATCCCCTCCTGCCTGGTCACTGGCAAATGCAGCTCACAGCTGAGCCTTCTTGCCCTTTGTTACCCTAGAGAGATTTGAGCAAAACCTAGGGAAAAAGTGAGAAATTATCAGAACCAGTTTAGAGTTAGACAAAGAGGTTGACCCTCCACACAAACACTCAAGGAAAACCACTGATTGTTACATGTGGTTACCAAATAGGCACTGGACTAAAGTGTCTGGAAGACCCCAAGGCATCTATCCGGTAGACAGCGATAATAAGATGCTGGTTGAGAAAACAAAGGGTAATAAACAAGCTCAATGAAAAAATACTTTTTAATAAGTAGGCCATGAACATTTAAGAACTCTGCTCTTTGATTCAACAATTATGACTCTACTGAGCACAGCATTTCTTTAGCTGGACACATAGTTTGGAATTTAAAAGGATTTATCTGAGGTATGTTATGTCATGCCCTTGGACATACCCATGTAAAACTGCAGGCCTGTTTTCCTGTTCTTATCGTGTCACACTTTGAAATTCTTAGCCCTAAGAAAGAGGTTCCTCAAAAAACGGCCTGCCTAGAAGGTTGAATGCGTTGGCATAAACAAGCAGTTTGAGGTAGACCAGTCTCACATTGATAGAGGGCAAGCACCTTTTTGATCATCTTAAAATTAAGATGGGGAAAGGTTGCAAATGAAATCACCAGTACCTATTGGCCCATAAGGGGAATTGCAGATTTGATAAAAGGACTTATATGTGTTGGACACTTTTCCATCTTTTCACGTAATAGATTGATTCTATGATGTATACACTGGACACTTTTTGCCTTTGTGATATTGTAATCATAACTTCCTTATGCTTTCAGTAAGTGTACCTTTTTGGTCATGTAAGTTTAGTTAATTTATGTATGTTGTACACAACCAATTTGATGCAAAAAGACTAAACATAGTGCAGGTCACTATGTGTAGTGCATGACTCATGAAATACTCATGAGCTGATTTAACCTGAGTTGCAGGAGGCTCTTAAGGGTGCATATGGGTGTGCAATTAAAATTGAGTTGCACCAAGTATTTGGATGCATATACTCCAAGTAAGCACTCTGCATATAAATTAATTTGGTAAATCTATGGTTGTCTGGCTTCCTTTCTGCTTTAAATATCCCAAAATATAGGCCGGCGCCGGGTACAAAAGTGGCGTCCTCAGTACCTCTCCTAAGAACACTCCTGGACCGCAGAAGATTCGGAAGAAGGATTGTTCTGCTCTCTGAAGATGAAATCTGGCCCTACTAGCCTTGACTGGAACTGGAATGGCATGGTGAGCAAAACAACGATGGTTTTAGGCCCAGATCTCTGAACTGGGGTGAATGTATGACATTGTTCTGCATTCTGTCCATCAATTGTTGTCTTTGCATTTGTCACCCCGAGTGGGACGGGTATGCTCAGATGTGAGTCCCGTGCTCTCCATGCCACTGGAATCAAGCTATCCTGGCTGAAGAGGGGTGAAACCCCGAAACCGGTCCTAGGATGCTTGTTTCTAGTCCAGGGAGGACCTGGCTTGGCAGTTCGGGCTGGACTGTTCCCAAGAGGCACAGGGTCAAGACTGATTTGCATATGGCTGGGTTCAAACTGGAATGGCATGGTGAGCAAAAAAACGATGGATTTAGGCCCAGATCTCTGTACTGGGGTGAATGTATGACATTGTTCTATATTCTGTCCATCAATTATTGTCTTTGCATTTGTCACCCCGAGTGGGACGGGTATGCTCAGACGTGAGTCCCGTGCTCTCCATGCCACTGGAATCAAGCTATCCTGGCTGAAGAGGGGTGAAACCCTGAAACCGGTCCTAGGATGCTTGTTTCCAGTCCAGGGAGGACCTGGCTTGGAAGTTCGGGCTGGACTGTTCCCATGAGGCACAGGGTCAAGACTGATTTGCATATGGCTGGGTTCAAACTGGAATGGCATGGTGAGCAAAAAAACGATGGATTTAGGCCCAGATCTCTGTACTGGGGTGAATGTATGACATTGTTCTGCATTCTGTCCATCAATTGTTGTCTTTGCATTTGTCACCCCGAGTGTGACGGGCATGCTCAGATGTGAGTCCCTTGCTCTCCATGCCACTGGAATCAAGCTATCCTGGCTGAAGAGGGGTGAAACCCCGAAACCGGTCCTAGGATGCTTCTTTCCAGTCCAGGGAGGACCTGGCTTGGCAGTTCGGGCTGGACTGTTCCCATGAGGCACTGGGTCAAGACTGATTTGCATATGGCTGGGTTCAAAGTGGAATGGCATGGTGAGCAAAAAAACGATGGATTTAGCCCCAGATCTCTGTACTGGGGTGAATGTATGACATTGTTCTGCATTCTGTCCATCAATTGTTGTCTTTGCATTTGTCACCCCGAGTGGGACGGGTATGCTCAGACGTGAGTCCCGTGCTCTCCATGCCACTGGAATCAAGCTATCCTGGCTGAAGAGGGGTGAAACCCCGAAACCGGTCCTAGGATGCTTGTTTCCAGTCCAGGGAGGACCTGGCTTGGCAGTTCAGGCTGGACTGTTCCCATGAGGCACAGGGTCAAGACTGATTTGCATATGGCTGGGTTCAAACTGGAATGGCATGGTGAGCAAAAAAACGATGGATTTAGGCCCAGATCTCTGAACTGGGGTGAATGTATGACATTGTTCTGCATTCTGTCCATCAATTGTTGTCTTTGCATTTGTCACCCCGAGTGGGACGGGTATGCTCAGATGTGAGTCCCGTGCTCTCCATGCCACTGGAATCAAGCTATCCTGGCTGAAGAGGGGTGAAACCCCGAAACCGGTCCTAGGATGCTTGTTTCTAGTCCAGGGAGGACCTGGCTTGGCAGTTCGGGCTGGACTGTTCCCAAGAGGCACAGGGTCAAGACTGATTTGCATATGGCTGGGTTCAAACTGGAATGGCATGGTGAGCAAAAAAACGATGGATTTAGGCCCAGATCTCTGTACTGGGGTGAATGTATGACATTGTTCTATATTCTGTCCATCAATTATTGTCTTTGCATTTGTCACCCCGAGTGGGACGGGTATGCTCAGACGTGAGTCCCGTGCTCTCCATGCCACTGGAATCAAGCTATCCTGGCTGAAGAGGGGTGAAACCCTGAAACCGGTCCTAGGATGCTTGTTTCCAGTCCAGGGAGGACCTGGCTTGGAAGTTCGGGCTGGACTGTTCCCATGAGGCACAGGGTCAAGACTGATTTGCATATGGCTGGGTTCAAACTGGAATGGCATGGTGAGCAAAAAAACGATGGATTTAGGCCCAGATCTCTGTACTGGGGTGTATGACATTGTTCTGCATTCTGTCCATCAATTGTTGTCTTTGCATTTGTCACCCCGAGTGTGACGGGCATGCTCAGATGTGAGTCCCTTGCTCTCCATGCCACTGGAATCAAGCTATCCTGGCTGAAGAGGGGTGAAACCCCGAAACCGGTCCTAGGATGCTTCTTTCCAGTCCAGGGAGGACCTGGCTTGGCAGTTCGGGCTGGACTGTTCCCATGAGGCACTGGGTCAAGACTGATTTGCATATGGCTGGGTTCAAAGTGGAATGGCATGGTGAGCAAAAAAACGATGGATTTAGCCCCAGATCTCTGTACTGGGGTGAATGTATGACATTGTTCTGCATTCTGTCCATCAATTGTTGTCTTTGCATTTGTCACCCCGAGTGGGACGGGTATGCTCAGACGTGAGTCCCGTGCTCTCCATGCCACTGGAATCAAGCTATCCTGGCTGAAGAGGGGTGAAACCCCGAAACCGGTCCTAGGATGCTTGTTTCCAGTCCAGGGAGGACCTGGCTTGGCAGTTCGGGCTGGACTGTGCCCATGAGGCACAGGGTCAAGACTGATTTACATATGGCTGGGTTCAAACAGGAATGGCATGGTGAGCAAAAAACGATGGATTTAGGCCCAGATCTCTGTACTGGGGTGAAGGTATGACATTGTTCTGCATTCTGTCCATCAATTGTTGTCTTTGCATTTGTCACCCCGAGTGGAACGGGTATGTTCAGACGTGAGTCCCGTGATCTCCATGCCACTGGAATCAAGCTATCCTGGCTGAAGAGGGGTGAAACCCCGAAACCGGTCCTAGGATGCTTGTTTCCAGTCCAGGGAGGACCTGGCTTGGTAGTTCGGGCTGGACTGTTCCCATGAGGCACAGGGTCAAGACTGATTTACATATGGCTGGGTTCAAACTGGAATGGCATGGTGAGCAAAAAAACGATGGATTTAGGCCCAGATCTCTGTACTGGGGTGAATGTATGACATTGTTCTGCATTCTGTCCTTCAATTGTTGTCTTTGCATTTGTTACCCCGAGTGGGACGGGTATGCTCAGACGTGAGTCCCGTGCTCTCCATGCCACTGGAATCAAGCTATCCTGGCTGAAGAGGGGTGAAACCCTGAAACTGGTCCTAGGATGCTTGTTTCCAGTCCAGGGAGGACCTGGCTTGGCAGTTCGGGCTGGACTGTTCCCATGAGGCACAGGGTCAAGACTGATTTGCATATGGCTGGGTTCAAACTGGAATGGCATGGTGAGCAAAAAAACGATGGATTTAGGCCCAGATCTCTGTAGTGGGGTGAATGTATGACATTGTTCTGCATTCTGTCCATCAATTGTTGTCTTTGCATTTGTCACCCCAGAGTGTGATGGGTATGCTCAGACGTGACTCCCGTGCTCTCCATGACACTGGAATCAAGCTATCCTGGCTGAAGAGGGGTGAAACCCCAAAACCGGTCCTAGGATGCTTGTTTCCAGTCCAGGGAGGACCTGGCTTGGCAGTTCAGGCTGGACTGTTCCCATGAGGCACAGGGTCAAGACTGATTTGCATATGGCTGGGTTCAAACTGGAATGGCATGGTGAGCAAAAAAACGATGGATTTAGGCCCAGATCTCTGTACTGGGGTGAATGTATGACATTGTTCTGCATTCTGTCCATCAATTGTTGTCTTTGCATTTGTCACCCCGAGTGGGACCGGTATGCTCAGACGTGAGTCCCGTGCTCTCCATGCCACTGGAATCAAGCTATCCTGGCTGAAGAGGGGTGAAACCCCGAAACCGGTCCTAGGATGCTTGTTTCCAGTCCAGGGAGGACCTGGCTTGGCAGTTCGGGCTGGACTGTTCCCATGAGGCACAGGGTCAAGACTGATTTACATATAGCTGGGTTCAAACAGGAATGGCATGGTGAGCAAAAAAACGATGGATTTAAGCCCAGATCTCTGTACTGGGGTGAATGTATGACATTGTTCTGCATTCTGTCCATCAATTGGTGTCTTTGCATTTGTCACCCCGAGTGTGACGGGTATGCTCAGACGTGAGTCCCGTGCTCTCCATGCCACTGGAATCAAGCTATCCTGGCTGAAGAGGGGTGAAACCCCAAAACCGGTCCTAGGATGCTTGTTTCCAGTCCAGGGAGGACCTGGCTTGGCAGTTCGGGCTGGACTGTTCCCATGAGGCACAGGGTCAAGACTGATTTACATATGGCTGGGTTCAAACTGGAATGGCATGGTGAGCAAAAAAACGATAGATTTAGGCCCAGATCTCTGTACAGGGGTGAATGTATGACATTGTTCTGCATTCTGTCCTTCAATTGTTGTCTTTGCATTTGTCACCCCGAGTGGAACGGGTATGCTCAGACGTGAGTCCAGTGCTCTCCATTCCACTGGAATCAAGCTATCCTGGCTGAAGAGGGGTGAAACCCCGAAACCGGTCCTAGGATGCTTGTTTCCAGTCCAGGGAGGACCTGGCTTGGCAGTTCGGGCTGGACTGTTCCCATGAGGCACAGGGTCAAGACTGATTTACATATGGCTGGGTTCAAACAGGAATGGAGTGGTGAGCAAAAAAACGATGGGTTTAGGCCCAGATCTCTGTACTGGGGTCAATGTATGACATTGTTCTGCATTCTGTCCATCAATTGTTGTCTTTGCATTTGTCACCCCGAGTGGGACGGGTATGCTCAGACGTGAGTCCCGTGCTCTCCATGCCACTGGAATCAGGCTATCCTGGCTGACGAGGGCTGAAAGCCCGAAACCGGTCCTAGGATGCTTGTTTCCAGTCCAGGGAGGACCTGGCTTGGCAGTTCGGGCTGGACTGTTCCCATGAGGCACAGGGTCAAGACTGATTTACATATGGCTGGGTTCAAACAGGAATGGCATGGTGAGCAAAAAAATGATGGATTTAGGCCCAGATCTCTGTACTGGGGTGAATGTATGACATTGTTCGGCATTCTGTCCATCAATTGTTGTCTTTGAATTTGTCACCCCGAGTGGGACGGGTATGCTCAGACGTGAGTCCCGTGCTCTCCATGCCACTGGAATCAAGCTATCCTGGCTGAAGAGGGGTGAAACCCCGAAACCGGTCCTAGGATGCTTGTTTCCAGTCCAGGGAGGACCTGGCTTGGCAGTTCAGGCTGGACTGTTCCCATGAGGCACAGGGTCAAGACTGATTTGCATATGGCTGGGTTCAAACTGGAATGGCATGGTGAGCAAAAAAACGATGGATTTAGGCCCAGATCTCTGTACTGGGGTGAATGTATGACATTGTTCTGCATTCTGTCCATCAATTGTTGTCCCTACTAGCCTTGAGACCAGGATCGCAGAAGTGACTAAGAGGGTTTTTGGCTGATCTCCTGCTTGAGCTACAGAGACACAATAATCTTCCAGAGGTGTCCCCTGCAACTGCCCAGCTGAAAAACACAAATAGGACTTGCCTGGACCCTGCTACTTCCTTTTCTGGAATGATTCCTGACCCCCAACTGGTTGCACTTAGCTTAGTTTGAGAGCCACAGTACGACAGACAGAAGTGGCAAATAAAGTCAAACACCTCTCTTGGGACATAGTATCCCCTGTCTGCCCTGTGACCTCAACTCCCCCCGATCAGGCTCTAACATTGGCTATCAATGTAATGATGGTGCCCTCTACTGTTAAAATGTTGACCCTGGCAAAATGATGGTTCTTCTTGGCAACTTTTGGACTTTTATGACATAAGTAGTAAAATACAGCCCCTGGCATAATGGTTGCACTTTTTAGCATTTTTCCATCTATGACTTGATTGTGCCAACCATTGCCTTTGTCTATTGGTCATCACTCTTAGTATAAAACGGCATCATAGCCCCCTTCTATACTGAATAACTAGCAAGGACATAAGATTGGAACAGTGTGAACGTCATTGGCATGTTGGTGACAATCTTTGTCATAAAGGTTGACGCATGCGCATGCAAGGCCGAATCAGATTATCGGTCACAGTAGTACTATGAATATTTAATGAACATCAAAAGCTAACGTATTGGCAACGAACCTGCATTTGCTAATATAAAGAGCTGGTGTTTCCGGATGCAGTTGTGCCTTTTCTTGAATGATATTACTTTGTTGAAATGTGTTTATTGTTTGTACTTGAAAGAAAAATCTGATTATTTTTCACAAACAGTAAAAGGGCTGTTTAGGGAAAAAAATATTGCACTTTCAAATAATATATATTGAAAGCTGATGTGTGAGTGATCGATTATTCATGCTGAGTTTTGACTATTTTTTAAAGCAATGAGTGCCACGGATTTCCCATACAGCCTAGGCATTCGTGTTAGTTGCAGGTCCCATATTTGTTGCCCCAAGCCTTTCAAGCAGAGTTGTCGGTGCACACCCCAACCTGGAGCGCCGATAATGTGTTGGTCACTACTTGTGTGAACAGCCTATGATCCTGGTATAGAAATCGTGGCACCAGAGCTGAAGTTTTGTCTCCCATCCTTATACTAGAGCATACCCTAGAGTACACTACAGTACTGTGTATTCCAACAGTTAGATCTGGAGCTGGTTCTCAGCAGTTGTGCCCCTTTCATTATTCCATTCGTACTGGTCTAGCCACGGGCTTTGTCATAGGATGCTAGCAGGATGTTGAGGTGGAACTGGGAGTCTCCAGGCAGGAGAAACCCACAATTAAGGTGCATAAGTAATCTAGGCATTCCGACTGATATATCTGTTTAGCTGTGGGGCGTCCCCCTTCCAGAGAGTAATAAGTGAGAAAATGGTAGGGAGAAACTTCCTAGCTTCAAAGGGTCTTTCTCTCTCCTCCTGTTAGTGCTCCATAGGGTGATCAGTCATAAAGGATTCCTGGAATTTTCTGTGTTGAGTCCTGCAATTCTCAGCTGCTGTGAGGGCTCTCACTGTCCATTCATCTTAGGTTTGAATATTACAAAGATAAAATGGATTCCAATTTGGCGATGACCATGTATAGCGTGCACACCCTACACCCTTCTGCTGCACCAGCCAGCGAGCAAACAGGACTTCGCTGACATGCCTTCAGCACGCACATGCGTGCCATGAGCGCTGAGGTTGGACATCAAGGAAAGCTGCTGTGTCTTACAATGACCCTGAGGCAGGGCAGTGGGATCTCCAGGACCATGCAGGGGACCCATCTGTGTCTCAACAGGCACAAAATATCTGAATTTCATAGAACCAGGTAACCATAAAAGTAATAAGTCCATCATAGCATAGACTCAGTCTGTATGCTGTCAGGATAATTACAATAATTATTGTAATATATAAAAAACATCTATGGCTCTGCCAGCTTGGTTTTTAATGCTATCTGAGGCAACATGGAGGATGGCAGCCAACACCAAGTGAAGGAGCATGGAAGACAATGAAACGGCTGGTGTAAGGATAAACAAGCATTTGCAATGCAATCGGTCTCGCCTTTGGGACCTTATATATATTTAGCTATGCAGCACATTAGCCTGGGTGCTGAAACATCTACTGTTCTTGAACATGGAGGGAAAGTAAGCACCAAAATGTGCGACACCTCAAAAGTTAAATATTGTCCTAGACAAACCCTGCCCTGCCTTAAAACGTCCAAGACAGGAGCAGTAGGAGGTTCTCCGCCCCACACGGGGCAGAAGGAGCCAGGGAGCGGTCCTGCAGGTTCCTCTCTCTCATACACCTGTGTCTGTTGAATCACAGCCACTCCCAGACCGGCTGTCAAGTGGGAGCTACTAGAGAGGAGGTGTGCGGCATTTGGCTTCGGTGTGCACGTTTGCAGCATCTATGGGAGGGGGACTCAGCAGTAACTTTTGGATCTACTTTGACCAAATGCACCCATCTGACGTTCCTCAAACATAAAACAAATAGTTTTTAGTCCAGCGCTTGCTGCCGTACTAAGTCAGCGCCATGACACTGTAAATACTGAATTTGGTGTTGTTCATCCACCTGGTTCTCGTTTTATTTTCTTTGACAAGATGAAATACAAAAGTATAAAATGTACACACAGACCAGTGCAGTACAGGCATTGACTGACTAACAAATCACACCAGCAAATAAAGTGTTATGAAGGGCTATAGGGATAAAACTGAATAGATTATGTGATTTCGAAATGCCAAGAAATAATGACAGGTTCCCTGCCTGGTCTTATGCAATGCTATTTCCGTCTTGTTAGTACCAGCACAGTGTTACTATTGTGTCCTGTCACACCTGTCTTGAGTGGTGGAATCATAGTTGTAAAGATATGACGGAGACTGAAGCGTGAAACAACACGTCTTTATTCATCAACTCCCACGGGCACGAATGAATGACAGTTGACATAATCACCATACAACTGTAGTTCCCAACTGTCACAATCACTACGTCATCGCTGGAAGCGCGAGACGCGGAATGTCCGCCTCGCGCTGCCCGAGCGCGAGGCAGGTAAACCACTACATATCTCCTTTTCTTAGAGAGCAGAGAGAAAGAGAGAGTAGCAAAGAGGAGAGCAAGAGAGAGAGAGAGAGAGAGAGAGAGAGAAGAGAGAGAGAGAGAGAGAGAGAGAGAGAGAGAGAGAGAGAGAGAGAGAGAGAGAGAGAGAGAGAGAGAGAGAGAGAGAGAGAGAGAGAGAGAGAGAGAGAGAGAGAGAGAGAGAGAGAAAGAAAGAAAGAAAGAAAGAAAGAGAGCGCAGGAGAAACCTGCAGTGGCTAAAAGAAACACAGAAAATCATTGGCGGTATCTAACAGGAATGTTAACTGTTCTGGTACTCTTCCTGACAGCGGCGTGACTGGGAGATGAGCTCCGAACATCAAGTTTACCTTGAGAGATCCTATGAGAGACCTCACTTTTCAACCTGGACCACTTGACATCGCTGAGCACATTTTTAACTTTCGCCACCTTGTTACAATTCCACCAGTCTTTACCATTGACTCGAACAGCATTACCACACACTTTATCCACTACCACAATTTCCCCATACTTAGCTTCTCCTTTTCTTACAAAACCTGGTTTCTTAATTCTGACCCTGTCTCCCACCGCAAATTCTCTGACCTTAACGCGCTTCCTTTCATCAAAGTACTCTTTTTGTTTGACCTGGACCTCAGCAGACTTGGACCTCACTTTCTCATCCATTTCTTGGGGAGCAGTATTGGATTTATTCCATTTGGACATCCAAACCGGTCTAAACTCGGTACATGGTTTCCTACCTCTCAGTAGTTCCAAGGGGGACACACCAGTAGAAGAATGAGGAGTGGTTCTATAAAACCACAACATTGTCCTGACACTTTGGGGAACACCTTTGTGGTGGGCAAGAGCCCACTTGACACAATCACCTATGACTCTATTGAGCCTCTCCACCAAGCCGTTAGTTTGAGGATGATAGAGAGAACTACGGTGATGAGTAATGGCAGATTCTCTAAGAAACTCTTGTACTTCAGATGATACAAATTGTACTCCATTGTCTGATATTAAGGTTTGGGGAAACCCCTCTCTCATAAATATTTCCCTTAAAAAGTCGATGATTTCTTGGGAATCCACCTTAGAGACAAACTTGGCCTCGGGCCACTTTGTGTAATAGTCCACCATAATAATAGCAAATCTGCATTGTTGGGGTAAACTGTGAAAGGGTCCTAGGACATCTATGCCAAGTTTTTCCCACGGTCCACCCGGGAGGGGAATGGGTTGGAGAGGGGGACAACTAATGTGAAGACTTTTGTCACTAGAGGAACAAACAGTGCAGTCCTGCACCATTTCTTCAATATCTCTATCCATTTTAGGCCACCAGAAGTATTCTCTTACTCTGCGCTTAGTTAATGTGGCCCCTAAGTGCCCGTCATGAGCTTTGGTCAGAAGAGTGGATCTGATGTCCACCGGTGGAACAAGTTTTTCTAACCTGAAAATTAGACCATCCTCAATCGAAAATTCATCACACACCTTGACATAGGGTTGCAAAGTAACATCAACATTCCTTTCCCTGGGCCACCCTTGGGAAATATATTTCATAAGTTTTTTTGAAACTTCATCACCAGCCAACGCCTCTCTCCATTTCTGCTGATCAATAGAACAAACACTATTAAGTTCAACACTAGCTATAATATAATCCTCCTTTTCATCAGAACAACATTCATCAATCCCTTGTGAGTCCTGACAGGTGATAGCAGGTAAACGTGACAGAGCATCCGCTCTTACATTTTTCCCCCCAGAAATGTATACAATGTCAAAGTTGAATTGTAAGAGTTTGGATGCTAAGCGTGCGATGCGGGGAGTGGCCCCGCGGCTGTTGGTGCATCCTAAAATCGCAACTAATGGTTTGTGGTCTGTTTGAAGAATAAATTTTTGTCCCCACAAATAATTTTTAAATTTTTCAATGCCCCACCAACACGCTAGAAGCTCCTTCTCAATGACTGAATAGTGAGTCTCTGCTTCTCTTAAAACTCTGGATGCAAACCCTACAGTATGTTCCTTTTGGTCTACAATCTGTGTCAACACAGCGCCCAGTCCATAACTGCTAGCATCAACAGTCAAAGTACACTGGACCCCCTGTGCAAATGGCTTCAAAGCCTTGACAGTGCTGAGTTGCTCCTTGATCCAAACGAAGGCAGTCTTGCATTCATCATCCCACACAAATTCACTTCTGTCTTGGAGCAGCTTGGAAATGGGGCGAATCTTAGTAGCGTAGTCTTGAATAAAGCGGGCATAAAATTCTGTGAGACCTAACAGAGATTTGACTCCTGCTTTGTCTTTGGGAGCAGAGGCATCAACGATGGCTTGAACCAAACTCGGTTTGGGCGTGACTCCTTCACTTGATATCGTATGACCCAAATAATCCATTTTGTCTTTTGCGAATTCACACTTGTCCCTTTTTAGGACTACCCCATGTTCTTGGAATATGGATAAGATCTTATTCAGCACTATGTCGTGTTCTTGTTGGTCTTTTGCAAACAGCAGAATGTCATCTTGGAATATGGCCACGTTTTTTATCCCCTTCAGTAAATTGACCATAACTCTCTGAAAGACAGAGGCTGCAGAGGCCAACCCAAAGGGCATACGACAAAATTGGAACAGACCTGCAGGAGAATTGAACGCAGTGAAATGGCGCGAATCCTTGTCCAGTTCGATTTGGTGATATGCCGAGGCCAGATCTAGTTTGGTGAAGACCTTGGCACCTTCGACTACACCCAGCATTTCTGATATGTTCGGTAGAGGATGCGAATCCACCCAGATGACCTTGTTTAGGTTGCGCAAATCAATGCAGATTCTGAGGTCATTATTTTTCTTCCTTGCCACGACCAAAGCTGAAGACCAATCAGACGATTCTATGGGTTCAATAACCCCTCTTTTTTGCATGGACAAAAGTTCTTTTTCCAAGTCTTCTCTGATGCTGAAAGGGATACTCCTTATTTTGTGTTTTACCGGTTCCGCATCACTCCTTATCTTAATCTTGTGTTTAAATCCTTTGATTTTTCCCAATTCGCCTGAAAATACTCTGGGATATTTATTAAGTAGTTCCTCCACATGTGTTTGGTCCCGAACCACCAGAATCTGTTCTTTTGCTCCAGGGCACAGCATCATACTGAATAAACCTTGGTGGAACCATCCCAATATGTCTAACCCATTGACAGCTACATAAACTTTCCCATAAATGTGTCTGTTCTTGAAGATCAAGATGTCCTCAAAGTACCCCAACAGTTCTATACTTCTCCCTTCATAGGATACAGGTTCACGGTCAGGCGGTTGCAGAGTTCTGTTACCCCATTTTTTCCTGAACAAAGATTCACTGATCATTGTGATCCTTGCACCAGAGTCTATAAGCAGTCTCACACTTTCTCCACCTACTCCAATGATGGCATAGGGATCAATGCAGTCATCAGGGTTACCGCTCCTTATGTTCCCTTCACTGACAACTACCACCATGTCTTTGAGTTCGCAAAGTGTGTCATCGCTGTCACTGCTACTTGCATCCATGGCACATGCTACCTGTTCTTTCTTATATTTTTGGCTTTGGCATACTTTGTCAAAATGTCCCAATTTTCCACATTTGCGACAGGTAGCATTTCTCGCAGGACACGGTCTACCACTTTTCACATGGGAGGGATATCCACATCTGTAACAGATATCAGTCCTTTTGAAAAAATTATTTGGCTGATACTCTCTTTTCCTCTCATACTTTTTACAACGGACAGGGGTAACAACTTCCACACTTTTACTTTCCAGTTCCTTTATTGAAGATTGTGACGTTTCAATACTTTTCGCTATGCGAATAGATTCATCCAGGGAGGGATTTTCCAAGGATAATAGTTTCTGTCTTATGGTTTTGTCAAGACATTTTCCTATGAACTGGTCACGAATCAATTGTTCACTGAAGTTCTCAAATTCACATTCTGCCACCAACCTCCTCAAAGCAGTAATGTATGTGTCTACATCTTCCTCGGCTTTCTGTACTCTTTTAAAGAATTTATGCCTGGACACAACCACACTAGGTTGCTTATCAAATCTGACTTTTAATTTCTTTACTGTGTCTTTATATTCATCGGTATCCTCCTCTTCATCGCCCTCTACATCAGGTAGATGTTTAAGGGTTTCTCTCCCTTCAAACCCCAGAGAATGAAGCAGCAAAAACTTTTTCCTCTCTGGCCTGAACCTATGTGCTCCTATTGCACCCAGGTAATTTTCAAATGCATCAAACCACTTTCTCCAAGGCACAGGTGGTTCACCTGGTGTGTCTAGAAACGGAGGTGGAGGAAGAATAGACTGCATTATGTAATGTTTTCCTTCAAAGTACGAAAGAGGAGATGTAAATATCTATGTTGTGAACAGTGGCAGAACCAAGGGTGTATAAACTTAAATCCAGGCTAATATTCTTTTTCCCTTGAGCCACAACGTTTAAAACAGCCTCTATAGTCCAACCAAAGAGACAGCGAAAAGAATAATGTGTTATGTTCGTGCCCACTCTCTTCGTCCTGTAGATACTGCCTAGACCACTTCCTGACTGATTTCCTAAGCTCAAGCAAAGTTCGCCGTTAAACCTCATACAGCTGAGCAGAAAGGTGAGAAATACGACGCTGCCCCTTTAAGAGCTGGGCGGGGAAGATCGTGTCAGCAGCAGGCAGAGAGGGAGGGACGAACAGCGAAGACAACGTGCCGCATCGTTCAGCAGGAGACAGACGCTCGCGTGTGGCTGTGGCAGTGAATGTACACCGGCATCACGTGTGGAATGCGAGGAGCGTCTAGTTCTTCAGGTAACATAGACCTGGGTCCACTGTGGGTTCTGTGGGAGTCGAACTCGTCGCCAATTTGTAAAGATATGACGGAGACTGAAGCGTGAAACAACACGTCTTTATTCATCAACTCCCACGGGCACGAATGAATGACAGTTGACATAATCACCATACAACTGTAGTTCCCAACTGTCACAATCACTACGTCATCGCTGGAAGCGCGAGACGCGGAATGTCCGCCTCGCGCTGCCCGAGCACAAGGCAGGTAAACCACTACATAGTCAAGGATTGCATGTTTACCTCCGGCGACCTAGGCACACTGTGCTGCTGGACAACAAACTGAATTACCAGGTAATCCCCTTTAGCACCTGACTCTAGGGAGAGTGAGTCAGAGCCGCCAAAGGCTTACTTAAGATGGCTACACACTCAGATACAACCTAACACAGAAATATCACCCAATGAGCGAACACTTCAGTCCGAGCTTTACTTTGTCCATGAGAAAGTAATATACATATAACAAACACTATACATAAAATAGGGCTATACTTGGAAATACAGAACTTGCACCCTCCTCGTCAGACATCAGACCCCAAACTGCTATAGCGTCTCTGTGCTAAAACGCTATAGTTTTCCTCCCGCCCCAGTCTTTGCACAATGTCTGTCACGATCTTCGGGTCCATGGTCCAGGGGCACTGTCTGCAGTCTCAACAGTCACACCACAGGCACCATCTCGGCGTTCCTCTTGCCACCCCTAGCAGCCACCAGCCCGGAAGTTAGACAGAGCCGTGATTAACTTGTTTTCAGTTTTTATTGTAAGGTCTGACAATTACTTTTAGGAGTTGTGTTAAACAAGATTTGCATGTTTTATGTAAATAGGTGCAAGAAGGGGTGCTAAAGTCACTGTTCGCTTCCGTGTCTTTCACAGAAGGGAAACGTCACTCACTCTAGTGAGGGCGCTTCTGCATTGGATAGCTGCAGCAGCAGACAGTGAATCAAATGAGCCGTGATTGGCAGAGTCAGGGCTCCGAGCAGTGGAACAGACTGCACACCAACTACCACTCACAAAGCTTTAGGTGCCTTGCTTGCAACCCTAATGGCAATCTACTTAGCGGCCATGTGCGTCCGGCATAAAGGAAACACCTGACACACTCACTGGCGCACCACACATCACCGGAGAGACTCGTCACACAGCGGTTTGCAAACCAGCAAACAACAGGCGACATTCGTGAGTGCAGTGGACCGATGCAGTGCAGGCTTCGCAAATGCACTTGCGTATTTATCCTCCTACAGACTTTAAACTGTAAGAACCATCACGCCAAGAGGCTCGGTTGTAGAGAATTTAAAACGCTTCGCAACATTATTGTGTTCACACTGGAAAGTTAACCCCCTCACTGGCCAGGAACCTGCTTTTAAGGCGGAAGGTGGGGAACCAGCCCGAAGTGCACATTTTGGAAGATGCAAGGCGGTCTTTATCTGTAAATTAAACAAGTAGTTTAAGTGGCGCTCATATAAAGCTCTCCAATACTATAAGACACAGTAAACAAGAAGCGCTGACCGGTGATTGGCCAGGCCTACCGCTTCTTCACTGCTCGTGCTGTCTGAGCCACCCAACGTGAATTGGATAACGCCACTGTTTTGTCACGCATGCGTACGATGTAAGGCATCACGCGCATGGGAGACAAAGAGTGCAAATTTAGCAACCAATCACAAAGCAAACAAGCACTGTACCTGCACTAGGACTCGTATTTACGCGAGCCGTATGTAGCGTTGCTAACGCTATGATCTGCATGCTCGCGCAGTCGCGCTAAATAATCACAGGAGCCGGTACTTTACACTTTACACGCGGCTCCCGACTCCCGCGCCGAGGCCATGCCTATTTATTTATACCCGCTAGCGTCTGACGTCACGCGTCAGCGCTAGCGCACCCCGGTAGCGCGGAAGGCTAGAACGCCTCGCGCGCGCCGGACATTACACTCCTTCCAACCTTTATAAAACATTAAATCAAAGTGCAAAAATCAAAAACCAACGATGAGTCTGTTACCAGTCTGCCAGTCCTTTCAGGTCACACCATATAGTCCGCCAACTGGGACGACGGTGCCGGGTTCTTCCGCAGGCTGTAGCGGGATTGGCCGCCGTGGGATAGGGCCACCTCGGGGGTTCTGCGCCTTGGGGTGTTAGGCTCCTCCCGGGACGGGGAGCAGCCGGGCAGGTTACCCCCAGGTGTGGCTGGGATAGACTGGGAGTCACAATCTTCACTCAGACCGTCCTCCCCCTCCTGGTCTCCGCTCAGCTGGTCGGGACCGGGTCCCTCTGGTTCGGCCCCAGGACGTGAAGGTGTTCCTGGGTGGACTTTTTTGAAGAAGGACACATCTCGGGTGACCGTTTCAGCTCCTCTTTGGGCGGTCACCATCATGCCTGTCCGGCGGGTGACGATCCACAGTTGTGGTTCGAAAGGATGTCTGAACTTGCTGCCTGGGTAGCGGTCCTTCACATACACTTGATCCTGCCATTGTATCGTGAACTCCTTAGCTCCCCTTCGTCGGCTGGCTTGGTCATTCGAGCGCGTCCGATTGGCTAGAGTCTTTTCATTAGTGGCTTGTGCCGGAATCCAAGTCCGGTGGTGAGGGATCGTGTCACTCACGATTCTCCCCATGGTGGCTGTTCCTGGTGCTGCCTCTGTTGTGACATGGGGGGTCATCCGGTAGTCCCTCAGGAAACTGTAGATCGCCCGCTCCAGTGGAGATCCGTCAGCCATGGCTATGCGTATTGTTTTGTTTAGTGTCCTCATAAACCTCTCCACCTCTCCATTGGCTTGGGGCCATCGTGGTGTCACTTTGCGGTGATGGATCCCCAGCTCTTGAGATATTCTGCAAACTCCTGCCCCTGGAAGGGGGGTCCATTGTCAGTCTTGACCACCCCGAATATGCCATGAGTGGCGATGGTTTTCTCAAACTTCGCTATTACTTCAGTGGCTGTCTGGCTCCCCACGATTTCGACCTCTGGGTATTTGGTGAAATCATCAATGATGACTAACGCGTACCATCCATCTGGGAGATGTCCGAAGTCGGCGCTCATGCACTCCTACGGCCTCAGGGGATTTTCTTCGGTCGCCACCGGGTGAGGGCGATCCGGCTGTCCTGCCGCTTGGCACCACGTGCAGGTTCTCACCGCCTGCTCAACCATCGCATCCATGCCAGGGAACCATACTTTGGCTCGGAGCCTGCCCTTCGTTTTCACCATTCCATGATGCCCCCTGTGGGCGAGGTCTACCGCCTGTTGGGCGAGGCTGGCCGGCATGACCAGTCTCGGGCCACGTAGAAGGCATCCTTGGGCATCGACGGACAGTTTGCCCTTCACTCTCAAGATGGATTCCAGTGTCAGCTTGGCTTGGGGAGTCCTCCGACTTAGCGACTCTTGGATTGTTCTCCACTCCCCCGACCTGACGGCCTCCGCCGCTGCTCTCAAGCATTCATCACCTCTCGACGCTTCTATGATTGCGGCCTGGCTCATCGGGAGGGGTCGTGACCGCTCTGTCACATACCGGACGTACTCCTCGGTATCCTCTGCCTCTTCCTTTTCTTCCATTGTGGCTTTCCGCGGGTGCCTTGACAGATAATCCGCCGGGTTCGTGGCCCCCGGTTTGTACTCCACCCTGTAGTCGTACCCTTGTAGTTGGAGTATCCACTTTTCGCGGCTTCGAGGCTGACCCTTGGAATAGAGGTATGAGGGGCTTTTGATCGGTTGTCACCGTGAAGTGATGGCCGTACACATATACATGAAAGTGCCGGCAGGCCCAGTGGATGGCAATGGCTTCTCGCTCGATTTGCGAGTAACGCTGCTCAGTCTCGGTCAGGGACCTGCTGGCGGAGGCGATGGGGGCCCACTCTCCGTTGCTCTGGAGTTGAGTCAATACCGCTCCCAGACCAAAAGGGCTTGCGTCTACCGCCACGTTGGTGGGCTTCGCCGGGTCGAAATACGAGAGGGTAGTGTCCCCCGAGAGGGCCGCCTTCGTTGCTTGGAACGCTTGCTCCTGTTCCTGGCCCCACTGCCACGTGGTCGACGACTTGGTCAACTCCCTGAGGGGTTTGGTGAGGTTGGAGAGATCCGGAATGAAGCGGCCGCAGAAGTTGACCATGCCCAGGAAACTCCTGGCCTCCGAGATGTTTGTCGGGGCTGGGGCTTCTTGGACATCCTTCACCTTGTCCGGGTCTGGGGCCACTCCTTGGTCCGAAAAGGTGTATCCGAAAAAGCTGATCTTGTTCTGCAGGAATTGACACTTCTTTCGGTGCAGGGTCAGGCCTGACTCCTGAATCCTTTTGAGGACCCCTCTCAACCGCTGGTGGTGTTCCTCTATGGTTGACGCATATATCAGCAGGTCGTCGCTCACATTAAGCACGCCGGGGAGCCCACTGAGGACTTCTCTGATGGTATTTTGGAATACCTCGGCGGCACTCGAGATGCGGAAGTTGAGACGCCGATATCGTCTGAGGCCCACATGTGTGGAGAACGTGGTAATGTACCTCGAGTCCGGGTGAAGTGGCAGCTGGTGATAGCCTGATCGTAGGTCCATCTTCGAAAACCACCTGGCCCCGTTCAGCTCTCCCAGGATGTCATCAATGGTGGGCGTCAGGTGTCGCTCCCTCTTGACTGCGGCGTTGGGGAGGCGCATGTCCACACAGATGCGGACTTGTCCTGGCTGTTTCGGCTTCCTGGCGATGACGATCGGGGATACCCACGGGGTTGGCCCACTGACCTTTTCAATGATGCCTTGTCTCTCCAGGGCCTCCAGCTCCTCCTCGACCTTTTGCCTCAGATGGCACGCGATTCGCCTGTGCCTCAGCGCCACTGGTTGGACCGACGGGTCGATGTGTAAGGACACTTCCTTTCCTTTCAGGCACCCGATGCCTTTGAAAACTTCTCCGAACTCTTCCATGATGGTATCCAGTTCTTCCTCTAGGACTGCCATGGCAAACGAGATCAGTCTCAGCTCTTCGGCCGATTGCCCGCTCAGCAGCATCCCGCTGCCCTCTTCTGTGACATAGACGGTGGTGCTGATCCTCCTCTCACCATGTTGTAGCTCTGTCTTGAAGCACCCGATGAGAGGGATGGGTGTCTTCTGGCCGTACGCGAACACCCGGATCTTCGCCTCTTGCAGCGGAGGCTTGGTGCGCAGTTGGTGGTAGACATTGGCGTAAATAATCAAAAGAGGATGGATCACTTGTTGCTGGCACCAGGGTTCAGGTGGTTGTCTCCGATATAGGTAAAAAACCCTCAATCACGTCAAGATATGTGTTAGACCTGGCACCTTGGCGTGAGTCTCCCTCCCTCTTTTTTGTCGCTGTGCCTCATGTGATTTTATGGTGTTGGCCGCTCAGCGCGCTGTGCCACTGCCAACCAGTGTCGCGGTGCGAGTGCTCCCTTTGTAAATTGTATATGTTGGTTGGATTCCATGATTGGATTGTTTGATTTACTATCAGACCCCAGTAAAGTGCGCCAGGAGCGCCAGGGCATGTAAAGGCAAACGCCGCTGGTGGGCCTGCAGCACGGGTTGTGCCACCCACAGAAGCGGCCGGTAAAATACGTCTAAGGTCTGCCATCGCAGAGCCTGCGTGCAGTCTGGTACTGACGCGCCGACCGACAAGTGCCCACACTTGCCGGTCCCTGAAACCTTCCCTTAGCTGCATGTTAGTCACCCCTCTGGTAGGCCCACGGGCAGGGTGCATTGTGAGCCTGAGGTAGGACAAGCCTAGATGCGTGACATGTCCTGGTAGTGAATGACCGCCATTTTGTTGTTCACTACTGTAAGGCTACCCTGTTCTCATAGGCCAGTATGGGCGGCCTGGATTATTACACCCTATGATCCTAACCGACCCAGGGAACATGGTAGGAGATCGAGTTTAGTATGCCTGAACTCGGAATGTTAAGGTACATCTTTTCGCAAGGTTTATTTTAATATTCCGGGTTTGCAAATGCCACTTTTAGAAAGTTGGCCTTTGCTTGCCTAACCATTTCAGCCGCCTCTGCGTGATGTGTATCTGATGTCTGGCTGGTGTGAGTGGCAGGGCTGGGGGAACCCAGATGGGCAGGGCTAGGTAGCCTGGTATGAATAGGACGATCGACAGGTAGATGGGTGGGAGGAGTGCTCCTAGGTTCTGAATAGGACAGTGCTCTGCAACCTCGAGGCTGGCTCCACCCCCTGTGGAGCGTCTGATGACTCTGCCCTGCACTCTGAAAGAAGAAGCCTGCATCACGTAAACAAAGTGCTCAGAAACCGGACTGAACTAGGCAAGGGCCCCCCTGGCCTGGGAGAACAAAAGATTTGTGGTATAAATGGAGGAGCCCGGCTCCTAAGAAACTAGATCCGCTTTTGACCAAGAAGAATCTCTGCCTGAGGAGGAGGCACCGGGAAAGCTGTAGGAGGAAGGCTGTCCCTATCCTGGGGGATTGGCCTGCAGTGGTGACCTCGCTGCCAAAGGGGAGAAGAGAAACTGTTGCTGAAGACTTTGCTTTATTTTTACTTTCAAGACTTGTGCTTTTCCAAAACGATCTCCAAGGGCTTGGAACTGAGCTTGCCCCCTGAACTGAGCCCCAGGACCATTGGGCTCTACCTGATCTTCACTCGCCTGCTGCTAGACCGTGGTGTCCTTTCCCTCGCCGGAGCTGTGACCCTCGTGCCGCAGTCCCTCCCTGGGCCGTGACCAGGACTGCTTAGCCGCCCCCGCCTTGGGAAGAGCCTCTCTCGATCGGAGCCGCTCCCCCTACGCCGTGCTGGGCTGCCCCTGTCACCTCGCTCGCTGGAGGCTCGCTGTGCACCTTCACCCTCCCGCCGGAATCGGCGTTTGTGAGCCTCCCCAAGCCTCGGACGGCCCGGACGTATCTGCGTGCCCGGCTGCCCCGCTTTGTTCACCCGCCACCTGCAACACCCGCTCTTGTCGTGAGCCTGAAGATCAGACCCCTATCGTGAAGTGTGGGGGCCCCGGACGCCGCCTCGCTCTTCTGTGGAGGAGCCGCTGACATCCCGCACCCACCTTCGCAACAAGAAACAAGGTACTGTACTTACGAACTCGACCGCGAGCTCGCATCGGATCCAGGGTCCGCAACGTTCTGATTTCCCTGTCATCTGCCGTGGGCTTCCAAGTCACCACCTCAGCCTAGAGTGTGCTGAGGCCTACAGTCACCTTGTGCCCGCCTAAAGAACTTTCCGTACAAAGAGAACTTTACCGTATTCCTAAGAATTGTGGCCCCATCAGTTCAACGTTACTGGGCCTTGTATTTAACTCTGCTGAAACTACATAAAAGCTTATTTTTATATACTACCGGATTGGTGTCCATTTGTGGTGCATGCAGGGGGTTTACTGTATGTGTAATTGCATTTGCTTAACCGTGTACGCCTGAGACTTAGCCTAGACTGCTCGCGCCACGCACCTAGACAATGAGCAGGGGTTATTCTGGGGAGTCATCCTTCGCCCTGACAAGAAGTAAAGGGTCCCTGCTTGTTGTAGGTTCACACCTGCGTCAACCAGAGCCCCCTCATTTCTAACATTGGTGGCAGCGGTGAGGATTTACGGATTTGCATTTGTGGTTTGCGTATAGTGAATCACTGATCGCCATGTAGTGAGAGCAGACCAGTAACACAGCCACAAGGCTAGCATTTGTTTTTGTTTTGCCAAGAATCTCCGTTGTTGGAGCCATGCCTGGTTCACACTCTGCCGGAAGGGCGGCTTCCATAATCTCTGGATTTGAAGACATAGATTGGGAAGAAGGCGCACTTCAGGATCGTACCAATGAAGACTTGAAAGGTCTTTGCTCCAAGTTCAGGATTGCCCAAACTGGATTGAAAAGGAAGGAGCAATTCGTAAAGGCGCTGAGGGCCTGGTATGAGTCAAAGGCACCAGAGAATCAGGTGGAAGTGATTCCCCCAGAAAGTGTCCATGAGTTCGGCAGATGCCTGTCGCCAGAAGAGTTGGCGGACAGGGCAGCAACCCGGGCACACGAGGTGGAAATGGCAAAACTGCATGGGCAGATGGATATGGAAAAACAAAGATTAGCCATGGAAGAAAAGAAACTACAATTAGAGCATGACATGAAGCTGAGGGAGCTGGAGCTGAAAGCAAAAAGTTTGGAGCTTAATCCCTCTGGTGGCAGCACACCGCCAGGATCGGCGGAACCAAGAGTTTATATTCCTAAGGATGTAGTGAAGGAGTTCTTCAGGAATGACGACATCGGGCAGTGGTTCAGAGCCTACGAGGTAGCCATGTCTTCCCACCGGGTCCCTGAGAAAGATTGGGGAGCGGGGTTGTGGGGAAGGTTCCTGAGTGAGGGGCGGGACACACTGTTAGATTTGCCTGTTGATGTTCGTAATTCTTATTCCCATATGAAGGAAGCATTGATGGCTAGGTATGGGTTGACCCCTGAGTTATATAGACAGAGGTTCAGGGGTTGCACTAAGATTCCCAATAGTACGTATGTGGAGTATGTGACTTTCTTTTGCAGAGCGCTGGATGGTTGGGTGAAGGGTAGTAAGGTGAATGATTATCAAGGGCTGCTTGATCTAATGGCATGGGAGCACTTGTCCAGTAATTGTTTTCCTGAGCTACGCCAGCACCTGATCGATAGTAAGCTGACTAACCCGAGGAAGCTTGCTGAGGAGGCGGACCGCTGGGTCAGTACCAGGGTCCACAAGGGTACCGTGGGAGATTCCGCCAAGGGTGTGCAGGGTCCCCAGCAGAAGAGTGGGGGGGACAGGGGTAAACAGAATCAGTTCCAAAAAGGGCCCCAAAATAATCCCCAAGGGAACCAAGGGAAGGGTTCTCAGCCTCCCCCACCCAAGAAACCGACCGGGGCCCCGACAGGTCCTCCTGTTCAGAAGGGGCCCGTGAGATGTTACAGGTGTAACAATTTGGGGCATTTTGCCTCTGATGTGAAGTGTCCGATGTTTGGTAAACCCGCACCCACTGGTGCTCCACCCCGGCAGGTGACTAGTGTAGCCTTGGGGGAGGAGAGGGATGTCCAAGGTGGGTGGGGTCCCGCAGAGATGTCCCTGGTCTCGCTAGGAGACCGTGAAGTGGTCCCTCCAACCCAGCTGCCTGAGAACACTAAGAAGTACAGGCAGTGGGTGACCATAAATGGCCATAGGGTGGAAGCTCTTAGAGATACAGGAGCCAGTGTGACAGCTGTCAGGTGTCACCTGGTGTCTCAGGAGCAGGTGGTCCCCAATGCATTCTATCCCGTTGTTGCCGCTGACAACACAGAGAGGCACTGCAAGGTGGCTCAGGTTCCCTTCGAGTGGGGGGGGGTCTCTGGTACTCTTCAGGTAGCTGTGGGGCCCGCCATGCCTGTGGACTGTTTGTTAGGGAACGATTTGGAGAGCTCACCTTGGGCTCAGGTGGAGCGGAGTGCTCACCTGGAGATGTTGGGTATGCCGGATTGGGCGTGTGTGACCACACGGTCCATGGCAGCCAGTAAAGGTACTCGAGAGGTCCTGGAGCCTGAGAGGGAGGCCCAGGAGCCGGCCTCAGAGAGAAGGGGCAAGGGGCGCGGGAAGCCGGCCCCTGAAGTTCCCACGGTCCAGGAGGAAGCAGACCTTGAGGGGGATGCCCTGGAGCCTACAGGGGAACAAATAGCTGAACTGGGAGACCTGCCGAAGCTGACCCATTGGCAGCAGGAAGGGGGTCCCACCAGGGAGGACTTTTGTAAGGCACAGAAGGAGTGCCCTTCTCTCGTGGGTATGCGGCAGCAGGCTGCAGCCCAGGCCGCAGGTGATCAGTCAGGATCGCATTTCATTTACTGGGAGAACGACCTCCTATATACAGAGCCTAAGGTTGCTGAGCCTGGGTCAGCCCGTGCGCTGGTGGTACCCCAGGACTTCAGAGCCTTCCTACTGGGGCTGGCTCACGATGTGCCATTGGCAGGGCATTTGGGGCAGGACAAGACCTTTGAAAGGCTTGTCACCCACTTTTATTGGCCTCAAATGCGCAGGAGTTTGGATACTCACTGCAGGACATGCCAGACTTGCCAGGCAAGTGGAAAGAGTGGAAGGAAGCAGAAGGCTCCACTCCAGCCATTCCCTGTGGTCGGTACTCCATTCCAGCGAGTGGGGATTGACATTGTAGGGCCACTGGACCCCAAGACAGCGATGGGCAATAGGTTCATCCTGGTCCTGGTGGACCATGCCACCCGGTACCCGGAAGCCATTCCTCTGAGGACAGTGACGGCCCCCGTGGTGGGACGTGCACTGATGGGAATTTTCTCCCGAGTGGGGTTCCCTCTAGAGGTGGTGTCTGACCGAGGTACCAATTTCATGTCCAAGTACATGAAATCTCTTTGGCAAGAGTGTGGTGTAACCTACAAGTTCACCACGCCTTACCACCCCCAAGGAAACGGGTTGGTTGAGAGATTCAACCGAACCCTCAAAGGCATGATAATGGGCCTAGAAGGACCCATGAGGCGCAAGTGGGACGTCCTCTTACCATGCCTTCTCTTCGCTTACCGTGAGGTACCACAGAAGTCTCTGGGGTTCAGTCCCTTTGAGCTCCTGTACGGTCACCCCGTCAGAGGACCTCTAAGTCTGGTCAAGGAAGGCTGGGAGCAATCTCCCAGGAAACCTCCCCAGAATGTATATAGCTACATGCTGGCCTTCAGGAATCAGACTAGGCGTTTCAGGCAACTTGCTGAGGCAAATCTGGAAGCCAGCCAGGAGGAGATGAAGCGGTGGTACGACCAGAATGCCACTCTGGTAGAGCTTCAGCCTGGGCAGAAAGTATGGGTCTTGGCCCCCGTGGAGCCATGTGCGCTCCAGGATAAGTGGACCGGTCCCTTTGAGGTGGTGGAGCGCAAGAGTCCTGTTACCTAAGTGGTGGACCTGAAGACTCCCAGGAACCCCTTACGGGTCCTACATGTCAACCGCCTCAAGCCCCACTTGGAGAGGTCCCAAGTGGGCATGCTCTTGGCAACAGATGCGGGGATGGAAGAGGAGACAGAACCTCTTCCTGACCTCCTGTCAGCCAAGGAGCAAGATGGGTCAGTGGATGGTGTCATCCTCTCTCCCACCCTGACCCCTGAGCAACAGAATGATTGTCGCCAGTTGCTGGGACAATTTTCTGATCTGTTTTCCCTGGTCCCTGGTGTCACTGATTGGTGCGTCCATGATGTGGACACTGGGGATAGCCCACCTGTGCGGCACAAGGCCTACAGGGTGACTGACAGGGTGAGGACATGCATCAAGGAGGAGGTCTCCAAGATGTTTGCACTCGGGGTCATTGAGTCTTCTAGCAGTCCTTGGGCCAGCCCCGTGGTCTTGGTCCCAAAGGCTGCAGCGCCGGGAGCCACACCCGAACTCCGGTTCTGTGTGGACTACAGAGGACTCAATTCAGTCATTAGGACTGACGCACACCCCATCCCCAGAGCTGATGAGCTCATCGATCGGCTAGGGGCTGCCAACTACCTCAGCACGTCTGATCTAACGTCTGGGTATTGGCAGATCGCCTTGACCGAGGGGGCCAAAGAGAGGTCAGCATTTTCCACCCCAGATGGGCACTACCAGTTCCGGGTTATGCCATTTGGGATGAAGAATGCCCCTGCCACCTTCCAGAGATTGGTCAACCAGGTGTTGGCTGGGCTGGATTCGTTCAGTGCAGCCTACCTGGATGACATCGCCGTGTTCAGCTCCACGTGGGAGGAGCACTTGCGTCACCTCTGGGAAGTGTTGATGGCGCTGCGGAAGGCAGGCCTCACGATCAAGGCGAGTAAGTGCCAGATCGGGCAGGGTTCCGTGGTGTACTTGGGACACCAAGTTGGGAGTGGCCAGGTGGCACCCCTTCAGCCCAAGATAGAAACCATCCTGAATTGGGAGGCGCCCAAAACCCAGACAGAGGTGAGAGCCTTCCTAGGTCTCACCGGGTACTACAGGAGGTTTGTCAAGGGGTATGGCAACCTGGTTGCCCCCTTGACAGCGCTGACTTCGAAGAAGCAGCCCAGGAAGGTGATCTGGACTGACACCTGTCAGAGAGCTTTTGAGGCCTTGAAGACTGCTATGTGCACGGCGCCCGTGCTCTTGGCTCCCAACTTCTCCAAAGAGTTTATCGTTCAGACAGACGCTTCAGAGCATGGTGTGGGGGCTGTTCTTTCACAGATTAATGAGGAGGGCCTAGATCAACCCGTAGCCTTTATTAGCAGGAGGTTACTTCCACGGGAACAGAGGTGGAGTGCTATTGAGCGTGAGGCCTTTGCTGTGGTCTGGGCGCTGAAGAAGCTAAGACCCTACTTGTTTGGGTCTCACTTCCGGGTTCAGACGGACCACAGGCCCCTCAGATGGTTGATGCATATGAGGGGTGAGAATCCAAAGCTGTTGAGGTGGTCCATTTCCCTACAGGGGATTTCACGGTGGAACATCGCCCTGGTACAGATCACGCCAATGCTGACGGTCTGTCCAGATTTTTCCGCCTTAGTGATGAGGAACTCCCTGGGGTAGGGTAGTTCCCCCCACTTTTCAGCTGGAGGGGACACGTGTTAGACCTGGCACCTTGGCGTGAGTCTCCCTCCCTCTTTTTTGTCGCTGTGCCTCATGTGATTTTATGGTGTTGGCCGCTCAGCGCGCTGTGCCACTGCCAACCAGTGTCGCGGTGCGAGTGCTCCCTTTGTAAATTGTATATGTTGGTTGGATTCCATGATTGGATTGTTTGATTTACTATCAGACCCCAGTAAAGTGCGCCAGGAGCGCCAGGGCATGTAAAGGCAAACGCCGCTGGTGGGCCTGCAGCACGGGTTGTGCCACCCACAGAAGCGGCCGGTAAAATACGTCTAAGGTCTGCCATCGCAGAGCCTGCGTGCAGTCTGGTACTGACGCGCCGACCGACAAGTGCCCACACTTGCCGGTCCCTGAAACCTTCCCTTAGCTGCATGTTAGTCACCCCTCTGGTAGGCCCACGGGCAGGGTGCATTGTGAGCCTGAGGTAGGACAAGCCTAGATGCGTGACATGTCCTGGTAGTGAATGACCGCCATTTTGTTGTTCACTACTGTAAGGCTACCCTGTTCTCATAGGCCAGTATGGGCGGCCTGGATTATTACACCCTATGATCCTAACCGACCCAGGGAACATGGTAGGAGATCGAGTTTAGTATGCCTGAACTCGGAATGTTAAGGTACATCTTTTCGCAAGGTTTATTTTAATATTCCGGGTTTGCAAATGCCACTTTTAGAAAGTTGGCCTTTGCTTGCCTAACCATTTCAGCCGCCTCTGCGTGATGTGTATCTGATGTCTGGCTGGTGTGAGTGGCAGGGCTGGGGGAACCCAGATGGGCAGGGCTAGGTAGCCTGGTATGAATAGGACGATCGACAGGTAGATGGGTGGGAGGAGTGCTCCTAGGTTCTGAATAGGACAGTGCTCCGCTACCTCGAGGCTGGCTCCACCCCCTGTGGAGCGTCTGATGACTCTGCCCTGCACTCTGAAAGAAGAAGCCTGCATCACGTAAACAAAGTGCTCAGAAACCGGACTGAACTAGGCAAGGGCCCCCCTGGCCTGGGAGAACAAAAGATTTGTGGTATAAATGGAGGAGCCCGGCTCCTAAGAAACTAGATCCGCTTTTGACCAAGAAGAATCTCTGCCTGAGGAGGAGGCACCGGGAAAGCTGTAGGAGGAAGACTGTCCCTATCCTGGGGGATTGGCCTGCAGTGGTGACCTCGCTGCCAAAGGGGAGAAGAGAAACTGTTGCTGAAGACTTTGCTTTATTTTTACTTTCAAGACTTGTGCTTTTCCAAAACGATCTCCAAGGGCTTGGAACTGAGCTTGCCCCCTGAACTGAGCCCCAGGACCATTGGGCTCTACCTGATCTTCACTCGCCTGCTGCTAGACCGTGGTGTCCTTTCCCTCGCCGGAGCTGTGACCCTCGTGCCGCAGTCCCTCCCTGGGCCGTGACCAGGACTGCTTAGCCGCCCCCGCCTTGGGAAGAGCCTCGCTCGATCGGAGCCGCTCCCCCTACGCCGTGCTGGGCTGCCCCTGTCACCTCGCTCGCTGGAGGCTCGCTGTGCACCTTCACCCTCCCGCCGGAATCGGCGTTTGTGAGCCTCCCCAAGCCTCGGACGGCCCGGACGTATCTGCGTGCCCGGCTGCCCCGCTTTGTTCACCCGCCACCTGCAACACCCGCTCTTGTCGTGAGCCTGAAGATCAGACCCCTATCGTGAAGTGTGGGGGCCCCGGACGCCGCCTCGCTCTTCTGTGGAGGAGCCGCTGACATCCCGCACCCACCTTCGCAACAAGAAACAAGGTACTGTACTTACGAACTCGACCGCGAGCTCGCATCGGATCCAGGGTCCGCAACGTTCTGATTTCCCTGTCATCTGCCGTGGGCTTCCAAGTCACCACCTCAGCCTAGAGTGTGCTGAGGCCTACAGTCACCTTGTGCCCGCCTAAAGAACTTTCCGTACAAAGAGAACTTTACCGTATTCCTAAGAATTGTGGCCCCATCAGTTCAACGTTACTGGGCCTTGTATTTAACTCTGCTGAAACTACATAAAAGCTTATTTTTATATACTACCGGATTGGTGTCCATTTGTGGTGCATGCAGGGGGTTTACTGTATGTGTAATTGCATTTGCTTAACCGTGTACGCCTGAGACTTAGCCTAGACTGCTCGCGCCACGCACCTAGAGGGTGAGCAGGGGTTATTCTGGGGAGTCATCCTTCGCCCTGACAAGAAGTAAAGGGTCCCTGCTTGTTGTAGGTTCACACCTGCGTCAACCAGAGCCCCCTCATTTCTAACAATATGTATGGGCGGTATATCTTGGTTCTCCGCCTTTAGATACGTGATAGCATCATCATTGGGTTTATTCCATGCATCCTCCAACCCGGAGGGAACCACTGAATTCTCCAGTAGTGATCAGGGAAAAAAATGATAAAATAAAAAAGTGAGGAGTGCTCAAGTGTGTGATTAAAAAGAGTTGTTCCTCATGCTACCTATAAAAAAAGTCTTTATTCTGATAGGTGCTGGGGAAACGTTAAAAGAGGTCAGGTTGCAGGTAGGATGTATAATGGATCCTCTGCGACATTAAACGTGGTGATTGGTCGACATGTTTCAGCTCATGTAAAGCCCATGGGAGGGTCAGGGAGCTTTCTTCAGGACCACAGGTGAATAAAGTGAATTGAAAATTTTTTTGTCAATTACAAGTAGAAGTTCCAATGTCGATTCAGATGGACTTCGTCAGGACTAATACCTATATACAGAGAAAAACGGGGGAAACTACTTAATGATTAAAAGGGGTAGAAGGGTAAAAAGTGCCAAAGGAGCTGCAAAATGAACAATATGAAAGCAACTATAAATGGCAAGTCTTTATATACTTTTGGTATACATTTTGATCAGCAAGTGAAGTTTTGAACCATCGCTCTTACTTCGGAGAACTCAAAACGCAATGCCCTTAGGAGACATCGACTGGTAGAAGAATGTTCGACATACAACAGATATTGGCGGCCATTAGCTCAATGGATGCCCCAGTGTCAATTGTCGCCTTTACCTCCTGTTGTTGGACTAAGATGCGGCATTTTGGAAGTCTGCGCTTCCTCTTCTGTGGCTGGTGGATCGCAAACACATAATGGACTGGGTACTCTTCGGTGTCATCGTCCATGTCTTCGCTGTCTGCCTCTTCCTGCACCGCATGGGCCGCCTCCTTCTTGACTCTGGTGGACCGGCACACCGCCGCAAAATGATTCATCCATCCGCAGGCGCTGCACTTTTTCCCTCTGGCGGGACAATCTTGCATGCGGTGGGGCTGGCCGCCACAGTATCCGCATTCTTTCTTCTTCGTCTCCGGTTGTCTTTTCCCTCCGGCTGGTCTCCCTTTGGGCCGTACCACGTTCACCGCTTCCGCCACCTGCACTTGTTCCGTCTTCACGGGACGATGTAGGGCTGCTTCCATGTGCGAGGCCCTCACCTGCGAGAGCTCCTTCGACCGTCCGAGGGTGAGGATGTCCGCGAGGGGCTTTCCTTCTTTCTGGAAGGCCGTGACCCGGAGCTTGGATGGGTATCACCCCTGTATGATCTGCCCTCGGATCTCCTCTTGCTCGTCGCGGAACCCACACATGCTGGCTAACTCCTTCAGTCTGCCGTGGAACGCATCAAGGGACTCGTCCGCCTCCTGTTTGGCTTGACGAAAGATGAATCTTTCATAGTCTCTATTCGCCATGGGTTCGAAATGGGCGTTGAGAGCGTTTAGCAGCGTGTGGTACGTTTTCGGCGTTGCCTCCACAAGAGTTTTGTAGATGCAGTGGATGTCTTTGCCTCCTAGGTGGAGTAGCAGTGCCCTGCGCCTTTCCCTCGAGATGCCTGCCCCTTCGAAATAAATTTGTAGGCGGTCTGTCCAATCCCTCCAGCGCGGGGTGAGGGACGACGGGGCACCGTCAACGACAAACGGCTCAATGGCGAGAATCAACGCCCTCTTGGCACGTGCGCAGCACGCGGTCGAAGCCGGCTATCTCTCCTCTTCGTCGAAGCCGATAGGTGTACTTCCCCTAGTGGGCTTTGTGCGTGGACTTCCCCCGTGCCTCTACACCATCCAGCGGGCACGCACACCTCCAGGAGTCATCATCGGGACCCTCCGGGTGATCAGAGGCTTGGGCGATCCCACCAGGCGTGGGCCTGCTCTGGGGTAGGGTGCGGCCGTCGTCAGGCTCCTCGTGGCATCAGGCGTGTCACCACCCAGGCGAGACATACCCCTCACAGGCTGCAGGATGGAGCTCCAGGGCTCTCACAGTGTCTCCACAGGCTGCAGGATGGGCCTTCAGGGCTCTTTCTGTGTCTCCCACCGGAACCACCAGCAGGCACAGCTGGGTCACCATGAGGAGGGGACACCAACCACAGACCTAGGACACATGTGTGGCCGATTTACACACCGTGGGGCATAAAGACAGCAAAAGCAGGGCTCAATACACCCCTCGTCACCAGTGTAGCGTTGCTAGCGCTATGATCTGCATGCTCGCGCAGTCGCGCTAAATAATCACAGGAGCCGGTACTTTACACTTTACACGCGGCTCCCGACTCCCGCGCCGAGGCCACGCCTATTTATTTATACCGGCTAGCGTCTGACGTCACGCATCAGCGCTAGCGCACCCCTGCAGCGTGGAAGGCTAGAACGCCTCGCGTGCGCCGGACATTACACCCTATTGCATTTTAAAGGGAAGTGCGGGTATTAAAAATTACCGACTGCGGGAGTGAACAGGGAGAGGCAGGGGAACAAAAAGTTTTTTACAGTTAAGGGGCTAATAGCCTTGGAAGAATAATAGTGACGACATGGCCGTCAGGAAGCGAGACTAAGAAGCTAAAAACCAATCAGAATGCTGAATCTATGATGGAAGCCAATGAAAATTATAGACGGAAAGTGGGCGGAGCTTCCCTCACCATACTGCATACAGCATCTCTCGACGAGACAGCGCATTCGCTGCCTAGCCGAGACCTAAATAAGCACTATGAAGTGACCAGCTCTGGCCTCATCATGGTGCTTTTTTTTATTACTCCCCCAGGGCAACATGGAGGGAGGGAGGCCAGATGCCTATGGGGAAGCATGTGGACAATGGAGGATGTGTGTGAGGGTCTGAAGGCAAACAGATGATCAACTGAGGGATCACTATAGTTTTATTGTTTGGTTAATTAAAACCATGACAAAATAGACAATATGCAATAATATAATTTCAGTGACATCATACATGAGATATAACAATACAGGGCCATATTATCAAGGAACGGCGATAACATTATTGCTGCTTTAGTGGCAGGAGACTGCCGCTAAAGCGGCGATAATGGGCTTGATAATATGCCCTTGTGAATTCCCATAGAAGCCCAGGTTCACACCAGAACCTGGACTTAAATGAGAATTCACAAGGGCATATTATCAAGCCCATTATCGCCGCTTTAGCGGCAGTTTTCTGCCGCGAAAGCAGCGATAATGTTATCGCCGTTCCTGGATAATATGGCCCACAGTTTCTTAGTTAAAAGGTCACCTTGGATAGCACCGCTTAAGTCCATGAGCACCTTATATGGAGCTAGTCAGGGCTCATGGTGTTTAAAAATAGCCAAGTCTGAAAAGACAGCCTTCATTCTAAATATCGTACAGAATACACAGTTCATCTAAGGTCGGTGCGCAGTGTGCATGGTTAAAGGAGTTGGTTCAGTGTGCAAATTACAAAGTGTGCTCTAGCCTGGTTTATCATGAGCATAAAGTGCATTGTGCTCACATGAACTATCTCTCATGTTTACTTTTCACATGGCAGCCTGGTAGGTCTCTTCTTTAAGAGAATATGCAGTATGCAAAATGGACAGGGTAGATTTACACTCCATTGTTAAACATGGGTGTTCCTAGATTGCATACAATGGCTGGGCATGTAGAGTGCATATTTCATCTAAGATTGGTAAGCAATGTGCAAGGTTAAATGAGTTTGTTCAGTGTGCAAATATACTAAACTAAGTTTTGGACTGGTTTGCCGAGACCATGAAGTGCATTTTGCTCACAGGAACTATCGAGCATGTTTGCATCTAACATGGCTGCCTGGTACGCCCCTTCTTTATGAGAATATTAAGTATGCAAAATGGGCAGGGAAAATTTACACTCCATTGTTAAATGTGGGTGCTCCTAGATTGCATACAATTGCTTGGGCATGTAAAGTGCATTATGCCCCCGAGATCTTTATTGTTCGGTTATGCTAAATAAGAAAATGAAAAATTGAACCATTATGGATATTTGCCAAAATCTCTGGGAGCGTTTTGAGTCTCTGTGATGCCCTATGCGACAGTTGATGTAAAAAATTACAAAAAAGTGCAGTTAAAATAATCAATGTTCAGTGAACCATTAGGTCAGTAGTGTATCATTTAGAATCTTCAAGGGCTGAATTGTTTAAATAAATTACACTGTCCCTTCTACCCCTGCTGCATGTGTAACTGTTTCTTTACTTGTTGAAGAAACTTAGTTGTCCTGCAAGAAAGCTGCAGTGTCCGGCTATTTAACAAAGCCATCATGGCGAGTTGGCGGGATCTTATCTGGATTGACCAGAGAGCCGGAAGTAGAAATTTTCATCTAAATTGACTGACATTGGGACAAATACACAACAAGATATGAACTGTCTCTTCCGCGCACCCTCAGAGTCGACAAAGATTAGTCGGCAAGGTTTGTCTCCACAGTAGAACCTGATCTTTTGAAGAAAAAGCTCCCAGTGGAATGAGAAGTAGGGAGTGCTGTATTATTGGAGATACATGATTTACAAGATACGGCTGCGGCACCCAGTTCCTATAGAAGATAGGACCATCCATCCATGTTTTTCCTTTGCTAGAGCGGCTTTGTCCAGTAACCAGACTTGCTGTTTAGCTGCTTTGTTGGCAATTTTTTGGGAATGCGAGGAAGCTGATGTTTAGGCCCCATGCTTCAGGGTGGTTAAAGCTTGTTGAAGCGCAGTTGGCCAGTCATTCTTGCTTTTGGGTTGATTCATTAATTCTGTCCAGCAGAGTGCTGCCAGGGATTCTTCGTGTGCTGCTCTTGTCCTCCAGCACAGTTTGAGTATTACTGCTTATCTGACCGGCAGTTGGTGAAATAGCCCAAATTCTAGTAAAACCTGCGCCTGAGGGATAAACTGCGGAATTCGTAAAAGTGTTTAAAAAGGGTAGATTGCTGTAGATTTAAGAAATTTGCATCTTTACCCTTAAAAGGTTCAGAGCCGTAGGTTGGAAGGACTTGGCGACAAGTACATGTAAAAGGTGAGAATTGGGTGGTCACCCAAGTTTTGTTCGTAATTTATTAAGTGCAGGGCGCAATTTGTTTGCCTGGGCTCGTCTTTTTGTTAGATGTTCTATGAATGTTAACTTGGAGCCTACAACCACCCCCAAGTATTTGTGTGAACCAACCAACTCTATTCTGTTCTCTGCTGCAAACATTGGTGTTTCATAGTATGGCAGCTGGTGTTTGTCGAGAAGCAGATGATCAACTGAGGGAGGGAGGGAGTGGCCAGTGGCAAGCATTTGGACAATGGCAGTTTGGTTGGTGGGAGGGACGGGACGGGAGAACAACAAAGGGTAGAAGTACGCAAGGGAGACAGATGAAAAATATGCACTTTCTTAGGGTGTATTAAACAAAATAAACAAGCATTTGCAATGCAGTCTCGCATTTCTGAAAGTTAGAGCTATTGGTTTTGTAAATGATAATGTTTTTTATATATGTTGTTTGGTTTTGTTTGTAGTGTATTGGATATATGTTGTGTTTAGTGTAATTTTGTGGTTTGAATTGACCTTGTTAGTTGTGGAATTGTGTGGGGAGGGATAGTATAGTGTATTTGTGTAGTGGATTTATGTGGTATGGTAAATCAATAGAGGTGAGACTTGTATAAAAATAGATAGAGAGTTAGATTCAGAGGGATAGGTAGTCAGTGTACAAAGTGGTGAATGAAGTCTAGATGGAGTACTAGAAATAGTGTGCGAGAAAGAAAGAAAGACGGTTAAAGATGTATAAAGAGGCTATGTTTGTGTACACAGAGGAGACTGAAAGAAGAGAAGGAGAGTAAGTATTTGCGGCTTGCATTGTTTTCAAAGTTATGGTAAAGAAACTGTACTGAAAAACCTGAGGTGAACTTATATGAGAAATGCTGGATCATTGCCTGAGAGAGCAAGATTGGTGGGATAGAGTACAAGAGAGAGAGAAAGAGTAGTGGAAGGGGTATTTGGGGGATGGGGAGGAGACTTCTGTACATAAATAAGAAATTATTGTGTTTTTAAGAAGAGCGGGTAGCTTTCAGTCCTCTGGGCAAGGTATAGACACAAGATGCCAACATTTACTGTGTTAAAGTGCCGAATAAGAAAAAAAACCAAATCCACTGATATACGACATGAATTATACAACATATGTACTGTGAACTGAATCGCCTCTAACTATTACCTTTCTCGTATTTAGTTTACTTTTCAGCATTTCATAAAGTTAATTCATGCACTGATAAAAATTGCCAGAACAGCATTACGTTTCAGCTCATAGTGTTACTATCTTTTTTCTGGGGTTGTTCGCTGAGCCCTCGGAAAGCATATCCCCAGGCCCCCTCCCTCTTATGTTTACAGGAGGTCAGAGACGCCCCTGCCCCCTTGCTCTTCCCCAGCCAGGTTTGGGTTCTCAGGCAGCTGTGTATAATGCTGGGAGCGAGGCAGCAGCAGAGACAGATGTTAGAGTGATACAATCACACGATTCCATTCCTACCACTCGGTCTTTATTAACATTAAAACAAAAAACAGAGGGAGAGGGGGTGGCGGGGAGGTCAGGCAATTAACTGCATTTGTACTCTGCAGAATAATTAAGCTCCTGTGTTGCTTCGAAGCACTGTGGATACCAGATGTCACTGTTAAATAACCAGCCATGGAACGGGATGGAAGACTGAGTGGGCTTTGCTGAAATTTTAGCTCCTGGTCTTCAAATCACCACGGGGCAGATTTATATCAGACGTGCGCCACTTTTATGCCGCCGTTGCGTCACTTTTGTGACGCAGCGGCGGCGTAATCCCTGTGCCACGTTGCGCCCTATTTACATCGTGACGCATCTATGGAGATGCGTCATGGTGTAAAGCCCTGCGCCACATTAAACCTCCGTCAGGTTTAATGTATGCAGGGTGGGCTTTCCATCGGAAAAAGCCTCGGAAAAGTGACTAAGTGAAATCTATAAGATTTCACTGAGTCACTTTTCCGACGCTGCTGCGTCAGAACCCTGCGCCTGCTTGAAGCAGGCGTAAGGCATGACGCAGCATGATAGGTATGGGCAGCCCCTAAACATTGCTGGAGTTGCGTCGTGCTTGCGACACGACTCCAGCAATGCGCCGCCTTACGCCATCAGATGCGTCACGCATCTGTTTATCCTTGCGCCACAATGCGCTGCATTGTAAATGCGGCACATCTGTGGTGGCGCAAGGGTAAACTTGTGTGACGCATATTTCCTGGCGCATCCATGCTGATTTGCAGGGATGTGCCAGGAAACATAAATCTGCCCCCACATATTTAAGCCATAAGTGATTACCTCACTGAGCCATCCTGCATGTTTGAGAGTTGCCATAAGCTCAACATCCTGTCATTTTGGGCAAATCACTTAATATCCATGTGTATACACCTAACTATGAGGGTGGGGCAGGGGTCGAGGTGGGGAAAGAAAAAGTAGGGGAACTGTCGGCGGAGAATCAGAGGGCGGGAATAACCTGAGGATTGGGTCAGTGAGCGGAGTCAGAGGTATAGTCAAAAAGAGCAAAACATCCCAATTTTTAGTATTTGTTTGGCATTTCGCTGACCAGTTACAGCTTATTGCGTTATTTCATTCAACCAATGGACACACATGTTTATTTAACCCCTTCGCTGCTAGGCCTTTTCCCCCCCTGTGCTAAGCCTTTCTTGGGCTATTGGGGGTAGTGCGCGCTTAGGCTCCTGTAACTTTTTGACCACATAAGGTATCCATGCCAAATTTGCGTCCTTTTCTTCCAACATTATGGGGATTCTAAAGGTACCCAGGGTTTGTGGGAAAAATGGGAAAAACGGGCTGCAAATGAAAGCGTCTGGGTTTTTCTCTGCAAATGGTATCAAAAAAGGGTTTATGGGGCTGAAATCCCAGTTTTCCCAGCTTTTAGGGAATGACAGACTTTTGTCAGAAAACCAACATTTTTTACACAGTTTTGGCATTTTTCTGGGACATCCGCTGGACCTTCCTGGTTGTGGGGATATATAGGACTTGTAGGTTCACCAAGAACCCGACTAACCCAGAGTCAAAAACTGAGCAGCAATTTGCAATGGTTTTTTATAACGTTCCGGGTATATAGCAATTATTGTGGGAAACTGTATACATGGAAAAATCGGTATGAAAGGCACCTATGTATTTCTGAAATGGGAACAATTTATAGAGTTTAGAAACAGTACATATTTGCACATTTTCGAAATTGGGAATACTCATACTAGCATAAGAATTATCGGTCATTTTCAAAATGACTTCTTTTTTACACAATTTCTTTCATTTGGAAGGCAGAAATGCATCAAAAATCAATAGGTAATAACAGTTGCTTTACAAATCTAAATTACCCTAAGTCTCCCGATAAAAATGGTACCTCACATGTGTGGGTAGGCATAGTGCCCACGACAGGAAATGGCTTAAAACCCAACGTGAACACACTACATTTTCACAATGAAAATGTACCCTATTTTTGCGAAGAGTCTAGCTGTAGTTTTTGAACACTAGTTCTGCCGGCACCTAGGGAAACCTAGCAAACCTATACATTTTTGAAAACTACACACCCAGGGAAATCCAAGATGGGGTGACTTGACTGCCTACCACCAGGTTCTGTTACCCAGAATCCCTTGCAAACCTAAAACATTGTCAAAAAAAAAAAAATGTCCCCACATTTCTGTGGTGGAAAGCTCTGGAATCTGCGTGGATCCACAAATTTCCACCCACCCCGCGTTCCCCAAAGTCTTCCAAGAAAAATGGTACCTCACTTGTGTGGGTCGGCCTAGTGCCAGCAACAGGAAACGGCGCAAAACGCAACGTGATCACACCTCAATTTCGCAGTGAAAAATGACCCTTTTTTTACGAAGTGCCTAGCTGTCGTTTTTGAACCATAGGTCTGCTGGGACCCAGGGAAACCTAGAAAACCTATACGTTTTTGAAAACTAGACACCCAGGGCAATCCAGGATGGGGTGACTTAGCTGCCTCCCACCCAGTTATGTTACCCAGAATCCCTTGCAAACCTAAAAAATTGTCCAAAAAAACACATTTTCCCCACATTTCTGTGGTAGAAAGTTCTGGAATCTGTGTGGATCCACAATTTTCCACCCACCCCGTGTTCCCCAAAGTCTTACGAGAAAAATGATACCTCACTTGTGTGGGTCGGCCTAGTGCCCGTGACAGGAAACGGCGAAAAACGGAACGTGGTCACACCTCAATTTCGCAGTGAAAAATGACCCTTTTTGGCAAAGTGCCTAGCTGTCGTTTTTGAACCATAGGTCTCCCGGGACCTAGGGAAACCTAGCAAACCTATACATTTTTTAAAACTAGACACCCAGGGGAATCCAGGATGGGGTGACTTGACTGGCTCCCACCATGGTCTGTTACCCAGAATCCCTTGCAAAGCTAAAAAATTGTCCCAAAAAAACCACATTTTCCCCATATTTCTGTGGTGGAAAGTTCCGGAATCTGCGTGGATCCACAAATTTCTACCCACCCCGCTTTCCCCAAAGTCTTATGAGAAAAATGGTGCCTCACTTGTGTGGGAGGCCCAAGTACCCGCAACAGGCAAGGGCCCAAAACGTAGTGAGGCGACATCAAAATTGCCTATCTCAAAACCACCTGCTTTTGCAAGGGGGGTCACCTGGGTTTTTGGCCCGGTGCTCGGTGGCCATCTTGGGAAACCTTTCAAACCCACACATTTCTTAAAACTAGACACCCGGGGGCTTCCAGGGAGGTATGGCTTGCATGGATCCCCCAACGTTTCCTTACCCAGAATCCCATGCAAACCTCAATTTTAGCTGAAACAATCACATTTTTCACACAAATTTGTGTGGGGAAGTTGTGGCATCACTGGGCTCACACACATTTTCCACCACCCAGCGTTCCCCCAGGTCTCCCGGTAAAAATGGTGCCTCACTTGTGTGGGTGGCCCAAGTACCCGCGACAGGCAAGGGCCCAAAACATGTTTTGATAGGAAATGTTGATGTCGCCTCACTATGTTTTTGAAGTTTGCAGGGGATTCTGGGTAAGTAAACGTTGAGGGATTCACGCTAGCCATACCTCCCTGGAAGCCCCAGGGTGTCTAGTTTTCAGAAATGTGTGGGTTTGGTAGGTTTCCCTAGATGGCCGCCGAGCAGGGGGCCAAAAACCCAGGTGACCCCCTTGCAAAACCAGGTGCTTTTGAGATAGGCAAATTTGATGTCGCCTCACTACGTTTTGGGCCCTTGCCTGTCGTGGGTACTTGGGCCTCCCGCACAAGTGAGGCACCATTTTTACCGGGAGACCTGCGGGAATGCTGGGTGGTGGGAAATTTGTGTGAGCCTGGTGATGCCACAACTTTCCCACACAAAAATGTGATTTTTCAGCTAAAATTGACGTTTGCAAGGGATTCTGGGTAAGGAAACGTTGGGGGATCCACACAAGCCATACCTCCCTGGAAGCCCCCGGGTGTCTACTTTTCAGAAATGTGTAGGTTTGGTAAGTTTACCTAGATGGCCGCCGAGCACGGGGCCAAAAACCCAGGTGACCCCCTTGCAAAACCAGGTTGTTTTGAGCAGGCAAATTTGATGTCGCCTCACTACGTTTTGGGCCCTTGCCTGTCGTGGGTACTTGGGCCTCTCACACAAGTGAGGCACCATATTCACTGGGAGACCTGGGGGAATACTGGGTGGTGGGAAATTTGTGTGAGCCTGGTGATGCCACAACTTTCCCACACAAAAATGTGTGTAAAAAGTGATTTTTTCAGCTAGAAATGAGGTTTGCAGGGGATTCTGAGTAAGTAAACGTTGGGGGATTCACGCTAGCCATACCTCCCTGGAAGCCCCGGCGTGTCTACTTTTCAGAAATGTGTGGGTTTGGTAGGTTTCCCTAGATGGCCGCCGAGCACAGGGCCAAAAACCCAGGTGACCCCCCTTGCAAAACCAGGTTGTTTTGAGCAGGCAAATTTGATGTCGCCTCACTATGTTTTGGGCCCTTGCCTGTCATGGGTACTTGGGCCTCTCACACAAGTGAGGCACCATGTTCCCCAGAAGACCTAGGGGAATGCTGGGTGGTGGGAAATTTGTGTGAGCCCGGTGATGCCACACCTTTCCCACACAAAAATATGTGTAAAAAGTGATTTTTCAGCTAAAAATGAGGGTTGCAGGGGATTCTGGGTAAGGAAACGTTGGGGGATCCACGCATACATACCTCCCAGGAAGCACCCGGTGTCTACTTTTCAAAAATGTGTGGGTTTGGTAGGTTTCCCTAGATGGCTGCCGAGCACCGGGCCAAAAACACAGGTGACCCCCCTTGCAAAGCCAGATCGTTTTGACATAATTAGTTGTTTGTTTCTACAGCGTCAGAATTTCGGCACAATATTGCAAGGAAAATGTGACAGACATTTTGAGGTTTGCAGGACATTGTGGATAAAATAACTTTTTGGAATTCACAAGAGAGATATCACCATGAACTCCCATGGGTTTACGACAATATCTACAGTTGGTAGGTTATTCTTAGATGGAATGTACACCTTGGCAGAGAAACTAAAAATACAAAGATTCCTGCACAGCCATCTATTCCTCAAACACACACACATACTGGTTGGATTTGGCACGAGGGCGAGTGATGGTTCAGTATATAAAATTTTACAAACAAGAGATTTCACAAAAATGAAATGCACTGTCAATAATTAAATGGACAAAAAACCGAACCAGTGACTTGCAGCTCGTGAGCTGTAAAGTCACGGCAAGGCACCAACCGCTTTACAGGCCATTCACACACCTTTCATACGTGATACACACAAGACCATTTACACCACCAGGCACAAAAACAACACATTACAACATTCACAAAAATGTGTGTAAAAAGTGATTTTTTCAGCTAGAAATGAGGTTTGCAGGGGATTCTGAGTAAGTAAACGTTGGGGGATTCACACTAGCCATACCTCCCTGGAAGCCCCGGGGTGTCTACTTTTCAGAAATGTGTGGGTTGGGTAGGTTTCCCTAGATGGCCGCCGAGCACAGGGCCAAAAACCCAGGTGACCCCCCTTGCAAAACCAGGTTGTTTTGAGCAGGCAAATTTGATGTCGCCTCACTACGTTTTGGGCCCTTGCCTGTCATGGGTACTTGGGCCTCTCACACAAGTGAGGCACCATGTTCCCCGGAAGACCTAGGGGAATGCTGGGTGGTGGGAAATTTGTGTGAGCCCGGTGATGCCACACCTTGCCCACACAGAAATATGTGTAAAAAGTGATTTTTCAGCTAAAAATGAGGGTTGCAGGGGATTCTGGGTAAGGAAACGTTGGGGGATCCACGCATACATACCTCCCTGGAAGCACCCGGTGTCTACTTTTCAAAAATGTGTGGGTTTGGTAGGTTTCTCTAGATGGCTGCCGAGCACCGGGCCAAAAACACAGGTGACCCCCCCTTGCAAAGCCAGATCGTTTTGACATAATTAGTTGTTTGTTTCTACAGCGTCTGAATTTCGGCACAATATTGCAAGGAAAATGTGACAGACATTTTGAGGTTTGCAGGACATTGTGGATAAAATAACTTTTTGGAATTCACAAGAGAGATATCACCATGAACTCCCATGGGTTTACGACAATATCTACAGTTGGTAGGTTATTCTTAGACCGAATGTACACCTTGGCAGAGAAACTAAAAAGACAAAGATTCCTGCACAGCCATCTATTCCTCAAACACACACACATACTGGTTGGATTTGGCACGAGGGCGAGTGATGGTTCAGTATATAAAATTTTACAAACAAGAGATTTCACAAAAATGAAATGCACTGTCAATAATTAAATGGACAAAAAACCGAACCAGTGACTCGCAGCTCGTGAGCTGTACAGTCACGGCAAGGCACCAACCGCTTTACAGGCCATTCACACACCTTTCATACTTGATACACACAAGACCATTCACACCACCAGGCACAAAAACAACACATTACAACATTCACAAAAAGGGACAAGGTACACCCTGCTTCAGAAAGACAAATATTACTGCACAGCCATCTAATCCTCAAGCACACACACATACTGGTTGGATTTGGCACGAGGGTGAGTGATGGTTCAGTATATACAATTCTAATTGTAAGTGATTTCACAAAAGTGAAATGCACTGTTAATAATTGAAAGGGCGAGAAACTGAATCATTGACTCACAGCTCATGAGCTGTAAAGCCACGACAAGTCACCAACCTCTTTACAGGCCATTCATAAACCTTTCATATGTGTGACACAAACAAAACCATTCACCTTGCCAGCCACGGGCCCATCACATTACAACACTCACACCAGCAGACAGCGCCATTCAAGGGCCCATCACTTTCACATGCCCACATTCCTGACACAGCAACCACACAAGCTGATGGATTGCGTGGAGTGGCACTCAGCTAGCAGTGTGTGTAGTGTCCTGCAGCAAGTCACTACTCACACACCTCCAGCTGAGCGCCAGTTCACGCACACCGCTAGCCAAACACCAGTCCACGCACACCGCCAGCCAAGCGCCAATCCACGCACACTGCCAGCCAAGCACCAGTCAACGCACACCACCAGCCAAGTGCCAGTCCACACACACCGCCAGCCAATCGCCAGTCCAGGCACACCGCCAGCCAATCGATGCACACCGCCAGCTAAGTACCAGTCCACGCACAACGCCAGCCAAGCGCCAGTCCACGCACACTGCCAGCCAAGTGCCAGTCCACGCACACTGGCAGCCAAGCACCAGTCCACGCACACCACCAGCCAAGCGCCAGTCCACACACACCACCAGTCAAGCGCCAGTCCAGGCACACCAGCAGCCAAGCACGAGTCCACGCACACCGCCAGCCAAGCAGCAGTACACGCACACTGCTAGCCAAACACCAGTCCACGCACACCGCCAGCCAAGCGCCAATCCACGCACACTGCCAGCCAAGCACCAGTCAACGCACACCACCAGCCAAGTGCCAGTCCACACACACCGCCAGCCAATCGCCAGTCCAGGCACACCGCCAGCCAATCGATGCACACCGCCAGCTAAGTACCAGTCCACGCACAACGCCAGCCAAGCGCCAGTCCACGCACACTGCCAGCCAAGTGCCAGTCCACGCACACTGGCAGCCAAGCACCAGTCCACGCACACCACCAGCCAAGCGCCAGTCCACACACACCACCAGTCAAGCGCCAGTCCAGGCACACCAGCAGCCAAGCACGAGTCCACGCACACCGCCAGCCAAGCAGCAGTACACGCACACCGCCAGCCAAGCGCCAGTCCACGCACACCACCAGCCAAGCACCAGCCTACACACACCACCATCACATTTAGGATTTTTTTTAGACAAAAATAAAAACACAAACAAATTGCAAATAGATACAAATCTACTAATACAAAATCTGAAACAAAATACATTGCACTAATGCCAACCTTGAAGCAGAATCAATTTTGTTAAAGAATACAGACCAGGTAGTTCACTTTACCACTCATGGATGCTCCCAAACATTATTTTGCGTGTGGTACGCTCTAAAACAAGCAGGGACACACAGCCCAGGGTTAGAAGGACACTCGGGTCAGTACATACGAGTCGCCTTCCGCGTACCTCTTTGCCCACAGACTCTACATCTCCTAGTGGGAAAGTCTTTTGAGGATGTGGGAGGAATGAAATCAGGAAAGTGGCGATCTTTCAATCGAGCCACATCCTCCACCACTCCAACTCTAGGAATACTTGCCTGTTCCACAACAACAAGGCTGCCTATCACAGATTGCTGAAACTGAAGAAAAGTCAACTTTGATGCAGGAGAACACACCTTGAACACAACAAAAGCATTGAAAGTTGCTAAATTAAAGAGATGGGTGGCCAACTTCTTATACCAAACGTAAGCCTTACGAATAGCAGTGTAAGGATCCAACCTCTGATCTACTCCATCAACACCACCCATGTGCTTATTGTAGTCTAATATGCACACAGGTTTGCGCACTTCAGAAATCTGACCCCAAACAGCCACAGGTGAAGTACTCTCATCATGGATGGTAGTCAGCATGTACACATCCCTCCTGTCCACAAATTTCACAGCTAGTAGTTCATCCCTACGCAAGGAACTGAACTGTCCCCTCTGAAGTTTTCTGCAAACAAGCTCTTTTGGATAACCTTTATGGTTAGAGCAGATTGTGCCACAAGCAAAAGTGTCCACTTTGAACAATTCCTTAAACAATTGCCCAGCAGTGTAGAAGTTATCAAGGTATACATGGTGACCTTTGTTAAACAATCCTCTAGCAAGATCCCACACAATTTTCTCAGAATCTCCAAAAGTGGACAGACAACCAGGGGGGTCAATAGTGGAATCCCTACCAGTGTACACACGGAAATTAAAAACATATCCTGTCCTACTCTCAGACAACATATACAGCTTAATACCATAGCGTGCCCTGTTGCTAGGGATGTACTGCCTAAAAACCAAACGGCCTTGAACAAGACCAAAGACTCATCAATAGATATTTCTTTCCCTGGAGTATAGATCTCTGAAAATCGATCTACATAGTGATCAAGAAGAGGCCGAATCTTAAAAAGACGGTCACATTCAGGGTGATCTCGTGGCAACGCTAAAGAATTATCAACAAAATGCAGCGTCCGTAGCAAAAGTAAATACTGATCACGAGTCATAACTGCAGGAAATATGGCCGTTGCCATCAAGGGACTGGTGGACCAATATGAAGCCATGGACGGCTTCCTTATCAAACCCATCAATAAAGTAAAACCCAATAACTTCTTCATCTCTTCCAAATGTGTGGAAGTCCACCGGGTAGCTCTAGAGTGGGGCCTAAGTTTGTCACTGTTGTCCCTCATAAACTGTTCAGCATACAAATTAGTCTGCTCAACCATCTCACCCAAAAATACATCATCCATAAACAACTTTAAAAAAACTGTATATGCAAAAAATGTTCACAATCTACTCTACACCCTGCATCACCACTAAAGGCAGGCAACACCGACTGCACCATGTTTGGATCAACCCAGAGTCCAGCACTTCCAGTAGGAAGCCTAGTAGCCTCAGGCTGCAATCCAGATGCCTTTTGCACCATCGGCACAGCAGTATCCTCCTCTAAAACAGGCACTTCATCCGCACTGAGAGTACCTTCATCATCCGATGATTCCATGTGGAGAGAACACTCACTGCCTGAAGCTTCCCCTCCCTCCTCTCCCTCAGATGCACTGTCAGTCTCATAATCATGCTCAGAGGAAGATTCAAGAAGCATACCAACCACCTGCTGAGCAGTCATTCTAAGGCTAGCCATACTGCTTATTAATAAAAGTAACTTGTCAAACAAGTCAACAACAACAAACACTTTGAAAAATAAGTAATAAACACAATGCACCTTTATCAGAAATACCTATATACTCCAAAACAATACCACTCACTTGCTAGAAGCAGCTAAATTCACCACCACCTACTCTGCACAGACACAGTATGGATCAACAATATCCCACTAAAAAAGAAAGAGAAAAGAAAATTACACATCAGACAATGCAAAACACATCGCAAAGAATTCCATGCACAAAACACTAACTAAATAAGCTGCCATTATGACACCACTTACAAAACAATTCATCCATACATGACAAAAATACTCATTTGGAGAAAATACAACAAAAATGTTTTTCTTACCAAAAAAATGCAACTGCACAAAACTGCAGAACAACACTGTCGAAATCGCAAACAGGAATCAAAAGCTTTACACTAGAATGAAAAGGAGAACAAAACATTACAATCACATATGCAAATAATGCACCAGTCCACACACAATCCACCAGCCAAGCTAAGGGGTAGGTGGGCCTAAGAGTATAAATAAAATATTCACCCCCGTAAAAGGGGAACAACCCTTGCCCTTAAGGTCACTCCCAAACACATTTTTTTTTTAAAAAACAGGTGTCTAGTGGCTTCTGCCCTACTAGAAGGCAGATGGGCCTAAAAACAAACTGCTATTCTGCCACCCAAAGAGGGCAGAAATGACCACAATCATCCTCCCATAAAGGGGAGCGACCCTTGTCCAAGGGGTCGCTCCACAACACTAAAAAAACAACCCGGGTGGCCTAGTGGCCCTACAAAAAAACAAATGAGCCGATCTGCCCCTCAGGGTGGCAGAAACGGCCAAATTAATGCTTTCCAAATGGGAGCAACCCTTGCCCAAGGGGCTACGCCCCACAAAAAAATCCCTGGTGGTCTAGTGGGCCCAATTTTTAAAAAAACATGGCGATCTGGCCCCTGTGGGGCAGACACAGCCACAGATAATGACCCCAAAGGAGAGTGACCCTTGCCCAAGGGGTCACTCTCCACAAATAACTCCCTGGTAGCCTAGTGGGCCCTACATTAAACAAGCATTTGCAATGCCTTTGGGACCTTATATGTATTTAGCACATTAGCCTGCGCCCTGAAACATCTGCTGTTCTTTGATATGGAGGGAAAGCAAGCACCAAACTGCATGACACGCCAAGTATTGGAACACACAGGGAGAAATATTGCCTTTCAGTGGGAAATGGTATAACCCAAAGCTCTGTTTTTAATATAAAATCTGGGCCTTCAGTGGTCATATCACTGAAAATACAAGATTTAAAAAAAACATTATTGTCTGTGGGTGCTCGTGGAAGACAATTTCTATGGACTGAAAACTACAGAATGCTGAAGTGATTCTGGTATTTTACTGACCTCTGCTGCATTTTTTTTTTAAATAAAGAAAATCTGCCTCCCCCAGGGGGGCAGATAAAGCCTGAATTACATTGCCCCCAAAAAGGGGAGTGACCCTTGCCTAAGGGGCCACTCCCCCCCAAAAAAAACTTTAATAAAAAAATGACCCCCAAAGGGGAGTGACCCTTGCCACTCCTCACCACATCAAAGTTAAATGGCCAAAGGGCCGATTTTAATATTTAAAAAATGCCTGCCCCCCCCCCGGGGGGCAGACAAAACAAGCTCCCCCCAAACAACACAATCGTGGACCTTTAAAAAAAAAAAAATCCCTTGTCTTCTAGTGGGCATTCCTGCTGCACGATCGCACGATCGTGCAGCAGGAATGCACAAAAGAGGCACCGAGGAAAAGGAAAACCCTTTCCTTTCCTTTCCCATGATGTCTCTTTTAAGAAAATCCCCCCCCCTCCCCAGCCCCAAAACTAGCCTCTTAGTTCACCGACGCGCAGGAAGCAAATGGCTTCCTGCGCGTCGGTGATCCAAGGGAACCCTCAATGACGTCAGCGCGCCTCGCATGCTGACGTCATTGATGACGCGAGGGGGGCGGGGGGAGGCAGGGGACGGTCTTCCCCTGCCTTCCCCAGGAAAAAAAACCCAGTTGGCCGCCCACGGGGGAGCGCCAGAGCTTTCCCGGTGGGTGGGTGTCATGACGAGCTGGGCTCGTCATGAGCACACGGCGACTGTGTGCCATGACGAGCCCAGCTCGTCATGAGCACCGAAGGGGTTAAGGTTTAATATGAGTTATTGACACTAAAATACATTCACACAGTGGGATATGTTTCCAATCACAGAATGTCCCAAATACACTCAAAAGTGGAATCACAAGCTATTTGTCTCTGAGCCATGCAGTTTCTGTCATCAGCACTTCTCCCCTTTTCCACAAGAGCTGTTCAAACATGAATGGCAAAATATCCTAGTTTGCAAATGTTTTCCATTTGATTATGGCTCTACCATATTTGCAACATAATACATAATCGCCTGCATAATCTTTCGATATTAACAAAAAATGTGTTTTTAGGTCAAACAGGTCAAAAATTACAAAAAAATATGACTGGGCCCTTTGTAAAGGTTGACTAGTCACCTTTCTCATTGTTGCATTTGTATGCTACACTGGTACTAAGAAGGCAAAATCGTTGCAGAGATTGTTACTAAGTGTTAAAATGTCAAAATAATTAAAGTACCAGAAAATGTACCCCATTATGCTGCAGTCTTTTTTTGATGCATACATTTGTCAAAACCTCACCAATATTGTGTACTCCATTGCTGCATAATTCCAGTGGCCCCAAAGCAGGCAGCACATGTTAAAAGTGCTTGTGCATTAATCAAAGAGACTGTGAAGGCTGCGTACTTAGTTTAGTGTGCCTGAAAATCCTGCATTTCTCATCCCTGGTTAGTTGCACTACTACTGCTGAAACAATCCAATGGAGGTACAAATGGGTGGGGCGTACTGGTCTCAAGGGTCCTGTGACCTCGGTAACAAAGTCACTGTTGCGCTAGAGTGTGCTGCTTTGTAGGCCTGCCCGCAAGACTGGAGGTGAACTTCAGTATGGATTGTGGTGGAGAGGGCTTCAAGGTTAACCCACACTTGCCACCGCTGAGTCCATCTGCTGATTCTAAAACACCAGGGCTTCTAAAGTTTAGCGGGCCTTCAAAGTTCTAACATAGAAATGTGCTTCCTCAGGTGAGTGGTCTAATGGACTAATCGTGAAGGCTGAACCTGGTTCCCCAGTTACAAATTCAACAGCTCTGGCCAAAGTGTCACATCCTCTCCCCCACAAAACATCATACTGCCTCACCGAGAGAAACTCGCACTGCCTTCAGCTACAACCCAATTGTGCCCCGCTATAAACACCTGGACGTGACTCAATTAAAATTCTCCACTAGACAAGAGTAATATGCTGCCTGAAAAAAAAAGTAATAACATCCTAGAAAAATCAAACAGTCCTAGAGAATGCAAAAATTAAGTAAAAATGTTAGCAGGAACAACATGGTTACCTTGACACTTTTACACTTATTCAGATATCAATGAGTGTTTTGGCCTCAAAAGTCAAGGACATGACTACAGGGCCCGGAAGAGATCCATTTCAATGTCTATTGCGTATATCCTTACAAATGTAAGCAGTAGGGTTTAAAAAGACCACATCCCTGAACACAGAGCCGTAGAAAACATTTTATAAACTAAAATAAGGAGAACAGCTGGTAAGGATCACATTAAACATTTTCGACTCTATGCATCAACCAGGTACTGCAGAACCTTGAGTAATGGTGCACATTCCCACCTGCGGAAAACAATGATGTTCATTCAAAGAAGAACGAGGAAAACAAAAGTAGCGCTTCAATGGCAAACTCTGCAAAGTGGCGCTGATATGTCTGGGTGTGAATACAACCAATCTGGCCACTTTGCACCCACTCTGTCTTGATTTATTTAGTAATTTTTCGTATTTTGAACCTTTTTTCTCTCCGTCCTGAGGCGGTACTTTGGAATAGAAACATTTCAAAAACAGACAACGTTTCCAGCAAAAGTGTTTTCTTTCTTTTTTGGATCCATTTCACAGGGGAAAGAATGAAGGAAAGGCGAGGGAAGGATGAGAGCCGTTCCTTGAAGTTACGGATTTCACTCAGCAAGTGAGGAGCGAGATACAGACAGAAAGAGAGGTAATAAGAGGAAGAGGGAGAAGGAGAAAGGGGGGGACAGCTGCCAGAGGCAGAACAAGAGAAGTGGACACTGTCCTTGTCTTCTCGGGGCAAGAAGGAAGAGACAGATTCCTTTCCCTTCTCTGCCCACCCCGCCCATACCGGAATGGCCGAGCCTCATCTATAAGCCTTGGCTAACTGCCGTCCTGGGACGTATTTTTACAATAAAAAAGAAGGGGAACGGACTGCATAACATTTTTAAAAGTAGGGTCCCAATATGCCCTGCTGAGCTCGCCCACTTCAACCGCTGGGTTGGGGGCAGTTCCCTTGCTTGCATTAGGGTCCCTTGCAGCCTTCATACAATCTGCACTGCCCTCCTGTTGCCATGAGTTCTGCAAGAGGCGGAGATAGAGCAGGCTTTTTGAATTCCCACCCAGCCAACCAGCTATTCTAGGCATGCACCCTGCACTGCCAGGATACCCTTTACAAATATGTGGGCCTGGTCAGTGTTTTCCAGTGCCTCAACATTGGGGTGAGGGACACTCAGGGAGGTACAGAAAACCATGTTCCAATATCTCGACTCAAACCAAGAAGATGACAAACGTGACGCTTTAATAAGTGAGCAGATTTCTGTTAGTGGCCCCTTGCAGCCTCACAGTGCTTCCACATGTCTTAGCATGCTTGCGGCTGGGAGCCCATGTGTTATCCACCCTCTGCTTGCCCTGCCGCCTTTAATGCTGCATGTGAATACAGTTTACGGCCAAAGTCCGTGGCAGCAGTGGGCCCCGGGCCATTGATAGTTCCCCGCAGAGCTGGACACGGGTATTGATCGGTGCATCAATAGGTACTGGAGAGGCTTGAATGAATGAAAAGAAATTTATATTGCGCAGAACAATAACCCTCAGGTATCAAGGCGCCTAACAAAAACCAGTAAATGATCAAAAGGAGGAGACAGGAGACCTTACATGTAGGCTTGCCGAAAGAGAAGAGTTTTTAGAGCGGAACGAAAGTCCTGTAAGGACGGGAGAGATCTCAGGTCCAGGGGGAGGTCGTTCCACCACTTAGGAGCAAGAGTGGAGAAGGCTCTACCACCCCACTTGGCTTTCCGCACACGGGGGGTAGTCAGACGCAATTTCCCAGAGGAGCGCAAGTTCCTTCCTGGAATATAGTGGGAGATGATGGACCCAATTCCTGTGTTGCTATTTTTGGCAATGGCTCTGTAGGTCATGCATAGGACCTTGAAACGAATTCGGTGTTCTACCGGCAGCCAATGCAGTGTTTTCCTGGCTGCGGAGGCCGAAGAGCGTCTGGGGGTGTCCAGGACAAATCTGGCTATAGCGTTTTGGACTACCTGTAAGCGATGCAGCTGGCCTTTGTTAAGCCCAGCATACAGTGCATTACAGTAGTCCAAGCGCGATCCAATGAGCGCAACAGCTATTTGTTTTCTTGCCTGCAGGGAGAGATAATTCCTGATCCTTCGTAGGGTATGAATCAGACCCCAGCAGGTGGAAACAGTTCTGCTCACCTGGCTGCATAAGTCGAGAGCAGGATCAATTAGCACCTCGAGGTTCTTGGCAGAAGTTGTAGGGGAAGGGCATGTCCCTAGTGAGTCAGGCCACCAATTGGCTGACCAGATGTTTTCTTTCCCCCCAAACACCATCACCTCAGTCTTCTCCCCATTCAGTTTTAGAGAGTTCTGGATCATCCAGTGACCAACCGCCTCCATACAAGATCTAAACCTGGAGGCGATTAGATCATCAGAATGGGGAAGAGAGACGAGGATTTGAGTGTCATCTGCATAAGAGACTACCTCCATCCCGAAAGATCTTATTAGTTTGGCCAGTGGGGTCACATAGATATTAAAAAGGGTTGGGCTAAGAGCCGACCCTTGAGGGACCCCACATAGCACAGATCGGGATGGAGATAGGAACTCCCCCAGCTTGACTCTCTGCTCCCTCCCTGTGAGGAAGGAGGTCAAAAGATCCAACGCTGCGTTCTTCACCCCCACCTCCCTCAGTCGCGATGTAAGGACTGAGGGGGAGAGGGTATCGAAGGCCGCAGTTAAATCCAGCAGGACCAGGAGAGAGGTCTGGCCCTCATCTACTGTCGTGCGAATTTTATCTAACACGATAGTGAGGGCTGACTCGGTGCTGAATTCTCTTCTAAATCCATGCTGGGAAGGATCTAAGCATTCCGAACCCTCCACAAAAACAGCGAGATGCCCGTTGAGATAAGTCTCAAGCATCTTCGCTGGGGCAGGGAGCAGAGAGATAGGCCGGTAGTTTTTTAGGTCACCCGGGTCCAAGGAGGGCTTTTTCAACAAGGGTTTTACTACCGCCTTCTTCCATTCCATAGGGAAGATACCATCTCTGATAGCTAGATTCATTACCTGTAGCAGTGGGGGTAAGAGGGTATCCCTACACTGCTTGATGACTTTCAGTGGACAGGTATCCAGAGGGGAACCAGACTTAGTCTTAGTTAGCAGTAATTCAAGATCTTGTAGGACCAACGGGGGAAAAGAGTCCAGGGTGCTTGAGGGGGAGATTTCTGAGATGGTCAGACTCATCTCTACCCCAGGTATAGAAGCACTAAGACCAGCTCTTTGTTCCTCGAGGGCCAGATGGATATCTTGGATTTTAGTGTGGAAAAAGGAGGCTATCTTGTCGCATAGATCCTGCGAAGGAATAACAGGGTCAGGGGCTTGCAGTTTGACCAGGGAATCCACCGTTTTAAAGAGCTCCTTCGAAGAGGAGAGCGAGGTGGTCACAGTAACAAAGTAATCTTGTTTAGCTTGCAAGATTGCAACCTTGTATTTTTTAACAAGGAGTTTATGGGCTTCCTTGTTCTTAAGGTCCCAGCTAGTATGCCAGAGCCTCTCCTTTCTCCTCACCTCCTGCCTAAGGAGCCTGAGGGAATCCGAAAACCAGGGAGCAGATGGTCTCTTTCTGGCTCGGCGCCGAGATTGTACTGGGGCCAGTTTATTCAAGGCCTCGGTAGTTACCTTTTCGAAGCGAGCGACTGCAGTCTGTAGATTATCTAGGTCCGTGATGGTGAGACTAGCGGCCCAGGGCTTAAGAGAGTCGCAGTTAATATTCCTAAAATTTCTGGCAGTCTCCATTAGGTGGTTCCCTTTTGTGCCGGAATCCAGCCTATGATATTTCAAAAGGAAAGGGACCGCCAGATGATCCGACCAGGAAAGATGAAAAGGGTCCTTAGTGGTCAAGCGAGGGTCATTGGAAAAGATACCATCCAAAGTGTGTCCTGCCCGATGTGTGGCTCCGGAGACACGTTGTGTGAGCCCACAAGATTCAAGGGCCTCAGTGAGACAGGAGGTATCAAAGAGATCACGCCGTTCAAGGTGGTAATTAAAATCACCCATGATAGAAAAATTATCTCGGCCAAAGTAAGGTTCTAGGGACTGAAGAAAATTGTGCGTAAAATGAGTCCTCGAACCGGGAGGTCGATACACTAAAATACCGTTAAAGAAGGGGCGTTGCGCTTCCTTTATGGAAAAATAAAATGCTTGAAAGCTCTCTGGAAAATCAAGTATGGGGACGATATGACATTGTAGGTGATCTTTATGAAGGATCGCTATCCCCCCTCCCACTCTACCCTGTCTATCGAGCCTGACCAGGCAGTACCCTTCCGGGACCGCCTCGATGAGGTCTGGGTCGGATGAGTCCTTGGCCCATGTTTCGGTCACCAATACAAGAGTGGGTGTTCTATCCAGAACCATCTCCTTGAACATAACCTTGTTCTTGACAAGGGAACGGGCATTAACCAAGATGCCCTCTATTCCTACAGACTTAGGACTCGAAATGACGGGGGGTTCCACAGGAGGATGGATGGGGGCGGAGTCACGGGGCCTTAACATCGAAGGACAATCACATCGCAACGGGAGGAGAAGGTCATCCGGTTCATAAGAGTGAGAGCAGCATTTAGTGCGGGGTTTAAGGGCCAGCAATTGGCTGACGGTGTAGCTGCGATAGGGGGAAGGCATTTTGGCAGAGTCCCAGGGCCAGCCGTCCAGCCCGTCCTAAGCGCGGACGAGCGCAGACGGGCAGGATTCTGGCTGGACTCAGGCGCGATGAAGGCGCCCCGCTGCGCGTCACCGCTGCGCGACCAAAGAATGGCTCAAATAGGCTCAAAAGGGCGAGATCTCGCGAGATTACGCGAGCGAGCCCCTGCCCAATCCAAGATGGCGCTCAAAAACGTGGCTCCCACAACCCCGTGATCCCGGGCCCGCCAAAGGCGGTGTAGATGGTCCCCAGGGGGGGTTCTAATGTGCAGGAATGAGGCCAGGAAGGTCAGCGAGATAAAACCAGGGTAAGAATCACCAAAAATAAACAAAATACAAAACGGGAGTATTAAAATGTAGGAAGCTGCCTAAAAGCGTAGCTAGCGGCTAGCGCGCTCGATGTAAGTGGTCACCTTCTCCAGGCTGACCTGCGGTTACTCGAAGCCTCAAATAGGCTCAAAAGGGCGAGATCTCGCGAGATTCTGCTTCCCGGGGAGGATTGTACACATAGATGAGAGTGTTCGCACACATACACGGGGACACGGGTCCAACACAGCATGCCCTTCAGTCCCCCATCCCCTCCATGGATGGGCAAGATGGGGAAATGAGCAGCGCCCAAGGAGGGTGAATCCGTAGCGTGTGATTAGGCGCTCCGGCCCCCTTTGAATGCCCAGTTGAAACTAGAAAGAGACTGAGGTGGAAGGGTGAAAGGGCGACCAGCTGCACTGGGGGAGAGTTGAAGTAGAGGAGAGAAACAGAAAGAGATCACACTGGGGGAGAAGAAAGAGACATTGAGAAACACTAACAAGGCTGGGACCTCTACGGCAGGAAACTATCAGGCAAGTAGGAGGAGGGTTCATCGCCCCCTGTGAAAGAGTCTTGGCCGACCAAATGAATCCATTAGTTAAATCACCATGGGGCGGGAACAGAACCAGAAAGGAGAGACCAACACGGACAAACACCAATAACAAGTCAGCATTTCTGAAACCAACAGATAACAACCAATGACTATTAATGATTGTGTCTAAAGTCCACAGAAGAGGATACATCAGGTCTTCCAGACAGTGCAAGTGATGTCGATGCTCAGCCTAAAAAGTAGCACCTGAAAAAAAGGAGGACACAAGTAATGCATCCATGTAGTAAGTGAGGCACAATACACGAAGAGGAAGAAAGCCTAAGGAAACTGACCAATAAGAAACAAGCAAATGAGACAGACAATGAAGCCAGCCAATAGTATGAAATTGATAGCCTCTTAGAACCCCTGTAAGAAAACAAAAGCTCTGCAAGCGACTGTCTTAGGCGAGACCTAAAATGTGGCATCTATTTGCAAATCAGGGAAATTTCAACTTTTATGGACACCATCTATCTGTTTTTCAAGGTATGGGAAATGACATGCTTTTGTGCCTGCTGCCGGTAATGTTTGAGATAATATCAGCAAACTCACACGGAAAACCAGGCCACCAGACCATAAAACAGGCCCACAAACGGCCAGAAAATAGCCTACACACTGACTTGACAGACCAGACCTTCAGGCACTGCCACATTGCCTTCTAGACAAGTCCGTCCCTGTTGGGTGCATTATGAATTATCTCTATTCTTTTCAATTAATATTAAGAGAGACAGTATCATGAGATTGTGATTCTAGCTCAGCCTATTATGGCACAGTTGAATGTATGATAATTATTTTTAAAGCATTAATTTAAGAATTGTTATGCATGGCCCTCACAGATTCATTAGCGTGAATGACTGGATTGTAAATCCTGTAATTTCTGCTAGGTTGTACCATTAGTTGTTAACCTCTGTTGTTATGTCATAAAGGAATGCCAAGCTGCTTTGGCTGGGATCTGTGATAGCCTGTCAGAGCAGGGCTGGAGAGCAGGGAGCAGAGCTTCAGGAGGGAAGGCACAAAGAGTGGTGGCAGGAGGACAGGTAAACGTTTTCAACACATCGGGGACTGCAAGAAGAGGACATGTCATGTAAGGCCTTCCCATTTCTCCTATGCATCTGTGTTATAGTTGAAAGCGGAGGCAGAAGATTTTGGGAGCCATACATAGCATCAAATTATAGATGGGAAAAAGTGAATAATGAGGATGTTTTTCACCTCAGACTCTGAGTGACATCAGAGACAACTCGAGCTTCACTCTTGTTGCCACTCGGAACATCTCGGTGTCATCTCCAAGCTACACCACAAGCTCCTAAGAGTGGCAGACATTTCTTGCAGGGCTCAACAAACTGCAGCTTGGTTGTAAGCATCCTGTCAATATGAGTCTGATGTTAGGCTTCTAGTAGTAGAGCATAGTGTGGGCTTGCTCAGCAAGAGTGGGAACACAAATGATGTTTTTCACAAGGAAGACCAAAAGTGAACATGCTGCTGGACCAGTAATGTCAATGGGGAAGGAAAACATCAAATGCATCCGAATGTTATGAGGTAAATTGTCGCAGTGCGTTCACTATTCTGGCAGGTTTTTTTTCCGTTGTGCTTTCTAGTGGCAATGGCTGTGCATAGGTGGTGAACCTGTGCACAGGTGGGGAGAGGATGTGGTCCATCGGCTAGACTGTTGACTTTGGTGCGGGAAACCAAGGTTTGAGCCTTGGGGTCGTGTTCATATTCTGTGATTCTGGGCAAATCACTTCATCTCCCTGTGCCTACCAAAAAAAAATGAACGAGTCCTTGTGTAACGTAACCGGTGCTCATGTAAAGCGCTCCATTACCTTCGGGTCGAGTTTGCGCTATATAAATCTGCCCAATAAAAACCTACCCCTGACAGCGACTCCCATGATGCAGGTGCTCGGGCATTTGCTGTAAAAGTGAGCTTTCTTCGGACCAGCTTTGCTGCACGGGCCTACCTAGTGCGGACTGGCATCAGGAACGGCATGACATTGGTTTTATAATAATGACCAAAAATACAAGAACTACAAGGCTCAGTGAGAAGAGACAGTATGCTGAGGCCTGGACACGGAGATGCCGGTGAGTATCTCGAGTTGCAAAGCTGTCCTTTCAGATAAGAGTCAGTAGCTGACATGTTAGAAAATGGAATAGTATCTCTAGTTTTGTGTTTTTTTGTTAAAAAATAGTTTTGTCACCCGGACAGTTAAAAAAATGTATCGACATTAGCTGGCAAAATATACTGCGAAACAGCATAGTTGCCAAATTTCCCATATCCATATAGCTAGTTAGTCCATTTCGGTTTTTTTTAAGACTTCTGTCACCGGTAGTACGACTACAAGTCCCAGAATTCTAAAAACGGGAGGGGACCAACTAGTTACGCACTGGCCTGGGAACCTTGACAGCTGTGCACCAGTGAAAGCACACCTCAAGGTGTTGAAATGTAATCTAGGTAAGGAAGTAGGAGGCAGGAGGCAAGAGGCAAGAGGCAAGAGGCAAGAGGCAAGAGGCAAGAGGCAGGAGGCAGGAGGCAGGAGGCAGGAGGCAGGAGGCAGGAGGCAGGAGGCAGGAGGCAGGAGGCAGGAGGCATGCAGCTCTTACCTGAAGGGCTTCGCCATCTCACGCTGCCTTCCGCACACCATTCTGGGGCAGCTTTAATCCCTTTTCCTTCTACCTTCAGGGACAGGCTCACCTCCCAAGAGCAACATCATTACACACAGACACAAACACACCTGGCCTCATGTGACCTAAAAGGGAAAAAACAAAAACATTCCTACCTTTAATTACTTCGTCAAAACATCCATTTTCGTCTATTAGATCGGATATGTCTTATTTTTGTTTTTTCCAGTTAATGGCACGCTGCTCCCACTGCATCCACTGGAGGCTCAAAAAGAAACGCGTAAATTAATATTCATAAAGGGAGTTCTACAGAACCCAACAGCGAAATTCCCTGCACCACAGGAGTCGTGTGAGGTTACTCTGGATTAAGCGCTTCGTTTTTTTAGCATCATCCAACTCTTAATAACGCTTTGCCAACTATTTATGCTAAAGAACAGTATGGTTCTTAAAACACTAAAAAAAGGGCTGACTCTTTTTAGAACTTTGCACTTAAAGCAGTCTACGGGAAAGGACAGTGAATGCAAACCAGTTGTGTAGATGAACCTATATCCAGCTACGTGTACACATTCCCTGCAGGCTTTGAACAACAGAGTAGAGAAGTATGCAAGTGAACCATTTTATGTAAGTGCGCACCCGCTGACTCACCTTTTATACTACTCTATAACCATGCGCACCCCTTCACCTGGCACCATCGGTTAGTGATTTAAACGCTTGCTGCCCGCATCCTCAGTCATCGAGTTGTAAAGCTGATCACCGTTAGCAGTCAGGAAATAGATCACCATTTTGTTGTAGTTTTATAAAGCGCGAACTCGACCTGAAGGTTTTGGAGCGCTTTACATGAGCTCCAGTTATTTTACACATGGACATATTGATTTTGTGCTAGGCACGGGAGATTAAGTGATTTACCTAGAATCAGAGGATGTTAAGGGTCGTTGCCGAGACTCGAACCTGGACCCCGGCTCCAAAGTCGGCAGCTCTGATGCTAGTGCCAAATCCTCTCTCGTCGAAAGGGATACCAGTTTCACCTGTTTATTCACAGCTCTTAGAAATGCCAGGAGTGCAGGATGAAGCGCATTATAAGAAGAAGCCATTTTTTTCAGGAGGAGGAAGTCTAATGTCAAATGACTAGTAAAAGTCTGGTTTACGCGCCTCGGCCTGCACTATTAGCTAACGTGTCATAGGGCTGAGGTTCGAAGATCTGAGCGGACATTTGTGTAGTGCTTTGAAAGATTTATTTTCACCCTTTCTATATAAAAAACGTAGTATTGAAATAAATGTACAACAGCGGGGCGGGGGGGGGGGAGAGGGGGGAGGGGGGAGGGCAGGCGTGATGAACCCAGTGGAACTATGAGGCACACACTTGTTTTGGAACGTGCTCACTTTTTCAAATAAAAATAAAAACTATCGATCGTGATAAACTGCTCTTTGTGGTTTTCACAGGAGGAGAAACCATATAAACTGAAAAGACAGTTTGTGATGTTAGACTCCCAGGTGCCCTCTGTGGGGGGTGAATGTGTAGGGGGCGTATAAAGCATGTGTGTCTGCCAAATGGTTCTATTATCTCATCCCCTGGGGAGCTGAGACCTCTGAGGGCCTCTTTGGGGAGATATATGGTCTGGGGGCTGCTCTCAGCAGAATGGTCTCTAGCAGGGGTGCGGAGGGCGCCATCGGAGACAATAACCCCACCCACCCATGAGGGCGGCCGCCGGGTCCTCGTACAAGTAGATGTCACAGGCTTGAAAGAGGAGATAAGAAGACCAAGGGTAGGAAAGGGGTGTGGAGGGCACAGAGAGAACGGGTAGGAAAACGTGCAGAGCAAGTAGACACAGAGAACGTAAAGACTAGACCAGAGAGGGGGGTGGGATGTGGAGGGTGCGGAGCAACCAGGCGGAGAGAGAGAAAGGATAGATGAGAGGGAAGTGAGGTGTGGAGGGCGCTGAGCAGCTAGACAGGGAGAGAAAGGAAAGGCTAGACGAGGGAAGTGATGAAGGGATGGTGGAAGGATGGAGGAGGAAGAGGAAAGGAAGGAAGTATGGACAGAATGAAGAGAGCAGAAAGGGGGAGAAAGGGGAATGTCGGGAGAGAAGGACGAAATAAATACTTGAGTGCAAAAAAAAATTTGGGGAGCACCTATGAAAAACAAGCATTACAAATGCAATAGGTCTCACCATTCATTAAGTGAAAGCCCTTTGCTTTGCTATACAATAACATTAGCAAAGCAAATGGCTTTAACTTAATCAAAGGCGAGACCTATTGCATTTTTAATGCAATAGGTCTCACATTTACGAGAGTTTAAGCTACTGGCATTGTAAATGACAATGCATTTTATTTATCTGTTTTGATAATTAACACATAAATAAAAGGCATTGTCATTTACAATGCCAATCGCTCAAACTCTTGTAAATGCGAGACCAATTTAATTTCAAAGAAGCGACAGACATTATTATCCCCTGCTGCTTGGAAAGTGAAAATGCCCATGGCGCGCTGAATGTTGCAGGAAAGCATTCCGTGCCTGCAGTAGGAGAAACTCATTAAAGAAAATAGTGCTTACAGACTAAATGTAACAAAAGAAGTAAAAGGGCCAGTCCTCATGGGAGGTTACAAATAAAGACAAAGTGGTACTAAGGAGGGACTAACAAGCCTATTAACGAATCAGAAGCCAGCATTTACAAAAGATAATGACACAAGCTAATGAAAGATATGGGTGGAGAGTGGGCGGAGCTTAATGTCCTTGCTAAAATACAGCATTCCTCGCAGAGCAGCGCATGCGCTGCACAGGTTCAACCTAAAAAGCGGTTGAAATATTGTAATTTAGCAATGGTGGTGGGTGCTGATCAGTGGGCGCTGCTGAAGGCAAGAAACTAGGAGTTTTATATGCTGGGTTACACAACACATCCTGCAATATAAAAAAGTACTCATTGGAAAGAACTTTTAGAAGTTCTTAATTCACGACCTGGTGAGCAGAAACCAGTGACATCTATAGCAGAGTGAGGAGTCTAACTGCACTGTGGTGCTCTGTGCCAAATGACGAACAAATGTCACCGTAAAGAAGCCATATGAATAACTTATAAAATGTACTACTAAATGTGTGCCCCATAAAAGGATGAAAAGCAGAGTTAACCATAATGGACCCAAAACTTGCAAATGTATTTCTAAATATTAATTTAAAGATTGTTTTTAAAACCCCTACAATGGACTTTACACGCTAATAAACCGATATCAGTGAGGCCCATAAATCACTGACTTTGAGAAGGGTTCTAGTGAGGGTGCCCTCGTTGAAGTGTAAGACTGTTTTAAACTAAAAAGAAGTCCTCTAAAAATTTACAACGGCCAGGAAATAATCCTGATTCTGACAGTAGGCACGGTATATATTAAATGTTATTTCTTTGTATACAGCTCACATCCCATCTGATATAATTCCAAGATCTTCAACTTTCAGAGATTTCACATGGCCTTGTAGTGATGGTAAATTACAAGTGAATTGGTACAGTTCATCAAAATGGCAAATCCACGTATACATCAAAGGAGTAGGAAAGGTATCTCAGAACCGGAGAGCAATAATATGGAATCCTGATGAAAATTCGAGCAAATCAAATACATATAGAAAAGCTTTATAAAGCATCGTACTGCTCACATTTCATATTTATGCTGTAACAATGACAAATATTTAGTTTTTGCATGACAACTCCTGCGGAATCGTAGCACACAAATACCAGACATTGCCAGCACTTTCCATCTTCTTTGCTGCTTCAGAAGAGAGATGACTACAGCCTGTGTCAGACATTCTGGCATCATCCTCTTGGCTGTGGGTGTTGGGGGAAGTATATGGGAGAAATCCTTAATGTATGAGGAGGTGTGAAGTTTTCATTTAGCCTGTTTGCTACTTACCCGCCCATTCTGTAAGGGTTTGAAGTAGGAAAAGAAGGATACCATTGAATGACATCATCCAGTGAATGTGTGTTTTTCTGAAAATTAAATATGTTTTATATATGTATATCTCAAGGTCGATGGAAGAATAAATGGGTATATAAGTGTCTAAATGGATGATTTTTTTTGTAAAATTGATTGTATAACGGACTGATTAAGTGTATCTTAGTGAAGACATGGGTTAGTGAGTAATGTTTAGATGTGTAAATATGTGTATCAGTCTCTCACTTTGTGTATAAGTAACTGCATGGGTTGGTAAGTAGCTACATGAGTGTGTATATGGGTTATTAGTTGATTTTTTGAGTATCAGTATGAGTGTCTGAGTGTCTGTATAGTTCAATGGGGGGTATTACTCAGTGCATAGATGCATGAATAAGTGACTCACTGTTTCTATGTGTTGAACATTTTGGGGCCGATTCCGATCCGGGTCGGAAGGGCACCAAACGCGATCCGGCCGGAAACACTACGAGCCGTACGTGTGTTTTCCGCCCAACTCGTACAGCTGTACGAGCGAGCCAGTACGATGCGAGCTACGTGAAATTCACGACCAAGTCGTTCCCGGGTCCGAACCGCTCCATACGTCTTGGTCAAAAGCTAACCATGGCGTGCAATGGATGCGATTTACGACCAAGCCAGTACGATGCATGTGTCGGACCGCCTGTGTGAGCCGGAGTGTCCGGCTGGCAAAAGCTCCTGGAGTCAGACTTCGGGGGTCCGCGTCGGACCCCCCGACACCCATAGCCGTACGGCTTGCACACAGGGGGAGACCCATGGGTCTCCCCCACACAGGCATGTACGGCACGGATGGCATCAACGCGCACCCACTGTAGGGGGCGCATTTGTTCGAGACGTACCCATTCAGTCAATGGGAGCGCATGTACGTGTCGTACAACTGGCTACCATTGGCTTCTATGGGAGTCCGACCAAACCAAGTCCGACATCGTACGTGCGCATCGTACTCGCTCGGTCGGACAGTAGGGGTCCGGCTCGGTCGGAAAACACTCCGGATCTGACTCTGTCGGAGTGCTTTCTGACCTGGATCGGAATCTGCCCCATTAAGTGTGCAGGACTGTATAGGTGGATGAGTGTGTGTATGGGTGTGTTGGTGAATGAAAGACTGTCTCAATAGTGTCTTTATAAGTAACTACATATGTTTTAAACTAGTATATGTGAGTATTGGTGTATATAAGTGAGAATACATGAGAGTGAGAGATTGGAAGAGTTCCCGTACAAATAAGTAGGTGTTTCTATTAGTGATTGTTTAAGAGAGTAAGTATGTGTAAGTTTCTGTAGATGTAAGTGTGGTAGTGTGAGTATAACTGTATATGCAAGTAATTGGATATTTGATACTTTGCATGTGTGACTATGTGTGTGAGTAACTCTATGGATGAGTGGTGGTGTGTAACAGGATGTATAGGTGTATGAGTATATATGATGAGTGAGTACATGTATGAGTGACTGTATAGGCCTGTTGGTGAATGAGTGGATGTGTGTGTAGATTTTGGAATTACTGAATAGGTGTTGTAACTGGTATTGGTATGTCCATTGTTTTGAAAATGTTAGTTTGTATTTTTGAGTGTGTGTATCAAAGGTTATATTAGGGTGAGAGGAGGTCTGCCACTCTATTACAAGGATGATGTCATCAGTGATGTCATTTGAGATGTCATCAGTGATGTCATGAGTGATGTCACTGACCATGTCATGAGGGATGTAATATATGACGTCATCATCAGTGCATTGCGGGCGCGCGAGTTATAGTTAGCTGAACTAACTATAACGGGGGAATTTCTATGGTTTTGTATGAGTGAAATGTCCAGCTAACTATAAAGCTACTGAAACCTATGTTTTTTTCAGTGAGTTTCTAAGGTTTTTTAAATGCTAATTCTTAACTATAACGTGTCTGAAACCTATGTTTTTTTCAGTGAATTTCAAAGGTTTTTTAAATGCTAATTTCTAACTATAATGTCTCTGAAAGCTATGTTTTTTTTAGTGAATTTCAAAAGTTTTTTAAATGATAATTTTTAAGTGTAATAATAGTTATATCTATTTTTTGGTACTAATTTTCTTCAGTTTTTAACTGTTTATTTTTAAATATTTTATTCATTAAATAACATTATACATTTTTTATGAACATTGAAAAAAAAAGTTTTAAAAAAAATTCAAGCTGAAATATTGTTTAATTTTTTAATTTAACTTTTTAATGTAATATATTTTAATTGTTTTTTTTATTGATTTTTTTTTCAAGTTTTTTTTGGAGTCGCGCATCCAAAGCGTACCCATCACGATGGGTGCGCGTATTCTAGCCGTCATTTTAGAAAAGTCGTGAAGGATCCGCGTATGTTAAGCGATGGCTTCGTGTTTTTTCAGTTACGTCATTTACATTTAATATTACGTGATGTGCGCGATTGACATGCAACCGATCCGCGACTCCGGTTCCCGCACATTTGCAATACATGCGCATTATGGTACGTGATGCTTGCGCAGTGGCGGGTCCTGCGTGACGTCATATACGTGCTGGTGCGCGCTGGATGCGCGACTCCCACAATTTATTTTAGGCCTATAATGATATATATGTATATTTAATATACATAATATGGTAAGACATTATCTAAGATACTTATAAAAATAATGTATTTTTACTTAAAATAAACTTATATTACTTTTAAATGTACTTTTGCGAAGTCGCGTTGGGTGCGTGCTTCGTAAGCGCAGGGTGCGCGGATTCCATGTGACCTCAACAAAAAGATTTGATTGGTTGAAAACATTTCCGATTGTAACTATTGAAGGACCCCACCCATTTCAATCATTCTTGTTGGAGCATCTTTAGAGAGACATCTCTTGTCCCACAAGAACCCTTTTTTGTTCATTTTTTTGTGTGTTTATAAAAGAAACAAAACCATGGCTTCTGGACAGCAGCAGCAGTAGCAGGAGGAAGAAGGATCTTCAGAGGAAGAATTTTTGCAGGAGGCACCACGTCCTCAAAGGCCTGAATCCATCGTGTGGAAATTCTTCACCTTTCCACCCGGGCAGAAAAAGGTGAACGCTACAAAGGTGACCTGCCGAATTTGTCAAAGAGTGCTGTCAAGAGGTAGTGACAAGAAATATTCTTGTGGCACTGCCTCGATGTACAAACATCTAAAAACAATACATCCTCTTAATCTGGCTCGTGTGGAATGTAGGAGATCTGCAATGAACCCTTCAACTGCAGTGCCAAGCACATCCGGAACATCATCAGGCACACCTGCACCGGACATTAGGCCAGAGTTTGCCTTCTTAGAACAGCACTGTGTGAAGTGCAAAAAACTGATATGTTTTGGAGAGCAGTCAGTGAAAGCAGTTTGTGCTGTGCAACGGAACCATTGTTTCTAATTTTTTGTTTCCTTTGTTTTATGGAAAGGTAAATAATTCCAGAAGTTTCCTGGTTTTTCCTTTCTTCTTTCTTTTTTTTTTTTTGAAAAAACACCCAAAAAATACAAAATTGTTCAGAAAAAAAAAAGAAAAGAAAAAGTTCTTCTCAGACCTACCTTATCTGGTTAAAGAAAGAACTATAATTGCTTGGTAATGTTTGAAGGTTTGGTTGAATATATGTGTAGAGCATGAATAAGTGAAAGAATGTATTAGTAGTGTATGGTGAATTTATAGGTGAAGATTTATGAGGAAGTACTGCAGCGTTACAGTGCAAGCTCTTTAGCTGCATTGCACTTTGGCACTTCCGAAGCACAGAGATGTGACATATGTACATCAGTTTCAAGCTTTATTTCGACTTATTTTGTCATAAAAGCAACATACATAGACATAAAAGAGAAATGACATATACAGTACACAATCCAAGTTCCAAGTAAACATGTGAAGATCAAACCACAATAAATTCTGTACCAGCTGTGCTAAAAACATTATAAATTAATTAAAAAGCCAGAAAATTTTAAAATACTTCTTAAAACATATATAAAAAGGGGGAACAGATAGAGTTCATAGTGTCTAATCAAGCTGGGAAGTGGTATAACCAGCGAGTAAGTTTTACAGTTTACAGCCTATGTGTTTCCTTATGAGGTACACATTTAATAGAGATCTACTTATGCTGAACACTATAGGTTGCAAAGTATTCGACTTAAATGTGCGTTCTGCATCTTTAAAAAACCTAAACCCCATGTTTTTACATAAGGGTTTAATCCATCGGTCCCTTGGTTTTTTGTAAACTGGACAAAAGAACAGTATATGGGCATCATCTTCTTTTGCTTCCTGGGAGCAAAAAGTGCACAATCCTCTAACATCATTGTCCCTCCAGCTACTGGTATTTGCAGAAATCTGCAGGACCCCATATCTAAAGTGTAAATATAACGTTTTTGCTAAAGGGGGTCTTATCTCATCCATAACATTTTCAAATACAGGTGTATCCTTAATGGACAGAAATCTCTGCGTCAATTTGCCTAGTAAGGAACTGGAAGATACTTCGTTCTTAATATGTACCCAGTAAGCAGATTTCAAAAGTTTTTTTGAAGATGGTAACATATTCTGGGGATTTTCCCAAAAAATGGGAGAACCCAAGCCTTATGAGCCACTGAGAAATATGTTTTAGCCATGTAATATTTTTGTACTCATCAATCCTAATTATTTCCATCAATCCATTCTTATAGTCACTCAGCTCAGGGGTTGTCCATAATCTAACCCAGTAAAGTAATGGCCTTAATGTGGCTTGATGATCAGTCCTTTTAAGGTTGATATCCATAAACACTGGGATTATCGGGGTTCTTGTTGGTATTTTGAGTAACCTGCGTATGAAGATATTTTCTTCCTTCTTGAAAGTGTTATTGCAGGAATAGCCCCATACCTCAGCGCCATATAATGCTGCCGATTGAGCCTTTGCTTTAAATCATTCTAGTGCCGGCGTAATTGCTTTAGATTGACTGCTGCCATGCACCTTAAGAATAGGCAATAGATTTTGTTTCAGAATTAGTTTACTTTTTTCCAATTGCCCCTTCCAAAAAGGCATACTATCCAGCATGATACCCAGATAGTTAAAACTCTCCACATACTCCAATTTTTGATTATTTAAGGCCAAATTCTTTCTAAAAGATTTCTGAGGGTTTATGGACATGTATTTTGTCTTGGATGAGTTTATTTCTAACCCCTTCTCCACACAGTAGGTGTTAAAAGTATTTACAAGGTTTTGTAGGCCCTGTGGGGTTTGAGAGATGAGGATTGTATCATCAGCAAAAAGTAATGCGGTGATCACCTCATCTCCTAATTTCGGGGAGTCATGTTTGCAATCTCTTAAAACGGTGGGTATGTCGTTAACATATAAAGAAAAGAGTGTAGGCGCCAACCACACAACCTTGCCGTACACCCCGACCCACAGAGATAGCCTTAGAAATTTCTCCTCCCTTACCCCATCTAACTCTAACATATGTACATAAATATGTTGCAACTCTATGCTTCCCTCTGCACAGCTGCACAAAGTGCAACCATGTGGTGACACAGGCATCCTTGCACCATGTGCAAGGATGTCTGTGCCATGGGGAGATTGTTTTTTGTGCAGGAAGGGACACTCTCCTGCACAAAAACAATCAGTAAAGGCATTTTCCTCCTTCAATGTATGCTGTGGAATGTAGCATGCATTGAAAGAGAAAAAAATTAGGAGAAATGAAAACAATTCTCCGTTGTGCCTTGCTACACTAACTCTAGGATGCCACAGCATTCACACACATCTCCAGATTAATGATTTCTCATAAATCTGGAGATGTGTCTTGTTCTATGAGTGTTGTGTGGGAACATCCACAACAACACTTATGGAACGCCCCTTCAACGCAAAGTGCTGTGTATGAAGTGGTTGTATATCCTTGTAAATATGTAGGAGTGTCTGGCGCCATTTCTTAAGTATATGACTTGTAACTGGAGTAATTTCAGTGCTGCAAAGAGACTGTATGCTGAAATGATAAGTGCTTAGGCTTTGGTGAAGTGATAGCATATGTAGATAGTGCTGGATGGGTGATCGGAGAAGTGCATGATATAGACAGGAGGATTCCTAGATTGCATAGGTAGTTGGTTAGAAGTTTATATATATAGTGCACAGCTGAATTTAGTAGTGCATTGAGAGTGTTTGCATTATTTAATCTTACCTTGACAGTAGTACATATAAAAATATGCTTAACAATTTTTTTGTTGTTTTTCACAATTTACATTTCTTAAAATTTCATACTTTAGAATTAGGATCTGTGAAAGAGAAGAAAAAATACAGTTATAATATATAATATTATATTTTTTACAACACAACATAATTAAATTTTTTTTAAACTTTTTTTTTGTAGTTTTCACATGGATAACATCATGACAGCTTACGATCCGTGCACATTAGAGTTACATTTGTCGGACATTGTACACTCCAATACTACTTTGCAATATTAATACACTTGATGGTATTGTCTTATCAGACACGTAGGCATAGTACATTACATATTCAAATCTTAGGTAGTGATGGCACATGTGGAACATTGACGGTACAGTACAGCACATATATGGCAACAGCCCAGCCTTTTTTTCCCCCTCTCGGTCTGTTTCTTATAAGCAGCAGTGGCAATAGGTATCACCTCTCCAGGAGTCCCGCACTAAAGTAATTAGCATGGCGCAGTTTTGCAGTTTTTACAAGTGGTAGAACTTCGTGACCCAGCAAGCCATACTCACACAGCAATCAGGTATCATGTCTCAGAAGTGGTGTATCTGGCTCATCTGTGTCACGAATGAGTACATAGGTCTGAAGCGGCCCCTATATATCCTTCGGCCGAGAGGCCCGGGGTAGCGTCTCAGCATAAGCAGTCAGTTGCTCCTGGCAATAGAGTAAGTCTGTTAACCAGTCCTTGAACTTCGGGGCTCGCCCCCTGCCCCACCTGCAGGCCACCCGTCGCTTGGCCAGTAGTAGTGAAATGGCATCCAATTTCCAATAGGATTTGGGTACCTGCGCTGTATAGCCCAGAAGTGCCACCAAGGGAGTCCCTTCTAACGTGCTATTCGTCATTGCCTTGAGCGCCCCAAAATTTTCCCCAAAACTCCTGTACTTTTGAGCAGTCCCATGCCAAATGTAGGAATCCCGCTACTGCCCTCCCACACCTCTCGCAGCTATCATTGTCTGTTAATTTGAATCTATATTTTTTGACAGGTGTCTAATACAGACGATGAAGAAATTTGTAGTGTAGAACCCGTAATCTACAACTAGCAGAGACTTGTGAAGTTTGGCGGCAACAATATGTCCATTGTTCATTAGTTACCTCCCACCCCAAGTCTTCACTCCATTGTATGCGAGCTGGACTACCACCATCTGCCGGCTGCATACGTATGCATCGATAGAGTCCTGATACTGAGTGCTTCCCATCTTTGGAACCTAGCAGCTGATGTAACCGGGCGAATTTTGTGGGTTCCCTCGGGAAGTCAGGAAGAATCGCCCGGAGCCCTTGCCGCAAGCGTACATACAGGAATACATCTAGAGGTGAAGGTTGCGTACCCTGAAAGAGGTGGTCTGAGGAACGAAATAACCCTTCATGAAAGAGGTCCCCCCAAGTGACAACTTGAATACATTGACATAGCGCATGAAAGCCCCGCTCTTGTAGTAGTGGCATGCATGGGTGATATGATAGAGGAAGCTGTGGAGCATATAAAAAGGAAGAATTAAGTAGGCCTGAAATCCTGTTCCAAGTGTCAACCGTGCATGTGACCTTGGTAGGCGGAGTCGCCCGAGATCTGACTGGACCATATATAATACCATTCAACGGTATTGGATCAGCGAGCCAATCCTCCGTAGCTACCTGTGGCATATATTTAGGCGGTTTGATCCAATAGTAGGCATAATGTGCCTGCGCACTGAGGTAATAGAGTTCGAAATCGGGGATATCAAACCCGCCCTGAGCATACGGTCTTGTCAGCACTGACCATCGGAGCCTCGGCTGTTTTCCTCCCCATAACAACCTAGTGAGCTCAGCGCGCAATGGTTTGAAAAAAAAAAGGCCAGGGTTATAAGGGATGTTTAAGAAAAGATAAAGAAACTGCAGAAGAATTACCATTTTTATTAGTGATGCCCGACCAGCAAACGACAGAGGCAAGGCGATCCATCGTGTGATATTATCGGTAAGCCGGGTAATAGCCGTGCCATAATTAAGCCATAGGGTGTGTTCCCTGTCTCTGGTCACTTGTATTCCCAGATAGCGCAGATCCGAGTCACACCATTCAAGCGGAAAATCAAGCGCAAACCTAGAGACCGCAGGCGTAAGAGGAAACACCTGAGACTTCCCAAAATTGATAGTGACCCCGGATAATCTTCCAAACACTATGAACTCCCGCAGCAATGGGTTGATATTCTGCTGCGGGTCCCAGACATATAAGGTCACGTCGTCTACGTATAATGAAATCAGAATTTGCCGTAAGCAACAGCGAAACGCCTTATCTTGATGATGTTGTCGCAGTCTAGAGGCTGAAGGCTCAATCGCTATAGCGAAGAGGAGTGGGGAGAGCGGACAGCCCTGCCGCATGCCCCTCGAGATGGAAAAACCTGGGGAGACATGGCCATTAATCAACACCCTTGCAGTGGGTTGTTGGTACAGTAAGCTGATCCAGGATATAAATAACTGAGGAAAACCCATTTGTCGTAGCACACCAAAAAGGTAATCCCACTCCACTGAATCAAATGCCTTGGTGGCATCTAAGAAGACTGCAGCCAGCGGGAACTCAGGTGCCACAGTCTCGAGCAATGAAAACAGGGTGCGGAGGTTATGAGTGGTGGCTCGCCCAGGAACAAAGCCCGACTGATCCGGGAGGATAAGCTTATCCATTAAAAGGGTAAGCCGATTAGCAAGGACTTTAGCCAATATTTTTGTATCACAGTTTATAAGTGACAACGGCCTATAGGAGTCGCAGGAGCCAGCATCCTTGCCGGGCTTCAAGAGGGACGTGACCATCGCCTCCCTCATCGAGGGGGGAAGTACACCCACCTCCAAGGACACCTCATATACTTCCTTATCTTATAAAATTCTGCGGGAAGGCCGTCCAGTCCAGGTGCCTTTCCGTTTTGCAGCTGCATTCTTGCCTCTCTAATTTCATCCAATTCAAACGGCAAGCACAAAAATCCCCTCTGAGTATCACTAAGCCATCCGAACACCACATCCCCCGGAAAACTGTCCAGATCCACTTGCCCCGACCGCTGCGTTGTGTATAGCGTTTTATAATGTGCTATAAAGGTGTCAAGTATAGTGGCCGTATCTCGCTGCACTGTCCCATCTGATCCCTTAATTTCTAGTATCTGAGTAGAAAAACGAGGGCGTCGAGTTACTTCAGCCAAGGCCCTACCTGGTCTCTCCCCCTCCCCGTACCTGCGGGCCATCCAATACCGTCCCTTGAACTTTACCTCCCTCGTCGCTGTTTCTTCATACTCTGTCAGTTTCCCTCTGAATTCCCGGTGCACCTGTCCCGTGTCCCCCCGATTCATCCGTATCTCAAGTCCCTTCAGCTCCCGTTCCAACTTCCCGAGCGTTCTCTGGATATCTCGCAACACTCCAAAACTCTTGGAGATATAGAACCCTCTAATAGTAGCTTTAAACGCCTCCCATATCACTTCCACGCTGTCCACAGACCCCTTATTCCTCAGGAAGAAGTCCCTTATCTCCTCCCCAAGTTCATGTTGAAACACCGTATTAAACAAAGCAGTAGGCTGCAACCTCCAAGTAGGCCGTGGTGTGTCATATCCCGGAGGCATGAGCAAAAGCTTCACCGGACAATGGTCAGAAAATGTTCCGGCAAGGTGTACCACATTCTGAATTGACGAACCCGACCCCCTTGAAAGCAAGACATAGTCTATGCAAGCCCATGTCTATGTGTATGACGTGAAGTGAGTCCCTTCCTTAACCTGGGAATGTGTGTAGCGCCAACTGTCTAGGAGCCCTCCTTCTTCTATTATTCCCTGTAATCCCACTTGAGAGTTGTTATAATGAGACGCAGCAGTATTAGATCTATCCATAGCTGCATTTAGGGCCACATTAAAATCACCTCCCCATATTATATGAGTAGATCCTACGTTCATGATTTTCCCCCATATGTTAATAAAAAACTCCGGCGCGTCTATGTTCGGCCCGTAACAATTAGCTATTGGACCGAGTCTCTGCCCAGTCGCCCCCATGCTATCACGTATCTTCCCTGGGGATCCACCAACGACCCCGCCAACACGAAAGGTGTCTGTTTTTTGATTATTATAGCTGTGCCTTTGGCATGTGAGGAGCAAGAGGAAAAAATTCTGCTACTCGCCCATCTACTAGCAAACGTGGTTTGAGATTGTGGGCCAATGTGTGTCTCCTGCAACAAAGCTATATTTATCTGTTGCCTGTCTAGGTACACTAATATCTGTCTGCACTTTCTCGGGTTTCCCAAACCTCTGGCGTTCCAAGATATCACCTTTAACAGGAACTTATCTTCCAGAGCCATCATAGCATCTTACCCTATACCTACTCTGCCATTGCAAAGTTATACAAATTGGTGTTTGCTGAATTAAAGAGGTACATTTCCAGACAAAGTATCGCCTGTCACACTTTCCATGGTGAGCAATAACCCCCGTCCCTACCACCTACTCCCACTGCAGCATCCCAATCATGCCAGTCGCCTGTAACCCTCCCCCCTCCCCAATACTCAGTAACCGATATCTTGCAGCAATCTTCTCCATTTGAATGACGATTAAAACCTGAAAAAAACAGATTAATAACAAGACAAAAACACCCATAAATGAACTTTGGGGATCACCTGCATGGGGATAGTTCGCTCGGTGGCCAAGATGCCCGCAGTACTACTCAGGCCCCCGGGCAAGCGTCGAGGGTGTCCAAGCATAGGTAGGCATTGTGTCCCATCCGGGGAGCACGTCTCTTCCTTATCATCTCATGTCCTTTGTCTCTTGGAGCTTGTCTCGTAAGCGCCCATCTTACCAGGGCCCTATTGTTCTTGTAGTACTTGACGCGTAGGAGCAACATCTCATCACCCCCTTCAACACATACTATGCCTCGATCGACGAATGTGCCCTCAGAGAGCCGTCTGGCGTGTGGTCTGTGTTCTTGCGCCTCTTGAGCTGTTTGAGGAATGCTTCAACCTGCTGAGGCTGCGTATAGATTGTTTGTTCCCCTTGATGCGTGATCCGTAGGCGCGCCGGATACAGCAAAGCATAATCAATTTGTGCCTGCCTCAACTTTTGCTTGACAGGTAGAAATTTGCGCCGTTCCTCCTGGACATGGGCTGCAAAATCAGGAGACATGGTGAAGGGCACCCCCTCAAAGTGGAGCTGTTTTTTCTCTCATGCCACCTTTAAAGCCACTTCTCTCTCCCTATAGTTCAATACGCGCGCAATGATTGGTCGGGGCGCACTTCCTGGAGGTGGTTTTGGCCCTAGGGAGCGATGAGCCCTTTCAACAATGAAGTGAGGAGAGAGTAATTCTGTCCCCAACACCTCTTTCAGCAATCTTTCTATGTACGCCTCCATTCTGCCCGTGTTGGCGCTCTCCGGTATGCCTAGGACACGTATAATATTCCGTCTACTTCTCGCCTCCATGTCCTCGCTCTTTGCAGCTATGATCTTGAGTAACTTATCCATCTGCGTGACCGTAGCCTGAATGTGGGCCATAGTGTCCTCCGTCTCCGATATTTGCTGCTCCGCGTCTTTTATACGGTCCTCGTGCCCATCGATTTTGTGAACTATTGAATCCATGCGCGTGGTCAACGTATCCATTTTATCTGCAATGGCCGCAAAGCCCTGACGCACCTCCAAGAGAAGTAACTTCAAATCATCGCCTGAGGAGGATTGGTGTTCCATCTGCGACCCTCCAGCCCCACTATACAACCCCGCCGGCTGTTGCCCCGCATTCTTCTTTGCATCGAAGTTAAGGCGCGGTTGGCGCGCATCAGGCTTACCCATCGCGTAGCGCACAGTGGGGCCCCAGCTACAGTGCGCAAGAAAAAACTAGTGGCAGTCTGCCAAGAATGTCGCCAACCGCCCGGCCCAAAGCTGCAAGCCGTCCCGTACCGTGTGTAGAAGCACCACCCTCAGCTATGTGGTGCCTCCACTTGTGTACCGCCGCAGGTCACCAGGAAGTGCCCACCTCTTCAACAGTGTGGGGCGCAGCACACGTCCCCTACCGCCTCGAAGTCTATTCCATGTCAAGTTGTGGGGCAGTATGTAATTCTCCTCCAGCCCAGGCCCGCAAAATACATAGGATGCCTCAGTGCCGGACCATCTGCTCATTGCCCTCCATACAGTACCCAATGGCTATGGGGCGCCTGTTTATTTTAGGTTTTTCCTCCTTAGTTTTTTGTCTGTTCCCAGGCACTGCACTCTGCCGCAGCCCACCTATGCCTGCCTCACGCCCGTTCTAGGCGTCTATCGCAGCCTTCTTTCATGAAGGCAGCCTGATCTCCACATCTTCCTCACAGCCGATCCGCCATTCATGCAGCAGACTTGCCCCCTGCTCTATTCCCTCTTCCCGGCGTACCCAGCACAGCTCCAGTCCACCACTACCTCTGTCTCATAAGCGGTTCCTCCCGTCAAAGTACGGCCTCCTCACTGTGGTTCCCGCCGCTCAGCGTCCTTTGCCATTGCGGGCGGTCGGCCTTCAAACCACGTGGGCGCCGCGGTACTTGCGTAGGCGCCCTGTCCCCACTTCAGCTCCAGGACGCATCCGCTCTCGGCTCGGTCGGATCCCTTCGAGCCTGCACCACCTCCGATCTCCCTGAAACTGAGGAGGCGCGTTCCGCATGTGTTGCGCTTCTCCGTACGCCAGTATTTTAGAATTGATTCCTCGCTGGGACAGGTTAATTGCAGGATCTTAACGCCGGACAGCGGGAGTCTCACACGGTGGCGGCCATTCCGCTTGTGCGCCACCTAGCGCCCCCAACACAACATAATTTTAACATTATATGAATTATTTTGTTTACCTTTTTTGCTGTTCTCAGAACATATTGAATTTCACTACAAATAGTGATTTCAATATTACTCATCACATAACAGCGGGCAAAAAAAAAAACAATCAATAAGATTGTTTCAAAAAACCCAAATCTGTGTCAAAAATATTTTCAATATAGTCAACTATCTTTCAACATTCCATCAAAATGACATCCTCAATAACATACCATATAATATAAATCACACATATATAAAATGCTTCTTTCTAAGAGAATTTTCTTACGTCAATATGAAAGAACTGAAATAATAATTCAATGAACAATTCTTTATAATTTCCATATTCTAGAAATTATGTTCTTTAAAAATATATGCTGTGAGAATGTCCAAGAAAAAGTGCTTAATTGAAATTAATACCTTTCTTCTAGGCCAAATGGTATTCCTGAAATCCTTTATACAGAAATTGTCCAATAGTAATTGTATTAATACATTTTAACATATTCCTAATAGGCCGAATTATGTTCTTAAAACTTTGGCTTTAAAAATATTAGGTAGGTATTTGGTAACTCATAAGGCAAACGATGTTTAAAAACCAAATGTGCATCATTGCAATATGTCCATCCTTTATTGCATTTTAAATAGACAGTGTAATGTCCAGATGTTGTAGAAGGACATCGTGAAAAATAATTGCTACTGCTACAAAAGTTCTTCCTGATATTGATAGTTGACTTGCTACAAAATATTTAATTCAAGTTTCCTATTTTCTTCCATCAGCTGTACAACGTTGTATCATTAAAATTATATATTGTCCAAATCTTTCTATAAATAATGTTGATAACATTTCTGATTTGCATTGGCTACACTCCATGTTTTGATTTGCTGCTTTAACTAGTTTGTTGAAAGACACTGTTTTACAGTCTGGTAATGTCAAAGATATAAATCTTTCAGTGTCTATGTTAGTGCTAGATGTAAACATACAATTTTCACATTCATATTCCCATTTATAATGAAGGCCTAAAAGATTTTCAATTTCTATTCCTTCATTTTCCAATACTGCAAGCATATACATTAGAAATTCCTGAGCATCTTGTTGAATATTCTGCATTAATTGTGTAGAACCAGAACATATATCCAAAAGATTATGAATATCAGAAACACTTTGTATTTTCCTTTTATCAGTTCTCAATTTTTCATAAATACAATGCAACAAGAAACAAAATCTTTTTTCATGATTCTCCATAATTTGCTGTTGCAAACTGTAGGAGAGTAGGATCTGCACTTATGTTGTCCCCACTTATTTTCTAATGTTTACGCTTGTTTTTGGCTATAGTCTGGCTGGGACCCTGCTAATCAGGGCCCCAGCCTCTCTGTTCTCTCTAAACAACTTGGAGTGCATATTAGATGCACTAGTGATTGGATACTGTGGTACCTTATGAGCCCCTAGTATATGGTACCTTAGGTACCAAGGGCATAGGTACTTCACAGGCCTACAAGGGGCTTACGCATGTATTATGCCACCCCTGGGAAGCAGACTAAATCTGACACCACAGGCCTGCTACTGCAGCCTGGGTGAGGTAGTGTTAGCACTCCTCACTGAGGTATAGGTTCCCTATATCCCACCTTACACACACATATAAACCTATCAGTCACCCCTAAGGCAGGCCATATTAATACTGAGGGCAGGGTGCTTGGTTTCCATGTGAGGGGGTGCCTCTGTCTGAGCAGGGCCCCTCTACAGCTCTCAGAGTCCATTCTCTGTAGCTGTTTGTAGATGCGGTTAAACCATATACACTTAAGTGCATTATAACTAGGCTTTACTGTTTTCAGTTTCTATTTTTTGGAAATTCCGGTGGGGTTTTTTCAGTGTTTTCAAGTGATTTCATCACCTTAAAAAAACAGTGGTTATCAGTGGTTACACATTTTCACACCATTAAAACAACAGAAACAGTGTTTTTCCGGTGTTTATGGCACGTTTTGCTTTTATTATTGCTTGCTTTCTGCACTGATAGTGCATTGTATATAGACAGTGTACGTACAGTGTACACAAGGTCGAAATACATTTTTGCTAATCAAACTTATTGTAGTACACCATACAATACTTCTTCAGTGAGTCTTTGGTCATGTGCGCTCACTCTTTCCTTCTCATGTAAACTTTTTTTTGTGACACAGCCATCTCATCATTGGCACTTGAGACAGGCAATGCCAAAACAACCAGTAGACAATTTGCTAACTCTGGCCACTGACATAGCTTTCCATGCCAATACTGGTGCACTTGAAGATTGTGATTCTCTGGCCAGGTTCTGCAACATTTGCATTAAACTGGGCGCTTCTGCCCTCAGAGTTATTGAAGCAGTCAAAAATGAAGCAGCACGTTTGAAACTACGGAGATGATTCCCTTTGCAGACGGGAACTAAAACTTGTACAGAGTACCACAGTGAGGTTTCATTGACTTCAAATGCCATGGTTGGTGAAGGGACATTTCTATGCATCGTTGCAAGTCATTTCTCAAACATTGTAAAATAAAAGATCCTGAATTGCTCTTCAACATTGCTTTGCTACCAAGTGGCAATCACTCTAACATGGGACATGTTGCAGTGCCAAATTCACTAAAGGTGTCTCCCAGCCTACTCTCAAGGAAATGTTTCAGATCTACACCAAGTATGCTGAACACTTGGCAGACAAGAGTGTTACAGACTCTAATTTTTTTATTATGTCCACTACAGCAGTTATGTCTTCCTGTAAAAATCTAAGAATTCAGTAGAGTGTTCTTTCTTTTCTTTTCACATCACTATCATGATGTGACCAAAGATCCTCATATTTCTTGCCTTTGGCATCATTACTCATCAAAAAGTCTATATACGCTTGCCACATGGATAATATAGCAGTCACAGCCCCTTCCCTTTGACTGAGAACATCAGCTAAGTGTACGTGACACAGTTGGGATGACTCTTTTTTTGATCCCACACAAAGCACAAAATGTGAAATATTTGCATTTTAGTTCCCGCACATAACAAAACAGTGCATCAAAATGGACTAAAAAGTCAAAAGCATTCTTCATTAACTCTGAAGATTGTAAGGATGCTTTCAGCATACCATCTAGCAAGTGGCACATTTTCTGTGGGTAAATGTGATGGCACATATTGTGAAAGATTCTTATGAAACCAGCCATTTTACCTATCAGTGAAAGAATCAAACGCAGCCAAAAAATCAAATATGATTTTGATATTTCCTGATTCTATACAGTTTATAAAATAAGTAAACAAGACCTAAAACATGCTTCTAAACCCCACAACTTTAACTCAAATGAAGGAGAAACAATATTTTAGTGACATCCCTAAACAACAAAACTCAAGCAGAATAATGTTAGCCCAGTCTTTCTTGCTGCTACCTTGTATCACAAAGTTACATTGTATTGGGCCCTTCAAGAAGGAAACAAATTACTCTTTCACACTCCTTTTCCTTTCTTTGAATTACAGTTAGTTTGTGGTTATGCAGGTGTTTTTTCAGTGTTTATATATTTACACTGGTGTGGGCTATTTCCCTCTCGGTGGGGTTTTATCAGTTATTATAGGTTTAATCCTAAAACCGGACAGCCTAATTATAACCTAGCCGTAAATGCTAACTTTGGGATGGCTGCATCAAAACATGTCGTGTTTGGTGTCAAACGCTTTGGAATCATACCCCCGCACCAGTAACTGGTGTGAGAGTATGATCCCACCCTTCTAGAGGGATAGACATGTACCCACTGTGGAAACACGGTAGAATCCTGAAGAGCCCTGGCATCACAAAATGGATGCCACCAGCACAGACACTAGGCTGCCCTCCTGCTGCTGACCGAAACTGGCAGTGGAGGAGGCCCAACAATAGGCATCCTGTCACAGGGAGATGTAACCACCTTCCAGACAGGATTTAGTGTATTGGGGCTGGGTGGGTGCACTCCTAGAGTGCTTTGAAGTCCTGCACTGGAGGAGCAGTAGGCTCCTCTGTGCATATGCCAGCTCAAACCGGTTCAGGGGCTACCAGCCCCTGCTCTGGTGCAAAACTGGACAAAGGGAAGTGGGTGTAGCCACCCACTGCCCTGACCCTCCCATAGGAGTGGTCATAGAGCTGGTCCCTCCTTTCCTTTCATTATAAGTTAGGGAACGCTTGCCATTGCAAACTAGATATCCCTGGATGATGATCTGAAGAAGAATCCTGGACCTTCGACATTCCACTACCTTTGGAAGACTGAAGAATCTCCCTTGGAGTCAAGGAGTGACTCCCCTGCTTGGCAAGCACCAAAACTTTGCATCAATGGTCGCAAACTTTCCCGCTCACGACGGAGTCCGAAGTCCCTGCAGCCCTGGAAGTAGATTTCCTGACTTCTTAACGGCCAACATGAGTCCCCAGCAAAGGTGAGGCGACTGGACCCCACGAGTGACGAGGAACAGCAATACCCGGGTAATGTACACTATTGTCAAGTGCAACCCCTTCATGAAATTCTACGAACTTGTGCATTGGACCACGTGTGGTTCAAGCCTCCAGCAGGATTTCCTCTGAAGATCAGAGGCTTACCTCGTCCCAAGTGACCGTGGGCTCCTGGTGAGTGAATCCTCCCAAGGCATCCTTGCGATCCCTTGCCGGTTGGCTTGTGGGTCCCCTGAAGACTTTTCTACAGAACCAAAGGGCTCTTCTGGTTGCTCCAGGCCTACTCTGACTTACCTTTGCTGGGTGAGTCCCACAGACCTTGCTGGTCTGCACCGATGACTTTTTTCTCTTTCCACAAGACTTGCTGTAGCCAAGGCTTGTTGGCTCCAATTCGGTTGCCGACACCTCAGTAAGCTGCAGACTTTGTGGCACACACTGAATCCAGCTCCTGGTCATCATCGATGCCACCTGGACCTTGTGGCTGAAGAGTCAAGACACCCATGATCACCTGAAATCACCCGACTACTGTGGGCATCCAGCTTCCTGGCCCCGGGTCACTGGCAAGTGACTTTGAACACGGTCTCCTCTGCTTTCAGGTCTTCTTTCTTCAGAATCCAGCCTTGGATTCCACCGGACACTTCTCCTGTCTTCACAAGCAGCAAGTCTTCTTTGGCTCCCATTGAAAACGACGCCGCGACCCGACACCAAAAGACACCTATGCACCCGGCTTCCCTGGGTGAGGTAACTCGAGTACTCCGGTGCTCCTGTGTGTGTTGGCTCTAGAACTACTTACCCTGTAAGTGACTTGCTTGTAGACTCTCCCGAAGTATCCTAAAACTTTAAAATTACAACCGCGACTTGCTCCATTGAAGTCTATTGGGATCCACGGCTGTGTTCTCACACTGCATGCGTCTCCCGTGGGTCCTTTACTTACCTGCCTTAGGTGGATTAGTGAGGCCCCAGCACTTCTGAAGACCTTAGGCCTTCTCCCTTCTCAAGTCGTTCTTCTTATACCTCTTTTTTAGTATATGGTTTGGTACGCCCCTAGGGCCCCAGCCATATAAGTGCTTAACTTGTTGTGAAATGTTGATTTGTGCATATGTCCCTGACTTCTAATCTCATACAGAGATTAGTAGAGAGTTGTTAGTAATAAATACATATATATTTTATATATATATCTGTGTGGTGTCCTTTCATTTAGTGATTCAAGAGATTATAAGGTAAAACAAGCTGCTTTACATTCCTCTAGAGACTTAGCCTGAAGGCTGCTCTCCACAGCTACCACTAGGATAGCTTTCTTTAAAAGGTTGTCTTAAACATATCTACCATAATAGTCGAATTGTACTGGTGCAAGGTGGCCACTTTAACTAGTGACCAGCATATTCCAGGCCAACTTCTCACACAAACAACATTGACCACTACATTAGCATAGCAGTTGATACCTTAACTATTTTCTAACTGATACCCGACAATCTCTTCAATAGTGTCCTTTTGCTTTTTGCTTGCAATCTTAACATTATATTGATTTTTTTCTTCTCTATAGCTTCACTAAAGATATTCTCATATCTTCTTTTTGACCTACTACACGCTTTTCATATACAGGATATTCACCTAAATTGGGAGCATACACTCTTCTTAACCGATTATACTCTTTTACACAGTTTGCATCAGCACTAATCTTTCCCTCATTAAAATCAATCAAATACAATCCAGATAAAGTTCTGACTCAGGACAAAGCAACAAATGCCATACCCTCTTTAAAAACGGTATTTCCAATATTTACCAAAGCATTATCTTTAACGAGCAAAAAACTAACTGAACGACAACCAATTTGTTATACTTCTTCAATCTGATCAAATTTGATTTTCAAAAATTCAATTCCATCTCTATTTTGATAATTAACAAAATCAACAACTTTCCCCATTGCTCCATTTTTACTAAAACTTTTTAGTGGCTGAAGAGTCAAGACACCCATGAACTACCTGAAATCACCCGACGACTGTGGGCGTCCAGCTTCCTGGCCCTGGGTCACTGCCAAGTGACTTTGAACATTGTCCCCTCTGCTTTCAGGTCTTCCTTCTTCTGAATCCAGGCTTGGATTCCACCGGACACTTCTTCTGTCTTCACAAGCAGCAAGTCTTCATTGGCTCCCATTGAAAACGATGCCGCGACCCGACACCAAAAGACACCTATGCACCCGGCTTCCCTGGGTGAGGTAACTCCAGCACTATGGTGCTCCTGTGGATGTTGGCTCTAGAACTACTTACCCTGTAAGTGACTTGCTTGTAGACTCTCCCGAAGTATCCTTAAACTCTTAATTTCCAACCGCGACTTTGCACCATTGAAGTCAACGGGGATTCGCGGCTGGGTTAACACACTGCTTGCGTCCTCCGTGGGTCCTTTACTTACCTGCCTTGGGTGGTTTCGTGAGGCCCCAACGCTTCTGAAGGCCCTAGGCCTTGTCCCTTTGCAAGTCGTTATCTCTAAGTCTCTTTTTTAGTATATGGTCTGGTATGCCCCTAGGGCCCCAGCCATATTGGTGCTTAATTTATTGTGAAACGTTGATTTGTGCATATGTCCCTGACTTCTAATCTCATAAAGAGATTAGTAGAGAGTTGTTAGTAATAAATACATATATATTTGATATATATACCTGTGTGGTGTCCTTTCATTTGGTGATTCAAGAGATTATGTGGTAAAACAAGCTGCTTTACATTCCTCTAAAGACTTAGCCTGAAGGCTGCTCTCCACAGCTACCACTAGGATAGCTTTCTTTAAAGGTTGTCTTAAACCTACTACCATAAGAGTCGGATTGTACTGGTGCAAGGTGTCCACGTTAACTAGTGAACAGCATATACCAGACCAACTTCTCACATTGGTGGGCAGCGTGTGGGATTCCAGCTTGCTATTGGTTTACCAGAAAATCTCTATTTGAATTACTAACTGAAAACCACTATAGGTACTCAAGGTACATATAAAGTCAAGTTTAGTATCAATAAGTTCTTCTGAACTTAGAGCTGTGTGTCAAGGGATAGCACACCCGTTCTACAGCTCAAGCTAGGATCAGTAGGCCAAAAACTAATGTAGGTAGTACAACACTGCACAACACTAGAATGTCCTTAAGGGTTGGAACCAGTGGGTCCTCCCAGCCTCAGTATAAGGACATGACTTTCTTTGACTTGATGAAAGCCATGTGTGATGCAAGGCACCTGAAGCTAGGACAGAGTCCCTCCACACTACACCTGATAGATCTGCTGACAGCAGATGATCTTAGATTAGCTCTAGGAACTAATGGGTCTGAATCAGGGGGTGGGTCAATTACAGTGTCTGGGTCAGATGATGAAAATCAGGATGACCAGGACTCTTTGGTTGAAGGGCCAGACACCCAAGGGTCTGAAAAGGACAGAGGAATTCTCCCTAAGAGAACTGACAGAGTGGAGGAAAGGCCTAGGTCCCTTTCTAGGGAGGCTGACCACTCCTATCACTCTGGCAGAAAATCTGCCTACCAGAGGAGCTCCTACTTTCCTAGAAGGGAGACCTCCTCTGACAGAATGTACAAACTGCTGCAGTATGAGGAAGCAAGATTTGCCCTCAAAACCAAGCAGTTGGCATTAGATAGAGAAGCCTTTGAGCTCCAGAGAGCTTCTAGAAGAGAGGGGTTAGAACCCTCTGGTGGCAGCAACAGTGTCCCTAGAGGCAGAGAATATATTCCAACCTGAGCAAGGTTGTTCCTCCCTACCAGAGTGGGGATGATATCCATAAGTGGATAATTGCTATGGAGAGGGCCTGTAGAGTACAACAGGTCCCCCAAAAGCAGTGGGCAGCAATCCTGTGGCTCTCCTTTTCAGATAAAGGTAAAAACAAGCTCCTCACTGTTAGTGAAGAGTATGCTGATGACTATGAAGTCCTGAAGAGTGCACTGATAGATGGGTTTGGCTTAACCACTAAGCAGTACAGGTTGAAGTTCAGAGACACCCAAAAGGCACAGACTCAGGACTGGACTGACTTTGTAGATTGTGCAACCAAGGCTCTGGAGGGTTGGCTGGTTGGCAGTAGGGTTACTGATTTCAAGGGATTGTATAATCTAATGATGAGAGAACAGATCCTTAATAATTGCCAGAACCAGTTGTTGCATCAATACCTGGTGGACTCAGATCTGACCCCTCCCCAAGAATTGGGAAAGAAGGCAGACAAATGGGTCAGAACCAGGGTGAGGCAGAAAATCCAGAACCAAGGGGTGACACAAAGAAGCAGGATTCTAAGGGCTCTGAGAAAGGTGGGGATAAGTCAAAAGACCAGAAGTCTTCACAAGGGCCCCAAAAATCTGCATCTAGTGGGGAGTCACAATCCAACAAGGGAAACGGCCAAAAGAAGCCCTGGTGCAAATTCTGTAAACAGAAAGGGCACTGAACTTCTGATTGTAACAAGTCCAAAGACCAAACCGCCACCACTCCTGCCCCTAAGGCAACTGTCCCCCTAATCCAGCTACTGGTGGAGGTGGTACACAGATTAAGGGTGTAGAAGGGTTGACCCTGGGTTCTGAAGTGGACTCTGGCCTAGTCAGAGTACCCACTCAGGCATTGCTGGTTTGTGATGGAGACATTGATATGTCCTTCCTATTGAGCCCCAGTAACCTGGGCAAATACAAATAGCAGCCTGTAATAAATGGCAAACAGGCTTTGGCATTTAAGGACACAGGTGCTAGTGTCACCATGGTGGCAGAGGATCTTTTGGACCCTGGAAAGATCATCCTGGGCGAAATGTACCAGGTGACCAATGCAAGCAATGTCAGGACCAACCATGGCCTGGCAGCTGTGAATTTCTCCTGGGGAGGGGTAACTGACCTCAAGAAGGTTATAGTCAGTGCAGACCTCCCTGTAGAATGTCTATTGGGCAATGCTCTTGAGACTTCAGCCTGGTCTGAAGTAGAGTTATTGACTCATGCTGAGATGTTGGGCATCCATGCAGAGGTATTTGCTGTGACCAGGTCACAAGCCAAAATGCATACCACTGAACCAGCTCTGGATCCTGAAACAAAGGACCAGATGCTTCCCAAGAAGAGGAGCAGTAGGGTTAAGGCAGTGCCTTCCCCTCTGTCTCAGATCACAGATTCACCTCTTGAGGGAGGAGAAGCAGATCCTGAAGAAGGAACTGCCTCAGAGGGACTTGAGCCAGGTTGAGTTATTGGGGGCAGGGGGCCCTTCTAGGGAAGATCAGAGTAAGGAGCAACAGTGCTGCCCCTCTCTTGAACTCCTCAGACAGCAGGCTGCTGCTGAGGCTGCTGGGAGTGCTAGTGGGTCCCATAACGTTTATTGGGATGAGGGACTCCTATATTCTGAGGATAGAGATCCAACCCCTTGAGCGACCAGGAGGTTGGTAATACCTTAGAAGTTTAGGGGGTTCCTCTTGACCCTAGCACATGATATCCCATTGGCAGGTCACGTGGGCCAAAACAAGACCTGGGACAAGCTTGTTTCACATTTTCATTGGCCACATATGTCAGAAGACACAAAGGAGTTTTGTCGCTCCTGTGTCACCTGTCAAGCCAGTGGCAAGGCAGGTGGCACAACAAAGGCCCCCCTGATACCACTACCTGTGGTGGGGGTACCCTTTGAAAGGGTAGGGATTTACATTGTTGGTCCCCTTGACCCTCAAACTGCATCTAGGCACAGATGTATCTTGGTGGTAGTGGATCATGCCACCAGGTACCCAGAGGCAATTCCCCTGAGGACCACAACAGCCCCTGTGGTGGCAAGAGCCCTCATTGGAGTTTTCTCCAGAGTGGGTTTCCCAAAGGAGGTAATCTCTGACAGAGGTACAAACTTCATATCAGGATATTTGAAAGCAATGTGGAAGGAGTGTGGTGTAACTTATAAGTTCACCACCCCCTATCACCCACAATGCAATGGGTTGGTTGAGCGTTTCAACAAAACCCTTAAGGGAATGATTAAAGGACTCCCAGAGAAGCTTAGGTGAAAATGGGACCTTCTCCTTCCCTGCCTTTTGTTTGCATACAGAGAGGTTCAACAGAAGGGGGTTGGCTACAGCCCATTTGAGCTTGTGTTTAGACACCCTGTAAGAGGTCCATTATGTTTGGTAAAAGAGGGCTGGGAGTTACCTCTCAAACCCCCCAAACAAGATGTGATGGACTATGTACTTGATCTCTGCTCCAGGATAGCCGAATACATGAAGAAGGCAACCAAAAACCTGGAGGCCAGCCAAGAATTACAAAAAGCTTGGCATGACCAAAAGGCTGTGCTGACTGTGTACCAGCCAGGACAGAAAGTGTGGGTGTTGGAGCCTGTGGCCCCAGCATCCCTCCAAGACAAATGGAGTGGCCCCCATACAATAGTTGAGCAAAAGGGAGAAGTCACCTATCTGGTGAATCTTGGAACTCCCAGGAGCCCCCTGAGGGTGCTCCATGTCAACAGATTGAAACCATATGTTGACAGGGCTGACATGGGCTTGCTCATGGCAACTGATGAGGAACGGAGGAGGAGAGTGACCCTCTCCCTGACCTGCTCTCAGAGAACCCTGATGATGGGTCAGTAGATGGTGTTGCTCTGGCAAGCAGCCTCACTGACCATCAACAAACTGAGTGCAGACAAGTTCTGCAACAGTTCAGACATATGTTTAGCCTGACCCCTAGTCAGACTACCTGGTGCACCCATGAGGTGGATACTGGAGACAGTCTGCTTATCAAGAGTAAAATCTACAGGCAACTTGACCATGTCAGGGACTGTATCAGGACTGATGTCCAGAAAATTTTGGAGTTAGGTGTAATTGAGCCTTCAGATAGCCCCTGGGCTAGCCCAGTTGTTCTAGTACCCAAGCCTCATACCCAGGATGGAAAGAAAGAAATTAGGTTTTGTCTAGACTACAGAGGCCTCAATTCAGTCACCAGGACTGATGCCTATCCTATACCAAGGGCAGATGAGCTGATTGATAATTTGGCCTCAGCCAAGTATCTCAGTACATTTGACCTAACAGCTGGCTACTGGCAGATCAGGTTAGCTGATGATGCAAAAGCCAAAACAGCATTTTCGACCCCTAGTGGGCACTACCACTTTGTGGTGATGCCCTTTGGATTGAAAAATGCACCTGCCACTTTTAAGAGGTTGGTGAACAAAGTTCTGGCAGGGATGGGAACTTATTGCTCAGCTTATCTAGATGATATTGCTGTCTTTAGTTCCTCGTGGCAGGATCACCTGGTCCACCTCAGAAATGTTTTGGAGGCCCTGCAGAAAGCAGGCCTCACTATCAAGGCCACTAAGTGGCAGATAGGGCAGAGTCAGGTTGTGTACCTGGGCCACATTGTAGGTGGGGGGCAGGTTCAGCCTTTACAGAGCAAAATTTAAACCATAATGGAATGGGTTGCTCCAACCACCCAGCCACAGGTGAGAGCCTTCTTAGGCCTGACTGGGTACTATAGGAGGTTTGTGAAGGGATATGGATCTATAGTGACCCCCTTGAAGGATTTTACCTCAAAGAAAATGCCCAAAAAGGTTCAGTGGACAGCTAGGCATCAAACGGCATTTGAAGACCTAAAGCAGGCTATGTGCACTGCTCCCATTTTACAGAGTCCAGACTACACCAAAAAGTTCATTGTCCAAACAGATGCTTCTGAGCTGGGTGTGGGAGCTGTACTGTCTCAACTGAATGATGAAGGTCAAGACCAGCCAGTAGCTTTTATTAGCAGACGGCTGACCCCTAGAGAGAAACATTGGTCAGTTATATAGAGGGAGGCCTTTGCTGTGGTGTGAGCCCTGAAGAAGCTGAGGCCATACTTGTTTGGCACTCACTCATAGCTCAGACTGAACACAAGCCCCTCCTATGGCTTAAACAGATTAAAGGTGAAAACCCAAAACTTTTAAGGTGGTCCATTTCTCTACAGGGGATGGACTATACAGTGGAACATGGACCTGGGACCCAACATGCCAATGCAGATAGACTCTCAAGGTATTTCCACTTAGAACACGAAAACTCAACTGGTCAAGGTTAGTTTAGTGTCCCTGCATTTGGGAGTGGGTTGTGTAGGAGAGTAGATCTGCCTCTTATGTTGCCCCCACTTTTATTTCTGATGTTTACACTGGTTTCTGGCCATACTCTGGCTGGGACCCTGCTAATCAGGGCCCCAGCCTCTCTGTTCTCCCAAAACAACATGGAGTGCATATTAGGTGCACTAGTGATTGGATACTGTGGTGCCTTATGAGTCCCTAGTATATGGTACCTTAGGTACCCAGGGCATAGGTACTTCACAGGCCTACCAGGGGTTGAAGCATGTATTATGCCACCCCTGGGAAGCAGACTAAATCTGACACCACAGGCCTGCCACTGCAGCCTGGGTGAGGTGGTGCTAGCACTCCTCACTGAGATATAGGTTCCCTATATCTCTCCTGCACACACATTTAAACCTATCAGTCACCCCTAAGGCAGGCCCTATCAATTCTGAGGGAAGGGTGCTTGGTTTCCATGTGAGGGGGTGCCTCTGCCTGAGCAGGGCCTCACTGCAGCTCTCAGAGTCCATTCTCTGGGGCTGTTTGTGAATGCGGTCAAACCATATACTCTTAAGTGCATTATAACCTCCCGGTAAATGCTAACTTTGGAATGGCTGCATCAAAACATGTTGTGTTTGGTGTCAAACGCTTTGGAATCATACCCCCACACCAGTAAATGGTGTGGGAGTATGATCCCACTTCTAGAGGGATAGACATGTACCTACTGTGGAAACACTGTAGAATCCCGAAGAGCCCTGGCATCACAAAATGGATGCCACGAGTCACAGACACTGGGCTGCCCTCCTGCTGATGACCGAAACTCGCAGTGGAGGAAGCCCAGCAATAGGTATCCTGTCACAGGAAGGTGTGACCACCTCCCAGACAGGGTTTAATGTATTGGGGCAGGGTGGGTGCACTCCTAGAGTGCTTTGAAGTCCTGCACTGGGGGAGCAGTAGGCTCCTCTGTGCATACACCAGTTCAGACCAGCTCAGGGGCTACCTGTCCCTCCTCTGGCACGAAACTGGACAAAGGGAAGTGGGTGAAGCCACCCACTCCACTGACCCTCCCACAGGTGGTGTCATAGAGCTAGTCCCTCCCTTCCTTCTAGTATAAGTTAGGGAACCCTTGCCATTGCAAACTAGATACCCCTGGATGACGCTCTGAAGACGAATCCCAGACCTTCGACGTTCCACTACCTCTGGAAGGCGGAAGAATCTCCCTTGGAGTCAAGTAGTGACTCCCCTGCTTGGCAGGCACCCAAAACTGCAATCAACTGTTGCAAACTCCACCGCTCCCGCTGCAGCCCAGGAAGAGGATTTCCTGACTTCTCCAAGGCCATCGTGAGTCCCCAGCGATGCTGAGGCAAGTGGACCCCACGAGTGACGAGGAACCGCAGTCCCTCGATACCGTGCACTATTTTCAAGTGCAATCCCTTCACAACGTTCTACGAACCTGTGCATTGGGCTCCGTGTGGTCCGAGCCTCTAGCAGGAATCCCTCCGAAGATCAGAGGCCTACCCCGTCCCGAGTGACCATGGGCCCCTGTTGAGTGGATCCTCCTGAGGTGTCTTCGCTTTCCCTTGCTAGTTGGCTGGTGGGTCCCCTGAAGAGTTTTCTACAGTTTCAAAGGGCTCCCCTGGTTGCTCCAGGCCTGCTCTCACTTACCCTCGCTGGGTGAGTCCCTCAGACCTTGCTGGTCTGCACCGCTGACTTTTTGTCCTTTCCATGAGACTTGCTGTTACCAAGGCTTGTTGGCTCCAATCTGGTCACCGACACCTCAGTAAGCTGCAGACTTTATGGGACACACCGAATCCAGCTCCTGGTCATCGTTGATGCCTCCTGGACCTCGTGGCTGAAGAGTCAAGACACCTGTGAACTACCTTAAATCACCCGACGACTGTGGGCATCCAGCTTCCTGGCCCCGGGTCACTGCCAAGTGACTTTGAACATTGTCCCCTCTGCTTTCAGGTCTTCCTTCTTCTGAATCCAGGCTTGGATTCCACCGGACACTTCTTCTGTCTTCACAAGCAGCAAGTCTTTATTGGCTCCTATTGAAAACGATGCTGCGACCCGACACCAAAAGACACCTATGCACCCGGCTTCCCAGGGTGAGGTAACTCCAGCACTATGATGCTCCTGCGGGTGTTGGCTCTAGAACTACTTACCCTGTAACTGACTTGCTTGCAGACTCTCCCGAAGTATCCTTAAACTCTTAATTTCCAACCACGACTTGCACCATTGAAGTCAAAGAGGATTCGCGGCTGCATTAACACACTGCATGTGTCCCCGTGGGTCCTTTACTTACCTGCCTTGGGTGGTTTCGTGAGGCCCCAATGCTTCTGAAGGCCCTAGGCCTTGTCCCTTTGCAAGTCGTTATCTCTAAGTCTCTTTTTTAGTATATGGTCTGGTACGCCCCTAGGGCCCCAGTCATATTGGTGCTTAATTTATTGTGAAACGTTGATTTGTGCATATGTTCCTGACTTCTAATCTCATAAAGAGATTAGTAGAGAGTTGTTAGTAATAAATACATATATATTTGATATATATACCTGTGTGGTGTCCTCTCATTTGGTGATTCAAGAGATTATGTGGTAAAACAAGCTGCTTTACATTCTTCTAAAGACTTAGCCTGAAGGCTGCTCTCCACAGCTACCACTAGGATAGCTTTCTTTAAAGATTGTCTTAAACCTACTACCATAAGAGTCAAATTGTACTGGTGCAAGGTGTCCACTTTAACTAGTGAACAGCATATACTTGGCCAACTTCTGACAGTGACTGAGTTCTGATACTGCTAGTAGTTGACATCATGATACGTTTATGAGCATTTATGTGTCAGCAGAGAGATTAAATAAGCACATGCATCTGTCAGAATGGTTGTAGAAGTGGACACAGACTCACAGTGTGATTCCAGACAGGGAAGACTATTCCCTGGACTTTAGAAGGAGATACTCAGTAGTCTGGAAGGAGTTAGGTGATCGCATACATTCTACACATTTGACTATACCACTGCTTGTCTGAATGCCAGACTCATTCTCCAAGTGCATAGACAGTGACTGGATTCCCAGGCTGCTAGTAGTTGACATCATGATAAGTTTATAAGCACTTATGTGTCAGCAGAGCGATTAAATAAGCACATGATTCTGTCAGAATGGTTGTAGAAGTGGACACAGACTCACAGTGTGATTCCAGACAGGCAAGACTATTTCCTGGACTTTAGCAGGAGAGACTCAGTAGTCTAGAAGGGGTTAGGTGACCCTATACATTCTACACATTTGACTATACCACTGCTTGTCTGAATGCCTGACTCATTCTCCAAGTGCATAAACAGTGACTGGGTTATGGTACTGCTAGTAGTTGACATCAGGATAAGTTTATAAGCACTTATGTGTCAGCAGAGAGATTACATAAGCTCATGCTTCTGTTAGAATGGTTGTAGAAGTGGACACAAACTCACAGTGTGATTCCAGACAGGCAAGACTATTCCCTGGACTTTAGCAGGTGAGACTCAGTAGTCTGGAGATTATGTGGTAAAACAAGCTGTTTTACATTCCTCTAAAGACTTAGCCTGAAGGCTGCTCTCCACAGCTACCACTAGGATAGCTTTCTTTAAAGGTTGTCTTAAACCTTCTACCATAAGAGTCGAATTGTACTGGTGCAAGGTGTCCACTTTAACTAGTGTACAGCATATACCAGACCAACTTCTCACAGTGACTGAGTTCTGATACTGCTAGTAGTTGACATCATGATACGTTTATGAGCATTTATGTGTCAGCCGAGAGATTAAATAAGCACATGCATCTGTCAGAATGGTTATAGAAGTGGACACAGACTCACAGTGTGATTCCAGACAGGCAAGACTATTCCCTGGACTTTAGCAGGAGATACTCAGTAGTCTGGAAGGGGTTAGGTGACCGCATACATTCTACACATTTGACTTTACCATTGCTTGTCTGAATGCCTATCTCATTCTCCAAGTGCATAAACAGTGACTGGGTTCTGATACTGCTAGTAGTTGACATCAGGATAAGTTTATAAGCACTTACGTGTCAGCAGAGATATTAAATAAGCACATGCTTCTGTCAGAATGGTTGTAGAAGTGGACACAGACTCACAGTGTGATTCCAGACAGGCAAGACTATTCCCTGGAAAATTGTGTCACATATTTAAACTATACCTCTGTAGACACTTATAAAAACTACTCTCATCAGTAATACCTTAACTCAACATATACATTTCCAATTTCAAATCAACATCTGAAATTATGCACTTTAATACCAATGTACAGGTGCACACATTAAAACAATCAGTCATAATCAGCAATCCCTATTGCAAAAGACACATAATGATATACAAACTGTATATTAAACAAAATTTAAACACATTACAAAAAACTGTAATAAATATTTCTTCATTAGAAAATATATCACTAATTATATTTTATGATTAAAAACAAAGGCACCGCATAGAACCCCTCACAAATTAATAACTCACATTTCAAATTGATTTGTAGATTATGAAGTATATGAATCACACACCGGATTTTCTTTTACACACAATGCATGTAGTGCACTGCTCTTAGCAAAACCCAAAAATGGCAAACATTCCCTCTCATTCTGCACAAATATACATGTAAACATCAAACCACATTGCTTCCCAGAGTAATTCAAAGTCTAACACAAATTTCTATTGGTTACACATATCAACCCTTGCCAACTGACCTCTAACTGAACCAAAATTACTTCTGGAATTTTCAGGAGTCGCATCTGGTGCCTGCACCATAACCGATGGAACCGCAGATCCAGACGAGACCTCAAAAGTATATGACAAATAGTTTTTTGTTTTTTTCATAACACACTACTTTTAACTATACCAGTGACTTGGGAAATATCACTGCAATTACATATTACTGTAATATGAATAAGACATACACATTTTAATGCCACACATAACTTCCAACCCTACCCCCATTCTTCTAATGCCTTTTACCATAGTAACAGTCCATGGAACACTCAACTGAACACACAGGTCACAAGTTCAGCACACAATGTTACAAATTTAAACAGCAAGTGTGCTTGACTTTCCAAAGTACAAGCTTATCTTATCTAATGTACCTTTCAAACAGTTTTTACTAACCAATAAGAAACATGCTTTTTAAACACAGAAACATGCACCCTATTTTTCAGTGTATAATGTTCTCAATCAGCCAATCATTTCTCTTCTTTTTTTAAAACTCCATCTTGTCCACCATTTTAGAAACATCTTATTTTACAAACTGACTACTTCACCTACAGGCACCTTCTGAGTGCATCCAGACTTCCCTTCAAGATCCTTAGAGTGGGGATTGTGGGACACAGCTATATTTTCTGGTTCAAAAGATATGCTGAAAGCAGAGGTATAGATAAAAACCTAGCTTTGCAAAATGTAGACATTAAATGGATTGGACAGAGTGGATTAAAGTGGCACCAATAGATGCCATTGGTTAAATCATTTTTGCATTTCCAACACCCTGACCTCATAATTGTGCACTGTGGTGGCAATGACCTAGGCACTTTGATTGGGGTAGGTCTTCAAATGCTAATTAAGGAGACCTTAGCAGAATTGATGTTACTTTTCCCCCAAACTGCCTTTGTCTACTCTAACATATGCCAAAGACGGAAATGGAACTGGTCCAATCAATTTTGTCCACAAATTGAGAAAGCTAGGAAACATGTCAATAAAGCTGTTTCTGCGTATCTCAGAGATTATAGGGTGGCGTCCATTTACAACAACAATCTGCATTTTAATATGGATGGAATCTACATGAGAGATGGTGTACATTTCACAGAAAAGGGTAACAGAGTCTTTCTCAACAACTTTAGACTCTGCATAGGTACTTACTCGTAGGTTAATCCACCAACAAAGACCTGGCAATAATCGGCACTTTCCATCAATTTTTAAATGTAAATACGTAGGATTACTCATAGGGTAATATATAAATCTATTTCCCCTAGATCAGTCGTTCTTTTCATGAACTCTGAAAAAAAATCGCCTGTGCCATGCAAATTAGTATTTTATAATTCCCATAACGTGAAAAAAGACCAGCCAAAAATTAAGTCACTCAACCAGCACCCATCAAACAAATATATATATATCTCATAAAGATGGTGAGGTGCAGAGAAAAAGAGTGGAGAAATGAGAAAGTATCTCACGTGTGCACCACCAGAGGAGCTGCTGGCAGGTACTCACCAGCTTGCCCACATTTTTATCATCATTGATAACTTTCTCATAAAAAGAAAATAGTGTCCAGAACAAAAGAAGTGTGATTTTTTTTGTTGAAGAAATGTAAGCAAAACCCCAAAGAAAAAGAAAAACCTGTGAAGTCTCAAGTAAAATTGGGTCTAACTCACGTATATACTTCCAAATTCTTTATTTCATTGCGTGAATTATCCCAAGGTTAAAAACACAGTCATGTCGTTTAACCACATCAAGGATGGCCAACATGTTTCATTGCCTTTTTCAAACATAACGGCAAATTCATCAGGGCATCTGAGGTCAGCATTCACTTCCCTGGACCTTTCTACTGATGAAAGAGTGACTGCGAATAAGCAAAAAAGAATGACAAGGCTGGTAATTCATTAGAGACACCACCCATTTCCATCCAAAAAGGTAGTCATGAAAAAATCAACTAAGTTAAAATCAACTGAGCTGAAATAGCAACCACATAACATGAGGTTATCAAAGATATTTACCTAGTGAGAGCCACGGGCCCGTATACCAGCTCTCACTTAATTGCGGGGGTATGTGCTATGTACACTATTCTCCCCATCTGCAAGCACCTCTGTTGCTCACACCTTCATCTGCGGAGACAGACGTATACAATGAAATAATGAATGTATCAAACTAAAATCGTATACCAACATCACTAATTCATCTTATGTGCCCTAAATTATGCTAAAGCTAAGGATTGAATTTGAACAGAATTTAGACATCAGGAAGGTAATATCCATCTATGACGTGTTAAAAATCTTATTCAAGTCATGCCTTCTAGAGCCAAGAGCGCATTTACACCTCTTCTCTTTACATTTCGTTTTGTTGGAAAAAATGTGCCATAAGCCTTTTCCCACAATTTCAATGCACACACAACCCTTAAGAACAGCCATCTGGCCAACCACACTCTCACCGTTAGCGCTACAAATGCGAGCGGTCACTCGTCCTGGCAACAATCCGGTTCTCGTCAGAACGTGAACAACACGACCGGATTCGGAAGAAACACGTCGGACGAGTCAGTGGCCATCTTGGAGGGATCAGTCTCATCTCGACTACATAGCTAATATTGCCCAAACAAAATACAATTTTATATGCAAAACAGCCACCTTTCAATGTCGGTGCAACATGGTGATGTCCCATGATGTTATTCTGCAACAATGCAATTTCATTTATAAAACCACAGTACTTAAAAACCAATTACAAGTACAGAAAGGTTTATTTTTTGGACCATTTATGAACCGAGTCAAATCACGGGCACAAATAAGGGCGCATAAGAAGGCTAAAAAACTAGACATCCTGAAGCATGTATACCTTCAAAAAGCCAAGACAGTTTATTCACAATAGTAAGGGCACAACATTATCTGACCCAACATTATTGACCATAAGGGAGCAGTGCATATATGCTATCAATGTCTATCTAGTAATCTTATTCCATTCAATTTGGTCATTAAGACCAATTTGGTTCTCAGAGTAAATCCAACGCGCCTCTTTCATTGCAAGTGTTCTCTCAATGCTATTGAGGTCACCCATTGCTTTTTCCAACACCACCCAATTCACTGCCCTGTAGTTGTGTTGTTTATCTTGGTAATGTTTAACCAATCTCGTGGTCAACTTTCCATTTTTGATTGTACTTAGATGTTCTTGTACCCTCGCTTTGATTTTTCTAATTGTGAGGCCAATGTAGTGTAACCCACATGGGCAAGTTAATCTGTAGATGACGTTGGTTGAATTGCAATTGCTAAACCTGTTCAGGTGCCACGTTCTCCCATTCTGTAGCTGCACACTCAGAGTATTTTCTGTGAGCTCACATTCTGAGCACCCCCCACACGGGTAGTGCCCAGATGGAATAGATGTGTTCATTGTTTGCTGTATAGGCCTTGTGTGGGCAAGCCTGTCCTTAAGATTCTGCACACACTTAAAAGCAAACCTAGGTTGGAGCATTTGGTAATCATTAGTAGATAACAACGACCAATGCTTCCTAATCAACTGACGGATTTTAGTCGACAAAGGGTCAAAAGTCAGCACGACAGGCAAGCAATCATTTTTTCTTTTGTATTCCTTTCCAATAAGGCCTCCTGTGGAGTATTATGTGCTCTCTTACGAGCTCTGTTGACAATTCTTCTAGGATATGCACGCTGCACTAGTCTTTCAGTTAAACTTTCAGACTGTTGCAAGTAATCCCCAATGGAAGAGCAGTTCCTCCGGTACCGAAGAAACTGCCCCACCAGGAGGTTATCCCTCAAAGCTCTGGGATGAAATGATTGGTAATGTAATAATGAGTTCTTATCTGTGGGTTTCTGATGAACACTCAAAGTTAGCTTGTTGTCAACCACACCAATGTCCAGATCCAGATAAGTCGCCTTCTCAGTACTTATGCTCCAGGTAAATTTTAAGCACTCATCATGATTATTCAACCATTCCAAGAATTTGTAAAGATGGCTCTCAGTGCCTGACCACACACAAAATATCATCAATGTGCCGCTTCCAGAGGCAAATATGACTCTGGAAGGGATTAGATGAATGGTACAGATGGTGCACTTCAAACTGGCCTACATAAATGCAGGCCAGACTCGGCGCGAATGTAGTGCCCATTGAAGTACTGGATATCTGCAAAAAAAGTTCATTCTTGTAGGCAAAGTAGTTGCGGGTCAGGGCAATCTCGATACACTGCATCACAAAGGATCGGGCGTGTCATAAAACCAATCCTGCCCCCCAAGAGCGCGTGCTGCTGCCACCAATGTCGCCTCTTGGGGTATGTTAGTGTACAGAGATTCAATATCAATCGTCCCTAACAACTGTTGTGACGGATCAAAATCATTATCTTGGATAATGTTCAAAATATCTGTAGTGTCCTGGACATAAGACAACTGTTTCAACACTGACTCTCTTAAAAAGAAATCAGCGAACTGCGATAGCGGTTCTAGCACAGAGGCGATTCCCGAAACTATCGGGCGTCCTGGGGGTGGACGTTGCGTCTGATGAATTTTCGGAAGAATATAAAAATCCGGTGTTCTTGGTTTAGTATTAATCAAGAAATCTGCCTCTTTACTAGTTATCCATTACTTCTCTCTGGCTTGTCCCACCATAATTGTAATTACCCCAAGGAGTTCGACAACTGGATCTCTTGACAATGGTTGGTAATTTTTCTTATCCTGCAAAAGCCTCCTTACTTCTGTTTCATAGTCCACAGTATTCATAAGGACTATGGCCCCACCCTTATCTGCTGACTTTATTGTTAAAGAGGCATTGTCTTGTAAGGACTTAATCGCTTGCCAGTCACACTGACTCATGTTACTAAAAGTTTGCTGCTTCTGAGATTCTTCAACCATCTTAATTTCATCTAACACCTTCCTCTCAAACACAAAAACTTCTGGACCAACTGCAGTATTAGGTGGACAAAAATGTGAGGGGCGATGAAGGGTAGTTGAAAAGACTGAAGGAGGATCAGGTTCCTTATTGCCAAAGAACTTTTTGATTTTAATTTTTCTCATCACTTCCTGTAACTCCATTCTACACTTTATTGAGTCATGGTGTGGAGTGGGGACGTCTCCCAAATATTTGTGGATCACCCTCCACTCATCCAACGTTAAATGATGGTCCGACAGGTTAACTATGATGTTATTCAAGTTCGAGTCCTGCCTCTGCTCCTGGTCGCCCGAGGCGAAAAAATTTGCCATGTCTGTGACTGATTCTGACGAGCTCTGCCTCGGCCCCTCGTACCTCCCCCTCTGTTTCCCCTTTGGGTTTGGGATAAAAAAAATAGAGCGTAACAGTCCTCCCAAATCCTGATTTGGCTATACCTGGGGGTTGAATCTCACCCTCCCTTGCTCCGATGCCTGTGGCCCCTATTCCTCCTCACTTTATGTATTGTCAAATTTCCAATTTTGAGGGGTACGTCTGTCTTGTACCCGACCCCCCCCCCCTTTTGATCTCTATTCTGTGGCTATCTGTCAAAAAAAGGAACCAAAAAGGATCCTAATAAAGCCTACCTAGAAAAATATATGTATAAGTGCTCTATGAATTAATAGAGTACTACACTAGAAAAAACAATTATTTTTCTAGAGTCCCCTCACTTACCTAGGCTTGCCCCAGGGTGACATGCTTCATCATAGGGGTCCTCCCAGACATCTACTGTCTGGGGCGTGCTACAACTTAACGAAATACGCAGGAGCACTTTTTTGTTCAACTATGTGTAGTGATGTGTTGTGCAGTGCTGTGTGGAGTGAAAAGTGAAATTAATTCAATAAAAATTACCTGGATAGTGAGCCCTAATTTTATTCTGCTCCTATCTGGTAAATGTACTTAAAAATGGGGCTAGTAATAGAGTACAGTAACGTTATGTGTGCCTGTCCCTAATTACTTGGTCGACATGTTTCGTGGTTACCCCAACCACTTCCTCAGGACCACACAAGGACCAGCCTTGCGTGTACCACTCCGTGTTTTTACAGACAAACAACTATTTTGTACTGTTTTTATACCATTGGTTTTTTTAAAAATACATACGATTCCCATGTTTATCTGGATTTCTTAGATGTACTGGGTCGTAGTTTCTGTATGAAAATACAATGACATATAAGGATTAGTTACACACCTAAGTCCACCGATTGATGTGGACTAGGGATCTTAATACCTTTACATCTCTTTTACATGTCCTAAAAACCTTGTTTTTCTTGAAAAGTAAAAGTGCATATTTAATAAGTGCTTTTGGTGAATAAAGTGAAAAACACATAGACATATACACACATATATACAGAACATATGGTAACGGTAGGTTGCATCAATAAAACCTACTTTAATGGAGGTGTAATTCTACTCCATGGTGTTGCTGGGGCAGAGAGGCTCTAGACATCTAGGACATGATATAAGAATGTAAGTTAAGCGCAAGTGGATCTTACTAATAGATGCCAGAGAATTAATCATAAAGATTCGTCAAAGTATTTTGCTTCTTCTTCAACTTACTTGTCTAGATTGCACCATCAGCCTTTAAATCTATGAGCTCCCAGGAACACCGCATATTGTTGTGTCCCTGACGGTGCTCGCTTTTAAATGTTTCTAATGGCGGGAAAATTAGAAAACAATTCTCAGGTGTGGTCGCCCGATTGGAATGGAGCACCATCTTACAATGGTGAATCGACATGCACTTCTTGATTGTGACACAATGTAGTTTGTATATTACCAACCACCTAAGAACATAAAATGTAGTTCTTAAAGAATTGTTGTAGTATATTTCAAGGTCATCATGGTTGTACTCAACCCAAAACCATGTTTGTACTTGTCAGCCGGAAAAGAGTGAAAAAATGATTATTCATTCGTTCGAGTGGTTTTTTAGGGCGCCATCTTGGAGTGGTAAATGGGTCATTCTTTTAGTGGCTAGTGGCTACTAACGCAGGATGTTATTCGTAAATGTGAATTTCTTTCTAGAATGAGTTTTTATACCCTGATTATTACTGATAAAAATGTTATAAACATAATTCTTGTGCTAACTAGGTAGAATATGAGACAGAGGTTGTACTTGTCAGCCGAGTAATTTTTAGGCGCCATCTTGGAGTGGTGAACGGATCATTCTATTTAATGGCTAGTGGCACTTAACATACGATGATATTCGTAAACATGAATTTCATTCTAGAATGAGTTTAAACCTTAAATGTTACTGATAAAAAAGTTACAAACATAATTCTTGTACTCTTGTGATGACTAGGTAAGATATGAGACAGAGGTTGTACTTGTCAGCCCAGTGATTTTTAGGCGCCATCTTAGAGTGGTGAATCAGTAATTCTTTTTAGTGGCATATACCAAACAGCACACGCCAATATTCGTCTATGTGAGCTTAATCTCAGTACGAGTTCTTACTCTAAATATTTCTAATAATTCCATTAACCCTATATTGTATAGGTGGAATGTGAGACATGTATGGTTTCTATTTATTTTATTTGTATTTAACTCATTCATATATGGGTTTTATTGTTAGCGTTGATGATTGGGTTCCTTTTTCATGGACTATACAGAGATGTACCTGTTTTTCCAACAGGTGATCTTACTTAATGGTTTAATACATTCCACGGGAAATTGTCATTGAGGCCTTGGGTATCTGTATGTAATTTATACACCCATCTTTGTTCCTTTACATGTAGACGTTGTTCAAGGTTGTCACCAGATCTTATTTTCTCAATGATGATCCATTGAATATCATTAGGAGAGTGTTTTTTCTCTAAGAAGTGGTTAGTCATTTTTGTACTAGACCTCTGACACCGGATGGTACTGCGATGTTCACTAATTCTAGTAGTGGTTTTCCTGGTGGTCATTCCCACGTAGTGGAGGTTACATGGACAGGTAATTAGATATACTGTTCCGGTGGTTTGACAGTTTGTGAAACTTCTTAGGTCCCAGGTTGCCCCTGTATTGAAAGTGAACCTCATGGTTTTCTTGGTTAGATGGCAGACACTACAATTACCACATGGATGATGGCCTTCAGGGAGATTGCTTCTCTGCTGGCTGACTTGTTGGGTCAATGGGCGTGTATGCACCAGAATATCCTTTAGGTTTTTACTCCTTTTATGTGAAAACATTGGTAACGGTATGTTAAGACCACTGCTGTTGAGGGTAGACCAGTGTTTCTTCACCAATTTCGTTACTTGGTCCGACATTGTGTTGTACGTTGTTATGCAAATGGGACGTTTAGGTTGTTCTGATATTTCTTTTTCATATGTCTCCAACAAGGCTTCTCTGTTGTTGTTGCCTGCCCTCTTTTGTGCTTGTCTTATGATAGATCTTGGATATCTTCTTTGTTTTAGTTTCATTGACAAATCTTTTGCTTGTTCAACATAGTCAGATTTTTCTGAACAGTTCCGTCTTAGCCTTAGGAATTGTCCATAAGGTAGATTGGATTTCAAATGTCTGGGGTGAAAGCTGTCATATCTGAGGAGGCAGTTCTTTGCAGTAGATTTAAAATGAGTAGTTGTCCGCAAACCTTCACCGGAAACGTGAATGTTAAGGTCAAGGAATATTAGTTCTGATCTACTCATGGTGTGTGTAAATTTTATATTAAATGAAGTCCAGTACTTCATTTTAATTTCCTTTCCAGATCATGAGTATATCGTCGATGTACCTCCACCATCCTTGTATTTTACTTCGATGGGGGTTGGCGATGTTTAGGATCTTGTTGGTTTCCAGATGGTGAACGTAGAGGCCAGCCACACTTGGAGCACAGGTGCTTCCCATGATGCTGGTACCGTGTTGTTGTTTGAACAAAAGTTGCTCAAACTTAAAGAAATTCTATTGTAGAGCCAGTTTGCAACAATCTAGTACAAAATGTTGTGGTGTCTTATATGGCCAAGTACTCTGGTATAGAGTATCTTCAAGTATAATCATGGTTTCATTGTGTGGAAGACTCGTATACAAGCTTTCCACATCAAGGGAAACAAGAATGTTTGTGGTTGGATCAAAATCCAATTCATTCAGTAATACCAGGGCTGATTTGGTATCCTTTAGATACGTACTCGTTTTTTGTACAATAGGACGTAAAAAGGCATCTACAAATTTGGATAATGGTTCTAAGATTGAACCAATACCCGATACAATCGGGCGTCCCGGCGGATTCTGTAATGATGTGTGTATTTTCGGTATAGTATAAAAATACGGAATTACTGGGTTTTTGTTGATCAAAAATGCCCCCTCTTTTGGGGTTATCCAGTCATGGATCAAAGCTTCCTCAACCATGCTTGTGATGTTTACACGTAACCTTTCCGTTGGATCAATCTCAATCTTCTTGTAGTTACGGTCTGCAGTTAGTAATCTCAGACATTAATTTCTATAAGCCTCTGAGTCTTGTATCACTATTCCTCCGCCTTTATCCGCGGGTTTTATGGTGATTGAAATGTCATTGGCTAATGTTCTTGTTACTTTTTGTTCATTTTTGGTAGTATTATGAAATACTCTGGATGTTGTAGGATCTAGGTCGTCGAGTTCTCTCAGGACACCCTTTTCAAATGCCAAAAGTTCTACTGGTAGCATTGCAGGTGGAGGCGTAAATGTAGATTTTCTATGTAGGACTGTGTCTCCTCTTTGAGAATCTTTTGGTGTTTTATCTTTAAAAAATACTTCCAATTTTAATTTCCTAATGAATTCGTTCATTTCGCAAATAAGTGCAAATTTATCCAGCGTAGGAGTAGGTACAAAACCCAGACCTTTTTCCAGGATTTGTGTCTTGACTGTGGATAAGGTTTTTTAAGAGAGATTGACCACGATGCTTGCGGATTGTTCATTGTTCATGATGTTTGCTGATTGGGGAAGCCCATGCTCCTGGTGTTCATTCGTGTTGATGTTAGGGGTTGTGCCCATTGGACGTTGTTCTTTCCTTTTTGGCGTCCTCTTTGTTGTCCTCTGCCTCTGCCTAAAAAAGGCCCTCTTTGACTTTGTCCTTCATTTTGGAACCCTGGATTCCAGAAAGGAAAGGGTTGTGGTTGAAATTGTTGAGGTCCCATCGTTGGGCCAAAATAGAAAGGTGGAGCTCCAAAAGGTGGAAGTTGATATTGATGCCACCTATACCCACCTCTATTTCCTGGGGGGTTATTGTCCTGTCTCCGTCCTCTGCTATTGTTCCTTCTTCCAGTGCTATAATCTGAATTATCAGAGCCTGTGTCGGATACGTCTGAGTCAGTATTGTAACCAGCATTCCTGTTCGTTGGTTGGTAATCATCTCTGGTGTAAGGGTATACTTGGTCATGTTTAAAGTTCTTTACATCTTTTTTGTACTTTTGATACTTAGACTCCTTCAGAGCGATCTCAAAATCGTTCATTTCTTTATTCAGATCTTCTAGTCTCTTCCTTAATTCTGCTGGGGTTTGAAAAGTTTTTAGTTTGACTTCGATTGTATGAATTTCATCTTTGAGTTCGTTGGCTAGTCTAGTGGCTGTTTTAATGATTAGCACAAGCCAGTCTCTCGTGCAGTGCCGAGATATTAAAGACCAGTCTTTTATGAATGCCTTGTCATTTTGAAAAATAAAAGGTTCATTTCTTACAATTAGTCCTCGCGGAGCTGCATTAGATTGTTAATATTCTGACATCATGACGCCGTGTAGGATTGTTTTGACTTGATTCCGTTTTAGTTCTGATAATTCATCCCAACATTGGGTAGCTTCTGTATTGTCTCTGGGATTGATGCCAGAGAGAGGTCCCATAGTAGCAAGGACTCTCTCAACCTCCTCATCTGAGTAGGTCAATCCTGTAAACTCCACCATGTTTTCAAACTATCGTGTATCTATGTATTATTGTGAAACTAGTGGTGTCTAGTGGAAAAAGAAACAAGTGAAAGGGTATTGGGAACTCCCGCAGCTTTCGCTGTAAATATAACCACAATAAAGGAAAGGGAGTTGGAGGATAGGAAGGTAGGTTTTTCCTCCTGTTACGATATATCTGTCAAAAAAAGGGAACCAAAAAGGATCCTAATAAAGCCTACCTAGAAAAATATATGTATAAGTGCTCTATGAATTAATAGAGTACTACACTAGAAAAAACAATTATTTTTCTAGAGTCCCCTCACTCACCTAGGGTTGCCCCAGGGTGACATGCTTCATCATAGGGGTCCTCCCAGACATCTACTGTCTGGGGCGTGCTACAACTTAACGAAATACGCAGGAGCACTTTTTTGTTCAACTATGTGTAGTGATGTGTTGTGCAGTGCTGTGTGGAGTGAAAAGTGAAATTAATTCAATAAAAATTACCTGGATACTGAGCCCTAATTTTATTCTGCTCCTATCCGGTAAATGTACTTAAAAATGGGGCTAGTAATAGAGTACAGTAACGTTATGTGTGCCTGTCCCTAATTACTTGGTCGACATGTTTCGTGGTGACCCCAACCACTTCCTCAGGACCATACAAGGACCAGCCTTATCTTTGAAAAAGGCAATGAAACATGTTGGCCATCCTTGATGTGGTTAATCGACATGACTGTGTTTTTAACCTTGGGATAATTCATGCAATGAAATAAAGAAATTGGAAGTATATACGTGAGTTAGACACAATTTTTCTTGAGACTTCACAGGTTTCTCTTTTTCTTTGGGGTTTTGCTTACATTTTTTCTAAAAAAAAAAAAATCGCACTTCTTTTGTTCTGGACACTATTTTCTTTTTATGAGAAAGTTATCAATGATGATAAAAACTTGGGCAAGCTGGTGAGTACCTGCCAGCAGCTCCTCTGGTGGTGCGCGTGTGAGATGCTTTCTCATTTCTCCACTCTTTTTCTCTGCACCTCACCATCTTTATGAGATATATATATTTGTTTGATGGGTGCTGGTTGAGTGACTTAATTTGTGGCTGATCTTTTTTCACGTTATGGGAATTATAAAATACTAATTTGCATGGCACAGGCGATTTTTTTTTCAGAGTTCATGAAAAGAACGACTGATCTCGGGAAAATAGATTTATATATTACCCTATGAGTAATCCTACGTATTTACATTTAAAAATTGATGGAAAGTGCCGATTATTGCCAGGTCTTTGTTGTTGGATTATAAATTGAGTGGAGGGTGGTCTGGCATTTATGTATGTATGTACCAAAATCTCCGAATAAACACAAGGGCTCTTTTTAGAGCCACCCAAGATCTAAACATATAACCTAGATTTATATTTAAAAAAAAATATAAAAATTTTTTTGCTCGGAGTCGCACACCCAGCGCGTTTTGGAGTCGCGCTCCCAGTGCGCTCACACCAGGGGGCCGCGCTGGGAGTCGCACACCCAGCGTGTTTTGGAGTCGCGCACCCAGCACATTCGCACCAGGGGGCTGCGCTGAGCGTCACGCTGGAGTGGCGACTCCAAATTTTTCCGTAAGAAAAAAATGGCTCCTACCACTAATTTCTATTTGCCCCGGGGACCCCATCCCCCGGGGCCTATACACAACAATGGGGACCGCGGGGGGAGCCCCAATGCCCCCACGGTCCCTGCCGGCTCCCTGAATCCTGCCAGAGCCGGCATTGCTTTTCCACACAGGGAGCTACTAACATACAGCTCCCTGTGTGGAAAAAAAAATTCTGCTTTGAATTTTGGAAGAGAGAGAAGCTTTCCCTGCTCTCTCTTCCAAAATCCAAAGCAGAGTTTGTTACGGTAGGGCGGGAGACATGCTCCCGCCCTACCGTAGCAAACAGCAGTGTCCCGGGGTGGGCACCCCGGGACACTGCAGGAGTCGGCCCTGTGGGTGGCACTCCCCAGGGCAATCGAAGGCTCCAGGAGTGGGTCCTGTTGCCCCACTCACAACATTTCAAAAGTCCCGGGGGGTGGTGGTCCCCGGGGCTGCGGGGGGGCCATGAGCCCCCCCGCAAATATTTTACAAAAGCCCCGGGGTGTGATGGTCCCCGGGGCTGCGAGGGGGCAGTGAACCTCCCTCAAGTATTTTAGAAAAGCCTGTGGGTGGTGGACCCCGGGGCTGGGGGGGCTGTGTCCGCCCCCCCAAATATTTTTAGAAAGCCCAAAGGGGTGGCGGTTCCCAGGGCTGTGGGGGTCCCTCTGGGCCCCTGCACATATATTTTTCAAATGTCCCCGGGACATGGCCCACCCAGGGGCTAATCATTAAAGAAGCACGGGAGTCCGTGCTTCGTTTTTTTCATTTTTGCAGCTGGATCCGCACACCGAGTGCATCACGGCGTTAAAAAAAAATAAAATGCCTTTTTTAGCCCTGGAGGTCCTTGTGGCAACCCCTAAGCAGGCCTAGGGGGTCAGGGTGTTTCAACCCTGCCCCCTATTCTTGTTTTCTGCATTCATTTGACTGTTTTCTTGTGCCTCACTTCTACCGAGGCACAAGATGGCTGGCAACAGTTCCTGCTTTGGAGTGTTGACAGCCAATTAGAATGCAGCTCGTGATCGGAAGGGTGGGCGGATCCTAATCTGCAGGGTGTGCGGATCCTGCGTGCATCTGGAGATCGATATTTTTTTAATTTTGATTTTCTCAGCAACTACTGAACGAATTTAGACCATTTAACAAAAAGGGCTCTTTCTGAACCAAGGGCTACCTTTTTGCCAAAATTGGTGTAATTCCGTTTAGCAGTTCGGGCTGTAGCGGTGTCTAAATTTTCCTATGGAAAATTGCATGGAGAAAACACGTTTTCGGACCCCTGTTTTTTCTCGGCCCCCGCTTGCCCAATCACCCCGAAACTTTCAAGATAGGAGCGGACCGGAGCGGGCCATACGTTTTAAAACATTCGCGAAAATTCGTCAATCGGTGCCAAAGTTATTGGGAATAGAATGTTGCGATTTTGCTATGGTAACTAGGTCCTAACTATAACTGAAAAAAATATAGGTTTCAGGCATGTTATAGTTAGAAATTAGGATTTAAAAAACCTTAGAAATTCCCTGAAAAAGCCATAGGTTTCAGGCACATTATAGTTAGAAATTTGCCTTTAAAAAACCTTAGAAATTCACTGAAAAAACCATAGGTTTCAGGGACGTTATACTTAGTTGGACATTAGTTGGACATTTCACTTGTACAAAACCAGAGAAAATCCACCGTTATTGTTAGTTCAGCTAACTATAACTCATGCCCCCGCAATGCACTGCTGATGAAGTCACATATTACATCATTCATGACATGGTCAGTGACATCACTGATATTATCACTGATTACATCTCATTTCTGATGACATCCCTGAAACCTGTGGTTTTTTCAGTGAATTTCTAAGGTTTTTTAAATGCTAATTTCTAACTATAACGTGCCTGAAACCTATGGTTTTTTCAGTGAATTTCAAAGGTTTTTTAAATGCTAATTTCTAAATATAACACAGCAGTTTTCAGAGTGGTGGAGAAAGGTGAACGTGGCCTCCAAACACCTTTTAGCAATCCCACTGTGAGGGATTTACTTGAGGTAACAGGAGGGGTAGTTAGCCTCCAACGTCAACCTTGGGGGCCAACTACCCATTTTATTACCTCCAGTAAGTCCCACACAGCAAGATTGCTAACTTGTTATATCAGGCCCTGCCCCCCCCGCACCACTCTGCAAACGTGCCCAATGGCACATTATAAATTGGGGCATTAATTTAGCTTGAGTCCTGAGGGTCCCTGGGGGACAACTAGCCCACCAGGTACCTCCAGTAAGCACCAGACAGCTGTGTTGCAGAGAGGTGGAAAAAGGGGCATGGCCTCGGAAAACCTCTCTGCAATGCAGCTCAGTGGTGCATACTGGAGGTACCTGGTGGGCTAGTTGGCCCCCAGGGACCCTCAGGATTCAAGGTGACTTAATACCCCAATTTACAATGCACCAGGGGGCACATTTGCACACTTGTTTTGTTAGGCCCCGCCCCCTCCCTGCACCACTGTGCAAATGCACCCCTGGTGCATTGTAAATTGGGGGATCCATTATCCTTGAGTCGTGAGGGTCCCTGGGGGCCAACTAGCCCACCAGGTACCTCCAGTAAGCACCAGAGAGCTGCGTTGCAGAGAGGTGTACAAAGGGGAATGGCCTCAGAACACCTCTCTGCAACGCAGCTCTGTGGCGCATACTGGAGGTACCAGGTGGGCTAGTTGACCCCCATGGACCCTCAGGATTCAAGGGGACATAACCCCTAATTTACAACGTGCCAGGGGCACATTTGCACACTTGTTTTGTTAGGCCCCGCCCCCAATCTGCACCAAAGTGCAAATGCACCCCCTGGTGCGTTGTAAATTGGGGGATTAATTCCCCTTGAGTCGTGAGGGTGCCTGGGGGGCTACTAGCCCACCAGGTACCTCCAGTAAGCGCCACAGAGCTGCGTTGCAGAGAGGTGTAAAAAGGGGTGTGGCCTCGGTACACCTCTCTGCAACACAGCTCTGTGGGGCATATTGGAGGTACCTGGTGGGCTGGTTGGCCCCGAGGGACCCTCAGCATTCAAGGGGAATTAATTCCCCAACTTACAATGCGCCAGGGGGTCGTTTGCTTAGTGCTGCAGGAAGGGGACGGGGCCACCGGTGCGATGCCGGCTTTTTTTAAATTATTTTTTTTAAGGAGGGAGGCTGCGTGACCCCCTTCTTTTACAATATTTGAGGCACTGGGGACGCCAGGGCATGACCTGTTTTTTACAGTTAAAAAAATAAAAAACTGGAAGGGGGCCACGCGGCCCCCCTCCCAAGGCCACTTCAGGCCCCGGGGACCCCATCCCCTGGGGTCGGCCCTTTCCGTTGGGCACCGTGGGGGGAGCCCCAATGCCCCCACTATCCCGCCGGCTCCCCTCCTCCTGCGGGAGCCGGCATTGCTTTTGAGCAAGGGGAGCTGCTGACATGCAGCTCCCCTTGCTCAAAAGCAATTCTGCTTTGCATCCTTAAAGCGAGAGCAGGTTTCCTGCTCTCACTTTAAGGAAGCAAAGCAGCTTTTGCTATGGCAGGGTGGGAGCCGCACGGCCCCCCACCCCTTTTTATCAATTCCCCGGGGAGGTGGCAGCCCCTGGGGCAGCATGGGGGGGATTGGACCCCCCACGCATTTATTTTTACAGCCCTGGGGATGTGGTGGTCCCTGGGGCTGCGGGGGCCAAAGTTCCCCCCACATACAATGAAATAAGCCCCAGGTAGGTGGTGGTCCCATGGGCCCCCACACATTAATTGCCGAGTGCCCTGGGACCTGGCCCACCCGGGGGCATTTTGAAAACGAAGCGCGGGAGCCCGTTCTTTGTTTTATTTTTGATTTTTATGGCGGGAGTTGCGACCCCTTGTGGGATCCCCTGAGCAGGCCTATTTCTACCCTGCCCCCTTTTCCTACTTTTTCATGTTTTTTTCTGATTTCTTATGACTCGGTTACGGAGTCACAAGATGGCTGCCAACACTTCCTCGTTTGGAGTGTTGGCAACCAATCAGAGACAATCAGAGTGAAGCTCGTACCCGGGAGGGTTCGCGACCCCTCCTCGGTACAAAGATATATAAATTGTTTCTTTCTTTAATTTCTCATCAACTACTGAACAGATTTATACCATTTAACAGAAAAGGCTGTTTATGAACCAAGGGCTACCTTTTTGCCAAATTTGGTGTAATTTCGTTCAGCAGTTCGATCTGTAGCTTTGTCAAAAGTTTCCTATGGAAAATTACATGGGGAAAATGCGTTTGGGACCCCTATTTTTTCTTGGCCCCCGCTTGACCAATCACCCCAAAACTTTCAAGACAGGAGCGCCCCACTAGTTTTGAAAATGTTGCAAAGATTTGTCAAACAACGCCAAAGTTATTGGGAAAACAAAACAAGACTTTTGGGGGAAGCTTGGTCCTAACTATAACTACCTACTGGCAACCGCCAGTAGGTTATACATATATATATATATATATATATATATATATATATATATATATATATATATATATATATATATATATATATATATATATATATATATATATATATATATATATATATATACGTTATTTTTATTTATATTTTACAAAAATACTGACATAAAAACATGAAAAAAGCTAAATATTCCCAAACGTTATGCGTTTTACAGTGAGTTTACAGTAAAAAAAATAGGCTCCAACTAATGAGAACATTTTTTCAACAAGTAGTAAACACTAGAATTGGTTGATGTTATCGTGGAACAGGCGCTATGTTCAGCGAGCGCTAACACATGAAACGAAATATACACATAAAATCAGAACTGCAGCTTCAGGTAGGGATTTCTTTTATATTAATTTACATAAAGTGACTTAAGGTGAACAACATTCTTCTGGGCCTCATGTAGGTAGCATACCAGTTACCACTTCTAAAATACCGAACGATACCGAATCGGTATTTTAGAAGTGGTAACTCGTATGTAGGTAATGAGTCGGTATTTTTTACCGATTCGTTGCAACTCGGTAATTACCGAATCGGTATTTACCGATTCGGTAATGAGGCATACCTTCCCATTGATGGGAAGGTATGCCTCATTACCGAATCGGTAAATACCGATTCGGTAATGGGGGGAACACATGCAAGGGTGGCAGGGTGTCACATTGACACCCTGTTGCACCCCTGATTCGGCCATGTGTGCACATGTGGCACACATACATGCCCTAAGGGCATGTATGTATGCCACATTGCACACTGATACGCGCGTAAAAATGCATTAACACATACATTAATTATTTACCACCAACTATAAGTTGGTGGTAAATACCGACTCTAAAACACACCCACACACTCCCCATACATCTCGATTTTGGATTCGGAATTTACCGAATCGGTAAAATTACAGATTCGGAAAAGTTACCGATTCGGTAACATTACCGATTCGGTATTATTACCGAATCGGTAATTTTACCGATTCGGTAAATTCCGAATCCAAAATCTGTCCCCCTACATACCAATAGCCAAAATACCGGTCGGTAACGGTATAATTACCGAAAATCGGCCGTTACCGACCGGTATTTGGCTACCTACATGAGGCCCTCTGTGTTTAAACCCATAAAGAGATGCAGAAGCAACTTTAGGGCGGGGCTGAGTGAGAGTTTGCTTCCTGGCACTAAAATACGCTACAAAATCATAGACAGCATAGCAGCATGCCTAAAGTGCGGGTGGCATAATACCAGATGTCTGGTGTAATAATGCCAAGCATACATGCCTACAGTGTGGGTGTTGTTTTAACAAATGTATGGTGTGGTAGTACAAGCGCACATTAGCAGTATTTTTTACATTAAATCAGACTGAATATACAACAAACACCGTTACACTATAAAAGGAAAAAAATGCACGTACAAGGCCAGCAAAAACAAAAAACGCAAGTACATTACCAAATAACGCCCATGTATTCTCAACGTGTTTTGTAGCCAACACATGTTCAGGCAAAAACAAACAAGCATTAAGAACATAAAAGCACTCAAGCAGAGTGCGCGTCCCTGCTCGTTCCCACGGCAATACTCCATGGGAGTTAACCTGTAAGGAAAGGTACGACATGCAGCAACCCTCGGCCATTAGCACACTCCCATTTTTTAAATGACACACTCAAAAGCCAATCCTAAGCAAAGGATGAGTCAGACACCACACAGTAGATGCAACAGATCAATTTACAGCGCTGTTTAGGCTCGACCTAAAAATTGAAATATAGGGATTGTTTTCAAATATGAAGTGTTCCCCACTGGGGCAATTTGATTCACAACTGCTTGTCAAAGCCTGTTTAGCCTCAAGGCTTCACACAGCAATTTATATAGGCCCAGGTTGTGCACATATTCTGTCTGCATTTGAGTACCAGGAGGCATATTTCAGTTCCCTTCAGTTCCCGGGAGTCTCTTTGGGATTTAGCACTTTTATCCAGCCATCAGTGGGCTTTCTATTGGCACAGCGTTGCGAAGTATCACACATCAGGGATAATACTAACACATTTTAGTGTGTTGGTCTGCATCACCAAACTAAAATTCATAATTAAGTCACACAATTAGCGCCTCCTGAAGCCACCGGCAGGGCGGGAGTGCCGCTCTAGAGAAGTACTCATTGAGCAAGCAGCGCAGACTGCAAGCTGCTGGCTGCAGAGTGTGAATGCACTGACTGCACACTGTGCAGTGCTGCCTTGGTGCAGTTGAAAAGTGTACTCTTCCAGAATGCTAGGAGTGGGTCGTCCCAGCCTGGGGGCTCAGCTACACTAGATTACTTTTTCTACTCAGTGTGATATGCCTGGATATCACAATGGGACATTTCATGGAGAAAAGGCAAGTAAAACAGTTTTTGTATATTTGCAGTTTCTTAGAGTTACATACAAACCAACTCCACACTTAGAAAGTTTTTCAAAGAAAGCAGTCAATACAATCCTATAGGAGGAAATGGTGTTATCAGTTTACTGGTAAGTACTTGGTTGTGGGAGTTGGGTTTCTGGAATTAGAACCAGGCTTTACCCACGGTCGAGGATGCATTCTCAAAGCACCCTCAGTGGCACTAGGGCAGCCGGTTGCAGAGTGCTGAGGCCCAATGTTATCCAAAGGGGGACAGGGGGCCTCGGGATGGTGGCTGCTCATGGGCAGGCCACTAAGTTATGGGAGCAAAGCTCCTGTACTTAGGCTCAGGGCAAAGAGGGACCCGATTTAACACACAAGGTGCAACCACAGCGGTGCAGAGGCAACTGGGTGCAGCGTGATATTTTGGCATCGGGTGCCCTGTTGATTTCAGTTGGAGTTGCCGGTTTTGGATTTTGACTGCAGTCCCGGTCCAGGAAGTCTTCCGGGAGAAACCAACATCTGGGCAGGTAAGTTGGAGGGCTTGAAGATGTAGCTGCACCTTGGATTCTCTTCTCCAGTGCGCAGGGCAGCTAGATGCAGGGGTCTCTTTTGAGGTCGAATTGGACATTATCGGGCCATTGCGGGTGAAGGTGTTTCCCTGCAGAGGCTGCAGGTGACGTCAGGGAGTCCTGGAGGGGCCAACCCATGGTGGACTCAGACTCTGGAGCACTGGGGGACCTCGCTGGGACCAGTGGGTCACTCGGACTTGGCCTGTAGGCATCGGGTTCAGTGGTGGTTCCAGGCATCATGTTTCTTTGTCCTTAGCATGCTCGGAGTCTTTCTTGGCTGTTTCTTTTGAACCGTGCTTCTGTTCACAGGAGATCCGGTCTTTGTTGAAGGCAGTCCATTCTCCCAGGGGCTCTGGAGGGGACTTTTGGAGCAGGATCTCTGGAAACTGCAGATGGGCCGGTAGGGCTGTGGCCATGTCAGTTCTTCTCTGCAGTTTCCTGTGCTAGGCTTCTTCTTTCGTCCTTCTTCATAGGTTGTGGGAATCTGCCCTCTTGGTTAATGTATTTAGGGGTTGTTTTAGGGGTCTCAAGGTCAGTAGCCCATTGGCCACTGACCTTAGGTTGACTACACCCTTGGTGTTCTCACCCCATGTGGGGGAGTGGGCACACTCCCTAATCCTGATTGGAGAGTGCCTGCCATCTGCAAGATGGCAGGCACTAATAAGTGGGCTTCACCTCGCCTCGCCCACCTGAGGGTTGGGTTTGGCAGAGGAGAGCACACCTTCTGGGCTGCTCTATTTTTTTCTGCCTGTCTTCAAGCTGAAAAGGGGGTGAGACAGGAAGAAGGCCCACTCCTGACAGCAGGAGAGGCTGGTGGTCATGTTACAAAGGCAGCAAGGCCTTTGAAGTTCCCCTGCCACAGATGGCTCTTCCTGACCTGGGGAAGGTAGAACCCACCAGAGGCTTGTCATTTTTCAGGGGGCATCTCTAAGATGCCCTCTGAGTGCATTGTATAATAAATCCCACTCTTGCATCAGTGTGGGTGCATTATGCTGAGAGGTTTGCTACCAAACCTCCCAGAATTCAGTAAAGCCATTATGGTGCTGAGGAGTTCGTAATGACAAACTCACAGACCATATATCCTTTATGGCTTTACTGCACTTACAATGTCTAAGAATGGACTTAGACAATGTAGGGGTACAGTGCTCATGCAACTGTACCTCCACCAGCGGTATAGTGCACCCAGCCTGAGGAGTGTCTTACCTATATCATAGGCAGTGGGTTGCAGGCTTGGCACATAGGAATGCGTGCCATGTCGACTCTTCACTTTTCTCTGCACCAAAACCCACAACCTGCAATGACAGTGTGTGTGTTATAGTACTGGACCTCTAAGGGTGGCACAAAAAGTATTGCAGCCCTTAGCGACTTTACCTGGTATCAGTGCCCTTGGTACCCATGGTACCTTTTACAAGGGACTTACATGTTGCCAGAGAGGTGTCAATTTGGGGTACAAAGGTGCAGTTTTGGGAAAGAACACAGGCCCTGGGAGCCTGATTGGCAGGGAACCAGGGCACATCAAGTCAAAGTGCATCAGAAATCAGAAATCTGAAACAGAAACCCAGCTTCCTCCACATATATCCACATATTTTGCAGGAATCCTACTCTACAGCCCTGCTGGTGGGGACCTTACCAGATCCTGCTCATCACAAACTCTGCTTTTAAATGCTGAGGCCTAGTAACCTGACACCACGTTTCTCACTGCAAGCAAGTTGGTTCAACTAGAAATGATGGCGCTGCTGTTACTACTCCAAAGCCTTGGTCTGTTCCTAACATATCTGCTGATATTGCCTATTGGTTGATGAGTCAAAGTCTCTGTTCCCACCTCCTCTACCTACTCCCCTGCCAGATAATGTGTTGCAGGGATCCTGCTTTCAGAAGAGAACTATGCTTAGAACCAGAGGACGTCAGTATGTAGGGGCTGAGTCACCATACCACCTCAGTACCTTGGGTTCGAGTCCGACTAGCTTTAGTGCTTCACTTGCCATCCTAACCTTACCAGAGAAAGAAGTGAATTGGCACCCCAGAACACAACCCTCTCGACCGTGTCAGGGATTGCTGTAACAGGACACACCCGTTCACTCTCTCACTCGTACTCATCCACAATAAGATAGCCAAGAGACATGAACGCAGTTTAGAAAATGTATTTCAATTATGGTGCTCTGTAATACAGTATACATGACAATTAGAAAAGAAATGCATACTGAACATACAGTTAGTATGGGTAATAATTAAAATGTCATGAAAAGTCCTGTCATTTTATAGGACAGAGTAACCTAAACCCGCTCCCTTGCTAATGGAGCTAAATAATTATATATCAAGGATCTCTGGGATTACTGGCAGACCCCATACCTTAGCATACACAGACGGACGCTCTACATCTCAGCCGACGCAATGTTCTTGTCTTAGAATTCTCATTCCACGTGTCTGTGTTTTGCTCATGTTTTCAATTATATGATAGGATGTGTGCACATAAACAACAGCTGCATTCTTGTGTTATGTCTAGGTGCTAGTGCATCAGGGATCGCGGTAACAGGACATACCCTTTTGCTTTCTCACTCGTTCTCATCTACAATAAGAGAACCAGGAGACACGAAGGAAGTTTACAATATTTATTTAAACTATTGTTCTCTGAAATTCAGTATATGCGTCTATTAGAAAACAAATGGATACTAAAAATACTGTTAGCATGGTGAATAATCTATATGTCATTAAAAGTCCCGTCATTTTATAGGCAACAGTAACCTAATCTCTGGGATTACTGGCAGACCCCTAATCTTAGCATGCACAGATGGACGCTCTACATCTCAGCAGACTCAGTGCTCTTGTCTTAGAATTATTGTTCCATGTGTCTGTGTTTTTCTCATGTTCTTATTTGGATGATAGGACATGCGTGCACATAAACAACAGCTGCATTCTTGTGTTATGTGTAGGTGCTAGTGCCTGGCCAGAAAGAATAACAAGGGACATTGTTGTTTGACGGTTTCTATGGTGTTCAGACTAAATGCAAGGAAAAGAACAGAATGCAAAAACATATGCAGGCTCCATGTGAAAGTGCAATGTGGCACAGAAGCAAAATGTTTTATATAGTAATGTGTGCAAAGGAAAATGAGTCCTACAATGTGCACAGTTAGGCTAACCTAAGAAAACTACAGTAGGGCTTGCAGGAAACACACAACAATGGTGCCATAAACGCCTCTTATTGTTACTCCCTCCATCCATGGTAAGCAGCCTCCTCATCCTGTATACCAGATTTCTTTGTCAGTCTGGCTAGCTATCGTTATAGTCACCCTGTGCATCTGGCTGGTGGTGGAGTACACCCTTGCTATGGAATGAGAAATCATTCCAAGACCAGACAGTGCTTAAACTCTCCTGGCCCAAAACCACTGTTAGCCTGCAATTACAATTCCTCTGTTTGAAAAGTACAGTCAGAATCTTAATTCTTCCTCGTCTTGGATCTGTATACACATCAATGTCGAAGGGCCCGATTCACAGAACTAACTTAAGACAAAATCCTAAACTTACTACCATTTTGGTATTCACAGAAGGCACTTACTCATTTTGGTATTCACAGAAGGCACTTACTCATTTCGGTATTCACAGAAGTTAGGAGTCCTAACTTCAGGACCCCTAAATGCCTTCTGTGAATACCGAAAGTCTTAAAGTTAGGATTTTTCTCAGTTTAGGAGTAGTAAAGTTAGGACTCCTAACTTTACTACTCCTAAACTGAGAACAATCCTAACTTTAAGACGTTGGGTGTTCACAGAAGGCCTTTAGGAGTATTAAAGTTAGGAGTCCTAACTTTACTACTCCTAAACTGAGAAAAATCCTAACTTTAAGACTTTCGGTATTCACAGAAGGCATTTAGGAGTCCTAAAGTTAGGACTCCTAACTTCTGTGAATACCGAAATGAGTAAGTGCCTTCTGTGAATACCAAAATGAGTAAGTGCCTTCTGTGAATACCAAAATGGTAGTAAGTTTAGGCTTTTGTCTTAAGTTAGTTCTGTGAATCGGGCCCCACGATACTATCCCTCTGACTGGAGTGGCAAGCAATTTTATGGATAATTGCCGGAGCGTGTCCCACCTCAAGCGTATACCGGCAGTGTCTCCTGGCACCCCCCACTGTTCTTTCCCTGCCCTTGAAAAGATCAATCGTCACTTTAATCATCGTAACATGCCAGATGTGACTCCTCTTTCAATGACTGAGCAAGGATTTCTTTGTGAGCACCAGGGAGCAAATGTTTCCCGCCTCTTTATGGGGCACAGCAAGTGTGCTTTAGCTTAGAGAAAATTCCTTTCGAGTCACCCTCCCTTTGAGTACCGCTCCTCCGATGGACTGTCATTTCTCGAACATCACCTCCACGGAGGTTGTGCATATTTCATTTGCTGATCACTAGCTTACCCTTCGCTGCCTTTACTTTGGATTATCATCATATGGAACGTAAGAGGGGTAGACAGGCCATTTCAACAACCTACTATGGTTTTCTCTGCTCTAATTCCAATGTATGGAATGACTGTGTCTTTAGCAAAAACATAAGAAAAAAAGCATATATTTTCAAACAAATATTGAATTCCACCACAATGGTTTTCAGATTAGTAATAGAAAAGATAAATCCTCATGCCAAAATGTTGATTAAAAATATAATGGCTTTAGATTATATCCTTAAAGCCAAAGGTGATCATAGGAAATTATTCATTAATTAATAATTATTGATTCAAAGATACTTCAATATTTTTTACAAGTACTGGTTTTATACACCATTGATCACTGTTGCACGTGGTTGTGCAATTCAACGAGCCATTTGGTCTACCTCATAGATTTTGACTTGGTATTACCATACCATTAATTTCTGTTTTCTAATTATTGTTTTAAAGATACATTGATATTTTTTGGGACACTGTTTCCACAGCAAGTTTCTATAGTGGCTCCACGTTGTGGCATAGAAGGTTTCACGGAGGAAACTGACGTCTGTGCGCCAGAGGGGTCTTATATGAATTTACCAACGTCACAACTGGAGTTAACGTCATCAGAGTCGTACAACACTGTTCTCCAGCATGCAAAAGTTCTGCTGAAAAAAATGTCCAGATCCAGCCTGGCACTTGGGGTGAATCTTTAGATTATCTCCTTAAAGCTGAAGGTGATCATAGGGAATAAATGCTGCACTTACTTACCCAATGCTTCTCGTAGCATATACGAGCAGACAGATAACATTAAGGAGACCATGGGAAAGTGTATATCTAGAAGGGGTGTGCAGTTCCTCAAGGTAAGAGAGGTGAGAAAGATTAGAGTTACAGGGAAAGGAATGTGCTTCAATAGGAGCACTGGCCCTCATTCACCCGGATGGCTTTCTTGCTTCATCATTGGGCTAGCTCCTCGTCCGACCGGTGCTACAATTCCCGACAGGCACCCACCAGGGTGTTCTTTGCTGGAAATCTTTTTCCTAGCCATCTGATAAAGTGGGGGTGCATGGGCTTGAGTGATGTGTGTACAGTGGTAATAAAGAGTGGATTAAAATAGGTAAAGTGATGCTCAGGATCAGACTATTTAATGATTGAACTCACTCACCAAATTAAAAGTTCAGCGCTAATTAAGGATATAATGACCCTAGTTAGCTTAGTGAATGAATTGATCTAAAACAAAGTCAACATGTTCTCTCCTATATATGTCAGTAAGTGATCACGCTGCGATTCATCCACGCAAGTCCCAGAAAAGGCACAGCTCTTCCACAAAAAACACTATGGAACCTGCTCCCAATGGTGGGACACTCCCTATGTGGACAATGCAATGCATGTGCCCTAATAGAAACCACAAAAATTATCCAGCTTCACGACACACTGACATGGACACAGAGAAAACATACTAATTGCAATTCAAAGCACATTCCTTTCCTTGGAACTTTAATCTTTCTCACCCCTCTTACCTTGAGGATTATTGTTACATGGAGCATGTGTGCTGGACTTGAATAGCTCTTTGTTCCCTTTTTGTATTTGTGCAGCCTCTGCAGGGAGACACCCTCACCCGCAATGACCCTACATCCAGCTGCCTTGCGCCCTGGAGAAGAGAATCCAAATTGCACCTAGGTCTTCAAGCCCTCCAACTTACCTGCCCAGATGTTGGTCCCTCCCGGAAGACTTCCTGGACGAGCCTGCAGTCAAAATCCAAAACCGGCAACTCCCACTGACAACAACAAGGCACCCGACACCAAAACATCACCCTGCACCCTGCTGCCTCTGCACTGCTGTGGGTGCACCTTGTGTGTCACATACAAAGTAGTCCTGACATGAGTCCTGGTTGCATTTGAGTGTGGCTGGCAGAAGTTTCAGCCTTTTGGGTATGAAGATATTGGAATCCATTATCAGTATTATTTTGATTGTGATTGTCAGTATTACGTTATAAGTGTAATCTTGTACATCATACATCACTCTAGCAAATATAAAGGCACCACCAATATTTTTTACACTTGTTACTTTTCAAGATGATGATGTGAGGAGAATGAAATTAAGAGAGACTGTGACATTGTGTTCTCTTGAATTATTATATAGCACTTTATTTCATTTTCGGAAAAGGGGGGGCTGTGAAAACATGATAAAATCAGTTCTATTATGTTCATATGCAACTAATGCAAATTCATCACTCCTTACCATTCCCAAGGACATGGGCTGGTGGAGAGATTCAACTGAACCCTGAAAGGCATGATAAACAGTCTTATAGAACCCATGAAACGCAAGTGGGACATCTTCTTACCATGCCTTTTGTTTGCCTACAGGGAGGTACTGCAGAACTCCTTAGGGTCCAGTCCCTTTGAATTGCTGTATTACAACGTCGTTATAGCCCAAGTTGGAGCTATTTGTTTCTAAAAGCTTTAGTTTTGAAATAACGGTTTTCAAGTGGTATTTTACTACAGGTATGTGGGATTTTTGATGTTTTGGTCTTGTTGAGTTTAGATAAAGATACTTTATTTTTCTAAACTGGTGTTGTGTCCATTTGTAGTGTTTTCACTATATTACTGTATGTTTTGACTACAAATACTTTGGAAAAAACCTGTCTACAAATGCCAAGCTACCAGCAGGGATTATCTAGAGTGTGTATCCCCCTTGTTTTGACTTGAATCAAGGGTCCCTACTTGGACAAAGATGCATACCTCTGCCAACTAGAGACCCCCAGTTCGAAAACTGGTGGTCAACGGTGAGGATTAAACTTTTATTTGTGCTTGACCCACAGTGATTGGTGTACATCACTAGTTTATTGTAGAACTTTACGCAACCACACACTGTGTTTTTGGTTCTATTTTTGATCTGACACTTGAAGTATGCACGCACCTTGTCTCTAAATATTAAACCAGCTGAGGAAGCAGAATTGGAGTTTGGCATTGAAATGTTTAATACCTACAAAGTAGATCAGCTCAAACAATTTTGCGAAAACTTTGGATGCCCCATCAAAAGCGCCTCTAGGAAAGAAGAGCTGTAGAAGGTAGGGGTGGGCGGAATTTGCGAAATCCACTTCCGCAAATTATCGCGAAAATGTTTAAAATTATCGCAAACAAGCGGAAATATCGCGAAGATGCGGAAGTTTTTTTCCAGCATGTTCGCGAGATTTTCTGCATGGTTGCGGGTCGCCAACTTACCCATGTGGTTGCTCGCGGGCGCGGCCATCTTGTTTTGAGATGTCTCGCGGTGCATGATCGCGAGAAGAAAGATGTGATCGCGCAACGCATGACGTCACTGCGGGCGTGAACTGTCGCGAGACAGCGCAAATGGCTAAAAACAATACAACATCTCATGGAGAACGCGACCAGATCAAGACAACTTGTCGGCGAACGCAGGGATTCAGGTAAGGCGATCGCGCACGCGTGAGAATGTATTATTTTACAGCGCGAGCAAGAAACAAATTATCGCCAAGCTGCGGAAAGCGGAAATTTTGACATTTTCGCACTCTCTGCGGAACGCGAAAATGTCAAATTATCGCAATTTCCTCGAACGGAACGAAATTTTCGCCCAGGCCTAGTAGAAGGCCTTGAGTGCCTGATGGGAGGCCAAAGACGCTGGGGAGGCAGATGATGCAGATGTGGATGGGGATGTGCCAGAGAGCAGCTTCAGATCCCAGGATTTGCCTGTTGGGAGAGCAGCCTCTGTGGCTGGCAGCAATAGTTCTTCCAGGAATTTGACTCCAGAGGAAATGGAGGAAAGGCAAACAGCCAGAGATCATGAATTGGAGGTCATGAGCCTCCAGGCAAAGGCAGAAGAGAGCAATAAATTGATATTCACTCTTGAATTGAACATGAGAGAGCTGGACATCAAGGCCAAACAGGCAAAGTCCAGTGCAAATGGTGGCAGCGTACAGCCAGTGCCAAGGGGTATGGTATTGTAGTATCTTCATGTAAGGTTATTACTGTTCTCCTGTATCTTGTAACTAGCTGCTCAGCCAGTGTGAGAGATCCATGTGGAATGTTGACGTGACTGGAATGTTGGAGGTTGGTGTGGTGTGAGACAGTTAGGAGGATGGGCTGAGCAGCTAGCAGGCTGCTCCTGGTGGGGCTATTCTATGGACTTTACCAACTTAATAAATACGCCTAAGATCTATCCTGGCTACGTCTGCTGTGTCACATCAACTTATGGAACCAGGTCACTTCATTTGGCGACGATTTGGAGACTAAAGAAGCTATGCGTGTAACTTGAATAGACTGGTGTGTAACTAAACTAGTGTGACTTGAAGAAATTTGACTTAAAGAAAAGAAACTCCTCACTTGGCGAAACTACCTGGCACCGTGAGCCCCACCAGTGACCACAACACCGGTCGCCCAAACCTCCGTGTGCCAGTTGGAGTGAGGAGTGGAGCTGCAAGCTGTTCCCTAGTGCACCTCAGATGTTTGCCTCAGTCCAGTTTATACTTCGAGGTGTTGTGTCCCAGAGCCTCCTTGTGGATGTCTTTGCGACCAAGATTGGTGTCTTTTGAAGGCTGCTGGCCCCTGTGACAGTCGTGTAGGAGAAGTACCTGCAGTCTCTTTGTGTTGGACTGTGGAGGGCCACTTGATGATCGTGAAGTGAGTGTTTGGGGAGCTGTCACCGGAAGAGGTGTATCTGGTGAGGAGTGCTACTAACCCCAGATCCCTGTGTGGTACTGTTTATCCTGTACATCGGTCAGCCCCAACAACAGTGCTGTACCATGTGGTTGTGTGTACACCCACAGGTCCTGCGCCTGCATGGAAAGTCTAGTACTTGGATATGGCTTTCTACATGACTGCAAGCTACATGGGCGCAGCACACGTCAAGATTCACATGGACAGCTGTCCTGCGATAAACCTGTCTACTGCCAGGTGTTGGCGCGACTTTGGAGGTGCCTGAAGAATGACTGTGTATGATACAGGTTTTTACAGGCTGCGCAAGGTATTATTTCCAGATGTGGGCACAACGTAGAAAATATCTACATTTTGTCTCTTTCTGCTTCCTCTCATCAAGGTGTGGACTATGTCTACTTCAGGCGCAGAGATTATTAAACATGGCCCTGCACTTCAAGTGAAGCAAGTCTGGTGTGGTAACTGTTTGCTGTATTTTTGTCACTCAATCATTCTTGTTGCAGTTGTATTAGTGGACTTCTGGGGTAAGTTTATTTTTTTTACTCATATTTTGGGCCCCAGCCGTCTCCCACACTTTTGGAAGTTCAACCGTCCTGTTGGTGTTTAAAATAACAAAGTGCGCCATGCTCAGCGCGCGCACTTACCTTCTAGTGGATTCTCTGACTTTCAGTGTTCAGTGACGCATAAGATTTCTCCTCGTCTCTGCCTTACTAAGCAGCAATGTTGGGCACACATTTTCGCCCACAACCACCCAGCACGGCGTCATCTAACGTCGTATGCAACAGAGTTATTTGGAGCATGAAGCCTGACGAGATTGTCGTGTTCAAAGTGAATTAGGATGAGGCTGTTTTTTTTCTACACCGGCGGTGAGTGAAAGTTGTTTTATTTTCAAAGTGACTACCATCTGGTTCCAGGATATTATTTTTCTTCTTCGCGTTCCACACCAGGATTTCAAGATACTGCCACATGAAACTGCCACATGAAGAAATCTCTTTATCAAAATGGGGAGAACAAACTTGGAAGGGTTATCGGAGCTCTTATTTTCTCGAGTGCAGCGTAGGATTGTTCTTAATGGTGTAATTTTGTTTTCAGGTATTTTCTTGTATTCACTGCCCAGTGTTACGCTGCCACCTAGTGCCAAGTTTGATTTGACTGCAATGTTCTTATGTTTTCAGTCCGACACCTTTCTGTTCCTGTACTTGGAGTCTGATGGTGGAAGCTTCGTTTTTTTTATTGTATTACTATGCAATATGTGTGTGGCAATTTTTTATTTTCTTGTGTACATTTAACTGTGGGTGTGCATTTTTGCAATGCTTGTTTATGCTTTCCTTGTTGACAGAGTTTGCTGTCACCTGGAACCAATTTACTGTCATTTAAATATGTATGCAAAGCTTTTTACTCTGATGCTATCTAATGGAAAATTCATGTTGGGGTGCACTATGTGAGAGTGTATCCAGTGTCAGACTACTCGGGTGAGAGATCGCTCACCGGTGGGTCACAGTTTATTATTGTACTACTAGTGAGAATGTTTTTGCATACTTATGTTGGTGTTCTGATTTAGTACCACTTTCATTTGGTGTTAGTCGTGTAGTGTGTATCAGTCACTTTGTGCTGCACGTTATCTACTATTCTGTGTGTTGGTCATGCTGTGACTCACTTGTCGGTGTATAGGGGGTGTTAGTGCCACCTATTAAATTAGTAATGGGTGTTAGTCCCATATACTCTGTGTTTAGGGGGTGTTAGTCCCACCTATGTTATTGGTAATGGGTGTTAGTCCCATATACTCTGTGTATAGGGGGTGTTAGTCCCATCTATGTAATTTGTATTGGGTTTCAGTCCCAATTACAGTATGCTTTATGGGTTTGTGTCCCATTTTGGTATGGTTTTTTGTTGTGTTCCTTACATAGGAATACCTAGATGGGTGCAGTCTACCAATAGTTTGGAGTATACACACGGGTGAGATCCATCCGTAGTGTAGTTGTTCTGGGAGTGTTTCTTCCTGTATGTTTCTTCAATTTCTTGAGTACCTGTAGTCGTTTTCTATTGTGATTCTCTCCGTTTTTTTCATATGTATCTTATGTGGTGTCTTTTCAATTTCTGTTTGGGAGTTTAACGTTCTTTTCGTGTCTTATTAAAAGAGGAGGTTGGTGATAGTGAGTGAGTTTAATGTTCTCTTTGGTGTCTTATTATAAGAGGAGGGTGGTGATAGTTTATTCTTATCTTTTCATCCTTTTTCGTATCCTTTTTCTGATGTTTTATAGTCTGGGTCCCTTTCGTGGTATAGTTTATTCATCTTACCCTTGGGTTTTGGACTATTCATCTCGTGTTTATATTTTGTGTATAGTTGCTTTGAACTTTTAGTATTGTTTGTTTTATTTTCATTTGTAAAGAAGGGAGATATTGTAGTATCTTCATGTAAGGTTATTACTGTTCTCCTGTATCTTGTACCTAGCTGCTCAGCCAGTGTGAGAGTTCCATGTGGAATGTTGACGTGACTGGAATGTTGGAGGTTGGTGTGGTGTGAGACAGTTAGGAGGATGGGCTGAGCAGATAGCAGGCTGCTCCTGGTGGGGCTATTCTATGGACTTTACCAACTTAATAAATGCGCCTAAGATCTATCCTGGCTACGTCTGCTGTGTCACATCAACTTATGGAACCAGGTCACTTCAGGTATACATTCCCAAAGACCTAGAATAGAATTTCCAAAAGGGGAAGGATATTTATGCCTGGTTTACAGCTGATGAGGCATCAATGTGTATGAATGAGGCCCCTGAGAACCGTTCGGGGGCTATGAGCCTGTGGAAACACTTTGAGGCAAATGGGAGTAACACCCAGAATCCTTTGGAGAAGGCATGTTCTGTGACCTCCTCCAAGATGAAGGAGGCTTTATGCCTCAGGTATGGGCTCACACCGGAGCAGTACCGAGAAAAGTTTAGGTCTTTTAAAAAGCTTGACTCAAATACTTGGGTGGCATGTGTGAATCTTTATTGCAGAGCTCTTGATGTTTTGACAGGGGGCAGCAGGGTAACTGATTACCCAGGTTTGTACAACTTGTCTGGTTGGGAGCACTTGAGTAGTCTTTGTGTTCCAGAGTTGCGCCAGCATCTGATGGATAGAAAGCTGACTGACCCCACGAAGGTTGCTCAGGAGGCGGACTGCTGGACATGTACCATGGTCCACAAGTGGTGTGTGGGAAGCCCAGCCAAAGGTGGGCACGGGTCCCCAGCGGAAGAGCAGGGATCAAGGGTAACCAAAAGGAGTTCTCTAAAGGGCCCCAAAATAGTTCCCAGGATAAAGTTCCCCTGGCACCGAGTGGTATGAAGCCATGGACCCCTAAAGGGAGACCAGACAACTGGGGTCCTGCAAGTGTTATGCATGTGGTCAGGAGGGTCACATGCAAAGTGATCTCAAGTGTCCGAAAGAACCACCAGCACCCACTGGTGCACCGTCACCAGGGTTAGTAAGTGTAGTGCTAGGGGAGGTATTGGTTCCTAGTGAGGGGGGAGCCATCTGTGATGAGCCTTTGTCTCATTAGGAGATAGAGAGATGATACAGGAAACCTGCCTGTCGGATAACACTAAACAGTACCTTCTGTGGGTGACCTTCAGTGGGAGAAGGGTAGTAGCTCTGAGAGACACAGGAGCCAGTGTGACATCTGTCAGGTGTCAATGGGTTTCTGAGGAGCAAGTCACCACCCATGTACTTTACCCTGTAGTTGCTGCAGACAACTCTGAGCTTCTGGTAAGGTGGCACAGGTTCCCTTTGAGTGGGGAGGGGATCTTAAATCCTGTGAAGGCTCTTGTGAGTCCATCCATGCCTGTTGACTGTCTGCTTGGCAATGATCCGGAGAGTTCCCCTTGGAAGGAGGTGAAACGTCAGGCTCATTAGGAGATGCTGTGTCTGCCTGAGTGGGCATGTTTGACAACTCGGTTAATGGGAGCTAGTAGGGGTGATCAAGAGGACCTGGAGCCTGAAACAGTGGCCCAGATGCCTGCTAGAAATAGGAGGGGCAGTGGGCACAGGAAGCCTGACCCAGAAGATCTCATAGTCCAGGAGGAGGCAGACCTTGAGGGGATGCCCTGAAAACTACAGGAGAGCAAGTGGCCAAACTGGGAGATGTGCCTAAGCTGACCCATTGGCAGCAGGAAGGGGTCCCTCCAGGGAGAAGTTCTGCAAAGGTGCAGATGAAGTGCCCTATTCTTGTTGGTTTGCTGCAGCAAGCTGCAGACCAGGCAGCAGGTGATCAGTCTGGATCACATTGGATTTATTGGGAGAAAGGTCACCTATAGAGTGAGCTTAAGGTTGCTGAGCCAAAGTCAGCCCTTGTGCTGGTGGTACCTGAGCAATTCAGGATGTAATGTGGCCGATAGGGACATTGTCGACATCACTAAATTAGCATGAGCACAGCAGCCATGATGCAGCTTTTGCGCAAGTTCCTATAAAGCTTTATTTTTGCAATACTCTGTTTATGCCTTTCACATGATAACTGTTTGCTGTGTTCGTTCTCTGCTTGTTCCTGCAGTTTAATCTGAACATTGTGAGTAAAGTCGATAAATAATGCCCCTTGTTATTCAGTTCTGGTCAGGCCCTAGCACCTAGACAGAACACACTAAAGCAGCTGCTGCTGGAAGCTCGTACATTGATATTACAGGGATACATGTTTACGTGACACACTTAGAAAGGGATCTTTCCAGGGAGAAGAGCAATACGCACCAACAATGTTAAAATTCCATCTATGGTTTACGGTATGGGATCAGCTGACAAAGCCCAGAGATCATCTATTATATAATAATACTTCTTCTAAGCAAGGGGAGGGAGGTTAGACAGTATATTCCTTTCTCCATTGTCTTTATATGATGACATCTCCCTTTATGATGTATGGCTGAGCTGCAATGCTAACCATATTCATGTTATGCATTTTTCTGCTTGTTGTGGCACGTATACTGCATGTTAGAGCATGATAGTTAAAAAAAAAATTAAACTATATTTGTGTCTCGGTCAGATCTTAGTGTGGACAGATACGAGAATGTGAGCGAAAAGGTGTGTCTTGTTACCACGATTCCTGAGAGATAAGCGAGTGTTGTGTTCTGGGGTGTCTAATCATTTGCTTCTCCATGAGTGTGTAGGAGAGCAAGCGAGACACTATAGCTAGTCAGTCTGGGGCTCGTGGGAACTAAGGCGGTAGGAAGACACAGTCTATATACGCCAAGGTCCCATAATCCTGCACATAGTTCTGTTTATGTGCAGAATCGCTGCAACATGGCGACACCAACGCTTGGTCTGGTACTTATTCGCAAGACCCCTGGGTAGCGCTTGTGCTTGTCCACAATATCCTTTCACCAGTTTCGGATATGTCTGTGGTGCGGGGAAGTTTACCTCCTATATTTGAGATTTTATAGGTTTTTTAAGCTTAAATTCGAAAAGGTTTAGTTTTGATTGTTCTTAACCAGATATTGCGCTACCATTTTCCTTACGGTGTCTATAATGGCAATTAACATTGCTGCACCTAAATGTGCCGGGGTCACTGCACACTTGACCCAAAATGGAGTCCCGATTGTGGGAGCAGATTTTATATTTGTCGTAGAGACGGATGCTGCTTTCTACTTCGAGGATATTTCCTCCTGGGTTAAGTTTCCTGCTGTCTATGGAAAGGATCATTTCTTTCATGAATATGAACACGGTGCGGTTTACCGTCCATATCATTTTCTTGAAGTTCCGTTGTCAGCTTGGGAGCATACCATATGGTTTAATGGAACCCTTTCTCACCCTGTTTCAGTGGTCCGTCCCAGCCCCTTATCGGTCGACGAGGCCACATGGCCCGTTTTGGCATGATTTTCACCACATCCAAATTATCTTGGTGTTTCACATGCAAAGCTGGGCATATTACACACGTCTTTGATTCATATACACAGAAGTGCCATTCAGTAGCTGTCTTGTAATGTACCGGCGGCTCCGGCTCATGGTGGCGTGATTTTTAGTCCTTTCATGATTAATTCAATGAAGGGGAAGCATCCTCAGAATAGGGATCAATCCCCTAAAAATTTGAGCAACTCAAAGCTGTTTTTCCACACACGTCTCCTGTAGATAAACACAGGATACTTATAATGAGCTTACCTAAAGGCCTTATTCCAAATTTGGCAGATTTCACCACTTGGGGAAGGTGTTTGTGGCAGTTTCTTCACTGTGTTTTGGCACCCCCTCCATGACTGTGCTTCCGACGGATCTTAAGAAGCTTCAAGATGAATGCAGGGTGGAGTTGGGGATGAGATTAGTAGGCATGTTCCCTATTGTCTCCAACATGATTCTTGCTAATGTCAATGGGGACGCAGTTAGCGTGCAGGTGAATCAGCGCCTAAAGCCAGTGGCTGACGTTGATTAACAACGTGAATTGCCAAAGATTGTTGCAAACATATATAAATCCTTAAGGCGCAATAATCTGGGAATTAGACCTTTTACTCAAACACAGAATAAGCCCCCGTCTGAAAAGGAGGGGCGTCCAGTCGTTCCTAAAAAGGCTTGGAATAGAAATCAGCAGCAGCAACAAAAGAAGCAAGGTTCGCGTGCGGTTCACCGACGCCTGGTACTTCTGAGAGTAGATATGATTTGCTTGACCACTCTAAAATAGGACACCTGAGAGGCATCAGGCTCCTGATCCTCGCTCTCCTCATTCCTTTTAGGAATCATCGGAACCACAATTTGGTGGAGGGGAGTGACAGGATCGCAGACAAGGCGAGACCACTCAACAATGACGTGATCCGCCATGCCAGTTTGACATAAAAGCCAAACCAGAGTGACTAACTCCTTACCGTGCCCAGTTTCAGATGAAGAAAGTTGCAGCTTTAACAGCAAAGTATGCCTCAGACGGTGAGAACCCTGCTCCTCAATTGGAGATGGGCGGTGACACTCCTCGACAGCTCGTCGGAAGTTACCATAATGCGGGAGGCACTCCACCCTTGTCTGGAGTCAAGAGCAACTGACACGTTCATTACAGTGGAAACAGCAGATACAGGAGTTGTATTCCCTGATAGGTTTTATGAGATAGTCCTCCAAATTGAAGGTGATATTAAACAGACAATTAAGGCAGTCTTTTGGAACAACCTTACCTCCTTTTATGACATTTTATTGGCGAAGGCGGATTGGCCTCCTCCATTCGTTTTGGCTTCTTCCCAGGGGGAGGATGTGATATACCCGAGTTTTTCCTGTTGCGTCTCTGAAGAGGCCAAACAAGCTTACGCGTCAGAATGGGCATTAGCCCTAGCGCCTGCTGTGTATCGTAATCAAGTGGGCTGGGATAGTGATTCACCGGCACATGAAATCCCATTACTTTCAATGCCTCAGAGACAAGTGCAATATCTGATCAAGCATGATGTTATGTTGTTATGTTATGTTACGACTATTTATTGTGCGCACAGATACTCCAGCCAAGGAGCGTCCTGGCGCAGAGACAAGGTAGCACGTAACACAACCACAGGCTAAAAACAGATACTAAGAAACAGCTAAAACAAGAAGGTTTTTATAGCCCTCCGAAAGGTCAGAAGGTCCTCCAGCACGCGGATTTCAACAGGCAAGGAGTTCCATGCTGACGCAGCCATTACCCTAAACGAGCGGCCTCCCATGCGGCTAAGCCTGAATCTGGGAACCACCGCAAGGGCCAGACCCTGAGAGCGAAGGCTACGGGCAGGGACATAGAAAGACAGACAACTCGACAGGATTTCCGGGCCTGTACCTCTCAAGATTTTAAAAGCAAGGCACAAAACCTTGAAGAGGATGCGCTTCCTGACCGGAAGCCAGTGTAGGGAGCGAAGGACACCTGTCACTGAGCAGAATCTGGGCAAGCCAACGATCGCCCTCGCCGCAGCATTCTGAACCCGTTGTAAGCGGGTTAGTTCAGCCTGGTTAGCCCCAGCCAGGAGAGAGCTGGCGTAATCCAGGCGGGAGATGATAGTAGCCTGGATCACCAGCTGCCTGGTCGGGGCGTCAAAGAACTTGAGAACAGGTCTCAAGCCCCTCAGGAGACCGAAACAACAGGCCGCGGTTCTTTTAGTATGGCCTACAAAGGAGAGGCCCGCATCCAGCCATACCCCCAGATTTTTCACTTCCGATACCGGGATCGGAGTAGGTCCCAACTCTGAGGGCCACCAGTGGTCACCCCACAGCTCCACTCCCTTCCCGACGACCATCACCTCTGTTTTAGTGGCGTTTAGCTGAAGGCAATTGCCTGTCAGCCAGCTAGCCACCGCCTTCAGTCCGGACTGAAACCTGGGGGCCTCAATCTCCGCATCCCCACTGAGAGTAACCGCCAGCTGAGTGTCGTCAGCATATGAGACCAAAGTAAGGCCCCACTGCCTAGCGACATCCGCCAGCGGTCTCACGTAAAGATTGAACAACGTGGGACTCAGCGAGGACCCTTGCGGAACCCCCATGGCCAGTGGTTGGTAGTTGGACTTGAAGGGAGGGATGGCAACACAGAAGGAGCGGTCATCTAAAAAGGAGCGGAACCATTGCAACACCTGACCGCCAATGCCAGTCTCCTCGAGCCGACGCAGGAGGATGCTGTGGTCTACCGTATCAAAGGCGGCGCTAAGATCTAACAAAATAAGCGCCGCCGTTTGACCAGCATCCAACCTTGCCCGGAGATGTTCCACCATCACAAGTAGTGCAGTTTCCGTACTGTGCCCAGCACGGAATCCGTTTTGTGTGGGGTCGAGGGCATTGGTCCGAGTCAGATGTTCAGAAAGGGCCAGGTTGACGTGGGCCTCCGTGATCTTGGCTGGCCAGGGTAACAACGAGATGGGGCGATAGCTCTCAGGCTTGGAAGGGTCCAGGGTGGGCTTTTTAATGATCGGGGACACCACAGCTTGTTTCCACTTAGATGGAACAGTTCCCGTTTCCAAGGAGAGGTTGACAAGGGAGCATACGGCTGTACGCCCCATAAAAGCTTGGTCTCGGAAGAGAGCAGGCCTTACTGGATCGGATGGGGACCCAGATTTGACTTGCAGCGCAAGTTTGTCAAAACCATCCAAGGTGAGGGGGGGGAAAACAAGCAGTGTAGTCTGATGATGGACCCCATTTATACTTTCCTCAGTGAACCCTATGCTAGGGAATGTCCTATATATAGCTTGGACCTTCCCCAAGAAGTAAGATGCAAGGGATTCACAATGGGAAAGGGAGCTCACGGTCGTAGAGGTAGTCCGCTTCGCTGTGAGATCTTTTACGGCCTTAAAGATAGCTTTTGACGGATTCGGACTGTTCCGGAATTCGATGGCATAAAAAGCCGCACGGGCTCGGCAGATAGCTCGATGGTAGAGCTTAACGGACTTGGCGTATGCAGCTTTTAGATCAGCCCCATAGGTTTTCCTCCAAGCCCTCTCTGCTCGTCTACAGGCACCCTTTAGGGCCCGGAGAGTGCCATCGTACCAGGGACTCGACTCTCTGGAATTGATTTTAGTTGAAACAATGGGTATCAGAGAGTCCAAGGCCCTAGTTATCCATGAACAGAAGAGGTCAATACCCCCTTTCCACATCCGTCAAAGGGCCCAGCGGCTCCTCTAATAGAAGACGATGAAAGTCCTCTAGCCGAAGCTTTTTCCAAGCCCTCTTCTGAACCCTTCTAGCCGTAGAGATGGAAGGAGTGGCCGAGACCGGGCAGAGGATGGACACCAAGAAGTGGTCTGTCCATTCCACCGGAGAGACAGAGGTAATTTGAATCCCCAACAGATTGGTAAACAGGGGATCCAAAATATGCCCCCCCAGATGGGTAGGCTGGGAAACCATCTGGGGAAGTTGAAAGGCCTCCAGGTCAGAAGAGATGGAACGCACTGTCAGGCCAGAGAGGGTGTCGAAATGTAGGTTTAGGTCACCCATGATAGAAAAGTTGGCACAGTCGGCGACCAAAGGGCCAACAGTGTCAGGGAAAGCATTTCTAAACGCCACATCACTGCCGGGTGGGCGATAGACGACCATCCCGGACAGGGTAAACTCAGGGCTGACAGAGACCTTGAACATGGCACTTTCACACCCGGAGATGTTTAGGGCACCCCAGACGCAAGGGTAGATAGATTTTACCACTAACGCGATACCTCCACCCCTAGACAACCTATTCAGGGTGTACATAGAATAGCCGGGTGGGCAGGCTAGATTGGTAATAGCGGTATCAGCGTCCTGTAGCCATGTTTCCGTCATGGCAAATACGTCTGGAGCTTCCTCCTTAATGAGGTCATAGATATGCTGATAGTGTTTCAGCGCAGACCTGACGTTTAAATTCAAGATCTTCAGAGTGGTGGAAATGTCTGTAGTACAGCGGGTCTCCGAGGAAATAAACCTTGGGAGAGGATGCGGAGAGTCGAGAGCCCACCCATTACAAGGGCAATGATATGGGCCACGCAATGGGTGTATCGGTAAAAGGGGGCAACAGCGGCTTACCTGACCGATGGCAAACAGGCAATCCCGCGAGTACGTCAGCATGGTGGACCCAGGATGGTATGATAGTCCTTACACAGAGTACCGCGACGTCCAGCGCGTCCTTAGCGCGGACGGGCGCAGACGGGCAGGACTCTGGCACGACTCCGGCCACGCGAGGACACGCCCGCTGCGCGATCCCGCTGCGCTAGGGGAGGAGCTTTAAGTAGGTGTTCCCAGGCTGCTCCTGCGCACTGAAGCGCTGGAGGGTAGAGACACCTCTATCCACACACCCCACTCCAAAATGGCTGCCAAAACGGACAGGTTACCCACCCCAGAGCCAAATCCGCCAAAACGGCAGTGCGGGGGCCAATTAAGGTGCAAGTAAAGGGCGCTGTCTAAAAACAGGTATACAAACAAATAAAACACAAAAGTTATTAAAAATCACGAAGGTGAGAGCAAATGCGCGCAGAGCGCTCACGCAGCTACCTTGTCAGCTGCGTGATGGAAAAGCATCCGTAAGTAAATTTTGACTCAATTTGAATATCAGGGTGTAATTGAAGCCTGTGTTTCATTGATAAATGATCCTCTTTTTCCAATATTGAAACCGGACGGTTCATATCGCATTGTTTTGGATTACAGAAATGTAAACAGTCATGTTCTTACTTTGCAGTACAGAACACCCACAGCTCTGTGTTGATAAATAACATAGATCGTAAGAAGTATAAAACCACTCTGGAGATATTCAATTAATTTTATAGTCACAATTTGGCTCCAAATAGCCGTGACTTAACCGCATTCTCCGCGGTCGGCAATCCTAGGCGTTTGCCTATGGGCTTTAAGAATAGCGCTGGGGCTTTTGCAGCGCGTGTTGTATCTCTTTTGCATGACATAGACCCTGATGCTTTCTCATATGTGGATGACATTTACTGAACAGATGACAAATTGATACTGCATCTTGTGAGTGTGGATCACATCTTTCTGTCTTTTGCCTACTTGGGCTACAAATTTAATTTTGCGAAGTCACACATCGCCTATTTGGTGGGACTCTTTTTGGGTTACAGTGCTCAGTTGCAACCTCCTTCCACTCTAAAGAAGTTACAATCTTTGCTGTTTTTTTTAATTTCGGGAGGACATATATGCCCAGCGTATCAAGAACCGATTTACGCGTTGATGCAACCCTCTTTTTCGTTTTCCAGAACATACCACGATTCTTCAGGCTTTGCCGTCTGATCTGCTTGTGGCCAATTTATTGTTAACTTGTGACAGTTCTACAAATTTGGTTAGAAGGATTATGCCAGGTGCAGTAGGTTTCGCTTACTAGACGTTCAATGAGGGAGACACAGTCCCCATCGCTTACAAAACACACTTGTACGCATTGGCAGTGATGCGTTTTTCCACCATTAAAAAAAATCTTATGGCAGTTCAGATGGCTATTCTTAAAGAACGCTCTCTTGCTCAAGGTAAACACATTCTTATGGTCTCGCCTGTGCCTGCTCTAGAAGCAGTCACTAAGGCGAGCTTTCTGAATTCCTAAGCTTTACATCCTCATTGGATTCAATGGGTACGTTCATTGACATTGGCTGATGTCACTTTTATCTTCGACCCATGATTACAGATATAGGAGTTTTTACAATACGAACAAGTTCATCCCCCTCCATCGTCTTTGCTTCCTCTTGATCGGTACAAATGTATCATTTATACTGACGGTTCTAGTCAAACGGATTTAAACATGCTTATTCGGGGAACTGCACTATTGTAGCAGGCATAATGGTTGATGGGGCGTTTAAGTCTTCCTTGGTGCACCCACAGGCTCTTGGAGACTGTACAGCTCAATTACCAGAGCTACGGGCTTTAGTGTTGGCTGTAGAATTCACTGATCCTGGTGTTCCCACTCTTGTTGTGTGCGATTACTTTTACTGTGTACAATCCTTTAATGACAATTTGTTCTTTTGGTCTCAAAATAATTATCGAGATTCTAAAGGTAGCGCGATAAAGCATAAAATGCTTTGGGTTCGAGTGGCCGCTCTTCAGGAACTCTTTGCCACTCACACATGTTATCCATGCTCTTGGCCATGAATGTGTGGAAGCACATGCTGTTGGTAATTTGTTGGGTGATGAGGCAGCCAAATCTGCAGTAGCCACATGTTTAGTAACAGCAGTAAGTAGGTCCATGACTGAAACTGATAATGATATTCTGGCGGCTATAATTGTGATAAAAGATGGAATGACGTTCCCACAAGTTTTTCCTTCAAAGTATTTGTATCATTTGTCACCTGAGCAAGTCCCATTTGCTATGATACCGTCTGTGGGGGATCGACTGATTCCCAACGAGGACCGCAGATTTCCTTTGATCTTTGCCGCCCATGAAGGCATGGCTTCTGCTTTTGCAGATGTTTCGGCAACAGTGTCTCTCTTGCAGCAGCGTTATTGGTGGCGTGGCTTGAATAGACAGGCTCGAAATTATGTCCTCTCTTGTGAAATTTTCAACAGATAAAGCCGCCGACTGTTGCAAGTCCACCACATACGCAATTTTGCATTTCAAATCATCCGTCTGGTTGTATTTATCTTGATCGCTGCGGTCCTTTTTTGTCAGACACTGCATAGAAACATATTTTTGTTGCAGTGGATTCATGCACTAGATTCCTTTCGGTTTGGCTGCAACATAGTGCTGACGCTCAAAATGTCATTAGAGATCTGCATGTCTTTGTTGGGACATTTGCCTGCGGCACCTTCAACTCTGACCAAGGTCCAGCATTTGCCTCTAAGGCTCACAAGGATGCGATGAAGTCACTGGGGGTGATAGTGCAATTTTCGTTTTAATACAGGCCTGAGGGCAATTGCGTAGTGGAGTGAATGAACTGTGACTTAAAACAATCTTTGACAGCTAGAGTTTTAGGTACTGAGAGGAGTTGTCTGACTCATTTGTATGGAGTCCAACGTGCACTAAATAATCACCATAAAAGATCTCTGGGTGGGCAGACCCCATTCTAAATGCTCTTGGGCACCAAAATCTTTGTGTCAGACCTTGATGGTCTAGACGTTGTGGCGGCTGCACAACTTTTGACGTAGATAACCATTGTGCTATGTTACAGGATCTACAAAAGACTCGAGATGCCCTCGCAAAGGATCACTTGTCCTCGTCCATGGATGCAGCTGTGCTGATTCCTGTAACTGACTGGCTTCCTAAAGTTGGTGATCCGGTCCGAGAGAAGTTGGAGGACAAAAAATAATTTGGTCCATCCTATAGTGCACCAGTCCCAGTTCTTGGATTGAAGAGTACTCGTACTGTGATTTTACCTCCACTGCCTGGTCGGAAGGAGAATCAATTCATTTACATTGAATATGTCAAGTTACACCATTTGGCCAATACTGAATAATATGCCTAGGAACTTTCCTGGACAGGATGTTTCTGTGCACCTGATGATGTCCACAACGAGTCCTTTGCAAATGAAATGCGAAGTGGAGACTCCATTGATTTGTTTGCCTGTCTTATCATCAGCTTCAAATGTTATGCATCATGACTATGCTTCTCCACCGTTGGAACCTGCCATTGCCGTTCCCGATACTACACTCCATTCAACATTTAATGCCGATCAGCCTCCATTGTTTCGCCTGGGTGCTAGTGGTTATAATTTGGACAGAGACAAATTTTCTTCAAATTCTTTGTCATCTTCATCAACTACCACTGAGGCAGAGCTCCCAAGTCAATTTTCCATTTTCTTTTCATGGTTTCGAAAATCTAATCTGATTCCCCATGGACATACCTATGGATGGTGCATACAATGGTGTTCCTCTTTATGTGGATTGGGTTTGTGACAGTTTTTTTCTTTTTAAGAATATTGGCTCCACATTCTTCGTCTCACAAAATAAAAAGGGGTCAACCCAAAGTTAACAACTCAGCGTTTCCAGTCATCAATGGCATAGTTAGGGATAAGGTTCCATATGAAATTTATGGCCCGACTGAGACCATTTGAATGTCATACGTCTTTCGTGTTTCCTTAGGTGATGTCATTACGCCAGGAATTCATTCTGATGACTGGGATATTAATGCTGTGCATGCACTGTTTTCAGATTTGCGATATTACACTGCTTTTGAAACTGAGGATTTGTATTTGAATTCTGCTAATTCTGCTGATTCATTCTGTTTTCAACATTATGGTTATCATTTTTTACATAAAACTTTTTTAGGGTAGTTCACAAACACAGATGAAAAAGTTTGTCTATTTTTCTGGGTATAATCTCTCAGACCCAAAATCTTAATTTTTTCGGTTGAATGCTTCAACACACATGAAATTCATGCTAACCCATACTAAATTGGTATATTCTTCAACTTTCTTAACCGATTTATCGTTAAAAGGTTCTGATTATTGGAAAGACATGATTTATTTGAAATCAATATGGGGTACCAAAGATTGGCAGGTGCACGGATCTGAATCATTGCATCATGTGTGTTTGATACCATCACAGCTGATATTCCTTAATCATACTGTACAACAGACTACTTGTTTTGGTTTAGCTACTGCAAAAAATGTAAACTTTGCTTCATTTCCATCGATGGCAGCCAGTGACACCTGGCAGCAATATACAAATCATACTCTGGGTGATTTAACTACTATGGTTCAGAACGTCATGCTTAACTCGTTCACTATTAATCACTTCCTTCGGTTAATATTGTCTCTCAATACTAATGCTTGCCAATTGCGCTTTTCAGGCGCATCTAGTGGATTTACGCTGAGTAGAGCAGACCCTCGTATCACACAATCACATTCGGTAACTACATATTCTGTGGGTAAATTGTGTCAGCAATGGGTGCAGCATTCTACTTTGTCATCTTTTAAACAACATTTCTTGCTTTTATTTCGTGACATCGATTTGGCTGACTTCCTTTTAGGTCCAAAATCACCTCGCTCTAAATGGTTTGCGTATGCAGCATGTAATGAATTTTGGAAACTGTCACAGATGGAGGCCATGCTCCGCTTAAGACAAATTGATCAAGACAATTTAAGAAAAGTTTTACATGTTTGTCGATAACAGTATTAATACTTTGTCTTTGCGTATTTACAGATTAGATAATATTGTTTCATCTGTTATTGACATTGTACAGAATGATGTATATATGTTGTATCATGGTCAAAATCAATTGCGCTCTGTAATGCAATTTGGGTGGACTTTACAAATGTTAAACAATTGAAAAGTCCCATGGGATTATTTGAATGCTACTGCTCTGTTTTTGCCTTTCAATCTGACATATGAGCAAAAGCGTATGTCCATGAAAGATTCCACATACACTTTGTTACATATTGAGAAACTAGACCACCTGCCATTCTCAATAGCGAAGACTGATTCTTCAGTTTAGTTATAAGACAGGGTTATATCCTTGCACATTTCTGTATTTCAGTTCCCTGCATGCATGCAACATTATCCAATAGGTAGATTTGGGCCCCTTTGTAGTACTTTCCTGCATGAATTATGGTCCATACCATTCCCATTTCAATGTCAACGTGATGAAAAGTTAGTTTTCCAAACAGGGGAGGACTGTGATTCTACAGTGGGACATGTTTTAGTATGCACACAAGTTAAGCTTCACAGCGCTTGCAATGTCACACCCCCTAATTTGGCTTGTTTTCTAAAAGGAACACCAGTCCCATCCATTATTCCCAAGCTAACTCTGCTTTCGAACGGAAGTTATCTTATCCTGAATAACCACAACTGCTGCGGCTTGCGAGCCGGCATTCCGTATATAGTAACTGTTTCCCAGCGAGTTACTTGTTGCAGCAATGTTCTCTTTCCGCCCCCACTCAGGAGTGTTGATAGTTCACCGTGGCCTTCCATTCCCACTTTGAAAACCGATTTCAATAAACTAAGCAGACTCAAAGCGCTGTTGTTTCAACAAGTAGTCACTCTCACTTTGGCTCGAGATTCCTTCGAATTGCAGGTGGCTAGAACATTTAGTGAGATTCAGTCACCACTGAATACGAATCTCCCACTACATTTTGGGGAACTGATTCATCAACTGATTGCGAGCAGCCCGGTGGCAGTGGGCTTGCTCGTAGGAGCTGAGGGCTGCATTTGAGCATCTAAGTGTTTTTTAGCGCGTTGTCACGCCGATCAAAAGCGGTGACACGCACTTGTTTTTAAATTGCCTGTTTGTGTTGTTAACCTGCACTGAAAATTCACAGGTACCTTTTGCTTCTCCTGGGGCCCAGCGAGGCTGGCTGGCAGCTGATTCCACCTCAGGCGCCTAGCGGTAGTGGCCGCCATCTTGGATCGGGCTGGCTCGCCCGACCCCACCCACGCCACTCCCCCCACGCTGCTCCTCTATTTAGGAGCATCTCACAGTTTCCCCAGCGATTGCGAGCAGCCCGGTGGCAGTGGGCTTGCTCGTAGGAGCTGAGGGCTGCATTTGAGCATCTAAGTGTTTTTTAGCGCGTTGTCACGCCGATCAAAAGCGGTGACACGCACTTGTTTTTAAATTGCCTGTTTGTGTTGTTAACCTGCACTGAAAATTCACAGGTACCTTTTGCTTCTCCTGGGGCCCAGCGAGGCTGGCTGGCAGCTGATTCCACCTCAGGCGCCTAGCGGTAGTGGCCGCCATCTTGGATCGGGCTGGCTCGCCCGACCCCACCCACGCCACTCCCCCCACGCTGCTCCTCTATTTAGGAGCATCTCACAGTTTCCCCAGCGATTGCGAGCAGCCCGGTGGCAGTGGGCTTGCTCGTAGGAGCTGAGGGCTGCATTTGAGCATCTAAGTGTTTTTTAGCGCGTTGTCACGCCGATCAAAAGCGGTGACACGCACTTGTTTTTAAATTGCCTGTTTGTGTTGTTAACCTGCACTGAAAATTCACAGGTACCTTTGCTTCTCCTGGGGCCCAGCGAGGCTGGCTGGCAGCTGATTCCACCTCAGGCGCCTAGCGGTAGTGGCCGCCATCTTGGATCGGGCTGGCTCGCCCGACCCCACCCACGCCACTCCCCCCACGCTGCTCCTCTATTTAAACGTCCCCCATGTGTCAGCGCAGCGGACGAGCGCAGCGGGCGCGCCGTAGGCTCGCCGGAGTCAAGCCAGAGTCCTGCCCGTCTGCGCCCGTCTGCGCCCGTCCGCGGCAGGCCGGGGCAGGGGGCTCTCCCTTATGCTCTCCCTTATGCCCTCCCGCTGTCATATACATCCTCCGATCTCCTTTCTCACTGGATCCCTGGTACCATTAACCCCATTGTGTCTAACTCATTACAACATTTAAATCTCCTTACGAGCCCCCCCGCTGCACCACCTGCCGTTATTCAATGTTGTCTTCCTCGGCCTCGGGCCGCCGCGCCTACTCATTCCATCTTGCCTGTTTCCCACACGCCGTCCTATAATACCACTGCCATGCTCCTTAATACCAGATCTGTCGTTAGCCATCAGCACGAGCTATACGACTTTCTTGACAGCCACAACCCGGACCTCTTGTTCCTAACAGAGACCTGGCTCAAGGCAGACTCCCTCCCCGACGTCCTTGCCGCACTCCCCCCTTCTTATTCCATCATTCGTGCGGATCGCCCGGAGGGCAGGAGAGGCGGTGGAGTAGCTCTGATAACACATACTGACTCCCCCTTTCAAATGCTCCCCTCTCCTCTCATCCCTGAGGTAGACTGTCTAATAATTCGTGCCAGCTCTCACTCTACCCCCCTCACTGCTGTTCTTATCTATCGACCCCCCCACACAACTTCCAATTTTGTTTCCTGCCTTCAGGACATCCTCGCCACACTGGTTATTAACAACTCCTCAGTGTTGGTGTTGGGTGATTTCAACTTTTGGCCCAACGACCCCGGCGAAACCCCCCTTTCCAAAGAATTCACCAGCCTCATGACCAGTCTTAACTTTCGTCCCCTCGTTCACAGCCCCACCCATGTTCATGGCCACTCGCTCGACCAGGTTTGGACCCTAAATATCCCCACCACCTCTCCTGTCATCTCCCCCTGTTCTTGGTCGGACCATTTTTCAATCTCCTTCTCCCTCGCGTTAGCCCCTGTGCCTATACCTCTTCTCCCAAAGAACATCTGGGCTAGAAAATGGGGTAAGGCAGACATGCCATCGTTTTGCTCATCCTTGGCCAACTCTTGCCCTGACCTCTCGGGCCTCGCCGCCCCGGACCAGCTGACTATCATTGATGGCTGGCTGACCCAGGCAGGCGATGAGTTTGCTCCCTTGAGACGGATCACGGTGAAGCGTGCCCATGCTGCCAATCGCTGGTTTACCCCCGATCTCAAGGAGAAGAAATTAGCCGCACGCAGAGCAGAGCGCGCATGGAGAAGAGAATATAGTCCCGCCAAAAAAATCATCTACCTCTCTGTGCTCAAAGTATACAAACAAAGCATACTTGACGCAAAGACCCTGTTTTACTCTAACAGGATACTAGCAGCTGAATCTCAATCTAAAGAGATTTTTGCTACAGTACATGAGCTTGCCTCGTCCAACAGAGCCACGGCCTCGATCGCCCCTTCTCAACCGCTTTGCGACTCCCTCAACGACTTTTTCGTTGATAAGGTCGCAACAATCAAGGCTAATATCTCCCCCCCCTCCTCCACCTTCACTAATCCCTCCCCCCCTGCTATCACTTCCAAATTCACTTCCTTCCCCCCTCTGACCACAGTTACACTCCCTCCCCTGCTTCAAAAGGTAAAGTCAGGTTCCCCCCTAGACTTTGCCCCTGCTCGTATTCTGCGAGAAGTCTTCCTACACTGCCCTACCCCTTCCCTTACACTTTTAAATGACTCACTCAAATCCGGAGTGGTCCCCACTGCCCATAAATTTGTGGCAGTCATTCCCATTCTAAAAAAACCCGGTGCCGACCCTTCATCCCCTTCCAATTACCGTCCCATTTCCCTGCTACCCTACCTGGCTAAGGTTTTGGAGACCCATGTAACCAGCACCCTGAGCACCCATGTGGAAGCCAACCACTGCCTCTCCCCCCGGCAGGCGGGCTTTCGCCCCCTCCACTCGACGGAGAAGGTAGTGATCTCAGTGATGGACAGCCTACGTGAGGGCATTGATACCAACGTCCCTCAGGCCCTCATTCTTTTAGACCTATCCGCCGCATTTGACACGGTGGACCACTCCATCCTCCTTACCCGTGTCAAGGCGGCGGGTATAGAGGGCCCGGCCCTCACCTGGCTTAAGTCCTTCCTAAGTGACAGGGCTCAGGCAGTCCACCTTGCTGGCTTCACCGCTGCCCCTTGTAAGGTTGCATGTGGAGTTCCCCAGGGCTCCTCCCTCTCCCCTCTTTTGTTTAATTTATACATTTACCCCCTCATTTTTATGTTACAGCAGCTCGAGGTCACGGTGTTCAATTACGCCGATGACCTCCAGCTAATTTTTGACCTTTCCCACTCCACTTCCTCTGCTTCAAATGTCCAATCCGTCATGCTGTTCATCCAGGATTGGATGAACTGCAACCACCTCAAACTCAACCCGGACAAGACGGAATTAGTCCTGACCAGAGGTGGTTGCAGTCCCTGGTCCCCCTCCCACTGGCCCTCCTCACTTGGTGTTCCCCCGCTCCCAGTTCCTAAGGTCAAGACCCTTGGCATCCTCCTGGACCCCTCACTTTCTGTTCACTCTCAGGTCAATTCAGTTGTTTCTTCCTGTTTTTTTTCCCTTCGAATCATTAGGAAGATTTCTCGTTTTTTTTCTTTACCTGCCCTAAAAATTATAGTGATGGCCATGGTGCTCTCGCGCCTCGACTATGGGAACATCATCTATAATGGCGCCCCAGCCTACGCCACCCGCCGTTTGCAGCTAGTGCAGAATCAGGCTGCCCGCCTGATCCACGGCCTGCCCAAACACCATCGAGCTACTCCCCTACTGCAGGCCTTGCACTGGCTGCCGGTGAAAGAGCGTGCTCTGTTCAAGCTTGGCTGTATTACTTTCCAGGCTAAAACAGGCACTGCCCCGGAATATATCTGTTCTGCCATCACCCCCTACATACCCGGACGAGAGCTTAGGTCTACTCATCAGGCTTTGTTAACCATCCCCCGTTTCAGCAAGAAAAAGACTGGCGGTACGAAATTCGCAGTGCTCGCTCCTGCATTTTGGAACTCCCTCCCTCCGGAACTCCGCATGTCATCTTCCTATATTGAGTTCCGGAAGGGTCTTAAAACTTTTCTCTTTTCCCGCGCTTACAACGTTTAAATTCCCCTCTGCTCCTGCCTGCTTCTCACAATCCAACAGCGCCAAGAAACCGCTTGGTAAAAGTGCGCTATAGAAATGCTTTTAAATTCAAATTCAAATTCAAATCAAATATTTAATGCGTCTGATACTGAAGGCCTTGCACATTTTTTTTAACTTGTGGGATCCGGCTATGTGTCCTCCTTTCAGATGATTTTTGGAGTTATGCCGGCTTTTATTCATTCTATTTTTTCCAGCACCTTCGGAGGGTTTCCACTGATCCTCTTGCTGGTGTGCGGCATGCTGGTACTCCTGCTCCTGTTACGCAAGGGTTGCCCTTCATGTGGTACTGTACAAACCTGGCCAAATGCGACTGTACCATGAACAAATGCCACAACTTTTTCAGTACTTGCCATTGGCGATGCTTGGTGTGAGTGTGACTTACCTTTTGCTGCGCCTATTTTACTTGCATGCAACCTGTGTTCTATTGCCGACGATGCTCTTTCCGTTGGGCCTGGATGTCTGCCTCTCCAATACATCATGCGTTTACCTGATTTATGATCTGTTGGTGAGTCCATTGCTGGCCCATGACCAGGTCTGTTCTGGGGACAGCCGTTTGATGCGTGCGGCTGCACTTGGAGTGTTGCAGGCTGGAATACTTGTGAGGCTGCACAGCCCCTCTTGCAATGGACTTTCATGGAATATCACGCAAGTTGCCTGGATATACTCATGGAGCCATTGCATTATGAGGAGCACGTGTGTTCATTCAAACTGCTAAACTGGATGGCGTCTGTGAGAAGTTGGCCTGGTAAATGCTGTCCACTAGTTATAGTGGGCACCTTGCACCAGTCCAAACAACCCCTTGTTGATGATAGGTTAAAGACAACCTTTATTGAAATCTATCCTAGTGGTAGCTATGGAGAGCAGCCTTCAGGCTAAGTCTTGAAGGAATGTAAAGCAGCTTGTTTTACCAGTCTATAATCTCTTGAATGGCTAAATGAAAGACAACCACACCAGGTATATATATATATAAAATATATGTATTTATTACTAAACACACCCTACTAGTCTCTTTATGAGGCTAGAGGTCCAAACACATAAGTTACACTTCAAATATTACAGTAAAATAGCACAAATACACTTTAGGCCCTGGAGTGAGCCAAACCATATACTAAAATAGTGGTATAAGAACCATGACTTAACTAGACGCAAGGTCTAGAGCCTGTAGAATCGCTGGGACCCCGAGGAACCACCCAAGGTAGTGACAGAGGGGACCCACGGAGGCCGTGTGCAGTGTGAGAACACAGCTGCGAGCTTCCGTTAGCTTCTATTGGGAAAGTCGTGGTTAGATTTTTAAAGATTAGGGACACTTACAAATGAGTCAGGACCAAACCCTTTGGGACTTAGGAAGTTCTAGGGTCAACACCCACGAGAGCACCGGAGTACTCGAATTACCTGGAGTTAAATGGTGTCAGGTTGAGTTATCGTTTTCAATGGGAGCTGGCGCAGAAGTGCTGCTGCCGGGAAGATGCAAAGTGTTCGAAGAGATCCAAGCCTGGATCAAAGTTGAGAAGAATGTGAAAGCAGAGGGGACAGAGTCTGAGTCACTAGCCAGTGACCAGGGGCACAATAGACCAATGCCCACCGATGTCGGGTGATTTCAGGTGAAGAAGGTGAAGCTTGACTCTTAAGCCACGATGACCCGGAGGCATCGAGGACAAGCAGGAGCTGGATTCGAGCTGTCCCCCAAAGGATGTCGAGTGCTGCAGCGTTGGTGCCCAGATTGGACAGAACAAGCCTTGACAACCGCAACCCATGCAGAAAGGAGAAAGATGCTTCGGTGCAGACCAGCAAGGTCTGAGGGACTCACCACATGGTGGGGAGTCAGGGAACATTGAGAGAAACCAGGGAAGCCCAAGGAAAAATCAGAGTTGCCTTCACAGGAACCCACCAGTCAACGGACAAGGGATCGCGAAGGAGCCTCAAGTGGAAATGCAAGAAGCAGGCTCACGGAACACTCGTGGAGTGTCGGCCCACAATCTTCAGAGCAATAGGTGCTCAGGGCTTGGGCTACACCTAAACCAAAGCATGACTTCAAGCGACGTCGAGAAGTTAATGCACTTGCAAATGTGCACGGTGACCAGGAGTTTCGGTTCCACATTACTCACGAGGGCTGCGGGACTCAGCTTTGTTGGGGACTTGGGTCGGTCTCTGAGAAGTCTGGAAATCCTCTTCCTGGGCTGCAGATACTACGGAGTCCATAGGGAGCTTCGGAGATGCAGACCGGCAATTGCTTTGTTGGTGCCTGCCAAGCAGGGGAGTCACTCCTTGACCCCAAGAGAGATTTCTTGAGTCCTCTAATCTTGAGTAGAGCGTCAAAGTTCCAGGATTCAGTTGCAGAGATTCGTCCAGGGGTTCCTTACTTATACCTAAGAAAGGGGTTGGACTAACTCAGGGGACCCAACTATGGAAGGGTTTGGAAAGAGGGGTGGCTACAACCATTTCCTTTGCCCAGTTTCGCACCAGAGCAGGGGCTGGTAGCCCCTGAACCGGTTTGAGCTGGACTATGCACAGGGACGCCAAATGTGCCCCCAGTGCAGGACTTCAAAGCACACTCAGAGTGCTCCCACCCAGCCCCAATACACATCAGCCTGTCTGGGAGGTGGTTACATCTCCCTGTGACAGCAAACCTATTGTCCAGGCCTCCCCTGCTGGAGTTTCGGTCAGCAGCAGGAGGCTAGACCCATGTCTGTGGCTGCAGCATCCATTTTGTGATGCCAGGGCTCTTTTAAGTTGGTACCGAGTATACTGCTGCTGTCATGTCTCTCCCTCTAGAAGGGTGGGATCCTACTCCCACACCAGTTACTGGTGTGAGGGTATGATTCCAAGGTGTTTGACACCAAACACGACATGTTTCCATGCAGCCAGTCCAAAGTTAGCATTTACCGTTTGGTTATAATGCACTTAAGAGTATATGGTCAGGCTGCACTACTGACAACCCCGAAGGATGGATTCCGAAGGCTGCAGAGGGGCTCAGCTCATGCCTGGACACTCTCTCACATATAACCAAGCACCCTGCCTTCAGGATTGATAAGGCCTGCCATAGGGGTGACTGATAGGTTTCTCTGTGCAGTGATAGGTGAGATATAGTGAACCTATATCTCAGTAAGGGGTGCATGCGCCACCTTACCCAGGCTGCAGTAGCAGACCTGTGGTGTCATTTTGGAGGGCTTCCCAGGGGTGGCATAATGCATGCTTCAGTCCCTGGTAGGCCTCTGGGTTTCCTATGCCCCGGGTACATAGTATACCATATACTAGGGACTCACAAGGGTACCCCAGAATCCAATCTGCAGTGTATCTAAAGTACATGGAATCAATTTGAGAGAGGAAGCAGCAAGGCTGGGGTCCTGAATAGCAGGGCCCCAGCCAGACTAAAGTCGAAAAACAGTGTTACAGCAGGAAATAGTGGGAGATCCTACACTCCTACAGCATCCCTCTTTGCTGCAAACAACAGAGATGACCTTTTGGAACTGCTTGCATTCCATGGTGCCTATAATCTGGTGAACTTTCCGGACTCACCTTAACTTTTATTTATTATTAATAAACCTTATGAACAAAAACAAAAACAACTGTGTCTTTTTTTATTGTTATAATTCAGCTCTTTTACAGGCGTTTTTGGCTCTGCTTACCATTGCATTTCTGTTTTCTCTATATGCCTCAACCTGGCCAAGAGGAGGGTGTCATGTGGCCGAAAGGGACATTGTCAACATCACTAAATTAGCATGAATAAATGTTTATGCCTTTCACATGAAAACTGTTTGCTGTGTTCATTCTCTGATTTAGTCTGAACATTGTGAGCAAGGTCAATAAACAATGTTCCTTGTTATTCTATTCTGGTCAGGTCCTAGCACGTAGACAAAACACACTAATGCAGCTGCTGCTGGAAGCTCATACTTTGTTATTACTGGTATACATGTTTAGGTGAAATACACTTGGAGGGAGATCTTACCAGGGAGAAGAGCAATACGCACTTACGGTGTGGAAATACCATCTATGGTCTAAGGTATGGGGTCGGCTGACAAATCCCAGAGATCTTCTATTATATAATAATACTTCTTCTAAGCAAGGGGAGGGAGGTTAAGCAGTATAGTCCTTTCTCCATTGTCTTTATATGATGACATCTCCCTTTATGATGAATGGCCTAACTGCAATGCTAACCATATTCATGTGATGCATTTTTCTGCTTGTTGTGGCACGTATACTGCATGTTGAAACACGATAGTTAAAATAAACATTTTAAACTATATTTGAGTCTCGGTCAGATCTTATTGTGGGCAGGTACGAGAGTGTGAGGGAAAAGGTGTGTCTTGTTGCAGCGATTCCTGAGAGATACGGGAGTGTTGTGTTCTCGGGTGTCTAATCTCCGTGAGTGTGTAGGAGAGCAAGCGAGACACTATAGCTATTCGATCCGGGGCTCGTGGGAACTAAGGAAGTAGGAAGGCCCAGTCCCCATATGCAGAGGTCCCATAATCCTGCGCATAGTTCTGTGTATGTGCAGAATCCCTTCAAAAAGCACCTTCCTACTGGGTTTAGCTTATCATGTGATTTTGGAAGGACATTTGGGTTGTGACAAACCAGGACGTTTAATAGGCTTGCCACTCAATTCTTTTGGCCCTAAACACAAAGGTACACTGACACACATTGAAGGTCTTGTCAGACTTGCCAGTCAAGCAGCAAGAGCGGAGGGAATTATAAGGCTCCCATATAAACCTTTCCTGTGGTGAGAACCCCTTTCGAGCTAGTGGGCATTGATATTGTGGGGCCACTCGAACCCAAGACATCCTTGGTCTTGGTAGATCATGCCATCCTGTACCTAGAAGCTGTCCCTCTCAGAACAAAATAATGGCCCCTTTGGTGAGCCTTGCATTGATGAGGATTTTTTTCCGTGTGGAGTTCACCAGAGAGGAGGTCTCTGACCATGGTACAAACTTCATATTTAGGTATATAACGTCATTGTGAGAGGAGTGCGGTGTGATATACAAATTCACCACTCCTTACCATCCTCAAGTACATGGGTTGGTTGAGACATTCAACAAAACCCTGAAAGGCATGATAAAGGGTCTTACTGAACCCATATGATGGAAGTGGGACGTCGTCTTTCCATGCCTGTTTTTGCATACAAGGAGGTACTGCTAAAGTCCTTAGGGTTCAGTCCCTTTGATTTGCTGGAGCACAACGTCGTAATAGCCCCAGGTGGAGCTATTTGTTTTCTACAAGTGCGTATCCCCCTTACCCTGACTTGAAGCAAGTGTCCCTACTTTGACGAAGGTGCATACCTCTGCCAGCAAGAGACCCCCAGTTCTAACAGCCCCCCACCCCTGGGAACACCTAGGGGAGACCTGGGAGGTGCCTAATATGTATAAATTAGGTAGGTTATCACTTTTAAAGTGCCCATGCCATCAAAGTCAAGTTTGCACACAAACAACTTTTAGAGACAGTCTGCAAAGCCAGGCTGCCTTTAAAATGACAGCAGGCACTCATTAGTGCACACATGGAAGTAAGAGCAGGTAATCTGCTGGGCCTCTAAACTTCCATGCCCTAGTATATACTAGGGACTTATAGGTAGTTTGAACCCCCTTGCCCTATAATATACTAGGGACTTATAGTGTCTCTCAATACCAATTATGAGAATTTACTCTTAAAGACAGGTTTCAAGGCAGGACTGCCTTTAAAAGGACAGCAGGCATACATCAGCGCACACGTCTAAGTGCAGAATATCTGCTGGGCCTCTAAACCTCCATGCCCTGTTATATACTTGGGACTTATACGTAGATTGCACCCTCTAGCCCTCTTAGCTACTAGGGACTTATCGGGTGTGTTATTGCCAATTGTAAGTGTACCCCAGTACATGTACCTTTTTAAACATAGCACTGGCCCTGGGCCTCGTTAACAGTGTGCAGGGTACAGTCAGCATCAGTTACCACCACTATCATTCAGCAAAAAATGGGGTAGAACAGGGCAAAAGGGTGACTTTTCAAAATACAGGGACATAAAAGGCACATATCTTGAACCCACACCTCAGCGTCCCACCAGCGCTGGACTCTTTGTTGTGGTGAGGAGGGTCATGACTCACTTCAGGTAGGGTCCAGGCACAGGGTTTAATGCTTCTGGAGCCTGTTGTATCACTGTAGGTGAGAACAGGAGACCAGCCAGCTTGCCCTTGCAGTGACTCTGGTAATCCTGGGTTGAAGGAGAAAGGCAGGTCTCAAGCAGCCGGGTGGCCCACTGAGGATACAAACCAGGCTTCAAACCGCCTGGCAGTTCTCTGGTAGCAGCAGGCCGCCCTCTGAGGTACAGCGCAGGCCTCGAGCCACACGGCAGACCTCTGAAATATAAGACTGTCCTTCTGATTGTCCTTAACTGGACCGGGAGTGAACTAAATAATTAGTCTGAGGGTCTAATATTTATACCTGGTGCCACCCTTTGAAGTGGGTGGAACTTCTAGACTATGCCCACATCTGGTTCTGGAAATGTCCTACCTTCCCCTTCCCAGGCTCCAAAAGGTTTAGGGTAACACAAGACTGATTACAAGTTCCTTTGTGAGTGTGCTGGAGGCAGCACTTTGAAATGGAAGTGGGGCAGGGACCAGCTCCGTCCCTCCTATTCTGACTGGTTGGCCCATTCTGCCAACAACTAGCCCCCCTGCGTCTCACTGTCTGGGTGAAATGCACAAAGACTAGCTGCAAACTATTCACAGTCATGTGACCCAGGTCACAGGCTTCAGGTACCAAATGGTTAGGACAAGAAGATGCGAAATTATTAAAAGTGGGATTTTCACAATTGTGACTTACAATCCGACATTGCCATTAAAGATGATTTTAAATTACAATTTATTTAAAACCAAACATGACATTTCTACCTGTACCCAATAAAAACATTAACACTAAAGGTAAGATGGTAACCCAAAGTTATCCTATGGAAGGGATAGGCCTCACAGTAGTGGAAAACACATTTGTGAGTTTTTCACTAACAGGACAGAGTCTGAAGATGGCTCACAAGCTTCTTGGTGCAGGGTACCCAACTGAAGTGCAATCTGTATCAAAACTAACTAAAAGACACACAATTATTATTTTCATGTAACAAAATGTAGGTCAACCAGGTGCGGTGGCTGGAAAGTGACCCCTTAAGGAAATAACACCAACTGCAAGAAAACAGATCTTTACAAGCCCCCACTTAATTATTTACTTTCTGCATTTTTATCGTTTTTATAGATAGGTGCGTAGTGTGTGCAGTGTCTGGCTCTGTGTGTCTGAAGACGACATCTCAGGGGGCGTGACGTCTCAAGAGTCTTCTGGATTTATTTAAGGCATCTCAGACATGCTTGAACAGTGAATAAAACATTGGGTGTGCTACCTGCGTAATCCAGGATGGCAAAGCTATGTCAGAAAATGATTTGTAAACAAATCCAGGAGGCTTCAGTTGCCTTTGAAAGTATGCGTCTACACATTTCATCTCAATAAAGGTAGGTCATCGCGGCCCTTCCCTGATTGTGATAAACCATTCTGATGTTTCTCGCAAAAGTGAATGGAGGCAGCGATGCTTCCGAAGCGGCAGCGCTAAGTAAAGCAATCCAAGGATCGTCATAATTAACACGAACGGGATGGTTGTATTGGATAAATGTGTCTGCAATATTAAAGTTAAAAAAAGCAGCCTTATTTAACGTTTGAAACGTGTTTACTACATGGATTGAACCAGTGGTAAAAATAGCACCAAATGTAAGACTGACCTCGAGTCCCTCATCGGCGGTTCGAGAACCCTTATGGAAGTAGGATACGGGGGTCACGACCCCAGCAGAACTCGACGTTTGTGAGAAGGCAGCATGCCTCGGGCATTCCACTTGGATACTGTGCCTGCTGCGTCTGGAGAAAGCATGCACGGGAGCCGGAAGCATCACACTTCGATACAAACCTGGCTGGAAATGAAAATGTCATACCTAAAATATTAAGACATTAGAAGCACCTTCCCGGTGCTACTGGTAACCCGAGCATTGATGGACAATAAATAAAGCCTTCACTAATGCCGACGTGTGGTGGTCACAGGCAGACGTGAACAGTCAGCACACTGCACATGCGCACATGTACAGAACGACAGCGGCTGCTGACACTACATGTCACAGAACAGGCTACCACCGTCCACAATCCACAAGCAGCACAAAGGGCCAGACTGCGGGTGCTGTCTGTATCAAGACTGGAAGTAGGTAGTATGGTGCAGTGTGACTGCCAGTGTCAATAATTCTTGTACGTGTCAGTCAGTATACCCGAAGGGGGGCTGTGGACCATCCTTCAACCTGTGACCTGAAGCCTGTGATGCAGCAGAGCACAGCAGGGGCAGCAGTGCACCCGCATCCCCATCAGGACCCCAGCAGCACCAGATGCTGCTGAGCCCTCACTGCGGGTCCTGCATAAGGAAGCGAGAGCTGCAGTCCAGCGGAGGATGGCGATGTGCAGAGTGAGCAGCTCAGGCAGGCGTCGAGAGAGCAGGTGAGACGGCCTGGTTTGGGTCCTGGGTGTGACCTGTGGTGTATGAATCACAGAGGCAAACACAGAGCGAGCGGTGGGTACATCATGTATGGACATTCAAATCGCAAAATGGCTATGAATTGCAACTTAGATAGGTTTCTGCCGGTCCAGGTATGTTACTTCATGCACTAGAGAAGAAGAAGCTGTAAAACTGTCCAAACTCATTCACAAAGCCCCCAATCCTTTAACAACATAAAAATGCAGCGTACACTGGTTCATTATTTTGATTATCTCATGCCTGGTTCTCAGTCAGTGCATGTTCTTGCAAACTTCCCATTCTAGTCCCGTCTGAGCCCTGCTTAAGGAGCCTCGGGGCATATTGTCAAGCACCGCGTTAAAATTAACGCCGCTTTAGCGGCAGAAAACTGCCGCTAAAACGGCGATAATGGGCTTGATAATATGCTCCATGGAATTCCAATTGAAGCCCATGTTAAATGTGAAGGACGTCTAACATGGGCTTCAATTGGAATTCCATAGAGCATATTATCAATCCCATTATCGCCGTTTTAGCGGCAGTTTTCTGCCGGTAAAGCGGCGATAATTTGATCGCCTGTCTTGATAATATGCCCCTAACATTGTAAACAAAGATGGCGGTAGTGGGACATAGGACAATTATATCCTTCCAACCCCTAATTATGGGGCATATCAGCAAGTGCCGGCGATAATTATCGCTCAGCGGTCTTAGCGTGAGGATAATTATCGCCGGCCAACTCTGAATTTTATCACGGAGATAGCGTGCTATCAGCAATGCTTATCTCCAAAGTGATAAAATTCAGAGCACAAGCTGCCAAATGTGCGATTATCGCTGGAAATCCAGCGATAATCGCACAACTTTTGGCGAAAGCTTGCTGACAGGGCCTCATACTTAGCCATGATATCCACCTTACATAGGATATCACGGCTAAGTCAGTTTCAAGGCAGGAGTAAGGAAAGTTGCGATAACAGAGGTTATCGCTACTTTTCTTGTCGCTATGCTGCTTTGCGTGAGGCTTGATAATAGGAGAAATGTCGCTTAGTGACATTTCTCCCATTATTCTGGACAGGAACGCCCACTTTGCATCTCATTAGAGATGCAAAGCTGGGCGTTCAAAAAACAGGCGTTAATGCAAGGTTTCACGCGCTAGAGTGACCTTGCTGATTAGGCGTTAAAATTATCGCCACTTTTTGTCCGAAAACTTACGCAAAAGCGGCGATAATTTTCTATCGCCTCGTTGCTGATAAGTCCCACAGTTTTTAATCTTTCCCCTCCTCCCCACCAATACAGGGATAATTTGGGAGTAGATGAGGAGTTTTTATCCTCAAAGTTACGCCCCTGCTTAACTGTGTTCATAAGAGCTCCCTAGAATAAGGTCGAGCCCACCCTGGCCATTAGGAGTGAGTGGGAACCCGAGTATGAAGCATGCCACTACTAAAGTGGGTGAGCGCTATATTAAAAAAAATATATTTAAAAAACGTCCTTGTTCTTTTTAATGGTGCTTGGATTTTAAATGTGTTTCCTTGCGTGTATGACGATAGTCTAGACTCAAGACTATCGTCTTATGTGCAAGGAAACAATGGGACTCTAGAGGCCAGAGGGGATACTTTGTATGTCAGAGTTAGTGGAACACAGAGCGTAAATTCTCAGCAGGAAGGGTAGAACAAGGTATTACGTGCAAGATCTGAAGCCCCTAGATAAATCTGGTGGCTGGGTGCCGGAAGCAGACTCTGTCCCAACGTATTCTTACAAAAACATAATTATATAAATCGCTTTATTTGCCCTTGAGTTTCCATAGGTTGGGTCTAATCGTATTTCTCTTTTTGGAATTCTTCTATTGAAAATTTTGTTATAAGTCCTGTAACCAAACTGTGGGCGATCATGATTGAAATAAGATGGCTAGAAGAAGGTCAGTCGCTTTTAGCAAATCCATTTACATTTCTGCAGGTGGTGCCTAATTTGAGCCGGTGGTTGCAGGTGGGCTCCACCGGCCTCTTTCCTCCCATCAGACTTTGACCCAGGGCAATAGAGAAAAACCCAAACCGCGGAGAATATTAGGGAGCGAAAGAGAGAAAAGCAGGGAGCAAGCAGGGATGTTTTCTGCAGCTCGGCTGCAGAGCAAAGTCTAGATATATACCATTGATTAAAAACCCAGTCCAGCAACGCTCGATAGGAGAGTGCTATGTGAACCAGTATTAAGCTTATGCTTTTCATACCTACTTGCTTGGTAATATTTAATAACAGACGTCTATACCTTTGTTTCGATTTAACGTGTCTGCACCTCTGCTTGTCTCCTCTGTCTCTCCATCCTTTAAGGCATGAACTGGGAGAACACAGGGTACCACTACAAAGAGCTTAGCCCCAGGCCTTCCATGCCACATCTGCCAGGTCACATCAGCTCTGATCTCCTTTCAGTTTGTGGGCAAAGGGCATACCATTGGAGCAGCGTCATGTGGAAGACCTGGATCAGAGCACGGCTTGGAGGTGGGCACTTCCTTTGAAGCTTGATGGCTGTAACTAGGGAGTATATCATCAAGGAGGCGATAAAAAATTATCGCTGCTTTTGCATCTGTTTTCAGACGAAAGCGGCGATAATTTTATCGCCTAATCAGCAAAGTCACGCTAACGCGTGAATCCTTGCATTAGGGCCGGTTTTCTGAATGCCCAGCTTTGCATCTCTAATGAGATGCAAAGTGGGCGTTCCTGCCCTGACATAACTGGAGAAATGTCGCTAAGCGACATTTCTCCAATTATCAATGGGCACGCTAACCTGCAGAGCGACAAGCAAAGTAGCGATAACCTCTGTTATCGCTACTTTCCTTACGCCTGCTTCAAGACTGATTTAGCCATGATATCCAATGTACAGTGGATATCATGGCTAAGTCTGCCTTGCGCTATCATCAAGCTATCGCCAAACTTTGTGAGATTATCGCTGGATTTCCAGCGATAATCTCACATTTGGCAGTTAGCGCTTGGAATTTTATCGCTTTTGAGATAAGAGTTGCTAATAGCACGCTAAAATTCCACGTTACCCGGCGATAATTATCATAGCGCTAATTGCGCTTAGTTATAATTATCGCTGGTCCTTGATGATATGCCCCTAGGCCGCTAGTGGTGGAATTAGGTGACTGAGGGGCATATTATCTAGGGCTGGCGATAGATTTATTGCCGCTTTAGTGCCCTTTTTCGGCCGGAAAGTGGCGAGAATTCTATCGCAATATTAACAAGGACACGCTAGCGCGTTATCCTTGATTTATCTCCCGTTTCTGTCACCACTCGCTAGGCATCGATAATGAGATGCAAAGTAGGCGTGGCTAACAGAAACATCATGGGAAAATATCGCGAAGGCAGCTTCGCAATATTAGCAAGGAGGGGTAGAGATAATAATAATCGCGCTACCTCTGGCCTAACGCAGGAATTTACGTCTGCTAAATTCCTGTGTTAGGCATACCTAACATGGGAGGTGGATTATGGGGTTAAGGCGACAGGGCCTTATCACCAAGATCATCGCCGTTTTGGGATGGACATCGCTGTTTTTTAGGCGATGTTTGGCCATTTGCCCCGCAATCGCTGGAATATTTATCGCCATAGCGCTGAGCGTTGGTGAGATATTCCAGCAAGAGCCGGCGATAAAGAAAAGCGCGCTAAGCACGCTCGGCAATTATTATCGCCAACCCTAGATAATATGCCCCCGAGATAGCTGAAAACCACTGACAAAGTGTTTCTCTCCTGTTTTTTTTATATAATGTAAATCACTCTAGAATAGCTTTTGTTGATTGAACCATAGTCCTTGAAAAAAGACTAGACTATATTAATTAAAGGGAGAGGAGCATGGTACTGTGCTTCTATTTGAATGGTGGTAATCAACATCTGACTGGTGTTGCAGCTTAAAATACCCTCTTGACCGACCCTAAAAAGAAAACCCTAGAGCATATGAAGATAAAAAAGTCTTCCTGCATTGAAGGTTTCACGCCTGCCTGCCAGTGGGTTGGGGAATCTCAAAACTCCAGTTCGGTTTTGTGCGTCTGGGAATGCCACCTGGACCAGTGGTGCAATTCTCTGGATGAACCCCAATTCTATACAGTCCAGTTCTTTCTAGTGAAGCTTATTTGACCCCCTGGAAATTGACATTGTCTTGCTCATTGAAGGGGTAACTTTGTGTGACTGGAGGAAAACCAGTGGCCAGTGTCATGGGACCCATACTAATGCTTGTCCATCTGTAACTTTCTGTCTGCAGCTGGAGGGCGCGGAAAGGTATGTGGCCAATGGAAGCTTCTGCTGCTGCCGAGGCATCCCGGGGACCTGCTCCAAGAGGAGATTTGTTTAGCACTTGAATCTCGAGTTGTGGGAAGATCCCTGCAATTCAAAAGGTTTCCTTGGGTTTGACGAATCAGTCGTGAACGTTTCAAGATTTTGATAAAGGTGCTTTTTATCAAGACTTTATCCTGAAAGGATTGGTAGTACTGCCTAAAATAAGCAGCAGTAAAAGGATTGCAGTTCTTGTTAACCCCTTCGCTGCGGCGCGAATTCCGCCGTGCTCATGACGGAACCACGCCATCATGAGTCACGGGCGAGCTGTGCTCATGACGGAGTGGTTCCGTCATGACTCCACCCACTTGCGCTAATCGCCCGCACAGGCGGGGAATTAGCGCAGCGTGGGTGGAGCGGCCGCCAACGGCCGCAGCATGACGGAACCACTCCGTCATGAGCACACGGCGCCCGTGGCTCATGACGGCGTGGTTCCGTCATGAGCACGGAACGGGTTTAACATCGTTTTGGAAAATAGTTTCACTTGATGAAGATGCTTGGAGACCTATTGCGTATTGAGTGCATTTAATGCAAAAAACTGCACTGCTGCTGCCATCTTGTGGGTGTTTTGAGAGAGGGCTACTTTTTTTTCTCTATTAAGCTGGAGATCCGCAAATAAAAATTAATGTTTTGTATACTTTTGATCTCAATACATCATTTATGGGAATGTCGTTGAATTTTATATAACTTATTCGATTAGGTTGTTTCTTTGCTTCTTAACTTAACATGTTTTGGTTACCTGTTGCACATGAACTACATGCATTTTCTTTGAGGAAAGCCAAGCCGCTCATGAAAAGCAATTAAGGATAAACCAGGGATGCGTCGCAGAAACCAGATGTTGTTCTTATTTTTAATTCACAACACTTAAACGCTTTTTCCTACTTACTATGAGTGCTCTTGTTGGCTTTGTGTAATAATGAAGGATGTCTCGTAGACAGGTCACGTAGAACAAGTTATAGGTTTATTGGTTAGTCACAAAGTCCAAGTAATACTCATATAGAGCCCCACCAGGAGCAGCCTCCCAGCTGCTCAGCCCACCTCTTCCAACTGCCAACTCCTCCAGACCCACACACTCAACATTCCAAGTGACATCACACATGGCTGAGCAGCAAGGGACAGGACAGTAATAAGGAAGATGCACCAACAACAACAATAGGTTATAGCACATCTCCCTTCCTTAGAAAAACTAAGCAAAAGATATAAATGCATTAAGTCAGGATAGCACAAAATAACTTTGCTTGCATAAACAAAAATAAACATCTTGAAATACATCAAGCAATTGAATTTACATAAGGCACACAAATTAGAAAATACTCGCAGGAAAATATAATGAGCCCCATCCCCCTCCCTAGGGAAACTAATTAGATGGGTACTCACCACCAACAAACTAAAAGTAATAGAGTAACACACCACCCTAAAGGGGAATACACCTCCCTTAGACACACAGAACATTGTAATAGGGGAACGCACCTCCCTATGAAACTCCAAATACTGTAATAGGGGAAAACACCTCCCTATAGGGGAAAACACCTCCCTTAGACACACAGAACATTGAAATAGGGAAAAATACACCTTCCCATGATACTCTGAACACTGTGATAGGGGGAAAACACCTCCCTATATGGGAAAACACCTCCCAAAGACTCAACGAATATTGTAATAGGGAAAATACACCTCCCTATGATACTTTGAACACTGTAATAGGGAAAATACACCTCCCTATGATACTTTGAACACTGTAATAGGGAAAATACACCTCCCTATGATACTCTGAACACTGTAATAGGGGAAAAACACCTCCCTATGATACTCTGAACACTGTAATAGGGGAAAACACCTCCCTATAGGGGAAAACACCTCCCAAAGACTCAACGAATATTGTTATAGGGAAAATACACCTCCCTATGATAGTCTGAACACTGTAATAGGGAAAATACACCTCCCTATGATACACTGAACACTGTAATAGGGGAAAAACACCTCCCTATGATACTCTGAACACTGTAATAGGGGAAAATACCTCCCTATAGGGGAACACACCTTCCTAAGAAATTAAGCAAGACTATAAAATAAACTGTAAAATAGAATGGGTATAAGATTAGAATAGAGATACTAATACTATAACTATAAAACATTTAAACTGTGCACACGCCCGTGAGCGGCCTCTCACCCGCGTAGAATATCCTCGATGGTAAATGGAACTACCCTACATAAGAAGTCAAAGTCAACCATTTAAACAAATCCACTGTAAAAGTTTAGAGTGTTCCAATGCAAGTGAAGAGTCAGTAGCAGCTCCCCAATGGTGCACTGCAAACCTCTATGCACAAAGATCAAAAGAATGTACTTGCAATAATGCACTGTTACATATAACGATTTTGAAGTGAAGTATATTCAAATGTAAATTCAGGAGACAAATGCTTCAAAATCTGTATTCAATAACTATACACCATGAAGTAGATGTCTTAACAGCAACGTTACAGTCAGCATGAACTTCCAGTGTTGTCAATTCCTCAACCCGATCTACTTACCAAGGGATTCATTTCTCAAAGTATAAATGGAGCAAAAGGATCCCACGGGTGTGCGCATCACTGCACATATGTCAAAAACAATTTGAAGATCTGCAATTTTAACAGAGGTGTGCGCATCACCGCGCATGTGTAGGGAAAGTTGTGTAGGTTTTCCTCCTCAATGGGCATGTGCTCCAAACGAAACAGAGATCTGTTATTGAAACGGAGGTGTGCACATCACCGCGCATGCACAGAGGAAGAAAATTCGCCCATCACTGCGCATATGCCAAAAATCCACAACTCCGACTCCGCTGCTTCCTCACCGCATACCCGCCATCCTTGAAGAACAGCGCACAGAGGAAAACAACACAGAGATGCAGCAAATCTCTTCGTGCTCTCGCGACCACACGACCACAGCACTCATCCAGCGATCACAAAAGAGCGTCGTCAAGGCAACAAAGGTAAGCGACGTCTTGAACAAACTGCTCAGAGTTTATTCCCTTACATCACGTAAGACTCTCCAGCAGTCCCGCTTGAAGAGGCGAGGAGCGCGTGTCCAGTTCGAATTAATGAATGGCTGCTTGACAGTTTATTTTCTAACAACACAGTTAATAAACACCAGTTAACGCTGAGGCCCAATCTCTGCCATAATTTCACACAGTAGAGAGTTCCAACCATTACACCGGGGCCCGACACTAGCCCCCGATCACCAAACTCAAAAGCATGAGACTCTAGAGTGACTGACTCTTCAAACTGAAGTAACGCTTCTGTGTAGTTGAACACATTATAATGTGTAAATCATGCGTGTGAACACCAGGCTCGTTCTTTGCCCACTCAATATATCACTCATCACTGTTGAACAGCATTTAATAAGATCCGATCAGAAGGTCCGATCTTGACTTCCGCTGAATAGAATAAATACACCATCTAGTGGCGAACAGTTTAAATAACACTCTTAGCTAGTCAAAGGATATTCACAGTTATGTTCACTCAATATAAAGAACTGGCACATACATATTAGGGCGACCGATGAAGTGGTCACTGGTGGAGCTCTTAAATGTCAGCTTCTTCAAATGCACAGCTAGTTCCAGTTCATAAATTTAAATTTCTTTACTCACATCCTTAGTTAGTTCCAGTACAGTTTCCTTCAACAACACACAGGTTCCTCAAATACGCCGCTTGTAATTTCTCTTTAAGTTCCTTTTTTCTTGTAATTCCTTTAAGCACCAGAAACCAAAATCCATTGAAGTAGCACACATGTAGATTCTTCCAAATCGTCGCCAGTGTAATAATGAAGGATGTCTCTTAGACAGGTCACGTAGAACAAGTTATAGGTTTATTGGTTAGTCACAAAGTCCAAGTAATACTCATATAGAGCCCCACCAGGAGCAGCCTCCCTGCTGCTCAGCCCATCTCTTCCAACTGCCAACTCCTCCAGTCCCACACACTCAACATTCCAAGTGACATCACACATGGCTGAGCAGCAAGGGACAGGACAGTAATAAGGAAGATGCACCAACAACAACAATAGGTTATAGCACTTTGGTTTAATTAAAGCTTACTTAAAATGCCTGTTAGACTTGGCATCCTTTGCCATGTTTCCCCTGCCCTTTTGGACCGCCCGGTTTTGACTCTGTTTTTACTGGTTTAGTGTCTCTGCACACTTTCTCACTGCTGTTCAATGTTGAAGTGTATGTGCTCCTGTTGTAAAGTGTTGTTATGGATTGGTGTTTCCATGATTGTCATATTTGATTTACCGGTAAGGCCCTAGTAAACTGCACTGAGAGTGCCAAGGCCTGTAAACCAAATATGTGCCTGCAGCACTGATTGTGCCACCCTCATGAGTGGCCCTGAAAATGTAACTCAAACCTGCCATTTCAGGGCCTGTGTGCAGTCTGGTACTGCCATGTCGACTTGATAAGTGCACCCACTTGCCAGGTCCTACTCTTCCCTTTTCTTACATGTCAGTCACCCCTAAAGTAGGCCCAAGGTACCCCTCTGGGTATGGTGCAGTGTATGTGAAAGGTAAGACATGCCCTGGTGTGTGTGGCATGTCCTGATAGCGAAATACTGTCAATATTATTTTTTCACTATTGCAAGACTACCTGTTCCCAAAAGATAGAATGGGGAGTTAGCTTATGACATCTGATAAACATAACTACCCTGGGAACAAGGTAGGAAAATTAAGTTTAGTAGGCCCGAACTCAGAATGCTGAAATGCATCTTAGTGAGGGCAATTTTTACATTCTGTGTTTGACAATAACACTTTTAGAAAGTAGGTATTCTCTTGCTTAGCCATCCAGTGTGCCTTTGCTAGGATGTGTATTGACTGTCCGGCTTTGGAGTGACAGGGGCTTGGGATGCGCAGTGGCTCCTGAGAGTCTGGATGAGTCAGGGCTGGGCGGAAGAGGTGTAGCGCCGCAGCCAGGGTGACTGACGCTGGAACTGTGGGGCTCACGGTTCGATCCCCGGCACTGACGGCAGGTCAGCCCAGCACCATGTGACTCTGGGCAATAGCTCGCTTAATCTTCCCGATGGCCCCCAGCACCAGGATGCCTTCAGGAGTCTTTCGCGCTTTACAAATACTGGATTTACATTTTCTTTTCTTTTTTAATAAACCTGAGCTGCATTTAGAGGAGGGGGATGAGATTTCCATTCACCTGAATGGGCCTGGTCTGCCTTCCACAATGCTGGCTCCCCCTCCTGCCAGGAAGCTGGGCTGGAGAGGACAGAACTGGTTTGGACTAAGCACAGACACTCTGTGCCTGAGAGAACGAAGGGACTTTGAGCATAAAAATTGGGGTCCAGACCCCAGAACTTTAGAACTCACTGGAATCAAGGAATCTGCCAAGGAGAAGAGCTGTTTGAGCTGCCAGGAGGAGTACTGCCCCTTTGTTGAGTTGTTGCTTTGTTGGGTTGGCCTGCAGTTGCTGCTTCTGCCTTGGGCAGTGAAAGGACTGGATTTTCTTTACTTGTGCTGAGTATCTCCAAAGGCTTGAAATAGAGCATGCGTCCTGTTCTGAAGTCTCAGGAACTGCAAAGACTTCACCAACATCTGGGTACCACTTCTTGAACCCCTGTTTCAGTTGCCACAGAGAAGGGAAATGCAACTGACTCTGTCACCGACTCCGTCTCTGGCTCTGTGTTCTGACGGACCACAGAAGACACAGTTTGCATCTTGCACCCCAACCCTGGTCTCACCGACAACACCCGTGACTGCATTGTGGTTGGGGGCACTGCTCGTAAGTTTCACGATGCACCGCATCGTCCCACACAACAGTATGGGCAGACTGATGCCAGCTCCCACAAACCGACTCTGTGGCTTGAACCGCAACCTGCCAGCACAGCATCGAGTACCACCTCACCCTGCACTGTAAGCCTTGGTCTCAACAACAACATCTGGTTAATCGTCACTGATCCGGTTCCTGCACCGCCTCGAGAGGGCCTCGCACCCTGCACCGCTTCCATTTTGCAATGGAACCGCGACATTTGCCACAACCGGCTCGCACCCACATGCCAGCCGCAACGAGAAAGGTACTGTTACAGAGTCTGTCTACGCTTTTGCTGGCCCGTACCGGCACAGTCAGCTGGAACTGTTAGACTCTCTTGTTTACAGCATCGCAGTTGCCCCAGATGGAGCTACCAACTTGTATAAACTGTGTTTTTAAGGTATTTCTGTAATTTTAAGGATATATTGCGCAGTATATATTTTTAAAGTACTGTATGTTTTTTTTTTATTGTTTTGGTCTTGTTTTACATATATAAAAATATTTAATATTTTTCTAAACTGGTATGGTGTCCTTTTGCAATGTTTTCACCGTATTACTGTTGGGTATGTGCAAATACTTTACACATTGCTTCTGAGGTAAGCCTGACTGCTCCTGCCAAGCTACCAAGCGGGTGAGCAGGGGTTATTTTAGGAGTGTAACTCCCTTACCCTGACTAGGAAGAATGGTCCCTACTTGGACAAAGGTACCTACCTCTGCCAACTAGAGACCCCCATTTCTAACATTGGTTGTCATCAGTGAGGATAGGACTTGTGTTTGCACTTGACTTACCGTGATTGGTGTGCACAACTACCATATTGCAGACCATTACGTACTACATACTGGTTCTTTTTCTTTTTGGCCTATTTTTGATCTTGCCACTATATTGAGAACTTGAACTTGCTACTTCATCATGCCTGAATCAAGAGCATCATCTGTTGTATCCTTAGAAGTAGCCTTTGAGGAGGATAGGTTGGAATCCTACAATGTGAAAGAGTTGAAGGCTATTTGCAAAAACCTAAAAGTCCAAGTCAGAGGCCTCACCAGGAAGGAGGAGCTACAAAAGGCGCTGAGGGCCTGGGTAGAAGCCAGACATGCCAGTGGACAATCTGGAGATCTCAGTGGGGAGGTGGAGGAGCCTCTTCATAGGGTGGACGTGCTTTTGGGAGGGGAGAAACCTGCGGGTCAGGCAGCAGTGGCCTGTCCCCAGAGGAGCTTGAGGACAGGCGGGAAGCAAGGAAGTTTGAGTTGGAAAAACTCAGGATGGAGAATGAAAGGGATGACAAAAGAATAGCCATGGAGGAAAGGAAGATGATCTTAGATCACGAACGGAGTCTTAAGGAGTTAGAGCTAAGGAGTAGGCCCAGCTCAAATGGTGGCAGCAATTAATCAGGGCAGGCAAATAGGATTGTGCACATCCCCAAGAATGTAGGCAAATTATTCGAGAAGGGGGTGAGAAAAAAGGTGGTTTCAGGGTTATTAGGCATCTATACACGTGAATGGGGTCCCTGAGAAGAATTAGGGGGCAGGATTGTGGCCTCTTTTCCCAGAAGTAGCAAGGGATACTTTAGTGTGTTCGGGTAAGGGGTAGAGAGCGAGGTCCTTAACCTGCTCAACCGATCACTAGAAATGGGTTACGTCCCGACCAACTTTAAGGAAGCTTCACCTACCCCCCTGCTGAAAATCCAGCGGCTGATGCAACCAACGTTAAGAATTATAGGCCGATCTCCCAGCTCCCTTTTCTGGCAAAAGTGTTGGAACAAAATGTGTTGAAAACCCTATCAAGCTTCATAGAGGAACAACAGCTGCTCCAGATGAAACAGGCAGGTTTCAGGGCTCACCACAGCACAGAGTTGGTCATGCTGGCAGTGATGGACAAACTCAGACTCATGCCAGACAGCGGGAAGCCATGCACCCTGGTCCTGCTAGACCTATCCATGGCATTCGACACAGTCAAGCATGACCAACTACTGTTGTGGGTTTCAGAGCTGGGCATTCAGGGGTTGGCACATCAATGGCTTTCGTCCTTCCTGTCAGGTTGATTCCAAAGGATCCAGTTGGCTGTTCGGGTGTCCAGCATTGGCGCACTAACGTGCGGTGTCCCTCAGGGATCTGCTTTGTCCCCCCTCCTTTTCAATATCTATCTACAGACCCTGGTGGCTGCATTTACCCGCATGGTGTGCCTAGTTTTCAATTACGCTAATGACTCACAAATTATCATCCGGATTGACAACTCTCCCATGGCCCACACACTGATATAAAACATACTGAGGTACATGGTCAATTGGATGACAGCCAACTCACTCAAAATTAACCCCGACAAAACCGAGGTACTGGCCATCACCACTGGGAACAACCCATGGAGCGACCTTTTTTGGCCACGAGAGCTGGGCCCCTCCCACGCCTGGCCCGGTCGTAAAAATTCTTGGCTTAAAATAGGTGCCAAGCGCTCCATGTCAAACCAGGTATCTACCGCGGCAGGGACATGTGTGGGCTTACTGAGACAACTGCGGAGACTTGCCTCCCTTCTCTCATTCACAACACTACGGATAGCCATGTCGGCAATGATTATGTCACGGTTGGATTATGGCAACTCTCTGTATATTGGCCTTCCTGAGAAGTTGCTAACAAAACTCCAAATGGCCATGAACGATGCTGCTAGACTGATTTTCAGGCTCCCAAGGCGGGCACATGCCACCCCCCTACTTCAGCAGCTACACTGGCTCCCGATCAAACAGAGAGCCAGGTTCAAAGGTCCCTGCATGGCCCATAAAGCCATCCATGGCCAAACCCAACCTACATTAAGGAGTGCCTCATAAACTATGTGCCAGGGTGCACCCTTCGATTGTCTGAAGGTGGCCTTTTGGCCTGCCCCAGCTTCAATACATCCTCCAAAGGGGGCAGAGCTTTTTCCACAATGATCCCTCAACTCTGGAACAGGCTGCCGGAAACCCTTTGCAGGGAGCCCACCCTTCTTCCATTTAGGAAAAAATGTAAAACACTTCTTTTTACTGAAGCCTGGGCACAAGCTAGGCCAAGTTCGGTGCATGTACATGCTGATGTGGCAAGGTTAGGCTCTTTCTCAAAGAGCTAAGGGGCATATTATCAAGACAGACGATAAAATTATCGCCGCTTTAGTGGCAGAAAACTGCTGCTAAGACGGCGATAATGGGCTTGATAATATGCTCTATTGAATTCCAATTGAAGCTCAGGTTAGATGTCATTCACATCTAACATGGGCTTCAATTGGAATTCCATAGAGCATATTATCAAGCCCATTGTCGCAGTTTTAGCAGCAGTTTTCTGCCGCTAAAGCGGCGATAATTTTATCGCCTGTCTTGATAATATGCCCCAGAGAGACCTGTCAGTGATTATGCTCTCTAGAAGTCCCAGTTAAAATTAACATTAACCTCACCTATGCTGACATGAAGGAGGCCCTTCTCACCAGGTATGGTCTCACTCCTGAAAAAGTATAGAGATCAATTTAGGTCCAGTAAGAAAACTGATGCCAACACTTTGCTGGAATCTGTGGATTCGTTTTGCAGGTCACTGGATGGCTGGGTGAAGGGCAGTAAAGTGACAGATTTTCAGGGGATCTATAATTTGACTGCTTGGATGCACTTGTCTAGTCTAAGTTTTGCAGAGCGGCGCCAGCACTTGGTCGATAGTAAGCTGAATGACCCCAGGAAGCTTGCTCTGGAGGCGGCCCTCTGAGTGAGCACCAGTGTCCACAAGAAAGCGTTTGGGGGATACTCAGTCAAAGGTGGGCAGGGTCTCCAGCAGAAGAGTGTAGGGGACAAGGGTAAAGCACAGGAGTTCTCTAAAGTGATCCGAACTAATATCCAGGGTAAAGGTTCCCATCCTCCAGTAGATAAAAGAGCAGTGGTCTCTTCAGAAAAGCCTGCAGAGACTGGCCTCAGTAAATGCTATGCCTGTGAGCAGGTGGGTAACTTGAAGGGGGACCGACCAAGTGGACAGACCAAAGTATTGACTAGTGTAGCACTTGGAGAGGAGGGGTGCCCACCGGAGGGTGGGGATCCAGCAGAAATTACCCTTGTCTCACAAAGTCGCAGAGAGATAGTCTCAAGAAACCAGGTGCCAGCTAACACTAAAAAATACAATGCCTGGGTGACCCTCAATGAGAAAAGGGTAGAGGCTCTCAGAGACACTGGAGCCAGTGTGACCTCAGTCCGGTGTCACCTGGTCTCTGAGGAGCAAATATGTCCCCGGGTATTCCACCAAATTGTTGCTGTGGACAACTCGGAGCACCAGTGTATGGTGGTGCAGGTTTCCTTTGAATGGGGGGGTCAGAAGTCCCGTGAGGGGGATGGTGAGCCCTAACATACCTGTAGATTGTCTGCTAGCGAACGATCTGGAGAAGTCCTTCTGGAAGGATGTTGAGCTCAGGTCTCACTTGGAGTTGCTTAGGTTGCCAGAGTGGGCATGCGTGACCACTCAGTCAATGGCGGCCGGAAAGGGTGATCAGAAGGACCTAGAGCCTGAAACAATGGCTAGGTTCCTGCCAAGGGAAAGGGCAGGAGGTGCAGGAAACAAGCCCCAGAGGTCCCCACAGTCCAGGAGGAGGCTGACCTTGAGGGGGATGCCCCTGTACCAACAAAGGAGAAGATAGCTGAACTGGGGGACCTATCTGAACTGGCCCATTGGCAGCAGGTAGGTGGTCCCACCAGAGAGGAATTCTGCAGGGAGCAGAAAGAATGCCCTTCTCAGGAGGGTTTGCAGCAGCTGGCTGCTAACCAGGCATCTGGTGATCAGTCTAGATCACATTGGATCTACTAGGAGAATAGTCTCCTGTACAGCGAGCCTAAGGTTGCTGAGCCTGGGTTAGCCAATGTGCTGGTGGTATCGCAGTGCTTTAGGACTTTCGTACTGGGTCTGGCTCACGACGTGCCTTTGGCAGGCTTGTCATCCACTTCTTTTGGCCCCAAATGCGAAAGCAGTCATATGGACATTGCGGTCTTGCCAAACTTGCCAGGCAAGTGGTAAGAGTGGGAGGAAGTGTAAGGTTCCTCTCCAACCTTTTCCAATTGTTGGAACCCCTTTTTAAAGATTTGGGATGGACATTGTGGGGCCACTGGATCCCAAGACAGAGATGGGCAACAGGTATATCCTGGTCTTGGTGGACGATACCACCCGGTACTCGGAGGCAATCCCTCTCCGGACAAGGACGGCACCAGCGGTGGGCCAGGCGGTAATGGTGATATTTTCCCGTGTGGGTTCCCCCCGAGAGGTGGTTTCTGACCGTGAGACTAATTTCATATCCAAATATATGACATCCCTGTGGAAGGAGTGTGGTGTAACCTACAAGTTCACCACTCATTACCACCCACAAGGTAACAGTTTGGTGGAGAGATTCAACCAAACCTTAAAGGACATGATCAAGGGTCTATCAGAACCCATGAGGGGCAAGTGGGACATCCTCTTGCCATCCCTTTTCTTTGCATACACGGAGGTACCACAGAAGTCTCTATGGTTCATTACCTTTGAACTTCTCTATGGGCACCCTGTGAGAGGACCTCTTAGTTTGGTCAAGGAAGGCTGGGAGGCAGCTTCCAGGAAAACTCCTGAGGATGTATTTAGCTGTACGCTGGCTTTCAGGAACCAAACTGCCTTCTTCAAGAAACTTGCTCAGGCGAACCTGGAAGCAAGCCAGGAGGAGATGAGACGCTAGTACCACCAAAATGCCACTCTGGTAGAATTTCAGCTTCGCCAGAAAGTGTGGGTCATGGCCCCTGTGGAACCTTGTGCCTTGCAGAACAAATGGACTGGGCATTTTAATGTGGTGGAGCGCAAAAGGGATGTCTCCTCCTTGGTGAATTTGCAGACTCCCAAGGACCATTTGAGGGTCCTCCATGTGAACCGCCTCAAACCTCACTTTGAGAGGTCCGAAGTGAGCATGCTCCTGGCAACAGATGATGGGGTGAAAGAAGAGAGTGAACCTCTCCCTGACTTTCAGTCTACGAAGGAGCATGATGGGTCAGTGGAAGGTGTGATCCTCTCCCCTACACTGACCCCAGAGCAGCAGGTTGACTGTCACCAGTAGTTGGGACAGTTCGCCACACTATTCTATCTGACCCCAGGTGTTACTCACTGGTGTACCCATGACGTGGACAGTGGTTACAACCCTCCTATAAACACAAGATTTACAGGTTGACTGATCGGGTCAGGGCCAGCATCAAAGAGGAGGTCTCTAAGATGTTGACTTTAGAGATGATAGAGCGCTCCAACAGTCCTTGGGCCAGCCCAGTGGTCTTGGTCCCAAAGGCTGCTGCACCCGTTGCCACTCCAGAACTGCAGTTTTGTGTGGACTACCGTGGGCTCAATGCCATCACCAGGACTGATGCACACCTGATCCCCAAAGCTAATGAGCTCATTGATTGGTCGGGAGCTGCCAAGAATATTTGATTTGATGTCTGGGTACTGGCAGATTGCCTTAACCGAAGGCCCCAAGGAGAGGTCAGCATTCTAAGCCCCCAGAGGTGCATTATCTATTCTGGGCGATGCCCTTTGGATTGAAGAATGCCCCTGCCACCTTTCAGAGGTTAGTTAACCAGGTGTTGACTGGACTGGAGGATTTCAGTGCTGCATACCTGGATGACATTGTAGTGTTCAGTTCTAGCTGAGAAGAACACTTGCAGCATCTCTGGGAAGTGTTGAAGACTCTACAGAGGGCAGGCCTCACTATCAAGGCCAGTAAGTGCCAGATCGGGCACTCTGTGGTGTACTTGGGACACCAGGTAGGAAGCGGCCAGGTGGCGCCCCTACAGCCCAAGATTGGGATCAACACAGACCAGCCAGAATGGCCACAGACAGAGATGAGAGCCTTTTTAGGTCTCACCTGTAACTACAGGAGATTTTTAAGGGCCATGGCACCATTGTTGCCCCCTTAACAGAGCTGATTTCTAGGACGCAGCCCAAGAAGGTGATCTGGACTGAGTCCTGTCAGAAAGCTTTTGATGCCCTGAAGGCAGCCATGTGCACGGTGCCCGTGCTCAATGCACTCGACTTCTCCAAGGTATTTGTCATACAGACTGACACTTCAGAGCATGGTGTGGGAGCTGTGCTCTCACAACTGAACGAAGAGGGCCAAGACCAGCCTGTAGTCTTCCTTAGCATGAGACTACTCCCCGGAAAACAGAGGTGAAAGAGAAGCATTTGCTGTGGTCTAAGCACTGAAGAAGCTAAGACACCACCTGTTTAGGGCTCACTTCCAAGTTCAGACAGACCACAGGCCCCTCAGATGGTTGATGCAAATGAGAGGTGAGGATCCAAAACTGTTGAGGTGGTCCACCTCCCTACAGGGAATGGACTAGTGGCGGTTTCTGGGGGTGGGCGTAGTACCATCCTATTGGCATTATTTTAAAAGCATTTACTCGCACTGCACTGCCTGGTCTCTGTCTTCCCAGTCTGTTCTTTAAAGTTAATGCCAATCAGTCAGGCAGTTTCTTCAATTGGATACATGCGCTATAGCGCATGTGTCAGTTGGCAGCAGTGAACAATAAGTAGTGTACGAGCAGACATGCTGCCCGCCCGGTCCTGTACTACTTGGGGATCCTCCAGGACCACCCACTAATGACGCAATAAGCATCACATTTTGAAGCAGCCCGGGCATTTACAGTAGCAGCACTGTACACCTGGGACTGCTTGTCAGTTATTTAGAGCTGCCTCTCACCTCCCCTCCCTTTCCAAGTCGTCACAGGGTGACAAGTTGCAAATGGGAGGGGTTGCAGCCTTCGGAAGAGGGCCTGACGTCACAGAGTCATGAGACAGAACTCATGGCTCTGTGAGGCCGGGTCACGTGCTGAGGACTACAGAAGCTGATAGCTTGGCCACTTGGAAAGAGAGCGACATGGACTGTTTGGTATGCAGTGCTTCTATCTGCGAAATTACCGCACTACAGGACTACTGACTGAGGTAAGTAGTCTTGACTTTCTTGTCTCTCGATTATGGTCATGTTCACTTTCCCTCCCTTTCCCTTTTACTCTCTACCCTCTCCTTCTATTCCCCCACTGCCCTCGTCCGTTCGCCCTCCTCTTTTTCCACTATTTGCTCTCTCTGTCTTTCACTCTAGTAGCAGCAGCAACATTGTAACTCACTTCTGTTCAGGCCTAGTAAATAATCCTCTTAAGTGTCATGGGAAGATATATCCCAAAATGTACATGTGCATTCATTTTTCGCTAAAAACCCATGGGGTCTGCTTAGCGCTTTTCGTGTGCATGTTTTGGAAAGATTTATAACTTTTAAAACGTAGCAGTCCAAAACGTTTGCAGCACTTAACTGCAATTGCCAAGTATAACCAGATGTATCCCAGGGAGCAGAACCGTGATGCACAGCTCAAAGGTAGAGTGCATGTGCAGTTAAAAACCCAAGACAGCAGTCTTTTGTTTGGATCAATTTAGGCATTTGCAGAATAATTATTCTAAATTCGTCCTGGATGAAAATGCTTATTAAAGTAAATAATCACAGCATACGTTCTGTGTCTACAAATTTCTAGACATAGAATACATATTTTCTGAGATGTAAGTTATCCTGCACAGACATATGTTTGATGTCTAAAAAGAAAGGTTCCAATTTAATTGGACAACTTGCTTTTTAGACACTAAAGCATGTGCTAGATCAGATACATGGATCTCGTTTGCTCCTGAGTGAGGCAGAATTTATAATTCTGCCTGCTAATGTGATCTACGCTGTGCGCTGTACTGAGAGGCCAAGAACTGGATGGCAATGTAGTCAACAGCTTTTTGACCCACTGACAATCATACATAATAGGTTTTTGTGCAACTGGTATTCTGAACGCACGTTTGAACGTGCTTTCATACATGATAGTGAAGAAAATGGAGCTATGGTGAATTAAAATATTTTCCTTAGATCACACAATTTAAGTGGGTAAGCTGTGATTTATCAGGATTTTATGATTTCACTTTGTACAAACCAATCCTAGATAGGTATCTATTGATCTTTCAATATGTATTATTTTGAACCTCTTTGTACAGATTTTCTACAGCTCAAACTCCACCCAAAGGCATTGAATTACTTTACATGTGCACCAACTACATCAAACAAGGTCAAATTTATTTTTTATAGGCACATGGGAGAGGGATTAAGTGACTTTTCAGAATCACAGGATATTTAGCCAGTTCCAAAATCGGCAGCTTTGACTTTAACACAACATTGTGTCACAGAATTAGTGCTGAAAGTTGCACCAAAATACAATCATTTTTAAAAAGTTCCTATAGGGGGCAAACCCCTCATAAACATCAGGCTCACTCGCTTCGCTCGCACTATGATTAATCTGTTGCTTTTACGCCTCACCACTTTCAAATTCTACAAGCCGCTGCTGGAATGGACTTTATGGTGGATCACTGCCCTGGCACAGAACACGCCAAAGGTGATGGCCTGTCAAGGTTCTTCCCCTTTAGTGAAGAGAACTCCTAGGAGGTTACGTAGTTCTCCCTACTTTCAGCTGTAGGGGAAATGTGTTAGACTTGACATCTTTTGGCATGTTTCCCCCGTCTTTTTGCTTTCTGACCTCCCGGTTTTGCTGGTAAGTCCCTAGTAAAGTGGGCCTGCAGCACTGATTGTGCCACTCACATGAGTAGCCCTGAAAATGTACTCAGGCCTGCCATTGCAAAGGCCTGTGTGCAGTCTGGTACTGCCATGTCAACTTGGGAAGTACACCCACTTGCCAGGCTCTACCCTTTCATTTTCTTACATGTCAGTCACCCCTATATAGGCCCAAGGTACCCCGGGGGGCAGGGTGCAGTGTATGTGAAAGGTAAGACATGCCCTGGTGTATGTGGCATGTCCTTATAGTGAAATACTGCCAATTTAGTTTTTCATTATTGCAAGCTACCTGTTCCTATAGGATAGAATTGATAGTATGCTTATAACATCTTATAAACATATGTACCCCCGGGAACAAGGTAGGAAAATAAAGTTTAGTATGCCTGAACTCAGAATGTAAAAATGTATCTTTTAGTGAGGGTGATTTTTACATTCTGTGTTTGAAAATACCACTTTTAGAAAGTAGGTATTTTCTTGCTTCGCCATAGAGTGTGCCTCTGCTAGGATTTGTATTTACTGTCTGGCTTTGGACTGACAGGGAACAGGGATGTGCAGTGGCTCCAGAGAGTCTGGATTAGTCAGGGCGGGCTGAATAGACCTGGGATGCACTTAGACTAGGGGGAGGAGATTTCCTTTCACATGAATGGGTCTGGTCTGCCTTCCACAATGCTGTCTCCCCCTCCTGCCAGGATGCTTGGCCGGAGAGGACAGAACTGGTTTGGACTAAGCACAGACACTCTCTGCTTGAGAGAACAAAGGAATTTTGAGCATAAATATTGGGGCCCAGATCCCAGAACTGTAGAACTCACTGGAATCAAGGAACCTGCCAAGGAGAAGAGCTAGTAGAGCTGCCAGGAGGGGCACTGCCCCTTTGCTGTGTTGTTGCTTTGTTGGATTGGCCTGCAGTTGCTGCTTCTTCCTTGGGCAGTGAAAGGACTGGACTTTCTTTACTTGTGCTGAGTATCTCCAGGGGCTTGAAATAGAGCTTGCCTCCTGTTCTGAAGTCGCAAGGACTGCACAGACTTCACAAACCTCTGGTATTGCTTCTGGGACTGCTGTTTCAGTTGCCACAGAGAAGGGAAATGCAACCAACTCTGTCACAGACTCTGTCATTGGCTCTGTGTCCTGACAGCGCCGTAGAAGGCACTGTCTGCATCTTGCACCGCAACCCTGATCTCACCGACGACGACAACCAATGCCACCAAGCAGCTGCTTGTACTTTGACCTGTGGGCAGCGTACACTCCACCGCCCTCTTTACTTCGCCATCCTGGTCTCACCGACACAATTTCTACTGCTAACTTCGACACCCAGGAATGCATCGTGGCTCGTAAGTTTCACGATGCATCGCCTCGTCCCACGCAACAGTCTGGGCCAACCAACACCATCTCCCGCTAACCTTCTGTCACTTGCATTGAAACCAGCCTGCACCGCATCGAGCACAGCCTCATCCTGCACCGTAACCTTGGTCTCACCGACGCCGTTTGGACGATCGTCACTGAGCCATTGCCTGCACTGAAGCGAGAGGGCACCGCATCCTGCAACGCTTCCATTTAGCAATGCGACGGTTGCCACTACCGGCTCACACCAATGTACCAGCTGCAACGAAAAAAGGTACTGTTACCGAGTCTGTCCACTCTTTCGCTGGCCCGCACCGACGCGGTCGGCTTGAATTTTTAGACTCTGTTGTTTTCAGCATCTTGGTAGCCCCGGACGGAGCTACCAACTCATAAGAACTGTGTTTTTAAGGTATTTCTGCAATTTTAAGGATATCTTGCACATTCTATATTTTTTACGTACTGTATGTTGCATTTTTTATCATTTTGGTCTTGTCTTGGATATATGAAAATATTTGATATTTTTCTAAACTGGTGTGGTGTTCTTTTGTAGTGTTTTCACGGTATTACTGTTAGTTATGCGCCAATGCTTTACACACTGCTTCTGAGATAAGCCTGAATGTTTGTGCCAAGCTACCAAGGGGGTGAGCAGGGGTTATTTTAGCAGTGAAATCCCTTACCCTGACTAGGATGAAGGGTCCCTACTTAGACAAAGGTGCCTACCTCTGCCAACTAGAGACCCCCATTTCTAACAATGACTCATATGTGAGGCTAATGATATCAGTTATTAAATGAGTTGGACCTTAAAGTAGTAAATTGAAAATGTGTTGGTTGGGAGCATGACTAGGCCAAGCGCTGAGTATAGCACTATATGGGTCAACAACAGAGAAAATTAGGAGCTTCACATGCATTCATTTAGGTGTGTTTCTGTCTGCTATTGTGTCAAGGACCCACAAATGTGTATGGTAGCCCCCATCATAAATGTTTTATCTCTGGAACAATTGTGTTACTTCATAGTATAATGGTGACAATGGAATGAGTATGGTCATCCTTGACTATTTTGGGCATTAATGGTCTTGTTGTGGCATTATGGCAGCCATCAGTGACATATTGAGAGCTTGACTGGCCTACTGATTGGCACTGAGAGAATGGTGGCTGACCCGTGCATAATAACACCCTTGCTGTTTTGGTGTAGAGTCTTGGCACAACTGTGATCCTGGTATGATGAGGGCATTGTTGGCATAATGCAGGCATCCTTATAGCGATGGTGAGCATTCATGTTCTAATATTTAAAAACCTTGGCATTTTGAAGCAGAATCCGACTATGTAAGGCATTTTTACTCTTAGGCACTTGATGAAAAGGATGAGCAGATGTTAAAAGAATTTGTCTTTTCTAAAAAACTAATATTTTAAAGGCAAAATTAAGTTTTTTTCAGAAAAGGTTTTTTGGGAAAAGTCAGTTTGTTTGCCCAAAATGCAAAGTGTTATTGGATAGAAAAAAGTGTATACTGTCAAAAAATGAAATGTTGACAAAGGCAAAAAGGTTATAGTTCTAAAACACCTTTGAAGTTGTTAGTTGAATGATATTTCAAGCTGATTTGGGGAGCCATACTGCTGTGCTTCTGTTCTTTGTGCCACAATGCATGGGATGATTTGAATGTTTCTGCATTAGTCAGGTGGAGGCATTTAACATTGATAAACATGTTCTTGGCAGTTCTGCTGGTCTCCTGGAATGTTTGGGTGGTCACTACTGTTACCATCTGCTAAGGGTGTTTATAGTGCAATGTTGAAACATGTTGTCACTATTTTACAAAGAATAAATATGCCGGTAGCAGAAATAGCTCTCACTACAGAAATGGTTGAAGGCCCCTTCTCCATTGGCTAAAGGAGGTGATATAAAGCACCTTTCTATTATGATTATGATGAGGATCGTGAGGACTATTATTATTGTTTTGTTGTTGCTGTTTTTGTTATTTAATTTATGTTACTTCATGTGGCTGGAAACCAGCTAAAGCTGTCTTTAAGTGGGACCAGAGAAGTGTTATCGACCAGTAACAACCTTTGTCCCTTATTAAACCATAGACTCTGTCACCTCACAAAATTGTTTATTTTTTATTTTTAAAGAAAGTAATGTAGCTCAGTAGGGTTGAAATTGCATGATATATGTTCTTGTTCAGTGAGATTCTGGGCCTTATTACGAGTTCCGTGGTCCATAAACCGCATTCCCGGTGGTGGAGGTCCAACGACGGTGGTCCGTCTGCCGTATTATTAGTAGTATTCATTGGCTTTGTGTAGACCAATGTCGAACCACCCGCTGCGCCTGCAGACTGCTGGGGTCACGGTCGGTGGACAGCAGCCTCATAGGGAGGTACAGAGGCAGACACCGCTGTCCATATTACGAGTTGGCAATCCCACGAGCCAACCGAGGTGGTCAAAGGTCGACAGAGACAAAGGATTTGGGGTGAATACTCACCTCTTTCCTGCTATCTGCAGCAGATTTCAAAGTGGATCCCTTTCTCCAGGTCCCCCCAAGACAGCAGCATCCTCACCCAGAGGAATATGGCCCGTTGGCAGCAAAATACAGGTAAGTACTTTGGTACCATATGCCGATTACTGGGACTGCACACATATAGGTCGGACTTTGGCAATGGGTATGTGGTATTTTTCTATATATAACATGCAGATGTGTGCATTCAACAAATATGCCATTGGAATGTACAAACAGTCATCGATATTTATAAAAATACATTGCCCACCACCGCAAGACCTCAACAGCCGCACCCCTGGACTCTGGTAAAACTCGTAATATTGCAGTCAGAAGGTCAAAGGTGCAGCGGTCTCCTGGTTGTAGTGGATGTGGTCCTTTGGTGGTCAGGCCTCTGAACTCGTAATCAGGCTGTCTTCTTGGACTCTTCTTTCTGTCTTATATATTACTTTTTTGGAGTTCATATGCAATTCTGTGTATATCTATTAAGTGGAATTAATTAACATAATTTCACGGACATTTCATTTTGCTTAAATTCAAGCAGAACATTTCAATAACCTAAACCTGACAGTGACAGTGTTTGCATTTGCATTTGCATTTGTGTTGTTCATGCATTGAAGCAAGGAGCTGAATTGTGCATTACTCTGTTTATGTTTATCTCTTCTGGTGCTTCTTCCTCCTCAGACTATCATTGCATTCAACACGATGGAAGCAGCAAATCAAACACTGGTGACGGAATTCCTTCTCATGAGTCTCACTAAGGATCCAGAGACACAGGTCTTTCTCTTTGTGATCTTCATAATCATCTACATGGTGACTATCCTGGGAAATCTTGGCATTATTGTACTCATACGGATTGTGAACTCCCTACACACACCCATGTATCTTTTTCTCAGCATGCTCTCTCTTACTGATCTGTGCTACTCCTCTGTTATAACCCCTAAGCTACTGGCCAGCCTGCTTCAGGAGGATGCTACAATCTCTTTCAGTGCATGTGGTACACAGCTTTTCTTCTTCTCAGGCTTTGCAGGGACAGAATGCCTCCTCCTCGCAGTGATGTCGTATGATAGGTATGTTGCAATATGCCACCCTCTGCTCTATCGGGTGATCATGAGGACAAAGGTTTGCCTGCAACTCATCACCATCTCTTATGGTGGTGGTTTTCTGCAATCTGCAATACTGACTGGCTTTACCTTCTCTTTATCTTTCTGTGGCACCAATCAGGTAGAGAAGTTCTACTGTGATCTACCTCCAATCTTGAAGCTCTCGTGCTCCAACACCTTCACCAGTGAAGTGGTCACATTTGTCTTTGCTGTCATGTTCGGTGTGGCATCACTTCTGACTATTCTCATTTCTTATGCTTACATTATCTCCACTATTGTGAACACGAACTCCAGAGGTGGCAGGTGCCGAGCATTCTCTACATGTGCCTCCCACTTCACCTGTGTTATCCTCTTCTACGGAACCCTCCTCTTTGTATACCTACAGCCATCAACAACCTATTCCACAAGTTTTGTAGTCTCATTGTTCTACACAGTAGTAATCCCAATGTTGAATCCCATTATCTACAGCTTAAGAAATCAAGAAGTGAAATCTGCCCTTAGAAGGACTTTTCAGAGGAGGATTTTTCTTCAATGATTGCTGCAAACAATAGTGAAAATTTTTTATTTTGCAACTTTGTATTCTTCAGTACGACATTTCTGGAACATGTGCACATAGGGTCTCTCCGAAATGTAAATGGCATAGATGCAAATTGGGTGTAACATGTTGTTGAGTACCAATATCAATATGATGGAAAACCACTGTCTCTATGGTATTCTATTATGGCAGCTACACAGGCTTGAGGCTTCCCTCCTACAGCACTCTATATTCTATAGGGTTTCTTGCACTGGTGGCATCATGAGATGAGAATGCAAAAGATGATCAAGGTTAGAAGATATGTCTTCAGCAAAGAAATGTTTCTTAAAGATTAGTAAACCTGAATGCGACAAGACTTGGTAGAGGTAATATTCATAACTAGAACACGAGAGAAGAGTCATTTTTTACATGATCAACTGTGCAACATGCTTCCAGAAATGCACTAAGCAGTTACTGTAAATACTTAAAAAAAATATTGAAAAAAATTAAGCCATTTTAGAAGTAGTTTCAAAAGGTATTGTGTAAAAAAAAAGCATTAAAAATAATTAACCAAGGATTATGATTGGTTTGGTTAAAAACAGAAAATGTTCTTTAGAGTGAAATAGCACCGTGACCATTCCAATTGTGATACTATATATATTAGGACCAGTCTTCACCTTTGCTTCATTGTGAACTATTACCTAATGAAGTAATTCTAAAACACTTTCTATTAATTTTGATTTAATGCAATACACAGGTAACAGACAAGATGCAAATTAACTCACTGCTCAGCATTTATATGCATCATGTGCTCCTTGGATCAACGCCACCTCTACATATGATTTGTATCATGACTGCCAGCAGAGCCCCATATCTTCATGAATTTCCTGGGACAGTCTCTACTTCGGTATATCTTCCTGTTTGCTGCCATGCAGGGGTCCATGTTTGGCTTCAGTCCCAGAAGCTGGTATCATGCCCTTGCAAAATATCATCATTGTGAACCTCTTATCCACAACCCTGGGACATAACAGTCAACACAATGTATTTGGAACAAAATATCATGGGTGTCTTGCTTACCATCCTGAGTCATATCAAATGTGCATATAATGTTTGGGTGCTAATTGGTCAAATCAAGACACTAGTATTACTAAATCACCAACTGGGACTTAGAAATACTATTTTAATTAAAAAGGTACAATTGGGAAGCTGTAGCACAAACAATTACCAACTCGAAAAGGGCTTCGTCCCTGCTGGTTACACTCTAGTCAGCATTAGGATGGATGTGACTACTGAAATGAAGCATACCAAACCCTCATGTAGTGCATCAGAAGCCAGTTTGTGACCAAAATCAATTTACTTTTGCAGGATCAGTATCAAACTCAAAATGAACACAAAAGTGTCAAATTTGAATGGGAAGAGCATCACATACACTCACAGTGTTAGACAGGTTCAGTCTGCCATGCTGTTACTCTTGTAGAAAATCCTGGTGGGACAGTGGGTCCTTTTGGATTGCTATTTAGAGCTGCTACAGGCTGGGCAAGCCCTCTGTTCTCTCCCTGGTGATGGGATGTATGTACCTGTCCCTGTCACTATGCAGTGTCCTGCCTGACCTTCCGACCTGACACCTTGTCTCTTCAGTCAGTTCCCACTCCATCTGGAGCCAGAGAAGGGACCTTTAACACCGGGCTGGAGGCCTCTATGCTGTGGCTCAGCAAGAGCAACATGAGGTTTCAATATTGGCCAAACTGGGTGACGAATTATGTGTGGTTGCTCTCCATATCTCCTTCTTCAAAGATGTAGAATGAGAACACAGGCTCTCTAGATGAGTTTGCATGAACCCAGATGTACCATCTCCATGGGGTGTGCTGAGTTATTTTTCATCCAAACTGATCAGGACATAAACCACAAACCCTGTCTAGCGCCCTCTTTAAACAAGCACTTGCAATGCAATGGGTCTCGCATTCATGCAAGTTTGAGCTCTCAGCATTGTAAATGACAATGCCTTTTATTTATGTTTTGGGTTTTAAAACATAAATAAAGGGCATTGCTATTTACAATACTAATTGCTTAAACACTCGCAAATGAGAGACCTATTGCATTGCAATAAATGGCCTTCTCGAAAACTTGTTAGATTGTAAATATCAGAGGAAGAGACCAGCTTTCGATGTCTTCAAAGTAGTGATAAATGGTGCAGTGAAGAAAATTTGTAAGTGTTGTAATTTACACAGACACAAAGTTGAAGTGAGAGTTACATATGATCCGAGCTATAAACACTAAGAAAAGCGCTCCAACACCATTTGTTCTGTGATTACACTGTTGCGGCTCAGGAGGAAGAGTGGGGGGGTGCTATTTCCTGCCCTCCCTGTGATTTGAGTGTGCACTGTGGCATTACATAATGTCATTGCTATCTTTGACCTAATAAAATACACTCCAGCTGTAGTAGGGCACTGGCTTCACCTCCTGGTGCATTGTGGGCTGTGCTTTATGGGAGGCATGGAGGAGGGAGAGATGGTCTCAGCTGCAGCTCCGGCCTCGTACAGTGCCCCTGCTATTACTAGTGAGTGAGAGGTGCTGAGTTGGTGGAGGTATTGGTGGTGGCGGTGGTATTGGTGGTAGTACTGGTGGTGGTGGTACTGGTATTGTTGGTGGTGGTATTGAGTGGTGGTATTGGTGGTGGTATTGGTGGTAATGGTGGAGGTAGTGGTATTGGTGCTGGTGTATTGGTGGTGGTATTAGTAGTGGTGGTATTGGTGGTGGTATTGGTGGTGGGAGTGGTATTGGTGGTATTGGTATTGGTGGTGGTAGTATTGGTGGTGGTGGTATTGGTTTTGGTGATGGGTGTATTGGTGGTGCTGCTATTGGTGGTATTTTTATTGGTGGTATTGGTGGTGGTGGTATTGGTGGGGGCGGTATTGGTGGTAGAGGTATTGGTGGTGGTGGTACTGGTATTGGTGGTGGTATTAAGTGGTGGTATTGGTGGTGGTCGTATTGGTAGTGGAGGCATTGGTATTGGTGGTGGTATTGGTGGTGATGGCACTAGTATTGGCGGTGGTGGTATTGGTGGTGGCGGTATTGGTGGTGTGGTATTGGTATTGGTGGTGGTGGTACTGGTATTGTTGGTAGTGGTATTAAGTGGTGGTATTGGTGGTGGTGATCTTGGTGGTATTGGTGGTGGTGGTGGTGGTGGTACTAGTAGTGGTGGTATTGGTGGTGGTAGCGGTGTTGGTGGTATTGGTGGTAGTGGTATTGGTGGTGGTATTGGTGATCTTATTGGTATTGGTACTGGTGGTGGTGGTGGTATTGGTATTGGTGGTGGTGGTCGTATTGGTGGTGGTCGTATTGGTGGTGGTATTTGTGGTGGTATTGGGGGTGTTAAATTGGTATTGGTGGTGGTGGTATTGGTGGTGGTAGTACTGGTGGCAGTGATATTGGTGGTGGCAGTGGTATTGGTGGTGGTGGTGATATTGATGGTGGGATATTGGTGGTGGTATTAGTAGTGGTGGTAGTAGTGGTGATATTGGTGGTGGTAGTGGTATTGGTGTTGGTGGTATCGGTGGTGGTATTGGTGGTGGCATTAGTGATGGCATTGGTACTGGTGGTGGTAGTATTAGTATTGGTGGTGGTGGTATTGATGGTGGTATGTTTGGTGGTGGTATTGGTGGTGGTGGTATTAGTAGTGGTGGTGGTATTGGTGATGGTGGTATTGGTGGTGGTCTTGGTGGTGATCATATTGGTATTGGTGGTTTTGGTATTGGTGGTGGTAGTATTGGTGGTGGTATTGGCATTGGTGGTAGTATTGGTGGTGGTGGTGGTATTGGTGGTGGTGGTATTGGGGGTGGGGGTGGTTTTAGTGATCGTAATGTGGAATTGGTGGTGCAGGTATTGGTATTAGTATTGGTGGTGGAGGTATTGGTGATGGGATAGGTGGTGGTGGTATTGGTGTTGGTTTTGGTGGTGGTATTAGTACTGGTGGTGGTGGTATTGGTAGCAGTATTGATATTGGTGTGGTGGTATTGGTGGTGGTATTGGTGGTGGTTGTATAGGTAATGGTATTGGTGGTGGTGGTATTGGTGGTGGTGGTGGTATTGGTGGTGGTGTTGGTGTTATTGGTGGTGGTAGTGGGGGTGGTGGTGGTATTGTTGGTGTTGGTATTGATGATAGTATTGGTGCTGGTATTAGTGGTGGTATTGGTGGTGGTATTGGTGGTGGGGGTGGGGTTGGTATTGGTGGTTGTTGTGTATTTGCAGTGGTGGTGATATTGGTGGTGGTGGTGGTGGTATTGGTGGTGGTGGTATTGATGGTGGTATTGGCCATGGTATTGGTGGTGGTGGTGGTGGTATTGGTATTGGTGGTGGTGGTATTGATGGTGGTAGTACTGGTGGTAGTGGTATTAGCGATGGTGATGGTGGTATTGGTGGTGGTAGTGATGGTGGGGTATTGGTGGTAGTATTAGTAGGGGTGGTATTGGTGGTGGTAGTGGTATTGGTGGTGGTGGTGGTTTTGGTTGTATTGGCTGTGGCATTAGTGATGGTATTGGTACTGGTGGTGGTATTGATGGTGGTATTGGTACTGGTGGTATTAGTATTATTGGTGGTGGTAGTGGTGGTGGTATTGGCGGTGGTATAGGTGGTGGTGGTATTTGAAGTGGTAGTGGTGATGGTGGTATTGGTGGTGGTGGTGGTATTGGTGGTGGTGGTATTAGAGGTGGTATTGGTATTGGTGGTGGTATTGCTGGTGATGGTATTGGTATTGGTGGTGGTGGGATTGCTGGTGGTGGTATTGGTGGCGGTATTGGTGATGGTGGTATTTATTTATTTATATAATGCATTTTTATATAGCGCAGACTTTACCCAAAGGTGTCAGAGCGCTTTACAATAGAACCAACTACGTTACTTGAGGAGAATATTACATATTTACATGTTAAGAAAAGGTAAAATAAAACAATAGATGGCAGTCACACAAAAAACACAATAGGATGAAGATTTTACAGGCATAGTTTACAAATTTACAGTAATGAAAGAACTTCCTTGAGGGACATGAAAAGATATGTATTAGTCCTGGAAGTGTCTTTTGAAGAGAAGAGATTTGAGGTTCGATTTGAAGGTCCAGGTAGAGGTGGTGGTATGGAGTAGTGGAGGAAGCGAGTTCCAGATTCTCACCGCATTGCCTGAGAAGGATTGTGCCATTGATATTTCTCTTTTGAAGGAGGGGGGCTCAAGCAGTAAATTTTCCGCATTACGAGACGTTTCGGAGCCTCCATAAATGTTCCGTTTATTCGTCAGGTATCAAGGGTAGGAAGTGTGCAAGGCTTTGTGGGTGATACAGGCAGTCTTGTAGATTAATCTCGCCTCAATTTGAAGCCATTGAAGAGAAGACAGAATGGGTGTTATGTGTTCACTTCTTTTGGCCCCTAATATAAAATGGCCTGCTGAATGGAGAACAGATTTAAGAGGGGAAAGGTGGGATTTGGGGAGGCCAGCAAGAAGAGAATTGCAATAGTCCAATCTAGAGAGAACCAGAGATTGAGTCAAGGTTTTTAGTTCTTGCTCCGGGAAGAAACGTTGAATCCCCCAGAGAAGGCGCAGTTGGTATCGTGCATTCTTTGCAATGAAATTGATGTGGGAGAGTAGATTGAGTCTTTTGTCAAGTATGACACCAAGGGATTTTGCGCTGTCAACAACAATAGGTTTATTGTAGAGTAAATTCAGCTGATCCATCCAAGATTTAACAGGGGGAGGAGAGAGTGAGGTAGAGAGGAGGTGGAATTCAGTTTTGGAAGGATTCAGAATGAGTTGAGGAGCTTATATCTAGTTTTGAATAGAGTTGATAGTAGAATTGAGGATTGAGATATTGTGTGCGGAAGACACCTTTAGGAAGATCTGAGTGTTATCCGCATAGAGATGGTAAAGGATCCCAGATTTACTTAGGAGATTTCCCAATGGTTCCAAACAGAGATTGAACAAAGTGGGTGCAAGGATAGAACCTTGAGGGACGCCTTGACCTACCACCAATGAAGACGAAAGACTGTTGGCTATTTTGATCATTTGGGATCTGTCCGAGAGGAATGAGGCAAACCATTTAAGCACTGTGCCTTCCAAACCCATTCTCTGTTGAAGAGTATTAAGGAGAGTGTTGTGATTAACAGTGTCAAAGGCTGCAGAGGGGTCTAAAAGAATCAGAAGACAAGACTCCCCTGAACTGAGTATACGCAGCGCATAGTCGATCACTTGCAGCAGGGCTGTTTCAGTGCTGCAGAACGCAGTGGGTCAGACTCCCCCCTTTTCCTCTCGGACCCTACACCTACCACTGTTGCAGATCAGGGCATACAAATTCTCCCTACTTCCACGGATAGAGTAATTTCACAGATACACGCACACACACTCATCATACACTTGGGCCCATTTCACTAACATACGCTCAATTACTCTATCAGTACTGAACCTGCGGAGAGAAAACTCCTAAACACCCTGTATCTACAGTGAGGTCAATAGGATCAGTTTGATACTGTCCTGAGTCATGATCTAAACAACAATAATCAAATAGAGTACTCAATAATTGACAAGAAATAATCACCAACACTGTATTTAAAATAATGGTACTTTATCTAAAATTAGTTCAAAGAAATTCAATCAAAGTAAATCATTATTCTCATAATTACCTATTCTAGCTAAATGTCATGAATGGGTCAGGACAGGTCTCTCAGTAGAAGTATTCCGAGTCGCCGTCCTCACAGCATCGATCCTCACCAACGCAGGTTTGGGAAGAAGTGGCCTTAGACCCTCTCTAGGCTAACAATACTTATAGAAAATCTTACAAATTAAAGCAACATAAAATGTTCTGAATATCCGTTGAACCGCTGAGAAGAGCGAGCAGGAAAGGATGTAGCATCGCTACATTTGGAAAATCTCCGCTCAGAAAAATCACAAAAATAAAAAGACGGAAGAAGGAAACTCGAGTTTTGCAAATGTTACTTTCGCACACATTTCCTCGGAACCACCACTGTAATCACAAAGTTCATTGTGGCTCTCTTGTCCTCCAAGGTTACTTGGACGCTTGCCTGGAGTCACTGTCATCACGGAAACTTTCAAAACTCCAGCAGAAGCCATAGTCAGGTGACTTTCAACAAGGCCTCTCGTCATCTCATTTTCACTCGAGCACAGGCTGTAAACGGCAGCCATTTTATCACAGGCCAAAACGGACCATCTTAATTAAAAGAGACAAAAACAACGTTACCACAGCATAGTGATTGAACAGTGTTAACCCCACTAATACCCTTATGTGTATGTAATTATCTAGCCTTTTGCAACACAGTAAAGCATTAATACACGTTATTTCAAAAGCGTTTTGTGCTTTAAAACAAACAGCACTTAGCAACATTCATTTAATTAAACCTGCACATTATTATTAAGCAACATATATGCATTCCAACGTGTAATTTCTCTTGTTAATTTGTGTTGGTTAATCAGAATTTTCACACAAACAAATAATTAATGATTACAAATTAGTATTTTAATTTTCGACATATAGACAAAACTGGAGCTTAAAAACCCAATAAATTTTCAACAGAAAACTCTGCTCCAGCAATCCCCCCTTTGGTGATATTATCACCAAATAAACAACCCAAAAAAAAAAATGTTGTCCCATTTTAGGAGAAATTGAAAATGTCTTTTTTCTCTTCACACAACACTACACACCAGACTCCCTTTCATCATCCCTCTTCGTTTCCAAGTAAACACTCTCCCTCAATTCTTCTAATTCTATTTCTTGTAGTTCTCTTTTTGACCTTTTATTTCTCTTTTCAATATTTCTTTTGATTAATTTCTTTTTCCCTCCCCTGTTCTTACAACACAAACACACCAATCTTAGTATCAATAAAGCAACAATTATACAAGTCAAAGGAAACAATATCTTACCTATAATAGTACTACCTATTTTTGCAATAAAACTCTTAACAGCAACTATTTTATTAGCTATTTTAGTCCAAATACTCTCAGCTTCCAGTGGTACTAATTCTTCATGCAAATCAGTAATATTTTTGATATAGACCTTCAGGTCTTTGCTTTCATCAGGAATGTAAGTGCAACAATGTTGAACTTTCAGCATTCCGCAGACCCCACCCTCCTTGGCCAATAAAATATCAAGGGCAAGTCGATTTTGCATAGACATGGCACGTACGGCAATCATCTCCGTATTCACCAAAAGAAACCCTCCAGCGGTACTTGTCGATAAGCGATCCACCACTGTTGACAGTTTCCGAATTCCATAAGCATTTAAAGAAATTCCCACTGCTGGAATTAAAGCTCCAAAAATATCACCTACAATTTCAGACCAAGTTTCTCTCTTAAAACGTGTTAGTAAATTAATATGTTCTACATCTTCTATTCTATCTATATGAAAGATCTTTGGAAAGACCAGGCCCACATAACACGTGCCATACCAATGGTCAGGCAACCTGTAATACGCCTTGTTCCCACAAACATAATACACTCCTGGGAAAACTGGATCTTCTCCTCCCTTGAAACCCCATCCCGTTGCAATGAAGTATGTATTATGACACTCACTAGTCCCAACAAAATATGTATCATATTGGGATTTCTTTCTTGTAATGCATAGCTTACCCTTCTGTGGTGCATCTAGAGCTAAAGTTGGACTAGCCCCATTTCTCAATTCTTTCCCCATCTCAATATCCCAAATTGTCTCACTCATTTTATATTTCCCTGCCTTTTCATGCATGCTCATTCTCCTTTCCTCCACCATGTTTAGGAAAGCCTTCTCCTCTTCTTTCAAACTGCAAGTTAAATTGTTCTTAAAAATATAATCTAATGTTAATTCTTCTTTCTCAATAAAAATCTCACCAAAAATGTTAGCTTCTTTAGCTGGATTCAGCTTTTTGTTCATAGGCAATTGCCCAAAAATTTTATCTCTGTTAGACATCTCATAATCTATTTTCCCTAACAAATAAAAAACACTACTTAGCACACTACAAGAAATTCCATAAGTTGCTGGTAAATGGTGATAAGTAACACCCTCTGAAACGGATGCAGGCAATTGCATACATACATAGCAATCCCTAACCTCCATTGTCTTCACGTATTCATACAACAGTTTTGAAAAAACATTACTAGAAAAATCATTAATTGACCTATCTTTATGTATATAAGTATTACTAATACTAGTTGGAACTACCTTTTGTGAACTCTTCTCTACATTAGTCACATTCTCTGTATGCATCTCAAATGTACCTATTGTAACTCTAAAAGTAACTAATAAAGCTAATACACCCCATAGTAGCATTAATATTCCAGTACAGCAGCAGCACATTTTACACCATCTTTTTAAGAAGGCACATCTACTTTGATTATTCTCTATGTTAGCCATTTTACTACTTTGACCGTGTCTTTTGACTTAGCCTCTACTACTCCACTACTAGAATTTCTAGAACTCTTGATTACTTCAAACAACTAATTTTCAGTCTTTCTTCTTTTCACTTTTCTCCAAGTGATTTCTTCTGTTCACTCAATTTGGATACTCATCACTCTTTACTTCATCTTCTTCAACATCAAATTGTATTAGATCTCCAACAACATCCTCAGTATCCGATTTTTCTCCAATGTCAGTCAAGATTACTTTCAAGATTTCACCTGTATCTTCCTCAACCACTTCTCGTACGGTCTCCTCTGGATTTCCTTGACTTTCTGCCTCTTCACCTTCAGACAGTGCCAAGTACGTCCATTCCGGCGACCTATACTTCTGGTTAGGTTTTCTTATCCTTTTGATCTCCTCTGGTTCTTTCAACTCTTTTCTTTTTTCACCTTTTGCTGGATTCTGACTCGACACCTCATTCACTTGTTTAGCTTTCGAGGTATTTGCTCGTGTCAATCTGTATCTCAGCCTCTTTACTCTGTTGTTAGGCCAAAGATCTCCTCTTATAACCTTTTTTGGTCTTGTTTCTTTATTATTTCTTTCTCCAATCCAAGTTCTCTTTCTCAGAACTCGACCCTCTGATTTCTCATTCTCACTTTCATCCGATTCTGTTTCAAATGCCTCTTGTTCTTCAGCAGTTTTCTATCGCTCCACAGTCTTTTCCACCACTGTTTGAGACTTCCCTATTTCTGTCCCTCCTCGGGTCTCCAACACGCAATCTTCTTGCTGTCTACTTGTCCCTTCACCTAGCTTATCAAGAATGTTCCCTACACCTCCTCGGGAATCCTTCGCAATCTGTCCCTCTCTATCTTCTTCTGACCCTGCTTCTTCAGGTATAATCTCAAGTGGTTTTTCAATCTCCTCTTCTGATTCAGGAGTAGTCTCTGTGGAACTGCTCTTTTCTCTTCTTTTTTCTCCACTGCTTGTTGGAACTTCAGGCTCTCTTACAGAATCTGATCTCCCTTCTGAAACTCTCAATGGTTCCCTTGAAGCCTCCTCTGATTCTCTTTCAGAACCTCGATTTCTTCTCACTGGTTCTGTTTCTTCATCATCACTGGAATCTGACTCTTCAAAATACTCCTTACCAGTCCCATCTTTTGGGTTTGGAACTCTCAGAGTATGACTTGCATGTACCCAGTTTTTCACACCAGCACACTTCACTGCAGTTGTCGTAGTCAGAATGACTTGTCTTGGCCTTCCCCACCTTGGAACCAAGCAATTTCTTCTTCTGTGCACTTTAATCCTCACCCAGTCCCCTGGACTCAGATCATGAGCTTGCTTCTTCTCAAGTGTGGTAGCGTCTTCTCCAACCTGGTGAAACACAGAATGAACTGCGTCAGCCAGGCCTTTACAGTAATCCAAAATCATGTCATCAGTTATTGTCATCAACTTATTGACAGGCACAAATGCATGACGCATTGCACGTCCCATCAAAATCTCATGTGGACTTAAACCAGTAGTTCTATCTGGAGTAGATCTAATAGTCATTAGCACTAGAGGCAAGACATCAGGCCATTTCATTCCAGTGGCTAAACACATCTTACCAATCCTGTTCTTGATCGTGCCGTTCATCTGCTCAACAACACCAGAAGCCTCTGGTCTGTAAGCACAATGTAGCTTCTGCTGTATGCTCAATGCTTCACAAATCAAACTCATGAGCTCATTATAGAAGTGTCCACCTCTATCAGACTCAATCGTTACTGGAAACCCGTATCTAGGAATCAACTCTCTTAACAGTAACTTTGCCACTGTTATTCCATCATTTCTCCTAGTCGGATAGGCCTCCACACATCTCAAGAACAAACAGACTACCACTAGAACATACCTCAATCTGTTTACTTGTGGCATTTCAATGAAATCAATTTGCATTCTCGTAAAAGGACCACCTTCTCTGCCTATCGTTCCCAGACTCACCACTGTCTTTTTCCCAGTGTTAAATTGCTGGCAAATCAAACATCTTTGACAGATGCTCTCTGCAATCGTCCTGAACTTTGCATTGTACCAAGTCTGTTTAAAAGACCTGATCATCGCATCCCTTCCCAAATGTCCCTGGCCATGATACATCCTTGCCATTGTTGACAACATAGAGTTAGGCATGACTGGTCTACCATCTCTATAGACCCAAACATGATCTGTTTCTCTTGGGACACAACCTGCCTTGATCCAGTCTTTCTTGTCTTCCTTTCCTGCCTCATCCTGCAACTGTTTCACCTCATCCCACGTCTCTAGGACATTAGTAAACATCACAGAACAAAAGGCATTTCCCCTTCTCGTTCCCTATTAATCGAGTGATTATTTTTCGCACAATATTGTGCAATGTCGTTTGCGAAACGGTTTCCAAGAGTTACAAAATCATCTCCTTGTCCATGAGCAGCACATTTTGCAACTGCTAATTCTTTAGGCAGCTGTATCGCCTCAAGTAATTTTCCAATCACTTCAGCATTCTTTATTGGAGTCCCACTCGACGTCAAGAAACCTCTCTGCAGCCAAAGCTGGCCAAAATCATGCACAACTCCAAATCCATACTGACTATCAGTCATCACAGTCACTCTCAGATGTTCCCCAATCTCACAAGCTTTCGTCAATGCCACCAATTCAGCAACTTGTGCAGACTTCACTCCTTTCAATGGTGATGCTTCCATAACTTCTGAAACCTTGCACACTGCATATGCTGCACTCAGCACACCATCATCATTCCTCAGACATGATCCATCCTCAAACAGCACATGATCACTCTCAAGCAATGGAAGATCTCTTATGTCTGGTCTCGGTTTTGTACAGTAATCAAGCACATCTAAACAATTGTGATCATCTTCTGTCTTCACACCCACATTTTCAATATCCGGCAACAATGTTGCTGGATTCACATTCACACATCTCTCAAGAGTCACATTTGATGCTCCCAGAATGACTTTCTCATATTTAGTCAGCCGACTATGTGACATGTACTGAGTTCTGCTTCTTGTCAAAAGAATTGCCACATTATGAGGTACGAATACCCTTACAGGATATCCCATTATGATTCCCTCACTCTGTTCCAGACTTCTGCATGTTGCAGCTACAGATTTCAAACAACCTGGTAAACCTACAGCTACAGGGTCAAGTGTCGATGAGAAGTACGCAATAGGCCTCCTCAGTTGTCCATGCTTCTGGATTAACACTGAAAGTGCACATCCATTTCACTCACTGCAGTACAACTCAAACTCTTTTTCATAGTCTGGCATACCCAAAGCAGGGGCTTCCCACATTCTGGTCTTCAATTCCTCAAATGCTGCCATCTGTTCTCCATCTAGTTCCAATGGGTCTTTTACCTCACTCTTTGTCAGCTTAATCAGTGGTCTTGCTATCAGAGAGAAGTTACTAATCCACTGACGACAATAACCCACCATCCCCAGAAACATCCTCACTTCCCTCTGGGTCCTTGGGGCCTTCATTCCCCTGATAATTTTTATCCTGTCATCAGTCATCTTTCTCAGACCTTTTTCAATATTGTGTCCAAGATAATGCACCTCTTTCTTGCAAAATTGCAATTTGGCTGGAGATACTTTTAATCCTCCATCTGCCAGATGATTCAGTAAAGCTATAGTATCTACTTCACAAGCTTCACGTGTCTTTGATGCCACAAGTAGGTCATCAATATACTGCACTAGTACTGAGTTTTCAGGCATGATCAAACTCTCCAATGATTTTTTCAATAACTGATTGAATATCGAAGGACTCTCTGTGTACCCCTGTGGGATTCGACACCATGCTAAAATACGCTGGCCAAACCTAAATGCAAAAATCGGCTGGCTGTCATGATGCAATGGAATTGAAAAGAAAGCATGACACAAATCAATCACTGTGTACCACTCAGCATCATGTGGAATCTGATACAAAATCACTGACGGATTTGGCACAATGGGACAACATGCCACCACAATTTTGTTAACTTTTCTCAAATCCTGTACAATCCTGAACTTCCCATTAGGCTTCTTTAGCCCCATTATCGGTGAGTTACACGGGCTACTCAGTAGTTCTCTCAAAACTCCTTGCTGAATCATTTTCTCAATTATAGGAGTTATTCCTTCAATTATTTCTGGTGTCATTTTGTACTGAGGAATGTTAGGATAAGTAATTCCCTCTTTCACTGAAATTTTCACAGGATCTACATTATTCATCAATCCCACATCCTCTCCAGTAAAATCCCAAACTGTCCTTTTCACTGTGTCTCTCAGCTCTTGAGGCAAATACTCCGGATTAAACACAGCATATGCACCAACCATCTCACCCTCTCTATTATCTAGAGTCATTCGGTACAAAACATCCTCATCTGGTGTTTCAAAAGCTATTCCATCCGGAGTACAAAAAATTGTACAATTCATCTTGCATAGCAGGTCCCTGCCTAACAAGTTCACTGGACTAGTGTCACAGACCACAAATCTGTGCATGTCTGAAAATTTCCCTATTCTTACCCTCACTGGTTCAGTAAGACGTGTCTTGATTTGTGTATTGGCTACACCCACTACTTGGATTGCTTCATCCGAGAGAGGAAGATTTCTAATATCTGCTGACCTGACAGTTGATCTTGTCGCACCTGTGGCTACTAAAAAAGTAACACTTTCTTCATTTATTTTCCCATCTACAAATGGTCCTGCCTGGTCTATTTCTAGAGTTGCACCAAGTATGCACTCTTACTCCTCTCCTCGGCACCGTCAATAATCACCTTCAGACTCACTCCCTTCATTCTTTAACAAATACTGTTGTACCTGGTTAGAATGCCTTGGTTTGTTTACCTGCTCATCATTGTAGAATCCTGAATCCTGATTGTACTTTTGTGACCCTCTATTCTGCGGCAAGGGCGGTTTTGGCTCTTGGCTCTGCTGTCTCACAACCTTCTGTTGTTGTTGCTGTTGATTATTCCCCTCGTTCTGCACCTGTTGATTTAAGGTTTTACTCTCATTATTCGCTAATGGTGGATTGGTACATTCAGATCTCCAATGTCCCAGTTGGCCACAGTTGTGACAAGGAAACTTTTTCTTTGCTTCCTCAAGATTTCCCTTTCCTTTCCCTGCATATCTGGGCCTATTCCCTGCATTATTTGCCTGTTCCACCAACTGTGCTTCTTGTCTTTCCGCAACTTTCACTTGTGCCCACATTGCCTTTTCTTTCAGCTTTCTCTGTTTTGCTTCAATTTCATCACTGAAGTACTTTGCATGTCTCAGAATCTCATCTATTTTCTTACTCTGCCAGTCCACTGTATGCTCACGAATTCTCTCACTAATCTCAGGTCTCAGGCCATATACAAATCTGTATACAAAATGACTCAAATCTTTGTCACCCAGGTGCTCATCCCCACTGAATTGTTTAAAAGCCAGTATCAGCCTCTCATAAAAAGCATGAACTGATTCTTTTGCTTCCTGATGTGTTCGATCTATTTTAACCCAGTCTGTCTCTTTTGGAGGTACTTTACTTTTCAGGTATACAATCACCTGATCATACTTCCTCATTACCTCTGGATCTGGTGCTCCTGTTCTCTGATCTCTTGGATATTCCTCAGTAGGCCAACTTACAACTATTTTACACTCAGCCCACAAGTCTGCTGGAACAATTATATCAAACAGACTATTCAGGTCAATCCACAGCACTTTTGACAATTTCACAAACCTGTCTACCTGCCTATACCACTCATGAGGCTTTTCTCTCAGTCGAGGGAAATCATTCGTAAATGATAAAATATCCTGTCTGGTCCATGGAACATGTACATATCCTCCTCCAGGTATTTCTCTTCTCCAACCATATACAGGTATGATACCCATATCTCGCAGCCATGAAGGATGCAGGCGTTTTCGTTGGAGGTAACAATTCACCTTCTCTTGTTTTAACATCTTTATCCTTGTCAAACCATCTTTTTATTTTTCCGAACAAGGATTTCTTCTTTTTCTCTTCTTGGTAATACATTTTAGCGTTTACCAAAACTTTCTAATCCCTTCCGTAATACAACTGTGCAGTACGATATTTCATCCAATAACAGCGCGACTCACACCAACGCACCAATCCTGGAGCGTCTACGTCACCCTGTACCCCTTCCAATCCTTGCACGGCTCACACCAACGCACCAATCCCAGCGCGAACACTGTTCTGATCCAATATCCAATCAGAGCGCGGTCTGTTTGACGTCAGCAGTCGCTGCAGTCGCTCCTGTCTCCTGTCTCCTGTCACTCGTCTACCCCTCCTTTACAGAACTTCTCAGTAGACTTCATGTCAAATTCTACAAAATCTATTAGTTACAACATATAAATATCTCCATTGTCTGCTTTGCTAACCACAGAATAGTAAAGAAAATCTATTTCACAAGAATCCCGTCTTTCCCTGAAACAGCACTCACTTCTGCTCCAGTACGGAATTAATACTCTCGTTGACACAGTAGCACATCCCTCTACTCTGCCCTTCTAACATGCATCCATTAACTGTTTCCTCTAGGACTGCTCCAAAGAGTCTTACAATCAATTAAATGCTCATACATTCACGCACATTCATACAAGAAAATGTAGTACATACACACAGAATCCTGCTTTTTCCGAGAACAGCAAACAGTCTGCTCTACCACAGAATTATAACACACGTTAACCAAGCAGCTTACCTCTGCCCAGTCCTTCAAACAAGCTCAGAGAATACCTATTACTTCTCCCGCGATAAGCTTTAACGGCAAACCTTACGGATCCCTGGGACTTAAGACCAGAGTTTCACAGATAACCTTTGCTACCATACGCACTCCTTTTGTACCAGAAATATATTTCTAATAGTAACATACGACGATGTCACTGATTCCGAACCCAGACAATGTGACGTGCAACTTCAATGGTCACACGTTTCTCCTGCATACATACAGGACCAACAATCCCGTCTTTCCCGAGAGCAGTATATACTTCCCTCTGCCCTACTACGGAACTGCTACCAGCTCCCAAGTTTCAGAAGCACTACATATAACTCAATACGACGACTCCAACATATAATATTAGTACATATACCAACATCAATCAATAATCAATGAATCAAAAAGCCAATGTACAAGCAATCTAATCAGATCAAGACAATAATCAAAACCATAAAATTCTGCTACCAGGAAATTGGTGCAGATCAGGGCATACAAATTCTCCCTACTTCCACGGATAGAGTAATTTCACAGATACACGCACACACACTCATCATACACTTGGGCCCATTTCACTAACATACGCTCAATTACTCTATCAGTACTGAACCTGCGGAGAGAAAACTCCTAAACACCCTGTATCTACAGTGAGGTCAATAGGATCAGTTTGATACTGTCCTGAGTCATGATTTAAACAACAATAATCAAATAGAGTATTCAATAATTGACAAGAAATAATCACCAACACTGTATTTAAAATAATGGTACTTTATCTAAAATTAGTTCAAAGAAATTCAATCAAAGTAAATCATTATTCTCATAATTACCTATTCTAGCTAAATGTCATGAATAGGTCAGGACAGGTCTCTCAGTAGAAGTCTTCCGAGTCGCCGTCCTCACAGCATCGATCCTCACCAACGCAGGTTTGGGAAGAAGTGGCCTTAGACCCTCTCTAGGCTAACAATACTTATGGAAAATCTTACAAATTAAAGCAACATAAAATGTTCTGAATATCCGTTGAACCGCTGAGCAGAGCGAGCAGGAAAGGATGTAGCATCGCTACATTTGGAAAATCTCCGCTCAGAAAAATCACAAAAATAAAAAGACGGAAGAAGGAAACTCGAGTTTTGCAAATGTTACTTTCGCACACATTTCCTCGGAACCACCACTGTAATCACAAAGTTCATTGTGGCTCTCTTGTCCTCCAAGGTTACTTGGACGCTTGCCTGGAGTCACTGTCATCACGGAAACTTTCAAAACTCCAGCAGAAGCCATAGTCAGGTGTCTTTCAACAAGGCCTCTCGTCATCTCATTTTCACTCGAGCACAGGCTGTAAACGGCAGACATTTTATCACAGGCCAAAACGGACCATCTTAATTAAAAGAGACAAAAACAACGTTACCACAGCATAGTGATTGAACAGTGTTAACCCCACTAATACCCTTATGTGTATGTAATTATCTAGCCTTTTGCAACACAGTAAAGCATTAATACACGTTATTTCAAAAGCGTTTTGTGCTTTAAAACAAACAGCACTTAGCAACATTCCTTTAATTAAACCTGCACATTATTATTAAGCAACATATATGCATTCCCACGTGTAATTTCTCTTGTTAATTCGTGTTGGTTAATCAGAATTTTCACACAAACAAATAATTAATGATTACAAATTAGTATTTTAATTTTCGACATATAGACAAAACTGGAGCTTAAAAACCCAATAAATTTTCAACAGAAAACTCTGCTCCAGCAACACCTCCCTCAGCCCGATGCTCTTCAACGTCTACATGGCTCCACTTGCCCCCATCATCAAAACCTACAGACTCGAAGGATCAGAGCGGAAACATGGCGGCTGGCAGATAGGCAGTCGCGCGAGCTCCCGATCTCAGAGGGTGGAGAGAGCGTTTGCCTAGAGGAAACAGCCTCGGAGTACGGATTACGGATGTCCCCCGAAGATATGTAAAATGTTTTCACTAAGAGTTCAGCTTACCTGTATTCTCCTGTGAGTCATTCTCTCCTTTGTTTATGGCTCGAGACTCGGAGTTACAGGGTGTCTGGTGCTACGCAGCGCGTTCGATCTGCAGGGCTCGAGCAGTCTTCGTGCTGGTTGGTTTCCGGGGCTTGAACGGAAGAGTGAGCATACTCCCTCTACTACGGACCCTGTGGTGTCGGCAAGGAGAGGACTGGAGAACAGAGTGTGTAGTGGCGGTTCTGGTAAAGGACCTATGCTCCATGAACCCCAAGCTAATTTGGTCCGGCACTCTGCGACACGAGTTAGGGGAATTATAGGGATAAATCCTGCAGTTCAAAGTACTGGGCGAGGGGCTCAACGATCGATAGAAAGTGACCCTCGAGTATCTATATCGCTGCAAGAATCGCGCAAAGAAGTAATAGGGTTCGATGAAGACTCTCATGATAAGGGGGGTACTGAGAACATAGTGAAATATAGCTTAGGGGGTTCAGTAAAAAATCAATACCAGCTTCGGTCGCTCCCAGAGGCAAGGGAAGTAAGGTTGGAAGCAGTGGGGACTTGTCGACTGGTATTGAGTCCTCAGCAGTTTCTCCGAAAAAGAAGTTACTAAAGAACGGAGGAAAGCTTAAACGCTGTGGCCCTAGGGGGGGTGTGTCTGTAAAACCCGCACCCTCCTTGAGGTCCTACTTTAAAATAATGGAGCAGGTTGAATCCTCACAGATACGTAGGGATTTACCATCAAAAGCTTCACTCATTTTGGAGAATCGATTTACCCCGTTGGAAACATTACCGCAAGATGCAGAGTCACCAGGAGATAGTTTAAACCCTGAGAGGATTTCTGAGCCTAGCCCCGGCCCTAGCCTCGACACCATTGTTGAGTTATCTGAGGGAATAACTATTAGAGGCCAGACAGAGAGTCCCAGTCACAAAGATGATGACCTAAGTAATAATTCAAGTATCAACAGTGATTCATCTCTTATGGAGAAGATGTTTTTGGCTTTACGTCAAGACATTTTCTCAAAATTATATCGGAAACTAATCAAAAAGTGATCCACGAGAAATGCGAAGTGCTCGAGGAGAAATTAGATGATCTTGCACTACGTACTGGGCTATTGGAAGAAGAAGTCAAAGCCCTCTCTGCAACGGTTACGGATAACTCTAAAGACATCAAGTCTTTAAAAAAGCAGAATAAAATATTGGAAGATGACTTGGAGCGGCTTGAAACCCAATCTCGTTGTAATAACTTAAGATTTTTTTAAATTCCTGAGGGGGCCGAGAAAGGAGATGTTAAGGCCCTTATTTGCGACCTTATGAGAGAAGTTTTGAGCGATAGGCCCGAGATTGATTGGGAAAAGGAGATCCAGAGGGCTCACAGAGACCCCTTTAGGTTGAGTGCAGACAGGAAGACCCCCAGGAAGGTCTTAGTAAACTTTTTAACTTTTGCGGTTAAAGAGTTGGGGTTGCAACGGGCTCTAAAAGGAGGCTCTTTAAATCATGATGAGATTTCTTACCAAATCAGGTCGGATCTGGGTAAAAGGACCGCTCAGAGGCAGTGAGAGTTGGGCACCAGAATTACTGAGCTACGGAGTAAGGGAGCACAGGTTCAGCTGAAATTTTCTGCAATGTTAAAGATTATGTGGCAGAACAAAATGTTTAATATAGGTAACCCAGAGGAGGTTGATACTTTCATATCACAGATGGTATGATAAGATATCTGATCAAGTATATGTATATGTTAATATGTCAATCCTCGATATTGTGGATATGGTTGAGCTTATGAAAATAGTATTTTGATCATGAAGTAACTTGGGGGTAGAATTTTTACTCTCTTATAGTTTGGCTGTTTCATATGCTATATATATATATATTTTTTTCCTCTCTCTTCCTAGAGGGATCGGGAGGACGCAAAGGGTGGAGAGCATCGCCTTAGGATGAAGGGGGGTTTCCCAGGGGTGGGGAGAAGGGGGGGCACTGGGTGGAGGGAGCAGTGGGTGTAAAATAAAAAAAAATATCCTCATTCGCGTATCTTGTTTAGGGAGTGTGTTGAGTGTATATATGTTTGTCGATTTGAATTGAGAAAACTCGGTAAGAATTGAAACTTGTGGGTTAGAGAATGGGTAGTTTTAAAACAGCTAATTTCCTAACTTGGAATGTGAATGGATTAAGATCTAGGAGGAAATTATTTAGAGTTATGGAAGTTCTTAAGGGAAGCACTGCCCAAGTCGTACTACTACAGGAAACTCATTTGGAAAATTTAGAGTGTAGACAATGTTTTCAAAAGTGTAGATGGGTCCAGGAGGTAATATCTTTGGATCAGAGGGGGAGTACTCGAGGAGTTGCCATTATTATTAAAAGTAATAATGGCATTAGATTACTTAAATATGAAACTGATTCCTCAGGTAGATGGTTGGTGGCGACCCTGGTAATTCAAAATAGGCCCCTGGTATGTGCAGTCTATTATGGTCCGAATATCGACAATCCGGAGGCTTTAGTTAAGATGGAGTCTTGTCTACTAGAGACAACAGTACCTATTGTAGTGGGAGGAGATTTCAATCTAGTTATGGATAAGAGATTGGATAGGACCTACAGGGTAAATTATATGAATCCACCTAGATCCTTCTCCAGGCTAAAGAACATGATGAAGGATTTCAATTTAATTGATATTTGGCGTATTAAGAGGGGAGACACACGAGAGTTCACTTTTTATAGCAAAAAGTATAGACACCATTCTCGAATTGACTTTTTCCTGGTAGGCCAAGAGTTGTTAGGGGATGTATTAGAAATTGTACATATCCCCGCGATAGTGTCGGACCATTCAACTGTAGCTCTCGCTTTGAAAATCCAGCAAAAGGAAGGGCAGAGAAGATGGATTGTAGATAGAACCCTTTTCTTAGATCAAGGGATAGTTAGAGATTTAAGAGAAAAGTCTGAGGTTTTTTTCTGTGCGAACTTAGGATCAGTAGGATATCAAACAGTCTGGGATACTTATAAGGCTTACCTAAGGGGGGTTTTAAGATCCATAATGATAGGGAAAAGAAGGACGGAGAAACGAGTTGAGGAATACAAACTGGAGGAGATCAAGACTAAAGAAAGAAAATTACAGAAGGCCTCAATAGATGACTCAGAGAATCTTCCCGCTTTAAGCAAAGAGTTAGAAGGGTTACAGGCAACGTTTCAAGCATATATTGATAAAAGAATATCTGATAGATGGAAGGTGAGTAAACTTAGTCATTTTGCTTATGGTGAAAAATGTAGCTCCCTATTAGCTTGGAAAACTAAGGCGGATAGAGCAAGAAATAATATTCAAGTATTAATTAGCAGAGCTTCCGGCGTAATATTTCATACTAATGAGGATATTTTTAAGGAGGCTTGTAGCTTTATGAAGGATTTATATAGGGAGGACATTCATCCTGATCAAGAGGATATTGTAAAGTGGTTAGAACAGACGGCTCTCCCTCGGCTTACTAATGAGCAACAGGAAGCACTGGAAGGAGAGATTACAGAAGGTGAGATCCGAGTTCAGTGTAAGAGAATGGTTAAAGGGAAAGCTACAGGGCCAGATGGCCTTCCTGTGGAGGTATATCTATCCATCATAGACATAATAATTCCAGTCTTAAAAGCCTTGTTCAATTTAATTTATATTAGTGGGGAAAACGCTCCTGCCTCATGGTCAGAGGCAATAGTGACCTTGATTTTAAAGCCAAATAAAGACCCGAGAACTGCTAACTCATATCGACCGATTCCTTTGTTGAATTCGGATTATAAGATCTTCTCTGGGGTTATAGCGGCTAGGGTAGCTAGGGTAATAAAACAGGTCGTCCATTCTAATCAAAGAGGTTTTATTCCTGGAAGACAACTAAATGAATTAACGTTCCAGCTGGTAGGGGTTGTTGATATAGCTGAGACTAGGAGGGAGCCACTCACGATATTAGCGGTCGATGCAGCTAAGGCCTTCGATCAAGTACACTGGCCTTATATGTGGGAGTCTCTACATAGTTTTGGATTTCCGCGCAATATGGTCATGGCAGTGAAAAAATTGTATCAGGGTCCAAAGGCTAGGGTTTTGGTAAATGGGGTAATTTCTGATTGGTTTACTATCTCTAGGGGGACAAGGCAAGGTTGTCCCCTGTCCCTGCTTCTTTTTAATTTATATATTGAGCCATTTGCAAACCTGATTAGAGCAGATACCTCCATCCTTCCGTTTAAATCTAAAAGTTATGAGGTTAAATTAGCTTTATACGCTGACGACCTATTGCTCTACACAAGAAATCCGCAGGATGCCATTCCGAATTTAATGAGGAAGGCTGAGTCATTCGGGCAGGTCTCAGGCTATAAAGTAAATACTGATAAAACGGAGATTATGGAGTGGAATCAGGTTTCGTAAAGCTATGGGGTGAAAACCCAAATACGATATCTGGGGATTTTAATTCCACAAAAAATTGAGGATATAACAAAAATTAATTGGAGGAAAATTAGTCAGGAAGTGGCAGGACTCTTGTTAAAATGGGAAAATGTACCCCTAAATATATAAGGTCGCGTGATTTTAATAAAAATGATTGTTCTACCAAAGATTACTTTTCTTTTTAACTCTATCCCTTTGATTTTTAAGAAAGAAGACATTGCAAAACTTCAGGGTAAAATAGGCAGTTTTATTTGGCGATCCAAAGGCCCCAGGATTTTCTGGAAGAAGTTGAGGAGGAGACTGGAGGTCGGTGGGATAGCACTCCCTGATCTGCTTGCTTATTGTTATGCTTTTCAGTTTGAAAATGTGCAGATGATGGCCAATAAGATAGATAAATCATCTATCGGCTTACTCTTCTCTGCTATGTTAGAAGATATTCCGCAGGGCCAAAGGCATTTTCTTTTTAAATTTGGAGATCCCAAGTTCTTTAAGAAGATAAGGTTAAAGGTATTGAAGGCTGCCCTGAATATTTGGATGTATGTTAGGAAGGTTTTTAAAGTCCCCTATTTCTCTAGTAATGCTCCAATATGGGACTCTCCCGGCACACCCGAATGCTTAAGAGATCAACGAAGTCAGCCTCTGAAAATAGGCAGCTTATATTATTGGGCTGATTTTAAGCAGGGCTCTGACTTAATGTGCTGGGGAGACCTGAATTGTCTTTGTAAAGAACAGCTAACAAGATTCAAGTATTATCAACTGAGCTCTTGGTGGGCTGCACAGGTTTGGGAGGAAGAGGATGACGATACAAAATTCAGCCAGGTGACGAGATCTGGCCAGTAGGAAAAAGAGGTGTCTTTTTGGTATTGGGCTTTTCTGGAGATGGATAAGGAACTAGAGATTGAAACCGTGAAGCTCTGGGGCCGGGAATTTGGCGAAGAGGATGTAACCCAACTGTGGCGTACATCCTATGACTATCTACGAATAGTAGTTAAACCAGCATCACTCAAAAGAAACCACCTATTTACTACTTATAGAGTGTACTGGTCACCCGCAAAATTAACTAAGATTACTAGTAATGTGTATAACTGTGCTAGATGTATGCTACCATCAGCAGACGACATTCACATGTTTATGACTTGTCCCAATATATCTCTATACTGGAATTCAGTACGCAACTTTATCAGGGAAACGATTGAGATTCAGATTACAATTTCTCCTTTGTTAGTTTTTTTTGGTATATATCTGGAAGGAAATGTGCAGATCCCTATATGTAATGCAAAATTTTAGTTTTATGTGATCCTGTTGGCCAGACGGGAGATATGTAAGTTATGGAAATCAGGAAACGCACCTCTGTTTAGTGATTGTTTGAGGAATATAATTTATATAAGCAAGTCTGATTTGGCATGTGACCCTATGAGCGAGTTAAGAATATTAGCACCTTTAACAAGATGGAGAAATAAAGAAGCGTGAATCCTATGATTATGCCAGTACCTGCTGACGGCAACACCTTCCTCGCAGTGGTGGGAATATCGAGCAGAGGAGGAGTGTGGCGGACATAGCGGTATGCTTGAGGGATATAACTCTGGTTATTTCTCCTGGTCAACCAGTTGGTACCCTTACGTGAGACCTTGAGAGATCAGAGGGAATCCTGGCAAGAAAGTTGGCGATATGAGGATAAAATTTTTTTTTTTAAAAAGAACCTACAGATACAACATTGTGTCATACGTAGACGACATTCAACTCATTCTCTCCCTATCCAACGAACCCAACACCGCCAGACACAACTTTCTAGAAAGCATGGAAGCTGTCGCCAAATTGATGAAAAACAGCTGCCTACATCTAAACACCAAAAAAAAAGGAGTACTCATCATGGGCCCAAACCCCGACACCTGGAGCGAGACCTGGTGGCCCCCTGCCCTCGGAAACCTGCCAACCCCCACGGACCACACATGCAACCTGGGAATCATCCTAGACTCCGAGTTCAAAATGGGCCACCAGATCAACTCCGTCTCGTCTTCCTGCTTCCACACCCTCCGCCTCCTTCGTAAGACCTTCAAATGGATCCCCCTCGAACACCGAAAGACTGTCACTCACGCCATGGTCACCAGCAGACTCGACTACGGCAATGCACTCTACGCTGGAATAAACAAAAACCTCATCCGCAAGCTACAGAACATCCAGAACGTTGCTGCAAGACTGGTCCTCAACCTGCCAAAATACTGCCACATCTCCCAGCACCTGCGCACACTCCACTGGCTCCCTATCGAGCATCACCTTCGAAATACTCACCCACGCACACAAGGCCCTCCGCAGCACCAGACCAGCATACCTGAACAGCCAACTCAAATTTCACGCACCCCACAGGACTCTATGATCAGCCAAGCTCTCCTACACCGGGGTCCCCCGCACTAGAAAGACCAGATCGGGAGGCCGCTCTTTCTCCTTCCTCGTGGCCAAAGCATGGAACGCCCTTCCACTCCACCTCAGACAGACAACATCGCTCCCCATCTTCACAAGAAATCTGAAAACCTGGCTCTTCGACAGACCCCCTCCTTGATGGATTCAAACCTGAATCCCCCCTACCCCTAGCGCCTTGAGAACCTTACGGGTGAGTAGTCGCACTTTAACAAACCCCTGATTGATTGATTGATTGATTGATTAAAAGGACTACTTTTGCCATGGACACTTAGGCCAGGTAGACCTTGATGACATCAAGGGTCAAACTAGCATCTTTGAAGAGAATTCAAGTTAAGTAACAATGGCGCATAAAAACACTTTACCGGTAATGCAAAAAAAGTAAGGAAGTGTGACAACTGCAGAATTTTGAAGAAATAGAGTCCCACTCTATGAAACAAGAAGCAACAAGGTGAGACACAAACAGTTCATTCATTTTGTACAGGAGAAATATGGCTATACAATTACAGCAGAAGACACAAGGGGTCATATGATCAAGAACGGCGCAAACATTATCGCTGCTTTTGCGGCAGGAAACTGCTGCTAATGCGGCGATAAGGCGCTTGATAATATGCCCTAGAGAATTCCAATAGAAGCCCAGGTTTGATGTTCTTGACACCAGAACCTGGGATTGTATTGAAATTCTCTAGGGCATATTATCAAGCCCCTTATCGCCGCTTTAGCAGCAGTTTCCTGCCGCTAAAGCGGCGATAATGTTTGCGCCATTCTTGATAATATGGCCCAAGTACTTTTGAAGCTCTGACCTGTGTTAACGCATACCTAATTCACTTGAAGTCCGATATTCCACCTATAATCATCATTGCCAAACAACCACATGTGGTGTAAACATGTACACACAATTTACTAACGCATACAGCCACTCGCACACCCACTCACACACCCACAAAACCACTCACACATCCACTCACAGATCCATACAGCCATTCACACACCCACTCACAGACCCACACACCCACTCAAACACCCACCCACCACCCCTGACATGTCCAGCCACCTACACACCCACTCTCAAAGGTTACAGGTTACTGTTAGGAAATACAATTTAAACAAGCATTTGCAATGCAATTGGTCTCGCATTTGTGAAAGTTGGAGCTATTGGCAATGTAAATGAAGATGTTTTTTACTTTTGTTCTTTTGTTTTCAGTGGAGTGATCATATTTGCATAGCTCTCTTCCATTCGTATGGGCTCGTGGCACTGAAGAATCAGAAAATGGGAAATAGGTTAAAAGGGAGAGGAGGTGGAAAATAAATGACACAAATGGAAAAGGAATTTAAACGAGAATGAGCCCATAGAGATTATCACTTCTATATCTGGCAGACAATAGTATCCAATGGTAAGGCATCTCAGTAGGTTACAATGCTTGCTGCGGAAACAGAGCAGCTCTCAGATCCCAATCCGTGTAAATACACCAGTTGCAACGCTATAAATACCAGAATGCAGGGCGAGGTAATTAACAAGACAGGGTCAGCCAGATAACACATATGAGACTCAGGGCACTAGAAAGCTCTTTTAATCGAATACAGAGAGACCTCAGAAAAGAAGGTGGGAAGGACATATAGGGAACAGTTTGAGAGAACACAACTAGAGACGATGGTCGTGTAAAATCCACCGTCCGCATCTGCCGTGTCTCGCTTTTCCTACAGAGACGTCGAAGCAGAGGCCTGCAGGCTGCATTTCAAATCCCTGCATCTATCATCATCGTGAAATCTCTGCAGCGGCTGCTTTAAAACATCCCTGACGAAAGGCTTTGTTTAAGGGTGAAAGGCAGCTCAGATTTTAAAACCGCACAAGCCTGCTGCTGACGATTGTGCCCTCCCTCAGAATCACTACTTTGAAATGTAGATGTTCCTGAGTGAGGAATAAAACAAGTATGGGTGTCTAGTGCATGTAAACATTTCTGTGCCATGTTGTGCGACATGTAAAAGTTTGGAATACCCTTTCTCTTACTTCCAGTGTTAAGTAAGCTGTCGAGAAGTGAAATGAAATGGCTCTAATAGTCTCAATTACAGTAACACTGCTTGAATTTTCAATGCAGGGTCCTCGAGATGTTTAATCCATCTCATTTGAATATTTTATCGTACGCCAAAGTAGCAAGTGATGACATCTGCCTGCTCTAGAGAATGCCCGTGAAAGTGTTACATTGTACTGAATTTTAAGTGAAATGCAACGGAAACAGATATTTTATCAGAAAGAAACTTATGGGAAACCTCACGAATACTCACAAAACACATTATGCTGTAAGGCACTCAGAAAACACATTTTTTCCCTCTGCAAAATTATTATAGAGCGCGTCCCTAAATGTCAGCTTGTGTATTTTAGCAGGGATCAGCAATCAACACCCCAACTGTCTTGTGTGTCCTACAGTGTCTTTCTGTAAACCCCCCCAGCTGTGCGAGCCTCTCACCTGCACTCCCGCCGTTCCTCCCTTCCCCACAAACATACTTCTGTGAACAAGGCATTTGTGGTGTTAGAACGGCCGCAGTTTATTCACATCTTAAGTTGGTACACACTTGTCATGATGCATTGGTCATCGACATGTTCATTTCTCACTTATCTTGGATTTCCCTATGAGGCATTTACTAGCAGGTTATACTTTATACATCATGTATTCTGTTGCATGGTGGAAACCCTTACTTGCCTAACCCTTCCATGCACCAACCTTACAGCCATGCCACCCTTCGAGCCTATCACAAATCGCTTTCCGTTGCTGTGACAGCTCTACTTCTGTCACTTGGTACAGCGTGTCGCGGCTTCCAGGCTTCAACTTGATACCAAACCTGTGGTGTGGCCCTGCGTCCATGCCTGGGCTGCAAGTGCCGTTTCCGCCCAGCGCTGACCATTTCTTACTTTCCTGCTTGCCCACAAGTATCTCTGCTGTGAGCATCTCAAAAACCTTGTCCGGGCTCTTCTCTCAAGAGTCCCTGCCGTAAGTCATACCAAGGACCTTGTTGGGGCAATTGCCCTTGTGTCAAGCGTCCCTGCCGTTAAGGCATCCCAAGTACCTTGTTCGGGCAATTCCCCTTTTACCTCCTTCGGTGAAGATCTTTATTGGTAAAATCTCATGACTCCACCACCACACTGAAAGTGGTCTTACCTACCACTTACAGCTCCCCCTCAGCCCATCTGACAATTAGTTCTAGTGCCCATATCCTGTTCAAGTGGAAACTAACGCTCTCTCTGCTTGGCAGATGATACGTAACCCCTTCGGCCCTCCTGGGACACAACGATGGGGAGCACCCTGACTTCTGCAGTTCCCCGCCTGCCCTAAACATTTACGATAGGGAGCTCGTGGCAACGACCAATGCAATGCCCCAACCTGGGGCTCTGGTTTTTCCAAGTATGGGCTGGCGCCCAATGTTATTATCAGGCTATGTTTTGAGCCCTGATGTATTCCCCTTGGGAATATAGTTCGCCCATTGTAACAGGCCCTCTGATCTTGACTAGGGGTTGATGTACAGGTCGCTCGCCAACCACATCCATCCCTTTCTTGAGGAAAGAACCCCTCCAACCCCTTCAGTCTGAGCCTCCGACTGTGTTTCATACTGCATCTCATTCCAGTGTGCGCCTAGCAATTTGCCACCAACTCTTACCCTTTGCCTGATGCATTCCCAACCAATGTCCTAGCTCCTATGGTTGATTGAGTTCCTAGCTTCCGTTTTGGGGATACCGTCCCCCCCCCTTCCTTGACATGTGCCTGGTTCCTGCACTTGGTCACATCCCCCCAATATGCCCAGTTTGTCTCTATTCTCCTAGTGCTGTGAGCAGCCTAGCGCACCCTAATTTGTCACGCCTGAACGTGCTGCTTGTTTACATAAGTAAGCTTGAATTCTTCAGTTTGTTGGACTGCTCCACAGATGAGACCAAGGTAATAGTCTCCTTGTAAAATACTTATCCAGTCGTTAATGACAACAGTGTGTAAGTAAGGTTACATAAGACAGACGCCTACCAGGTATAGTGGCCACAAGCCATCCGCACAGGTAGGCAGTGTAGCCCCATGTTCTATGGCATCAACTCAAAATGTAACTGTAACATCAAAGTTACAGATACCCCTACCCTAAACACTGGATTTCCACCAACTTGAACCTTTATGCAACCTTAGGATAACGGACGATTCTTTGTGTGGTGTTCCTGCAGTTCTTACTGCTTGCTGTGTTGCATAAATACTTTAATCATTGCCCTAAGTCAAGCCTAAGTGTTCTGTGCCAAACTACCAGAGGGGTACCCCAAATGTTCCTTTTTTACAGAGGACCTGAATTCTCATATACCCCTAACGAGACCCACTGGCCTCACGCACTTGTTACTTTTATTGCTTTGGTTGTGTTTGTTCTGCATGCTCACCGTTCGCACCATGTAGCTGTGGTTTGCGACTCAGTACAATATGTCATAGCGTAGTTATACGATATCCATTTAATATTCTTGATGACAAGAGACTAAGCTGAAACTAAGACGTAACCTCCAAGGCCCTTGTCTGAGTTCTTTGCTTTTCAGCTTAACTCCAGCTACCCTTGCATGCGCGCTGGCCCACTGCCTGCTCTTTTGCAAAATCTACTGCGTGATGAGTGCATCCTCGTTTGTCATGGATGGCCATAGTTGAGACATGCTGCTGTCTTCTAACAAAGACGTCGTGCCGGCTACGAAAACTAGCAACTGCAGGCAGGAGTGATATAAGTGTTTTGGCCCTGTCCTCTCGTATCAGTAATTACCAAGCAAAGGTGAAGCGGCTGCAGTCTTAAAAAAGCTACATGTGCAGGAGAGGTTTTTTTTAAAAAAAAGGCACCACCTTTTCCTCCATTATGCCTAGCGCATGAAAGGCATGCAACAGTGATGTACCGCTATTCCCGACCATATCACTCTATTAGTGAAGAGATGTTTTCACGATGCCGGCCCCTGTCTCGCTACGTTTGCATGCACACTGGCCAACAGCCTGCTGCTCTGCTAAGATCCACTGGGTATTGTGGCAGCCTCATCAGTCTTGTATGGCAATCTTTGAGACATGCTGTGGTTTTCTAATGAAGACATTGCGTTGGCTACGAAAGCTGGCTGCTGCAGGCATAATTTTTCTCGCGTTCAGATGCAACCATGTGCGTCAGTGTTGCATTCCGTATCAGCGATTATGCACGTCCCCCCTCCATGACCTTTTTCTCAATCCTTAAACCCACTCACAAGGCAGTTGCCCTTTGCTAATTCTGCAGTGTCTGGACTTATACCAGGGGGGGATAGGGAAACAGATGGCCTATACCAGCCCAGGGGGTGCAATGTCCTGATGTGTATGCCCCCACGTGCCCAGCCATGCCTATCATTTATCTGGCTATCTGCAAACTCGGCTCTGGCAGCATTAATCAAGCCTGACCTTCACATGTAAAAAGCCTTTGCCCTGTAGTACTGCAGATTTTATTAATTTAGAATGGGCTGACTACCCGTGTCCAGAGTTTGAGAATAATATGCGCTCTATTTGTACTGCACGGATAATCCCTCAACATGCGTTTGTGCACAGAGCACGGCCCTACCGAGTGACGGAGCCTCCAAGCCCTTGATTAGCATTCACCACAATACACACTCCTAGAAGGACTCCTTCCTCCCTTCCCTGATCACGCTGCAAAGAAAAAGAAGCATTGGCAATGCAATAGGACCCACATTTATGTGTGACCTATTGCCTTGAAAACGGGAGTGCGGGTGGGCACGAGAAGGCACAAGCCCAACTGGGAGTAGGGGGAAGTGGGGGGCTCCAAGAAGTCACAGACTGCTGGAGTGGGGTAGGGAGGTACACAAAGAAAGTAGTTTGTGCAGTACAGGGGCCAGTAGCCATGGAAGGATACAAATGACTGACATGGCTGTCATAGGGAGGGACTAACAAGCTTAAAACCAATCGGAAGGCAGCATTTATAAACTAAGCCAATGAAGAAGATGGGCCGGAGAGTTGGAGGAGCTTCCACAAAGCTTCCACACTATAGTGTATAATGTATGCCTAGCAAATCGATGGCTCCATTTGTGCTGCAACGGTAGGCGAGACCTAAAAAACGTAGAACTACACAGAAAATACAAAGCTTACAGGGACTTTATAGTTTGGAAATAGAATTTAAAAAAACGTTAGATATTCACTGAGAAAAACAAAGGTTACAGGGACTTTATAGTTAGACTCAGATTTCACACACACAAAACCATAGAAATTCAGCAGTTATAGTCACCTGACTTAACTATAATTTACACCTTCACAATGTATTGTGTATGACCTCACATATTACAACACTCATGACATGATCAGTGACATCACTGATGACATCATTCACAGAACCACTCACACATCGACTCTCACACCCACTCACCCACTCACACACCCACTCACAGACCAAGACAACCACTCTCACACCCATAAAACCACTCACACACCCATGGAATATTATATTTACATAAAATATCTAACTAAGAAATTGAAGAAAAGAGAAAACATTTTAATAAATATTAATTATAATGTAATCATTAAACAATTTACACCCATTCACCCACTCACACACCCACTCGCAGACCAAGACAACCACTCACACACCCATAAAACCACTCACACACCCATGGAATATTATATTTACATAAAATATCTAACTAAGCAATTGAAGAAAAGAGAAAACATTTTAATAAATATTAATTATAATGTAATCATTAAACAATTTACATATGTATACATTTATTTAACCAATTAAATGTAACATATTGTACATAAATGTATAAATAATGTAATAATATTAAAAAATCTTCCCATTCTTCTCCTCTACAAATCCAACAAGGCCTGAAATAGAAAACCTCATGATAACTCTGGCAAGCTTGCACATTTTTATTAGCAGTTATTATAGCCCTTTTCTGTTCATTCTAGATTTGGAATGCATTTCAGTAGTGCCTACCACTACCTTTTAGGAGTGATCTTGATTATCCTTTATTGGTAAGACAAAGGGAAAAGCACCTGAATACAGGGACAGCTGACAAACATTTTCACACACTGTCTTTCAAAACATGCCTCATGATCACGCATCACAGTCTCAGTTGATACAAACAGTGTATCACGCACTGTTGTTGAGCGAGGATTAGCAAATTGGCAATTGACACAGATCATGGAATTTTTAAGTTTTGGTGGAACTTATTCTTGGCATTCAGATATGTGGGTTCTGTATTTCATACCTCATGAGGTTATGTAGGCAAGCAGAACTCACCAGCAAAGTGTACAGTCTCTGGCAGGTCTGATTATTCAAATAGACCCACAGTCAGGTAAGAGCTGAACATTCAAATCTCCCATGATAAATCAGATCTATGGCTTGACATATTCCATTTGGTCACGGCTGCTGTAATCATCATGTGTGCGTTTTACCATCACATAATTATCCTACACCTCCAGCGACATAACATATATGTAAACTCTGATGGAAGTAAATTTACAAAAACACTGGACATTCATATTGGTGAGGCATTTTATTTGTATCAGAAACAGATTACATTGTTCTATTCTTGTGCAACAGTTCTTGCTTCCATCTTGGTTTTTCTTTACTTCACTGGGTGCCACACATTCTAAATGAATAAAAAAAAAATCATGGTGGAAGAAGCTGGATAAATAACATGTATGTGGCTTATCTATGAAATGCTGTATTTCCAATGACAAAATATATACAGATGCTTTTACAGGGTCTCTCCTTTTCCTGGAACAATATTGTCCTAGAACAGATAGGATTTCACATGTAATTAAGCAATCACCGGTTCTTGATGGCTTTACTACTCACTTTTTATTGATTCGCTATCTGTCACCTCTCCAAAGCTAAATCTGAATGCCCCATACTTAAGTGAAATATCAAAGTTACCACTCATTTTACTTGTGCTCTTTTTTGTGAGATATAGAAGCCCATTGCCGGGCAAGGAAAATTTACATTCTACAAGTTAGTTTCATAGAGACAGTCTCAACAGACACTATTCAGCTTTTTCTGTATCACCTTCACATGAGATATCTGGTTTTCAAAAGGTTAGAATCTGTCCAGTACATTGTATTGGAGTAGCTCACAGGCTTTCTACTCAAAGACAGAGAAAAGGTTCAGAACAGTACAAACGTTTTCACTCACGCTGCATTAAATAATATCTCAATAGGGCCTGATTTATTGCTTGGCAAATGGGATACTGTCCCTCGGGGCATTGGAGGACTACTCCGGTCTGTCAAGTTTAAAAATGATTGCCCACCCAGCACTCATCTCTGTACATTTAAAGGAAATCACAATGATGGTTCATTTCACTGTAAAGTTTTTGTAATGCTTTTCTGAAATAAACTCTCAAAGCGGGAGGTTGTTTCTGAACAACCAAAATATAATGACCTCCATTTACTAGAAATGTTCTACCAGAGTGGGGGTTCCTTATTTTTTCCTATCACTCACTACCAGTTTTTTACAGGTAGTGGCTAACAGGAAATTAATACATTGCACCTTCTACTCTAAATAGGTGGAGCAGTGTAATGTCCTACCTCTGATTGACCTACTCCATCAGGACGTTTGAGGAAGTATTCTGTCAAAGGAGCCAACAGGGACTCCATTGACAGAATACTTAATGTCTTTCTGTTAGAACCGGCGGTCTCTAGTTGGCAGAGGTATACACTTCTGACAAATAGGGACCAACCAACTCTAGTCAGGGAAGGGGGATTACACACTCAGATAACCCCTGCTACCCCCTTGGTAGCTTGGCAGAGCAGACAGGCTTATCTCAGAGGCAGTGTGTTAAGCATTTATGACCACATACAGTAATAAAGTGAATACACTACAGATGGACACGACACAGAAGTTATTATAAAAATAGGATTTTTATATAAGGTTTAGCACAAGACCAAATAACGACAAAAATATACCACAGTCTTAATAAATACTCTTTGGAAGGAAAAATAATAGTTTAAGTAAGGTTTCTTCTTGGCAAATAGTTCTTTAGCAAAGTATTCTTTTGAGCACAGTTCTTTGGCAACAATGTAACCCCCACAGGAGTCACACGACGTCGAGTCTTCAAGGTTCCCAAGGTTCGGCGTCGACCGCGAGGAGCGCTACGTCGAGCCTGGAGTTGCAACAGACCCCACAAGTACAGTACCTTTGAGAAACGAAGAAACGATGATCCACGGCGTCGAGATGTCGGCGTCGAGGTCGTGCCTCGGAATCGGGTCGATCTGCAGCGGCGTCGAGGGATGTCGGGCCGGAGCAGCGCTCACGGCGTCGAGAAGGGCGTCGAGTCGATGCGATCAGCAGCGGCGTCGAGACGGGGTCACTTGGAGCCGGGGCCGATACCCACTGCTCACTGGCGTTGATACCGGCGTCAAGACGGGGTCACTTGGAGCCGGGGCCAATACCCACTGCTCACTGGCGTTGCTGCTGGCGTCGTTCGGGCCCGGCGGCCGGCGTCGAAGGCTCGGGACACTGGAGCCGTTACTCACGGTGTCGAGCTGGATTCGGCGGCGTCGGCGGCGTCGACTGCAGATTCTCCCTTGTGTACTGGAAACAACACTTTCCAGCAATTCAGCAAAATGGTGAAGTCCTTTGGCCCTGTGACTTCAGCAGGAGACTGGCACTCTTCCAGCCCTTGGAGATTTCCTAGCAAGTGTTCAGAGAGTACACACCAAGTTCCTCTCTCCTTGTTCCTTGGCAAAAACAAAGAAGCAGCTTTCAGGTTCCTCCACAGCAAAACAGCACTCTGGCAGAAAGGGGAGGCAAGTCCTTAGATCAGCAGGCTTCTTGTCCTTGGTACAGGTTTCCTTGTCAGAAGTGATCTGAGTTCTTGGTTCAGGGGTCCTTCTCTTATACCCCTGTTCTCCTTTGTTCCCTTTGTCCAAGCAGGGAAATTCCCCCCATCTCAGGTTCGCTGTGGGTGTTGCCAGGCAGAGGCACCTGGCCTATTCACTGAGCAGGGCAGAGTCCTCAGCCGCCCAGCAGGAGGCGGAGCCAGTATTGTCACTGGCAGGAGCAGGGCTATCAGTCGCCCAGCAGGAGGTGGAGCCAGAATTGTGTCAGGCAGGGCAGGCTACTCTTCCCTCACTCTACGTGTAAACGCCCCATTCACCCCACACTGACTCACTCAGACCTCTGGAGCCACCCAGCCCCTGACACACACACCAAACCAGCAGAGACCGGTGGATAGTTGGACAAGAAAATAGCCACCTTCTAAAAGGGCTATTTTCAAACATAGAATTTAAAAACCATCCATCCTAAAGGGTGTGTTATTAAATTCTGAGTTCAGGGATACTAAACTCGACCTGCTACCATGCTCCCTGAGTCAGATAGATTATAATGGAGTTAATAATCCGTCTGCCCATTCTGGCCGATGGGAGGCAGGTAGCCCTTCAATAGTGAAGAACGAAAAGGGCTGTAATTCACTATTAGGTCATGCCACACACATCAGGGCATGACCTACCTTTTACCAACAATGCACCCTGCCCGAGGGCCTACCATAGAGGTGTCTGAAATGTGGCAAAGTGAAGGTTTAGAGACTGGCAAGTAGGTTTCCTTGCCAAGTCGACATGGCAGTCGGGGACTGCACGCAGGCGCCGCGGTGGCAGGCCTGAGACATATTTTACACGCTGCTTCCGTGGGTGGCACAACCAGTGCTGCAAGCCCACCAGCAGCAGCTAACTTACACGCCCTTGGCACACGCAGTGCACTAGACTAGGGTCTGAACAGTAAGTCAACCAAGCCAATCATGGTAACACCAATCAATGTAACAATTTAACATAGGGAGCACTTGCACTGTGGCACTGATCAGCAGTGGCACAGTGCCCAAAGCGATAAACCAGCAAAAACATCGTAAACAGAGGAGGCAAACAGAAAAAATGGAGGAGAGACTCATGCCAATGATGCCAGGTCTAACACGTGTCCCCTCCAGCTGAAATGTGGGGAGAACTACCCTTCACGCAGGGAGTCCTCATCACTAAGGCGGAAAAATCTGGACAGACCATCAGCATTGGCGTGATCTGTACCAGGGCGGTGTTCCACCGTAAAGTCCATCCCCTGTAGGGAAATGGACCACCTCAACAGCTTTGGGTTCTCACCCCTCATCTGCATTAACCATCTGAGGGGCCTGTGGTCTGTCTGAACCCGGAAGTGAGACCCAAACAAGTAGGGTCTTAGCTTCTTCAGCGCCCAGACCACAGCAAATGCCTCACGCTCTATCGCACTCCACCTTTGTTCCCTGGGAAGTAACCTCCGGCTGATGAAGGCTACAGGTAAGTCTCGGCCCTCCTCATTCATCTGTGCTAGAACAGCCCCCACACCATGCTCTGAAGCGTCCGTCTGGACAATGAATTCTTTTGAAAAGTCGGGTGCCTGGAGGACCGGTGCTGTACACATTGCAGTTTTCAGGGTGTCAAAGGCTTTCTGACAGGCGTCAGTCCAGATCACAAGTCTCGGCTGCTTCCGGGAAGTCAGCGAGGTCAAGGGGTGCACAATGTTGCCATACCCCTTGACAAACCTCCTGTAGTAACCCGTGAGACCCAAGAAGGCTCTCACCTGAGTCTGGGTTTTGGGCGGTTCCCAAGCCAGGATGGTATCTATCTTGGGTTGCAGGGGGGCCACCTTGCCGCTCCCTACTTGGTGCCCCAAGTACACCACTGAACCCTGCCCAATCTGGCACTTACTAGCCTTGATTGTGAGGCCTGCTCTGCGCAGGGCCAACAACACTTCCTGGAGGTGGCGCAAGTGTTCCTCCCAGCTGGCGCTGAACACTGCTATATCGTCCAGGTAGGCGGCGCTGAAATCTTCCAGCCCGGCCAATACCTGGTTAACCAACCTCTGGAATGTGGCAGGGGCATTCTTCATCCCAAAGGGCATCACACGGAACTGGTAGTGCCCATCTGGTGTGGAGAATGCAGACCTCTCTTTTGCCCCATCAGTCAAGGCGATCTGCCAGTAACCAGACGTTAGATCAAACGTACTAAGGTACCGGGCAGCCCCCAACCGATCGATGAGCTCATCCGCTCTGGGGATGGGGTGCGCGTCAGTCTTGGTGACCGAATTGAGTCCTCGGTAATCCACACAGAACCGAAGTTCTGGTGAAGCACCAGGCGCTGCAGCCTTTGGGACCAAGACCACTGGGCTGGCAAAAGGACTGTTAGAGGACTCAACCACCCCTAAGGCAAACATCTTGGAGACCTCCTCCTTGATGTATGCTCTGACCTTGTCAGTCACCCTGTAGGCCTTGTGCCTCACAGGAGTGCTGTCCCCAGTGTCCACATCATGGACACACCACTGAGTGACACCAGGGATTAAGGAGAACAGATCAGGGAATTGTACCAACAGATGGCGACAATCTTGCTGCTGCTCAGGGGTCAGTGTGTCAGAGAGGACAACACCATCCACTGACCCATCTTTTTCTTTTGCGCACAGGAGGTCAGGAAGAGGCTCACTCTCCTCCTCCATCCCAGCATCTGTGGCAAGGAGCATGCCCACTTCGGACCTTTCTAAGTGGGGCTTTAACCGGTTGACATGCAGGACCCTTAAGGGGTTCCTGGGAGATTTCAAGTCCACCAAGTAGGTGACATCGCTCTTCTTCTCCACAACCTCAAATGGTCCAGTCCACCTGTCCTTGAGCGCACAAGGTTCCACAGGGGCCATGACCCACACTTTCTGACCAGGTTGAAGCTCAACCAGAGTGGCATTCTGATCGTACCACCGCTTCATCTCTTCCTGGCTGGCCTCCAGATTTGCCTGAGCAAGATCTCGGAAGCGCCGAGTCTGGTTCCTAAAGGCCAGCATGTAACTATATACATCCTGGGGAGGTTTCCTGGGAGATTGCTCCCAGCCTTCTTTAACCAGACTCAAAGGTCCTCTTACCGGGTGACCATACAAAAGCTCAAATGGGCTGAACCCTAGAGACTTTTGTGGCACCTCACGGTAAGCAAACAGCAGGCATGGCAAGAGGACGTCCCATTTACGCCTCATTGGTTCTTCAAGACCCATGATCATGCCTTTTAGGGTCCGGTTGAATCTCTCAACCAGCCCATTACCTTGAGGGTGGTAAGGAGTGGTAAACTTGTAGGTTACCCCACACTTCTTCCACAGAGACTTCATATAATTCGAAATGAAGTTGGTGCCCCGGTCTGACACCACCTCTCTGGGGAACCCCATGCGGGAGAAAACACCCATCAGTGCCCGTCCCACCACGGGGGCCGTCACTGTGCGGAGAGGGATGGCTTCCGGGTACCGGGTGGCATGGTCCACCAAGACCAGGATAAACCTGTTGCCCATGGCCGTCTTGGGGTCCAGTGGCCCCACAATGTCAATTCCCACTCGCTCAAAGGGGGTACTGACGACGGGAAAAGGTTGGAGGGGAGCCTTCTGCTTCCGCCCACTTTTCCCACTTGCCTGGCAAGTTTGACAGGTCCTACAATGGATATCTGAATCCCTTCTCATCTGGGGCCAATAAAAATGGGTGACAAGCCTGTCATAGGTCTTGTCCTGCCCCAGATGTCCAGCTAACGGAACGTCATGAGCCAACCCCAGTAGGAAGGCTCTGAAGCGCTGGGGTACCACCAGCACACGGGCTGACCCAGGTTCAGCAGCCTTAGGCTCGCTATACAGGAGGTCGTTCTCCCAGTAGACCCAATGTGATCCTGACTGATCACCTGTTGTTTGGGCTGAGGCCTGCTGCCTCATACCCACCAGAGAAGGGCACACTTTCTGTTCAGCACAAAATTCCTCCCTGGAGGGACCACCATCCTGCTGCCAATGGGTCAGCTCGGGCAGGTCTCCCAGTTCGGCCACTTGTTCTCCTGTCGGTTCCAGGGCATCCCCCTCAGGGTCTGCTCCCTCCTGGACCGCGGGAACGATGGGGGACGGTTTCCCGCGCCCCCTGCCTCTTCTCTTCACGGTTGGGACCTGGGCCATACTTTCAGGCTCCAGGGCCCCATCAACACCCTTACGAACTGACATGGACCGGGTGGTCGCACACACCCACTCAGGCAGACCCAACATTTCCAGATGCGCTTTTCTCTCCACCTTAGCCCAAGGGGAGTCCTCCAAATCATTGCCCAGGAGACAATCAACAGGCATGGCGGGCCTCACAGCAACCTGAAGAGTACCTGAGACCCCCCCCCACTCAAAAGGAACTTGAGCTACCTCACACTTACTCTGTGAGTTGTCAGCAGCTACAACGGGGTAGAATGCGTGAGGGACCACCTGCTCTCTGGACACCAAGTGACACTTGACAGCTGTCACACTCGCTCCGGTGTCTCTGAGAGCTTCCACCCTATGGCCATTAATGGTCACCCACTGCCTATATTTCTTAGTGTTACTAGGCAGAGGGGTTGGAGGGACCATTTCCACGTCTCCTAAAGAGACCAGGGACATTTCTGCGGGACCCCACCCACCGGGGGCACCCATCTCATCCCCTCCCAGGGCTACACTCGCTACCTGACGAGGGGGTGCACGCGGCGGTGCATTCGAATCCTTCATGGGACACTGGGGATCATAATAACGGTGTCCCACCTGCTTACAGGCATAGCAGGTCATGGGGCCCCTGTGAACAGGTTTACCTGTCGGGGCCTCTGGCTTCTTTCCAGGGGGAGGCTGGGAACCCTTCCCTTGGTTCCCTTGGGGACTACTTTGGGGCCCTTTCTGAAACTCCCTCTGTTTACCCCTGTCCCCCCCACTCTTCTGCTGGGGACCCTGCCCACCTTTGGCTGAGTCTCCCACTGGACCCTTGTGGACCCTGGTACTGACCCAGCGGTCCGCCTCCTCAGCAAGTTTTCTAGGGTTAGATAGCTTGCTATCAACAAGGTGCTGGCGTAGCTCTGGAAAACAGTTATTAGACAAGTGCTCCCAAGCAAACAAATCATAAAGAGCATCGTAACTATCAACCTTGCTACCCTTTATCCAACCATCCATGGTTCTGCAGAAAAAAGACACATATTCAACCCACGTAGTACCAGGCAACTTCTTACATTCTCTAAAGGTTTGTCTGTACTTCTCTGGGGTTAAGCCATATCTCAGCATTAAAGCATCTTTCATATGAGTATAAGACATCCTATCCTCAGCAGGAAGGCTCAACAAGGTATCTCTCCCTTCATTTGTAAAGCGACTCCACAACCCCTTTCCCCAATCTTTCTCAGGGACCCGGTGGGCCAACAATGCTAACTCATACGCTTTAAACCATTGGCTAATATCCTCATTCTTACTGTAATCTTTGATCACATCCTTAGGAAAATAAAACCTACTTTCTGCAGGCATAGATGGAGCGCTGCCACCAGAGGGATTCAACTCTAAACTCTTCGTTTTAAGCTCCATCTCCCTCACCATCTTCTCACGTTCAAACGCTAATTTCTCTCTCTCGAAGTCTAATCTTTTGCTCTCCATTTCAGCTTCTCTCTTGCTTCTTGCATTCTCTAATTCCAACTGCCCTCCTAATTTAAGTTTTGCCATTTCTAACTTGTGCCCCCTCTCCCTCTCCCTGTCTTCTAATTCTTCCGGGGAAAGGCTCCTAGAGGAAGCACTACTGCCGGGAGACGACACTGGCCCCTCTGCGGGTTCTTCCTCCTCTTCTTCCTCTTCCGGTACCACCACCGGATCAGAGGGATTTCTGGCCTCTAACCAGGCCTTCAGCGCTTTGAGGAAGCCCTCTTTCTTGGAGACACCTGTGGTAGGAACTTTAAACTGCTTGCAAAATCCTTTTAGATCTTTTAGCGTGTAGGAATCTATCTTCTCCTTATCAAATTCCTCCACAACAATCTCCACAGGTGTAGTAGCTCCGGCATTCTCCATGGTCAAAACTGGCAGTGTTTAAAGAAATAAGCTCCAGGAAAGCGGAGAACAAAAATAGAATATCCTACCAAACAGACTGTGGCTGCGTTATGGTCTGCCTTCACTATGTAGCGTACACTAATCACTGCACATGAGTCATAAATGCAAAGTTCAAATCCTCACCGCTGACCACCAATGTTAGAACCGGCGGTCTCTAGTTGGCAGAGGTATACACTTCTGACAAATAGGGACCAACCAACTCTAGTCAGGGAAGGGGGATTACACACTCAGATAACCCCTGCTACCCCCTTGGTAGCTTGGCAGAGCAGACAGGCTTATCTCAGAGGCAGTGTGTTAAGCATTTATGACCACATACAGTAATAAAGTGAATACACTACAGATGGACACGACACAGAAGTTATTATAAAAATAGGATTTTTATATAAGGTTTAGCACAAGACCAAATAACGACAAAAATATACCACAGTCTTAATAAATACTCTTTGGAAGGAAAAATAATAGTTTAAGTAAGGTTTCTTCTTGGCAAATAGTTCTTTAGCAAAGTATTCTTTTGAGCACAGTTCTTTGGCAACAATGTAACCCCCACAGGAGTCACACGACGTCGAGTCTTCAAGGTTCCCAAGGTTCGGCGTCGACCGCGAGGAGCGCTACGTCGAGCCTGGAGTTGCAACAGACCCCACAAGTACAGTACCTTTGAGAAACGAAGAAACGATGATCCACGGCGTCGAGATGTCGGCGTCGAGGTCGTGCCTCGGAATCGGGTCGATCTGCAGCGGCGTCGAGGGATGTCGGGCCGGAGCAGCGCTCACGGCGTCGAGAAGGGCGTCGAGTCGATGCGATCAGCAGCGGCGTCGAGACGGGGTCACTTGGAGCCGGGGCCGATACCCACTGCTCACTGGCGTTGATACCGGCGTCAAGACGGGGTCACTTGGAGCCGGGGCCGATACCCACTGCTCACTGGCGTTGCTGCTGGCGTCGTTCGGGCCCGGCGGCCGGCGTCGAAGGCTCGGGACACTGGAGCCGTTACTCACGGTGTCGAGCTGGATTCGGCGGCGTCGGCGGCGTCGACTGCAGATTCTCCCTTGTGTACTGGAAACAACACTTTCCAGCAATTCAGCAAAATGGTGAAGTCCTTTGGCCCTGTGACTTCAGCAGGAGACTGGCACTCTTCCAGCCCTTGGAGATTTCCTAGCAAGTGTTCAGAGAGTACACACCAAGTTCCTCTCTCCTTGTTCCTTGGCAAAAATAAAGAAGCAGCTTTCAGGTTCCTCCACAGCAAAACAGCACTCTGGCAGAAAGGGGAGGCAAGTCCTTAGATCAGCAGGCTTCTTGTCCTTGGTACAGGTTTCCTTGTCAGAAGTGATCTGAGTTCTTGGTTCAGGGGTCCTTCTCTTATACCCCTGTTCTCCTTTGTTCCCTTTGTCCAAGCAGGGAAATTCCCCCCATCTCAGGTTCGCTGTGGGTGTTGCCAGGCAGAGGCACCTGGCCTATTCACTGAGCAGGGCAGAGTCCTCAGCCGCCCAGCAGGAGGCGGAACCAGTATTGTCACTGGCAGGAGCAGGGCTATCAGTCGCCCAGCAGGAGGTGGAGCCAGAATTGTGTCAGGCAGGGCAGGCTACTCTTCCCTCACTCTACGTGTAAACGCCCCATTCACCCCACACTGACTCACTCAGACCTCTGGAGCCACCCAGCCCCTGACACACACACCAAACCAGCAGAGACCGGTGGATAGTTGGACAAGAAAATAGCCACCTTCTAAAAGGGCTATTTTCAAACATAGAATTTAAAAACCATCCATCCTAAAGGGTGTGTTATTAAATTCTGAGTTCAGGGATACTAAACTCGACCTGCTACCATGCTCCCTGAGTCAGATAGATTATAATGGAGTTAATAATCCATCTGCCCATTCTGGCCGATGGGAGGCAGGTAGCCCTTCAATAGTGAAGAACGAAAAGGGCTGTAATTCACTATTAGCTCATGCCACACACATCAGGGCATGACCTACCTTTTACCAACAATGCACCCTGCCCGAGGGCCTACCATAGAGGTGTCTGAAATGTGGCAAAGTGAAGGTTTAGAGACTGGCAAGTAGGTTTCCTTGCCAAGTCGACATGGCAGTCGGGGACTGCACGCAGGCGCCGCGGTGGCAGGCCTGAGACATATTTTACACGCTGCTTCCATGGGTGGCACAACCAGTGCTGCAAGCCCACCAGCAGCAGCTAACTTACACGCCCTTGGCACACGCAGTGCACTAGACTAGGGTCTGAACAGTAAGTCAACCAAGCCAATCATGGTAACACCAATCAATGTAACAATTTAACATAGGGAGCACTTGCACTGTGGCACTGATCAGCAGTGGCACAGTGCCCAAAGCGATAAACCAGCAAAAACATCGTAAACAGAGGAGGCAAACAGAAAAAATGGAGGAGAGACTCATGCCAATGATGCCAGGTCTAACACTTTCCATCGCTAAATGAGGTGGGGTGACCAAGGGTTTGGCGAACAGGATACTCTGTTGTGCTTGTGACAAGGTACCCTGCTATCACTCTCTAAATTAGGCCCCATGTGTCTCATTTAGACTTGAGTAAAGGCCCTGTCTACACTGAAGTCTCCACTAGCCATTGCTATACTATACGTAATGCCCAGTCCCCTCTTAGTGTAGGTGGTTTATGATACTGATGTGCTATTCTGATGGCAGAGGGCCCTGATGGCTCTATTCCTTGGAGGGAAGGTGGATAAAGAGGGTTTGGTAGAGAAAATAGCTCCCTTAGCCTAGAATCTACCAATTAGAATTGGTTAGTGCATAGCAAACTGCATACATATGATTTAATATTTCTCAAATAACCTATTGAAGGTCTATAGGCTTACTAAAGTGGTAGACTAACTCCATGAAGTAGTCGGGTGAGAGTGAGAAAACAGATGTGTACCTTTAGTTTGCTATAATGGTCATTAACAGACCAAATTTTGTAGGAATATTCACTAGCCTCTGCACATATTTCTTAAGGAGCTTGAAAGAAACTGAACCATTTGTCTGCACTTAGCTTTTCATAATTTACCTGTAAATTTCAATAATCCCTGCCACAGAAGAGACATTTCTTGTAACCCATTGCCATTTGATACTGCAAAACAATCTCTCAAAATTGTCCTTGCTTGTAAAAGCTTGGAGACCAAAATCTTGGTTGTTGATTACTCATTAGAAATATCACATTTCATAAATATGATTAATGTGTATCTTTTAGAAGACGTATTATAACATCTGCAGGTACACACTCTGCAGATTTGTGTGTCAATGGAAAAATCAATATGTAATGTGTTTACTAATTTGAATTGCATATTTTATGGAGCTGACCTCTCGAGTGCTCATGTTTTGCAGTCCCAATAACCATATTATTTTTGAGCTTCTTATGGCGACATATTCCACTGAAATGTTTCAAGGTGTTGATGAGTTCCAATTACATAGAGTAGGGGAAGAAGGTCAACTGCAAAGTCTTTAAAGGAGATAGGATTAAACATGAGGCATATTCATATGTAACTGTAGCTAAATCTTAAATAATAATGTTGCAAACTGCAAATTAAACCAATATTGTCAATAGTACATTTGGGAAATATTGATGGCTGATTACAATTGGAAAGCATGGTTTGGTTTATTTTGCAATATATTTATATAGTTAATTCAAGCACTCCACCTATCACCTTTGTGTACTTTTCAGTGTCATGCGCTATGCGTGACCAGTATGCCCATACCCGAGTCCTGTAGCTCAATATGACTAGGAAACAAGCTTCTCCTCACTGATGAGGCTGGCATAAAAAGGTTGTAACTAGTCTGGGGTTACTTGTGTTGCCAGTCAGAGGGGGCCTGGTCTAACAGCTGTGGCAGAACTGTTCCTTTAGGAGTAGGGAAAAAAATACTGATTTGCATGTAGCTGTAAATAGAAAGACAGTGTGAAAAGCAAAAAGAGCAACTGGAATGTGGTCAAGACTAAATACCAGTGAATGGGATTAACTCTTGTTTCCACCCTTTTCTTTCTTCGTGACATGTCCTAAGTGTGGAAGGTATGTCCGACATGGCCCCGTAGGTCACTATAGCAAATATAGTTGGTACTTTGTAGTATTTTGCATACATTGATTGTTTTAATGATCATAATAGATTTTGGAGTTTTTCGGAATTCCAGCAGTAAAGCATAGATGTGGTTAAACGTCAATTTATGGATACTTTTGAATCCAGTGTATATTTCTGGGTTATGATATATGTACCAGTGCCTCAGAATAATTCATGCATTCACCACTCACTATTGTATTTTATACTGGCATATCTCAACAGCTAGGACTCAAACTGCACATCACTGATGAGGCCCAATAAGTCTGAAATGTGTCATGGATTGTTTTTGCCTCATTTATACAGGATATGGAGCAGAAGTTTGGGATCAACATTTCAAAAGGGCAAGTGATGATTAGCATGTAGTTGCAATTGTCTATCACATTATCAAGCACAAACACATAATGATGCAACATCTTTATGTATAAATGTCGATAGCTAAAATGTTGCTATGATAACACACAACAACTTTAACAAAAATGAGTATAAAATATCAACATTAAAAAAATATGATACAGAAAAACTATATCCAAAATAAAAATGTAGTGATATAAAAAATACTGATCAACTTCACCAAAACTAGTACTAGAAAATGTAGTATAGAAAATTTTTAAAAACATAATGAAAAAATATTTTTAAATAATACTAACTAATCTTCAAACAAAACTATAACTACTTAGGAAATCTAGGTAATATCTATATTCTATACAACGCATATTAAGTTTATGTATGTTTATAATAAGCAATTTAAATTGCAGGCTTCATCATTTAAAGGAATCATTTTATTGGAAAAGTATATAATTGTTAACGTAAATTTATTTGATTTGCAGTATAAATTAGATTGAGTAGTTTTAATAAATATTTGTAAATATAAGATTAAAGGAAGGAGACTACCTACAACTGATTTAAATGATCTCAAACACAATTGCCAGTGATATTATTTTTGTTACTGTTAATAAAATAAATAAAATAAAAAATAAATACATTCTGAAAAACCAGAACCGAAACCAAATATAAAAAAAAAAAATCCCACTGCATTGAACCCACTTGCATTGCTTTGCACTCATTGCCTTGCACCCAGAGTACTGGAGATAAACATACAACTACAAATCAAAATAAAATAAAATGCTAAAATATTCCATATTATTATAGATCCAGCAAATATTAGAACATCAATAGGGACTTACTTATGGACACGTACTTTGCTGCCTTACTATTCTATCTGCAGACTCGCAAACACTGTGTAAAGTGCATAAATCAGAGGGAGATATTTATTATTCTAGATCCAATTCAAATAAAATTGGCCAAAGTTCATAAATGAATGTAATTAGATTTACTATTCTAGCTGCAATTCTATAAACATAGGTAAAGAGCATATATTGGGGTCATAGGTAAAGTGAAATATTTGAAATTCATTCAAACAATAATTGGAAGGGTGCATAAATAAAAAGGGGGAGATTTATTATTCCATTCTTGGACAAAATTACCTTTGAGAAGGTATTTTCTAAAAAGTGTGATCAACCTTCACAGATGTGGTTTACCACTGAGCTAGCTGCCCTTTAACAGACCCTTTTCTCAGCAGAAAGATGCTTTCATACTAACTGTTCTTTAGCGCTGAAGAAAGAATGGTCTAAACATAACAATGCAAAGCTGTCAGAAGGAGAGTGAAGCAGCTGTTTACTTTTTTTACTTTAATTTTAAGGGTCTGAGTATAGTTAAAGTTATTTTTTAGGGTGATCAATGAGCTCAATAAATCCAAGATAGAGGCAGAAAAAACCCAATTCGGAAGTCAGGTGCAATGTGTTTTTCATGACCAAAATTGCTGTGTTTTGACAAGGAATTCAAGATGGGTTGAGTCAATATGAGCCAAAGAGGAGTCTTTTGTCTTCCTCTGGGAATATGTCTAAGAATTGGTCTCCCTGTGATGGAGATTGATATGATTCTTTATTGTTAAAGAGTAGGCCTTCAGGCTCCTCCTTTTCTGTGCTTCACGCTAAATTTCATAGGGAGCTGCCCCTTCAGGAACACTCCTGATCATTAGCTATTATTAATGTCACTTTGGTAAAAAGAACAGTCCCCAAACTTTTCAATCTTGCTTCAGGTATCCATACTCTCAAAACAAATCAGTAGATCTGGACTCTTTACAGAATTGCAGGCCGATTAGCATTTATAGCCAGACTTCTTGAGCTAACTGTTGCTGATCAGCTACAAGGATTTGTAACGACAAAGATAGAGTTACACACGGCCCAACTCGGATTTCTCACTGGTATGAATACTAAAAGCACCACAATTACCGTCCTTCATGAACTACATTGTTGTGCCAATCATAATATTGGAGCTGCCTTGATCATTTTGGATTGATCGGCGGCGTTTGATACCACTGACCATAATAGTTTCTGAAGTGTTATGGACTGATTGTAATCACGGGGCGTACCTTCTACTGGTTTAAAAGTGTGTTATTGATAGGAGGTTTCAAGTATCTTTTTCCCCAGTGGTTCAGTACCTGGACTGTGGCATCTACAGGGATGAGTTGGCATTTAGGTTGTAAATGAGAGAGCACCTTACTCCTGCCCCTATCTTTTCCACTGGATGCCAGTGAAAGCTTTCATTCTGTTCAGGTCCTTGTGCTAGGGATATAGATCTATTTTCTCTCCAACTAGCTCTGTTTCAAGTATGCAATTTTATCTATATCAGTCACTGTGTTCTCTTAGGTCACAGAACAAATTGCATGATCCCTAGTGCTTGCCATATTATGCTGGGAGGCCAAACGTTTTCTACAATAGCTGCATGAGAATTGAAGTCTCAGCTAAAACATGCTTTGGACTACCACAGATTTATACAGGAGCGCAAAACCTGGTTATTAAAAAGATATTTATTGAATTTCTTTTCAGTATGATTGTGATTGAGAGGTTTTACTAAAGTAATGTAAAACTTAACAAATCGAACTTTCAAATGTAACTCCCCACCTAATTGTACACCATGATTAAAAGTACAAATACAACTATTTTAAAGAAACCAAATGTTTCCAAATATTAAATGGAAAGCAACGTTTCCTTTAAAGAACTTGATTTTGTATCAGCCCCTTGCTCGTGATTGATTAGCTTTATTGTCTATACCAATTAGAAGTTCCTTTTCAAATCCTCTCTACTCTTTACTATCCTTTTGATTGAAAGCGTGATATCCTGTACACGTAAGTAGGATTTTTTTATTTTATGGGTTTTATTGCAGGACAGGGGCACGTTTCCTGATATATACATATTAATAACCTGTAATTACTATTGATTTATGATTTATGTAAACAAGTACTTAAAATGTACAGTGAACACAGTGAGGTAAGAGTTCAAAATAACCCTGTATTAAATTCACTTGGAAAAACTTGATACATCAACTGAACAATATTAGGGCGCAGTAGCCATCCTGGCTGCTACTGCTGTGAGTAAATTACTATGGTGGCAAATCGTCGTGGAGGGCAAGGACTTAACTCCTGATTCTCCCCTGTATGTCATGGTATCACTGGAAGGTCCAGTGGGAACCTCAACCTGGCTGACCTGCCCATAACTCAAAGTGCAAGTACTGTGTGGGGCAGGGGCCACAGGCAGGTAGGGTGGACAAGATATTAACATGCATAGAAAAAAACAGGGCCATGCAGGCCACTACTCTGCAGAGCCGCCCTTGCAACCCTCCATGGGAAGGGATTGAAAGGGTCTCACCATTTTGAGACAAGACATTAATTGCACTATGGCTAGTGTGACAAGCAATTCACCCACACACTTTTCTAACTTATAACACTCTCTTTTGATTCCACTGACTTTACTCCCATTCTGTCAATAAGCCATTACATGACATGTAAAATAATATAAACTGTTTTATGTTTTTTTTATATTATTTCTTTGTCTTTCAATAAATTAGTTTCAATGTGGCATACATACGGATAAGAAAGGACAGATACTGGTCCAATCTAGGAGCTGTCTAATACAAGTTTTGATGTATGAACATACTATTGCCTGATGGAAACATTTACATGGGAATCTACAACACGAGATTTAACACTATCAGGGAAAATATATTCAGAACAGTGGTCAGTTTGAATACTTGAAGCCTTGAAAAAGCCCTGTGGGCGAAACGCACGTCGGCTGTGCTTGAAGTTGGCACCACATTTGGCGAATAAAATATTCAATACAACATTGTTATCAAAACTGGATATTTGTTTACTTTTCTATATGAACTTTACAACTTACGGACAATTTGCAAGGAAATGAACAAAATAGAACATTAGACTATGGTGGTGTGCACCGTGGCTTGTCTATTAGATCACTCCATAAAACACCTCTTTTTTATTTAGTAATGGAGCAGGAAGGTACATTTTTTTTTTATTTGTATTGTCGGTTTCTTTTGGTCTAGTCTACAGAGAGATTTCGCTGTCAGTTGTTGAAGACCTATTGTCTCCAATACAATAGATAAAACAAACAATGGGCTTTGGGCCAGTCCTTAGTCATGTTTGGCTAAGTTTATGATCTATCGCAGTTAGATGCTTCTGAGTCATTAGCGTGCCTTTATAGTCTTGTGTTTGTCCCACCTCCGGAGAATTTCATTTATACTTCCCTTTCATTGTATGAGTTTCCACTTCTGTTGTTAAGGGACTATTTTTTCATTTGACTTTTAGTTCTCAATGACTTTCCTATGTCTCGCTCTTGACATGGTGACTTTCCAATATCTTGCTCTCTGACATCCCAGTATGCTCAGCACTAACCTACACCCCTACTCACTCATCCATTTCAATCTTACCCCGGCATTGTTTCTTGTTTAATTCATTGTGCAAGGGTCTTGTTGATTCACACTGCTGTCAAGTTGTTTGCGACTCTCTCATCATTGTTTTCCACTCCTGCCCCTCTGGTTCAATTTAGATTTATTTTAATGAAGAGCAGATTTCATCTGATCCAATTGATTTTTTTTTGCCCTTTCGTAATGTGCATTCTGTTTTTCCTAAACAAACAGTGGCAAAACCAGGAGCTTGCTTTAAAGGCGAGGCAGATTGGCAGATCCTATCCTTTTTTCTGTTTTAACCATTTTGCCAGAGAGCATTTTTTCTAAAAGAACACTTTTCATTTATTTGAATAATGATCGTATCAAGCCTTGACATTCTGCAAAGTGTATATAAAAATGTTTGTTTTAGAGTTCAGCTGATTTATTTGTCATGCTGCTTTTAGACGTAGTGTCATTTGATTCTTTAAATACCTTACCTAATCATTAATTCTTAACTTTATTTTCTGCTTTAGGAAAAAAATAGTTTGCATGTTAGGCATTACTTGATAATCTGGAATGCAAAAATGTGTGGTACGTTGTTGTTAAAAGCCCAGTTACAAAGTAAGGAGGTATCTGAGGTAATTCCACTATTTGTAATGCAAAGAAATCATCACTTATTACAACGAGGAACAAGATTTGATATCTTTTGGGTGCGCTTCCCACTCATGTGGTAATGACTGTGATGAGGAAGACTGAATGTAACGGTGTTGTTACTTTCGAATCACTTTTCTCTGTTGTGGTTTCTCTTCAAAGGAAATTCTGTTTCTTTTTCTGAAGCTATTTCTTTGGTTTGGTTTTTTTATACTGACATTATCCTATTATAAATTAATTTTCTGTCTGCCAAGGACAGAATTATAGAAGCAATAAAGATATTGTAAGATAAGATGGTGAAAACTTTTTAAGTAACACATTGGAGAATGCAGTAAATTCCATAGAATAAACAATGAAAAGGAGGCTATATTTCCAGGGAGAAACGACCCTGCATTAAAGGTGCCAACAAATGATCACTCAATATAAACCTTAGATGCCAAGAATCCACATGCAATGGCCTAGAGTGCAAATAACTAAAAGTAGAACTTCCTGAATTGTCAAATCAAGATAAAATTCCTCCAGAATTCAGAATATTTGAGCCTTGTGGAATTGTCTTGAGGCCCAAATGAGACTATTCTGAGGAAAAGAAACAGACAGAAATTCAGAGAGGCAGCAAAGGGAAAACACACAGAAGTAGTTTAGCATACTTATGGGTGTTTGTGTAGTGCTTATGCTGTTTTGCAGCTGCTCTACAGCTCTCGTGCTGTAAATCAGTGTCTGCAAACAACAACATTTGAAAAAACCTCCTTAAATCTCTTGGCATTATACATAACCCATAATTCGGAGTGGTACACATGATTGCTATCCCTAAACTCAGATTCTTGGGGAACATTGCAGAAATGTATAGTTCCATTACTCCCAAACCCTATTCATTACATGTTTTACAATCAAGTGATGTGGGGTTCATGCACAGTGAAAACACACTATAAACCTGATAAGGAAGATAACTGATAAGGCTACCAGAGTTGCTTTATGAGTCACCACTGACACCAGGCTTTAGGCATCAACTGCCGTCCTGTAACATAGCACCCTATATTCCAATCGCCCCCAAGATTCCACCTGCACTATTCCAACTGAAACTCCAAACTCCACGACTATCGTTAAGCTCAAAATATCCCCCTCCCTACAAAATAATAATCAACAACAATACTACAGAAATAAAACAAAATGGGAAAACATTCACAAATGGAGAATCCAAAATCTGACACTCAGTTACAAGAGGAAAAATAACATGGAGTAAAACACTTACGATAACAGTTACACATGTAACTGTTCTACTATAAGAAATCCACAATAAGAAATCCTCTTGTAAAATACGAACACGCTAACAGTGGCATAACATTGAACTGGCATCATCGAAGTGTAGAAGAAATACAATAACTCTAGAATACAATTATGGTCAGAACTAGTTCAATGCCCATTCATTACATAATAGTTAAATTTGGATGGCAAGGATTTATCCCGTACTGGCTTGAAATGCCCCTCTGAATCTGGCACACCACCTCTTCCATGGGTGTGACTGGTACTTAAACCTTTCCACACATAATCAGCCATGACATCAGGAACAGTCATACTTTTGTTCTATATATTACCTATCTCTAGCACCACAACATGGTCTATGATCTCTTTGACTCTGACCAGTACTGAGAACTTTGGATGACCTTTATTAAAAAGATTGGCTTTCTTGACTGTCCCCCAGTGCCCCTCTTTAACCTGTAGTGCTCTCCAAGAACCCTCAACTGTACTATATTTCTTTTGCACCATACTTCTTATGATTGCTACCCATTCTTGTTTATTCATAGCCATAACTTTTCTACCCATCTACCCCTTATTCAATATCTAACCCGCTATCGTCCCCCTCAGCAATAACAAAGGTGAAATTCCAGTACTCATGTGAGGTGTTGCGCTGATTGTCCAAAGCATGTCTCTGATACCTTCTTTCCAATCCACCCAGTTGACTAGTGCCAATTGTAACTGATCTTTAACTGTGGAATTAAATCATTCTACTAACCCATTGCTGCGAGGATAATATAATGAGTATCTGATGTGCTTGATTCCTACTGTCAGTTTCCAGCTGCTCTGGGTAGCCTTCCATAACAAACACAATGACCGTTGTAGTGTTCACTGTTTACACAAACTATAAGTCAGACCTTTTTGACATATAATCTGTTAGGACCAAAACATAGTTCGGAGTAGCACCACAAATGGCCAGTGGCTCAGTGTTGTCCAATGCTAACTTGCTCAATAGTACATTGTTGCATTGCACTGACGTGACAGGTACAGGGACAATTACTTGTGCTTTGTAGCTCAAAACACTTGCATAACCCTTTCACATGATGTTCAATGTCCATGTCCACACCCCACTACCAAAGTCTACCCTTACTCTTCTTTTGGTTGTATGCATGCTTAAATGGCCTTTATGTGCAAGATTTAATATCTTACTGCAAAGACCACAAGGCACAACCAAAAGCTCACATCAGCACATCACTCTTTTACTTCTAGACAATTCCTCTGAAACTCTCCACAAGGGAATTAGGGTTTCTCACATTGCCCTAGTACTGGGTCATGTACTTGACAAATACTGCACAACCTCTTCCAAACCCTCATTATCCAAACATGTATTATTCCACTCCCCCTCTGAAAGTGAGCTATTCAATGCTGCATCTATTGCACACACAAGTTCCATGTCCTCAGAGTTCTGATCACCTTCTTGGAATTGATCATCCAAGGAGTACCTATATAAACAGTCAGCAGCAAAGTTAGCCACCCCAGGAACATATTGCAACTTATATTGGAATGCCTAAAATTGTTTTTGCCATTTGGCAATGTGTGGAGTTGCCCTACCACCACATTTGTTTTTGAACAATTCTACCAGTGGCTTCTGGTTGGTTCTAAAAAAAATCATTGCAACAGATAAAGTTCTTACAGTACTGGATACCCTGTCACATTGCCAAAGCTTCTTTCTCATTGGTAGAGTAATTGTATTTAGCACCCCATAAGGCACTTAAAGCTATTTCTTTATTTCATGAGGACAGCCCCTAAGCTATCAGTACTTCCATCAGTGGTAGTGATACACACACCACCAGTGTTAAAATGCTTTAGAGGACCAGCTGCAATAATATCCTGCTTGTTGGAATAAACGGCCATATCACACTCCATGTCCCACAAGAATCTAGCATTTGTGTTTTTTTCAATGGAATGCATAGGCACACTGTTTTGGCAGTAAAATTATCAACAAACTTTAAATATTATTGGATGGGCCCCAAGAATGCTCTTAATTGTTCTTTGCCTTTAGTTGCAGACACATCCTCAATTATTTATAAGATCTCAAAATAAGCCTCTACTCGCTTGCCAGACATATGGTGTCGCAAGTACTCTACTTGTGGTTGACTGAATTTGCATTTATCCCACCCTAATGTAAGTCCACTATTTCTGATTATTTTCAATGCATCATTTAGCCTTAAATCATGTTCCTTCTAATTTGTACAATACACACATTTGTTTGCTGGAAATACACTACACCAAGCATATTGTTAAATAAATTCCCCATCAACCTCTGAAATACAGCTGAGGCAAAAGCTATACCGAACGGCATGCGCACATAATGTCTCGATTCCTTGCACAGTTCCATTTGGTGGTAGGCTGCTGACATATTTAGGGATGTAGAAACATCAGCCCCTTCAAGAGTGGTAAACATTTCATTAATTTTTGAGAGAGTGTGCCGATCCACCCAAATATTTTTATTCAAGTCACACAGATCCACACATGCGCAGACTTGTCAACTTTGCACACTAGAACTGTGTGGGAAAGCCACTCAGATCCCTCCATTGGCTCGATTAAACCTAACACACATAATCTTACCAACTCTTCTTTCTATTCCTTCCTAAAAACTCAAGGCACCTTACGTACTTTGTGAACAACCGGGCAAGCATTCTTCTTCAGAACAGTTTGATGCTAAAACACTTTCAACTTTCCCAAATCATTTGTGAAAACACACTGGGACACTGAACAACCCACTTGCAATTATGCATCAACAATACACTTTAGCATTTAGTTTATTCTTTTTCTTTGACTTGCTTGTTCCTTGAAATTACTTGTTCTGGATGATTGGGGTCAAGTACAATATCTAGCTCCCCTTGCTCATCCCAACCTAAAAGGTTTGATCAATTTTCCATCACATATATTGTACATTGTCTGGAGTTGTGCTCGAATTCAATATTGTCCGGAAATGTACCCAAACTTCCACTCCTTCTCCCCCACACCTAAAGATTTCTATTTGGGATGTTTCAAGTTGAATATTAAGATACTTTAAAGTCGTCTATATACACAAACGTGTTAGACCTGGCACCTTGGCGTGAGTTTCCCTTCCACTTTTTGATGGTGTGCCTCGATTGTTTTGCTGGTGTTGTCCGCTCAGGGCACTGCGCCACGGCCAATCCGTGCCGCAGTGCAAGTGCTCCCTACGTAAAGTGTACCTGTAATTGATGTTCACGATTGGTTTATTGGATTCACTGTCAGTCCCCAGTAAAGTGCACCGGGGGTGCCAGGGCTTGTGAATGCCAATGCTGCTGGTGGGCTTGCAGCGCTGGTTGCGCCACCCACGGAAGCGGCCTTGTAAAGTGTGTCTAGGGTCTGCCACCGCAGACCCTGTGCGCGGTCCGGGACCGTCGCGCTGACTGCGCAAGTGCCCCCACTTGCCAGTCCCTAAACCTTCCCTTACCTACATATTAGCCACCCCTCTGGTAGGCCCAAGGGCAGGGTGCATTGTAGGTATAAGGTAGGACATGCCCTGATGTGGGTGGCATGTCTTAGTAGTGAATTACCGCCCTTTTCGTTCTTCACTATTGAAGGCTACCTGCTCTCCGTAGGCCAGAATGGGCTGCCGGGATCGCGCCAACGCCGCGACCCCGGTGGACTCAGAGAGCATGGTAGAGTGTCGAGTTTAGTATGCCTGAACTCAGGATGATAAAATATTTCTTGTAGTCAAGTTTATTTTAGTATCCTGGGTTTGTAAATACTACTTTTAGAAAGTTAGTATTTACTGACCTGACCATCTCAGTCCGCCTCTGCTGTGTGTGTGCGTGTGTGTTCTGCCCAGCAACAGTGAGGAGCAGGGTGGGGGGATCCCCAGAGACAGGTTGGCTGCCAGGTGGTGGGGAGAGAGATTGCACCAGGATGGGTGGGAGGAGTACACCTTGACTCTTGAATAGACCTGTGCTCTGCCACCACAAAGCCGGCGCCACCCCCTGTGGGGCGGCTGATGTCTCTGCCCTGCTGCTGAAAGGAAAGAGCAGAGTCACCATAACAAAGTGCTCCAGAACTGGACTGAGCCAGGCCTAGGCCCCCTGGCGCTAAAGAACAAAAGAATCATGGTATAAAAGTAGGAGCCTGGCTCCTAAGAAATCAGAATCCTGTTTACCACAAAGAACCTCTGCCCGACTAGAAGGAGAAGGAGACGCTGGAGGAGCTGGCCTGCTGCCTGCCTTGCTGAGAAAGGAGAGGAAGAGACTATTGAAAAGACTTTGCTACTTTGTGCTTGAACATTCTCCAAGGGCTTGATCTGAGCTTGCCCCCTGAACTGAACCCCAGGACCAGTGGGTTCTCTGTGCTTCTTGCTCGTCCTCCAATTCGAGCCGTGTGTGCATCCCGCTGGAAAAGAGACTGCGCCCCTCATCGCCCCTCCTAGGGCCGTGACACTCAGAAGCTCGCCTGCCGCAATCCCGTGAGAGCCCCGCTCCGTCCGGAGCCGCTCTCTGTCCCCGGGCCCGGCCGCCTGCACCCCTGTCACCGCCTGCCATTGGAGTGCGCTGAACGCGCTATCACCCCTCCTGCCGGAAGCCGTCCTACGACTGCGATCCACGCCGGGTCATCCAGCTGCACTGACGGTGCCCTGTGACCCCGCTTCGCTATCCCCGGACATCTCAGGCCGCGCCGCCCCCGCTGTGGAGACCCTCCTGCACCGCCGTGCTAACGGGTCGCGGGCCGCGCCTGCCTACTTGCCCACACCTGCTGATTGAGGACCCAAGAACACTTCCCGAAGTCGAGAGTCGCACCGACTGTGCCGACTCTCCACATCACGAAAGAAGTTCCAGTATCGGGCTCGGGGCCCGCAACGCCTTATTTCCCCGTTCGCAGGAGCCGATCCCTGTGAGTACTGGAACTACAAGTAAAAGAAACTACGAACTATCCATTTGACTCTACGAAGCCAAGAACATTTGCCTGCTGTATAACCTGGTGGCCTAGCGAAAACGTTATTGGTCTTGTGATAAGTCTGCTGAGATATATATACCTTATTTTTACATAAAGAAACGTATTTTTATATATATCCAAGTCTGGTGTCCGTTTCTGGGGGGATTAATGTATTTACTGTGTGTATGATTGTAAGTGCTTAACCAACAACGCCTGAGGAATCGCCTTGGCTGCTCACGCCACGCACCTAGAGGGTGAGCAAGGGTCATTCGCGAGGGGTTATCCTGCGCCCTGACGTGGAGGAGAGGGTTCCTGCTTGACACAAGGGCAACCTTGCGCCAACCAGAGATCCCCGACTCTAACATTGGTGGCAGCGGTGGGATTTCGGATTTGCACTTGTAATTTACATACAGTGAATTATTAATCACCAGATAGTGAGAGCAGACCAAATAACGCAGCCACAGGTTTTCATTTTTGGAACTTTGTTGAGACATCTGCCATTACTGCAACCATGCCTGGCTCACACTCCGCTGGAAGAGCACTCTCTGTGATTTCTGGAATAGATGAGGTGGATTGGGAGAGACTGGAAGGCTACACGATAGAGCAATTGAAAGGCTACAGTGTAAAATTCCGAGTCCCCCATGCTGGATTCAAGAGGAGAACCCAGTACGCCAAGGCGCTGAGAGCCTGGAAGGAGTCACGAGACCCACGGAATGCGGGGGACATCGTTCCGCCCGACAACCTTGAGGAGCCCAGCAGAGTCCGGTCGCCAGAGGAGCTGGCAGACAGGGCAGCAGACAGGGCGCATGCAATGGAGATGGCAAAGTTGGCAGGACAAATGGAAATGGAAAAGCAGAAGTTGGCCCTGGAGGCACAACAACGCCAAATGGATCATGATATCAGATTGAAGGAGTTGGAGCTGAAGGCGAAAAGTTTGGACACCGCTCCTTCTGGTGGCAGCACTCCACCAGTGCAGGTAGAGTCCAAGGTGTACATCCCCAAAGATGTAGTAAAGGAGTATTTTAGAAAGGATGACATAGGGCAGTGGTTTAGGGCCTACGAGGTGGCCATGTCCTCACACCGGGTCCCTGAGAAAGACTGGGGAGCGGGGTTGTGGGGGAGGTTCCTTGCTGAAGGGCGTGACACACTGTTAGATTTACCCTTAGACGTCCAGACCTCATACCCCCATATGAAGGAAGCTTTAATGACCAGGTATGGGTTAACTCCGGAGCTATATAGACAGCGGTTCAGGGAGACGAAGAAGATCCCTGAGAGTACGTATGTGGAGTATGTGACCTTTTTCTGCAGAGCGCTGGATGGTTGGGTGAAGGGTAGCAAAGTGAACGATTATCAAGGGCTGCTTGATTTAATTGCATGGGAGCACTTGTCCAGTCAATGTTTTCCTGAGCTACGCCAGCACCTGATTGATAGCAAGCTGTCCAACCCGAGGAAGCTTGCTGAGGAGGCGGACCGCTGGCTCAGCACCAGGGTCCACAAGGGTCAAGTGGGAGACTCCGCCAAAGGTGGGCAGGGTCCCCAGCAGAAGAGTGGGGGGGACAAGGGTAAACAGAAGGGGTTCCAAAAAGGCCCCCAAAGTAATTCCCAAGGGAACCAGCAGAAGGGTTCTCAGCCTCCCTCACCCCCGCAGCAGAACGGGGCCCCGACAGGTAGACCTGTTCCAAAGGGGCCCTTCAATTGTTATAGGTGTGGTGACCCGGGTCACATTGCCTCTGATCCTAAGTGTCGCCTGTTTGGTAAGACCGCACCCACTGGTGCTCCACCCCGGCAAGTAGCTAGTGTTAACTTTGGGGAGGAAGTAGCAGTCCAGGAGGGTGGGGGTCCCGGGCAGATGACCCTAGTCTCGCTAGGAGACAGTGAGATGGTCCCTGTAACCTACCTGCCCTCTAACACTAAGAAATATGGGCAGGTGGTGACCATCAATGGAAGGAAGGTGGAGGCTCTTAGAGATACAGGAGCCAGCGTGACCTCGGTGAGGCAACACCTGGTGTCTCAAGAGCAGATTGTACCCAATGCCTACTGTAGGGTTGTCAATGCTGACAACGTAGAGAGTCGTTGTCCAATGGCTCAAGTTCCCTTTGAGTGGGGGGAGGTTTCTGGTACTCTACAAGTCGCTGTGAGAACTGACATGCCTGTAGACTGTCTGCTAGGAAACGACCTGGAGAGCTCCCCCTGGGAAAAGGTGGAGAAGACCACGCATCTGAGGATGGTGGGTCTACCCGACTGGGCGTGCGTGACCACCCGGTCCATGGCAGCCAGTAGGGGTGTTGAGAGGGTCCTGGAGCCTGAGGGAGAGGTCCAGGAACCGGCCTTAGGGAGAAGGCGCAGGAGGCGCGGGAAACCGGCCCCCGAAGTTCCCACGGCCCAGGAGGAAGTAGACCCTGAGGGGGATGCTCTGGAGCCTACCGGGGAACAGATTGCCGAACTGGGAGATCTGCCTGAGCTGACCCATTGGCAGCAAGAAGGAGGTCCCTCCAGGGAGGAATTCTGCAGGGAGCAGAAAGAATGCCCTTCTCTCGTGGGTATGCGGCAACAGGCTGCAGACCAGGCCACTGGTGCTCAGGCCAAAACACACTACGTGTACTGGGAGAGTGACCTCCTGTATTCCGAGCCTAAGGCTGCTGAACCTGGGTCAGCCCGTGTGCTGGTGGTACCCCAGAAGTTCAGAACCTTCCTACTGGGGCTGGCTCACGATGTGCCGTTAGCAGGACATTTGGGGATGGACAAGACCTATGACAGGCTTGTCACCCACTTTTACTGGCCCCAAATGCACAAGAATTCCGATTCCTACTGCAGAACCTGTCAGACTTGCCAGGCAAGTGGTAAGAGCGGGGGGAAGCACAAGGCTCCTCTGCAACCTTTCCCTGTGGTCGGTACGCCATTCCAACGAGTGGGTATTGACATTGTGGGGCCTCTGGACCCCAAGACAGCCCTGGGCAACAGGTTCATCCTGGTCTTGGTGGACCATGCCACCCGGTACCCTGAAGCCATCCCTCTGAGGACAGTGACGGCCCCCGTGGTGGGACGGGCACTGATGGGAATTTTCTCCCGAGTGGGATTCCCTCTAGAGGTGGTGAGCGACAGGGGGACCAATTTCATATCCACATATATGAAATCCCTGTGGAAGGAGTGTGGGGTAACTTACAAGTTCACCACTCCTTACCACCCCCAAGGAAACGGGTTGGTTGAGAGATTCAACCGAACCCTCAAAGGCATGATCATGGGCCTGGACGGTCCAATGAGGCGTAAGTGGGACGTCCTCTTGCCATGCCTGCTCTTCGCTTACCGAGAGGTGCCGCAGAAGGCTCTAGGATTCAGCCCCTTTGAGCTTCTGTATGGTCACCCGGTAAGAGGACCTCTGAGTTTGGTGAAGGAAGGCTGGGAGCAATCTCCCAGGAAACCTCCCCAGAATGTATATAGTTACATGCTGGCCTTCCGAAACCAGACTCGGCGTTTCAGGCAACTTGCTGAGGCAAATCTGGAAGCCAGCCAGGAGGAAATGAAGCGGTGGTACGACCGGAATGCCACTCTGGTAGAGCTTCAACCTGGACAAAAGGTGTGGGTCTTGGCCCCAGTGGAGCCGTGTGCACTTCAGGATAAGTGGACAGGTCCATTTGAGGTTGTGGAGCGCAAAAGTCCTATCACCTACTTGGTGGACATGCAGACTCCCAGGAACCCTTTGAGGGTCCTACATGTTAACCGCCTTAAGCCCCACTTAGAGAGGACCGAAGTGGGCATGCTGCTGGCCACTGATGATGGAATGGAGGAGGAGACCGAGCCTCTCCCTGACCTCTTAGTGGCCTCTGAGAAAGATGGGTCAGTGGATGGAGTTAACCTCTCACCCACCCTGACGCCCGAACAACAGGAAGACTGCCGCCACTTGCTGGGACAGTTTTCCGACCGATTCTCCCTGGTTCCTGGTGTCACAGATTGGTGCGTCCATGATGTGGACACAGGAGACAGCTTACCTGTGAAGCACAAGGCTTACAGGGTAACTGACAGGGTCCGAGCTTGCATCAAGGAGGAGGTCTCCAAAATGCTTGCGCTAGGGGTGGTTGAGTCCTCCAGCAGTCCTTGGTCCAGCCCCGTGGTCTTGGTCCCCAAAGCTGCTGCGCCGGGAGCCACACCCGAACTCCGGTTCTGTGTGGACTACAGAGGACTCAATTCAGTCACGAAGACTGACGCGCACCCCATCCCCAGAGCTGATGAGCTCATTGATCGGCTGGGGGCTGCCCGGTTCCTCAGTACGTTTGATTTAACGTCTGGGTACTGGCAGATCGCCTTGACCGATGGGGCCAAAGAGAGGTCAGCATTCTCTACACCAGATGGGCACTTCCAGTTCCGAGTCATGCCATTTGGGATGAAGAATGCCCCTGCCACCTTCCAGAGGTTGGTCAACCAGGTACTGGTTGGGCTGGATGCGTTCAGTGCCGCCTACCTGGATGACATCGCAGTGTTCAGTGCCACCTGGCCTGAACACCTGCGCCACCTCTGGGAAGTGTTGATGGCGCTGCGCCGAGCAGGCCTCACGATCAAGGCAAGCAAGTGCCAGATCGGGCAGGGTTCCGTGGTGTACTTGGGACACCAAGTGGGGAGTGGCAAGGTGGCACCCTTGCAACCCAAAATCGAAACCATCCTGGCTTGGGAACCCCCCAAGACGCAGACCGCAGTGAGGGCCTTCCTGGGGCTCACTGGGTACTACAGGAGGTTTGTCAAGGGCTATGGAACGATCGTTGCCCCCTTGACAGAGCTGACTTCGAAGAAGCAGCCCAGGAACGTGATTTGGACTGACACCTGTCAGAAAGCTTTCGACACCCTGAAGACGGCCATGTGCACGGCGCCCGTGCTCTTGGCCCCTGACTTCTCCAAGGAATTCCTAGTCCAGACAGACGCTTCAGAGCATGGTGTAGGGGCTGTTCTTTCACAGATGACTGAGGAGGGCTGGGACCAACCCGTAGCCTTCATCAGTAGGAGGTTACTTCCACGGGAAAGTAGGTGGAGTGCAATTGAGCGAGAAGCATTTGCTGTGGTCTGGGCGCTGAAGAAGCTAAGACCCTACTTGTTTGGGTCTCACTTCCGGGTTCAGACGGACCACAGGCCCCTCAGATGGTTGATGCAAATGAGGGGTGAAAACCCGAAGCTGTTGAGGTGGTCCATCTCCCTACAGGGTATGGACTTTACGGTGGAACACCGTCCTGGTACAGATCACGCCAACGCTGACGGTCTGTCCAGGTATTTCCGCCTTAGTGACGAGGAACCCCCTGGGCAAGGGTAGTTCTCCCCACATTTCAGCTGGAGGGGACACGTGTTAGACCTGGCACCTTGGCGTGAGTTTCCCTTCCACTTTTTGATGGTGTGCCTCGATTGTTTTGCTGGTGTTGTCCGCTCAGGGCACTGCGCCACGGCCAATCCGTGCCGCAGTGCAAGTGCTCCCTACGTAAAGTGTACCTGTAATTGATGTTCACGATTGGTTTATTGGATTCACTGTCAGTCCCCAGTAAAGTGCACCGGGGGTGCCAGGGCTTGTGAATGCCAATGCTGCTGGTGGGCTTGCAGCGCTGGTTGCGCCACCCACGGAAGCGGCCTTGTAAAGTGTGTCTAGGGTCTGCCACCGCAGACCCTGTGCGCGGTCCGGGACCGTCGCGCTGACTGCGCAAGTGCCCCCACTTGCCAGTCCCTAAACCTTCCCTTACCTACATATTAGCCACCCCTCTGGTAGGCCCAAGGGCAGGGTGCATTGTAGGTATAAGGTAGGACATGCCCTGATGTGGGTGGCATGTCTTAGTAGTGAATTACCGCCCTTTTCGTTCTTCACTATTGAAGGCTACCTGCTCTCCGTAGGCCAGAATGGGCTGCCGGGATCGCGCCAACGCCGCGACCCCGGTGGACTCAGAGAGCATGGTAGAGTGTCGAGTTTAGTATGCCTGAACTCAGGATGATAAAATATTTCTTGTAGTCAAGTTTATTTTAGTATCCTGGGTTTGTAAATACTACTTTTAGAAAGTTAGTATTTACTGACCTGACCATCTCAGTCCGCCTCTGCTGTGTGTGTGCGTGTGTGTTCTGCCCAGCAACAGTGAGGAGCAGGGTGGGGGGATCCCCAGAGACAGGTTGGCTGCCAGGTGGTGGGGAGAGAGATTGCACCAGGATGGGTGGGAGGAGTACACCTTGACTCTTGAATAGACCTGTGCTCTGCCACCACAAAGCCGGCGCCACCCCCTGTGGGGCGGCTGATGTCTCTGCCCTGCTGCTGAAAGGAAAGAGCAGAGTCACCATAACAAAGTGCTCCAGAACTGGACTGAGCCAGGCCTAGGCCCCCTGGCGCTAAAGAACAAAAGAATCATGGTATAAAAGTAGGAGCCTGGCTCCTAAGAAATCAGAATCCTGTTTACCACAAAGAACCTCTGCCCGACTAGAAGGAGAAGGAGACGCTGGAGGAGCTGGCCTGCTGCCTGCCTTGCTGAGAAAGGAGAGGAAGAGACTATTGAAAAGACTTTGCTACTTTGTGCTTGAACATTCTCCAAGGGCTTGATCTGAGCTTGCCCCCTGAACTGAACCCCAGGACCAGTGGGTTCTCTGTGCTTCTTGCTCGTCCTCCAATTCGAGCCGTGTGTGCATCCCGCTGGAAAAGAGACTGCGCCCCTCATCGCCCCTCCTAGGGCCGTGACACTCAGAAGCTCGCCTGCCGCAATCCCGTGAGAGCCCCGCTCCGTCCGGAGCCGCTCTCTGTCCCCGGGCCCGGCCGCCTGCACCCCTGTCACCGCCTGCCATTGGAGTGCGCTGAACGCGCTATCACCCCTCCTGCCGGAAGCCGTCCTACGACTGCGATCCACGCCGGGTCATCCAGCTGCACTGACGGTGCCCTGTGACCCCGCTTCGCTATCCCCGGACATCTCAGGCCGCGCCGCCCCCGCTGTGGAGACCCTCCTGCACCGCCGTGCTAACGGGTCGCGGGCCGCGCCTGCCTACTTGCCCACACCTGCTGATTGAGGACCCAAGAACACTTCCCGAAGTCGAGAGTCGCACCGACTGTGCCGACTCTCCACATCACGAAAGAAGTTCCAGTATCGGGCTCGGGGCCCGCAACGCCTTATTTCCCCGTTCGCAGGAGCCGATCCCTGTGAGTACTGGAACTACAAGTAAAAGAAACTACGAACTATCCATTTGACTCTACGAAGCCAAGAACATTTGCCTGCTGTATAACCTGGTGGCCTAGCGAAAACGTTATTGGTCTTGTGATAAGTCTGCTGAGATATATATACCTTATTTTTACATAAAGAAACGTATTTTTATATATATCCAAGTCTGGTGTCCGTTTCTGGGGGGATTAATGTATTTACTGTGTGTATGATTGTAAGTGCTTAACCAACAACGCCTGAGGAATCGCCTTGGCTGCTCACGCCACGCACCTAGAGGGTGAGCAAGGGTCATTCGCGAGGGGTTATCCTGCGCCCTGACGTGGAGGAGAGGGTTCCTGCTTGACACAAGGGCAACCTTGCGCCAACCAGAGATCCCCGACTCTAACAAAACGTATAAGGGGAACCAGAATCAGCCATTGCTTTGATCTTCCTACCATTCACCAATATGCCACAATGAGGTGGCTTTCTTTTCCTCAATGACCCTAAAAAAGCAACTTATACGACTGTACCTTCCTCATCTTCAGGTGGGATAATGTCAACATGAAGTTTCATCAGACTCAGACTCCACATCATCCACTGCATTCACCTTTTAACCCTTTTGATTCATGACCGATTTCCATACCTGGGCATAATGCACTTGCCACATTTAAAACATGACTCCCCTATGTTGGGACAACTCTTGCTTTTACTTAAATTATTCTTGTTCCCGGAACAAAAACAAGTTTGTTTGACTCTTCCCCCAACACACATTTTTCATGCACTGCAACAATCTGGGGTGACTGATTGTCAACATGTTCACTCTCTCATGCCTTTCAGACTGTTTCACTATTAAATTCACTTCATGCATACTAGCAAATACACTCATCTTGTTGACACAGTATTCAGAATGGTCAATACTTCTGGCAATAGTAAGTGCTTTTTCTCAATCTGGATCTTCAATAGATAACAGTTTCTCTTGGATGTTCCTAATGTTAGTTTTTCAATAAGCTGATCACCATATTTTAATCTTTACATTCCCAGTAATTACACGTAGTTCACAATGCTGCCACAAAGTCATCAACTGGTTCACCAGGAAGTTGTGACCGTTGTAAGAACTTGCGCCTTTTAAAACCATGTTTTTCTTTGGGTTAAACGTTTTGTCCATAGTTTTCATAGAAGAAAGGTATTCATCGACAACTTAATTAGCACCCTCATCCCCATTGTTAGCCCCTGTATGTACATTCGCAACTGCTAAGAGGAGAGTTTTTAACACACTTCTGCCTTTAGGCCCTAGTTTATCAACCATTAAAACCTTATTTTTCTTTGAAGTGAAACTGTCACCATGAATCGGCTCTAAATATGCCTCAAACGCCTTCCTCCATTGTTCCCAACAGAGTGGAAGGGTACCAGCCACTGCCAGAAACGGTGATGGTGCTGCAGTTTTGCTCATGATTAACCAAATATAACCATAGAAACCACCTTGGGTGAGTTGCTGCCGCCAGGAAATCTGGTGTGCCTATCACCATTAATGCAGGCACAAAGGTGGAGTAAAAATAGGTGTCCTTGTCGCCGGAAAACGTGGGTGAATTAATGCTTCTTATACTTCTTTGTAAGAATTATGGTGTACCTATCAGAGTTAAAGGAGGCACAAATGTAAAATATGAATAAGAAATATTCAATATATTTTTTAGGTTTTGACTACGCTTGTGAAATTTATTGTATCAAATATATCTTAAAAGGGGCTTACGTTCCACCCTTACTTCTCATTCATTGCTGTACTTGCCACTTACTTTTCCTCAGTTTCTGTTTATTGTTGCAGACTATTTCCTGCTCTTACCTTGATATTTCTCGTATCAGTTTCCCATAGCCCAGGTACTACTTTCCATCTACCTTAGTGGTTGGAACTTCTTTTATTAGCTTTGCCTGCACAGTGTTTACTGAAGGCTTTTATCTAATGGTCTTGTGTCAGCATGCATTCCTAGTTTGTTTGAAAGCTGCACGTTTTTTTGTTTCTCTGACACTTTTTAAGCAATGTTTTCATTTTGTTTGTCTGACTAATTTTATTTTTAATAACCTAGTGTCAGCATTCATGTCTAGCATGCTTGTTTAATTAAGGCTTTTGAGACAGCTAAAGCTGTTTCCCGGTTATTCTTTGAGCTCTGACCACTCCGCGAACACATTCCACTGCCAAGAGTCACCCGGCCTGTGCTTGCATCAAAGTCGCATCACCTCCTATGGCCTGTCCCTCTGCAGTCTTGTCTTTATGCGCTCTTTTATTGTATGCACTCAATAATTCCACCAAGATGTGATGGTTCTCAGGCAATGAATTTAGTTAGCCACTGTTGGCCCGGGTTGCCATGGTGACTAGTATTGCATTGTTGCGGCATTGCGGGGCTGGAATATACTCTGCCTTGCAACCCAGTTACATGGTGCCATACGCAATCCCTCATGTGTTATGGAGGGCAGAGTGAGCAGCGTGAAGTTTGCAATGTTGATTGATGCTATGTGACAGATCGCTCTGTCCAGGCCAAACCAAGTGCACACAAAAAAGCCCCAAAGTACCGGCCAGCTATGTCAACTACTTGAACTCCAGGGCCTGGACGGACATGATGCAAGCAGTCCTGTCCACCATGACTACACTAGTAGATGTCCAGCTGTGAAATAAAAGAACAGAAGGTCAGGCCTCTGAAAATGTCTCACCCTCTCCTCCCCCTGCCAATTATAACCAGCAGAAGACCTGCTTAGCTTTAGCATGGTTAACCCACAGCCAAAGAAGACAAGGTCAAAACTAGCTGCCTCGCAGACTGTGTCAGACACTAATGTGGGAAGGCACTTCTTGGCAGAAGTCAGGTGAGTCTGGCACTGACTTTCTCTCACAATTACAGTCTGCTTTTTATCCTCTCATAGACACCTGATTAAGCACCATTTGACCCTTCCATTTCAGGTGCCTGACAGAGTTTTAAGATCCTACTTTTAGAGCTTCTCATTGTTGAAAATTGATTATTTTTCAAGGGCAGACACTCAAGAATGTCCCTATCCTACTGCTCTCTAACAGCACTGTATTAAGGGAGAGTCTGTTGTAGTAGGTAAGGGTGGACGAGGCAGTGTTCTCTACAGCTTAAAAGGGGTATGTGCCGTCCTGCTCCTCCTTTCATCATTCTGGTGGAGCCAGTATTTTATAATGTGCAGAGTACCTTCATTAATAGCCCTGTGACACATGTCCTCCTTTTTAGGTTTCGCCTGCACAGTGATTGTGCTGTGCTTGCAAAATCTGTTGTTGAATGAAAACATTCTTAAAAGGTGCTTACAGATCGCCCTTTACTTACCTTTACTTACAATTGGCTGTCTCCCACCTCACGCACATCCTTGCTAAATATTGGTCAGGGCCTCCTCCTCGCCTCCGTTTTTCCCCCTTGGCTTCGAGTCTTGGTCCTGCCATGGAGTCTGGCCCAAGTACTGCTTCCAGTGGTCAAAGTCCTTTCAAAGAAGGTAACTTTTTTTTTTAACTTTTCGAGGCCTCTCCTCCTCACCACTTTCCCCGATCTCTGTTATTTTCAAACCCACCCGCTGACATTTGTTCTTATAAAACCCACCCCTCACTCTCCTTAACCCACCCTCCTGCTTCCTTTGTTTATAAACCACCACCTCTCTTGCTTTTCTGTTATTTCTAACCAAGCAGTGTCTCCCACATCTCTACCCGCTCTCTATTGTGTTTCACACCCTCCTCCCCCGTGTCTCACCCCTGCGCTGTTACACCATAGCGTGGGCTGCTGATTTTTTCTTCACTTACACAAGGGGAACAAACACATCTTTTATAATTAGTTTTCGGTAAAGGCATGAGCACACTAGATAAAAGTCAAGAATGGTCACTATATTCAATTAAACTGCATTTCCTGGGGATATATTAAGAACTATTGATCTGATCATTGTTTAATTTGTTTATTGTGTTCACTAGCATATATAAAGCTTAGTGTCTTCTATTTTTGTAAGAGCAAGCCACTGATGAAGTGTGTTGCCCGAAATGCATTGGGCACATTTATGTTTATGAACAAAAATGTTTAAAACATATAATCAGAATGGATTCTATGAGAGGAATCAGAACATAATTCAGGGAATGAAAAATTAAATGAAATAAAAATTTCACTTGATTACCTGGATACAAATTCATGAACAAACTTTCTTGATCGTGGTTTGGGGATGCTCCCTAGGGACTGGGGCCAGCACTACTATCACTAGCTTATTATTAAAATCACATAGGTGAAACATATTGCATTTACCAAAGCTTGTTTTTCCTTCCTTTACCTTTAAATGGCCGTTGATGACAATCTGTTCACAATTCAATTTTTTTGTTTGTAAATGCCCAGTCAAAAATGGCTGGCAAAATATCTCCAAAATTAAAGATGGCCGTTCGATTTGGAAATTGCGAAGACCAAACTAAAATGGTCATCAGAACTCAACATCAGTCAGGAAACGTTCCCAATGCTGTAAAATGGCCGGCGAGCATAATGTTTGTTGCATTAAGTGTGCGCACTAGGACTTTGAAATGGCCTCTAACAGCAGTGCATGCACCGTGCGTCGTGTCACCTGTAATCCATTCCTGGGAAGCACTGACGTTTGCCCGAAACCTGCCCGGATATACACCTCAGGCACATAGGACACATGCAGTGCTGTGAAGAATCAGCCGGCAACGGATGGACGGCACACAGCTTGACAACACTTAGCTCAGCAAGGAAATCATGATGTCAGAGATGCCGACCTTGGAAGGCTCGATTGGACCACCGCAGTGTCCATATATGCTGAACTCTGTGCTGCTGACGCTCGTCGCCACTCGAAAAGGAAGACTACTGGTAAAGGGACCGGAGGTGCTTTATTAGTCACCAGCGACACCAGGCTCCAGGCAGCAACTACCGTCCTGGAACACTGCACCTTACATTCCAATTGCCCCAAGATTCCACCCACAACATTCAAACTCTAACCTCAAACCCCATCACAGTAGTTAAACCCAACAAAACCATGGCTCAATTGTTGGCTATGGGTATCTTGAGTTTCCGTACACAAAACAAACATTGTAATCTGTGTGATCATAGAAGTGTATTGGATGAAATGGCATGTGATTTTGCTGGAGCTGACTTCTGGGTAAATTTTACTGAACTTGCTGCCCATTTCTCGCCTTTCTCCACTTGTCATTTAGTCAATTAGTTTATTATAGAATAATATGCTATAAAAACAAAAAGTAAATATAGAGTCATCACCAGCGACATAACACGATCTGCATAGCAGACATATTTCGATCCCCAAGATAAAAACTCTTTACAGTACAAATCATTTTACAACAGTTCAGCACATCAATTAAAAAAAATGGCAAGTACAATATATAGAAATTCACAATCAAAAATAGAACGAGACCTTAGTGATTGGTAAAATTTGTAAAAACCTAAAGGGCGCCCTGCGGTTAGTTAATCTTTATGTTTTTTAGAAGTAGTTTGAGGTGCTTAACGTGACCTAAATATAAAAACTAGCAAGGAAAAACACTGGGTTGCGCCTGTCATTTCCGGTGAGACTCTGTCAATAAGTTGCCCTTGCTGCCTGAATTCCTACAGTCGGTTCCCTGTCGCTAATGCCGACCCAAGATGTGAAAGCTGTTCCCCCCACAGATGGCAGGTGAGACTAAATGCATATCTGTCTCTCCCTGATGGTTCAGTCATCTACAGCGTGCCAGGGCCTGTATTACAACTAGGGGGCACTTTCCCTGTTTGCGCCATGGCACAACTTTAAATAGGTTTGTTATCAGCAAACAAGGAAAGTATGCTTCATTATAGTAAACGCTCTGCTTTAATCAGCCGCTTTCTGTTTCATTGTGCAAACGGCACGAATCTGGAGTTTAGTGAAGAGACAGAGCTCCCCCTGCAGGCGGGTTCAGTGTAGGACTGCACCAATATACAAGGGGATTTCTTGCAGGGATCTATGGGCCCTTTCCCCCCATCCAGAGGGCTCACTTCATCTTTTTGTGGCGAACTTTCAGTCTACCTCTTGACAGCTTCTTTGCCCGTGAGTCCACGTTCATTACACAGCACAAGGGTAGAGGCAAACAGATTCCCTCCTTTGCACCGGGCAACACCCCTATGCAAATGAGGGAGTGCCCTCTCGAGATAGCCCTGGTGCTACATGTGCGTCAGGGCTATCAGTATTACAGAAGGGTCTGCACAAACTCTGTAATACCAAAGTGCCCAGTGGACGCACAAAATGGGCGCATACGTCTGTTGTGCCCCAAGGGCACTTTGTGTAATATGGCTCCAGCCCCAGTCTGATATCTCTATGACAAATGCAACTACTTCAATAGGCTCTTGGATTGTAGGTGACATTTTGACACATGGAGGCATCACAGGGCCTTTCAGAGCCCCACTGTGCAATATATGTGCAACTAAATGCAGAAAGCAGGAGCTTTACCTGTTTCCCTGGATGTATTTACAAACAAAAGGAAAGTGGCACTCCTTGGGATAGTCATTCCAGGTAATGTTCCCTGAAAAATAAAGAATATATGATATCATGTACAAATCATACACGAAGAACGCACAATGCATTGTATATTTTTATTGCTTTGCTAGATCTGGAAGATTGTATATTTTATATTTACATGCTATGATGTAAAGTTCTCTTTCATGAAGTATATTAGACTCACATCTTGTGTTCACTGCGGCCCAGAGGAAAGGTGAACCGCATAACCAACCTGGCGGATTCTGTGGAGTCGCGATGGTTGTGCTCCTTACCATCGCCCATATATGAAGAGCCCAACATTTGTTTTCCTGCCTAAGATGGGGAAACATCTTGAGGTCTCATGTTAACTAGTGCACCAAATTACCTACCTATTCCACCTCAAGCAAGAAGGGTTGTTTGGAGATGGCACTAAGATGATAAGTGAATGGGATAAAATACTTCCTAATGCTATATGCAAAAAACAATAGCTCCCTGAGATGCCCAAAGAAAGACCGAAATTTAGCAGCGATATCCCAAAAATGCTTGTTACATATGCACATTCTGGTATTTGTTGCTGATTACAATTAATATGTAATACGAATTTTGTCGTACAGACACCATAGTGAGCCATTGTTGCCAGGATATATGGTTTACCCAGGGCTCCTCGGATCCATGGGTTATGGGCTTATCTTTTAATATTACTATTACTATCTGTTTTTATGTAGCACTTTATTCCGCACCTCTGCAGTTAAGTGCAACAAGCAACCCAGGACCCGTTTTGCCATAATTGCGACTCTTCCGTCGTGGCTACCTTAGTTCCAGTGTCAGAGTGAGCAAGGAACCCTCTTCTAGGCATACACTTGGCGACTTAGGCTCTTACATTGAATACACAAAGGTTGGTGGGAGGCTGCTTGCAATAATTCTAACCACTGGCAGTAGCTCCGAAGCACTCCAAATCTTCATTCTTTTACCCACCATGCCCCCTCGGACTCTAGCTTGGCAGTTCGGGCTAAACTGTTCCTATTGTAGCAAAGGCGGATTTGCAAATCGCAAATCTGGCTTCAAACGGAGATGTTATGGGGAGCAACAAAACGATGAGTTGGGGTGCTGCAACTCCGAGCGATTGCCAGTGGCTAGACTTAATTCAAGCATTCCTCCCATCAACTTTTGCGTGTTTGATATTACAAAATGGTTGTCTTTTGCCTCTGTAAGCCCAGGCCGGCTTTGCTTTTCATGCTCAGGGCTCACTGGTTCAAGATGGCTGGCCTATAGTGGCTCACTATATTTGTGATTTTCTCCTATCCCTATCAGTATCTGCAGAATTTGCAAGCTGCTGCTCACTGAACCCATAACACATTGAAACCAGTACTGTTTACATTGTATGCTTGGCCAGAGCAGTTCCTGGGAAGTAAAAGAATGCATTTCAAGGTCCTGTTCCATTACGTCCACCAGCATTCATTTATTTTAGAAAATCTGTTAAATCATTTAAGTGTAGTCAGTAGTACAATGTTCTATTTTTGTATGTGCCTCCCTGCTCAACTCCTACTATGCGTATAATCCTGTGATTTCATTTCACTTCAATTTCAGGCTATTCCTTTTCTGAATCTTTGAACTGTTTCTCCTCGTTAATATTGTGGTCCAGGTAGTAAGTTCATGTTATGGTGTGCAGTGCCTAGATTCTGGCATCTATGTATTACAGATAATATGCCATATAATGCAATAGAGCAATCAAGGTTTTACTAAGGGGATCATTCTTGCTTTTATTTAATAAAAATACAGTCTGCAAACAATATCATAAATCGCCATTCAAAAAATGTGCACCTTGCAAAATTGATGTTACAATGAGGTTTCCTATCAACCCAAGCATTATAGGTTGACCACTTGGATATGAAGTACTCAACAATTGTTTTCTATAACCAGTTCAGCTGCTATGGGCTGATAAACCATTTCCTCTCAGTAAATGCCCTGTAACTTCTGGATCAACTTTGCTGTTTGGGTCTGGCCTTACAAAGCATTGACGTGGGCGACCAGTGGCACATTTCTCTAGTGGAGTGCAGTAAATATCCACTCACCATTCTGAATGTACCAAGAGCCAATGTAGTGTTCATTGGTGGGGCTGTCTGGTTGGCCCACTGCCCATCCTGTAAATATCATCTTGGATCCATCGGTCCACATATGTTCCTCGTGCTTTGAAAAATGGATAATAACACATTGTGATCAATGAGATGTGACAACTAAACACCCGGACTATTGAAGGTACAGCAGAAGATCATTTGACGACTGGCTTAGTAAGTGGCCTTAATGACTGTTATAGATGTGAGGAAAGTAGATTCAAAGTGTAGGATTCAGGTCCATGAGTAGTTAATTCAGAAGTCAGGAGTGTGTCAAAAGCAAGATATACCTCCTCTACATGAATCTAGCCCACAGAAAGTGCTACGTGAACACTCCACATTCTTTCTTTATTTCACCTGCAGCTTTATGCGCTTAAAAGGCTATTTGCAGAATTAAAACAGGGGAGGTTTCTTCTTTGGGGAGTGTCACTCCCCCACTCCTGCTTTTTTCATTAACTCATAAGGGCTTACCCAGTGCAGTGGGTGTTCTGTTGAGCATGTATTCTAATCATGGGCAGGGAGTGGCCAAACGTGCTGATTTGCAGGCAGCAGGTATTCAGTTAAGTGTGCATGTGTGGTTGGACAGGTTTCAAAGGGTGGCTGACCAGACATGCGCACTTTAATCCTGCTGAGTCAGTGCTGATAAGGAGCCAGGGGGAACACAGTACAGCTCCCTTGGTCTCCTTTGGAGCCCTGGGTTCTCCTGCTCCCACCAATCCTTGTGTTGTTCTCATGCTCTTTACTATAAACTAATATAACGCCACACCCTCGCCCTCTGATGTGCATACTGGGACATCAACGGATTCCAACCACCCAAGTGTTACTAATCCCGGTTTATGTCTGTATTTTATGTCAAGCTATTTTGCATAATATCAGGAGGAAACTCTAAGAAATCTTTATGTTGAAGGAATATTCTTTTCTTTTGTAAGTAGCTTATCACAGGTATTACACGTGGTTTGAGGGTTCTGGAAAGTTAGAGAAACACAAAGCGCTGGATGGTACTGCCTTTTTACACCGTGTTATTACGAGGAACACAGTGTCAGACCTTATTTTAATGGTAGCAATTCACCATGGCCTGGAAAACTGATGTTCTATCCACAACAACAAGATAAAACCAAGTCATCCCCAGCGGGCTCGACTATGGCAACCCACTCTAGGCTGGCACTACCACCGAACTCACGCAAAGACTCCAGACCATCCAGAACACAGCAGCCAGTCTGATTCTCAACCTCCCAAAGAGGACACCCATCACCTAGCACTGAAAGACCTCCACTGTCTCCCAGTACAGAAGAGATGCCAGTCCACCCATACCTTACAAAGTCCTCCACAATCAAGGACATGAATACTTGAACCACTGCCTGATCTTCCACCATCCAACCAGAAACCTTAGCTCCACACACTTTTTCCTTGTCCAGACACTGCATATCCACTGCAGCCACTCAGGAGGGCGCTCCTTCTCCTACCTTGCCACCAAAGCCTGGAACGCCCTCCACCTCTGCACCTCACCCTCACTGAACCACTTCAGGAAGGTACTCAGGGGCTCATTTATGAGCCCCTGCGTCACTTTTGCGCCACCGGTGCGTCACTTTTTGTGACGCACCAGTGGCTTAAAACATTCGCCATGTAGCACCATATTTACGAAGTGACGCATCTAGGTAGATGCGTCACTTCGTAAACCCCTGCACTACATTTTACCTGCGCCAGGTATAATGTATGCAGGGTGGGCGTACCCCCGCAAGAAAGGGTTGTAGGGGTGGCGCAGCGAAATCTATGAGATTTCGCCGCGTCACTTCTAGGACGCCAATGCGTCAAAACCTTACGCCTGCCTCATGGTAGGCGTACGGGTGACGCAGGCCCTTTCACATGGGGCTTGCCCCATGTGAAAGGAACATTGCTGGAGTTGCGTCAGGCTTCCGACACAACTCCAGCAATACGCCACTTTTTGCACCTACAGATACGTCAGTTATACTGACGTATCTGTCCTTCCTTGCGCCATGATGCGTCATATTATAAATATGACGCATCATTGATGTCGCAAGGAGGGCGCACTGAGAAGTGACGCATCGCTGCTTTCACGCAGCGATGCGTCACTTCTCATAAATGAGGCCCTCAAGACCTGGCTCTTCAACTGATACCTGCAGCACAGCTGGGTGATTAGCCACGCTATGCATATACTACTTGATTGATTGACATCCTCTTTATAAAAAATTAAACCACTCACCAGTCTATTTTATGTAGAATTCAATTGTTCACCAGTTTACATTTTTCCAGATCCCTCATTACTGCCAGATACTAGTTTATTTGATATGGGCATATTGGGCAAGTTTTCCCTGGATCTAACCACATTTTGATGATAATGAAATCTGCTATGTAATATGGACTGTATTTGGGAGATAATGTATTCCGACTAGTATTCTTGTTTTCAATAAAAGCCATGATGTCGAGTTATTTACTATGGAAGGAAGTGTGTTTTCACAGTACAGTTTTCACAGTGGGTGTTGGAAATTACATAGTCCACTGATGTTTTTTATTTTATGTTAGATTTGTGACAGATAAAAATGCAAGTCAGATTTATTGCAACATAATATCTTCATATAATGCGTACTGGGGTGCAAGTGTACTGTACTACAAACATTCAGCACCCCCACCTAATGCCATTGATGAACTAAGAGGCAAATCAGCTGTTATGTGTGGGCTAGATTCTTACTGCTTTTTCAAAAAGATTGTTGACAAAATTAGCTTAAAATGCATTCTTTTTTTAGAGTATTTATATAGCGCAAACTAGACCCGAGGCATCGGGTATCAGCGCAATACATGAGCACCAGTTTCGTTACTGATGAACACATTCATTTTTGTTAGGCATGGAGAGTTTCAGTTATTTGCTCAGAATCACAGGATGTTGAGCGTCGTTGCCTAGACTCAACCCGGTTCCCCAGGTCCGAGGTTCACCGTTCTAGCCATAAGGCCACATCCTCTCCCCATTATTTGCCCCTTTCTCTTTCAAAAATTTCTCGGGGGGAGAACCCGCTCTGATTCTTTCTTATGGCAGTCTTATGGCAGTCGGGCTCACTAACTAAGCCAAACTTGCCCCTAACCTTTACACCCACTACTTTGAAATGTCACCAGCCGCCACTGCAGTTAAAACGTGATTCTCATAATAAATGCACTGAATCCCTATACCATAAGGCACTGATTGCCAGGGGTAGAAATATTTTGGATTGACGTGGCAAAAGCTTTCCCTGGAAGGATGCTGCATCCATTTTCATGCTCCAATGGTTGTGTCACTAGAAATAAACATAAGGAAGGAAAACGTGCACATTTTTGTTGAGTAATTCCTGTCCTGGAGCGCCCTCTGTAGGTATTTTATCAGGAGGCCTCCGGCAACCCTCAAAAGGGCAGTAGCAACTTTGTATATCGATCGATATGCAATAAGACTGGACAAACCTAAAAACTCTCGCTACCAGGTCAAATGTGTATAGACCAGGACATTGTTTCTTTAAGGAGAATTGTTTTTAAAGAAACTAAAAACCAGTAAGGACATATAAAGAAAAATAGAAATTACATTAAATTCAATACTGAAAAATACAGGGAATATCTAGAAACATCTTGGAAAAAGTTTGCAAAGTATGAAAAGAATGTTCAAATACAGTGAATTATGAATGTAAAGAGAAAGATACGACAAAACACATGATTACGTGAATTACAGGTTCATGTGTTTTGTCTTATTATCATAAAAGCATTTGTGTCTATAGCTAGACTATGGATGTATTGAACGACATGAAGGCGTCATTGTGAGGTGAAGGCGTTCTTCTAGGTTAATTTTAAGAATACTAGAACATGGAGAGTGGATGAAACAAAGATACTCATCTCGCATGAATGTGTCAGCTTTCTTCTGTAATATCCAAACTGCAGGAGGCGGTGGTGTGAAAGCATGCGTGCAAGCTGTGTTTGAGGAGAAAGTATTGTTGCCATGTCAACTTCTGGCAAAAGCAAGCCCAGCAACGAAAAGAGTATGATCTGTTCAAGTGACTATCACAGTTTTTTTCTTTGCATTCTGGGACTAGTAGTTTTCTATATCCCATTAAAAGATCAATACTACAAGTAGCAGAATACCATCTAAAACCCTTGTCTTAATTAGCTACTTGTGCACAGACCTGGGACACTCAATAGCTTTACCCAACCGCTTGTTGTGTGCTTCGGAGACATCCTCACAAGCAAGCTGCCTGTTATGCTGTTTTGTGAAAGCATCCACTGTAGATTTCCAAAAAACACACATTTTAAGGAATGAAGACCCTGAAGGCATAATGAGATTGTGAGGCCTAAGATTGTATTTTATTACAATTCAATAATCAAGGGGCATATTATCAAGACAGGCGATAAAATTATCGCCGCTTTAGAGGCAGAAAACTGCAACTAAAATGGCGATAATGGGCTTGATAATATGCTCTATGGAATTCCAATTGAAGTTCAGATTAGATGTCCTTCACATCTAACATGGGCTTAAATTGGAATTCCAAAGAGCATATTATCAAGCCCATTATCGCCGTTTTAGCTGCAGTTTTCTGCCGCTAAAGCGGCGGTAATTTTATCGCCTGTCTTGATTATATGCCCCCAAATTACTTCCTTTACGAACTTGGGGGCATATTATCAAGACAGGCGATAAAATTATTGCCGCTTTAGCGACAGAAAACTGCCGCTAAAACTTCGATAATGGGCTTGATAATATGCTCTATGGAATTCCAATTGAAGCTCAGGTTAGATGTCCTTCACATCTAACATGGGCTTCAATTTTTCTGCCAGTTTTCTACCGCTTAAGCGGCAATAATTATATCGCCTGTCTTCATAATATGCCCCATTGTGTGCCAGAAGTAGGGAGAGCAGGTAGTGAAGACTTACCCGAGGGTGTGATAGAGGGCTGAATTAAGAGGGCAGTGTGCAATGAATGCCTCAAGATATCTACACAACTCACTGTGAACACAATGTAAATGCTTCACTTCCTCTATGCTCTACCATCCACCTACGAACCCTGACCCAGTCCTGCTAACATCATTGCGGCCCTTGATCCCATCACAGACCCTGGGTGTGTTTAGATTTTTGCGAGTAACCTTGGGCATAGTTCGCGTAGTAGCTACGCAAAGTGCACTTAGCACTACGGAGATACGTGTAGCAATACGCGAACTGCGTAGTGCGCTGTTCGCGATGATTGCACAGTGCCGGATGCTTGTCCGCACTGTGCAATCATTGAAGACGGCATCTTGCACAGGGCGAGCTGTCGTTTTCTGCGCTCTAGTAGATTTTTACTCGAGCGGCAGCTTTCTCAACGCGGACTGGTAGTTTCTCATCGTGAGCGGTCACAAGCATATGCGACCACTCGCAATGAGAAACCTGACCTCCCCGCGTTGAGAATCTCGAAGGCAGGTTTATTTTCCACGCTCGCGATCGGCAACTTGATGTTGCTGATCGCGAGCGAGGAAAAGGTCTAGCCGGGATGTCATTTTGCTTGCTCGCGGTCGCCAACTTGACGTTGAGGACCGCGAGCGAGCAAAAAATGCCAACTACGCTATGCGATGTTGCACTGTGCTATGTGCAATTCGCGTAGCGTGAAGTAGCACAAACTACGCAAACTTCGCGAGCGTAGCGTAGTTGTCCGCCCAGGGTTAGTACCCATGAGTTAAAATATTACTTTAAGTTCTCTGGTGTTCCGAGCCCCTCTGAATGTAATCAGTCAGCAGCCTCATCACTCTATATGATCACCAAACGCTTCTGTGACTTGCATCACGCTGCTACTGTAGATTTGACAGTACTTTATCCTATATTATCTACTGGCGGTCGCCAGTAGATAGTTATAGTTACAACCTAGTTTCCATAGGAAATCTCAAAATTCTATTTTGAATAACTTTGGCGCCGGTTGACGAATCCTCGCGAAATTTTCAAAACTAATGGGGCGCTCCGCTCAGCTCCTACCCTGAAAGTCTCGGGGTGATTCGTCAAGCGGGGGCCGAGAAAAAAGGGGGGTCCCAAAACGCGTTTTCCCCATGTTATTTTCCATAGGACATTTAGACACAGCTACAGCCCGAACGGCTGAACAGAATTACGTGAAATTTGGCAGAGAGGTAGCCATAAGGTGAAGGAAGTGCCTTTTGCAGGTCTGGTGTAAATCTGTTCAGTATTTCCTGAGAAAATAGCATTTAAAAGCATATCAATATCTATACGCGTGCGCGCACTGTGCGCGCACCCTGCCGTGCGCGAGCGCAATTCTGATTGGTTGTTAGATGTCGGTAAACATTCGAATCGGTCGAAACCAGGAAGTGTCGGCCACCATTTTGTCTCTCGCAGTCTGAGGGGGTGAAAAACAAAGGTGGAGAATGTGAAAAGGGGGCAGAGTGGACAGTTCCTGACCCCCTAGCCTTGGTCAGGGGGTCACAGAAGGACCCCCCAAGGGAGAAAAAAAAAATATATATATTTTTTTTTAAATCGCGAGGTGCGCACACCCTGCGCGCACTGTGAACCGTTGGAGCTCGGTGCTCGAAGCGCACCGAGCGCCCACAGCGCGCGCAGCACACCGTGCGCGCAGGGTGCGCGCACCTCGCGATTGAAAAAAAAAAATAAAATTTCACGGTGCGCCCACGGTGAAAAACCTGAAAAAAAAATAATTAAGAAATGCATAACTTAGCATTTAAAAAAACGTACAAATTCACTGAAAAAACCATAGGTTTCACACACGTTATAGTTACGAATTAGCATTTAAAAAACCTTGCAAATTCACTTAAAAAACCATAGGTTTCACACATGTTATATTTAGCTGGACATTTCACTCGTAAAAAACCAATGAAATTCCCCCGTTATAGTTACTGCAGGCAACTATAACTTACGCGACCACAATCCTCTGCTGATGACGTCAGATATTACATCACTGATGACATATGTGTCTTTATGAAAAATAAATATTTGTAATATATGTATAGCTAAAGATTAATGGAAGAAGACATGGGTAAATAAGTGTCTAAATACAGTGATCTAATATCTGACGTCATCAGCAGAGGATTGCGGTCGCGTGAGTTATAGTTGCCTGCAGTAACTATAACGGGGGAATTTCATTGGTTTTTTATGAGTGAAATGTCCAGCTAACTATAACATGTGTGAAACCTATGGTTTTTTAAGTGAATATATATATATATAGACACTAAGTGGCTGAGCATATTTTTTAACATCTATCCAGATAAGGTATAAGTGTAATTTCAGATTTTTGTTTTACGATGAGTAATAGGTCTCAATTTTAATGTTTTGCAATATTTGCACATCATTTTGTAGATTTGTACATTTCGCTGTATTTGCACAGGTATAAATTGCTGAATTTGCACATTATTTCTGCAGATTTGCACATTTCGCTGTATTTGCACAGATAATATTAACTTGCTAGATTTGCACATAATTCGCGTAATTTTGCACATCTTATACCTGGACTGAAGCATACTGTTGAATATATACAATTTATATTACTTTGCATTCCTTGGATATATATGTTGATGGGATTGGTCCCTGTGTTTTTACAAAAATGTTAAATACAGCCGGGTGATAGTATTTTGTTTATGTCTATAAGCAACTGGATGCACGGCACCTTTAAATAAGTCACGTTCAGTCCATGCTAACCATGTGATCAAGACCGCTGTGTCGGTCGAAACGCGTCAGAACCGGATATGTGCGTGGAGGAATAAACCGAGTACTTTATTTTGCACCAGCATATATGTGTCCGTGTCTTTTGATAGTACCGGCTGGTTCTACGAATGGAGGATTCGATATATATATACATATATATACATGTATATATATATATATTATATATATATTATATATATATTATATATATATATATATTACCTACTGGCGGTCGCCAGTAGGTAATTTTAGTTAGGACCTAGTTTCCATAGGAAATCTGTAACATTCTTTTCCCAATAACTTTGAAGCCGGATGACAAATCTTCGCAAAATGTTCAAAACTGGGGGGGTGCTCCAGTCAGCTCTTATCCTAAATGTTTGGGGGTGATTCGTCAAGCGGGGGCCGAGAAAAAGGGGAGTCCTAAAACGCGTTTTCCCCATGTTATTTCCCATAGGAAATTTTAGACACGGCTACAGCCCGAACTGCTGAACGGAATTACACCTAATTTTGCAAAAAGGTAGCCCTTGGTTCAGAAAGCGCCCTTTGTTTTAAATGGTGGAAATCCGTTCAGTAGTTCATGAGAAATTAAAAAAATAGAGGTAAAAAAATCAATTTCCCATAGGAAACTTTAGACACAGTTATAGCAAAAACTGCTGAACGGAATGACACTAAATTTGGCAAAGAGGTACTGCTTTTTAAAAATGGTGTAAATCCGTTCAGTAGTTTTTGAGCAATTTAAGAAATAAAGATAGTGATATCTATGGCTGCTGAGGATCTGCGCACCCTCCCGATCACAAGATTCATGCTAATTGGCTTTTAACACATCAAACCATGAAGTGTTGGCAGCCATCTTGTGCCTCGATAGAAGCGAGACACAAGAAAACAGAAAAAAAAACGCGGAAACAAGAAAAGGGGGCAGGGTAGAAACACCCTGACCCCCTAGGCCTGCTCAGGGGGTCCCACAAGGACCCCCAGGGCCAAAAAAAAGCATGTTTATAAAAAAAAGAAATCGGTGAGATTTGCGCACCTAGGGTGGGCCAGGTCCCGGGGGCAGTTAAAAAATGTGTGGGGTGGGCCCCAATCCCCCCTCACTGCCCCGGGGACTTTTCAATTTATTTTGCGGGGGCACACGGCCCCCCACAGCCCCGGGGACCGCCACCACCCAGGGCTTCTTTTTTAATCTGTGGGGTGGCCTCTAAGGCCCCCCCAAGCTCCGAGGACCGCCACCTCCGAGGCTTTCATTAATAAATTAGCGGGGGCACACGTCCCCCCACTGCCCCAGGGACTGCCATCCCCGGGGCTCTTTGTAAAGAAAGAAAACCTGTGTGGGGGGGCTTGAGCCCCCCCACACACCCCGGGGACTGCCACCTCCCAGGGCACTAATATGTAAATTTGGGGGTCTGTTAAGGACCCCTGAGCCCCGGGGACCACCACCTCCCCGGGGCTTTGTACACTTTGGGAGGGGGGCCGCGCGGCCCCCCTCCTGGAGCCTGTGGTGGCCCTGGGGACCGCACCCCCCAGGGCCGGCTCCTGCAGTGTCCCGGATTGTTGGACCCAGGGACTCTCAGGATTCAAGGGGACTTAATTCCCCAACTTAAAACGTGCCACAGGGCGCCTTTGCACAGTGGTAAAGGGAGGGTGCGGGGCCAGAGGTGACGTGTGCACCCTGTGGTGTGTTTTAAGTTGGGGAATTAAGTCCCCTTTAATCCTGAGGGCCCCTGGAGGCCAACTAGGCCACCAGGTACCTTCAGTAAGCACCAAAGGCCTGCGTTGCAGAGAGGTGGTCCAGGCCTCGCCCCTTTTTACACCTCTGTGCAACGCAGCTCTGTGGCGCTTACTGGAGGTACCTAGTGGGCTTGTTGGATCCCAGGGATCCTCAGGATTCAAGGGGACTTAATCTCCCAACTTAAAATGGCCACAGGGCGTGTTTATACAGTGTTGAAGGGAGGGGACAGGGCCTGAGGTGACGTGTGCAAACACGCCCTGTGGCGCATTTTAAGTTGGGGAATTAATTCCCCTTCAATCCTGAGGGCCCCTGGGGGCCAACTAGCCCATACACACACTCACCCACCCATACAGTCCATCACAGATGCTCTCTTGAAACCATTGAATCACCCACTCACACATCTATGCACAGTCACACACACCCCACCCAGACAAACACTCAGGAGCCCATACAGAAACTCAGAGAACCTATCAATAACTCATATAGACACTCATGTAGCTATTCACAAACCCATGCAGCCGCTTACACACTAACAGACAGACAGATACAGACATTCACACAGTTTAGTCACTAACCCATGCATTCAGTAAGATACATTTAATCACTCACTTATAGTCAGTCACGCACCTAGTAAATCATCCATTCAGACACTTATACACCCACTCATTCTTCAATACGCCTTTTCCTATATATATTAAACATATTTAGACTCTACAGAAACACACAGTCACTGGATGATGTCATCAGTGATGACCTTTGAGATGTCATCAGTGATGTCATGAGTGATGTCACTGATCATGTCATGAGTGATGTAATATGTGACAGCATCAGCAGTGCATTGCGGTGGTGCGAATTATAGTTAGCTGAACTAACTATAACGGGGGAATTTCACTGTTTTTGTACGAGTGAAATGTCCTGCTAACTATAACTTTCTCTAAAACCTATGGTTTTTTCAGTGAATATATATATATATATATAGGATAAAGTACTGTCAAATCTACAGTAGCAGCGTGATGCAAGTCACAGAAGCGTTTATGTATATGTATATATGCAGTCTAGTAGCATGCGGTCTGTAAATATCATCAAACTGGAACATGAGTCACCTGTGTATTTGCCGTATTAAATGTTAAAAAACACATTGTAACATTCCCTTTGTGTGAATCCATAAATTAACGGATTGAGGGTACTGGCTTGATTTACGATTAAAATGTTCTCTTATAACAACTTTGTGCCATAAATTATGGAGTTTCAAAACACTGCAGTCTGCTCAATAACGACAGCAAAAATAAAAAACATGTAATGAGTGCATTACCATTGGTTTTGAGGAAAGTGCTGGTGTACATTTTCACTTTTCGAATCTCACTTTAGAATGCCTTGTTTGGTTTCTATGCCGTCTTGTCCTTCAAAACGTGCACTAGACGCCTTAAATTAATGCGTCCTTCTAACAATGGATGGATGGATGGATGAGTCGAGGGATGGAGGCATGCATGCCTCATTTGGGTGTAAATGGAAGGATGTGGAATCTAGAAGACAGACAGATAGTTTGAGTGGGTGCGTGGTGGAATGATTGGTTGGATTGATAGCGTAGGTAGGAATGAATTGAAAGCTATGGATGGCACAGTGAATTTCTAGATGCATGGTTGCATGTATGGATATAGTGGGTGAGTATGTGTGGTGCATGTATGAATGCATGTGAGTATGTATGGACCCATGAATTGATAGGTGAATGGGTATGGATGAGTCAATGGATATATGGGAGTTGACAGACAGGCAGGCAGACAGACAGACAGACAGACAGATACTAATTCACTAACCTTAAATAAATTATGTCCTCCAATCCAATATGCATGTCCTGCCCCATGATTCAGGGGTCGCCCCATGAGATTAAAGATAAATTCGTTTTCTTCCATGGAATGTACAGAAGTCAGGTGAGAGTCCAGAGCGACACACGCTGCCTTAAAGAAGAGAAAAGGAGTTTGGTTGGTTGCAGTGGTGATTGTGTGGGCAGTCTGTGATTGTGTGGGCAGTCTGTGATTGCGTGGACAGTGTCTGGGCTGAAATTTCTAAGTGTCAAGCAGTGGGTTGGTGTTTGATGCCAAACACTAAGGCACAATAACATTTCGCCTGAGGAACTCATCACACATTGCAAAAACCCAGAGAGGACAGAGAAGAGAGGATACACGTTACAAATGTCAGCTAGATAAAGCAATGTGATTAGCCAGACTGAGATGTGAATCAGAATGCTGTGGCATATGTCAGCCATTCTTTAAAACATCATAACAGCCACAGGCATCTCTTGACTTTATCCGCATTTTTTATATCAAACACTTGCATTCTACATTTTCCTTTCCTTCCACATCTCTGACAATCATGCACTGGGTTTTGGTTCATGGGTCATAGTTTGGCCTGAGCCACTCACACTATCCCAGCGGGTGTGGTGAGTACCTGAGCTGTTCCAGCCACCAGGGAAGAAACACAAGCTGGCTCTGGTGCAAAGGATTTAACCACCTCCACGTAACACCATAGGATTGAGAAGAGAGTGAACCCACCCATCCATCTGCAACCTACAGTCCCAGAGCTCATGAATGAAAGAATCAGCAGGATTAGAAAGTACACGGGGACCCAATTGCCATGTTTATTTGCTACGGTGTCTTCACTTTGGCCTTCCCAAGCCCCTAACCAGAAAATAGACAGCAGTGAAGTGCCATGGGGTCATCATCTGTCATCCCCAGTATGGCATCTTGGTTCAAATGACACTTGACATTGATTCTGCTCTCAGGCCTTTTCATGAATTGGCCTGGATCCTCTTAGGAGATTGGAGAAGGCTGTCTATTTCTGGAGAATTTTGGTAAAGACAGGCCCAGAAGTTCCCTTTAGACCAGTATCAGATGGTTGCACTGTTCCTGAAAGCTACAAGAATGAGTCTAACGTAACTTCACGGAATAAACTGGATTTGGTTGTGTCAAGAAACAAAGTCCTGTGAGAAGTAGGTTCTGTTGACCAGAACTTGCTAACAATATTTGAGAGTTCTGTGGTTCGCGAAAGTCACTACTAATGCCTGCAGCCCAAGGCTCCACTGGTCTATATTGTGCCAGATTCATGCCCTGCAAAGGAAAGATGAACACTTTTGTGATCAGCAATCACTTCGCCCCGCTGTACTCAGGCTTGTCCCACTGAGGACCAAAGGGAGCCCCAGATGCCAATTATTATTAATCATTCAATACTGTAAATCAGCGGTTCTCAATCTGTGGTCCGGTGACTCCTGGGGTCCACAACACCTACTCAAGGGATCAGCAACTGCTTAAAAAGTTAAATAATATTAATAGAATAATAAAATATATTTAAATCATAGAAGCAACATATTAAAATTGAAAAGTTTAAAACGTTCTGTAAATGAAGGAATTTGAAAACTGAAGGCTAAACAGTTATTTGGTATCCTCAGATGGATTTGTGGGAGCAGTGCAAGTGCATCGAACAGAATATATTGCAGACGATGATGACCTCAATGGAACTAAGAAAAGCTCCAACCTTCCCATTAAAATAGAAACACAGATGTTTTATATTTGTTTGTGAATTAAATAAAAGATTTCTTTATTTGTTAATGTATGAATTATTGTGTTAATATTTTTGAGCATTTTTTTGCAGTTCAATTCCTCAAATAGATTGGGCTGTGGTATCTGGTTTCCAGCAATCACTCAGTGGGGGTCCCCAGATTTGAATCGTTATTAGAACATTTGAATGTGGAGCACTCAATTGAATTCAGTGGCATGCTCCGGGCTTCTATGGGCAGGTAAAAGCCTGCAAAGCAACATTTCAATGTTGTTTTTGTTCACAGCTGTTGTTGTGTTAGAACATCCTGCCCTCTAGTGACAGAATGTTCTAATAGCCTTACAGTCCTCCGTAGCTGGGCTATATCGGCCATTAAAGTCCCGCTCCCTTGTTAAAGGCCCTTGCCTTAGGCTCAGACCTTTACCGTAGAGTGGGCCTTTAATGGCCGGTATAGCCCGCTATGGCGGGCTTTAAGTCTATATTCAGTGGGGGTCCACGGATTCCAGTAATAATTAAGTTGGTGTCAACAGAAGTAAAAACGTAAGAATCAGTGCTGTACATTATTGAGGACTACTGAAGAGATTGAAAGGACCTATATATGTGTATATGTGCAGCTCACATTGAGATACCCAGGGGGAGGATTCTATTCATGTACTACTTGACTCTTTAGGTACCCCAAGAACTGGAAGTAACGCATTATTGCTTTAGAAACTGAAGATAGACTGTTGTGATCAGTGTCACACTTAAGCTATATCACATTCAGCACAAGTTTTTTACACGTCTAACCTGTGCGGCTCCCAAACCTTTATCGACCAACTAAAATGTAAGTTTCTTACAATATAACCAGAATTCTTACCTCCGCATCGGGCCAAAACATCCTCTCCATAACTGGCTTGTAGCAGGCATTCATATACTGAACCCAGCCGTCATCACACAGCCCCTGAACACAGAGACAATTTGTGTTTGGACGTTCATTGCCAGTAATTAAGGCTGCAGGAACAGATAGCAGAAAAGGAAATTTGTGAGTGCAGGAATGTGGTATGCTTAACAATACTGGATTTGATCATGGCAAGTCATAGTCATTCATAATTTCTACTCATCTGTCTCAGATTAAACCCTGCTGCTCGTTGCCTCTAAAAACTAACCATTTCTCAAAATTAAAATATGGACACATTTTCCTTTGAATCCAATCAAAATAATAAGGCCAAAATATGATACTGAAAATCAGTCTTTAAATGAGGTAGCTTGAACTCAGTACACAGGTCCAAATGTGTACTTCACATATCTTCATAAATTATAAAGGCACATTCTAATACAGCAAGATGATGCCAGTAGGTGAATAATTAAGAAGCAAGGTACACCTTCTGGCTGCGGCTTAGTTTTCAGATGCAACACACTTTGCATTTTGTGTGTATGTTTATACACTACACAAGTGCTAAATTGGGGCAGTCCAATTCAATCAAATTCAATTCAGTTCAATTCGAATAAATGTCTTTATTTCCAATAATTAATTTGCGTAGAAGTAGAATAAGCAAAACAAATCAACAGTCACATACTTGGCTGAGGTACAGGGGCAAGGAGTTTCAGGTCTTCGCAGCAAGGTAGGAGGAGAATCTTCCTCCAGCAGTGGAATTAACAATACGTGGAATGGTTGCCAGGGCCAGTTGGGTGGAGTGGAGATGTCTGGTGGGAGTGTAGAAGGAGAGGCAGTGGTTGAGGTATGCGTGTCCATCGTTGTGAAGGGCTTTGTGGGTGTGTGAGGAGCTTGAAGGTAATTCCTTTGTTGATGGGTAGCCAGTGAAAGTCTCTCAGGTGGCCGGTGATGTGGCTGTGGCGTGGAATGTTCAGGAAGATTTTGGCGAGGCGTTCTGGATGTTCTGCAGCTTCTTTAGGATTTTCTGGACGGTGGCTGAGTAGAGTGCGTTGCCGTAGTCAAGTCTGCGGCTCAGTAACGCATGGGTGACCGTTTCTTTCTCAACTTAGTGGGGATCGATTTGAAGAAGCAGGTGGAGAATGTGTAAGTAGGAGGACGAAACGGTGTTGATTTGGCAGTTTATTGAGAGCGACGTGTCTACTATGATGCCGAGGTACGTGGTCCGTGGGTGTGGGAGGTTCTGAGCACTGCGGGCAGCAGAAGTTGTCCTAGGCAGAGGGGGAGGGGCACACGATTAGGACTTCGGTATTGTCTAAGTTAAGCTTGAGACAGCAGTCCTTCATCCAGGTGGGGACTGCCTTCATCCCATTGTGGACGTTGCTATTGGTGGCTGTGGATTCATTAGTGAGGGAGAGAATCAGCTTGGTTTCATTGGCCTAGGAGACCATGTTGAGTCCGTGGCTTCTGACAATGGCTGCAAATGGGCCATGTAGATGTTGAAGAGGGTGGGATTCAGGGAGGATCCCTGAGGCACTCCTCAGCTTATCTCTTTGGATTCTGAGTTGATCGGTGGGAGTCTGAATCTCTGTGTTCGGCTAGTGAGGAAGGAGCCGATCCATTCTAGGGCTTTGTCGTGGATGCCGGAGTCGTGGAATCTTGCGCAGAGGGTGTGGTGGGATACGGTGTTGAAGGTGGCTGAGAGTTCCAGGAGGATGAGGGCAGAAGTCTCACCTCGGTCAAGGAGGGTGCAGATGTCATTTGTAGTGGCGAGGAATAGCAGTTGTGGTTGGTTCTGTAGCCCGATTAGGAGAGGCCCACAATGTGATTTATTTTGATGTACCTGGAGAGTTGGGCTTTGATGGCTTTCTCAATGACTTTGGATGGGAAGGGGAGCAGAGAGATGGGTCTGTTTTTCTTGAGGTCCGTCGGGCCAGCAGAGGGTCATTTCAGCAGGGGGTTTATCTCTGCATGCTTCCAGTCTTCAGGGAAGTTGGTGGACTCGATGGAACAGTTTGATGGTGTGGAAGAGTTCGGGTGTGATGGAGATGCTGGCTCTGTTTAAGATGTGGTGAGCGCAGCGATCTCAGGGGGCTCCGGAGTGGGTGCTCTTCATGATTCTGAGGGTGTCGTCCACAGGTGAGGGTGGTCCAGTTGGGCAAGGTCTGTTGCGGTCTGGAGCCTTTTGGGTGCAGTGGTTGAAGGTGGGGTGGGTGGGTGTTGGCATGAAAGCTGTTGTAAAACTGCTTGATCTTGCGGTTGAAGAAGATGATGAGGTTGCCACAAAGGTCTTGAAAGATGGGAATGTCTGCTGTCTCTGTGCTGGGTTTGGCGGATTCTTTGACCACGGTGAAGAGTTATTTGCTGCTGTGTGCGTTGGCATTGATGCATTACTGTATGGCTGCTTTCTTTGTTGTTCTGATGAGGTGGCGGTGTGTGGTGATGGCAGTTTTAAAGGCAGCGTAGTCTGCCATTATCTTTCTGCTCCTCCATATTTTCTCGAGCCATCTGCAGATGCGCCTGGACTCTTGAAGGGTGTGGTAGAGCCGGCTGGCTTTCTTGGAGGGCTGCTTGCCTGAGGGTTTCTTGAGGGATCCAGTGTGTTGGCACAGTTGGGGAATCAGCGGTGCGGGTTGTGTGCTGAGGTGTTGGCATCTGTGGATGTCGGTGGTGGGGTTTTACTGAGGGAGGTGGTGAGCTGGACATCAGTGAACTTGTTCCAGCTTCTGCAAGGATCGTGGCGGGGTAGTGGTGTACGGTGGGTCAGGTGAAGGAGAAGTGGATGGAGTGGTGGTCAGTCCAGTGTGGCTCGGTGGTATGGCTGATGGAGATGTTGTTGCTTGGGGAGAAGATGGAGTCGAGCATTTGTCCTGCTGAGTGGGTTGGAGGAAATGAGAATACCTTAGTAAAAACGATGTTGCCTGTTTTGGCTTAATACAATTTCCAAGTGAGTTGTGCAGCATTGCATCCTCTTAAACATACTTATACTTACTTTATTAAGACAGGACATAAAAAGTGGACAGTCCATTAAGAGGTTTACCACTGAATATTTTAATGTATTCTCGAACAGACAGTCGTCATGATTTTCAGAGATTTTTATCCCAAAACCAGTCCCCAGGTAGAATCAAGAAGTATTCAAAATCGTACGATTATACCCCTTACCCTGCTGCCTGGTATGCTGTACATTTAGGGAAAAGACTTAGCCAAGACTTTCCCCTAAAATGGGACTGTTCTTGACACTCACTCAGAATTTGGCATAATGAAATAATGTGAAAGGTAGAATGTAGGTCACACAAGGGCTACCAACTATTACAACAAACAAGAAGAGGACACAAATCTCCACCCACACATATTACTTGGAAAGTGTAGAAGAGTCCTTTCTCATCAAGAGCTAAGCTATCTGTAAAATATTCTATTCAATTTACTAGGGAAACAGTTTCTAAAGTGAAATACAATAACAATTTGAGTGAAACAAGATCAAAATGGTTGGCAGAGCTTAACAAGGACCTGCTGACAAGTCAAACTGTCCCAATGTCCTACTTTGTCATCTGCTACCTGGGAGAGTCATTCTTTCCTTTACCCTAGCTCCCAAGGCCTGCATCTCAAGCCATCCCTTCATTTACTGCCATCTACACCATATTATTTCCCTCTGAGCACCCGGGCTGTTCCTTTTTAGTTCGCTTGGACCAAGTTGGTCCTCCCAACTCTCACGTTTTAAGGACTGCCACTGTAGGGGTTCTAACACGGAATCTACCTAAGGTTCACCTCAAATTCAGGACTTTATGTAACTTTATAGCTTATCACTAATGTACCCAAACTCTGGGAAAAAGGCCCATTTCTTGGGAGGTAACCAAATGATTCAATCAATCAATATTTATATAGTGCGGCTTATCATCACAGGGGGTGTCCAGGCGCTGAGGAGTGGTGAGCCTTAGTCAAAGAGACAAGTCTTGAGTCCCTTCCTGAAGTCGGCAAATGACGGGGCGGTAAGGGGATGAGGTGGGAGGTCATTCCAGGACTTAGCGGCTAGGTAGAAGAAAGAACGACCTCCACTGCTGCTCTGCCGGATACAAGCGATATGTGTGAGGGCAAGGGAGGCGGATCAGATTTGCCTGGTAGAAGGTCAGGTGGTGGTTGATGTAGGCGGGTCCAGCGTTGTGGAGGGCCATGTAGGAATGAGTCAGCAGTTTGAAATTGCATGTATTCTGGACAGGGAGCCAGTGGAGGTTTCGGAGTTGTGGGGTGATGCTGGCCCTTTGGGGGAGGTTGAGGATGAGTCTGGCTGAGGCGTTCTATTTGGTCCATTGTCGTTTGAAGAGGTGGGTGGTAGATCCAGCATAGAGTGTATTTCCGTAGTCCAGTTGGCTGATGACGAGGGCTTGGGTCACCGTTTCCCTGGTGCTGGTGGGGATCCACCTGAAGATTTTATGAAGAATGCAGAAGGTGTAGAGCAGGAGGAAGTTATTGCGTTCACCTGGCGTTCATGTCCAGATCGCTGTCTATGATGATGCCGAGGTTGCGGGCATGATTGGTAGGGGTGGGCGAGGGTCCGAGTGTAGTGGTCCACCATGTGCCATCCCAAGGGGAAGTGTTCATTCTAAAAATTAGTGCATCCGTCTTGTCAGTGTTCAGTTTCAGGCAGTTGGATCTCATCCAGTCGGCGACGTTGATCATGGTGTTCCGGAAGTTAAATCTGGTGGTGGCGGTGTCTTCCATTAAGGAGTGGATGAGTTGGGTTTCGTCAGCATATGAGATGATGTGAATCCGTGGGGGTGAGTGATGTTGGCTAAAGGAATCATGCAGGCATTGAAGAGGGTTGGGCTGTGGGAGGATCCGTAGATGATGCTCTTGGGTTTGGAGGTGAAGAGGGGTAGATGGATTTTCTGTGTGCAGGAAGGAGGTGATCCACTTGAGGGCATTTTCTCTGATGCCCATTTACTTATCTGAATTCATGGTGTTTTTTTTAAATATGATGGCACTGCAGATCAGAAGAACGTTAGCTGTTCTCTGTAAAGAACATCTTCCACGAAAAGGCGACCATTAGCTGTACGCTTTAAAGAAAATCTTCATGGAAACTTTCATTTTTTGCGCTGAATAAGCATGTATGTAGGTTAAATAGTGGCGAACATCACTAATTCAGTCGTCGGGTCTCCGAAGAAAATACTTTGCAAACTACAAAGAGTTTGGAAAGGTTTCCATAGTCCTTGGCCAGGGCTGAAAAAAAACTTCCACAATCTTAGTTGATATGTCATTTTGTTATCAAACCATTTGAACATGGGAAATCTAACCATAAAATGCCCTGGGGGAAGTTGAAAATCTTAGCCTACTTCTAAAGTAATGTTTGCAGAATAATCTTGTTTAATCCTTTTGAAACTGTTTCTTTGAATGCCCAGCAAACAAGAGTACGGTGTCATCCGTGTTTACTCAACTGCTTTCTCCCTGTACGCTGTCATCTGATGTATAGCTTCTGAGCCAAGGCTTAGTGCTGTTTGAACATCTGAATAAATATTCATCAAACATTTAAAGCATTAAAATAAAGATATTTATATACATTACAAACCTCCATCAGTCAGGAAAAGCAACAGCAGGCACAGTTTTCTCATGATTTCTTAGATGCAAAAAACACAAATAAAGTAAAATTATGTTATGACAGATTTATTACTTTTTGCACACATGCTCACATTATGCAAAGTGATGCTATGTGAAGCAAACAATAAAAATGATTAACTTTCACGTTTCGCATCATACATAAATCTTAGGGCACCTGAGTACAAAGGGGGGGGGAGGAGGTGACAGGACAGTAATAGTGCAAACATCCAAAGGTTTCCATAATAATTCAGATTAACAAAAGTCATCCAAATTAGGCACCAACAATTGGAAAGACGAAATCAGGTAACATTCTGACAGATAATGCAAGTAATTTTCAGAAAAACATACCTGGTGCAGAATTGAACCCTGGACATTCGGCTGTATGCATCAGATTCAAATCTCACGCAAGATACCACTGGCCTGCCTTTGAGCGATGCTAAACCATGATTTTCTTCACACAAAATTGCATTGTGAGCGTCTGTCTGGCAGATGATATCATCGTTACATGGTATGGTGGGAATGCTCTATTACTTACTGGTAATCTTCATTACTCCGGGTCCCGTTGTCCTGGTCCCATTCATTACAAAGTGGAGATAATCATCTCCCAACAGAAAAAAAGAACTGAGGAATGCTGGGACTCTAACCCCAACCCTTTCCACTGAGAGTACATAAGCAGTACTTACCCAGCATTCCGCCTGAACTACTAAGCCAACAGGAAGGCCAGCTGTCCGGGAGGGAGGGCGGGGCGTAATTCATGGGACGAGGACAACGGGACCTGGAGTAATGAAGATTACCAGTAAGTAATAGAGCATTACCCCCAGGTTTCTCCTGTCCTAGTTCTATTCATGACAAATTGGAGAATACCAAAGCAGAAAACCCCGCCTTCCAAAACCACAATCATATCCGGGAAACCACACCAAAGACAGCAACCCAAGGGAGCAAAGGGGAAAGCACAGGAAACAACAGGCAGAGCACTCAGAAAGGGAAGCACCCCACCAAAGCAGGGATGCTCCCTCCAAATCCAATGGGAGCCGGCCAAGCCAGGGAAAAGAACACCCAAAGAGGGCAACCAGAACACACCAGGAACACTTCCCCCATACGAACAAGGAAGGGGGAGAACATGCCAAAACAAAAAAACTAAGAGAGGCCGCCCACAACTAAAGGACAGCAAGGAGGCCACACAAAGAAGAAGACCCCCAGCGGCCAACTGGCTAGCAAGCCAGAACAGGCCAGCAAGGACGCAACCAAAGACCGGAAACTAGAACCAAGGAAAACAGGAGGTGAAAGAGACAGCAAGGAGACAGCCAACCAGAAAAATGGGAAACAGAACACCCAGGCCAACCCAAGGGAAACCCCAAACTGCCAAGCGGAGGGGAGCATGCAAAAATGGCGGCCAGGCAAAAAAAAGGAAGCTGACAAGGAGGCACCCCAAAGAGACCCCAAAAGGCAAAGCTCCAGAAGGCAAACAGGCACCAAAGCAACCGACACTCAGGAACCCAGCGGACCAGAGAAGGCAAAGCCTCAACAGGACAAGACAAAGGGCGCCCATGGGACAAAAGGGCCGACAAGCCCAGCACCACCCGAAAGGCACACAGGACCCAGCAACAGCACAGACACAGAGCGACCCCAGTAAGAGCAGAAGGGAAGCCCAGACAGCCAAGTGGACACACAAGCAACCACAAAAAGCCAAGGGGAAGAGAGGTAGGCCCCATAGCCCCCGATGCAACTGGGCATGAAGGGCAGAAAAGGCCAACCAAAGGACAAACTCCAACACCAAAGGACAGCCACAAGACAAAAAAGAAAGAGGCCAGGGCCAGGCAACAGGGCAAATGACCAACCCGAAGGGCCACCCAGGGGCAGGACCACCTAGACCAAACCAGGAAGGGGAAAACCACTGGCTAGGCACCAGACCCACCAATCAGAATTAACTGGCCCCCAGAGAGCCCAGAGGACAAAGCCACCGAAACCCCACAGAGGAGGTCCAGGCCTCAGGAAAGAAAGGCCAGCACCACCCACCGGAGCCGCCATCTGACAACCACCAAGCACCCAGACAGGGAGGTGGAGCCAAAGTGAAAGCCCAGGAACAAGCCAAGAGCCAGCCAAGACACAAACAAGAAGTCAGGGAAACAGGAACATAACCCCCGGAACACCGCCCCACAAGGCTCACAGAGCCAGAAGGGAGCAGGCCCGAGCACCCAGCAGAAACAGCCCCTGAAAGAACAAAAGACCAAGAAGGAGGACATGACAGCCAGATACCCAACCCCAACCAAACCAAAAAGGGCAGGGGAAGAGCCAGAGACCAGAAACCCAAGAGGCCAAATGCCCCACAGGGAACAAGGCCCCACACCGAACCAGGGCCCGACACGAAACGCCAGAGCAGCAAGGGCAGGCAAGAACAACCCCCAAAGAGACCAGGCAGACAGCCAACCAAACAACAGAAAGGCCAGCAAATGACCAGGGACCAACAGCCCGGAACCCGCACAGGCCCAGAAGGGGCGGGACAGGGCCAACGGCCAAAACCCTGAAACTCCCAACCCACGAGAGGAGGCCAATACCAGCCAAGTCAGAGAGGCAACAGAAGCCAGGACGGAAGCCAAGCAGACCGCCCAGGCCCTCTAACTCCATAGCCCAACCACAGCAAGGGAGGGCCAGAGCAGGGGAGAAATTCCCAGGGCAGAACCAAGGCAAGTGTGCCAAGCAGATGGGAAGCCGGGCCGAAGCGAAGCAACCCACACAAACAGAAGGATCCGGGGGCCCAACCCACACCCGTAGAAGGCCCAACACAGGGAAGGCCCCAGCAGGGCACAGGTAAAGCAAAGACCAGGGAGGGCTAGAGCAGCCAAAGGCACAAGGCCCCCACCACCCTACCCAAACCACAGCAGCAAGCCCTGGAAAACCAGCAGCCAAGCAGGCAGACAGGCACCCAAAAGGGCTAGACAAACACCCCACAACTGCAACCCCAACAGAGGAAGGGGACAGGGGAACAGAACGAAAGACACCACCAACGATAGTGGGCTAAAAAAAAAAGAGGGGACACACAGGGAAGGCCGGAGTGGCCGACCAGCAAAATACCTGCGCAGACGGAAATGAGAGCTGAGGCCACAAGGGGCAGGACCAACCCCCCCCGCAAGGAGCAGGACACATCCGTCGAGGCAACAGCCACCCACAGGCGGAGACCAAGCCAGCCAGAGACCACAGCTGGGTCAGAAGCCAAAACCCAGTAAGATTAGAGGAGAGCAAGGAGACAATGCAGCCTGGAAGACTCCCAACCAGGAAACAACCAGCCTGACCCCGCTGAATGCCAGAGGGCAAAGGAGAACAGCCGGCAGCAGAGGCCCAGAGCTCCCAGACCACCCAGACCAGCACACTCAGGCCACCAACCAGCCACGACCCACCAAAACCTCATTACCTTGATCCCAACCAAGCAGGTTTCCAATCGGCACATTCAACTGAGACAGACTGTTCTGGATGAGCTATGGAAAGATGCAGACAGGGGCACCCCCCACAGGCCTTGGTGCTACTGGACCTGTCAGCAGCCTTTGACACGGTCGACCATGGTATTCTGGTAGACTATGTCAAGGAAGCAGGACTCCAGGGATCGGCTCTCAACTGGTTTACATCCTTTCTGGACAGTCATTCTCAGTCTGTTTACCTCTTCCACTTTACTTCACCTAATAAGAAGACTACGTGCGGAGTACCATAGGGCTTTTCACCATCCCCATACATGTTCAACTTGTACCTACTTCCCCTCATACTGTCCTAAAGAGAAAGAAATATAAACACATTTAATTATGCAGATGACCTGCAATTAATATTTTCCATTGATAACAAATCTAATTCCATATCTGAATTCCAAGCCACAATGATACATAACCGTAACTGGATGAACAGCAACCACCTGAATTTAAATCCAGATAAAACTGAGCTGATCCTGATAGGCTGTGCTTGCAATCTTTGGAGCCCACATTTCTGGCCAGCTGAGCTGGGCTCTCCTCCAACTCCTTCCTCATCAGCTAAGAGCCTTGGATTAAATTCAAATTCAATCCAAAATAAGCTTTATTCAATTTAAAAGATTAATTCATAAAAGCACATTGTAGCACATAGTATAAAAAAACAGTTATAGAATCATAAAAACTCATTATACCATGTAGTATGAAAAACATTCATGTTGGCTTAGTGTAAAAAAATGTTTCAAGTATAATCTTTACGAAACTTTAAAAAACCAGGTCCATGGTCCACATTGTTTTTCTACATCTAATCATACCTTTCAGATACATGGCTAGAGGGCTATTAAACACATTATGTTCTAAAAGTTGTAATATAAAAAAGGCTGGGCGGCATTGTCTTAGCCTAACACCCTTAAAATAGGTACAATCCATCTTTTCCTTAACATGGTATAAAATTTACAAAATAGTAGCACGTGCATTATGGATTTCATAGATACGTCATTACATGGGCACGAGCATAAGTTTCTTGTCCAGTCATTCATAACTGGAAAGGTTGTTATTCTATGGAAATTCCCTAAGTGAAAACGGGTCAACAACATCCTATCATACCCCCCCCTGTTAGAGTTACAAGGTATGGTTGCACACCAAAGTGAAGTAGTAGCATTTGATTATCCCAAACTGTGGGCTTTAGTGTTTCGGAGGAGAATCTAATTGTCTCCAAAAGCTCTAAACAATTAATCTTGAGTGTTTTTCTTGAAATTGTGGTAATGTTAGCCGGGTCATCAAAGTATTCGGGGTGCCCAAGATCTAACATAAAGTTCTTAACATATTTTATCCAGGGAATATGAAGCACCCTTTGTAGCTTAAAACAATCATTTAGAACATCTTGATTAATACTAGTAAAAGTTGTTGACCATATCTTATGCCATGGCAGTATCTGTTGAATCTTAATTAGGTCTGATATGTATGGCATACCAAGCTCTGCGTGACAAATATAGGTAGCAGTGCTATTCGGGGCCGCTAGTAAGTACCTCAGGAAAGCATTCTCAATTAATTGCAGGGGCTGGGGATCAGCATAGTCCCAGAATCCAGCACCATACAAAGCCGTTGAGACAAACTTCGCTTTATAACTCTCCATCAATTCCACGACCGGCCTTCTACCAAATTTTCTATCAAAGTTGGCTAATGCGGCCATGGCTTTTGAAAATATCAGTTTTCTTGCTAAAATAGCATGTGACCAAGACCCCTTTTGATCAAAAAGGTTCCCCAAATACGAAAATCTATTGATAAACTCATGATAAACTCAACCTTATTGTTGTTAATGAAAATGTATCGGCATTTTGCACTATTAGTTCCACGTTTCATTGTGTATGTTTTAGTGGCATTTACTTGAAGACCCAAATTAGACATCAAGTTTGAGAAGCTTGAGACGATTCTTTGAAGCCCAAGTTGTGTGCATGACATTAGAACAGCATCGTCCACATACAACAATGCTGGAATTGGGCGCTTGTCGATATATGGCAAATCCTGACATTCGCTAATTAAAACTGGACCTAAGCCATTGATATACAAAGAAAAAAGGAAGGGGGAAAGCACACATCCTTGTCTCACCCCCTTCCTTACTGCAAACGTAGCAGTGCACTCTCCCAAACCTCCGTAACAGACCGTGGCATGAGTATCTTGGTATAGCTGCCTGAAGAAGTTGATAAGTTGCGTTCCTCGCCCATGTCCTCTAAAGTGCTCCAGAGTTTGTCAGGTCTGATACAGTTGAACGCGGAACTAAGATTTACGAATGCCAAATAAAATTTCCCACATTGGGCCAGCGTATATTTGCCCAGGATGATGTTCAAATTTAGCCCTTTAGATAGTGCCATAGCCCTGTCGGAAACCATATTGCAATTCAGTGATCACCCAACGGATCCTCAGCCCAAGTCTGCATATATTCAATAGGATACGACAAGCCAGTTTAACAAAAGAATCTAATAACGATATTGGTCGGCAACATGCAGGGTTGTTACGGTCTCCCTTCTTAAAAATTGGAACCAATATCGATTCTGGACAAGATGGAATAAAAATGTAGTTGCAACAAGGTTTCAAATCCAATGTCAATAGTGGGCCCCAGAGTGATGGATTTGATTTATATAGGTCCACAGGCACTGAAATCTGGACCTGGGGCTTTACCACCCGCACTTCCTTTTATTGCATAGATGACTTCATCCAGTTTAAAGTCAACATCTATTGAATGAAAATTAGATAATTCTGATTTCGGGGCTTGTCTGAGCCTTGCCGGCAATGGCGCCTGGGCATTATCGTTATACATATTTGAAAATGATCGAATCCTTTGGGGCTAGAAAAGGTGCATTTACTGCTTTGCAGAAGTGTGTGTTATCTCTTAAGTATAGAGGCTTCATGGATTCATCTCTTAAGGCATACTTTTGTTCTTTGAGGGCACACCTATATGCCTTTCTGGCCATCTCAATTTCAATTTGGTTTCTAAAAGGTTTGTGTAGAGCACTTTTCAGGTCTAAATGAGCTTTGGTACATTTTGAATCAAACCATCCCTGCTTCTTAATATGGGCTTTTTTATTTTCTACAAATAAATTCCTCTTAGCCTCAGAAGATATTGACATAAAGGATTTCAGAATTTCAGCATGTGCAGCAGTCTCATCGAGACACTGTGAATTCTGGTTTACAATTAATAAGAAGTGTCTTAGTAAATTCAGTTGGATCAAATCTGTCCCAGTGCAGTGAATATCCATTGGTTTTTTATTAAGGACAATATTCTGAGCAAAGTTTTCGGATTAACCTTTTATCTTTAAAACACACAAGATGATGGACGGAATGTTGCACATTGGTAAAACATTCACCCCCAGTCACAGATCTGGGTTGAATCCATCATTATTTTGCTCACCACGCCACCCCAGTTCAGACATGGCCATATGCAAATCAGTCTTGACCCTGTGCCTCATGGGAACAGTCCAGCCCGAACTGCCAAGCCATGTCTTCCCTGGACCGGAATCAAGCATCCTAGGACCGGTTTCGGGGTTTCACCCCTCTTCAGCCAGGATAGCTTAACTCCAGTGGCCTAGTGAACACGGGACCCACGTCTGGGCATACCCTTCCCACATAGGGCAAACAGCAAAACACACAAGATGATGGACGGAATGTTGCACATTGGCAAAACATTCACCGCCAGTCACAGATGTGGGTTGAATCCATCTTTATTTGCTCACCACGCCACCCCAGTTCAGACATGACCATATGCAAATCAGTCTTGACCTTGTGCCTCATGGGAACAGTCCAGCCCGAACTGCCAAGCCATGTCTTCCCTGGACCGGAATCAAGCATCCTAGGACCAGTTTCGGGGTTTCACTCCTCTTCAGCCAGGATAGCTTGACTTCGGCATGCCATTATATCTAGTCAAAAGACTGCAAATTGTGCAATATCAGGCCCCAAAGACTGATTTTTCATCTGCCTGGACAGCACCATGCCTTCCCTCTTATGAAGAGCTACACTGGCTCCCCATATCCCAACGCTGTGCCTTTAAAATCGGTTGCCTTTTTTTCAAATACTTGCATGGCACCAGCCCAGAATTCCTCTGCAACATCACTCAGAGATACATACCCACCCACAACCTGCTGGTTGCCCCTTATTACAAATCAAAGCAGCATCAGATTTGCCATGATGGCCTCTCGGTTTTGGCACACCCTGTCCCTTGAAATTAGATCCTATACAGACCTCCTAAGATTCAGGAAATTCCTCAAAACATGGCTGTTCACTCTGGCATATGAATAACCGTCCAGGACTCTGGCCACTCCTGTGTATAGTGCCAAGAAACCAACAGGTGTACCTGCACTTTATAAATATTTTTAACATAACATAACAATGTCGGACATTGTCAATGAATGCTGTGCCACTGTGGGGGAAAGGCATTTACAAAGCTGACACTATTGTAGTTCCTGTTCCACTCGGTCATCTAGGCGTGGGATCCACACTTGATCTCCTGGGGCTCTTTTGGTGGCTACAATACCACGATTGTCCTTCATAGGCTTGTTCAAAGACTTGCTGCCTTAGACTCTGAAGTATGGTGATTCTCTAGTTCTTAATACAATACCTTCCCCGGTAATGGACAGTTCATCCTGTACATTTTTGAAATTCAAAATCATCAGCAAATGTTTGAGCATTCTTCTTCCATGATTTAATTGAAATGATGTCTTTGAGGATAAGTTTCTTTCTTGTCAGCATTAGTAGCAGCAAAAATCTGTTCAAAGGATAGGGTTGCTGGCGTGCTGGACCCCAAAATGAAGTTAATGTACTCCTCAGCCATTTTAAATGACAAACTGTGATGATGTAGAGGTACTCGTGAAAAGTAATTAGCAGGATTCTATCTTTACCCGGCTTGTGTACAATTGCATAGTCGTACTCTTGCCATCACAGACCCACCTCTCAATGTGAGGGGTTTCTTGGCTTTTGGGTTTCCAAAAATTGTGAGCAGTGCTTGATGGTCTGTAATGATAGTGAAATGTTTTACAAATAGAAACACGTGCAAATGTTCGCAGGCCCACAGTAAAAACAGACTTTTCTTCTCTGGCTGCGAATAGGCATGTTCTGTGTCACACAGGCTCCCATTAGCATAGGCCACAATGTCTCTTTAAGCATTTGGATGACCATTATTTTGAGCAAAATTTACCCCTAGCCCCACTGGGCTCATATATACTGTGATATCAGTATGTAACTTAGAGTTAAAATAGACCATCCTGTTTGCAGACACAGTCACATGTTTTATTGTTTTGAAGCTTTGATCACATTCAGCAGACCACTGGAAAGGGACATTTAATTTTTCCAAATCTCTTAATGGGGCAGAAGGATTACAGCATGGTAATATCCTGTAGGGGGCAGGCGCCTGACAGTGCTTGCACTTTATCTGGGTCAGGAGTCATTCCCCATCAGAGAATAAGTGCAGAAAGAATTTGAGTTTGGTGTTGTGAAACTCACACTTTGCTGCTTTCAGAGTGAGACCTGCATCAGGAAATAACTGGCATACTTATGTAAGAGCCTTGTCATGCTCCTTTTGCCTTGGCCCAAATACCAGTATGTCATCATTGTGAATAAAAAGCATGTGTGAAAGGTTGAATTATTCAATGTATAACATCCTGAAATATTTCTGCAGCTGATGACACTTCAAAACACAACCTCTTATATGTGAATGAACCAACATGAGTTGAAAAAGTAGTGATGTGCCGACAGTTGTTGATACCCCTTGTTCAGGTCAAGACGGAAGAAGACTTTGGCACTGTTCACTTGCATGATCATTTCCGGTATGTGTGGACCAGGAGGTTTTCCTCTCTCAATTGCTTTGTTGCCTTGGTGCACATCAGCACAGATGTGCACTGTACCTCTACTGTCCTTTTTTGGCACCACCACTATGGGGAAGACCCATGATGTAGGACCGGCAAAATGCTCATTGATGTCATGCTTCAGCAGCATTTCTAGTTCCTACTCAACAGCTTCTTTCAAGTGAAAAGTGACTCTGCAGTGCCGTTGGGCAACAGGGCATTAATGTGAAGTTGCACTTGTATTATATTTAACCTTCCGAGGCAATAAAACAATGATATGAACTGACTCACAATCTAGGTATCTAGGTATCTTAATCTTTTGGAGGTGCCCAGAATTAAACGGAAAAGAATGGGTGGGACCCGGCTTTCTTATCTGAGCCCGCAGTTTTGGAATTCATTGCCTAACTATATCAGACGGGAGAGAGACTACATGCGGTTCAGGAAGGTTTTGAAAACCTGGTTGTTATCTTCAGCTTATAATTAGGTTTCTCTTTTTTCTTTTTACCTTCTCTTTTCTGCTTAGATTCACTAGCGCCAAGAGATCTGTTGGTGTATGTGCGCTCATATAAGTTCCCAAATAACATAACATAACATAACATAACAATTTCAGATTGAGTGCGGAGATTGTAATTGAGAGATACCAGTCCCATGTCAGCAGCCATTGCAAAACTGACCTTCCCTGGATGAAGTTCCTTGAAGAACATGGAATAGCGCTTGCACTGATACTGCTTTATGTCACATTGTCGCTGTGAATGACCCTTGACTCTGCAGCAGTTCAGAGGCAGCCCACATGTATACCTTCATGTTTGATGGGTTGAGGCATGGCAGAGGGGACTAGCTATTGAAATTCTCTACTGCCATGATGTTAATCACCCCACCACTGTCTATGATAAAGGCTGTAAGGCAACCGTTGACTTTTATTGTAATCTTGGGGCAGTGTCCAATTGAATTCAGTTGTTTTGTGTGGTGGTTTGCCTTTGTCTTTTGTTCCTCATTGCAAGCAGCCAAACCTACCTGAGCCTGTCGGTCCTTGGTCGATATCATCATCTTCACTGGTGCTTGATAATGAGGCTGAAGAGCCTTTGTTGGATGAACTTGACGACAATCAACTTTGTCTGGTTTCTGCTTATCGTGACTGATGTTGCTTTCTGGCCATGTGAGTGTGGCGGGAATGCGTCTGGAACATTCTGGCGCCCATTTTCTCTTCTTGCTTTGATGCATTTGGTTTCTCTTTCACTTTGCAGACCATTACAAAGTGGTTTTCTTTACCGAAACCTTTGCATTGGTGGTTCCGTGGCCAGACATTTACCTTCATGGGTAAATGATAATCTAAGTGGGAAACCTGATATTGAAATCAGGTATGGATCCTAAAAAATGCAGTGTCATATAGACCAATTATGCAGCTGAACTGCGATTACAAAATCTTTGCAGGAATCATTGCTAAGATACTATCAAAGGTTATTCATGCAGTTGTTAGTACGGATCAAAAGGGCTTTATTCCAGGCAGACAGCTTCATGAATGAACTCACCTTCTGATAGGGATGAATGACTTAGTAGAATCCATTAACTCCCCATTGACAAATGCCCCAGTAGCTGTAGCAAAAGCGTTCAATAGAGAAAATTGGGTGTATCTATGGGAAGCCTTGAAGGAGTTTGGAGTCACCTCTATTATAGTGAAAACTATACCAACACTGTATAGAGCACCCACAGCCATTAGAGAGGTACTAGACAAGGGTGCCCGCTTTCACCATTACTTTCTAATCTCTTAGGAGCCATTGGCACGGGCGCTCAGACGAGATCAGTCCATGCTCCCCTCTAAATGTCAAGGCTTCTCCATCAAGGTTGCTTTGTACGTGGACAATTTAATCTTGTATACCACTAACCGAGAGCACTTAGGGGCATATAAGCAAGGGCCGGTGATAATTATCGCTCAGCGCTCTTAGCGTGAGGATAATTATCGCTGGCGAACTCTGAATTTTATTGTGGAGATAGCGTGCTATCAGCAACGCTTATCTCCAAAGCGATACAATTCAGAGTGCAAGCTGCCAATTGTGAGATTATCTCTGGAAATACAGCGATAATACCACAAGGTTTGGCAATAGCTTGCTGATAGGGATAGACATACTTAGCCATGATATCCACCTTACATAGGATATCATGGCCATGTCAGAAAAATACCAGACGTAAAGAAGCAGCGTTAACCGCGGCTAGTGCTGCTTTTTTTATATCTCTAACAGGGTTAGCGATATCCTTGATAACAGGAGAAATCTTGCTTAGTGATAATTCTCCTATCATTTTACTCTGGAATGCCCCCTTTGCATCTCATTAGAGATGCAAGGGGAAGCGTAGAGTAAAATGGTGCTAACATGCGAATTTGCGTGTTAGCACCCTGTTGCTGATAAGGCGCTAGTTTTATCTCTGCTCTTTTGGCTTTTAATTCCAAAAAAGCAGAGATAAAGCCCTTGTTGATATGCCCCTCAGTTCCTAAACTCAAACAGCATGCCATAAGGTTTGGTGAGATGTCTGGATACCTATTAAACAAAAAGAAGACAGAAGTTAAGGCTTGGTCTAATGTGATTCTGAGATTCCACCCTAAAGGACAGATAGGGTATCAAGGGGTCCAAGTTACGCATAATTTGGAGAAGCTCCCCAGGAAAAATCTAGCCAAAGTCAGCATGGAAATAAACAGGCTGCTGAGTAGATGGGAAAACTTGCTGTTACGCATTGCCAGCAGGGTCATCATCAGAAAGATGTTTGTTCTCCCGGAACAACCAGCCCCGAGAGGACAGCACTTATCAGGACTCGACATTGAGAGTCAACGTGGCTCTCTTTAACCGCAACCCATCCTGGATTTTAGGTTTGTCCCACTGAAAGCTCTGGTGATCCAGACTTCCAGGATTTTACCAGGGCCTCGCGGAGAAGCAATACGATGATGTCACATTGAAATCGGCTTTCTCAAGGAGACCACTCAACGTTGAGAGAAAATCCCCAAGAAATGTTTTTACATCTGAAGGTAAAATTTGGACCGGAGCGTGCCGTTTAGTATATGCGACCAGAGCTCCATCGTGGTCGGTCTCAATCCTTGACTTTGTCCTGGTCAAGTTTAACCAGATGTCCCAGAGTGGTGCTATATGTTTTAAGCACTAGAAAGTGTTCTTTAAAAATTCATATCTACAGTAACCTACATTGGATTTGTGTAATTTTGGTGTCTATTTGGTCAAACAATATAATCTATTTTTATAAATTGGTTTTGGATTATAATTGTGTTTGGTGTATTACTTATTTAATGTGTTGGTGTTTTTAAATGCTTTACACACCTCTCTCCGAAACCTGTTTCCTAAGTAAAGCCTGCCTGCTTGTTGCCAACTACCAAGGGTTGAGTAAGGGATTCATTTATTGAGACCCAAAGGGAACCTTTAACTGTGTTTGTGGCCCTATTACTAGTGGTAAGCTCACTACTTATCACTACTAAAAGTTCACGTTTCAACCCTTGGCGAGGAGTTATAAATGTCAAGGCGAAATGGCAGTGTAAACTGCACACACAGGCTCTGCAATGGCAGGCCTGAGACATGTTTAAAGGGCTTCTTAAGTTGGTGGCACAATCAGTGCTGCTGACCCATTAGTAGCTTTTAATATAGAAGCCCTGGGCACATGTAGTGCACTTCAGTAGGTACTTATATTAACTAAATAAATATGCAAATTAGGGCTATATCAACCAAACCATGTTTTAAGAAGTGAGCACAAGCACTTTGTCACTGGTAAACACTGGTAAAGTGCAATGAGTCCTAAGGCCAACAAAAACAAAATTCAGCAAAATTGGGAATCAGGCAAAATGCTTGGGGCAAAAGACCACCATAAGGCTGTCAGGTCTAACACTATGGGGCAGATTTATGAGCCCCTTGCGCCACTTTTGCGTCACTTTTAACATGGGAAAAGTGACGCAAAAGTGGCGCAAGGGGCTCATAAATCTGCCCCTATGTATATTGACATGGGAATGGTCGACTGGCGCCCTCTGATATCTGTTTGACAGTTTAACATACCTAACCCTCTATCAAGAATGCATATTCCTACTACTTGATATATACCTCCAGCTCCCTTTTCCCATCTCATGAAACCTATACACCCCTACTTATTATTTCTCATCAGCCAGGCACCGAAGGTGACCTTCCACTTGGGAATTTCATTTACAAGGTTCCCTCCTCATTTCTCTCTCTCCTGATGTCTGCTTCCCACTCTCCTATCACTTTGATATACTCGTAGAGCAGCACAATATGCTATGCATGCTACAAGCAAGATATAATACATCTGTCTTGGTCTGTTTATATATAACTGCAAGTTTGTGTGTGCCTGTGTCTGTAGATATGTCTTGATCTGTGTTTGCCCAGTATCTGTAAGTATTTTGCTTTGTTTGAATATTTGTAAGCATACATTATCTATACAAGGTGTGTGGATGGTTTATGTTTGTATATGTGCATGCACTATACAAAGTCAAACATATTGCATATTTCAATATCTGTTTTAATAGATTTTTGTCATCCACTTTCTGATTTTAGTTATGATTTTGTTCCTCTTTACACTATTTGACAAGAACGTATTGTGAGGAAGTGCATTGGACCTGCAAATTAAATGGTTCTGATGCAGGATCTGTGTAAGATTAATTTCCTACTGAATATAGGAAACACTGCTCAAAGCAGTCCAGTGAATTAAACTGTATGCCTCATTTAAACAGTTTTAGCCTAATATCAACTAACACAGCAAGATAACTGGAACAAAGTTGTTGTGTAATGTTCACTAAAACACACAAATTCTATTTGTAATTGACTTCTAAGTCCATGTTTTGATTATCTCTAAAATATTAATACCGCTCAAAACAGCAGGATATTTGTGTATGCCTATGTCCCTGCCAAGGAAACACCTACACATTTTACAGGCCAAAACATGTAAGATTTCATTCATTTGTGATTGCAGGGCACAAGAGTGTAAACTCCAAATCAAGAACACTTGAAGTCGCCATCCTCATAGGAAAGCAGTCAACATCAGAAGACAAAGGGCTGCATGTATGGAACTGTTAGAATGGGAGACTCCAATTGGCAGATATCTGCACCTTTGTCCAAGTAGGGGCCCTTCCTTCTAGTCAGGGTAAGGGCATTACACACTTTAGATAACCCCTACTCACCCCCTCAGTAGCTTGGCACGAGCAGACAGGCTTATCCAAAAAGCTATGTGTAAAGTATTTGTCCCCAAACACACAGTAACACAGTGAAAACACCACTAATGGACACCACACCAGTTTAGAAAATATAAAGTATCTTTATTTAAACCAAATAAGACCACAATAAAACAAATCCAACATACAGGTATCAAGATATAATTTTTAGAACAGTTATTTCAAAAATAACATTTGTAGAAACAAATACCTCCACCTGTGGCTATTACGACGTAGTGACAGGCATAAATCGAAAGTACGGTGCAGGCGACAAAGTGTGCGGCGTCAGGCATGGAGTCACACGAATCCCCAAACAACAGTACCTTCGAAACGAAGTCAACAGGCAATACAGAGCATCATGGAAATGAGGTGTCGTGCTGAGGTGAAGCCGGTTCCTTTCTGCCACAGGGAAGGTGAGGGGTCAAGTCCATGAGGAGGAAAGGCATTGGTTCCGGTGAAACGATGCAATGTTGATGAGTTTGTGAAGTCACCCTCATCAGTTATTGGCTCTGAGATAACGTGGTGCTGGCTGTAGTAGAGGGGAACGCCGACAAATACAGGAAACTCTCCGTAGACTATTTAATCCTTTATTTGTATATTACAGATAAGTAGGGTTGAAGAAAGAAGGAGCCCACAGTAACAGCAGTAATGAGAGCAGGAACAGAAAGGCAACTGACAAAGAGGGTAGAATCTTAAATGAAATACCACCATTCTAAATGGAGATTCTAATAGTTTAAAGGAACAGTAAAATAATGAGAATACAGTATACCACACTGGCCCTGGCAGGGATGGCGTCAGTGAGAGTGCTGGCATCAGGAAGGCCGATAACTGCAGGCATCTGCACACGTTGAAGGGTGTCGGAGCTGCAGTGCAGGCGGGACGGTGCGTTGAGCACTTCAAGAGTGGTGCCCACGGCCTCAGAGCAGCTTGCAGCATTACTGGCGGCATCACTGATGGCTTCGGAGTTGTTCTTCTTGCTTTGCAGCACCAACCACATAATTCTCAGGACCCAGGAACTGGAATTGGCACCCTTTTGAATACAGTAATCCACAAATGAGTCCAGGTGCTAGCCAGTGGTTACAGGTGAAGAGGCTGTGTTCCTGGGACTTCAGAAGAGGAGGCCAGCACACACTAGCCCTGGAAGATCCTTCCTCAAGCAGGTTCACTTAAGAATTCCAGGCTTTGTCCTCTTCTTGGTAGAAGCTCCAACTGCAGGCCAACCCAGCAAAGCAACACAGACAGCAACGGGGCAGTACTACTCCTTACAACTTACTAGCTCTTCTCTTTGGTTCCTCTTGATTCCACAAGTGATCTAATTCTCCTTGTTCTCTTTTTGGCAAGGGTTTCTGTGCCCAGTCCAAATCAGTTCTGCCCTCTCTGGCCCAGCTTCACTAAAGTAGGGGAAGACAGCATTGTGCAGAGGAGACACTGTCTATTCAGGTGCTAGTGAAAACTCTTCCAACCACTCTAAATGCAGATATGGCCTGTTCAGCCCAGCTATGAGTCACCCAGGAAAGGCAGGACACACCTCAAATCCCTTGTGGCTGTCTACAGTGAATGCACATCCCCAGCTCCTGTCACTGCAAAACCAGACAGTCAATACATGAAACAGTAGAGGCACCCTGAATGGTTAGACAAGAAAATGCCTACTTTCTAAATATGGCATTTTCAAACACACCATCTCCCTTGAAAGGTGTTTTATCAAATTCTAAGTTCAGAGAGCCTAAACTCCATTTCTCTAGCTTGGAAAGTTATGCTTGTAAGATGTTACAAAACAATTCCCATGTTAGCACAGTATTTCACTATCATTACATGTCCTACCTTTCACATACACTGCACCCTGCCCATGGGGGTACCTTGGGCCTACCTGAAGGGTGCCTTTCATGTAAGAAAAGGGAAGGCTAGGGCCTGGCAAGTCGGCTCACTCGCTAGGTCAATATGCAGTTTAAAACTAGGTGCACAAACAATACAGTGACAGGTCTGAGACACATATGAAAGGCTACTTTTATGGGTGGCACAATCAGTGCTGCATGCCCACTAGTAGCATTTGATTTACAGGCCCTGGGCACACACAGTCCAATTTCCTAGGGACTCACCAGTAAATCAAATATACCAATTATGGATAGCTAATTATAATTGCAATTTACACAGAGAGCATATGCACATATGCACCGACTAGCAGTGATAAACTGCCCAGAGCCTTACAGCCCACAAAAACGGGTCAGGAAAAATAGATGTAGAAGCAAACGGTTTGGTGATACACCTGCAAAAAGGGCCATTTCCAACAGGAAGCATCTTACAGTGCAAAACCTTATGGTTTGTAAAATAACAAGCCGTACAACCACAAAGTAGTGTTCATCCATGTACTATACCACTTTTGTGATTCGGAAAATGCCTTTCCAACTCATTTCAAATTACAGTTACCCCATGTTAAAACAGACCCATTTGCTCACAATAAACAAGAAAAAGAGAAAGAAAAAGAGGGGGCAATCACTTGGGTTGTTACTAAAATGCTAATGATTCACAGGTGGAAGTAGTGTCAAGTAAGCACCATATCCGGTGATGGTTCAAGACAATACGTCTTATATATACATGTGGCATACATGCTGGTATATGTTTTTATCTCACAGCCCTGATGAAGTCCACAAGGACGAAACGTTCTCACTGGGCTGGTGTGCTATTGTTACAATGAATACACTTCAATAAAGTGGATTCAAACTCATGCAGAAGACTCCTGAGGAAGTTGATTTGGATCTTTAATCATGAATTTGATGATAGAGCATTCCATGGAACCTGTTGTAATGTTTTTAATTAAGTGAAATTGATTACATAAGTAGTTGCTCCTTTTCATTTTGTTGATTTTGGATTTTTTGTGACTGCAGAGGGTCAAGATATGTTCAGCATAGACAAGACGTATAACAACACTATTCTACACTAGTGCTGCATTTGATGGCCCACAATGATAGTGCATCTCAATTGAATAAGGATGGTAGTCTTCTGTCCGTTGCAGGCTACTAAACTTGTCTGCATTGCCAATTGTAGGCTGTACCAAATAGCGATGTTACTAATTCATACTCATTAGACAGATCCGTGAAAATGTATTTTTGTGATACTGCCTATTACAACATAGGTCATCTAAAAAAATTAGACACAGATTACAAAAAAATGTGAGTGACTTACTCCCACTAGTGGAAGCCTGCCTTTTTGAAACTCTAGGCTGTATTTCATGGATGTGAAGGGTGTAGTGCTATTGGCTACTTTTGCAAATAGTTCATAAATTCCTTAGCTCAAAGAGAGCGAGAGAGAAGGGGTAAACGCAGACAAATAACTCTTTATTGAATTGCACTTGCAGTATGACCAACCTTTGAAATCTCTAATTGAGAAGACCTAAGCTTTTCAAAAAATAAAAGCAAATGACCCCTGAATGTTTAATAAGGTCTGTATTCATGCATTTATTGCGCACTGAAAAAATAATTGATGGAGACCCATATGCACATTTAGAGACAATATCAAGGCAAACAGCTGGGCAATAACCAGCAGGTCAAATAATAAACACAGTTATCTCTACAAATCAAGACCTCCGAGCAGGAAACAACATCCCTGAGACTGGGATGTTTTGCTATGCCCCATCTCCTGATTATACTGTGTAGTGTCAAGGTGATCATTGATAGGTTAAGGTTTGTATTTCCTATTTTGACAGCGAAACCACTTTTTGTCTCCAAACTCACGCTTTCTTCCCAGAACACTGCCAAAAACCAGCAATGAATGACTTTCTGGGTCACCAGGCAGTTGTTGAGGTGTGAAGGAAGTGTCTGAACCGTGCGGTTTTCTGAAAAATGAGCGTGCCACAGTGAATGGATCCGAGGTGTGCGTATAAAAGGCAGACACCAAAAGTTATGTCCGGTCAGGTCAGGTCAGGTCAGGTCAAGACCTTGAGTCGGCTCATTGTAAATAGGATTTTTGTTTTCTTGCACTGGCAACTCCACCTAATATAAGGTGGCGTGTGCAGGGTAGTGTTCCACAATTTGAATAAGTTAAGATCACAGTGTAGCAAAGCATGTTTACATTTCTCTTATATGTGACATTTTAGGATATACAGTGTCACCAGTAATCCCACCGAGGCAATGAGAATTTTTTCAAGGAGGAGAGAAAAACATACCTTTTGTTTTCACCCTTGAAGAGGTGATAGCGGCAATAGATTTTAGTTACAATGGGAAAGCCCCAGGCCCGGATGGGGTCCTAGCAGTGGTGGCTTGCACATGTAAGAGCGGTGAGACGATGGGGCAACGCGGGGTGGTGGAAATCGGCAGATGACGGGAAAAGTTATATTAAATAAATAAATAAAACCACTTACGTTGCACTTGCCGCATTGCCGACGCAGCAATGTGGCAAGCTCAAAGTAAGTGGTTTTATTTCTTCATTTAGTTAATATTACTTATCCTGTTGTCTGTCGACTTCCACCAACCCACACCCTGCCCCACCCCAGCCCCACGGCACCCCACCGCTCTTACCTGTGCGAGCCGCTACTGAGTCCCAGTTGACCTTTTGAAAACGAACCCAGTATCATGGGCCCCACTTTTTACAAATGTCCTGAGAGCTGTGTACAGATCTGGGGTTTAAAGACTTGAGCAGTGTCTGTGATTGTTGTGAAATACAGGAAGGGGGATCAAGCCAATCTAACATGCTATCGGCCTATCTCTCTCCTTGACTCTTCACTGAAGGTGGCAGGAAGAATTCTTTAATCCAGATTACAAAACTGAGCAGATGAAATGGAAGTATTCTCTTACATACAATATGGCTTCCGAAAGGGGCAAGGGACTGGTGAACAATACCTAAATATTCACAATGTAAGAAAGGACTCATCTTTCTGTCATTCACAGAGCAGCAAATTATGGCGCTTGATGACTGAGATGGGGGTTGAGCAGTTGATAGTAAATATCATAAAAGAGATTTATGCAAGGTGAATGTGATGGTGATGTATGGCATTAATGAGGAGCGCACACAAGAATTTAAGATGGGCGAGGGTGTTAGAAGACAGGGAAGCATTCTTGTCCCATTCCTGTTCACACTTTAACATTAATAATCTGACCAAAGTATTAGTTGAGCAACGTAGGGGTGCTCCCAAGATCAGACATCGTCCAGTCCCTGCGCTCCTATATGAAGAAGACGCAGTCCTCGTGGCTTGTACACCTAGGGGTCTCCAAATAGTAAAGGTTTGTCATCTATATGGCTGACCTGGATTTAAAGGTCAACCTGTCCAAAACTTATGTTATGAAACTTGAACCACATGCTGATAAAAATATCAGTTCAGAATTAGAAGGGTCAACCTAGCTGCTGTAGATTCTTTTTCATACCTATGTCTTTTATTAAAGGACCAGGGTATATGGTTGCATCTGATTACAGCCAATAAGTTAAACAATTGCTTCTTTTTCTGCCAAATTGGGGGTGAAGTTACTAAAAGATATGAGTGGTATATAAAATTAAATGTGTCTCCATAGTGTTATATGGGGTGGGTGTCTGGGGATCACCCATGTAGCTTAACTGCAGTTGAATGAGAACGCCTGTTTAAGAAATTATCTCTCAGTACCGCAAAGTGTTTCCACCTACATATGTCGCAGAGGGATGGGTTTTCATTCCCTGGAAGAACTGCTCAAGATAAGCCTAATGTTAGCATGATACAGGATATAGGCAATGCCAGAGGCTATCTTGAATAGAAAGATCGTCACAGATTTTTCATTTTTGGAGTATGCTAGGAAAATTGCCTGGATTAAGTACATAAAGATTTATTTTGTAGATTGTGCAAAAAGAATTATGTATTGATCCTGCATGTCTAGAAAGTGATAGAAAAGTGAAACTGGAAGCCCTATCACTGAAAATGCTGGAGGAAAAATGGTTTTAGGGGGAGTTTTGGAAATCAAGGGCCCCATTACGACAGTCCGCCCGCCACCGTAATGGGAAACGGGACCGACCGCCAGAAGTGCGGCAGTCCCGCAGGGCCAATTAGGATGCGCCTGCCACACTGGCATGCGCATTCTTGTCTACAACATTGCGGCGGGCGGTGCTGTAAACAGCACCCGCGGCAATGTTAAAGGTGCATGTTGTGCATTGTAATGCACAACGTGACAGGCACTGTGCGGTGCCTGCCACCTTGTGTATGGCAATGAAGGGGGGCACCATAGCTACCACCCAGTGCCGCCACCCGCCCCCCACCCCCATGGGGGCCCCCGGGCCCCCAAAGTCATTCTCTGCATGCCTTTCCATGGTGGAATATCCGTTAAGGAAAGGCATGCCCACCCCATATTGTGGGCCTTTTCCGCCTGGCAGGCAATCGTGACGATTGCCTGCTGGCGGAAATGCGGCGGACGGTCTTTCTGCCCGCGGCGGTAGCCCCCGCCATGCTGATATGGCGGGGGGTAAATGGCGGTCATGTGGGGAGTTATGGCGGGCAGATTGCCCACTGCCGATACGATAAGGCGGTGGCGATCCGCCCGCCATTATAATAGGCCCCATAGTGTTTTTCATCATGAAATCCTGGTAATTAACGATAATATTGAATTTTATCTGGAAAGTGTATATAATGTACAGCACAGATGATGCTTTAACAAGATCTAGATTTAATATTGTCCGTCAACTCTTATCTGTTCTAAAAATGAATGACTGGTCTTTTACGCTTGACATGGGCCCTTGTGACAATGTACTAGGACAATAAACAGTGCGCTTTATCCTTTTTTGTAAATATTATGAGACCTCGAAGAAGCGACCATTCTGCGTGAGTACAATTTTAGGCAACATAAACCAGCTATAATCCTCCTTCAACAGCTGCATTAGAAATGTGTTTAGCCCTATCAACATGTATGTGGCATTCTGTAAAATTGCGTAAGGAAATACCACTAGCTGATATGAACATTTTGATCTAGCAATTTATAAGGTCATTTTTTCTGTGTTGTGTATCCTTTAAATATTTCATTTGTTTTTTGTTTCAACTTTTTATGTTTGTGGTATATATGACTTTTCATGCGATTTTGTTACGGCCTTTTTAATGCTTGCTCATTCACTATGAGCGTGTTTTTGTATTTTTGTGCTTTTATGATCTTCTTGAATACGAAATCGAATAAAGCTGTTTTTCTGACTTTTTCTTTACTTTGACTGTCTTTCAGACCTATGATCGATTATTTAGTAACTAGCTGTGATATACCCTTCTTTCCAAAGATTTCACTGCTGTGCCAGAAAGAAACGTTTGTAAATTGAGACTGCATCTCCCAGGTGTCACTGCATCCTCTTTAACCTTATGGCTGCGGAAGCTTTTATTGAATATCATTCTTTTCAAGTTTTGAAGACATCCATGCAGACGAGGGACTCGATTCTTAAAATATGTTCCCTTTAAGGCTGACGTGACCTACAATTAACTTTCTCTACTCTTAACTACTTTTGCTGCCCCAACAACCAACTAGTGGTTCATACACACTTGTCATAGACTTACTCCTTTCCTTTGTTACCAGAAGCCCCAGGGCAAAACACACAAACATACACATATGCACATTTACATGGGTATGCAGATCGATATTCATATTCATATATACGCACAAGGTATCTATGCATATTCGTTTATGTATCCAGTTATAAAACATAGCTATTATTTTAATGAATAGATAAATACCTATATGGCCATAAAACTATTAGCCACTTACCTGGAAACGACACAGAATGAGCAAATGCTGTAGAAGCTGCAGGATGCTGTGCCAGCTGGAGATCTGGCACCTCCTTCAGCCGCTTATACTCGCCAGGGCTGTCCAATCAGAATCCGTTCCTCTTGCAACATTGTGGGATGTCCTGAACTCAAATAACACAGAATTCAACAAATGGTTCAGTGCAAATAGGGAGGACAGGTGTGTGTATTTACGTTTTCCTTCTTGGCGTGTCTGCTGTTGAAAAGTGCAGTACTCGGAAGTGACGAATGGAAACAGGCTTCCTGAGGGTGGAGAGGTTTATCTACAACTTTGGTGACCAAGTACATCTTGCTGAAAGCCTCACCTCTCCTCCTGCAGCACATGATAAAACTCCCAGACTAATGCTTGCTTTCTTCAAGCCCCCTTCGTGGGAGCTCCAAAGGATCTGACACCCACCAGGATCTCTCCCACATCTGCAATGCACTCTAGCAATAAGGCTCATTGGATTGAAGATAGCCTGTTTTCAGGGCACATTTCATAGAATTTATGTAGCTCGGACGTGCATGATTATAAAAATATTTTATGCAGTGCAGAACTGTGTGTGTCTCTCCTGATCTCTCAATTTCAAATCAAAATGTAATTGTTGTCTCTTAAGGCGTGACTGGGTAAATCAAACAAAAATTATGCAAAGTCAATGGTCAGTTATACATGTATTTTGGGGGACATTGATTTATCTCATAGGGGGTGGCAAGCTCTAGTCAAGTAGAGAATGTATCCCCTAGTAAACAGAGACAACGAGACAGCTGCGTGCTGTCACTTTTTTTTAGTGAAAACGTAGCAGTGAGTCACTCAGTGAGGGGCCACCAGTATCACCTTGTTTCCCCCATTGCCTAGCTGGAAGCAGGTGTCAAGGTGTATTGGGACAGATACCTCACAAAGTCCCTTCCCTTGTTTCTGGTACAGGATCACACTGGTGTTAAAGAAAGTTGGCAATCATTTTTTAATTGTGTTTTTAAAAGGGATAGCTTAACATAATTTCCATCTTTTGCATGTTAAATGTTTTCAGTACTTCCAATTCTAAAAAACAAATGTAGGAAAATAAATGTGCCATTTTGGGGTGTCTGATCAATTTTATTTTTATGGGAGGGACGTTTGGCATTAGGAACTTTGAAGACCGTTGTTTTTTGACCGTGTGTGTGGGAGTTCAGCTGCTTAATGCATTTCTGGGTGTTAGACCTCTGCAGTCACCATAGTTTTCTAAACAACTTTTAGCCACATGTACTCTGTAAAATGGTGTGCCTGTCATGATCTGTGACCTAAACTCAGTTCTTTGCTCTTTGCATGCATGTAATCGCCATACTCTGTAGGGACCTTCTAGAAGAAACAGTTTCACTTTCTTTAAAAGAGAGAGTTGTTACCATGACATCTTAGGGCCTGATTCATAGAACTAACTTAAGACAAAATCCTAAACTTACTACCATTTTGGTATTGACAGAAGGCACTTACTCATTTTGGTATTCACAGAAGGCACTTACTCATTTCGGTATTCACAGAAGTTAGGAGTCCTAACTTTAGGACTCCTAAATGCCTTCTGTGAATACCGAAAGTCTTAAAGTTAGGATTTTTCTCAGTTTAGGAGCAATAAAGTTAGGACTCCTAACTTTAGGACTCCTAAACTGAGAAAAATCCTAACTTTAAGACTTTCGGTATTCGCAGAAGGCATTTAGGAGTCCTAAAGTTAGGAGTCCTAACTTTAATACTCCTAAACTGAGAAAAATCCTAACTTTAAGACTTTCGGTATTCACAGAAGGCATTTAGGAGTCCTAAAGTTAGGAGTCCTAACTTTACTACTCCAATATGTTGTTGTGTTCAAGGCCTTTGTCTCATTTCTATTGTCTGTGGGTCCAGGGTAATTGGGTCCACAAACTCCAGGCCCGTTATTTCTGCTCCCAGAGACACTGGAATGAACATTCAAGTAGAGTTTTGGGGGCAGCAAATAGCTGAGGCACCCCAGTCCCTGCCTGTATATTAAATCTGATGAGGGGAAGCAGCAAGTACTTCTCTCTCACCAAATCTGCCATTGTACCACTTCTATATGACTTACCAGATGGGCCACATAAGACATCCCTTCATAAACCTTTACCACCAGCTTCTAGCGTTTGGTAAATATGTGACGATTTGAGCCCACTATTTCCTATGTGAGGTGAAAAACACACTGATGTGGACCCAGTATTCCTTGGACCACATGATATTATATCACCCTTTGTGGTGGAAATAACTTGTAATCCATGGATTTCGATGGAGGGATATGTAACTGTTATTCCAACACCTACTTCCCGGGAACTTGTAGTGAGGGCCTGAGCTAAATGTGGAACTCTTCACTGGAACAGATACCATATCTGGTACTCAGGGTTCAAGGTCCGGTCTCACTTGTTGTCCTTGTTCCAGTCAGATCTTTACTCAGCACATGTTTCTCTCAATGACCCTTATTTTATTTATCAGACCCGCCCCCCCGGACCCCTAACTAGATAAACGTTCCTGGCTGCACACATATTTGTAAATCAGTTGTTAGAAATGTTAACCAGACTCAACCATCATCTTCAACTTTTTGGCACTCACACTCATTAGTTCATTGTGTTGTGATTCCTAGTAACTGGTCAGATCTATGGAGAAAAGCTGCACATTTTGGGATATTTTTGATCCACAACTTAATTCTAATACACGTCATATTTGCATTTGTTTTCATTGAGACACTTTTTCAATTTTGCTTAACTCTTGAGTGGATATTTCTTTTTCACGTTTCATTTTTCATTTTTTACAGATATGTGATGTAGAATGAATTTCCTGAACTTTATTATATGACATATTAATTTTCTGGTTACCATTTGAATATTTAGGGCATTTATGAATGAATTTTGATTTAAATCATATTATATTGTGTCTTGCTAAATACAGAGGCTGAGTCGCAAAAGCATATATGAGTACAGGAAGTGCTACTACAGGAATACTTTCTTACATTCTCATACAGAAGCTTTTGCGAATCAGCCCTAAAGCGTTCAACGTCATATTGGTAAAAGTATGTCGATGTCACAGTCCTTGTCTATGTCTACTAATTGTGTACGAGTATTCCTTCAATATTTCCATTTGAGTCTGTGAAAACATACTCTTATTTGCCGCTTATTTTATTGATGATATTTCGGTTAATCTATAATATGATGTATACTTATATATTATATTCAATGAAAAAAACAAAGGTTACAGGGATGTTATAGCTAGGCTCAGATTTCACTCATACAAAACCAGTGAAATTCAGCTGTTATAGTTACGTGAGCTAACTATAACTTACGCCCCCGCAGTGCACTGTTTATGATATGTCAATCCCCTGCTTGACACATTGAACTTTCATGACAGCAGCTGAAGTGAGTGGGAAACTAGTTGTGGAAATTTCACGAGGGTTCATCAAACAACACTAAAGTTAATGGCAAATGAAAAACCACTCTATCCATGGAAACTCCTTCCTAACTATAACTACCTACTGGCAGCCGCCAGTAGGTAATAATCCAATATTTACGATGTTTTGTAGTAAAGTGAAATGACCTTTAGCTTCAACATGACTGATGTCAAGGATTCTAGTAAGCCTACAGGCCATTTTATTTGAAGTCGTTAATTTGTACATTTCCTGCATCTGGTAGTATAGCATAGCTGTGCTTTCAATATTGGCAACCAGATGAGTGATTTTAAGTTATTATTGAAGTCAAAAGTGTGTTTATGCTTTAAATTCCGTTTTCATGTATGTCTCACATTTTCTCCTAGGGGAGATCCTGACACCAGTTTATAAGATATTTGTCTCAAAGTAAAAAAAGTTTCTATTGTTTACACTTCATAGAATAGTCTTGAAGCAAAAATGTATATATATATTTTTTTTGCATGCATGCATGCATTTTATCTTTACATGCTCCAGCTGTCTGTTTGTGGGGGACAACTCTGATCAGATAAGATGACAATTCGCTCTTGAATATTTGCTGTGTTGCTTACTATGTTTGCATGAAATGCATGTTAAACTTTGGCTTGCTGACGTGTTGTACTTCATTTTACCAATTCCCAAGTTCAATATTGGGCAGGGCAAAAAGGTATATAAGAGTGCTTAAAACAGCATTACACAAGTACTACTTATTGTACTCCAAAGTGCCTTTGTGAACAGGCCCAGAGCTTAGTTATTGACTGTAATTAAGAGTACAAAAGAAAATTGGTTAGAACAATGATATTTTCCTACTTTGTTAGATTTTTCCAGTAATATATTGCCTCCAGCTATAAGGTACTCAATTACATGCCAATTCTAGAACTCAATGATGTGTTTCTTTATACAGGGGTTGAAAAAGTGATTCAAACATACTTCTTGTGGAATTAAATTAGCAACAACCAGTACTTTCTTTCTGAGGCACCTGGCACTGTTTGTAAATGTCCCCATTATGTTGTTACATGAGACACATATTGTCCATCTAAGATACTCATAAGGACAAGATGATTGTCCTGGGAAAGAGCCAGTGTGACAAGCTCTGTTTTTTCTTGCCAGCTTTTGAGAAGAACCAAGATATAAGGAATGTACCCACTTCTATGATTACCTAACTGCAAGCATATCAGAAGCTGTTTTGTGGGTCCCTCTTCAACTGACTGAATTTCGCTGTACATAGGACCAGGACATGTTTAGATGTTTAAGAAAAAACATTTCCCTCTGGGAAAAAGAAAGGCCGACAGATGTAAAATATCCCATGATCAAGTGATATTTACATGTTAGTTGCTTCATAATCAGTAAATAATGCAGCTTTGGGTTAAAAAATATAATTAAGGGACTTGTAGCACAAGTGTGGCACATTAAAAAACACAACATTTTTGGGACTAATGAATTCTCTACTGCACACCACTGCTGGCAGACCTACCTATCTGTGTTGTATTAATTTGATTAACCCTAGAATAATGAAAGGCTGAATAAGCATTCCTGAAATGGGATTGCAGGAAAGTGTCCTTTTGTATGTCACCCCCACACTTTCTGCCCCAAGACTGATGGTTATGCCTCTGAAAGTGCAGTGGAACCTGCTGCCAAGGCCCCAGTGCTCTCTTTCTAAACATGATGTAAGAAATTGGAGCACCCAATTGAGAAGGACTTTAACCCCCCTATAAGTCCCTAGTAAAGTGGAATCAAGGCTTCCCAGGGCATGGGTGTTAAAGGGGTTACCAGGGCTTGAAGCACTCTTTTTGCTACCCTGAGTCACCCAAGTAAATAGATGACAGCAGGCCTGCCACTAGAGACTGCAAGAACAGTGTAAGTTTTTTCAACTCGACTTCACCCTCACCACGAGTGGCAAGGTCATAACACTATCTTTATTATATGTCAGTCACTCCTAAGGTAGGCCTCATAAGCCCAGGAGGCAGGATGTAGTATATTAAAGGTGTGGACATATAAATGGTAGTTCAAATGTCCCTATAGTCTGCAACAACAGGAGGTGCACAAACCAAAGTTGGGATACTTTGCAAAGCTGACAACATTCCTGGAGCTGTATGACTAGTCCATAGACCAACGGTGTGTTCCCACAAACAGAGGGACCTCCTTGAGTAGCAAAGGCACCTCCAAGGTCCCTTGGGCTGATGGCACTAGTCCCCTGCAACCACAGGTAAAAACAACATCCAGTAGCCAAAGAATCGTTGGCCATCGGCCCTACAAGGGATTTCCCAAAAGTAGATGGTCCAGTGCATTGTGGGAAATGTAGTCCTGGCCTCCAGCAAGTTTCAGGCAGCTACAGTTTTACCCCGGACGTCTGGACGTTGAAGTGACATCTCGCTGACACTTACTCTACCAAGACAAAACACCTTCAACCGACCATGGCAGTGGGCCCATTGTCGACCTTTTGCATCCATTTTCTCCCCAGCACTGCCTGCGCAGTAAATACAGCTTTCCTGCAGCATCCACTTCAGCAACAAGGACAGCCAGGACAACTCTGCACGGGGCCTCTCCGGCTAGGTAAAATTAACTGTTGTGGCTTGGTCCTGTGACATACAACACCTTAACCCTCTGTGGGTTCCACATAACTCGAACTGCAAGTGACTGATTATCACTAGTATCTTTTTCTCATTGACCAAAATAGTGACATTTTACTATAGTTATTGCACAGTTTTATTATTGATTCCGATTGCATCCAATTGTATTTGTTTCGGTGTCTAAATTCTCATACAAATCAGCTTTATTTTTAGAAATAGGTGTTGGATTTCCTTCGAGTAGTGAAATTCTTAACACATGATGTTCCTCTAGTAAAGCCTGTCTGCGCTTTGCCACACTACCAGGGCTGAGCTAAGGGGTTTATTATTGTGAATCCAAGGGTCATCTTTAGGGTATCAGCATCACCATGTAATACTCCACTTTCCTAAATTGATTGAGTCTTTAAAAAACTATTTGTAAATTTCCCCATAACATAAAAAATAAGAAATTTGGTAAGCAAGACTGTTATGTTAATGAGCATTTCCCTGCCCTTAATAAATATTTAATAACCTATTTTTAATCTAAAAAATAATGTAAACAATAATTGTTAACAATTAAATTTTTGTCAAATGCCAAATAGGTTATCATATATTTTATAATAACATTAATACGTATTTATATTTGACCTATTTTAATGATCTATTTTCATTTAACATTTTTTCCTGTGGTGTTTTATTTTAAGTCCCTACCTCCGTTATTTTCTAGGGGAAGATGTTGCAGTACCAAGGGTTGGCCATGTGTAATTCTCGGCTTACTACAAAAGTGTAAGTTACGCAAAAGTGCAAGTTACTACAAAGTTGTAAGTTTTTTTTTGTTTTTTTTGGTACATACAGTTTGATTTGAAAAAGCATAAACATAATAGTACAAGCCAAGTATACAAATTATCCTAATTTTCAAAATACATGTTATCCACACCCCCAAAAAAATAAAAAAATAAAAAAATAGATAACCACAAAGTTGTAAGTTACTACAAAAGTGTAAGTTACTACAAAAGAGCCGTTTGTTAATACTGAAAAAATAGATGTATCATTTACAATTATTTATCAGAATTCATTTACACTTCAGTTCATGTGCCTCCCAGAGCAAACAGAGGGCTCTGATGTTGTGTGCTGGCATTAGGGGGGATCCATGATGACAGCAGGTTAAACAGATTTTCATTTAGTTGCTTCATAGTCAAGTTGGGCATCGAAAACGTTGACAGGAAAATGCACGTCAGCCTTTATTTGCATATCGATACAGCACCCTGGAACTAAAGGTGTACCGTGCAGAGAAGCCTGGTACATCCTGAAGCAGGAACTAGTAGCAAGGACACCGATATGGAAATGCTTTGAACAGCTTCCAACTTCATTAGTTTTATCCTGAGATTAAAATGAAATCCACAAATAAATCGCCAAATGGCATTTGTCACTGCTGCGATGTTCGTAATGTGAATTCCTTGGTATTCATCAGGGACGCACGTGCAGGCTCACCAATTGCAAAATAGGCAAAAACAAAGGCTCTTGCCATCTTAGCCACTAGTGTGCTTTGGGCACATACATGATCTCAGCGCAACGCAATGTCGCCCAATACTGATTTCATTCCAAAGTGCTTTTGGTTTGCTTATATTTGTAAATCTGATTCAAAACCCACCCAATAAACAGTGCAATTATAATTGTTGTGCAATTAGAGAGAGTCTGGATTCATTATGTCTGCATATGTCTGTAAAGGCACATACATGTTATTGAACATCCAATTGCTCTCTCTTATAAAGAACCCTTAATTCAGAAAGAGGTCATTGGTATATGAGACGTTTTAAAGGTGCTGAACATAGCTGAAGCACTGGACATTCTCCAACCATGGAAAAGAATGATATTGGTTGAAAATCATTGAAATAGACGGAAGCAAATGGAGCCGACACTGGACATGTGCACCCGAAAACACAGCCTGCTTGAGCCCTCATTGGTTCTGTATGCTGGCATTGGTTAGTTCATCAAGTGCAGAAGTTTGGACATGGTGACGGTCATTAAAGGGTTAGGTTTGGGCATCCAAAGATTGGTACAAATGTTTTTGCTGTTGTTGACAACATTTGCGACTGCAAAAAGCTGTATTTTGTGTTTCAGTTTCCATTAGCACTCCTTTCCAAATCATTTTTCCTAAATTTGGAGTATATTGATCTAAGACCAGCAGTGCCACTACGAGCGGCAAGGAGTCAAAGAGTAACATTAATGCTGCTATAATTGCCATTTTATTGGTCCCTATAGAGTGACGATTATGCCATATCTGAAGGTCTGAGCTGATATCCTTGAGTAACCCCATGAAACTGGCAATGATCAGGCTTGGAATTGTAGGTAAATCTCAAATCTGAATGACTAGTGATGCTGCATCTATTCCATATCTGTATCACACTCATTCAGGGCTTCTGATTTAGACGTATTGAGTTAATCCATCAATGGAGGCAAAGATTGGACCAACTGCATTAAGGAGACCAAAATGTAATCCTCAAAGAGTAATGCTCTAAAATTATCCATCCCTACCTTTACTCTCCAACTTTATGTTCTGGGCAGATTTGCTGTGCATGCCTCCATATAGAATGTGAGTAACAAGGTTGATGGCTAGCGATTTGCCTTTTGTCCTTTTGATGTTATGTTTCACCAATTATCTACCAATGTAATCAATCAATCAATCAGAGAATTTGTAGAGCGCGCTACATACCCGTGAGGGTCTCAAGGCGCTGAGGGGGGTGCCGCTACTGCTCGAAGAACCAGGTCTTGAGGAGTCTTCTGAAAGTGAGGAGGTCTTGGGTCTGCCGTAGGTGGGTGGGGAGGGTGTTCCAGGTCTTGGCGGCGAGGTAGGAGAAGGATCTGCCACCGGAGGTTGTTTGATGGATGTGGGGGACAGAGGCGAGGGTGAGGTTGGCAGAGCAGAGTTGGCAGGTGGGGGTGTACAAGCTGAGTCTGCTGTTCAGGTAGGCTGGTCCGGCGTTGAGGAGTGCTTTGTGTGCGTGGGTGAGGAGCTTGAAGGTGATCCTCTTGTCTACAGGGAGCCAGTGTAGGTCTCTCAGGTGGGGGGTGATGTGGCCGTGGCGGGGGACGTTGACGATTAGTCGGGCGGAGGTGTTTTGGATGTGTTGTAGTCGTTGTAGGCGTTTGGCAGGGATCCCTGCATAGAGTGCGTTGCCGTAGTCCAGTCTGCTGCTGACGAGGGCCTGCGTCACCGTCCTTTTTGTTTCAGTCGGGATCCACTTGTAGATCCTGCGAAGCAAGCGATGGGTGTTGTAGCAGGAGGAGGAGACGGCGTTGACCTGCTTGGACATGGAGAGGGAGGAGTGGAGGATGAATCCTAGGTTGCGTGCATGGTCGGTGGGTGTCGGTGCTGCTCCCAGTGTGGTCGGCCACCAGGAGTCGTCCCAGGCTGAGGGTGTGGGTCCAAGGATGAGGACCTCCGTCTTGTCCGAGTTCAGCTTCAGGCGGCTTTTCCTCATCCAGTCGGCGATGGCCTTCATACCCTCGTGGAGGTTGGTTTTGGCGGTGTGTGGGTTCTTTGTGAGGGAGAGGATGAGCTGGGTGTCGTCGGCGTAGAAGATGATGAGGTCGTGATGGCTAGCCACTTGTGCGAGGGGGGCCATGTAGATGTTGAACAGCGTCGGGCTGAGGGATGAGCCCTGGGGGATGCCGCAGATGATGTCGGTGGCTTCGGATCGGAAGGGTGGGAGGCGGACACTCTGGGTTCTGCCGGAGAGGAAGGACGTGGTCCAGTCAAGGGCCTTTTCTTGGATGCCGGCTTCTAGGAGGCGTGTCTTTAGAGTGTGATGGCAGACCGTGTCGAAGGCGGCTGACAGGTCCAGGAGGATGAGGGCTGTTGTCTCGCCGTTGTCTAGTTGGCACCTGATGTCGTCTGTGACGGCGATGAGTGCAGTCTCGGTGCTGTGGTTTTGCCTGAATCTGGATTGGGATGGGTCCAGGATGTTGTTATCCTCCAGGTGGCGGGTCAACTGCATGTTGACGATTTTCTCGATGACATTCGCCGGGAAAGGGAGCAAAGGAGATGGGCCGGAAGTTCTTGAGGTCCTTGGGGTCCGCCTTGGGTTTTTTGAGGAGAGCGTTGATTTCGGCGTGCTTCCAGCTTTCCGGGAATGTAGCTGTTTCGAAGGAGATGTTGATGACCTTCCGTAGTTGGGGTGCAATGGCTGCATCTGCTTTGTTGAATACGTGGTGTGGGCACGGGTCTAACGGAGATCCTGAGTAGATGGAGTTCATGACCTTGCGTGTCTCGTCGTCGTTAACGTTGGACCAGGAGGTCAGGTGGTTGGTGCAGGTGGTGTTCCCAGAGGAGGTGGGATCTGGCATAGGCGGGGTGGTCGTTGTGTTGAAGCTGTCGTGGATGTCAGCGATCTTGCGGTGGAAAAAGACGGCTAGTGAGTCGCATAGTTCTTGTGAGGGCGGGATGTCATTGGCATTGGTGCTGGGGTTGGAGAGTTTGTTTACGATGCTGAAGAGTTCTTTGCTGTCGTGTGCGTTGTTATCCAGGCGGGTTTTGAAGGAGGATCTTTTGGCTAACCTGATGAGGTGGTGGTGTCTGCGGGTGGCTTCCTTGTGGGCTGTGTGGTTTTCCGGTGTGCGTTTGTGGTGCCATATCTTCTCCAGTTTCCGGCATACGTGTTTGGAGGTCTGGAGCTCGTCAGTGAACCAGATGGCTCTCCTGTTGGCGTGGCTGTTGGAGGGTTTCTTGAGCGGGCGAGGGTGTCTGCGCATTTGTCGATCCACTGTCTGAGATTGCGGGCTGCGGTGTCTGGGTTGGTGGGGTCGGTGGGTGGGTTCTGGGCGAGGGTGGTGATCAACTGGTCTTCGGTGACTTTGCTCCAGCAGCGGCGAGGTATCGGTTGGGTGCGGTGGTGCGTGGTTGGTTTGTTGAAGATGAAATGGACACAGTGGTGGTCGGTCCAGTGGAGCTCAGTGATGTGGCTGAAGGTGACGTGGGTGCCTGTGGAGAAGACGGGGTCCAGCGTGTGGCCGGCGGCGTGGGTGGGTGTGGTGATAAGCTGTCTGAGGCCGAGGTTGGCGAGGTTGTCGATCAGGGTTGCGGAGTTGGCATCGTTGTTGTTCTCGAGGTGGAAGTTCAGGTCCCCGAGGAGGATGTAGTCCATGGAGGCGAGTGCGTGGGTGCTGGCGAGGTCAGCGATGGAGTCGCTGAACTGAGTTCAGGGTCCGGGGGGTCTGTAGATGAGTGTTCCTTTGAGGGTGATGTTGGGGTCGGTGTGGATCCGGAAGTGCAGGTGCTCGGCGGTGTAGAGGGTGTCATCTGCATGGGTGGTGACCTTGATGGGTGGATTTGTGGACGATGGCTATGCCTCCTCCGATTCCGTTGGCGCGATCCCTACGGGTGATTTTGTAGCCGTGCGAGATGGCTATGGCGATGTCGGGTGCCGAGGAGTCGCTCCACCAGGTCGCAGTCAGGAAGGCCACATCTGGGGCGGAGGAGTCGAGCAGATCCCAGAGTTCGACCACATGTTTGCGTGTGGAGCGGGTGTTGAGGAGTATGCAGCGAAGGTGGTTGGGTTCAGTCTTAGGAGGTTTGGTGGCTCTGTCACAGGTGAGGCTGCAGGTGCGGCAGAAGAAGGGTCCGTGGGTCCGTTTCGGGGCGGCCTGGAAGCTGGTGTGGTTTCGGCCGTTGTTGAGTGCGTGGAGGGTGCTGGCGTTGTAGTGGAGACTGGTGTTATGGCGTTCGCGGGGTCCAGAGGTTCTGGTGCTGGGCGCGGTACAGGTGCGGATGGGCGCAGACGGGCTTGCCTCTGGCATGCCTCTGGCACGCCAGCGGCGCGGCCACGCAGCGGCCTCCATAAGTAGGGAGGTGGGAGGGAGGATCAGCTGGGAGATGGGTGGGAAACAGCCAATGGGAGCGGGGGGCGGGGCCGCAGGGGACGCAGAAGCAGGAAAGGCGAAGGGAAGTGAGAGAAGGGGGCGGGGACGCAGGGGGCAGCGGCGGCGGGAGGGGGATGGCGAGAGCGGTGTAACGGGCAGTCACAGAGCAAAGAGCAAAACAGGCAAAGTAACAAAAAAATACAAGTGTAAACACGACAGCACCGCAGTCCAGAAACACCAAGCGGCAAGCAGCAGCCCAGGGAGGTCTCGAACCCTGGAGCACAGACTCTCAGCAGCTGCAGGGGCGGGCGCCGTCAGGTGGAGCTGCACGGAGTGGGGAGCGACCGGTCTCAACCAAGGCCAAGGGTCGGACCTGTATGCATATATGCATGTATGTTGCATTTCTATCGCATCAACAAAGCCAAAAGGAGCGCAGTACTGTACAATTTCAAAGACAAGCATAAAGACGAGCATAAAGTCAATATTTGACAGGAGAAGTAGCTGGTTTATGGATGATTAATGCATTGGGATGTAGTGTTCTTTCAAGAGATGTGCCTTTCCTAAATTGAAGCAGCTTTGGGCAGTCTTGATTAAAAGACGTAGGGCTGCAAAGTTTTCAATTATCAATTCCAGGAAACCTATCCCCATTCCTCTTGCCAACAGGGATCCCCCAGAAACTCCCAAACCAGCAGTTCAAATGCTTTACTTGTTTGTACCAAATCAATTAACTAGGCTACTTTTCTGGCAGTAATCCACCTAGCATCTGGTGTAAATTCCTGCCATACATCAATGGAGCTTCACTCTTAAAGATCTTTGCAAGGTTTCATAATGATCATCACTCTAGCTCAACTTCTTACTTGCCCTACCCAATCCCTTTCTCCTTAGTTATAGGACGTTCAAGATGTATTATGTGCATTGCAGACACTTTCTCTAAATTAGCCCCTCTTAAATAGTCCTGTATATGGCCCAAATCTACCTTTCTTAACAGTGCACAATTGTTGATAAAATCAGTGAAACCTCTTCAGTTTATACTGTTCCTCAAACCTTTTTAAGCCTCTATCATTGTTAATAGCTGGAATGTATGAACTAGCCCAGTGCTTACTTTGATCTTGTGGTTGTTGGTGGAAGTCACCGGTACTCGTTTTTGGGGACCTGCATTTACTTGTCCTCATCAAACATTTACTGAGTGCAAGAGAGCAAAAAAAACCTCAAATGAGAATGAAGTAGGACGAGAAAGACAGAAAAAACTGTCACAAAGAAAGACAGCAGGAACCTGCAAGAGTGAGGTAAAGGGGTAGGGAGTATTTGCTGGTGGACAAAAGTGCCATGAGCTTTTTGTAAAAAGTATGCAGCCTTGGTATTCAGTGCACCAATATTTCAAAGCACCAGCCGCAGGTTTCTAAGCAGAGCTTTGGGCATCAGCACTCATTCTACTACAAATTAACCACTGATTAAGCCTGTTGTTGTACAAATTTAGTTGCCAGCAGCCTGCTAGGCTGATGCTCTCTCTCATAAAATCACACGCTCACTCTTTATTAGTCAATCGTATTTAGTGCTATAAATCGCAATTGACCACAGAGTGCAAGAACTTGTCATGATATTTTTGGGAATTGGGATATCATATGTAGTACTTTAAAGGTGGTCTCTATTCTTCTTCAGCCTTGGTGCTTCTACTATAGATGGGTCCCGAATTACAGTTTTTAGTGAATTCCATACCTGAGAATTCCTCAGTATCCTTAAAAAGTAAATATGTCTTAAAGTGCTTCTCAACCACCTACTTGGTAACTGTATCACTTAGCAAATATTCACTTAGCCTTTACATGTCATCCCCATCCCTAGGAAACTATGTCCCGATGACGACTTACATAATCAGGGCATGGTCCCACAAAGACATGATCCCATACTCTGCCTATCTGACACTTTTCTCTAAACACCGATCCAAAAAATATTTATGGGAGCCAAATAGTGAGTAACTTTCAACCCCCCTGCCTGAGTTGATTTCTGAGAGTTCAGTAAACAAACTTCAATCAATTGATAATTAACACTTAAGATCCAGGTAATGACAATTATCAAGCATTACCAAGCTGCTTGTCCTAATGATTAATTTAATTTAATTCTGCGTAGATCGCAGACATCTTTGTTCTTCTCTTTACCCTAGCCCCTCGCTGATCATGTATATAAGATCAATACCTTTGGCTCAAGCTCATCAGTCCAATGTCTATTGAGGGCAATTGCCTTCTAGATATCTACTTATCTGGATTTCGCCTATCACCGAGCACCACACCTGAAGGTCTATCAATGGTAGCAGACCAGGGCAGAACTTCTGCCTCCACTGCTGTATTTGACCTGTTTCTCAAGATCTATGTGTGTTCTGTTGTTTGAACTCCTGCAGAAAATTCTTACCTCTCTTCTGACTCACAAGTAGCAGAAAACAATTCAGCATGTGGTCATTATCTAATTAGACTACTGTAACATCCTTTTTTCCAAAACCACCTCCTTTCAGATTCTGTGCTCAATAGTGAAAAACCCACATGAAGAGCTAGTTTGATCCCATCCACTTTTGTTTTCAATCTTAGCTTGTCTAATAAACTAGATCAGAAAGGATCATGATAGAAGCCACCATGTCTCCATAGATAACAAATGGGTTTCTTGCAAGACATTCCCTTTCAGGTGAACTTGTGAGAAGTTGGCCTGGAATATGCTGTTCACTAGTTAAAGTGGACACCTTGCACCAGTACAAATTAACTCTTATGGTAGTAGGTTTAAGACAACCTTTAAAGAAAGCTATCCTAGTGGTAACTGTGGAGAGCAGCCTTCAGGCTAAGTCTTTAGAGGAATGTAAAGCAGCTTGTTTTACTTTATAATCTCTTGAATTACTAAATGAAAGGACACCACACTGGTATATATATCAAATATATATGTATTTATTACTAAACAATTCTCTACTAATCTCTTTATGAGATTAGAAGGCAGGAACATATGCACAATCAACGTTTTACAATAAGTTAAGCACAAATATGGCTGGGGCCCTAGGGGCGTACCAGACCATATACGAAAAAAGAGACTTAGAGATAACGACTTGCACAGGGACAAGGCCTTGGGCCTTCAGAAGCGCTGGGGCCTCACAAAACCACCCAAGGCAGGTAAGTAAAGGACCCACGGGAAACGCATGCAGTGTGTTAACACAGCCATGAATCCCTATTGACTTCAATGGAGCAAGTCGCGATTGGAAATTATGAGTTTAAGCATACTTCGGGAGAGTCTACAAGCAAGTCACTTACAGGGTAATTAGTTCTAGAGCCAACACCCACAGGAGCACTGTAGTGCTGGAGTTACCTCACCCAGGGAAGCTGGGGCATAGGTGTCTTTTGGTGTCGGGTCGCGGCGTCGTTTTCAATGGGAGCCAATGAAGACTTGCTGCTTGTGAAGACAGAAGAAGTGTCTGGTGGAATCCAAGCACGGATTCAGAAGAAGGAACACCTGAAAGCAGAGGGGACAGTGTTCAAAGTCACTTGGCAGTGACCCGGGGCAAGGAAGGTGGATGCCCACAGTAGTCGGGTGATTTCAGGTGATCCACGGGTGTCTTGTCTCTTCAGCCACGAGGTCCAGGAGGTGTTGACAACAACCAGGAGCTGGATTCGGCCTGTCCCACAAAGTCTGCAGCTTACTGCAGTGTCGGTGCCCAGATTGGACCCAACAAGCCTTGGTAACAGCAAGTCTCGTGGAAAGGATAAAAAGTGAGCGGTGCAGACCAGCAAGGTCTGTGGGACTCACCCAGCAAGGATAAGTCAGGGCAGGCCTGGAGCAACCAGGGGAGCCCTTTGGAACTGTAGAAAAGTCTTCAGGGTACCCACGAGCCAACCAGCAAGGGATCGCAAAGACACCTCAGGAGGATCCACTCAACAGGGACCCACGGTCACTCGGGATGGGGTAAGCCTCTGATCTTCAGAGGGATTCCTGCTAGAGGCTTGGACCGCACATGGTCCAATGCACAGGTTCGTAGAATGTCGTGAAGGGGTTGCACTTCAAAATAGTGCGCGGTACTCAGGGATTGTGGTTCCTCATCACTCGTGGGGTCCACATGCCTCAGCGTCGCTGGAGACTCACGATGGCCTTGGAGAAGTCAGGAAATCCTCTTTCTGGCCTGCAGGGACTACGGGCTCTGGCGGGAGCGGTGGAGTTTGCGACCGTAGTTTGTAGTTTTTGGTGCCTGCCAAGCAGGGGAGTCACTCCTTGACTCCAAGGGAGATTCTTCCGTCTTTCAGAGGTAGTGGAATGTCCAGGATTCATCTTCAGAGTGTCATCCAGGGGTATCTGGTTTGCAATGGCAAGGGTTCCCTAACTTATACTGAAAGGAAGGGAGGGACTAGTTCTATGACCCCACCTATGGAAGGGTCAGGGGAGTGGATGGCTACACCCACTTCCCTTTGTACAGTTTCATGCCAGAGCAGGGGTAGGTAGCCCCTGAGCCGGTTTGAACTGGTGTATGCACAGAGGAGTCTACTGCTCCCCCAGTGCAGGGCTTCAAAGCACTCTAGGAGTGCACCCACCCAACCCCAATACACTAAACCCTGTCTGGGAGGTGGTCATGCCTCCCTGTGACAGGATACCTATTGTTGGGCCTCCTCCACTGCGAGTTTCGGTCATCAGCAGGAGGGCAGTCCAGTGTCTGTGACTGGTGGCATCCATTTTGTGATGCCAGGGCTCTTCAGGATTCTACCGTGTTTCCACAGTAGGAACATGCCTATCCCTCTAGAAGGGTGGGATCATACTCCCACACCAGTTACTGGTGTGGGGGTATTATTCCAAAGCATTTGACACCAAACACGACATGTTTTGATGCCGCCATTCCAAAGTTAGCATTTACCGCGAGGTTATAATGCACTTAAGAGTATATGGTTTGACCGCATTCACAAACAGCCCCAGAGAATGGACTCTGAGAGCTGCCGAGGGGCCCTGCTCAGGCAGAGGCACCCCCTCACATGGAAACCAAGCACCCTGCCCTCAGGATTGATAGGGCCTGCCTTAGGGGTGACTGATAGGTTTAAATGTGAATGCAGGAGAGATATAGTGAACCTATATCTCAGTGAGGAGTGCTAGCACCACCTCACCCAGGCTGCAGTAGCAGGCCTGTGGTGTGAGATTTAGTCTGCTTCCCAGGGGTGGCATAATACATGCTATAGCCCCTGGTAGGCCTGTGAAGTACCTATGCCCTTGGTACCTAAGGTACCATATTCTAGGGACTCATAAGGCACCACAGTATCCAATCACTAGTGCACCTAATATGCATTCCATTTTGTTTTAGAGAGAACAGAGAGGCTGGGGTCCTGATTAGCAGGGTCCCAGTCAGACTATACCCAGAAACCAGTGTAAACATCAGAAAAAAATTGGGGGCAACATAAGAGGCAGATCCTACTCTCCTACAAAACTCTATTCCAACTTCTCTCCTCAATTGCCATCTATCTACCAAGGGTGTAACACACGCCCCCATAGCCCCTGCGGTGCAGGGGCCCCTGAGCTGCAGAGGGCCCCCTCATCACAAAACTCAGGCATGAGAGCTCCGGATTAAATCTGGATCGGGGGCCCCTCTGTGTACCTGGCAGGGGGGCCCCCTTAACTGTTGTTATGCCACTGCTCTCTACCCATCATAAGAAATACCAAATTCTTGCTATGTACTACTGTCTTACAAATCATGAAGCAAGGATATTTTAACATCCTTGGTCTTGTTCACCGCTCCACCACTGCCACTGTGTCAGTTGTCTTGGCTATCCTGATTGGGTGACTGCAACGCAGACTTTGAGCCCCCTGGTTTGATCCCACTGTGGGGACCATGCCTGCTATTGTGTCTACCATATTTATGTATTTTCTTCTCTTACTTTTATTAGGATTTCTACTTATGTAGTGGCTTTGTTGTCCTTTGGGCCTATATTGTTGTGTTGTCACCAATTTTCCCACCAGTTTCCAGCTTTCCGCTCCCCACCCTCCTGCCTGCCTGCCAGCTCCTTCCACCTTCCAGGACTACTTATGGAGGCTGCTGCGTGGCTGTGCCACCCGTGCTCCAAAGGCAAACAAAAGGCAAGCCCATCTGCACCTGTCCGGGCCTGGACAGCACCTAATGCCAGGACCGATGGTTCATCCACTCCACGAAGCTACATGGCAGCAGAACTCCTAGCCTAGGACCCTAGACACATCAACACCAACTGCTGCCAAACATTCCCATGTACCACCAGAGGACTGTTCTCTTGCCAACACTGCCACTTCACCTTCAGCACCGAAACAACCAATGGCACAAGAGACTATGCAAATGTGACAGTGCTCACCACAGCAACTGAGACCCCCCTGGTAAAACTCTAGTGCATGCTAATCAATGCACAATCACTCAGCAAACATGCCACGGAGATCTGGGACAAAACCTCATCCCTCACACGGACGTCATTTTCATCACAGAGACCTAGCTGAACCACGCCTCTGCACCGGACATCGCCATTCCCGAAGGAAACAAAATAACCAACCGGGACCGAACTAACATATACGGAGGTGGAATCGCCATTGTCTACAAAGACACCATCCGCTGCACAACAGACGACCCAATCCCGATTAAGGAACTCCTCAACATCAAACTCCACACAGACTGAAAAAGCACCATCAGAGGCACCCTTGCCTACAGACCATCAGAACCACGCCCCATCTTCTGCAACGCCATCCCAGATGTCATTGCCCCAATCGCAATACTCTCAGAACACTACATCTTCCTAGGGCATGTCAACTTCTACCTTGAAGGCCCCAGCGATGCCAACACCACCGACCTCCTAGACAGCATGAGTAACTTCGGCTTCAAGCAGCTGGCCGCCGACCCTACTCACATCGCAGGACATAGGCTTGATCCCATCTTTAACTTCAGCTACAGAATCAAGTAGAACCACTCCACACAACTCACATTGTCCGACCACTACAGCGTTCAATTCACCATCTGAGGACCCACCCGCTCTGACTCCGTTCCCCCCAGATCCAAGCACAGAGACTGGAACAAAGTATCAAAACACAAGGGAAACAACGCTCTTTGCTCCCACCTCCCAGTCTCTACACCCAACCCAGAATAAGCAACAAAAACTTCTCCCAGTGGATCACAGAATGAGCCGCCACTCTTGCTCCTGCTAAGACAGTCAAGTCCAAAGGACCAACCAAAAGAGCCAGCTGGTTCACTTCCAGCATCAGTAGTCCAAAGAAATATTCCCCTTTTTGGCACATGTGCAGATAACCACACAAACTCATACAGATATCAAACTCAATCAGTCACCAGAACAAGACACCAGAATTTGAACCCTAGTCCCAAAATGTTGTATGTATAAAATATTCTATTTTATTAAAAACATTACACAATAAAAATTGTAAGACAATTACAGAATAAAAGTTATAAGACAGTTACACAACAGTAAACACAACATATGACATTGTACTTGTTGTGCAATAAGCAAGCAATAAAGATCGCAAATAAAAAACAATTCAAAACATAGGGAGAACACAGGTAAGAAAAAATGTTTTCTAATCCAGAATACAAAGGAAGACACCAGACCCAAATCAACTGTTCTCCGCAGTGTTGATACTGCTAGCTAATTTCATCGAGAACAGATGTCACTCCAGTCTACAGTCTGCCTTTTGGACTTGCGTCGACGCGTTTCGGTGGAAGGCTAAAGTTATAGGACCACCTTCTTCAGGACAATTTATTCTAATCTCCCACGGTACAGATAATCTACTTTATAGGTTTCATTAGTACATCCAAGAGGTCCGTATTAGTAGACTTCTTGCCTTTTAATTAAAAAGCGGAATGCGCTGAATTCAGCGGGAACGTAAAGGAACAGGCCTTTTGGTCTGCCTTCCTGCCTTTTGATATTTAATTACGATCGGGTTACGAGGGTATATGAGCCGATCTTTATGTTCAAACTGAGTGTTGTAACATCTACAGCACATCTATAGGATAAGACTAGTCCTGTATTCTTAATGAGGACCCGTTGCAGTGATCCTCGATATGTTTGGAAAATCTCGATGTCGCTTTGTTTTTCGAGATTCTAAGATTTCCGGTTCCAAGCACGTGGATACCTCTACATAATCCCAAGAGCAGCGTGTGTCCTCCAGCACCATCCTGGACAGCAAGCTATCTGTGATCAAACAAGTCAACAGAGTTTCATCCCCCTGCCTCCACACCTTTCACATGCCCCGCTAGATCTTCAGGTAGCTCCCAGTCATTAACAGAAGGTCCGTCACACAGGCCCTCCTTCACCAGCTGACTGGATTACAGGAACACTCGCTACGTAGGAATCACTGCATGCTTCCTGAAGAGACTCCAGACAATAAAAAACACAGCTGCAAGACTCATCCTCGACCTTCCCAGAAGGAGCCACATCACAGCCCACCTCAATGAACTACACTGGTTCCCAATCCAGAAGAGCTGCCAGTTCAAGAAACTGACCCACGCTAACTAGACACTGCACAATGAGGGACCAGCATACATCAACAAATGACTCACCTTCCATCAACCAACCAGGCACCTTTTGATGCTTCCCTCTGCCTCACATACACCCATGGGTCCACCAAACAACAGCTGAGGATGCTTGGCCAAGGCATGGAACAAACAGCCCGTGCACCCTCAGGACCGCTTTGTTGCTCCCAAAATTTAGGAGAGAACTGAAGACCTCAATTTTTGAAAGAACAACTCACCATGCAGCAGCCAACATGTCCAGGGTCTTGAGACCCTCACAGGTGATTTGCCATGCTTAACAAATATATGATAGATTGACTAACCTCAGCACAACCAAGGGTATTATTTTACTGGCATTCCCTGACTACGTTCAGATATTACACTACAAAGCGTATCAAGTGTGGATTACCCCAACTTAGAATAGTTAGGTCTTCCTGAAAACTAAGATAATGGGCCCCCACTGTTGTAAAAGGAGCATACTTTTACGAGCCCATTCATACTCTTTCTTCAGTGCTTTGGTATAATATGTCCGATTATGGATCTGAAGTTTCAGAAGCCAAAGGCTGCTGAACGCTTTTTCACTGCATCTGCTGAAAGGGCAAGGGATGCTCAGCCCTTGAGAGTGAGAATAGATCACAACCATTTGAGATATTAATGCTTTTATTTACAGCCTAATTCAGGAGCCTTTACTTTGGCCCAGATTTTCGGCAAGGCTTTATATGGAACTCAAGCATGTAAATCTTCGCCTAGCGACGCCTCATCTTTCATGAGCAAAATCGTTTTCAAAGTTGACACAGATGCACGGGTGTCCTGTCTGGGAAGTACCAGAACCAAAGCCAGAACTCCTAACTCATTGTGATAGGGCTTTGTCCCAAATCCCAACGCCAAATAAAAACAGGCACAAGCAAGGGTTTCATTGGTACAAATTCCTGATCTGCCAACTTGTAACATGCGTGCTTAACCCCTCAAACACACGTTCTCTGTGCCTGACCCCTGTACAGTGTACGCCCCTAGGAATTTGTCTATGAGGGTGTACTTCCAGTTCAGCTTTAAGGTTAGGCACTGCTGTCTCACCTTGGCACACTAACGCAATGCATAATGCCATGCAGATCAGCTGGATTTAGCAAGAGCATTGCTGATGATGTCATCGACACCTAACTCTACCTACATCCTGTCCTGCCGCATTATATGCACTACCCAAAATTCTGTTCTTCAATTTTTCACGGAGTTCACAGTTGCACTAAATCCGGGCCTTCATTTCTTGTGCTTCTCCTGTTTCTTCAACTACTTAAGCCCAACACTGCCTTGTCTGAGGTTGAACAATAACCCCAGAGCATCAGCGAGTGAACCGCAGGATTACCAGGTATACTGACTGGTATGACTACACAGAAGGATGCTGGGGGAGGAGAAAGGGAGCACCGGAAACGAATCGGTGACGGAGTGAGTTTGCAAAGTTCACTGGGCCTCATTTATGAAAAGTGACGCATCACTGCGTGAAAACAGTGATGCGCCACTTTTCACTGCGCCCTCCCTGCGACTCCAGTGATGCGTCATATTTACAGTATGACGCATCATGTCGCAAGGAGTCACAGATACGTCAGTATTTCTGACGTATCTGTAGGCGCAAAAGTGACGCATCGCTGGAGTGTGTCACAAAAGTGACGCAACTCCAGCAATGTGTCCTTTCACATGGGGCAAGCCCCATGTGAAAGGGCCTGCGTCAGTCTTACGCCTGCCTTGAGGCAGGCGCAAGAAATTGACGCATTTGCACCCTAGAAGTGGCGCAGTGAAATCTCGTAGATTTCACTGCGTCACTTCTACGACCCTTTGTTGCGTCAAAACGCCCCCCTTGCATACATTATACCTGGCGCAGGTATAATGTGGCGCAGGGGTTTACAAAGTGACGCATCTACCTAGATGCGTCACTTTGTAAATATGGCGCAACATGGCACATGTTTTACGCCACTGGTGCGTCACAAAAAGTGACGCACCGGCGGCGCAAAAGTGACGCAGGGGCTCATAAATGAGCCCCTTTGTGTCCTGTCACTTAGCTCAACCAAGCATGGCACGGCCATGTGTGCTTTTTCCAGTTGGTAATGGCTGAGAACCGACTTGAGCAAACAAACACCAGTTCATCCAAGGAAAACCGGAACGGAATGAACTGAAGGGCGTTGAAAGAGTCAAGGGCGCGCTCAAAAGGTAGAGATAGGTCAGGAACAAATAATGCTACTTGAAAAATTCAAATTGGTGTGTTGCCAATGCGCCTGGCTCAGTAGATATACACATAACAAACGGCATGGAATGGGATAAGAATCACAGAAAATAAGTACATATCATTGACATCAAGAAAACTCCTACTACCTTGAAATGTATTTTATAAGTCTTTTGCCACCAGTGATAGGAAATTCGGATCACTTTAAAAAAAAAAATACATTTAAGTGAAAAAGAACTTGAAATTTAGTCTCAGGGTTTGATATAGGACGGTGCGACTGGTGCAGCCGCACCAGGGGCTGAACTTTGGGGTTGCTGTGTTTAGAAATACCATGGGTTTTAGATCAATTGATGCACAGTTCTTTGAGTGTGAAGCACGTTTTCAGGCACCAATACAAACGTCAAGATAATGCTGATGAATCATTTTCCTGTTGGAGAGTGGTTGGGATTTTGTCTAGTGGGAGTTTTGACTCCTTATAAAGTAGAACAAAGTGGCCTATGGACTCCCTCCCGACTGTGCAGTTTTCCTCATGCTTCATGGTTGAAAGAGCACACAGGATGCCGGGCAAGAAACCGCTGGCGGGCCCCCCCCAACACTTAATCGCACGTTTCCTGAACTATCAAGACCAAGACCTTATACTAAGAGAGGCTAGGCACCTGGGAGAGATTTGAACTGCAAACACAAAAATAATGGTGTTCCCGGTTTTTCCAGGGAGGTGCAAAAATAACAGAGAATATTTGACTCCGTTAAAGAAAAATTACAAAACCTCCACATGCAATATGTGCTGCTCTTCCCGGCCAAATTCAAGATCATTTTCCAAGATACAAACATTCTTCTTTCGAACACCTGAGGAGGCAAGGAACTGGATAGAAGAACGCCCGATCAGAAGAATAATGAGGGACCATAGGGTACCATTAGAGGAGGACCCACTCCCAGAAGGTAGGCCTCGGTCGCAAGGAATGAAACCTTAGTGCAGCTCAAAATGCTCAGGCGAGTCTGCTAGATCAACACCGTTCAAAAGGAGGAGAATCACGGAAAGGACACCCCACGCCTCAGACTCGGATGGTAAGCAAACACAAACTAGGCCAAGAAAACACTCCACCATGGACCCAACGGACAGAGAAATCTCGACAGATTCTGAAAGTGATCACCTGATATTGCGAAACGTTGCCCGTATGGAGGAATCAGATCCAGACACAAGGGCAGACGAAACCCTGTCACGAGCACGGAAAGAGAGAGGCGAGAAAGAATAAACCATCAGCGCCAAAGGGAGCCCGAAGGGACAGTAAGCTGGCGTTAGGCGCCCCTTCCCTCTGCATGAGTGTTTTCTTTCTTTTTCTTTTGTTCACATTTACTTTCTTGTCTCTTCTTCTTCCTTTTTCTTCTTTGTCTTCCACCTCCCGCTTTTCTTTGGCTATTTCGAGATTGTCCAGAGACAAAAGAAGGGGCTTTGGTGGAACCAAAATTTAGTCCACAGTTAAAGTTAACTTACACTGCTTAATCACAGGGATGGCAGGTTTTAACGTATTGAAGTTCGAGAGAGGGAGGGGGACAGACCTCTACAAAGCATCCACGACACATTTGGTCAGGTTGACCCAGTGGGGAATGAGCGTGGGTGAAGCGGGAGTGTGGGAGGGGGCAGGGAGGTGGGAGAGATTGGGAATTGGGAAACAGTTTGTTAAATTAAAGTTGAATTTAGACAACCTAGAGCATAGCGGGAAGGTAGGAAAAATGCAGTTCAATGTCCAAGCAAACAATCCAGGGATACATGAACATGATAGTTACTCTGTCGTGTCATGGAATGTAAACGGGATAACAATTAAGGTGAAAAGAGGCCTAATAGCTGCACATATAAAACGTCTGAATTCCTCCAAGAAACACACTTAAAAGGATCGCAGTGTAGATTCTTGGGTAGAGAGGCATATAAAACTTTACCGCACACAGGTTTCTCCACAGGTGCCAGGGGAGTCGCAATCCTAATAGGGAAAACCCCACCATTTCAAGTAGACACACATGGATGGACTCCAATGGGACATGAGTGGCTTTTAAGTGGATCTGGGACAGGAGAGATTTCACGCTGATCAGCGTCTCTGCACCCCCATGTATGCAGGTGAACACCCTAGAAAAACTCACAGACATTTAACTGTAGGCAGGCTCATGTGTTCTCTTGATAGGGGGAGACTTCAATGACGTAGTAGACCCCCAGATGGACCACACCACGATGACTGCGGCTACACACAAAGGCATACAACTCAGGCAATTCATTAATACAAATGAGTTAATGGACCTCTGGCAAAAGCATAACCCTCAAACCAGGGCAGACTATATCTTAGTCCCTGCTTGGGAAGGGAAGAGATTAAAAAGGCAGAATACCTGGCTAGAAGCCTCTCGGATCACTCTCCCCAGTGAATCACAGTGGGAAGGAGACGCCAATTGACCCCGCTGGGTTGGGAACCCAATACGTGGGAACTTAGGGCCACATGCATAATGGAAATTGCAGTCGCAAAGGGGCAGATTTGCAGAATCTGCCCCTTTGCGACCACCGCAATTTTTGCATTTAGGATGCATCATCTCAAATGCAAAAATCGCTATGTAAGTAATTGCTAAAATTGCGATTACTTAAATTGCGATTGCATTTAGGTAATCTCAAATTGCGATTCCCTAAATGCAATGCAACAACCCAAATAAAATTGCGATTTCACAATTAAGAAATGCTAATTACCACCAATTCAAAGTTGATGGTAATTTGTAAAAACTTTGAAAAATGCACAAAAGTGGATTTTTCAAAGTTCTATGTTGCACACATACATGTCCCTGGGGCATGCATGTTTGCAACATGTGTTGAAATTGCAATTTCAGGGGTGCATCAGGGAGTCCTTTTGGCACCCTTGCACCCTTGAAATTGCATGCGCAATTTTTGAGTACCTATTTGGTACTCGCAAATTGTGCATGCAATTCCCATTTATTCCTATAGGGTTCTAGGCCCATCGGAATAAATGGGAACCAATTCCTTATTAGCACAAATAAGGAAAGTGTAGGAATCACACATTGTTTTGAGATTCCTACATGCATAAGCATTTGCCATTCCTAAATTGCGATTTCTTAAAAATCGTATTTTAGGAATTGCAAATGCACAGTTTGATGCATGAGGCCCTTAAAGACACTGAGGTCGCCCAAGAAATTAGAACAGACACAGAAGTGTTTTTCAAGGAAAACGTCTCCTGTCACAATCTGTGAGGTGTATAAAATGGTCCTGAGAGACAGAGCCCAGAATATAAAACCACATACAAAGAGAAGGTAGACAAAAGAGGTGGAAGAAATTGAAACACAGCTCCTCTGAATTGAAAGCCAAACCCTAGCAAGTGAAGATACCTCCATAGTGAGAAAAATAATAGTTCTCAGTAAGGAATGTCAAGCCCTAGCTCAAAGGGATGTGCACGTTGCAATTCAGGCTACATAACGACGCCTCTATGCAGCCGGAGACAAAGCAGGCAGACTGCTGGAGTGGCTTAGTAAAAAGGAAACTGAGACAAGATGGGTAACTCAGATAGCTTCAGACGACGGTCATCCGTACACTACACCCACTGACTTAGCAAATTAATTCACCCGGTACTATGAGGCTTTCTATGAGGAGCGCACACTGGCAAAGTCTCCACAAATCGATAGATACCTTTCCGAACGACACACCCCTACCCTAGATAAAGCAGATGTTCAAACACTAGAGCAGGAAATCATGCTCACGGAAGTTAGAGAAGCTATCGGCTCTCTGAAACCCGGAAAAGCCTCGGGACCTAATGGTATACCATCGGAACTATGCAAGCAGAATGCAGACCTACTGAGTCCCCACCTCCTCAGTCTCTTCCAGGAAGCCCTAAAAACGGGCACCCTCCCATGAGACCTCAGAAGTGCCACAATTGTAGTAATCCATAATCTGGACAAACCACCCACGAGTTGCAGCTCATATCGACCTATCTCGCTACTAAATATAGAACTTAAAATTCTGGCCCTTATGCTAACCCACAGCCTTACAGCAGTCATAACTAAGCTAATAAACCATGACCAATCCGGCTTCATGCCCAAAAGGTCAACAAGACTCAATCTACAGCAGCTACATAACTGGAAAGAAGTGACAAAAGATAGAACGGACCCACATCTCATACTGTCGTTAGACGCCAAAAAAGCCTTTGACATGGTACACTGGCCCTTCTTAACATCAACCCTTGAGAAATTCAGACTCGGTCCACAATTCTTGATTTTTCTACTTATATGAAAAACCCACCGCCCGGGTGCGTGTGAATAGAGTGATATCCAGAGAGTTTCCTATTGGTCGTGGCACCAGACAAGGGTGCCTCCTATCCTCAGTGCTATTCGCCTTGGTGTTGGAGCTACTGGCGTGTGTAATCCAGGCCCAGCCAGAGATATCTGGCTTCTGTGAGGATCCGCATGGAACAACAGACGAACGCATATCGCTATATAAGGACGATGTCCTCTTATAACCCGAGAGATACACTCCCACGTATCTTCGATATATTTGAAAGATACAGGGAACAGGCAGGATATAAAATCAACTGGGGCAAGTCCTGTAAAAATCCAGCAACTAGACGTTTTGACACTGGCACTGCTTTTGAGCAAATCAAAGTAGAAAAGGAAATGATAAAATACTTGGGGATGTAGGTCTCTGCAATAAAGCAGAGAGCCTTAACTGCAATATATACAGAATCATGGCAGCATTTAACGCGGATGTTGAGAGAAGGGAAATGTTGCCTCTAACTCTTCTTGGGAAAGCGGCACTATATAAAATGATAACACTATAGAAACTATTATCTGTATTAAAAAACATATACTATCCTCTCCCTGAAGAGGTTTTTACTAGGATAGGTGGGGCTCTAAGGATGTTCCAATGGAACGGCGGTACCCCTAGGGTGGCACTTGCTACGCTGTAGCAAAACCAATATAATGGGGGCATATCATTCCAGATATTAGAGCATACTACTGGGCGGCACACTAAATAGTCATTAATGAATGGGAACACATGCAAGGAGATCACCCCATATATGCGCTGGAACGAACACAATTTGTTACATGCTCATATACCAACTATATTTATGGTGGGAAAGGTGGTAAGCAACTGCTGACAGCCACGCAGGTCATGGTAAAGGCTTGGCAAAGGGCAGAAAAGCAGATGAGATGGAAAAAACGAATCACAACAGAAACACCATTATGGGACGGGCGAGATAGCAAGAATTCGCGAAATTGAAGGGTTTCTGAAAGTGGAATTTAGTGAGCATATCAAAAGTTGCGGATATCCTAGACGGAAAAAAACTCTCCACCTTCACAAAGTTACAGAGAAAATATGAGCTGCACCAGAACCAGCACCAGCACTATAAATACATACAAGTGGCCCACGCCTGGAAGACCCAAAGAATAGACGCAGGAAACATCCCAGAGTTTGCCCCATTTGAAGGAAGGTTGCTTATGGAGGAAATTAGTGTGAAAGTGGTCTCAGGGACCTATAAAACTCTCATTAATGACAAACCAGACAACCTTATAAAATTGAAGGCTAAATGGGAAATAGAAGTGGGAACCATAGATGAGCTTGAATAGGGGGCAGCTTTGATGCACCCTCGCAAGGTTGCAATCAAGTCTCACCTCCGCCTAGTACCATTTAAAGTTGTACACTGGACTTACTATGATAGGGCCCGTTTACACAAAATAGGATAGGTTGACACCCCTGAATGCCATAGATGCAAACATTAGAATGGCACATTCATTCACATACTTTGGGATTGCCCAGTGATACAAGATTACTGGCAGACTATCACAAAAGAACTCAGCGACATACTGAGTGAAACAATATCAATATATCCAAAATTCATAATACTGGGGATACCCACAGACTTTGACCTCCCCAGACCCAAATTAATGATTGCAAATCTAGGTCTAGTAGTGGCCCAATGGGACGTGGCATGTAACTGGGGGGGGAAATGTACCACCCACACTACATGAATGGAAAGGAGGGATGGATTTATACATGGCGGGAGAAAAACAACATACAAAGCCTGTGAAAGTCTGAAGAAGGACAAAAAATTATGGGGTCCATGGACGCAACATTATGGGCTAATGGAGGAGAAGATACATAGGGTAACTCAAGACGAGACGGAAGGAAATGCAGGCTGATTATAAGGGTGAAACAGAGTAAGGGTAAAATTATATACATCATTACGTGGAATACATGAAGAATATGATGTAATGCCTTCCATTGTTTGCGTATCGATGAATCTGCATGCGAAGCCACAATGTATATGCTGTACCTTTGGAAAAATAATAAAAACATTACAAAAAAAAGAAACAATATGTCAAAATTGTCACAATGCGCTGCCAATTTCAAGTGCTTGCTGGGAATGTAGAGACATTCATTATCTCAGCTAGATTAGAGTGTGTACCTTGTCAAATTAAAATGCTCATTGTCAACATATCTCTTCCAAAAGACTCAATTGCGTTCAAATAGATTTGATGATGTTAAAATTATTATGGATTCCCAAATTTAGTGGTGCAAAAAGCCTCAGTACAGGGACGCAATATCAAGGGTGGCCAAGAGGGAGTTTCAAATGGTATATCTTCAATTATATTTATGAAATCCATGCTGTCTGGTATGTTGGGTGAAATATTTTTATAATGAAATTCATACACTTGACAATGTGTTCCAGTGTAGAACAGCATCCAGAGTCTATACGTCTGTCCAATGAGGCATCAATATTTGTGTGACTTTTCAGAGGTTTGACAGAACAGACGTTCTGGGATTTTTTACATTAAGATTTGTAAAATCACAGTGCTAAAAGCAGTTTCTTTTGCATCTGTTGTCAATTGAAAAATCTCATCTTGGATATATTTTGGGGGATTCTGTGGGTGAGGCTTGAGATAACGTTCACTGTTAGAAAGCTGGCAATGGATTTCTTGTTTGGAGTTGTCTCGTATGTTGGAGAGTAGGATCTGCTTCACATGGGTACCCCCACTTTTTGCTGGTGTTTCACTGTTTTTCGACCTTAGTCTGGCTGTGGTCCTGCTAATCAGGACCACAGCCTAGCTGCTTCCTCTCTAAAATGGCTTCCATGTACATTAGGTACATATCTAATTGGATTCTGGAGTGCCTTATAAGCCCCTAGTATATGGCATACTATGTACCTAGGGCATAAGTACTTCAGAGGCCTACCAGGGGCTGCAGCATATATTATGCCACCCCTGGAAAGCACTCCAAAATGACACCACAGGTCTGCTACCACAGCCTAGGTAAGGGTGTGCTTGCACCCCTTACTGTGGTATAGGCTACCTATATCACTACCCTATACAGACACTAGGGGTGGGCGGAATTTGCGAAAGCGACTTTCGCAAATTATCGCGAAAATGTTTAAAATCTCCGCAAACACGCAGAAATATCGCGAAGATGCGGAAGTTTTTTTCCCGCTCGTTCGCGGTATTTTCTGCGTGTTCGCGGCTCGCCAACTTACCCATGCGGTTGCTTGTGGGCGCGGCCATCTTGTTTTCACTCTTCTCGCGGTGCATGATCGCGAGAAGAAAGACGTGATCGCGCGACGCATGACGTTACTGCGGGCGCGAACTGTCGCGAGACAGCGCAAATGGCTAAAACAATACAACATCTCATGGAGAACGCGACCGGATCGGGAAAACTTGTCGGCGAACGCGGGGATTCAGGTAAGGCGATCGCGCGGGCGCGAGAATGTATTATTTTACAGTGCGAGCAAGAACCAAATTATCGCAAAGCTGCGGAATGCGGAAATTTTGACATTTCCGCGCTCTCCGCGGAACGCGGAAATGCCAAATTATCGCAAATTCCGCGAACGGAACGGAAATTTTGCCCAGGCCTAACAGACACACCTAAACCTAGTAGCCCCTCCTATGGCAGGCCTTGACAGTCCTGAAGGCAGAGAGCTTGGTTTTGTGTGAGAGGGTGCCCAAGCATGAGCTAAGCCCCTCTGCAGCTTTCAGAAAAACTTTCTTATGGCTGTTCTGTGATACAGCCATACCATATACTCTTAAGTGCATAATAACCTCACGGTAAATGCTAACTTTGGGATGGCTGCATCAAAATATGTCATGTTTGGTGTCAAACGCTTTGGAATACTACCCCCCCCCCCCCCTGCCAATTCTGGTAGCGGGGGTAGCATTCCACCCTTCTAGAGGGAGAGACATGTTCACACTGGCTAAACCAGGTAGGACTTTCCTGGCCCTGGCATCACAAAATGGATGCCTCTGCCACAGACACAGGTCTGGCCTCCTGCTGCTGACCGAAACTCTGGCAGGGGAGGCCTGGACAATAGGTTTCCACCTCCCCAAACAGGCTGATGTGTATTGGGGCTGGGCGGGAGCACTCTCTGGTGCTTTGAAGTCCTGCACTGGGGGCGCACTTGGTTTCCCTGTGCATTCTCCAGTTCAAAACGGTAAAATGTAAAACTGGACAAAGGAAATGGGTGTAACCACCCCTCTTTCCTGGCCCACCCATAGGTGGGACCTTAGAGTTAGTCCATCCCCTAAACTTACTATAAGTATAGGAAACCAATACCTAGGACTTTAGATTACCCTGGACAAAACTCTGCAATATATATCCTGGTCCTTTGACCTTCTACATTAACTAGAAGACTGAAGAAATCTCCCTTGGGGTCAAGGGGTGACTCCCTGCTTGGCAGGCACCAAAGAAGCAACTGACCGGTCTGCATTGCTGAAGCTCCTGTGGGATGTCGAAGTCTTTGAATCACCAGAGGTGGATTTCCAGACTTCCCCGAGGCTACCCTGAGTCCACAGCAAAGCGGAGGCCCGTGGCTACCGTGGGTGACGTGGAACCGTGACCCCTGGACACCGTGAACTTTTGTAGCAACACTATCTTCCTCGTCCTCCTCGAAGTTGTGCTTTGGGCTCCGAGTAGCCCCAGCCTTGAGCACCTCCTGCACCGAAGATTGTTGGCTTCTACTCCATGAGTGACCCGGGGGCCAGCTTCAAGTGCAACCATTTGAGGACCTTTGCAATCACTAGCCCGTTGGCTAGCAGGTCCCCATGAAGGCAACTCCTTTTCTGCTTGGGCTTTCCTGGTTGCTAGAGACGTGCCCTTACCCTCACTGGGTGAGTCCCTCAGACCTTGCTGGTCTGCACCGCAGCCCTTTCTCTGATTTCCTGTGACTTGCTGTTTCCAAGGCTTGTTGGTTCCAATCTGGTCGCCGACACCGCAGCACTCGACAGACTTTGTGGGACAGCTCGAATCCGGCTTTTGGACTTCGTCAACACCCCCTGGACCTCGTGGCTGAAGAGTCAAGACACCCGTCCACTCACCTGAAGCACCCGACATCTCTGGGCATTGGTCCATCCTGCCCTAGGTCACTGTCAAGTGACCCAGACTCTGTCCCCTCTTCTTTCAGGTTCCTCACATCCTAGATCCAGGCTTAGACCTCTTCGGACACTTCTCCTCTTCATGGCAGCAGCAGTTCTTTGCAGGCTTCCATTGGAATCGATGACGCGGCCCGACACCAAAAGACACCTATGCACCCGGCTTCCCTGGGTGAGGTAACACGAGTACTCCGGTGCTCTCCGGTGCTGTCGTGGGTGCTAGCCCTAGAACTACCTAAGTCCAAAAGGGTTTGGTCCTGACTCGATTAGAAGTGTCCCTAATCTTTAAAATTCCAACCGCGACATTGCCCTGAGAAGATAACGGGAACCCGCGGTTGTGTTTACACACTGCATACTGTCCCCGTGGGTCCCTTGTGCCACTACCTTGGGTGGTTCCTTAGGGTCCCAACCATTCTAGAGGCTATAGGCCTAGTGTCTATCCCAGTCGTGGTTCTTACACCACTTTTTTGGTATATGGTTTGGTACGCCCCTAGGGCCCAAACGTGTATTTGTGCTATTACTGATGATTGCTATCTTGTAACCTAAGTACTTCAAACCCCAGTCTCATAAAGAGACTAGAGGGGTGTGTGTTATCTTAAACACATATATTTTAAATATATACCTGGTGTGGTTGTCTTTTCATTTCATTATTCAAGAGATTATAGCTGCTTTACATTCCTTCAAGACATAGCCTGAAGGCTGCTCTCCATAGCTACCACTATGATAGCTTTCAATAATGGCACACATGCACAATGATGTGTAGCACACTGCACACCCACAATGACTCTGGATCATGTCCCTGATCCCTGTGGCTCACTGCAGCACACATACAAACACCAAGTAGGCCCCTGTCCACCATGTGCCCAAAGGGGTCCCACCCCACACATCACCAATTCCACAACCAACACATGCACACATGCAAAACCCAGCAAGGATGCGTATTTGTGAGCCACACTGACAATGAGGATATTAACCCACTGGGTGGGTAGTTGCTCCAGCAAATATTGGTTTAATCAATATTCGTATTCAAGAAAAAAAGGCTACCCTGATATCACTAGAGGACTGGGGTATAATATATTTAATGTGTCTACCAATTAATATCTAAAATATCATTTTCCTTTTTTGGTTAAATTCTCCTACTAAGCTCTTAGCATGTTCTACGCTGAAAGCCCTGACAAAGATCCTATATTGTTAATGGATCAAAATACTATCAACTTATTTAGCGACCCCCTTAGTTCTAATACATGTATTACACTGTGGGCCATACTTACAACAATTGAATGTGATGCACGAAATGATGATATTGATTAACATCTGTGTGTAAAGTTTTTTGATCACCAAGCACAATCATCCTCTCCGGCGATTCAGTTGGCGTTTGCTTAAATGTTATTTATTGATTCTTTGTGGTGGCACTAGTAATTTCCGATATGATTTCCAACTAAGAACCCCTGTCCCTTAATAATTATCTGGACAAAGCCTGGCACAGGGATGTGCTTGGGTTGCCTGACTTCAGGTTGACATGATTTCCAAACATGTCCTGCAAGCTCGTGTAGAGCAGCTTGAATATTGTGCTGATGTTGTTTAGCTAGACTTGTTTCCTACTGAGGTCCAGATTTTTTAATTGAAGTTCAGGGACTCTTCCACTAAGGGCATTCTTTTTCTTGACTAACAGTAAAGTAATGAAATTAATGCTAGGTTTTTAAATAAACGAATTAATTTGCCTTCGTTTCTCTTCCAGCAATTAGAGTCCCTATTATCATGGTCCTATCGACAGCATGCAGTCCTCAAAGGCTTTCCTTCAACAGCTGCTATAAAAAGCGTCTGAAACCCTTCTTAGAAATCATGTGCCACTGAGATTGGTCTGCAATGATAGATCACAACAGGTGAGGCAATCTTATTTTACTAGAATTATGTTCAGATTTTCTTATTTCATATCTTAGCTATTGACCTGAGTACCTTATTTGTAGGTTTCATGATAGAACTGTTTTAAGTATTCAAATGGCTTAGCTGTGCATGTGGCATGATATGCAAGATTAGGTTGAGAATCAAGACTAAAAGTTCACACAGTTTGTACAGTCTCATTCGGAGGAAAAGATTTACAGAAATAGGTTTTGTGGAGAAAAACCTGAGAAATCCCCACGTAACAGAGGAACATTTTTTAAATGTCTTTCACATCGTATTTTTCTAGACAAACTCACAGAAGAGGGTTCTCCCCTTCGCCCAGTTGTTTTTTTTGTTTTTTTTAAATCAGGACGACTTTGCCAACATCTTAATTTTAAACATCAAAACCTCTCACATTCATAACCTCTACTCTTTTTAATGGCACAATAAAACGTTTACAAATCAATCCTAATTTGATCTGAAGTTAACAGCTGCTGAGTTCAAAGTCACAGAAATGCAAGAGATGTCAATTAAAACAGTATTATGTGGGTTATTTTGAACTTTTAATGCACACATGCCGAATGTAAAAATGCCCTAAAATGATGATGTTCCAACTCCCCTCTTTATCAAATAAAAAAATACATGGCTCTTGTAATTTGAATATATAATATGACATAACTAGGCGATCTCTCATTTGATTTCACAGCAGAAGACACTCATAATTTACATCTATTCATGGTCACAAGTCTTGGGCTTCAGTTACACATGCTTTGGGAGTTAACTACCTCTGTGCAAACAACTGCTTGTGCACTGTCACAAACAGAGGTTGCTCAGTACTTACTGTACGTGCAGGCAGACTTAATACAAGCAATGGCATAGCCAATAGGTCTCGCCTTTGGGACCTTATAAGTGTTTAGCTATGCAACAGTTGCATAACTAAATACTTATAAGGTCCCAAAAGCGAGACCTATTGGCTATGCCAAGCGGCTGTGCGGCCGTGAAAGTGATCGCGATCAAACATCAAAGCGGCCGCGAAAGTGAAAGTAATCGCGGTAAAACCCGGCGCGCGCGCCCGCGCACATGCACTGTAGCTCTAGGCTGGCCTTGTAGCACTTTTTGGAGCCCTCTCAATAAGTCTCGCCAGACCAGCGCATGCGCTGGGTCAGGCGAGACCTAAAAAACGGAAGTCGTTGCTCTGAATAGCCCAAGAGGGAATACCCTGCAGAGTACTCAGTGCAGAACAATATGCAGGGCCGGCTCTATGGCGGTGCGATCGGTGCCACCTCACCGGACGCTGAGTTGGGGTGGTGGCATCAGTTTGGGAGTATATTCTCGTTTTCAAAGCACCTGCTGCCGTGTTCCCGGCCTCCAGCAACATACCGGCATCAGTTCAAATGTGTTAACTCCGGTGATTAATCGTCTTCCTGGAGAGAGACCGGAGTTTTGTCTAGAGGAAGTTTTCACTATGCCTGCTGTAAAGAACTTTTACCATGCAGATCAAAAAGTGCATATATTGTAAAAAAGGTGCTGCTCATTGCACCAGTTTAACCCATTGTATCGGTGTTTAGCATGATGAATATAAATACTTTACTCCTATGGGGCGCCACACAAAAGAAAATCCAGAAGAGCAAGCCGGCCAACAGAGCTAATCATTGTATTCTCCTCTCCACGGAAATCTAATTGTACTAATTGAATATTAATATTACCCTAATAAGGTGCATACGAGTACATATAAGAGTACTGGATAAGTACTGCTATAATTCTTTATAATGCATTCTTGAAAAGGCCTGTAGGGCACAAAAATCAAAAAAGGGCTGATTCACAAAAGCATTTATGAGTACTGGGGTTAGCATTACAAGCATGCACTTTTACATACTCTTAAATGCCTTTATGAGTTAAGACTGAAATGCCCAACACCCTATTAGTTAAAGGGCAGAAAGGGCACTGTCTTTTGTTTTTGTACTAATTGCATATGAATATTCTAATTTTGTTTCCATTTTCAGATGTTTTGGGAATAATTCACAAAGGCATAAATGAGTACTACATCAGGTACATGTTCATTTACCATCAGATGCATTTGTGAATCAGACCCTACATATTAATTTCCTTTGTTTAATCTCTATTTTTAGATGTCTCATTAAATGTATAGAATCTAGTAAATTTTTCAAATATTCATTAGTATTCAAATTCTTGCATGTTTGTTCACTAAACAAAACACCCGCAATATAATTAATTTGGTCTGAATTTTTAGAGGTCATTATTTGTCTCCTGTGTATTTTCAAAGCCTCAGTCAACATCTGACTTATCATGTAATTGCCTGCCAGGTTTATTGCTTTCTATAATTAATGTCATAGCTTCACTTATTATACCTATGGGTCATTCCTTTAAATACAGATTTAGGATTGTTAATTCTAAAATTATCATGATAAAATCATGCAATTATAAGATGTTGGGTGTTCTCTATTTCATCCAGTATGTAAGTAAATATCCTTTATACATGCACTTTATAATTTCAGTTCATGAGTCATATGCATAATATTCTTATTTTAGTACTGATTGCTCCAAGCTGAGAATTTTTTTTTTATGAAATGATCTTCGTAAGTAGCATTTGTAGGAAGGTGGAGTATTATGTAGTGCGGGAATGAGGCCTCACCATGTAATACTATCACGATACCCCAAAGATGGTCCTTGGATTCACAATAATAAACCCTTAGCTCTGTCTGGTAGAGTGGCAGAGAGCAGTCAGGCTTTACTAGAGGAATATGTGTTAATCATTTCAGATTAGCAACATGGACAATAAGTAGTAGTGGGTAATCTGCATTTAACTCTCACAATGCTTTGTGGTGAACTAGACACAAAAACACATCAATTGCATTGCTGCTTCATTGTATGAAATGTGGATGTCTTTCCCTCTATATGCAGCATTTTAGTGTTGGGCTTCGATTGTTGTAATGGCGACCAACAAATCTTGGCAGCAACAAGCACAGCAGATGGTTACTTCGGGGTCCAGTGGTCCAAAGGAACACATGAGCTGCTTGAAATTTCTTGGAAGGCAAGAAAACAGTTCCCACAATTCACTAGACCATATGGATTTGGACAAACCCTCTGAGGGCTCGATGGCCAGCAATTCTTTGGATCCGAAGCGTATTTTAAATGCAGTTTTCAGCGGAATAGTGCCACTACTCCAGGGGTGCCTGAGGGTGCTCTGGGCTCTTTCAGGGGTCCCTCGGTCTGGGGTAGCTGAACCTTAGCCTAGGATGAGTCTCGATAATACAGTTCCAGGAGCATTGCCACCGTAACAGAGTATCCTTCTTTTGGTTTGGTAGGTGCAAAGTCCTGTTGTCACAGACATGGGTTACTTCCTTGCTTTTTTCAATGCATGTTAATTCTGAACTGAGGCTCTGGTGTCAGGGGTCCCTTGAATCCTAGATAGAGTGGAGTTAAGGGTTAGGGATCAAGTAACCAAGGGGCTGCTAGTCCCTGCAGGTAATATGCCCATGAGGTGACCACATATCGGGGTATAGGTCACTATTTCTACTGCTTTTAAAATGGCAGAAGTCTTCATTTGCTGTACAGTCCAGGCGGACCACCCTCGAGGTGTGGCTAGCCTTCTGGGGCTGTACACCTCCTACTTATCTAATTTCCAAACTGCAGAGTTGCAAATGTACCTGGGGCAAAGGGAGATCTGTTTCTTCTTTTGGGAGTCAGCCCTGATGCATATCAAAGGCGGTGTAGCCTTTGAAGCTCACCGCCTTGATGTGCCACTTCACTAGCCTTCCTGGAATGGAGGAAGTGTGACCTGGAGTGAAGTACAGGGACTCTGAGCTCTTCACTGCTGCAATCTGCCTCTTCAAACCCTCTTCAAACCCCCAAAGTATGTTTCAGAGCCATGTAGGCCATCAACACCATAGAGTGATGCCACTTCAAATCTTTGCATCAGTGCAATTGTTTTGCTGGTGGTCCTGAACATTGAAATTAATTTGCGGTTTGCTTGCCCTATATAATGTGTTGCTACCACTGCTGTGACCCAGAGATACACAGACCACTCAGTCAAGTGTTTACCCCAGTGGAAGAGAAAACGTCCCCAGTGGAAACTCAATAATTCCGATCACTAAATAGTGAAGGTAAGTGCCTATTTTTTGAGTGGAGTATCCACTGTTTTCTTCCTGATTGCCCACATGATCCAACTTCTAAATTACCTATTTTTTCATATTAATCCTCTTCCATATTTGTTATCACGTCCATGCTCAGCACCATGATACTAAATACTTTGCTTTCCTCCTATTAAGAGCAGCTCTCCCCCCTCACATGCCTTGCCATGGAAGCCTACTCTCAATGTTCAGCCTGAGAGCCGCAAAGCACACTTATCATGCCTACTAGGCGCTTAGCTTTCACCAGACAGAAAATTGCACACCTCTGACAAAGAGGCATGCAAATCCCGATGGTTCTGAAAAATATTAGAGTAAAAAGCAAACCTGCTCTAAAATCAATACAGAAAATAAGACACATTTTCTGAAGACTGACTTTCTCGACATATTAAATATCTGAAAAAATCATGAACATTTTGTGAAAATACAAAGTTTCACAGGGAAGGCCATTTGCTGGAATTTTGGGCAACATATTTAAAGTAAAATACATTTTTGGTAATGTATTGCTTTTGTTCTTCCTTCTTATCCTTGAAAGCAAGGAGCTACCTAAAAAGGTATCACCTCTAAAGTCTAATTAGATGGTAGAGGACAGACATGTTTTCAGTTGTTTCCTGAAATAGCACGCCTCAGTAAAGAAGCCCAGGGGAACTGGAAGGTCATTTCAGGACTTTGCTGTCATAAATGCAAACGACCTACCTCCTCTCCTATCTTGTTTGATCTTAGGTATATTGAAGAGTTTATATTAGAATGTCTTATGTTCCCGCTTATGTAGTATTGTTTGAACCTAGCCATAGGATATTTTGCACAAATACTATAATAGGCTATATGTGCAAAGATCATGAATTTAAAAAGAATCCATTCATGCACTGGCAACCAATTGGGCTGTTTCAGGGGGAACAACACTGGTCAAATGTTGGCGGAGCTTTAATACCATTTGTGTTGCTGCATTCTGAACCACTTGAAGCCTAGCAATAAGAAATCTGAGGATTCCAAGATACAGGGGCATATGTACAAGCCCCTATCGCCATGGGAACGTCACTTTTTGTGACATTTCCGTGGTGAAAGGGGCTTTGCCTTATTGACAAGGTAGCGTTAAACTACTTAACATGGCTTAACGCTGCCTTGTAAATAAGGCCCGCTATGCATAGCGTGAAAGGGGTGGGCAGTAGGTGTTGTAGTGGGTGTTCCACAGCAACACCCATTGATTTTGATGCTACCCCCTATTTACAAGGGCAGCGTAATAGGAGGCATGGCCAAAGTTAAGACCAGGGAAAACCTGATCTTAACTTGGCGAAATGAACGTTTTCGCTTTTTCCCTGTGTGCTGCCTTGTGCTGCACATATGGAAAAAAGCAAACAGGCCTTGGATTGTTTATGTGTAGGAAGGTGACCCTTCCTGCCCATAAACAATCCTTAAAAGAAATGACATTTAGTAACTTCCATGTGTGGTGCATTAAGCAGCACATATAGAAGTGACAAAACCGCATTGAAAGATGGTGCAAGGGTTGCTGTGTTGTGGCTACACTGCTAAGTGTTGTGCTAGTGCAGGGGGAAACGCAAGGCTGCACCATATCCTTGTAAAATGGTGCAGCCTTGCGTTTCTGAAGAGGCTAACGCCTCACTCCGCCACTTCACTGTAAATATCCCCCATAGGCTGTTAGTATTGTGCATTCTGGAAGTAATAAGAGCGTGGACTACAATCTTCCATGATTCTAATTGAAGGAAGTGCAGGAATTTTCTTAATGTACCTAAATAGAGAAGCATGACCTGTGACTGGCATAATTTGTGGGTGGCTTGATTGCTTTAAGTTGAATGTGATGCCCAGATTTCTAGATACAGCAGAGGGTGGAGGAGGCAGAACTAGATCCATAGACAACAAAGGCAGAGAAACTGTTGTTACATACATTTAAAAGCATGTCAGTCTTATCTGAGTTGCAGTTCAGGTGGCTCTCATCCATTCATCCAATTACCCTCATGAAACAGATTTTAAAGATTTGCTCTGACTTACTTGAGCTGTTGTCAAGTGAAAGGATTAACTGGGTAATCAAAGTGGCCAAGGTTGCCATACAAACATTAAATAAGAGCAGACTCAGGGAAGATCTCGCATGGGATTCCCTATTTTAATATCACATTTTTTTATCAAGAGGTGGAGATTGCTACTGCCTGGTTCTATTGGAAATAAATGATTGGAGTCCTTTTAATGCAAGACCACAAATTCCCAAATCGACAAATCTGTTAAATAGAATGTGGGGGGACTGTTTTGAAGAGCACCGACAAATCCAAAATCATAGGGAAGGCATTTGATACACTGTTCAGAGTGATTTTAATTGTCCTAGCCAATTCTAAGGATGGTAAATGTGACTGATGAAGCAGCTAACCCAGACCATTTACACTTGGATTTCAACCCATCAGGCAGCTTGCTACCTCTCAAGAGGATGCATTAACAAGGAAGAAGAAGAGATTGCTCAAGAAATAGGAATAAGATGTGACCTTATATAAACAGCCACTGCTTTTACAAATTTGGGTAAATGGCCAGTGGGTTGGTAGTACATTGCAGATCGTGATGGGGATATTTGACCAATCTTAGAGTAGATAGATGTGTATAACTCATGGCCTTCATGGGATGCTGGATTCCTTCTCTACTTTGGGATGTTGTGGGGAATGGAGTAGCTGTAGCTGATGCTTGGCAGACTTACAAAGTCCACCCTGGTTAGTAGTGTTCAGCTATTGATTTTCTGCAGGATTTGAAGATGGGATTAAGATGCCTTGGAAGGCCTCTCACAATTAGTGATATGGGAAAGGTATGTTTGTACATGCGTTATGTTAGTGAAGAAACAGGGACTAATGCATGTGGATAGTCCTGCTGCTAGTATAAATGTCAGCATGTTTTAAACTTCTTTTTTTATTAAAACAACAGTGCAATCCATCAGTACAGACAATCGATATTAAGCAAAACCATTTTGGGCAATTACAGGAATGGAATTTATATTTTTTCAATACATTGCTTCACTTCCCGTGCATAGTATCCAGGACCCTCCCACCATCCCTCCGCCCCAGCTCAGCCCACCCTCTCACCCACCCTCCCTTCATGACCGATAGGTTTCCCACGGGCATTTGCCATCATGGTTAAACTTTGCTGGTAGGGGAAGTTGCAAAGTTGATCAGTGGCCATTTCATCCATAGGCAGAATGGGCTGTTCACTCACACTGTTTTCTGTGATGTTAGATTTCCATAGATTTTGTTTGGTGTGGGGGGGGCTAAAGTTGGTGTGCGATTTAGTGCTACAGTGGAGATGTGCAAGTTTTCTTATATAGCATTACCCAATGCTCCTGGGTGCAAGTGCTTCTCATTTAATATCAGGGGCTGAACTTCATGACTAAAAGACCAGGTTCCATTCTGGTATTAAAACAGAGAATCCATAAATACTGGCCTTGCAAGACACTCAAAACAGATAGGCATGTGGAGTAGCCCTGTAGATCTACTAATAGTTGGTGACCACAATAGGAGTGGCTGATTGATTTACGAGAACTCCCATTGATCTTGTTTTAATCCAATCGCGCAACAGGCAGTAGGCCCCACCACTCAAGTGGAGCAGCATTTTTATCAGGCCATTTGGGGTAACGCTACGTGGTAGGAATTTGGTGGATTTCTGCTAATTCCGGCTGTTTCCATTACAGAAATGTAAACTTATTTTTTTATTTTAGGCAATGGTTTAGGTTTGATTTGTATTGATGGTAGGAAAAGGTTGTGCTATTCCTCAAAGGCGCACTACCCTGGTATCCACTGAGTTTCTCGTTTTCAAAAATGCCTGTGGTTAGAAGATTTCCAGAGGTGGCAGTTCAAAAGTATCTCCTATTGCTGATCTCTCTATGTAGCGTTTTATGGCCTTTATTTCAGCACACTTGCAAACAGGAAATTATGAGAAGAAATAAATATATTGCTCCTTGTTATGCTAGCCTTAAGTCTCTGTTGATAGGCATTTGCATCAAAAACCAAGGGTGGATGACCAAACATGCCCATACCCCATGAAACGCCTCCATAAAGCAAGGTTACGCAGGGCAGCACAATGCGCTGCACTGTGTTACTTATTGGGTTTTATAAGCCATTTGTGTTGCTTTGTAAAATCCCAACAAGCATTTTGTGTCAGGTGTGCATGAAAAAAGTCATGCAATCACAACATCTTTGTAAGTCTGGGCCTTATTTATTTGATCAAATGGCCAAAGTTAAGGCCACACCTAAAAAGTCTCCCACATTTGATAATTGGGTCAGTTTTGAATTTGGAAAGCCAAGATGCATAGGTGTTTTGCACGGTAAAGAACACTATAGGTATTTTTGCTTGCTGCAAGCAATGTTTCTGGGAATAGAAGGGATATCAACTACAATGGATTAGGGCAATTTTGTTTCTCTTGGGGGCGAAATCACATCATAGGTCAAAATAAAATGATGCCCCCAAAGGGGTCACCTGTATGTCAGAGGGATCCACAGCAATAAAATATTATGCACCACATGTTCTCCCCTGAAGGTTCAGAGTGCTTGGCCCATGAGCCAGGGGTGGGTCCCCCCCAAAAATACACCAAGATCCATTGTGTCTATTGGCTTCCTGGTTGTGGATCACAATTGTTTGAGGGAGGCATCTCTAGAAAGGGGAAACTCTCCTCTTTGCAACAACGCCCCCTCAAGCATGAAACTCTACTACACATGGGGCAGTGCACTCGCCTGCTTGTTCCTCCTCTCCCGTAGGCATGGCAAGGGGTGGGTACTGAAGTGGAAGGGATTTTTGCTTTGCCCCATCCCTGGTTTCAAAACAGAAAACACTTTCAGAGGGAAATGTGGTTTCCTGGAATTTTGTGCAACATTTTTAAAGTAAAATTGCAAAAAAATGTGAGTTCTCCCCTCTTATCTCACATAACGTTTTTTATGCAAGGTTCAGTAACACTTTAAAAAATGCACCTGGAATTGTGTAATGTTAATCTTCAACAAAGTTTCCAAATTTCACACTGTACTATATTTGGGTTTTTTACTAATTTTGCTGGCTTAATTAATATTTTGAACAGGTGTAAATAATTTAAATGTGCCCAAACACATCCATCTTGATATATGTAGGTTTATGAATTGGTTAAATATGGATAACTGTAACCAGTGTTAAAAATACAGTTTATTGAAGACATATTTCTTTCTCTTAATCTCAGAAAGGATCTATTGTGGCATTTTGGTCTGATGGTATGGTGTGGATTTTAGAGCATTGAATATTGGGCTTTCGTCCTTGCATTTAGTAATTTGCATTCTCAATTGCATGTCATTTCTGTGTATTGTATTTCTAATTGAGGTTTTTTTCTCCTCCTCGTTGTATCTGTTGCCCATAACTAATTTTCCACACTCTTCCTTTTCCCTAGCTTAATGATTCATGATATTTGAGATGGATATGCAATGTGCTGGGAGTTCTTACAAGATGGGGTTTGAGTTTCACTCATGTTTCAAATGTGGTGTTCAAGTTTGTATTCCAGTATAGACATTTTCTTGGGAGACTGATGACTTTATTGCTTCTGCAACAATGTCTTCTGTAATGATGAGCCCATACAATATTTGCTTTAAAAAATGCTCATTATCTTTGCACTGTATATGAAAGCCCATGGTTTAGATTCTGAGTCATTTTCACTGAATTGTAGTGATAATCCCTGCAGCTCGTCAGTCATACCCTCTGAAGGTCTAAAGCCTACTGAAGAAAAGGAGAGTAGGTGCTGTTTTTGTGTCTCTCTTCATGCACCCAGGCGACCTAATAATGTTCCAGTTCCTATCAAATCAGTACACATAGCAATGTTTGTCCACTCTTATATTTATACAATAAAGAAGTACTTCTCAAATATTGGTAAGAAGACTTTGTCACCATGGGTCCTTCTCTTTCTGCTTAGAAGCTTAGAAAAGCTATGGAATTTGTGCTAAGATCCATATTCACCCAACCTAAATTTAGCTGTCCAAATAGTAGTGCTATACCATTTGTATAAAAGCAATGTTCTGCTTACAGACATCCCAAAATCCACTGAAAAGCATTTTTAACAAAACCGCACTGTTCAACAGTTGAATGAGTAAGCTTGAACAGAGCACCACGGCTCTCCCCCAACTTGCTCATATATCCTTTTCAAGGCATGCTGCATGTCATTCAAGCCTGTGACCTAAAACAATTGTGACCTGTTATAAAAGACTCAGCTCTAAGGTAGAATACCCAACAGCTGCATCAGGGACAGAATATGCGTGTAGACACACATTTAAGAAATAAGATAAAGCATTCTTCTGGAAGATAAGTAGACCTTCTGACACCCTCTGATTTGTCTAAAAAAAGAAGACCACAACTTGTCAGTAAGCAATATGAATTGTTTGTATATGTGATAAAGTGTCCCTTCCTGTATAATATAAGGATATTGAAAGTTACCAAGGAGCTCACTCACTAAGTTCAAATGGAGAGTTACTTTATAGGGTGCTGGTGCTCTGAGGTGACTTGTTTTAACATATGAAAAGGGTATTTGATTACCTTTAATTCATGATAACACTATCACTCTTCTGGCAAACCTCTTAAATCCTAGGGGGAAGATTTGTGAGCCCACTGCGCCACCACTACGTCACTTTTTGTGACTTACTGGTGGCGTATGTTACTGCTCTATATTTACAAAGACAGGAAAAGCCACCCAGCATGGCTTTTCCTGTCCTTGTAAATATGGCCCCTTTACACGCAGCACTTTGCATGAAAGGGGCATTCTATGGGTGTTCCCAAGCAACACCCATGGAACAAGACACATTTCCAGATTTACGAGGAATCGTAAATCTGGAAATGCGTGTGAATACTATGTAGGGAGGCGCAACGAGGAGAAATATTTTCATTTCTCCTCGTTTTTTCCTCTTTCAATGAGTTCTGCACACATTGAAAGGGAAAAATGCCTGTAGTGATTGTTTTTGTGCAGGAAGGTGCTCCCTTCCTGCCCAAAAACAATCTCCCCATGATGCAGGCAACCTTGCACCATAGTGCAAGGGTGCCTGCGCTGGCGCATGGCAGCAGTTTGTGTGCCAACGCAGGGCAGAGCACAGGAATGTGCCATATTATTGTAAATATGTTGCATTCCTGTGCTTTGGGAGTGCCGCAGAGTGGCGCAGACAAAGGGCTAGCGTTGCCACGCTGAAGCACTTCCTCGTAAATCTGCCCCATGGTGTCTTGGTCCTTCACATAAAAGAGACAGTATGGTTGTAGATTCGGAGTTTCAAAGAAGAATCCATAGTGGAAACCTAAACACACCATAAAGCAGTTAATAATTTAATGAAAATACATATCAGAATCAGTTTAACATAAATCTGATTTAAACCATTGTGGCTGTAGGTCAGAATGAGTAGAGATGCACAGAATCATTCTGTCTTTGCTGTTGTGAACTATGTGATAAAAATACCCATGTTGATATAAAGTTTTCCTTCCTGCTGATCCCTGTACATTTTACAAAAACATCCATGTGAAGTAAAAGCCATTGCCTTTTGATTATGTTCACTATATAGACATACATACATACATACATACATACATATGTTTCATTTCAAAACGTTATCCAGTTCATATTATCCAAATCATAAAAACAGCATAGAAATACAATAAAAGTTCAAAAAAAATCCATCTCACAAGATGACCCCAATTCATAAAATCTCTAATACATATAAAAACGTAACTTGATATAATGTTGTTAAAATATATCTAATAAAACAGCTAATATAATACATAGCAGGACAGGCTCTAGGTCACATAAAAATATCATACGGTATACTGCTTGATTTCAATCTCAGTAATCCACAGAGTCTCTAATGTGGAGCACTTTAGAAAGAAAGAAAGCAACCTTATAACACACTGTCACATCCCCTAGATTGTACATATCCTTAAAAGCCACCTGATGATGAATTATTTTTTCTTGTAGAAAGAGAGATTTAAGAAAGGTTAATCTGGCAGTTAAGTAAAACTTGCAAAAAACTGCTACCCGCTAGAGTGTCTGCTGCGGTCGATTGTCACAGGTACGTTTCCGAGTAATAGAGCCCTACCCTTCATTTCTTGGAAATGCGGTCATACTTGCAAAATAATAAGGAAAAAGCAAGGTAAAAGATACCTATGCTGAACATTATTGGATACAAGTTATTGCCTGGATGGTCATTCAGTGTGGTTTAGGGTCCCACTGACACCTTATGGAGATCTATGTGGGCACCTTTCTTATGACAGACCCTGAGGGCCCGATTCACAGAACTAACTTAAGACAAAATCCTAAACTTACTACCATTTTGGTATTCACAGAAGGCACTTACTCATTTTGGTATTCAAAGAAGGCACTTACTCATTTCGGTATTCACAGAAGTTAGGAGTCCTAATTTTAGGACTCCTAAATGCCTTCTGTGAATACCGAAAGTCTTAAAATTAGGATTTTTCTCAGTTTAGTAGTAGTATAGTTAGGACTCCTAACTTGAAGACTCCTTAATGCCTTCTGTGAAGACCGAAAGTCTTAAAATTAGGATTTTTCTCAATTTAGTAGTAGTAAAGTTCGGACTCCTAACTTTAGGACTCCTAAATGCCTTCTGTGAATACCGAAAGCCTTAAAATTAGGATTTTTCTCAGTTTAGTAGTAGTAAAGATAGGAGTCCTAACTTTAGGACTCCTAAACTGAGAAAAATCCTAATTTTAAGACTTTCGGTATTCACAGAAGGCATTTAGGAGTCCTAAAGTTGGGACTCCTAACTTCTGTGAATACCGAAGTGAGTAAGTGTCTTCTGTGAATACCAAAATGAGTAAGTGCCTTCGGTGAATACGAAAATGGTAGTAAGTTTAGGATTTTGTCGTAAGTTAGTTCTGTGAATCGGGCCCTAAATATGTACTCTTTTAGATCACTATTAGAGTAACTAGTGATGTCCTTCGGGTGTAACCAGAGATCCCTCTTTGTCTGGCCCAGGCCCAGCAAGACATGCTTTATGTGCTGTAACCAGGGGATTTTCATCTTATCTAGACCCATACAATCCTTAGTAATAGATCTTTGGAACATGCTTTCTTGTTTGGACCACACAGATCACCATAATAAAAGCGGTTTGCTTTCAAGGGTATCCGAAAGAAAATCAGCTCCCTTTTCCCAATGAACAATGTTTTCAGGCGTAGAACGGGGTACAGATAACTGCCTCCTTAAAATGTGTTTTCTGCTCTTTGGAGAACACAATTGTCCCCCAGGCCCTAAATGCACACACCATTAACTGCAGCAGAATTTTGTTGGGCCTTTTAGAGAGTTAGCAACTCTCTAATAACTTTGGTTCCTAGATTAGATGCACACCTAGTCAGACCTTGATTACTTCTTATCATGCTGAATACGCAGATCCCCCTGTGATGTTTCCAATCCAATTTGGAGGAAAACTGAATGCCTAAATAATTGAAGGTGTTTGTACTTTGTAATTTAATCCGATTAATTTAGAAGGTATTATGATTCACTCTAGTGTAAGTTTTTACACTATTGATTTCCATACCTCTACTTCCATAAAATCTGACACGGAATCTACTAGGATGTTGCCTGGATTTGAGTTTTCTGTGAAAAAATTAAAACACAAGTGGTGTTTGGTTTAATTAAGCTCAGCGGCTGGGAGCGCATCGACAGAGTTGAGTCTAAAGACAGACTCAATGTAAAAGAGTTTTGGCTGATTATGTATACAGTTTGAGAAGTGCAATAAGCGGACTTCACATTCTTAGAGAGCATGTGAATCCGGACCTAGTCATAAATCATGAATGCAACCACCATAAAAGTACACAGGTGGCTCTTGACCTTGGGGTGAACTGTGAATGTGTCCAGATGTCCAGCATGGGGAATGCATGATCACTACTAGTAGTGTGCATGCTATGTCTTGATTGGCTTAGTATTCCTGATTTGGTATCTAAATTTGTGGTATTTTGAGAACAACCGTGCTTTCGGCCAACCGTGTATTTTGAGATAAAATTCCTCTGAGCTGTTTGTCATATAATCTGTAGGATCAATCAGAGTTTTTCCTGGTTGTTGAGTGTAAGCCCATCTGTGACCTATCAATTGGTATGCCTGGGTTTGGGTCACAGGGCCTACCTGACCACGTGTCTCTGACTCAGGTTGATGGGGAGGTCATCTTGGGTGAATTTAGCAGTAATGATACAAGTTTGTTATCACGTGTACATAGAACATGGCAGTCATTGATATCATATTAACGACATTCTCATTAATATGTGTACAGTAGTCATAGTGTATATCAAGTTTGCTTTAACTGGTATTGACATTGTTAAGTGTGCATAGTTTATGGCCTAAATCAACATTGCATTTATCGGTATTGACATTGCTATGCATGATTATTTTATGGCTTACATCGACATTGCATCTATTGGTATTGCGGATGTTATACATGCATATATCATGGTGTCCATTGATGTTGCATTCACTGATATTAACAAGGACCTGCAGACTATGTGGAGTAAGTGCCAAAATGTCTATGTCATCAGCGTACAAGAGTATTGGAATTTGCCACCTCCCAATCCTAAGAGTATCCACATCTGTGGTCTGGAGCATTTCTTGCACATCATTTATATATAGGGAGAAGAGGAAGGGCACCAATACGTGCCCCTGTCCAACCCTTCTCCCTATGCCAAAGGGTGAGGTCAATTTGCCCTATATTCCAAAATGGACTATAGCTGCTAAATTACTATAGAAATAGGCCAAAAGTGAGATGACCTCCTTTGGACCCCTCTTTTTACCTAGCCATTCCCAAAGTCTTCTGTGATCGACTAGGTCAAAAGCACCACTGCTTAAGTCAATGAAGCATGTGTGAAGTGACCCTTCCTTGACCAAGATAAACTTCCTGATCAAGAATCAGGTTGAGCGATTGCTCAACCATCCCGAATCCTTTTCTAAACCCATATTGGGCATTTGAGATTTCTTCTGCCCACACCTCAAATCTCTCTAACAATACTCTCCCCAATAATTTGGCGGAAGAGTCGAGTAGAGAGATGTTTGGATAATTCCTGAGTCCCTTTTTTGAAAATGGGTAAAATGAGAGAGGTAGACGAGGATGGAGGTATGTGGCCAGCTCCAGCTGCATTCAAGACCTTGGTCAGAAACAGAGCCCACAGACCTTGTATAACCTTATAGGTGTTACTGAGGACCCCATTGGGACCCAGAGCCTTCCTCTATTGACTTTTATTTATAGCCCTCCCTACTTCATCAAGGTTGAAGACAATTCCAGTTGAAATATTTCACTGCTGGGGCCTGGGGGACTTGCCCGTTTGGGTTGGGGAGAGGGGAAATCAAGCCAAAATGATCCACCCACTGAGCAGGTGTGATTGAGGATACTAGGTTCGGTGTCTATTAACTGCTCTCCATAATAAATAACTATTCCAATTTACCACAGCCTGCAGGAGGTTCGCCAAAGCCTCCCCTTGTAGATCTTTCTTTCTTTGCTTCATAGTACTATTATAAATGGATCTGGCTTCCTGGACTGCCTGGAAGTCCCTTGAGTGTTGGTTTAGTATTTTAATCAAATTGCCTTGTGCCTTTATACATTGGTTATTGAACCAGCCCTTTGCATAATTTCTAACGCACTTTGGCATTGCTGTCAAAGCTTGAATAATGACATTTGATACATCATTTTGGTCACTCGTGTCTTCATGTGATTTGTCTCTGGGGCTAGACCAATCATAAATAAGTTCCTGACTACTAGATATTTTAAGGAGCTAGCAGGATCGACCCCTGCACATTTTATTTTCGCATAAATCAGACCTATAGGGATAACGTTATCAATTTTCCCTCAGTTTGGGATTTTTTTTTTATGTATAGACAACTTTATTGAGTTTTGGAGTTGCAGAACAGATAGGAATATTATATCAATCGATACATCTTTATCATCATAGACCAAATTAGTAATAGCATCTGGCACAGCTATCACACTTATCCCACAGTGTCCGTAGGGTCGCGAGTCAGTTACTGCTTTACAGAAACCAGCACATACCCGCTTCTCCACACCATCTGCTCCAAATCTTTTGATATTTGGCAAGGCAGCCTCTGTCCTCATACACCGCTTTCTCTTGGTGGCTGCAATTGGATTTGCACACTTCCAATGGGTGGTTAATTCCCTTTTGGCTACCTTGGTGCCGTGCCTAGCAAGGCACTATCTGCCCTTGTACTTCTAGCCCCGTCCAGCACTCCCAGTAGCAGTAATGTTGGAAAGGTCACTTACCATCCCAGTACTGTGGAGAGTTCTGCCACCACAGCCTTCCAGAATCTTTGAATGATGGATCACTGCATTTGTAACAATTTGCAGTGGATTGGGAGCATCTGAAGCATCTAGCATGTGACAAGAGGCTTGCTTTGAACAGATGTTCCAGAGTGAGGTATGCAAAATGAAGATAATAAGTTGGGATCAATCTTAGCCTAGAGGATAGCATAATGACCCTAGGCACCATCAAGGCATCCCTCCAATCATCATAGTCCAGAAGGCCAAACCACTCTCCCACTAAATTCAAAGGGAACCAATAGAATCAGGGACACTAATAATAAGTGTATGATAAATTTGAGAGGCCCCTCACTTTCCAGGAGCATCTAGCATGATCTTGGCTTTAAGGGGGCTAAACTCTGGATGGGAGGTGCCATATGTAATATGTGCAAGTCGAGTCTGACGCAAATAGAGGTATTTTTGGAATTGGCTTGGGAACAGTTTGTATGTGGACTGAAGGTCTTGAAAGGAGTGCATGTACATCTCATCAAATAACACACAAGAGAGAAAAAAAGGCACTGTTGGTTTCATACCTGCCTTACATAAAAACTCAAAGCAGAATTGTTGTTTCACCCTTTTCGGTAGATCACAGTCTACTGCAGAGTTTTTCGCATATTGTAGGTATTGCCCCTTGCCAAGCTCAAATGCGTTCTCTGCCTCTTCTCTTGTTATAAACCGATAAGCGGTGTATAGGTCCCCCCTTATGTGACAGCCTCCCTCTATCCATTTCTTAATTGTTATTGTTTGCCTTATCTGTTTGAAGGTCTGTACACTCCATAATGGCGCATCTCGGGCATAGGGTGCCCTCTTAACTACCTTCTGTACTGCATTCTTCCAGATCGCAGCAACATGTCTGATAATATATGAGAAGGATTTAGACACTCCAGCACTCAGCATGAGAAGATCCGGCAAGGCAGTGGCATAACGAAACTTGAGGGGGCCCACCTGCAATGTGCATGAAGGGGCCCCCTCCTGCCACACTCAGGAGCTCTGCTGACAGGGTACTGGGCTGAAGGGGCCCTCTGGAGCTTGGGGCCCCCCCGCACCGCTCTCATCTTCTCTGTAGGGTGCTCAATTTTATTCATTTTCTTTTGGATCCCCATAGAAGCTCTACCATCAGACGCTCCAACTGCAAGAAATACACATGCAGAATTCCATATAAGGAGTTCTGAAGGACATACAGGCAGCGTGGTAGGATAACCATTTTTGCCATAGCTACTCTGCCCATCAGTGACAGTGGCAGCTCTTTCCAGAAGGCAATCGATCTTCTGATGCTCTCTACGCTCCTTCCTATGTTGCTCTCCAAATAAGCGTGTGCTTGTGTGATAGTTTGATACCCAGGTATCTCACTTAATAATAAACCCATTTTATTCCTACCTTAGGTAACTTGGCTTCACTTTTCATAACCAGGTTTTACATGGGGAAAATCTTAGATTTCGCCGGGTTAAGGTGTAGTCCGGACAGCTCCCCAAAACTCTTTAGCTCTGAGATAAGTGCTGGTACTGCTTCTTCGGGATGGGGCATGTACACAAGCATGTCGTCAGCGTACATAGACACCACGTGTCGGCTGCCGGTCCAGTGTATAACATCTTCATCCATTTTATGTATTGTTCTACCAGTCCCATTCTCACAAGCCTCACCCACATTTAGTCCTAAAACAATATATTATTCCCGAGCAATAACAAATGAACGTAGAATGAATAGTCTCAATATTCCAAACCACAATCAGTCCATATATTCAGAGAACATGGTTCTTCTTTTATTTTCTTATCCATTCCTTAGGATCTCACCATATGATCATAACACAATAGTTCATGAAAGCAGGAAAACATAGATGTTGCAGCCAACACGTGTTTCATCTTGGGTAAATGGCCCAACGAATTACTCAGGGCAAAAACAATCTTTATAGAAAAAAGAGCAAAACCTAAATGTGGTCCCAGAAAGTACTCGGAACGTAGCCAATGCCAGATATACTGATATCTGGCGTTGGCTACATTCGGAGTACTCTCCGTTTCTGATATATATTCTTTCTCTTACGAGAGGCATTGATGAGACTAAATATTGCTTAAGATACTTGCATATTGGTTCATGATGGATGCACTCCATATTTAAACCCATACTTTCTGGGACCACATTTAGGTTTTACCTAAAGCGTGGCATGTTGCTCTTTTTTCTATAAAGATTGTTTTTGCCCTGAGGAAGTCGTTGGGCCATTTACCCAAGACGAAACACGTGTTGGCTGCAACATCTATGTTTTCCTGCTTTCATGAACTATTGTGTTATGATCATATGGAGAGATCCTAAGGATTGGATAAGAAAAAAAAAGAAGAAACATGTTCTCTGAATATATGGACTGATTGTGGTTTGGAATATTGAGACTATTAATTCTACGTTCATTTGTTATTGCTCTGGAATAATATATTGTTTTCTGTTCATTCTCTGTGTGCCTTGGTGCCGGAGGAATATTGGGACGAGGGTGGCCGTTTCCCATTTTGTTCCCTTGAGCAACTTTTCTGCCTTTTCAATACAATTATTGATTGTGCGCAAAGTTAACCCAGCCACGCTTCGAAGTTGTACACATTTAGTCCTATTCCACTGAATCGAAGGCCTTTGGTATGTCCAGCAGGCTCAATGCCCAATTCTCTTTTTCTAGCGCTGGCGCATGCCACACCTGGGCCAGCCATTACAATTACAAAATAGTCACTGACAGGGGAGATTCACGCAGAAAACAATGAATATAGGCCTGAAATCTGTGCTATATTAAAGCTGTCCAGCCGGACAGAAAATTTAATAATGTATCAAATCACATAAAACTCAAGAATAAAATGGAACACAATCCTGCGTCCAACGTAACATATATAACAAATACATAAATAAACAGAAATTCAAAATTCAGAAAACGGCTCAGGCAGGACAAAAAATGCTTGTAACGTGGATAAAGAAATGCGACAAGCAAACAATATGTAGATACACCGTTACACATCAGTAATCAATTCAGTTGCGTTTAATGGTGCATATAAGGTCGACAACGTTTCTATCCCATTGGGGATCATCATCAGGATGTAAAAATTACATGCCTGAGGGAATTTTAGCCAAGCGTTATAGCAGGGGGCAAGCAATGAGGCAATTGCGATAATACCAGGAAGGGATTACTGCGGTCGCAAGGAGGTACGTTAGATCACACGAGCATCTTGGTGCATAACAAAGGAGGTAGGGTGTGATTGGGGCATTTCCCAATTCAGGGTACCGGTAAGGAAGGGCGCGGTAACCTAATTACACGAATAGTGGCAACCAATCCAATTTGGAAATATATGAAAGGTGCTGTGAGTCACGTAACAATCATGCGAGTACTCCTGAACCAGTACAATGACCTGTGCTCGGACACACCAGAATACCAGAGAATACACAGCTCATTGTGAATCACCCCTGTCAGGGACTATTTTGTAATTGTAACGTACTACTACCCAAGGTCCCTGACAACTAAAATTGGGTTCCCTTGTTAATTAAACACACCTGCTCCAGCCTGCACAAATTATGTGTGGTATTTTGTCCTGGAATGAATCCAGCTTGGTCCGGGCGGATCAGCCGGGACATATAGGGCAAAAGACGGGCTGCCAGAACTCCACTCAGTATCTTTGCATCTATATTTAGGAGAGAAATAGGCCTGTAGGAGCGCGGAAAGAGGGGTCTCTGTCTGGTTTGGGGATTATGGACACCGTTGCCTCCAGCATAGTTTTGGGCAACACTCTACAGGCAAAGCCTTCATTATAGGCGTCCAGCAGGTGACTGGCCAGCTGTGGAGCAAATGTTTGATAGAAGTCTGCTGGGAGTCCACCCCGCTACCCCCCCCCGGCCAGTTTTCTGATTTCAGATTTTTGATTGATGTGAGTATTTCCTCTCTGGAGATTGGTGCCCTCAGCACATCTCCATCTGCCTCTTCTAGGGTGGGGAGCGCCATACCAGCTCAGGAACTATTGCAGTACGTGGGCTTAGTTCGGAGGTTGGTCTTGCATGAACGCTCTAAATGGGCTTCAAGTTCATTCAATATTGCTCCTTGTGTGTGCAATGTGTCTCCCTTGCTATTTTGGAGTTGCAGGATAGGTGGATGCTCCTTTTCTGTTCTGATCAGTCAGGCAAGAAGTGCCCTGTACCTGTCCCTCTCCAAATGCAGCCTCTGTCTATAGGCAGTGTACATGCATTTTTCTAGTCTAGCCCTGGCTTCAAGTAGCTCTCCTCGGAACTTTACCTATTCAGTCATGTGGTTTAGCGTCATACATATGGTACCCTCCAGTCTTTTTAGTTGGTTTTCTAGTGCTGTGATATCTTTGCTCAAATGCTGTTTCACCCCATATGTAGTCTTCATACATACCCCCCTAATAACCACCTTCATGGCTTCCCATTCCATTGTCTAGAGGCAGTTGGCCCCCAGTTTTCCTCAAAGTAGTGTTGGAAGGCCTCTGATACTGTTTTTGTGTATGGTGGGTCTGTGAGTGCCTCAAACCTGAGTCGCCATAGTGGTATGGGCGGCCGGCCCAGTCCACTCTTTGGGGTGAGTAATAGCGGTGCAAGGTCAGAGAGACAGCGAGGCAGGTAAGAGACTCCTTCCGTAATAGCAGATAGGTCTAGTGTAAGACAACAGTGATCAATTCAACTGAATGTATTGGCAGACGGGGTATAGCAGGAAAACACTCTCTTCAAAAGCTTCTTAGTCCTCCATTCATCTCTAAGTTGCATGCCTTGCATTAGGACATTCAGCGACCTCGTCATGCGTGGCTTAGTGTTGCCCCTGGGAGCTCCCTACCACAGTTAAAATTCCTGAAGAGAATAATCTACACTCCCTTGTATGGTGTTGCTGCTTTTAGGATAGACAGAAAGAAATCGGGACAATCGGTGCTGGGGGCACAGACGTTAATAATACATAGCTCTTTGCCCTTCCATTTCCCTTGTAAAATTACATACCTTCCTTCAGGGTCTGGAACCTGGTGAAGGTACTGAAAGGGGACTTCGGGTGCCACCCACACAAGGGCACCTCCTGCAAATCCCGAATATGAGGTAGCATACAACTGCCCTCGCCATCTTTTTTGTATACTTGAAATGGTGTCCCCCCATATATGTGTCTCCTGTAGTCCAGCTATCTCTACTTTGTATCATTTTAGAAATGCATGTACTCTGCAGTGTTTTGCTAGGCCCGCCATCCCACGGATATTCCAATTGAGTATTTTTAAAACTTGTGCAGACATGGTTGTTTTCTTCCCCATGCTCCTCCCTTCTGTTCCTCTCCTGTCAATATCTGTCCTCTGTTCCGACCGTCTGTGTTGGATAAGTGCATCCTCCTCATAACCTTGGAGTTTCCCCTGCAACTGATACAAGATTTGTAACTGAACAATCCTTTGGTTCCCCTCCCCGCTTAGGCAGTTGTATGGATTCCTAGCACAACAAGCAGCACATACCATTCCATTCCCTCCCCCACACACCCCCATATAACTTTGATGTCCGAGGTCCGGGGACTGTCCCGGCCTCACGTAGTTCCCTTATAGCTGTTTGATGTTAAGTGCTGTGCTAGAGAACTGGATTCACTAGGGTGCGAGCTTACTCTCAAACATCCCAGGCAGGCTCAAACTCTGTTAGGGGTGTTGCTACCCTGCGGCTGAACACCATACCCCTACTTTGATTGTTATTCAACTTAATGTTTACATATATCTTGCCCATAATAACATTGATTATATATTTATAGATTTCCACATCATCATGACATTACTCAGTAGTCACTTATCTGTGTCTTTGTTTCTCGAGGGATCAACTGTCCAAGTTCATTCATGCCTGCTTACTTTCTTTCTTTTTTTTTTATTGTTTTACCAATTCATTTATTTTTTTGCTTTAAAGAAACATTCTTTTAGAAATTAAATTACTCTCTGCTGCACAATAGGTTTATTGTGGTCCTGAAACTAAATTCATACCAAGTGATTTTCTTGGGTTTAGCAGGCATGTTTTACGTTATCGGTATAATTCTCACATTTTGCAACACTGTTTTTTTAGTATTTTACAGTTTGCAACCAAAGTGCACTTTGAATAAATTGCTGAACATTTTTTTATTTTTTTAGAATTCTTTTTATTGCATTTTAACACAAATCAAAGACCGGTACATACAAAATAAATCACTGTAAGAAGTACCCCTTACAGTAGACACATGCAGTATCATAGTGTCGTTAACCCCTTGGTGGAGTGGGGGTCCACGCAGAGCAACACTCAATATACATTTTACTGGCGGTATCCATGTCCTTCACCCAGTGGACCAGGTGCGGGACCGTCGCCACCCCCCAGCGTTGTGCAATATTCCGCTTTGCAATAATGAAGCCCATGGAGGCCCATGTCTGTTCAGCATGTGTGAGGTGGGACACCCCCCAAATATTGAGTAAGCATAAGACTCAAGGGGTTTGCCTCCCGCCCTCTCAAGTTGACGAGCGATTGTCACCCAGTAGTCCTGAATATGGCAGTCCCATAGGATGTGGAAAAAAAGTACCCTCCTGATTGCAATGCTGAAGACAGAGTGGATTGTGGCGTCTGCCTGGCCTGAACAGGAGTTTGGCATCAAAATATGCTCGGTGAAGGATCTTAAGTTGGAGAAGTCGCATGCGCATGGGAATGGCTATTTCTCGGGGTGAAGCTAGAGCATCCCTCCACATGTCATCCTCCATCCCGCCCAAATCTCTCTCCCACCCCTCTCTCAGTTTCAACATCAGGTCGGGTGGTTGTTGACCAGCTTCTTGTAGGTGAACGAGATGGCCTTACGGTCCATGGGATCCAACAACAACCGGTCCTCCAGAGGGGACGAGTAGGGGAGAGGACAATCCCTTGGCAGGGCGGAGGACACCGCATGGTGGATTTGCAAGTACCTGAACGTCTCTGATAGAGCCAGTTGATATTTAGCTTGGAGCTCCGGAAACAATGCTAGCGTCCTCTTGAGCCAGATTTCTCTGACCGTGGAGTTTCCGATTAAATCTCACTTGTGAAACTCTGGACAAGCACTGAGATGGCCTAAGATATCGGGCTCCCACAGGGTGGTCGCCTTCCTCAGGCACCTGCACCATCCTAATTTTCTGGAAACTTCATGCCACATCTCGACCGTGCACCCCATGTGGCCTGTTAAGTTAAGCTTACGGGGGGTGGTGTAGAGTGCTCTGTTGTAACCACTTCATCCCAGGAGCCAATGATCCGTACGGAAATTAGGCTCATCGTGAGGTTCAAACACCCAGAGGTTTACTACAATCAGCTGCGACGCCTGGTAATATAGTCTGAGATCCGGTAAACCGGTGCCCCCGTCATACTAACCCATGGTGAGTTTGTTCATTGCAATGCGCGGCGTACGACCCTCCCATAGCAGTCCCTGCAATACACCGTCGATTTGGGAATCTGGGATCGGGATAGGGGTATTCTGTAGGGCATAGAGAAAGTGCAGGAGCGCTAACATTTTGAACAGGGATGCACGTCCAAAAAGAGTGAGGGGGAGAGAGCACCAATGCACAGCGTCCGATTTAAAACGCTGGAGAGGTCCGAGTAAGTTGTGTTAAAAAAAGAGAGTGACGAAAATGCCCAAGTATCGAAAACCCCGGGGGGCCACAGGGATAGTAAAGCCCCGAGGACTCGCCGGGGGGAACCCCACAGCGCATACCTCTGGGACTTAGACCATTTCATCTGATATCCGGAGTGGGCGCCGAAAATGTGAAAAATGTGGAGCACCCGTCGCAGCGACCGTGCAGGGGAGGCCAAGTATAAGAAGATATCGTCGACATACAGCGAGATGCAGTCCTCATGATATGCTGTCCATTTGAGCCCCCGAATCTACGGATCACCCCGGACTCACACTGTGAGCGGTTCCAAGACAAGGGCGAAAAGTAGGGGTGACAAGGGGCAGCCTTGCAGCGTACCCCGATGAAGCGAAAAAGTGGCAGAGTGATGATTATTAACAATGACATGACACTTAGGGTGAGTATACAGTAGCTGAATCCAACGAATGAGTTTGGGGCCAAACCCCAGACGGGCCAAAACAGTGAGAAAAAAGTCCCACTCGATGGTGTCAAAAGCCATTGAGGCCTCCAACGACAAGAGAATCGCGTCTTCCTCTATGATGTGCAGTCTGCCGAGGACCCCATGTACCCGACGTAAATTCCGAGCCGTATACCTCCCCGGCATAAACCTGGATTGATCCGGATGGACCAGATCAGTGATATAGTGGAGGAAGCGATTCACGAGGAGTTTGGCCAGGATCTTAGCCTCAACCGTCAGAAGGGATATAGGGCAATACGATTTGCACTCCTCAACAGGCTTGTTTGGCTTATGGATGACCACAATAGCGGCAGTGCGGATCTCTGTGGGTAGAACACCCGATTCAAAACATTCAGTGTATAGATTGAGCAAATGGGGAGCCAATAAAGTTGACTTAGGCTTGAATAGCTCAATGAGAGCCTTCCCGGAACGGACATCTTGTATGACCATCTGAACCTCCGTCACTGTGACGTCGGCCTCCAAGGTCTCTCTATCTTGCGGAGAAATAGTAGGAATATCAAGTGTAACCAAGAGGTCAGCAGACAAGGGGGCCTTAGAGGTGGGAGAGCTAGTGCTTACCTCCTCATACTAATTAGCAAATATGTCAGCTATGTATTGAGGGTCGGTAATAAGGGTACCCTATGAGTTCGCTATCGCGAGGGCTAATCTAGCCGCCTGTTCCCGTCGTTCAAGCCACGCCAAGAGCTTACCTGTCCGTTCCCCCTGTTCATAAATCCTGTGCCGGGAGGCTAGTGAACACGCCACCCCATCTTCAAAGAGAAGCTGTCGATAGTCCTGTCTTTTGAGTGCAAGACTGTGACGTGTAGAGAGGTCAGGATCCCGGGCGACCGACTCCTCCAAACTCAAGACCTCAGCCTCCAATTCCAATACTCTCTTGGTAAGCTCAGCCCTGTGTCCCACCATGAGTGATAAAGCACTGCCCTTAATGATCGCCCCGAAGGCCCCCACAGCTTCACTGCAGAGTCGACTGAGCCAACATTTTCTGCAAAGTAAAATTCAGTGTCCCTGCGGAGAGCGTCCCTGATGTGCGGGATTTTTAATGCCCACGGGTGTACGGAAATGGAATCAGGGGCGTCCCCCACTAGGCGAGCCCAGAGTCGCCAGGATGGGGGAGTGGTCAGAGATCCCACGGGCCACGCAACCGGCCCTCGTGAAAAGCTGAACATCTTGGGCATGAGTAAATAGATAGTCTATCCTCGACTGACTACCTTGCACCCCGGATTGGAACGTAAAATGGGTGTACGACGGGTTGAACCACCACCAGACATCCACCACCCCAAGAGCATTCACGAACTCGGACAATTGTGATCCTCTCGATGAATCCCCTTGGGGAGGAAGGCGGTCCAGAGAGCCATCCATCGTGAGATTGAAATCCCCCTCCCAACACCAACACCCCGAGTGGAAGATCCAGTATTCGATCCCTAAGTCACGTAGGGTTGGGTGCTGCAGTCCGGGGGGGGTATAAACAGAGATGACGCTGACAACACGCCCTTCCCAGGTGCCCGAAACTGCAGCGTATCTGCCCTGGGGGTCAGTCCAGGAGTTATGGATAATGTCGGGACAACCCCTCCGAAGCAAAACCTCCACCCTCCTGGAGGCCGAGGTGAAGCCGGAGTGGACCACTATTTTGTACCCTTTCCTGCTCAGAGCACCACAGGAGTTCCCTATCAGGTGCGTCTCCTGTAGTAACACCAGGTCAAGCTTGTTGCGCTTAACGTATTGCAACACGATGCCCCTCTTAATTTTGTCACCCAATCCATTAACATTCCAAGTGGACAAAGTAGGTGTCAGACCAAGTGTCATTACGTCCATCTAGGGGGAGTCGAGTAGGGACGGATAGTCAAGCATGGGTGTGAACTGCCTAGATGGATGCCCCTTACGTCAATGACAACTGAGTGGAGTATGAAATTGGAGAGGTGAACAATATTGTGTACCGGTGTAAAACAAAACAAAAACAAATAACATTCTGCTGCAATCCATATCTGAATCCAGAATGATAGGACATGCCTGGGCGACAACCGCACCCAGACCTCCCGAACTAAGAAAACATGCCCAAATAACAACCATTGCAAAACCAAAACCCAAATACAGTCTCCTGCCCCCACCCCACAGACCCCTTCAGCAGTCCCCAAATCCCCCCACCCTGCAACCCTGCTCGGCGGTGACAAAACCTCCTGCCCCCCAAACTAGCAGAGCGCCTATCGCCTACCCTTCCAAGAAACTGATGGGGTCATGTAGCCAGACCGAGCCTTGGCATTGAGAATTTTAGATTACGCAATGAACAACATTAAGGGCCCAACAGGTGTCTAAAGCGAACAGAACAGATCATCGGCAAGACCCCACATAATACCCGCTAATGACCACTTTTGAACAAGGAAACAGACAATATTCAAATTAAACAGGGTGACAGAGCTTTCTATAGCAGTATAACCCACTACAGCAAATACTTAGCACTGTTAACAATGAGGAGTCAATGATCACAATCCGCCGGCAACATAGAGTCACTCAACCTCCCAAAGTGAAATATACAGACCAGTCAGTCGGCCCCACCCGCTGCTTCAGTCTAATCATGGATTGGTGAGCCGCCACCGGAGGCCCGGGTTTCACCATCTATCCTTCCTATTTGTTACGGCGGCCTGCCCTTCATTTGTTGGAAATGCGGTCATACTTGCAAAATAATAAGGAAAAAGCAAGGTAAAAGATACCTATGCTGAACATTATTGGATACAAGTTATTGCCTGGATGGTCATTCAGTGTGGTTTAGGGTCCCACTGACACCTTATGGAGATCTATGTGGGCACCTTTCTTATTACAGACCCTGAGGGCCCGATTCACAGAACTAATTTAAGACAAAATCCTAAACTTACTACCATTTTGGTATTCACAGAAGGCACTTACTCATTTTGGTATTCACAGAAGGCACTTACTCATTTCGGTATTCACAGAAGTTAGGAGTCCTAATTTTAGGACTCCTAAATGCCTTCTGTGAATACCGAAAGTCTTAAAATTAGGATTTTTCTCAGTTTAGTAGTAGTATAGTTAGGACTCCTAACTTTAAGACTCCTTAATGCCTTCTGTGAAGACCGAAAGTCTTAAAATTAGGATTTTTCTCAATTTAGTAGTAGTAAAGTTCGGACTCCTAACTTTAGGACTCCTAAATGCCTTCTGTGAATACCGAAAGCCTTAAAATTAGGATTTTTCTCAGTTTAGTAGTAGTATAGTTAGGACTCCTAACTTTAAGACTCCTTAATGCCTTCTGTGAAGACCGAAAGTCTTAAAATTAGGATTTTTTTTCAATTTAGTAGTAGTAAAGTTCGGACTCCTAACTTTAGGACTCCTAAATGCCTTCTGTGAATACCGAAAGCCTTAAAATTAGGATTTTTCTCAGTTTAGTAGTAGTAAAGTTAGGAGTCCTAACTTTAGGACTCCTAAACTGAGAAAAATCCTAATTTTAAGACTTTCGGTATTCACAGAAGGCATTTAGGAGTCCTAAAGTTAGGACTCCTAACTTCTGTGAATACCGAAGTGAGTAAGTGTCTTCTGTGAATACCAAAATGAGTAAGTGCCTTCTGTGAATACGAAAATGGTAGTAAGTTTAGGATTTTGTCGTAAGTTAGTTCTGTGAATCGGGCCCTAAATATGTACTCTTTTAGATCACTATTAGAGTAACTAGTGATGTCCTTCGGGTGTAACCAGAGATCCCTCTTTGTCTGGCCCAGGCCCAGCAAGACATGCTTTATGTGCTGTAACCAGGGGATTTTCATCTTATCTAGACCCATACAATCCTTAGTAATAGATCTTTGGAACATGGTTTCTTGTTTGCACCACACAGATCACCATAATAAAAGTGGTTTGCTTTCAAGGGTATCCGAAAGAAAATCAGCTCCCTTTTCCCAATGAACAATGTTTTCAGGCGTAGAACGGGGTACAGTTAACTGCCTCCTTAAAATGTGTTTTCTGCTCTTTGGAGAACACAATTGTCCCCCAGGCCCTAAATGCACACACCATTAACTGCAGCAGAATTTTGTTGGGCCTTTTAGAGAGTTAGCAACTCTCTAATAACTTTGGTTCCTAGATTAGATGCACACCTAGTCAGACCTTGATTACTTCTTATCATGCTGAATACGCAGATCCCCCTGTGATGTTTCCAATCCAATTTGGAGGAAAACTGAATGCCTAAATAATTGAAGGTGTTTGTACTTTGTAATTTAATCCGATTAATTTAGAAGGTATTATGATTCACTCTAGTGTAAGTTTTTGCACTATTGATTTCCATACCTCTACTTCCATAAAATCTGAGACGGAATCTACTAGGATGTTGCCTGGATTTGAATTTTCTGTGAAAAAATTAAAACACAAGTGGTGTTTGGTTTAATTAAGCTCAGCGGCTGGGAGCGCATCGACAGAGTTGAGTCTAAAGACAGACTCAATGTAAAAGAGTTTTGGCTGATTATGTATACAGTTTGAGAAGTGCAATAAGCGGACTTCACATTCTTAGAGAGCATGTGAATCCGGACCTAGTCATAAATCATGAATGCAACCACCATAAAAGTACACAGGTGGCTCTTGACCTTGGGGTGAACTGTGTATGTGTCCAGATGTCCAGCATGGGGAATGCATGATCACTACTAGTAGTGTGCATGCTATGTCTTGATTGGCTTAGTATTCCTGATTCGGTATCTAAATTTGTGGTATTTTGAGAACAACCGTGCTTTCGGCCAACCGTGTATTTTGAGATAAAATTCCTCTGAGCTGTTTGTCATATAATCTGTAGGATCAATCAGAGTTTTTCCTGGTTGTTGAGTGTAAGCCCATCTGTGACCTATCAATTGGTATGCCTGGGTTTGGGTCACAGGGCCTACCTGACCACGTGTCTCTGACTCAGGTTGATGGGGAGGTCATCTTGGGTGAATTTAGCAGAAATGATACAAGTTTGTTATCGCGTGTACATAGAACATGGCAGTCATTGATATCATATTAACGACATTCTCATTAATATGTGTACAGTAGTCATAGTGTATATCAAGTTTGCTTTAACTGGTATTGACATTGTTAAGTGTGCATAGTTTATGGCCTAAATCAACATTGCATTTATCGGTATTGACATTGCTATGCATGATTATTTTATGGCTTACATCGACATTGCATCTATTGGTATTGCGGATGTTATACATGCATATATCATGGTGTCCATTGATGTTGCATTCACTGATATTAACAAGGACCTGCAGACACCTTACCCCTACTTCGATTGTTATTCAACTCAATGTTTACATATATCTTGCCCATAATAACATTGATTATATATTTATAGAGTTCCACACCATCATGACATTACTCAGTAGTCACTTATCTGTGTCTTTGTTTCTCGAGGGATCAACTGTCCAACTTCATTCATGCCTGCTTACTTTCTTTTTTTTTTTTTTTATTGTTTTACCAATTCATTTATTTTTTTGCTTTAAAGAAACATTCTTTTAGAAATTAAATTACTCTCTGCTGCACAATAGGTTTATTGTGGTCCCGAAACTAAATTCATATCAAGTGGTTTTCTTGGGTTTAGCAGGCATGTTTTACGTAATCGGTATCATTCTCACATTTTGCAACACTTTTTTTTTTGTATTTTACAGTTTGCAATCAAAGTGCACTTTGCATAAATTGCTGAACATTTTTTTATTTTTTTAGAATTCTTTTTATTGCATTTTAACACAAATCAAAGACCGGTACATACAAAATAAATCACTGTAAGAAGTACTCCTTACAGTAGACACATGCAGTATCATAGTGTCGTTAACCCCTTGGTGGAGTGGGGGTCCACGCAGGTCAACACTCAATATACATTTCACCAGGCAGTAATAGGAGACCAAAGAATACATAAAATACAAACAGATCACAACTGAAAGTGGGGGATGGAGAGATCAAGAGCGCACACCCCTAAGGGGGAGAAGCCAGCACCACCCCCGTCAACTGGGCCATCAGCGTTCGCCTTTCTCTCCGGAGTTCCACCGTCGGGGAGATGCAGATTTCCCCTCTGTACCTATTCCATTTCCCCCACTTCCTGTCCCATTTCTTGGGGCAACCTCGTCCTTTGATTACTGACTTTTCAGCCACCATGGCGGTATCCATGTCCTTCACCCAGTCGACCAGGTGCGGGACCGTCGCCACCCCCCAGCGTTGTGCAATATTCCGCTTTGCAATAATGAAGCCCATGGAGGCCCATGTCTGTTCAGCATGTGTGAGGTGGGACGCCCCCCAAATATTGAGTAAGCATAAGACTCAAGGGGTTTGCCTCCCGCCCTCTCAAGTTGACGAGCGATTGTCACCCAGTAGTCCTGAAAATGGCAGTCCCATAGGATGTGGAAAAAAAGTACCCTTCTGATTGCAATGCCGAAGACAGAGTGGATCGTGGCGTCTGCCTAGCCTGAACAGGAGTTTGGCATCAAAATATGCTCGGTGGAGGATCTTAAGTTGGAGAAGTCGCATGCGCATGGGAATGGCTATTTCTCGGGGTGAAGCTAGAGCATCCCTCCACATGTCATCCTCCATCCTGCCCAAATCTCTCTCCCACCCCTCTCTCAGTTTCAACATCGGGTCGGGCGGTTGTTGACCAGCTTCTTGTAGGTGAACAAGATGGCCTTACGGTCCATGGGATCCAACAACAACCGGTCCTCCAGAGGGGACGAGTAGGGGAGAGGACAATCCCTTGGCAGGGCGGAGGACACCGCATGGTGGATTTGCAAGTACCTGAACGTCTCTTATAGAGCCAGTTGATATTTAGCTTGGAGCTCCGGAAACAATGCTAGCGTCCCCTTGAGCCAGATTTCTCTGACCGTGGAGATTCCGATTAAATCTCACTTGTGAAACCCTGGACAAGCACTGAGATGGCCTAAGATATCGGGCTCCCACAGGGTGGTCGCCTTCGTCAGGCGACTGCACCATCCTAATTTTCTGGTAACTTCATGCCAGATCTCGACCGTCCACCCCATGTGGCCTGTTAAGTTAAGCTTACGGGGGGTGGTGTAGAGTGCTCTGTTGTAACCACTTCATCCCAGGAGCCAATGATCCGTACGGAAATTAGGCTCATCGTGAGGTTCAAACACCCAGAGGTTGACTACAATCAGCTGCGACGCCTGGTAATATAGTCTGAGATCCGGTAAACCGATGCCCCCGTCATACTAACCCATGGTGAGTTTGTTCATTGCAATGCGTGGCGTACGACCCTCCCATAGCAGTCCCTGCAATACACCGTCGATTTGGGAATCTGGGATCGGGATAGGGGTATTCTGTAGGGCATAGAGAAAGTGCAGGAGCGCTATCATTTTGAACAGGGATGCACGTCCAAGAAGAGTGAGGGGGAGAGAGCACCAATGCACAGCGTCCGATTTAAAACGCTGGAGAGGTCCGAGTAAGTTGTGTTAAAAAAAGAGAGTGACGAAAATGCCCAAGTATCGAAAACCCCGGGGGGCCACAGGGATAGTAAAGCCCCAAGGACTCGCCGGGGGGAACCCCACAGCGCATACCTCTGGGACTTAGACCAGTTCATCTGATATCCGGAGTGGGCGCCGAAAATGTGAAAAATGGTGAGCACCCGTCGCAGCGACCGTGCAGGGGAGGCCAAGTATAAGAAGATATCGTCGACATACAGCGAGATGCAGTCCTCATGATATGCTGTCCACTTGAGCCCCCGAATCTACGGATCACCCCGGACTCACACTGTGAGCGGTTCCAAGACAAGGGCGAAAAGTAGGGGTGACAAGGGGCAGCCTTGCAGCGTACCCCGATGAAGCGAAAAAGTGGCAGAGTGATGATTATTAACAATGACATGACACTTAGGGTGAGTATACAGTAGCTGAATCCAACAAATGAGTTTGGGGCCGAACCCCAGACGGGCCAAAACAGTGAGAAAAAAGTCCCACTCGATGGTGTCAAAAGCCATTGAGGCCTCCAACGACAAGAGAATTGCGTCTTCCTCTATGATGTGCAGTCTGCCGAGGACCCCATGTACCCGACGTAAATTCCGAGCCGTATACCTCCCCGGCATAAACCTGGATTGATCCGGATGGACCAGATCAGTGATATAGTGGAGGAAGCGATTCACGAGGAGTTTGGCCAGGATCTTAGCCTCAACCGTCAGAAGGGATATAGGGCAATACGATTTGCACTCCTCAACAGGCTTGTTTGGCTTATGGATGACCACAATAGCGGCAGTGCGGATCTCTGCGGGTAGAACACCCGATTCAAAACATTCAGTGTATAGATTGAGCAAATGGGGAGCCAATAAAGTTGACTTAGGCTTGAATAGCTCAATGAGAGCCTTCCCGGAATGTACATCTTGTATGGCCATCTGAACCTCCGTCACTGTGACGTCGGCCTCCAAGGTCTCTCTATCTTGCGGAGAAATAGTAGGAATATCAAGTGTAACCAAGAGGTCAGCAGACAAGGGGGCCTGAGAGGTGGGAGAGCTAGTGCTTACCTCCTCATACTAATTAGCAAATATTTCAGCTATGTATTGAGGGTCGGTAATAAGGGTACCCTACGAGTTCACTATCGCGCAGGCTAATCTAGCCGCCTGTTCCCATCGTTCAAGCCACTCCAAGAGCTTACCTGTCCGTTCCCCCTGTTCATAAATCCTGCACCGGGAGCCTAGTGAACACGCCACCCCATCTTCAAAGAGAAGCTGTCGATAGTCCTGTCTTTTGAGTGGTCAGGATCCCGGGCGACCGACTCCTCCAAACTCAAGACCTCAGCCTCCAATTCCAATACTCTCTTGGTACGCTCAGCCCTGTGTCCCACCATGAGTGATAAAGCACTGCCCTTAATGATCGCCCCGAAGGCCCCCACAGCTTCACTGCAGAGTCGACTGAGCCAACATTTTCTGCAAAGTAAAATTCAGTGTCCCTGCAGAGAGCGTCCCTGATGTGCGGGATTTTTAACGAAAATGGAGCAGGGGCGTCCCCCACTAGGCGAACCCAGAGTTGCCAGGATGGGGGAGTGGTCAGAGATCCCACGGGCCACGCAACCGGCCCTCGTGAAAAGCTGAACATCTTGGGCATGAGTAAATAGATAGTCTATCCTCGACTGACTACCTTGCACCCCGGATTGGAACATAAAACGGGTGTACGACGGGTTGAACCACCGCCAGACATCCACCACCCCCAGAGCATTCACGAACTTGGACAATTGTGATCCTCTCGATGAATCCCCTTGGGGAGGAAGGCGGTCCAGAGAGCCATCCATCGTGAGATTGAAATCCCCTCTCAACACCAACACCCCGAGTGGAAGATCCAGTAGTAGGGTCCCTAAGTCACGTAGTGTTGGGTGCTGCAGTCCGGGGGGGGGTATAAACAGAGATGACGCTGACAACACGCCCTTCCCAAGGTGCCCGAAACTGCAGCGTATCTGCCCTGGGGGTCAGTCCAGGAGTTATGGATAATGTGGGGACAACCCCTCCGAAGCAAAACCTCCACCCCCCTGGAGGCCGAGGTGAAGCCGGAGTGGACCACTATTTTGTACCCTTTCCTGCTCAGAGCACCACAGGAGTTCCCTATCAGGTGCGTCTCCTGTAGTAACACCAGGTCAAGCTTGTTGCGCTTAACGTATTGCAACACGATGCCCCTCTTAATTTTGTCACCCAATCCATTAACATTCCAAGCGGACAAAGTAAGTGTCAGACCAAGTGTCATCACGTCCATCTAGGGGGGAGTCGAGTAGGGACGGATAGTCAAGCATGGGTGTGAACTGCCTAGGTGGATGCCCCTTACGTCAATGACAACTGAGTGGAGTATGAAATTGGAGAGGTGAACAATATTGTGTACCGGTGTAAAACAAAACAAAAACAAATAACATTCTGCTGCAATCCATATCTGAATCCAGAATGATAGGACATGCCTGGGCGACAACCGCACACAGACCTCCCGAACTAAGAAAACATGCCCAAATAACAACCATTGCAAAACCAAAACCCAAATACAGTCTCCTCCCTCCACCTCACAGACCCATTCAGCAATCCCCAAATCCCCCCACCCTGCAACCCTGCCCGGCGGTGACCAAACCTCCTGCCCCCCAAACTAGCAGAGCGCCTATCACCTACCCTTCCAAGAAACTGATGGGGTCATGTAGCCAGACCGAGCCTTGGCATTGAGAATTTTAGATTACGCAATGAACAACATTAAGGGCCCAACAGGTGTCTAAAGCAAACAGAACAGATCATCGGCGAGACCCCACATAATACCCGCTAATGACCACTTGCGAACAAGGAAACAGACAATATTCAAATTAAACAGGGTGACAGAGCTTTCTATAGCAGTATAACCCACTACAGCAAATACTTAGCACTGTTAACAATGAGGAGTCAATGATCACAATCCGCCGGCAACATAGAGTCACTCAACCTCCCAAAGTGAAATATACAGACCAGTCAGTCGGCACCACCCGCTGCTTCAGTCGAATCATGGATTGGTGAGCCGCCACCGGAGGCCCGGGTTTCACCATCTATCCTTCCTCCCCAGGCCTCGTTGTTACGGCGGCCTGCTGTGCGCCAGCCCTCCTGCCAGTCCCTGGTCTCTTCCGGGCTGGCATAGAACCAAGATTTCCCCTCCGATTCCACCCTCAACTTGGCCGGAAACATCATGGCATACTTCAAATCTTTATCCCCGAGTGCTTTCTTCACTTCCAGGAAGCTTCGTCGCTGCCGCTGTACCTTGAGGGTGAAGTCCGGGAAGAAGGTGATGCGGCTGTTTTGGAATTCTACTGGCGGGGCGGAGCGGGCACACTGCAGCATGCAGGTGCGCTCGTTCCACTGAAAAAAAATTGGAGAGTCCCCTTGGCTTGAGGTAAGTAGTGATCAGGTCTTCCACGAATAGGTCCACCAATGGCCCCTCGCTCGCTCAGGTACTCCAATAATGCAAACGTATTGCGTCTGGAGCGTCCTTCATAGTCATCCAACTATGCTTCCAGCTTCGAGGTGTGTTTTTTGCAACTCTTCCATCTTTCTCTGCAGCGCTGGCGTGTCTTCCACCAAGGAGGTCGCCTTGACTTCGATGTCTTTTAGTCATGAATTCATGGAGCACATATCTTCTCTGATGATGGAAACTTCGGTGGACACAGTATCTATACGCGACTCCAATGACGTTCGGACAGTAGTGATGGCTTCAAGGATGTCTTGCAGAGTCGGCTCCTTCTGCTTTCCGCCAGTTGCAGGTGTGTCGGGAGCTGACGACCCCCCTTTGGGGCTGGCTCCATGGCCACCCTCCCAGGCGTACTTTGTCAATTTCGCCTGAAGAGCAGCATTAGAACTGTGATTCCCCGCCATGCTGCACACAAAACCTTTCAACAAGCTAGCTTGTGGCCAGCGCCAGGCACCGCGCGGGACAGTCAGCAGCGGGCACGCCAACGCTCACCTCTGTACTCAATACCGCCCCTCAACGGCCGGAGTCTCAGTAGCCAAAGTCACATATCCAGGGCCCCTCTCAGCAATAGGGCGTTGGCATATGTGCAGCAATTCGCATCAAGAATGTGCACAGACAATGTCCAGTGATCCAAGATAAGAGGGGAGGTCCCACACCACAGGTGCTCCACAGTGGTAATCAGTGCTCCCCTGCACAGCCTCTGTTTTCTGGCGTCAGGGCGGTATGGCAACACCATGCACCCAGGTGATCATGGGGAGCTGCAGTGATGCCCCAATGTAACAAGCCTCTCATACAGGGTGCCCCAGTCCAGGAAATCGACCCAGTCTCACACCCACTCACTTTCAGGGGTTAATACTATGATTGCGCAGCCGTGCTCCTGTTCCTCCCACATGGCAGCACAACAAACTCTGTCCCTTGATGTCGGGATATAACGGGGTAGCGCAGAGGCCTGTCACTCACTCCGCAGGCCCGCCTGGTGATTCTGCACTCCTCCAGCCGTTGCGGGGCCGCCGTCCCCTCCCAGTCTCTTTTAAGTGCCGTAACTGCCTCAATGGAGGCCAATGCCGGGGTCCATACCCGCAGGAGCTGTCCGCGCCTGCTTTCCCGCCGGAAACAAACACCGCTTCACGTGCAGGAAACGCCCGGAGCACCAGCGGCACTCCGGTGGATGCAGCAACGTCCCGGTGCTTACGTCGGATTCTGCGGGGATTCTGCTTGCGTGCGCGCCTTCACCCCGTGCCGCAGATGGTATCGCCGATGAGGGTTATCTGCCAGCAATACCTTGAGTCGTGGGGCCTCGCAATCTCGCCTCCGCTCCAAGACAGCCCGCCATCGCACATTGTGCCGTTGCCGCCCAGCGCCACCTGTAGCATCGCGCTACATAAGAACCACAGACACGTCGTGGACTTTTCATTAACCTTGGGAGCTTTATTAATACAGCCACTGCCCACGCTGTCCCTATCCTAACTGCCTTATCTCCTCGTAACTCCTCCTCTTCCCCTGACCCTCTGGCTCCGCCCTCCCCAGCTACTAGACTGCTGGCTCTATTACATCTCCCCTTTTCTTCATAAAATAACAGAGCAACAGTGCTCTAGTCCATCTCTTCGATGAGTCTCTTGGGTGGCTGGATATCGCGACGTGTCCGCAACGATGTGTTTCCAGTGGACACGCTCGGCACGGACTCACTCTGCTGACCTCTGCCCCCCGTATCACTAGGATCAGGTTCTTCAGGTGCTGAAGTGTCAGTCAGACTCACCTCAGGTCCTTTTGTGTCTCGCAGATACCTCTCGACGTGAGATGTGTTCCAGGGGATTCTGCATCGTTCGGATTCCGCCGTCAGCATCGTGTCTTTGTGCTGAATAGTTGCTAATGGCTCGTCACGGACTTGGGGATTAGTTTTTTTCTGCTGCTCCTGGCTCGCACAGACATGATCACATTCATGCAAGGATGGAGACCTCGCCCTCCTCTTGGCCTTGGCGTACGGTTTCAGTCTATCCTTGTCAGGCTTGTCAGCCCCAGCTATTTCCTGGTGCATGTGGTTTGGCGATACCGCTTGCAGAGCACCTTCCCTTCTCAGGAACTGATTTCCCACTGTCCGCCCTAGCATGAGGGTCGCAGGACATTGTCCTGTAGTTGAGTGGGGAGTTGACCTGTAGGCTCTGAGAGCTTCGTTCAGAGCTGCTTGCAGTTCTCCCCTCCCTGCAGTGACTTGCTGAAATGTCGTTTTGAGTGTAGTCATAAACCTTTCCATGGGGCCATTCGCTTGTGGCCAGAGTGGTGAAACTGTTCGGTGCTCAAAGTCCATGTATTTCGCGAAAGCACTGAACTCGTGACCATTGAATGGCGACCCATTGTCAGTTTTGACTTCCTTGTGAATACCCCATGTTGCAAATATCTCGTATAGCACCTTGAGGGTGCAGGAAGCACTTGTAGACGATGTTATTTGTGCAATGGGAAATTGAGAATATTCGTCAATGATGACGACCACATATGTTCCAGACTGCAGCGGTCCATGGAAGTCTAGGGTAACTTCTTGCCACGCTCCGCTGGGTAGGGTGGTCATTTGTAGTGGTGCCGGTGGATCGCTTTTGCTAGTTGACTGACAGGGGTAGCAATCTTTCAAGATGGTGTCTTTGGCGGTGACTTCCTGAATGGCGTCCATGTACTTCCCATCAATCAATTGTTTGGATCCTGACGATGGCAGAGGGTGGCGGGACATGTAGTCAGCCGTGTTCTCCGCCTTCCCCGGTTTGGGAGGTGATTTGGGAGACTTGCTAGCACAGTTCTTGCTGTCATTGACTGTGAATAAGACTTCCACCAGATGAAGACGCTCCGCAGTGGGGAGGCTAAGTAAGCAGTCGGCTTCCGGCCCTTTGATGACGTGTATGACTGCCGGTATGGTGATGCCATCACGGGTGAGGATTGTGTGGAATTTACCCAGACAGGGGAGTGGTGTTTTGGACATCCACGTGAAAACACGGACCGGTGCGAAAGTTAGTGAGGGCTTCGAGACCATTTTCTCATATTCCGTAATTGGAATATAGTTCAGCGAGGCTCCGCTATCCCATATGAATTTGGTGTCGTGATTACCCACTCTAATATCTAGGCGTGGATACTTCTTCAGTTGCTCAGGGTCCGCAATCAGGTTCAAGTGTTCCACCGTGTAGGTCGAGTCTTTGGAGGAAGATGATCTCGAGTCCCAAGATGGGGATCGGCGTCCCCAACGTGACCTGCACGATTCCCGGCTGGAATGTGATGAGCCTGGGGACCTCACAAGGTCTCCTTGAACCGCTCGTACGTGATGTTTCCGAGTGTCTGAACGGGGCGACCTCGTCGGTTCACTCCGCCTGTTTCGGTGGTAGTCCCCACACAGTGCTTCAAAGTGATTGGACCGCCCACATTTCCTGCACCGTTGACCCAGGGCCGGACAGGTGTCCATATGGGGATAGTCACATCCACACCGGTAACATTGCTTAGTCCTTTCTGTCTTCCGATCTCTTCGCCTGAGCTCCCTTCTTCCATATTCCGGACGCCGTTGGTGAGACGACGTGCTATGCCTCCACTTGTTCTCCGGTGAATACTTCCTTCTGCCACTCGGGCGTTCTTGAACTCGATGCGCTTGCTCATGGCTGATGTTGTGACCTGTTTCAATGGTGGCAGCGTGTTCCTCCGCTTGATCATAAATGCGGGTCATTTCTTCAATCTCCTCTAATTCATGGGGTTTCCTCAATAACCGTCGCCTAAGTGTCTCTGAGTGACAACCTGTTATAATTTGCGATTTGATGGCAGCGTCAGGCGAGAACGTTTCGAACTCGCAGTATCTCGACAGTCGTCGCAGCCTAGTGATGAATGCACCCATCGCCTCCTCCTTTCCTTGGCGTGCTTGATGGAATGTGTGGCGCTCATAGTCTACATTTCTTTTGTGAAGGAATTTTTTGTTCAGTGCGTCACGTACTTCGTCATATGTCCCTGTTTCAGCAGGCGGAAGATCCTTTATTATTTTGCTTATTTCTCGGCCTGCGAGGTTGCGGAGAGCAATTAACTTTTCTTTGTCTTCCGTCACCTTGGATCCCTCAATATAGTCTTCAAAGTCCTCCAACCATTCTTGCCACTTGGGGCCCATGCTCCCTCCAGGGGTCACGGTCAGACATTCCGGAGCTCGCAGGTGTGATCCTCCCGCAACCAGGGGCGTCCGTTGTGGTGAAGTTGCCATCGCGTCGTCGTCCTCTTTCCGCTCCCTCTATGAGCCTTGTTTCTTGATGGGCTCTCGCCGATGTCTCCTTATCGATGCTTACTTGTTTGTGCTTGCCAATGCTTGCTGGCTCTTGTCAAGGCTTGTTTATTTTCCTCTTGCCAATGCTTGTTTATTTCCTCATATCAATGCTTGTTTGTTGCACTTGCCAATGCTTGATTGCTCTTGTCAATGCTTGTTTATTTTCCACTTGCCAATGCTTGTTTATGACTTCATATCACTGCTTGCTTGTTTGTACTTGCCAATGCTTGCTTGCTCTCATCAATGCTTACTTATTGTCCACTTGCCAATGCTTGTTTATATCCTCTTGCCAGTACTTGTTTGTTGCATTAGCCAATGCTTGCTTACTTGCTCTCGCCAATGCTTGTTTAGGCTCCTGTGTGCCTGACTCCAAGATGGCCGCTCTCCGAAAATCAAGGGATCTGTCTTGAGAGCATGCCTGACTCCAAGATGGCCGCCATCACTGCAGACACACGAGGCTTCTTCTCGTAACTCATTCAGCCCTCATCATTCTGGACTCACCAGCGGGCATCTGTGGCAGGTGGCACACCTCAAATTCTGCTCCTCCCTCGCAGCGACCACTCAGGTGAGGTCGGGGTGGGCTCCCGCCTTCGTCTGCAGCCTCCCGCGATCTTCCTCGCGACAGCGTGCCAAAGCTCACGCATCAAGCGTGAGGTTTGCCGGCATCCGGAGAGCTTTCCAGCTCCACTTCAGCGCGCTCAACCGCGCTCACTAGCAGACCCTCAGGGGCAGCGTCTCCAGTGTCGGAACACTCCTCGTTCCACTCCTGGGCACAAGACAGGGTCGGGGTGGGCTCCCGACTTCTGCAGTCATCAGCGTCCTCCCAGCCACACGTGAATCGCGCTTCGACGTGCTCGGCTCTGCACGACCTCGACAGTTCTGTGGTCAGTGGGGCTTGGCTCATCCCACCCTCGTCGCCAGTTGTAGCATCGCGCTACATAAGAACCACAGACACGTCGTGGACTTTTCATTAACCTTGGGAGCTTTATTAATACAGCCACTGCCCACGCTGTCCCTATCCTAACTGCCTTATCTCCTCGTAACTCCTCCTCTTCCCCTGACCCTCTGGCTCCGCCCTCCCCAGCTACTAGATTGCTGGCTCCATTACACCACCGTTCGGGCCATGGAAGGCACCAGTGTCAGACTCAGGATCTTGTGTCACGTCAACGGATTCCGGCACTGTCACTGTGTCAGAAGCCTGCAGTGTGCCATCTCGAAGGACCTTAATCTGACCTCCACCCAATGCCTTTTCTGCATGCTGTAGACGTTTGGGCTGAAGACATTCCTGTGTCGTGGTTTTTGTTGTCAGATTTCCAGTGGAACCAGTAGACGAGGCCAAACTTCGCCCTCCCGGTGCTCTGGTATCCAGCCATTCGCTCGCGTCTCCGGCTGAAAAAAAATAATAGTGTGCGTCCCTCATTCTCTACTCGGAGCTTTGCCAGGAACATGAGGCAATATTTCAGGTTCAGGTCACGCCGTCTCCGCTTGACCTCGATAAAGGACTTCCTCTGTTCCTGTACTCTATGTGTGTAGTGCGGACATACCGAGATGGGGTGCCCCCCAAAGAAGAACTGCCTCCCACTGCGGGACATTTGGAGAAGGAGGTCTCTATCCCTAAAGTTAAAGAGTTTTTTAATAAGGGCCTGAGGGGGTGCTCTGGGTCTGGGCAGTGACACCAATGCCCTTTGCGCTCTTTCAGTATTGAAAAATGTGGACTGTTTTTTAGGGGCTATTTCCTCAGTTATCCAGTCCTCCAAGAACAGTTCAGTTGAGGGGTCCTTCGCTTTTTTGAGAAAGCTATCGAATCTCAGGTTACTTCTTGACCTCCCATCAGAGTCTTCTTCCCTTTCGTCTAATTTTATAACCTGCTTCTTTAATTCAATCACTGTGGCACTGAGGCTTTTCGTTTCCTCTTGCAAGGTGCCAGCATCTTTCTCAGTAATAGACATCCTTTCTGAGACCTTCCTCAACTCACACCACAGCAGGCTTACATCCATAGCCACTGCATCAAGCTTTTGAATCATATCTTCCCTAGTTGTTCCTATGGCCTGTATTACATCTGTTAGTGTGGGAGGGTCCTCTGTGCCCTGTTTAGCTGGCGCTTTCCCACCTCTGGCATCCTCTTCCCTATTTTCTGAGCCATAGACTAGGTGCTGGACATAATTTGAAATGTTATTTGTCTGCGCCTTGGACAACTTCTCTTTCACCATGATTATTGATGGATTCGTTGCCCCCTCTATTCCGCAGGTTTATGTCGTCTCATCTGGGGTCTTCGGGACATGCCTCCGACTTTCCTATCCACTAGTTCTGGGGAGGTATTTACACTTGTTTGCCTGCGACCTGTTGTAGCCTGGTCGTGTTTAGGCCTAACTGCACCACTCGTTTCCCAGCGCCACCTCTTAATACCTGGGACCACCATTACATGTGTTGTTATTTTCTTCCTCTTTTATTATTTGTGTTTCCTTACTGTGTTTCTCAGGCCTCGTTGCCTCTGCCCCTCATAAGGGTCTTGTCTCACACCAGGCACATCTCACCCCGGCCACCATAGGCCTATTCTGCCTGCTGTTTCTTGCCAGGATAAGATCCAGCCCGAGAGCCCTGCAATATCTGCGTTTCTCCAGCGCATCGGGACAAAGTCTAGTACGGACTCTTGCTAGGAAATTTGTGATCGCCCCAAGGAGTCACACTGGTATCTTGCGCTTTTTCGGCTGTAAGCGGCTCCGGCGATCTGTCTTCCTGGGGCGGCAGGGTTCTTATGGCACTAGTCTCCGTTTCACCCTGGCATCCACACAGGGGCTTTACCCGGGTTCCAGCCATGTCACAGGTCTGGGCAGCGCTATACCTCCCCTCAGGACCTCAAGTGGGATCACGCTACCTTTTGGATGTGTGGGATTAGGGTTCTCACCTTGTTCGCTGGGTCCCCGGGTCTCCCCGCAGCAGACGTTCCTCTCCGGAATGTCCTTTCCCCTGTAATCTCTGCTCAGGGGTGGGATCGGAGGAGTCACCAGCTGCCTGGTTCAGCGCTTTTCTGCCACGCCGCAGTGCCTTGTTATTATCGCAGCCTCCGCTTCCGCACACCTTCGGGTTCAGAGCTGCCTTGGCGGTGCCTCCAGTCCGCTCCCCTCTCCTCGGAGGACCGCAGGGGTGGGCCTCAGAGCACTCTGTTTCTCAGCTGTCCTCGATGGGCCCTTGTCTCGTTCCCCCACTAGTCAAGATGGCGTTGTTGTGCTTCAGGGACTACGTCGTTGTCTTGGCGTTTTCAGCGTTGTTCTTGACACTGTGATCCCAGATTGTAGTTGTGTGGGAGTCTGTAGTAGACCAAAGTTCAATCAGGGCTTTGTGTATGGCCAGGATAATGCAGGATTCTCTCATAAATCGGGCTGTTGCACTGAGTTTGGCTGGGACACGTCTAAGCGGCCATGATGGCAAGCCACACCCCCAACATTTATGACAGTTATGACCAAATGTTACCTAGGGTAAGTTTAATGAATTGGTGATACTGGGAATTTGTAAAGCTTTTTTTAATTAGTGGAGCTGTACATATAGAAACAAATGTTACCAGTGTCTCCTTTGGCCTGTCGCTATTGGAGGTGAATGCAGGAGAGTTATAGTCTGCAAAGCCATCCATACCTATTGTATTGGATGCTAATGTTTCTTGCATGCATACAATGTATGCTGATTTAAGATATTTTACCCAGTCCTTTCTGTCCATTTTATTGGCAATGCCAGCAACCTTACAGGTAGTAATGGTTGACTGAAGCACTCAATTGCACCATCGATGTGTTGCTCGAATATGAATTTACCTTGAAAAAACAAAGACAAGATGTATTTGGCAAAACAGCAACAGTTGATTTAATCAAACACTACTGCCTGGAGAACAGTTACAGAGTCGGCATCTTCTGACTGTCTCAAAGAACAATCATTTTCAACGCCAATATTTATATTTCTTGAAGCATCATAAAGCAATTCATCAGTCCTGTTTTAGAGTGGATTGAGGGGCCAGTCTCCCAAGATCATTGTGGTATTCTTGCCAAACTGTGGGACGGATTGCACGTTTATCCTGCTGGTCACGTGCTACCCCACCAGTGATCTGTCAATCAGGAGCCTCAAGCCTAGGGTGCAGGGCCATCCTGAACATGTATTTCAGACTCAGGGTTGATGGAGAGTTTATATCGGAAGATTTTAACAACAGTGGTTCGACTTCATTTTTGTACATCCATGTATCATTGCGAATATCAACATCAATATTAGCATCCCCCTTCTAGCTGAATTTTCAACGACATCATTTACCCCACACTTCATGACAGTCATATTGTTGGTGGGTTGTCATGGTTAAGTTTTAACTATTACTACTTCCCTAGTTCATTGCATTCTGCCCAAGCTGGGTTAAGACAAATTCATCTTACTGCCTGTATGTATCCATCAGCATGAAGATGCCTCAATGCATGTCCAGTACGTGCAGCCTTGCACCACAGTTCTCATGAGTGCCAAGTGTAATCCTTCTCTTACCTCTGAAACACAGGGAATACAGTGCAAGTTTCCGTACAGTTAGAGGTTGTCCCTTCTCTTCCAATTACGTGTACCTGTCTTCCTCAGTGTCCCATATTTCCTGACTGGGGTTATTTATGATGGTATTCAACCCTCTACCACTGGTTGTTTCCCTTTGTGTTATTGAGGTGGATGGCCCTACACTAGAACTCCATGTCTGGTGTTTATTTGGTATTATATAAGACAGCACCAGATATGTTAATGGCCACTCTGGGACCAAAGACAGAAAGGGGGCAGAGTCGTTGGTGCACTGGTCTGGTGGTTTTGCTACCTCCGAGAATATCTTTTCTGGAAAATCTTGAGGCCAAACAAAATCCTCTCCTAAAGTGCCCCCCTGTTCATCCTATCTAGCACTGTTTGAATCTCACTCGGATGGATGGAGAGGTACAGTGCTGTGGGATTGGTCTCCTAATGAGTTGTTCACTACTACTCTATTGGGTTATACTCTTTTGGGTTGTATCTTGGCCCTAATGCTACATAGGTACAGGTTGAGAAGGTATTTCACTTTTTTGGGGATACCTCTTGGGACAAGTAAAGCCTGTCTTTGCCTACTGCATGTGGTATCAGCAAGGCATGACCCAGCTGATGTCTCGGGACCCACGGCGGTCATGTGCTGATACCATGTGTTGTGTAAGAGTGCGCTGTGTAGTGCATGTGGAATGTTGTGTTCAGCGTAATTATAGATGACATGGGGGAGCACAAGTGCTGTGTAAATGTGGGGGGGGGGATTTCATTTGACTAGGCAGATCTTTGGCAACATGTGGATGCAGCCACACCCACAGTAAACAGAAGGTATACAATTGTACAATAACACATAACTTGTAGAACATTGCAGATCTTGGGGATGGATCCAGGAAAGATTTCTGAGGTGCTTTGGTGATTGGGACATTTCTTTCCTGTGGAGAAGTTTGAAAGATTTTGGAAAGGTTTGAAGTCTTGGACTTGCATGATTGGGTCTTTGTTAGGATTATGGAGTGGTTGCCGGAAAAATGGTGGGCCGCTGCAAAGGTTATGCATTTTCATGGCTCGATTGCAGACCTATCGGATAAGAGCTGTTGTTTGTTTTTTAAGTTGTAGAAAATATTTGCATGCTTATGTATCATCATCAATCATTCTTGGGGAATCCTGTGCCTTTTTCTTTTTCAGGGAGGAGCTTTTATATTCATACATCTTATTTTTAGAGGTACTCCAGAAGGTGCCCCCGATAACCGTGTTAACTTTGTTTTTCATGGGAGACAATGGGTGTTTATTTATGGGTGATCTTAATTCTTGCTTACAAATTTGCGGGCTCTCACCCCTCACTATGATAGGAGAGAGTTTATTTTGTTAATGGGTGGTTTTCGTGAGCCTGTGGATAGTCTAGGTTTTTAACTAATGTTTTATGGGTGTCTCTGGATGTCTAATAAACTGCCTTTTGTAGTCAGGGAGAGCGCGGCATGCCTTTTGACCTACACATGCGTGCTGTGATGTGTAAAAGGGGGGCATAGCATAATTAGGTGTTGTGGGTGATTGCAGCATGATCTGGTGTCTTATGTATACCCCACTAGTCCCAGCGCGTGGTTTGCAGTAGGACCTTCCCTAACGGCTCCTGGTGTCTTTATTACATCATTTTTCTACAGAGTTATTTCCCTAGGTACTCATGTGATTTGGTTATTTCCAATGTCATTTACCAGAAGGGGCCAGAGAGCTCCTCCTGATATGGAGGTTACTTGCTTCCCTAGACGGTGTGTGTAAGGCCATGCATGCTATCAGCTTGGTCACTACAACACATATGGTGCTGAGCCTATTTTTGAGTACTTTGCAGAGAGCTGTGATAGATTTTTGCGGACTCTCCCCTTCCCGGCAACCCCTTTCCCTTCAACTAGATCCTACCCAAGATTTTTGGGACTGGTGTACCCAGCCGTAGCCAGAGACTTCCAACTAGTGACATGCTACCTTTGATAATTTGGAGGGACATGACCTTACAAGCAGGCTTTGGGCATTTGGAGAACTTTGGGGAGAGGATGTGGTCCGTTGGCTAGACTGCCGACTTTGGTGCTGAAAACCAAGGTTCGAGCTGCGGGGTCGTGTCCACATTCTGTGTTTCTGGGCAAATCACTTAATTTCCCTGTGCCTACCAAAAAAAAAAAAATGAATGTGTCCTTGTGTAACGTAACTGGTGCTCATGTAAAAGGGCTCCAATACTTTTGGGTCGAGTTTGCACTATTTAAATCTGCGCAAAAAAAAAAAACTTTGAAAGAAAGGCAGAGGCAGAATGTTGCTCAAAGGAGAGTCCAGTGTTAGGCCCAAACTCATCTAATTTTGCTCAATGAGGGTAATGGACTGGGTTGATCGATTGTTCTAATGAACTCCCTACTGATTTTGTGCTATGCAGTGCAGTGGTTTGTGAACAGTCAGAGTGTTATGCGTGCTATGGAAGTGGCTCCTGACACTGGAACATTGCCTCATTTTGCAACTGAAAATATTAAAATAATAATAATAATAATGCGATTTGTAAAGCGTTTGATTACACGGTGTGTGCCTGCGCTGGACCGGAAAACATAAACAGAGGAGAGGAGGAGACAAGGGAAAAGCTGGGTAGAAACCAATCAATCAATGAGGGAATTGTAAGCGTGCTACTCACCCGTGAGGATCTCAAGGCGTGGGGGGGCGCAACTCCATTCAGCTGAAGAGCCAGGTCTTGGGGTTCTTCCTGAAGGAGGCTCATTCCAGGTTTTGGCTGCGATGTGAGAGAATGATCTGCCTGCTGTGGCCCTGTGGATGTGCGGGGTTTCAGCCAGCGTGAGGTTGTATGATCATATGTTTCTTTTGGGTACATGAAAGTTTATCCTGTCGTTGAGGTATTTGGGTCCGTTGTTGTGCAGGCATTTGCAGGTGTGAGTGAGGATTTTGAAGGTGACTCACTTCTCTGCGGGGAGCCAGTTGAGTCTCTGCAGGTGTTGGCTGATTTGTTCGAGCCGTGTGATGATGAGGACGAGTTGGGCCGCAGTGTTCTGTATTGTTTGGAGTTTGCGGAGTAGGGACTTATTGATGCTGGCGTAGAGTGCGTTGCCAAAGTCCAGTCTGCTGTTGATGAGTGCGTGGGTGACTGTCGTACTCGGTTGGGATCCATTTGAAGGTCTTGTGGAGGATGCAGAGGGTGTTGAAGCAGCTGGTGGTGACGGCGTTGAATTAGATCAGGTTACGGAACAGCCATGTTTTAATTTTCCTTTTGAACTCTGTTTGGAAGGTAGAAACTCCAAGAGAATGCAGTAGAGAGTTCCACATTTTTGCAGCCAGATAGGAGAAGGCTCTAACTCCCATTCTGGCTTTCTTTATCTTGGATACTCTAGCATGTTTTGTTTCAGAGAATCTGTGATTCCAAACAGGGACATATGCTTGAATCAGAGTCTGTAAATAGCTAGGGCCTTGTTTATTGAGTATTCGATTGCACAAGAACTGGGCTTTGAAACCAATTATTTTGGACACAGGGAGCCAATGTTGTTGGTTGAGAGTACCAGAAACTGATTTGTTTGGGGGGAGATTCAGTACAAGCCCCGCTGCTGCACTCTGGATTTGCTGCAGTGACTTGAGACTTCCCATAGAGGCTCCGAGATATAGTATATTTTCATAATCCAGCTGGGAAGTAATGAGAGCACGTATAATAGTTTTTCGAGATGCAGTAGGAATTAGGGGGCATATGTATCAACATCTCCATTTGCGATTCTCAAATAGCGATTTTTAAAGAATCGCTATTTGAGAATTGCAAAACGGGATGTATTTAAAATATCGCAAAACTTTTGCGATTTCTTAACATTCCTTAATTGCGATTAGCAAATTGCAAAATCGCAATTAAGGAATACCTTCCCATTCATTCCTATGGGCCAGGAGACCCATAGGAATGAATGGGAAGTAATTCTCAAATTGCGATTCGCAATTTGCTAATCGCAATTTGAGAATAATTTCAAAGGTGCAAGGGTGTCAAGATGACACCCTGATGCACCCCTGAAATTAGCATGTGTGGTCATATGGCGCACATACATGCCCTAAGGGCATGTATGTGCGTCACGTCGCACTTTGTAAAATTACAAAAAGTGCATTTTTTGAAAGAAATCGCAAATTAACACCAACTAGTAGTTGGTGGTAATTTGCGATTTCTTAAGGATTATTCGCAATACTTTGGTGCGTGTTACATTTCATTTAAGAAATCGCAATTTGTGATTTTTTAAATGCTTATGCAAACTTAAGAAATCGCTAAATTAGCGATTCCTTAAATTTGCGATGAGGATTTGCCTCATACATCCCGTTTTGCGAATTTGTAATCGCAAACGCTGTTTTTTGCGATTTGCAGCGTTTGCGATTAAAAATTCGGTTGATACATATGCCCCTAGGTCTAGAATTTTCCTAAGGGTCTTGAGGGTGCTAAAACACTGGCCTGTTGCCTAGTAACTTTGTTTGGGACCACAAGGCATGAAGGAATCTTGGTCTCAATATTGGGGTACCTTCAATCTAGTTATTGGGACCCATCCCAATTTAACTTGGGTGAGGGGACCTGGGTGTCTGTTTTATGCCTCATTGGACTGCCCACTGGGGTGTGGTCAGCCAACCCTGCTCTCGGGGGTCAGCAGAGCGAGGTCTAGGCTCCAGAGTACACCAAAATGGCAGACTATAGTGTGGATTCCTAATCAACTAAACATACAGCAGCCCTGAGTTTCCTGAATGCAAGTAAAGATTTTGAACTCCTAATATTGTTTTACTAATCTTCATTTTGAAGTGTGTGTTGGGGTGTGTGTGAAGTGTAAATTCTGCATTTGTGGTTTGAATCTACTGCATAGGTGAATTTTGCGATTCTGCAAAGGCATTGCCACCCTAGACAGTTGCCTCTACCTGTTTAGTTCCTTGTTGAGATAGGACCCCTGTCTGTTGCTGCTGTTGCCACGCGTTTGAACAATCACCTGTTCCCTTCTGCGGTGTTGCAGTGGCTGTCTGACCTCCCTGGGGCTGAGCATACGGTGCATTCGGGTTGCTTGGGCTTGGCTTGAGGATGGGGATTCTGCGGGGAATGACTGAGATGTATCGATCTCTGCTCATGATAAGCTTTTAAGTGGCATTGGTCAGTCGGCCATGTGGCCCATTCGTTGGCAATAATAACATTCTCCGAGTTCTGGCTGTTGTCCACCTCCTTGAACTCTGCCATTATAACCAGGTTGAAACTCAGCGGTTTTGCAGTGGAAGCCCTTTAGGACAAATGCCATTTATATGCTAGCAACCAATGCAGCTCCCTTAAGGGATTTATTTTTCTATTTGTATTGGACCAATTCGGCGATATCTCTCTGGACTTTCCCCTGTCTTTTTCCTGTTTTTTTCTATAAAAGTGTAATATGTGGTCTGTATTTCCCACTAGGGCTTGGTGTCTCACACTACTATGCTGTCCAATCCACTTTGTATTTCGGTGTGCACCCCTTTTTTGGGGATGTTGTAGAAAAATGTGTTGTGGTGGCCCGTATAGGTCAAAGGCTACCCTGTCTCTTATCCCCATCGTCCTTCATTCTGTCTAGGTAGTTCGATATGGTCTCCAAAGATACTTTCCGCCATCAATCCTCCTACATCTGGGCAATCAGGGAAAATTTTCCTCAGGGCTGTCCATACTGGGTGTCTGTATGAATTGAATTCAGCCCGTCATGCTTGGTGCAAGATCTGGGCTTGCGTGAACACCATGCTGGTCTGTGCTCCAATGAGACTGATTAGGTTGCCAAATAGAGTTGGAAGGATAAGGTAAGGAAGAAAACATTAACAGTCATTACTAATCTATTAGCATCATCTTTACTTAAATACGTTATCTGTGTTGTTTAATGTGGATAATATTTACTTTTAGGGTTTATGGATTTGGATACTAACTCCACAGAATTTACGGGAATACTGTCAATGAAACACCAATGCCACCCAATGCCAATCACTGACCAGCTTAACAACTTCCGAATAAACAAAAGGAATTCAATAAGAAATTTCTAATTTGGCCAAATTATGAAATGTCCATCAGCTTCATGGGCATTTAAAGCATTCACAGGAAACCCCGACAAGGTGGTTCCTGTGAATGTATTTGAAGTTTTGAAATTTGTCGTATTGCACCGTCAAATATGACGGAACCGTACTGCAAAGTTTCAAAGTGCTTTTGTACACATGGCCCAACGACACATTAAGATATGTTCGGGAACTGTAATTATTTACACTGTCACCTACTACGCACACGAACTGGTAAGGAGTAATAATGGGTGCAAAATTCAGGCAAACTTCAATTGCAGGGAGTATTTTTCATTATTTAAAAAAATAGGATTAAGTATGTAACCCGAATATGCCTGATACTTGTAGCACATGGCGTTTTTTTTTAAGTGTTTTGCTCCCACTGATTGCACTTGAATCTAAAAGACAACATTGAGCTTTAATTTATGACAATGTGCATATCTTAGACACATATGTCAGTGCTTATAATTTTGGCACTGGAACTTTCTCTGTTAATAGAACCTAATTTAAAGCTGGGTGTAAATCAATGAGGAATACCATGCAAAAATGTTAATTCTGCATGCTCTGCGCACATTGTTACTTGGTCCATATTATTCACCTTAGAGACATCTGGCCATTCATGTCTGTGCCAACACGAAAAGAGAACTGTAGCGGTCTAGTTGTTACCGCGTCACGCAGACGTGACGCGGGCATGGCACGCTGGCGACGGCATGCGCGCGCAGAGCGAGCGCGGAGCGGGGGAGAGTGAGCGCGTCGCAGCGTAGTGCACAGAGTGTTGGCCGGCGCTCCTCGGGGTACTGCTCATGTGAGATACGAATAAACACAACGGAAAGATCACACGTGTCTCGAGTGATTATTGAGACAACATTACAGTGGCGACGAGGTCGGGACGGAAACCAGACCGACGGGAAGCACAGCAGAGGGCAACACTCCACGTGGCCCCCACGAGTCGAAGGAAGACACGTTACCAGGCCATCAGGCCCAAACAGAACACCGCACAGGCCGCCTGGAGTGGGGGGAGTCACGGGACACGCCCTAGCCGACCGCGCAGGTCGATTCCAAGGCACAGAGCAACCGAGGAGCGTGGCAGTGCCACGGTACAGTACCCGAACAGCATACAGGCCACAGGGACGACGCCGTCCACTACCGCCACAAGCACACGAGCCGCCTTCGCACGTAATCAAGCACAGAGAGCGCTGCACTGGCTACCAAAGAGGAGGAAGTGGGGTCCAGTGACAAGAGCCCCCAGAGGATCAAGCACGCAAGAAACAACGACAACACCCCAGGTAGCCCCCCGAACAAAGCTACCGACGGAACAAGCACCAAGGAAGCAAAGATGAGTTCCCCGGCAGGGTATGCGATTGCACCGGTGCAATTCCTAACGAAACCCGGGGAACCAATGATGAAATGGGAGGACTGGAAGGAATATATAGACAATTTTATAGGGGTCTTGGAGGACGAGAACGAAGAAAAATTCACTCCTCAGAGAAAAAAACGTATCTTACTACTAAATCTAGGGCCAGAAGGACTGAGGATATATAAGAGTCTGGTACCCACGAAGAGAGAAGACACAGACGATGATGTGTATGCGCACGCGGTGGAGGACCTGGATGAGCGATACCGCCCCACCGTCTGTGTTTCAGTAGATAGATACAACTTCCAGCAAAGGAAACAAAAGGTGGGGGAATCCATCGAAGAGTATGTAGCAGCACTGAGGAAGCTAGCAGCCCCGTGCAGGTACGCACTGTGCGAAGACGAATTTATAAAAGACCAGGTGATCATGCACACCACCAGTGCAAATGTGCAAGACAAGCTGTGGGCGAGTGGGGACACCACACTCAAAGAAGTAATGGTCATAGTGAAGAGGGCAGAACTCTCAAAGAGGTGCGCCGATGCTACCAGAAAAGAGACGGTCACCCCAACCATGGTGAACAGGATACAAGAAGGAGATCACCGCAGGGACCAGAAAACCAAACCACCCATGGCCAAAGGGACCAGCAGATGGCAAGGGAAACAAGCGGACAGCGAGAACAAGAAAACATGCTACAGGTGTGGAAGTTGGTCCCACGAAGCCCACGACAGACGTTGCCCGGCCTTCAGAGCCAAATGCATGCACTGCGGTATCATGGGACACTACGAGAAGGTGTGTCGGAAGAAACAGCAGAAAGGAGTGGTGAAATATATGGACCAAAGCACAGAAGACCAGGAAGAAGCCACGGAGGAAGAGGTGGTCACAGTCTTGTGTATATATGATCAGGTATTGAGCGTGGATGCCAAGAGATCAACCAAACCGGTCCTAGAGATGTCCATGGGCGGCATAACAATTTCAGTCGTGGCAGACACCGGATCCCCATTTACCATCATACAGAGAGCAGTGTGGGTAGAACAATTCGAAACGGAGTTGGGCCCTGGGCTGGAGAAACTAGACATACGACCGGTAACATATAATGGTGATCGCATTCCCATGCTAGGCTTCCGACGTCTACTGTTTGAGTTCAGAGGCCGATCAGCGTGGTGCAAACTGTATGTGGCCGAGAAAGGACCCTCCGTCCTGGGATGGTTGGACCAAGGCGACCTGGGCATAAAACTCGACCCAGGGGGGAAGGAACAGATCCTGCTCACAGACCAGGAGGAATGGCCGGACATGGGTCGATGGAAGAAGAACTACCCAAAGGTATTTGGGGGCACAGTAGGAAAAATGGAGAAATTCCAACACAAAATAGTACTTAAGGAAGGAGCCACACCAGTAGCACATAAGGTGAGGAATGTGCCCATTGCAGTGAGGGAAGCTGTCCAGACAGAACTTCAAGATCTGGAGAAGAAGGGCATCATAGAACCCATAACCTGCGCCGAATGGCTGGCGCCTTTGGTGGTCGTGATGAAACCCAACGGGAAGGTCAGGCTCTGTGTGGACTTGAGGGAACTCAACAAGAACATAGTGGTGGAGAAATTTCCCCTTCCCAAGATAGAGGAGATGCTGGCGAGAACCAGAGGAGTCCAGTGGTACTCCACCATCGACCTCACATCAGCCTACCACCAGGTAGCTCTACACCCGGACAGCAAAAGTCTCACATCGTTCATTACCCCGTTTGGGTGCTACAGATTTTGTCGCATGCCGTTCGGGCTAGCCTCGGCGGCGGCTGTTTTCCAAAAGATGATGCACCAACTGTTCAGAGACTGCAAGGACGTACAGTACTTCCAGGACGACATACTAGTGATGGGCAGAGATAGAAGGGACCATGACCGGACACTAGATAAGGTATTACGGACACTGGAAGCCAAAGGGCTCACGGCGGAATGGTCGAAATGCCGGTTGGGACTGCAATCAGTGACCTATTTGGGCCACGAAATAGGGCAACAGGGGATCACACCCAAGAAGGAGAACGTGAAAGCCATTGTTGAAGCACCGCCCCCCAAGAACAAGGAGGAGGTCAGATCATTCCTGGGGATGGCAGAGTACTACAGTAAGTTCGTAGTACAATTCACATCCAAGACCTACAACTTGAGGAGGCTGACCAGAGAAAGCACGGTGTTCCAATGGACACCGGAAGCCCAAGCGGAATTTGAAGTCATCAAGAAGGGGATCCTGGAAGCAATACCACTCAAGGGGTACGACCCACAAGGCGCCACCATACTCATCACGGACGCCAGTGACAAGGGGTTAGGTGCTGTACTTATGCAAGACCGAGGAAGTGGGGACATGGAGACAATAAGTTTCGCCTCCAGAGCACTGACGGAGACAGAAGGCAAGTACAGCGTCATTGAGAAGGAGATGTTGGCGGTAGTGTGGGCCATGACGAGGTTCCGGCAGTTCCTATGGGGTACCCGATTCCTGCTCAAAACGGACCACAAGCCGTTAGTGAAGGTTTTAACATCATGCGGACACGCCAGCGCCACACCCAGGATATCGAAGATGTCCCTAAAATTGTTGGAATTCAGATACGACGTGGAGTACATCCCTGGAAACAAGAACAGAGTGGCGGACTACCTGAGCAGAGCGGCGGCCATGGAGCCGGGAGAAGAAGACCCAGCGGATAGAGGAGAGATGGTGGCTCTCATAGAGGACCAAGAGAAGATCATCAGCATACAAGAGTGGACTGAAGCTTATGAAGAAGATGCTGACCTGATGGAGGCAAAAGTGCACATCACCCAAGGGTGGCCTGATAAGAAAAAGGTGAAACCCAACCTCAAACCTTTCTACGAGGTGAGAGAAGAACTGACAGTGGGAGACGAGGGCATATTCATCTACCGGGGAGAGAGAGTAATCCCCCCCACAAACCTCATCAACAAATTGCTGGTCTTATTGCATGAAGGCCACCTTGGCATTGGGAAACTCAAAGCCAGATCGAAACAGAACTACTGGTGGCCAGGCATGGACATGAGAGCAGAGAGACACGTCAGCGAGTGTCCCCAATGCCAAGGGGCCGACAAAACGTTGAGGCCCTTACGCCCAGCACTGGGGAAATTCGACACTCCCTCAAACCCATGGGAAGAGTTGTCGATAGACATTTTAGGACCGGTGCTGGATGACCAGAGCGTACAGAAATATGTGTGTGTCCTCATCGACCGTTATTCCAAATGGCCAGAGATAAAAGTGAGCGAATCCATGGACACGGAGAACATCCTGGAGTTCCTATCGGAGACATTCACCCGAGAGGGAATTCCCAAGTCCATCTTAAGCGACAATGGGCCCCAGTTCACCTCAGAAAAATGGAAACAGTTCATGGGGAGAAATGGCATCTCGGTAAAGCACACGGCCATTTACCATCCGGCAGGAAACGGTATGGTGGAACGATTTAACAGGGTGGTGATGGGGGCCATACAAGCGGCCATCAACTGTAACAAAGACTGGAAGAAAGCGGTGGAGAATATGGTATGGGCCTACCGTATAACGCCCACAAGTACGGGCTACAGCCCGTTTCAAATATTGAGAGGACGGGAACCTTTCACGCATGACAACAGAATCTGGAAGGAGAAGGTAGTGACCAGTGAATGGTCTCCGGCGGTCGTAAGAGCAAATCTGGAGAGGGCACAAGCCATCTACACCAATAACTACAACAAGAGGAGGAGTGTGAAGGACACTCAGTTAGTGGAAGGAGAATGGGTGAGAGTAAAATTGGCTACCCTACAAAGGAAAGGAGACAGCAAGTACAGCAAGCCCATGCAGGTCAAGGAAGTGTATGATAGAGCGGCCCTGCTCAGCGATGGGAACGTGTGGTCGCAGGACCGCATGGCCCGGTGCAACAAGATATTGAGATGGGAACAGTGGGAACCGGAAGGTGAAAGCATGGAAGACGTGGATGAAGGGAATAAGGTGAGCGGAAGTGAAGAAAGGGAAGAAGCAGAGGCAGGAGAGGAGCAAGTAGGAGATCAAGGGGGTGAGACCCCTGGGGCAGAGATGGACAGACCGAGAGGTAATATGAACAGTGGAGGAGCGATGACTGAAGGAACAGAACGTGAGGAAACACAGAGTCAAGTGACTCGAGGGTACAGTGGTAAAGTGACCAGGAGCGGAAGACAAGTTGTAAGGCCCTCCAGGTTCCAAGACTTTGAACTGGACTGCGAACTGTAAGTGACTGATCTTTGGGTTGGAAAAAGGGGGAGATATGTAGCGGTCTAGTTGTTACCGCGTCACGCAGACGTGACGCGGGCATGGCACGCTGGCGACGGCATGCGCGCGCAGAGCGAGCGCGGAGCGGGGGAGAGTGAGCGCGTCGCAGCGTAGTGCACAGAGTGTTGGCCGGCGCTCCTCGGGGTACTGCTCATGTGAGATACGAATAAACACAACGGAAAGATCACACGTGTCTCGAGTGATTATTGAGACAACATTACAAGAACAAGTTGTTCTCCACTCTTAAAAGTGTTAAAATTGGAACCAAGACTTGTTTGCCATTTCAAGAGACCAATTAACGCTTTCTATATTGAAAAAAAAAGGTTTTGAATGAGAGCTGAGGTAAGAACGGTGATCTAGTTTAAAGTGTTGTATATCATAAAATCATATAGAGAAATATCATCTCACAATCCCATTATGTCATAATATATTCTACTAAAATATGATCCCTTTGGGTGTGGAGTTTCTATTATTAGCTGCAATGTAGTTTTACGTTTGTAAGCTGTATTTAGAAAACAATATGCATGGAAGACAATATTCAGACAATATTCTGCAGCCATACAATGAAGGTTGTAGTGGTGAGGAAGAAAGCAGTTGGATAAGTCTCTTCTGATCATGGCTATTCATAAAGCTGACTATGGGGCATATGTATCAACCGAATTTTTAATCGCAAACGCTGCGAATCGCAAAAAAAAGCATTTGCGATTAAAAATTCGCAAAACGGGATGTGTGAGGCAAATCCTCATCGCAAATTTAAGGAATCGCTAATTTAGCGATTTCTTAAGTTTGCGTAAGCATTTAAGAAATCGCAAATTGCGATTTCTTAAATGAAATGTAACACGCATCAAAGTATTGCGAATAATCCTTAAGAAATCGCAAATTACCACCAACTACTAGGAGCATATGTATCAACATCCCCATTTGCGATTCTCAAATAGCGATTTTTAAAGAATCGCTATTTGAGAATTGCAAAACGGGATGTATTTAAAATATCGCAAAACTTTTGCGATTTCTTAACATTCCTTAATTGCGATTAGCAAATTGCGAAATCGCAATTAAGGAACACCTTCCCATTCATTCCTATGGGCCAGGAGACCCATAGGAATGAATGGGAAGTAATTCTCAAATTGCGATTCGCAATTTGCTAATCGCAATTTGAGAATAATTTCAAAGGTGCAAGGGTGTCAAGATGACACCCTGATGCACCCCTGAAATTAGCATGTGTGGTCATATGGCGCACATACATGCCCTGAGGGCATGTATGTGCGTCACGTGGCACTTTGTAAAATTACAAAAAGTGCATTTTTAAAAGAAATCGCAAATTAACACCAATTAGTAGTTGGTGGTAATTTGCGATTTCTTAAGGATTATTCGCAATACTTTGGTGCGTGTTACATTTCATTTAAGAAATCGCAATTTGCGATTTCTTAAATGCTTACGCAAACTTAAGAAATCGCTAAATTAGCGATTCCTTAAATTTGCGATGAGGATTTGCCTCATACATCCCGTTTTGCGAATTTTTAATCGCAAACGCTGTTTTTTGCGATTCGCAGCGTTTGCGATTAAAAATTCGGTTGATACATATGCCCCCAAGTTGGTGTTAATTTGTGATTTCTTTTAAAAATGCACTTTTTGTAATTTTACAAAGTGCCACGTGACGCACATACATGCCCTTAGAGCATGTTTGTGCGCCATATGACCACACATGCTAATTTCAGGGGTGCATCAGGGTGTCATCTTGACACCCTTGCACCTTTGAAATTATTCTCAAATTGCGATTAGCAAATTGCGAATCGCAATTTGAGAATTACTTCCCATTCATTCCTATGGGTCTCCTGGCCCATAGGAATGAATGGGAAGGTATTCCTTAATTGCGATTTTGCAATTTGCTAATCGCAATTAAGGAATGTTAAGAAATCGCAAAAGTTTTGCGATATTTTAAATACATCCCGTTTTGCAATTCTCAAATAGCGATTCTTTAAAAATCGCTATTTGAGAATCGCAAATGGAGATGTTGATACATATGCCCCTTGATTTTCAATTTTATTCATACTGTAAATCTCATTTTATTAATTTCAGGTTTCAGACGATGCATCCTATTTCAGGAGAAGGACGGAATCTTACCCATACCTCTAGGTTTATTATGCTTGGGTTCTCTGCTTATCCACAGCTGCAGTCCACATTTTTTACCTTGTTCCTGCTGATGTACTTAATGGCCCTGTTGGGTAACCTTTTGATTATCGCTATCATACGCGCAGATGCTCGTCTGCATACACCAATGTACTTTTTCCTGGGAAACCTTGCCACCTTGGACATCTGCTGCACCTCCTCTATCGTTCCCAAGATGCTGGAGATCCTGATGTCAGAGTCAAAGTCCATCTCCTTTTCTAGCTGCATTACACAACTGTTTTTTCTGTCGTCTGCCATCAGCACTGAAGTTCTCCTTCTCACACTTATGGCCTTTGATAGGTATGTGGCCATCTGTCTTCCCCTTCACTATACCAGCATCATGAGTATGAAGTTCTGCGTTACCACTGTTGTCGCCATATGGTTTAGTGGCTTGGTGAACGCCACCACCCACACCAGCCTGATCACAAGGCTGTCCTTCTTTGGAAAAATTGCATTGGACCACTTCTTCTGTGAAATCCCACCAATACTCAAAGTTTCATCTTCTGACACCTACATTAATGACATTGTGATTCTTTTGGCAGACATATTTCTTGGCATGTTTTGCTTTTTCCTCACTTGCATGTCCTACATGTGCATCCTATACTCCATTGTAAAAATCAGCTCAGCTGCCAACAAAAGGAAGGCCTTTCACACCTGCACCTCCCACCTCTTAGTTGTTACTGTGTTCTATGGAGGCATTATCTACACCTATGTGCGCCCAGCTCTGAATGCCTCAGGTGACAAGGACAAGTTTGTATCCGTGATATATGCCGTTGTTTCACCAGTGCTAAATCCAATAATCTACAGCCTGAGGAACCAGGAAGTAAAAAGTGCCCTTACCAAGATACTGTCTATAAAAATATTTTCTTCAGGTATATAATAGGCTATTTGAAATGTCATGTTATTAAACACTGCCATAATCTTCAGCTTTAAAGATGAAGGTAAACTGAGACTAAATCTAACTTTACCATTTCCGGCATTCAAAAAGTGCATTTACTAGTAGTAAAGTTAGACTTTTGTCTCAGTTAAACTTAAGTTTTGGTCTCAAGTTTAGCTTCTGGTCTCAGTTAAAGCACGGTTTTCTGACACCCTGTGTGACCCAAATAAACTCCTAACAGCAGGCCTCCCATTGCAGACTGTGGGAGCAGTGCAAACAGCTCAAACTCAACTTGCCTGCACCATATGTGGCACAGTCAAACACACTGCTTTTAATATATGTCACACACCCCTAAGAAAGGCCTTCTGAGCCGAGAAGGCAAGGTGCATTATATTAAGGGCAAGGACAACTAAGTGCAGGGATAGTTGTCCCCATGTTAGTGTTCCCCATAGATAACTACTGTAAGTATTAGTAGTCCATAGGATAACATGGATAACATGGGCTGGCACTCTGGCACACTCAAGATTGCGAGCTTCATTATGATATCACTAAAATATGTCATGTTTGGTATCAAACAAACGTGCCTTCTCTTCCCTGGCACGATTCTTGTGTTGAGGGCAATGGGGCATGCTCTGTGGTGGAGACCTTAAATGTTGCCCATCAGATTGCCCCAGCTGTACTCTGTTTTGGCTGGAAAGCCTGTTCTTTCCCGTGCCTGCTGCAGCCAAGACAAGATCACTCTCAGGAGACAGAAACAAAGACTTGCGCCCAAAGGAGGTTGCACTTTCCTCCTCCCGACAGGCTAGTGAAGTGGCACATCAAGGAGGTGAGCTTCAAATGTGGTACCGCCTCTGATAAGCACCAGGGCTTACTCCAATTTTAGGAAACAGTCCTCCCAAACACCACACTGTCCCAGGCACATTTGCTTGTGAACAGGCAGAAAATTAGATATTCAATGTGGTGTACACCCCCAGAGGTCTGACCACACCTCCATGGTGACCATGCCTCAAGGGTGAGCAGATCGGTCTGCAAACTGAGTTTTGTTTCCTGCCATGATTTGGAGTGTCAAAATAGGGGGTTCTGGGTAGGATATGACCTTTCATACCAGATGGGGTCATTTCATTGGCGGATCAATTGCAGGAGCTAACTTCCCATTGGCTACTAGGCTCCAACTTTAGCTCCCCAGAATCTAGGATTTAAGGAACAACCCATTTACCAAGACCTCAGTTCGGAAAAACTTGCACCAATGAAGGACCCTGCAAAGGATTGTGCCGCCAACAACAGGACTTTGGCCTAAACATCAAAGCAAAAGAGGGATAATCTGTCCCTGTGGCAACAGACTTGGAACTGTGTGAACGAGCCTCATCCATGGCTAAAACTCTGCATTCCCTGAGAGAGGGACCTCTGTGGAAGCCAAAAGCACCCTCAGACTCCTGTGGCCTAGGTGCATTAGTCCCCTGCAATCTGCAGATAAAAACACTCACAGGATCGTAAGAATCGCTGGCCATCGGGCCCACCTAGGGATCAATAAAAACCAGATGGTCTAGCGCTTGTGGGAGTTGTATTCCAGCCTGTCACAAAGTTTCAGGCGCTACCTTAGTGCATACCTTTTCGCCAGGCTTAACACTGCCAAGGCTTGTTGGTAGCCAATCCAGCAACTAACCCTCACACTGATGTCAGCAACTTTGTCTTTGTTGTCTTTTTTAATCTTGTTTCTTGCAGCACCATGTTGGAATAAAATAAACACCACCCTCAATTCCTGTTCTGCACCACAGAGAGCAACTCTGTACCCGGACTCTCTGACCTAGGTAAAATGGAACTGACTACTGTGGCCTGGTCTAGTGTCTTACAAGCTTAACCTGGCAATGGTTCCACGTAACTCACCCTCAAATTGACCGATTGTCACTGATTTATTATTGGTTCTAAAATCCATAACTCCGGTTATGTATCTGCTATTTCATTCGTTTTGCTGTCTAAATTAAGACAAAAATATGCTTTATTTTCATAAATTGGTGTTGAATTTCTATCGTGTTGTGTAACAGGACTGAGTAGGGATTTATAAGTGTGAATCCAAGGACCATCTTTGGGGTATCATGATAATATTGCATGGTGAGGACGAACTCCCTCACCACATAATATTCCACTTTCATACAATGAAGGAACTAATATTACATCATCTTACATAAGCTTTGCACATTATTCTGGTCCCCAAAAATCACCTTTTAATGTTAATCATTTACTGAAAATCAATATTTATATTTTTTTTAATAAAAAAATCTGAGTATTTTCAGGACTAACTGCTTCTACCTCAGTCCACAGATTTCTGTTGCAAAGAGGATCCCTACAGTTTCAGATCAGATCCACACCAACATGTCCCAATCTAACTCTTCTGTGGAATTTCTTTGCAGCAAAAACATATTCCTTTGTCTACAAGATCTTGGTTGCTCACCAAACATAGGAGAAAATTTCACAGCATCTGGCTGGAGAAGTGTCAAGCTGAAAATTGTATTGGGAGTGCTGCAAAACAAGTGGACTGAAATGAGGGAACATTTTTAGAAGCTCTAACCATGGATATCTTTATGAATACCTCCACTCCAGAGACTGAAGAATACAACAGAATTTGGAGAAGAACAGTAGAAGAAAAACCTGTGATGTGTGTCTGCTCAGGAAATGACTAAAACCTGAAACCCTGCTTTGTAAACAAACAAGCCTGATTATCCTTAGTAAATATTTCCAATTATATGTTTTGTAATAAAATGACTTCATGTGATTTTTGATTAATGTATTCTTTGTTGTCTACTAATTCATTGATTATATATATATTTGCTACATGATGGCAAAAAATAAAGGATATGCAGACTTGCTTTTTTACAATGTTGTTCTTTTCTCCTCATGTAATCTCTATCAATCCTTTCAGGGGGTCTTGTGTCCTTTTGTGTTTCCTGGACTCTGTTTTGAATTGTAAGTGAACTCGGGACTGATTTTCATGGGTTATACATACTGCCCTTATGTGGTCTCAGAGACAAAAAAAAACACAACCAAGATGTTTACAGAAGAAAAAGTAAACTAGTGGGAAATGGCACTTGTGCTGGAACCCTACACAAAGTCAAGTCACCAACAAATACCTGCAAATTCCATTACAAAAGATATTTCTTAAACCACACAACCCGTTTACCACTCACAACACAAAGCTACAGAAGCAGTGCTCCTTCAAAAATATTTATTAAGATGTCTGGAAGTAGACAACCCAGATTCTCAGAAAATGGGTTAAAGGTCACAATGGGCAAAGTAATTAGGCTTGAGCTCCAGTTGTTTGGAGCAGAGATCCAAACAACCATGAGCCAGTGAATGGAAATGTGAGCCAGAATCGTGGAAAAAGCAAAGGCTGACTGTAACGGCAGATGCTCACAAGAGGAGATCCACTATTGGCAGAGTAACCTGTGTGGGAGGTCCATTGCCTTGCTTTCAGGACACATCAAGATGCCCTAAAAACTGTTTGTGGGTTTCCTAAGCCCTTCAACCTCAAGCATTGGGAGGGAAAAGTGTTGACCACGCTCCATATCCAATTCTGGGAACTGGAGGCTGAATGGAGATTGGTAAGTACACGCACTAGTACTCTCACTTTACAAATTCATTCTCTGCACTCTGGCAACGTTAATCCCCAACACAAATCTCTATAGTAATGGCAACCTAAGCACACAAGTGTGCAATAGATGTGTATCACAAAGCACTACATTTGCTATTGATGAAGGGTCACGTTTTGCCATATAAATACATACAAGTGCAGGAGGCATTTGGTAATGTCTGGGTGGACTTCTTTAGGGAAAAGCAGTCTACCTGCACCAACCGCATGGGGGATGTAAGAACACACGTAGCAGGAGTCATTTGTTATTGTTTTCCCTACTGCTGTCATATCTTTATACCACAGGTTGTCTAATAGGGAGGAGTGGATCCAATGATCTGTTATTGACTGCTCTGTACCTAGTATGGCCCCTAGACCCTCCTGTATTTCTACTATACGTTGGAATGTTTTGTACCCAGTCCTCTGCCATAAGGGTTTGTGGGGGGTTGAGGGGCTTAGCTCTGCTGGGAGAAATAGCGAATCGACGTACTCTGCGGTGGCGGGAAGGGCGTTGGAGGAATGCTGGTGGCTGTACTGTGAGATCAACAGTGCCATTCCATGTAGTATCTCTGTCACCTGGGATGGAAGTTGGGGTCCGGGATGCATACCAGTGTGGGCGCCGCTAGTGTTACTGTCAGGGTGCTTTAGACCTAGTGTGTTGTGTGGTGTGTTCTCCTGGCCATGGGTAACCGCTGGTACAGGGGGAGTTGTTGTAGATGCTATGGCATTGTTGCTAACAGCATTATGAGGAAAGTAAACCTTTACAGTAATGAAGAAAATGTACCAATTAAATATTGCTAGTGCCACTCCAACAATGATACATACCATTAATATAGAACCAATACATATCCTTGCATCGTGGCTGCTGTATTAATGGAGCAGCACATGAGTGTCATCTTCATCCTCATCCACAGTGGAGGGGACAGTGGAAGGGAAGCCGCTGTCCTCATTCAGGGGGAGCAAGGGCATGTAATTTTCTTCTTTCAGTCAATTGTCTGGTGCTGCTGAGATGCAGGGTCGAGGCTGACATCGCGGCGATGGATCCATGCCTTCCTTTCAGCTATCCGAACAGCAGTTGGTGAGGAATCAATGACCTGGTATGGTCCTTCGAACTTGGGGTCCTTCCAGCATCGGACTTGTTTCCAGACAAACACCCAGGTGCCAGGACGGATTGATGAGAGCTCAGGATCGATGGGGCCCTTCTCCTTCCTCTTCGATACCTGGGTGGAAAGGAACTGCGCAGCGCGTGTCAGTGTACAGAAGTAATCATAAAGCTCTGCCTTAACAATCTCAGAGGATGACTCACTATCTGTTTTAGGCCTGGTGGACGGGACAGTTACATTTATGGATCATCCGGTGACAAGCTGATGTGGCGTGAGGTGGTGATCCAAACTTGGGGAATTTCTTAGTGAAAAGAGGGCAATTGGAAGGCAGGAGAGCCATTTTTTACCAATTGTGGAGCTTATTTTGCTTATTTTACTTTTGAGCAAGCAGTTGAGGCATTCACAGATGCCATTGCTTTGTGGGTGATAAGCTGATGTCAGTTTGTGTCTAATGCCTAGCATTGTTGTCAGGGAGGAAAAGATAGCGTTTGAAAAATGACTTCCGTTATCTGTCCGGATGGCGTCGGTGGTGCCCCATCGGGAAATGACGTCACAGAGTAGGAATGTGGCTGCTGCTTTGGCATCACAGTGGACACATGGTCCATGTTCGATCCAGCGTGAGAATGGGCATACTACCACAATGAGATATCGGTAATTTTGGCATCGATCAATCATGTTGACATAGTCGATGTGGAGTTCTTTAAAGGGGCCAGAGGGTTTAGGGATGATGGAGGCGACTGCTTTGAGAGTTGGGTTTGGTGAATATTGTTGGCATATGAGGAATTTATTAACAAAGAGTTGCATCTGCTTGTGGGCATTGGGAAAGAACCAATCTGTCTTTAATGTTGTAGACATATTATCTCGGGAGACATGTGTGGGAAGGTGTAGTTGATCCAGGGCCACTTGCAGCAAAGCCAGTGGCATGACAGGCTCCTCTGTCATGGTCCGCCTATAAATGAAATTAGCAGGGTCCTGTTGTGCTCCCCTTCTCTTCCATAACTCTTTCTCTTGATATGGCACACTTTCTTGTATTTCTCTGAGATGTAGTTGGGCGATGTGATCATATTGTTGCGTGTTTGACCAAAATACCCCAGAGCACACCAGATCATTATATCTATTATCCAAACAAGTCATACAGAAAAAATGGAATTTGTGCCACCAGATAAGTTTCAATTTGCCATTGATCAAATGTCCTTTCGATTGAGAATTAGAGAAAACTCTTGAATAAGGTCCTTCTGTAAACTTTATTTTCACTTCTCAAAACATGGAAAGCAACAGCCGCCGACCCGAGTTTCGCCTCCCTGGGCTTTTTCAAGGCTGCAAAAAGACATGTTGTAGTAACCAAGCTGAAGCAATAGGTTGTAAGCTGGTTATTTATTTGGCTACATAAGACACAGAGCTCAGTCGAACAGCTCTGCCAACAGCCTCCACAGACAACCAGTACAGAGGGTTACTAGGACACGAGCATTCCATAAACAAATACATCATAGGACATGCTTAAAGAAACATCACATTACTTAATAAAGAGATACATCACAACATATCTTCTTTTTCTACCAATAACAAAAACAACACACAAAAAAAAAACAACAAACAGATACTAAACAAAAATAAAACAATACCCTGTATCTAGTGGGTTTAACGATAATTCTAGAACTCCTCCTGTAAGGCATTTGAACAGGATCAGAGCAAACCTTTTTCATTGAAACAGACGTGTCATTCTTTTCTTTAACCTTAACTATCCTATTCAGGTTCCACCAGTGACCGCCATCAACCATAACAGCATTTCTATGTATTTTCACAACTTTGACAGGCACACTGAATTTGCTGTTACCTTTCATGGAATGAATCCCAGACTTAATTTTGACTATGTCTCCCACATTTAGTGGAACTTTTTTTACACTGTTCCGTGAATCAAAATACTCCTGCTTTGTTTGAGTGATGGCCATTTTCTCACTGGCTAAAGACATCAGTTGACTAAAATCAGATTCTGACTTGACCCACTTGCTCATCCATGCAGGTCTAAAACTGGTGTTGGGTTTATGCCCGCGCAGTAACTCAAAAGGCGAAATTCCTGTAGAGGAGTGTGGAGTTGTTCTGTAGAACCACACCATCGTGTTTAAAGATTTACAAATGTCATACCCTCCTGCTCTCGCCCATTTGACACACTCGCCCACCACACGATTCATACGCTCGACTAATCCATTTGTTTGCGGGTGATAGAGCGAGCTTTTATAGTGTTTAACCCCTGTGTCTGCCAGAAAAGTTTCAAATTCCGAGCTAACAAATTGTTTTCCATTATCCGAGACAAGAGTCTTAGGCAGTCCCACTCTCATCCAAACCTCTTTTAGAAAATCCACTCCAACTTTAGTGTTCGCTTCCTTAACCATCTTCACTTCCGGCCACTTAGATGCATAATCCATCATGACCAAAATGAAACGACAACCCCCAGGGAGAATTTCATAAGGCCCCATAACATCTATACCCACTTTTAACCAAGGACCCTTAGGACACTCGATGGGGATCAAAGGAGGAACAGACACTTTCAAGGCTTTATCAGATGCACCACAGACACAACAATTAACAACGACCATGTCAATTTCAGCATCCATACTAGGCCACCAGTATGTGTTTTGAATGCGCCGTTTCGTAAGGGTAGAACCCAGATGACCTTCATGTGTCTTGTGGATGATAATCTTGCGTAACACCTCAGGAGGTACAAATTTATCCCCCCTTAACAACACACTATCTTCAACAGAAAGCTCATCACCAATCTTGCAGAAAACTTGAAGAGAGACTGGAAGAGCCTTTTCTCTAGGCTAACCATTCCTAACAAGAGGAAGGACTTCACGAATCACTGGATCAGAATTTAAAGCATGGACCCAATCAATCTCCGAATTAAGATTAAACTCAGGAAGATCTAGCACAGCAGCAAGACAATCATCACAATCCTCATTCGAAAAATCTTCTAAACTAACCTCATCCATTCATTAGTTATGACAGGAAAGCGGGAAAGGAAATCCTCACGCACATTCTTCCCTCCAGAAATGTGTTGTACTCTGAACTGATACTGCAATAGTTTAGTCACCATACGCATGATTCTAGGAGAGGAACATTTGCTGACACCACCCCCCAAAATGTTCACGAGTGGTTTGTGATCAGTCAACAATAAAAAATTCTTTCCCCAAATGTAAGGTCTAAATTTTTCTATGGCTCACAAGCATGCTAACAACTCCTTTTCGATTACCGAATACTGCAACTCAGGAGTCCGCAACACACAAGATGCAAAACATACCGTGTTCTCACAGTTTCTCTCCCATTGGGTTAAAGTGGCACCAATCCCTGCTTGACTAGCATCAACCGTCACACAGCAAGACAAATTTGGGTCAAAAGGTTTCAAAATGGGTTCACCCTCTAGAGCTGACTTAACTAGCCTCAGAGCAACCACGCACTTTTCATCCCACTCAAACTTAACCCCTTTCTTAAGTAGGTTACTGATTGGACGTGCAATTAATGCAAAATTGGGGATAAATTGAGAGTAGTACTCACATAATCCTAACAATGATTTGATCCCTGCTTTGTCTATTGGTTCAGGTGCATCTAAGATGGCTCGGAGTAAACCTGGACGAGGACTCACCCCATCTTGAGATAACACGTGACCCAGGTATTCAACCTTTGAAAAAAGGAATTTGCACTTCTCTTCCTTCAACACTACACCACATTTTTTGAAAAGTGTCAAAACTTTCCACAGGACATTATCATGAGTTGAGATGTCACTCACAAAAATATTCACATTGTCTTGAAAGCCAACCACACCATCTACACCCTTGAGTATATTGCTCATTATCTTCTGAAACACTGACGTCGCTGAGGCAAGACCAAATGGCATGCAGCAGTAACAAAACGTTCCCAAAGGTGACACAAAAGCCGTAAGGTGATGTGATTCAGGGTCTAATTTAACCTGATGGTATGCGCTTGCTAAATCAAGCTTTGTGAAAAATTGTGCTCCCTTGGTGAGTGAGAAAAGGTCACTAATTTTTGGTAGAGGGTACGAATCTACCCATATCTCTTTATTAAGGGATCTAAAATCCACAAAGACTCTAAGATCCCCCCCCCTTTCCCTCGCTACAACTAAGGGAGATAACCACAATGAAGAATCTGTAGGTTCGATTATCCCTCGGTCACACAATCCCTTTAGTTCTGCTTCTCGGTCTGCTCTAACACTAAATGGTACTCCTCTTAATTTATGTTTAATCGGAGTAGCGCCATTTTTTACTATGATTTTGTGCTTAAAGCCCTTGATCTTCCCTAAGTCCTTACTAAATACTTCTAGGATTTTTTTTTTCCAAGAAAAACCAACATCTTCACAGTCTACAACCAAAACCTGTTCTTTAGCTCCAGGTTTCAATATCATTCCAAAGAGCCCCTGGTGGAGCCACCCCAAAATGTCAAGACCTTTCACTGCAACGTAAATCTTCCCCTTTTTTTCCTGTCTTTAAATTCCATTTCTTCTTCGAAAAAGCCCAATAAATCTATTTTCCGTCCTTCGTAAGAAACGGGAGAACGATCAGGAGGAGAAAGAACAAGAGAACCTTTCCAAGTTGCATCAAATAGTACTTGTGTAATCATTGTGATTTTTGCTCCTGAGTCTACTAACAACTTAACTGTGTGGTTGCCAATATTGATATCTACGATGGGATCCACACATGAGGAAGGGTCGCCAACAACCACCCCTTGATTCAGATCTTGAGAAAGGTTTTCACCCACACTTCGTACAACAGAGATGACCTCAGGATCGGAATCGCACTCAGATTCAACAGTGCAAACAGTAGGTTTCCTAACATTCCTGCTCCTCTTGAGACATACTTTGGCAAAATGCCCCATCTTTTTACAGTAATTACACATAACATTACTCGCAGGGCACTGAGAACCTTTGTTATGTGGAGGATTCCCACATCTCATGCACTTATTGGAACTACTTCCATATGATGGACTTACTGTGTCTGATTTTGTTTTAATAGAAGGGTTAGAAGAAACGACTGCTTGACTTCGTGTGGTTTAACAGAAGTTTTGGCATTAATAACATTTACACTCTCAACAGGTTTATCTTCTAATTCTTTTAGTGAGACAATTGAAATCTCAATACTTTTGGCTATTTTTATCACTTCATCCAGAGTGGGATTACCCAAACTAAGTAATTTTTGAAGTACACTTTTCTCTTTGCAATGGCAGGTGAACTGATCTCTGATAAGTTGTTCTGTGAAGTTTTCGAATTTACAATCTGCCGCTAATCTTCTAAGAACAGAAATGTAGGCATCCATGTCTTCTCCATCAGTCTGTTTTCTTTTAAAGAAATTGTGTCTTAACACCATAAGACTAGGTTGCTTGTCAAATCTGGTCCTTAATTTAATGATCATTTCCTCATACTCATCTATGCCGTGGAGTTCCTCTTGTGATAGTGCAGGCAGATGTTTGAAGATTGACCTTCCCTCAAATCCTAGAGAATGTAGCAAAAGACATTTCTTTCTCTCTGCACTGAAACGTAAGGCCCCAATAGCACCCAAATACACCTGAAAGGCATCATACCAAACTTCCCAGCGAACTGGAGGATCTCCTGGCGATTCTAGAAATGAAGGTGGTGGGTTAACAGATTGCATGCTGCACATTTCAGTCAAGGAGAGAATCTGGTTGTGAGATGTATATACCATTGTTATGTGCTGTGACACTCTGCAGTCACCTTTTAAGATACACCATACAAATGCCATTTTAATAAGTGATTTAACTCAACTAGAAGAAATAATTCTATACAATGTCAAAAACAGCTCTATTTAAACAAACAGAAATTCAACATTGCAAGGAAATGTCCTTATGGTATTCGCAATCGCTTCAATGCGAATCAATAATTTTTCAACAGAAATATTAACCCCTATCTTCAATTTAAAAGCACGTGTTAATTCCAAAAGATGAAAAAACGCATGAGAACAGACCCCAACCTCAGACCGGTGTCTATTAATGAAAGTGACGTTAACAAGACATATATAGAAATAAAGTGAACTGAATTTGTGTAAGGAGCTCCACCACCAGTAAATCCAATTTAAAATCACATGGATAACGACCATCCTAGGCCAAACCGTCCTAGTTAGTGACTCAACTGACCATCTAAGAACCGGTCTCACCTCAAATTCGATAAAACAGATTTTTGTCCAAATATTCGTGTCACTGTTTTTGGACAGATGACTTCCTTGTTGGATATTTCTAAAATAAATAAAGAGTAAATATCCAAATAAGGAGATAGTTGATGTCACACCCCTTACAAAGCAATATAAATTGACACGTGTCATGAACTTTCAAATGTCCATAGACAATCGTTAGGTTAAAAAAGTATTTTGTTGTCAGCAGTTATAAAACGTAAACTCCTTACCCGAGCAGTTAACGGGTGAGAAGCCATCCCAATAACAATAATATCCACTGCTTGAAAGTTGTCGATCTTTTCCAAACGCTGCCTCACATGAATGAAAACCGCTTAGTTTTCTTTTTCTTTTCACTCGGACCTTGATAAGTCCTTTCTGTGAGAGTATGTCAAGAAACACGAGAGGAAGGAAAAAACGCGAAATAAATATTAGCGTATTGGTCGCCTTATTCAAGGCCACATAAAGTCGCCTAGTACTTTACTTGATGAGAGTCCCTATAGTTTATAGATGCAGAACCCAGGGATTGTATTTACCTGTGTCTTGCCGTGATTCCCCGCTCCTTGTATTCGGCAGCTCCGTGTTCACCGGCCGAGGGCGCCATCTTTTTAAATCTTTCAGTCCAAGAGTACATCGAAATAGAAAGCGGACTTGAGTCATCATCTGATCAAAGAGGTGTGTCATAAACTTGAGAGGCATATTCAAGTATGCTCTTTCAATCGAAATAACTCTATTAGGAGTAGTTATCAACTCCCACATGTCGTTACCGTGTGTGTCGTCCTAAAATGGTTCGTATACTAATACATTTAAGAGTTGCCTGTGAAAAAATTTCCATTCGTTTTTAAAATAATATAATCATTATAGTGAACATTTATTAACCTCTTTACGTCCATTTCATGTAACTAAACACATGGAATGTAGTTTTATACAAAAACTCTCATTCCATTCGCATGTTGTAATGGAAATCAAGAGAGGACTATCATCATGATTAGTGTATATGTTGGCTTCCAACGTTTGACGCCATTTTCTAAGAGTGGTGTCCCATTCATAAGATCGGTATATGCCTATAAATGAAATCAGCAGGGTCCTGTTGTGCTTCCCTCCTCTTCCATAACTCTTTCTCTTGATCCGGCGCACTTTCTTGTATTTCTCTTAGATGTACTTGGCCGATGTGATCATATTGTTGCGTGTTATCGATAGTGTAAGGGGTGCTTGTGTCGGGTGTTCCTTCATTCATGGCTAAGTGCTCTGTTAGAGGTATCGCTTGGGCAAGTAGGATAGGGGCACTCTGAGTGTCTGGTGCAGCTACAGGTGGGGGGCCTCTGGCTGCAGCTTTCTCTGCGCAGTCTGCCAAAGCGTTACCTCTAGAGACAAAATCCTGACCATTAGTATGTGCTGCACATTTGACTACGGCTACCTTGGCTGGCAGTGTGAGGGCCTCTATAAGGGGCATATTATCAAGAACGGCGTTAAAAATTATCGCAGCTTTAGCGGCAGAAAACTGCCGCTAAAGCGGCGGTAATGGGCTTGATATTATTCCCTTGAGAATTCCAATAGAAGTCCATGTTCTGGTGTGAACATGGGCTTCTATTGGAATTCTCCAGGGCATATTATCAAGCCCATTATCGCCGCTTTAGCGGCAGTTTTCTGCTGCTAAACCAGCGATAATTTTAACGCCATTCTTGATAATATGCCCCTTAGTTCTTTTAATAACTGTCTGTGAACCACAGGCGTCCCGTCTAATTTAAGAAAACCAAGCCTTTTCCAGCGAAAAATGCTGGAGTGTGTCGATGTGGTGATGTATGCAGAGTCTCAATAAACGGTGATGCGGTCGTCAGCCCCATAGTTTAAAGCGGCAATAAGTGCCACTAACTCGGCAGCTTGGGCTGAATGTGGAAGTAATGCAATCTGCTGTTCGATGTCCAGGGAATCAGAGGACTCATGCTGTTGGGCCTTGACCACTGCAGTTCCTGTGTATCTTACCCCTGTTTCTTGGTCAATGGTGGAGGAGCCATTGACAAAATATACGGTGCTGTGTGGCAAGGGGTCCTCCTTTGCTGCTCCTGACTCATCTGGAGAATATGTGGCACAGTCATGAGCGTCGTCATCTGAGGCTGCAATGGGATGGGCAAAGAACGTAGCAGGATTGACTGTGTGACATTTGACAATTTTCAGGGATGACAATGATTGTATTACTTCGTAACCTGACACTCTTTGTGTTGTTAATGTTGTCTTGGCTTTCTGAATTATGGCAAAGACGGCGTGTTCAGTGTACAGTGTTAGCGGGGATCCCATGACAATAGGGGTGCTTTTCTTTACAGTGAATGCTACTGCGGCAAGAGCTTATTCGTAGGGGAAATGGCCTCTCATGACCAACATGCCACTGAAGTAGGCAATGGGATTATGGCCCATGGGATATTTTTCTGTAAACACTGCAGTCATGACTTGGCCGTTGCAGCGAGTGAATAGGTAAAATTATTTTGTGTTGTCAGGTGAGCCTAACACTGGTGCATTTGTTATTTCATCTTTTAACTGCGTGAAGGATGCCCTCATCTCAGGTGTCCAGTCTATTTTGTTGTGTCTGTCTTTGGCCATTTTAACTGATTTCAGCAAAGGGGTTGTTATTGTTGAGAAATCAAAGACCCATTGGCGGACGTAAATCGAGGAATTTCTACAAGTCCTTGACTGTTTGTGGCTCAGGGGTGCTTTTTATTGCCTCAACTCTATCTGGCGTGACTCATCTTCCTGACGCTGACAGTAATTGGCCAAGATAGTGCACCTCTTTTTGGCAGTACTGAAATTTATTTTTGTCCACTTTGTAACCTCTTTGTGCTAAGGTAGAGAGTAGAGAAATGGTGTCCTTCCTGCATTGTTGTTCGGTGGGACTGCAGAGCAAGATGTCGTTGACATATTGCAGCAATGTGCTGTCACATTGGAAATTTGATAAATCTTCTTTGACAACTGTTAAAGATGCTGGGAGACTCACAATAACCTTGAGCCAGACAGGTATACATCATTTGCACATTTTTTAACGTGAAGGCCAGTTGGTATTGACTGTCAGGGTGTAGGGGTACGCTGAAAAACGCATTTTTCAAATCAATGACGGAAAATTACTGCACATCTGGGGGGACATTTGTGAGGATGACAGAGGGGTCTGGGACGATGGGAAACTCTGGCATGACTATGTTGTTAACGGCACGAAAATCATGCTGTCTTCCCCTTGCGTACCGGAAAAAGACATGGGTTACAAGTAGAAATGCATGGGCACATGACTCCCTGTTCCAGCAGGGCTTTTATGGTGGGGGCAATACCCTCCTCTGCTTCCTTAGACAACAGATACTGTTTTATTCTGGGTGAGATGGCACCTTGTTTCAGCGTTATCTTGAATGGTGCGGCAGAGTGAATAAGGCCTATGTCATTTGGGCCCGTAGTCCACAGTTGTGCCGGAACCTGGGCCAAATCTGCTTCATGTACAGAGTAATATTTTGTTACGGCAGTGGGTGTTCTCATTTCCACTGTCACTGAGAGGGGCACTTCATTCAGGTAGACTATTTCACTCTTTGAATAGTATTCAGGGGGTCCAAAGAGTTGGTCATCTGAGATATCCCTGACTAAGCCTCCTGGCTCAATGAAGATGACACAAGCCCAAGTATGAGCATCGTCATCAAACCCTTGAAATGCTCTGTATGCATATATCTAGAGTCAGGTGCTTGTCAGATATTTGCAAGCCTGATGCTTGAGTCCTGGAAAGAACTCTTTTGGTAGCTGAACAGTGCAACCTTTTAGTTCTGGGGTGGTGGCAATGATTGTGTGGACTGCCACAGAAAAGGCGTGTTCATCCACTGGGCGTGCTCTAACCTGACTGTTCAGGGAGGAGTCTACTGTGACTGCCATCATTCTGGCCAGTGGTCTACCTGGTATTGACCAGGTCATTGTTCCGTTCTCATCAAAGCGGATGGTCATGTTCAATTTTGCCATGAGTTCATTTCCTAAGAGATTCACTGGAGACCGTAGTGAGTAGAGCAGTCGTTGCTCCACCACATTACCTCCTATCTCTACGGGCACTGGTTTAGTGAAAGGGACCCTTGCTATTGCCCCAGAGAATGCCTGTGTGTCCGCTATCTGATCTGAAATGGGCTGTGGTCTGCCTGTAATACAGGAGTACGTGGCGCCTGTGTCGATGAGAAAGCTGCATGTTTTATTGTTTATCGTGACCACGACGGTGGGGTCGTCTTCACCGTCCATGGTGCATGATAAAACTGGGCACACAAGAGTTATCTGTGGGCTATCCTAACCAGTGCATCCTCCTGCTTGGTATTGCTGGATGGTGCCTTGTGTGAACGGATTGCTGGGGGTGCTCACCGTGCCCCCTTGGGGCACAGCATTTTGTGTTTGGGGCACCACCTGGTAAGTAGGGACCTGCTGTTGCTGTTGTATTAGAACTGGTTTCAGCAGGGGTGGTGGCTGGGCTTGAGCCATCATGGTTGCTTGGAGCTGTGCTTGCTGCATGTTTTGCTGCTGGACTGGTTGGACGTAGGAGTATGGCATTTGGGGTTGCGGATACATCTGCTGTTGCTGGAATTAAGGCAGTATTTGTTGGGTGAGACTCATGGACTGTTGATTTAGATCTCAAAATTTAGTACAGCACTCCCTTTGCATGTGGCCTATTTTGTGGCAATAGAAACAAGTATGCTGTCCTGGCTGTTGTTGGAACCTCTGCTGTCCCATTCCACTACCTCTTCCCTCCTTGCCCGAGTTCCTATTGATGTTGTTTCTGTTGTTGTAATAAGGTTGTTGGCCAATGCTGTAAGCATGTTGTGTTGGCATGTAAGCATGTTGTGCTGGCATGTATTGTACGAGGAGCTGTGGCTGTACGTACTGTACGGCAGGCTGTGGCTGGGTCTGAGAGTATTGTACGGCAGGTTGTGTCTGCATCTGTTGGGGTTCAGGCTGTATGTTGCCTGCAAGAGCATTCATGGCAGTCTGGGGAAATGTGATGACTGCCGTCATCTGACTGACAGGTGCAGCTACCATGACTGTGTCTGGTGTCTCCTTTTTCTTATTAAGTTTCTGTTGCACCAATTTTGCAGCGGCATTCTCTATAGCTAGCTCTCTATTCTTTCCTGTTCTTGCCTCTTTTTGCAGTAATGTATAATGTGATCATGTATCTCAGGCAACGGTTTTGCTTCCATTGCTGCAATTCCATCCAACTTGTCCTGTATGTCAGTAGGCAGTCCTTTCTTAACCATGTGGTAGAAAAGCCTACTATTCCCTCCTGTCGTGTTCTACTTGTCTCCTAACTCCTGATGCCATTTCTCCTTAATCCTTGAGATAAAGTCAATTGGATCCTCACTCGCTAGCATTGTCAGTGACATGAGGGACCCTACATTGGGACATCTGGAAACTTTATACGTAATTTGGCCCGGACCTGTGCCCTAATTTTGTTAAATGTTTCCCCATCATACTGCGTTTCAGTCATAGTAATTTTGTCAGCACAGACGCTTTTGAATATGTCCTCTGCTTCTTCCCCCATGATGGAGATGAGCAGACTCTTCATATCACCTATCCCTAGGTTGACACCTGCAGTGTTTTTTCCTGGGCCGCTATCCATTTACCAGCACCCTCCGTGAGGGGTGGCATAAGCTTTATGAGGTTCTCTTTGTCCATCTGAGACCATGAGACATATAGGGGCGGGTCAGTGGTATTTTTATACAACAGCGGCATCTGGTGTTTCATCCCTGTGCCTCTTTTCTTTTGCCGTGTGGTCATGTTGTCTGGCATATTTTTGCCAAATCCTAATACTGGCCCGCATATAGTCATAGTCCCAGTCATCATCTCCTGCATCTTCTAGGATGCATTCTACTGCTGTTGCCATATGCTGGGGTTCGAAAGACCCCTCTCTTGGCCATGGGAGCATCTGTGGTGTATTGGCCTCTGTCCAACCTGCCAAATCGTCCGTGAAAGGATTGACGGCATAGTCAGAGCCTCCCCCTAGTATTACAATTTCATTGGGCGTTAGACTGCTATTTTGGGGGGCATATGGTCTGCTGAGACTCATATTGCGGCTGTTTCTCATCCTAGTGGTACGCATAGAGGCAGAGCCGGAAACGTCATAGATCATGTCGTTGTCCGGGCGCCCGTGCAACCTTAGTACTCTGAGGGTCTCTACCTCCGTTGGCCTAGTCTTCCTTCTCGCTCCTGTGTCACGTGCTCTTGTGTAGTGGGCGGGCGGGTCTGTCATAGTTGTGGTAGGTAGTAGGGCGAATGGGTCTATCACAGTTGTGGCAAGCAGTGAGGTGAATGGGTCTGCCACAGTTGTGGCAATCAGTGGGGCAAATTGGCCTGTCACAGTTTTGGCCTTTTCTGAGGATGGCGCTTGTTGCGTGGTGTGGGCCTGAGCAGTTGTGGCAGCTGCGTGCTGTTGTCCTGTCACAGCAGCCTTATACCGATGGGGGCGTTCACTATAGTGCAGTCCTCCATTTCCCTCAGTATTCCCAGAAATGTGTATGTAATGTTTGTCGGAGTGGGGTATTTAGTGCTGCCTGGTGAGCCAATTGTCCTAGGCTCATCCTTCTGTAGCTATTATTGAGCGGTTCATGCAATTGTTCTATTTTTAATGACGCACGTCGAAGTGCGTTAACTGGATCACCGGGATCAGAGCTGGGTGATGCACTTCTATTTAATACGTCCGCGTTGGGGTCCGAATGCGAAATGCTCTCCAGACTTTTGCTAGCGTGGATGGACGTTCTCCACTTGTCGTAATGGGCTTGGTCAAAGGCTGGGGGGAGCGTCTGTTCCCTGTCCTTATACTGCTGTTGGACTGTTGAGAACATCAACGGTGTGTTGTGGGTGCTTATATTACCGAATGGCAACCTATCTTGGGGACCGGTGTGCTGCCTAGGGAGTTGTGAGACGTCTGTATTAATAAAGGGGTTGGTACAAGTGTGTGAATGGTGAGATGATGTGTGAGAGTCAGTGTCAGAATCTTCAGCATCTAATTCGGGTGGTGGTGTAGTCATTGAGGCTGGAGTGAGCTTCAGGGTAAATTGCGCGTCTATCTGTCCTGATATTCCTGGTACTGTGGCGTGTATCATTGGACCGCTGTTCGTGAAGGATGGTGCGGGTGGGGGGTGTTACATGTTGAAGTATGTGTAGGGGAGTCTATATTATCTGGGAGTTGTTGGGACCCAACGGCTGGTAGGTTATTGGTGGTGGGTTGTAAATCTTCATGACCAGTTGGGTCTTCGATATCTGGTGCTAGTTCTACATCTGAACCATTGCCAAGGGCTGGGTACATTCCTCCTATATGATACGCAGGTGGAGGGGCAGTGGGCATGACCGTGTGCATCGTTGCAGGGTGGTCCTGTGTGTTGTCTTTGAAAATGCACCAGAGATCTAGCGTAGCCTTCCTCTTCTAGCTTGGTGCCGGAGTACTTAGTATCTAGGAAGGTGTTAGCATCATCTCATATATTTGTATCAAAACTACCTTCCGATGGCCATGAGTGGCTCATATTTTTTGTGAGTTTGTGAAGCTCCCTAAAGTGTTTAAGTATGCGTTATTCCTGCCCACTGAAAATTTTCAATACTTGCTAGAGTAGTGTGGCCATGATAAGTGCTTTTGATGGAGCAAGGGTGTTGCAGTATGAATATACTCTACCTATGCTTTCCTTCCTCAGTGGCTGGTGTTGAGATCTCGTATAAGTTCATCTCCTACACCTTGAAGGACAAGGAGATATACACCGTCCTGTAATTCGTGCTCCTGTGCAAGAGTGCAACCAGGGAATTTTAGTCTGAAGTGGGTGTCTTGGCCAAGAGCGTGATAGTTTGGTAGGGCCTTCCCAGCCTGGGAGCCATATGATGAAAGATATGTGGAAGCCGGCAGTTGTTTCATATACTGTAGAGCTCAATATCCTTCTCATGGGGATACTAGTGTGAGAGAGGCACGGAGTAAGTTTGAGGGAGACGATGTGGGTGCTGCAGGGAGAGGCACACTCTGTTTATGCTTTATCAGACTAGTTACTGGGATAGTTTGGATATAGGTCTTTTATAAGTTCGTCTCCTATGGCATCAAGAACAATAAGGCAAATTATCAGCCTTAAATCCAATTCCTCTGGTCCTCTGTATATTCCCTGAGGGGAGAAATCAGGGAATTCGAGATTGTGGCGGGCAAGGGCAATAGTAATCTTACTTTGTAATGGGTTCTGTGGCAACTAAGTGGTCAATGTGGTTGGTAATTCTAAGCCTGGAGATATTAGGCGAAGGCGTACGTAAATCCAATCTGGTGTTTTGTGCACAGAAGTGCCCAATATTCAATTTTCGCATATTGTCTGCATGGCACCTTTGGCGTGGAGGGCAGGTGGTGCAGAACTATACCAGAAGGTATTACTTTTTACAGCGTTTTGGTGCGCAAGTTTTAGATGCAATGGGGTAAGCAAATGCCGGAGCTATAATGAGCTTGACCTGTCGTGTGTGAGTGTAGTCAATGCCTAATGCTTGGAATATAGTGAGAAGGACAGTACTTGTTAAGGGTGTCACATGGATCAAGCAAGATGGGTGGCCGTCTCAAAGGCCCACGATGTTATTGTTAATCAGGTATACCGTGAGTTGAGGTGGTGTATCGTTGTGGGAGTTGTCAGTGATTCCTTTATATGGAGTTGGAGCAAGGGGCTGGGCTTGCAAGGGCAGGCAGGGGCGCAGAGTTTTGTGAATACTCGTGCAGGAGTGCCCTTAAGAGGGGTGCCGGGTGGTCTTGAGTATGTACATGGCATAATAAAAAATAGGAGTCAGAGGCGGAGAGTGTGGGAGAGGCAGGGGCGTCAAGATGTGGGAGAGAGGCTGTTTCGGATAGGGCCACAGAATGTGTGGAGTCTAGTGAAGATTCCCCGTCAGTAATAATCACAATCGAGGAGGTGGCAGAATACTCAGAAGGAGCGGCGTGTTCAGTGGGAGCAGAGTGGAGGGTGGATATGGTGAAAGAGTTAGATAAGTGGTCTGGCCAAAGCAGGTCAGGACGAGTGGTGTCCGAAGATGGCGGGAGAGATGTATGTGCGTGGGCAGCAAATAAGTCAGTCAAGGATAGTGTAGAGAAGTGGACCTAAGTATTGGGGGTGAAGGTGACCCCCAGAATTTCCCAAGTGGCAGAGAGGATGTAGCATTGATGGTCTGTAAGTCGAGTTACTTCATTAAAAGTAGTATTGTGGATGGCTATAGCAGTGCTGTGCACTAGATGTATATTGAGACTGATGATAAGTGGAGGGGTATTGGACATAACGGTAAGAAAGGGCACTGTGACGGTGGCAAGGAGCGAAGGAGGAATACTAGCACCCCCTGTTTGGCTACCAGTTGCAAGGCAAATGGGTGACAAAAAAACGCCTGTGATAGGAAGCGGTGAAGCAAGGAAAAATGATGTGGGACAGGAGGCAGGACGAAAAGAGCAGGAGTAAGGGGGCGCTGAGTGAGAGGCCTGCAGCCTACCTGGAGGGATGCAGCTGTTAAGGGGTGGAGAGGTGTAGCACAGCAGTCCAGGCACCCCCTAACGGGCAGCCTTGGCACCCTGCTATTGTGTGTGAAACTGTCAAGAGCAGCAACAGGCAGATGGACTAACTGGCGTCCATGGCACCTGACTACTGGGCATGTGAAAGTGCCAAGGAAGCAACAGGAGTGGCAAGGGATGATATATGACAAGAGCACCTCGGCACTGTGTTATTAAAAGACCAACACACAAGCACAAAGCATGAAGCACAATGACACATGAAAAAGAAAGACAGCAAATGTTAAACAGAGCACATTAATGAAAAATAAATGAGGAAACAAAAAAAATGATGCATAGTGAATAAATACTGTACAGTCAGAAACCGAGATATGAATTCGCACTACAAGAGAAAAAAAAACCCGAGATCAAAAAGCAAGATGGGGAGAGATGTCAGCAGCACCGAGGAGAGAGACCACGAGAGAGACCACAGGAGGTGCAGGGGGGAGGCGGGGGTGCGAAGCCGAAGAGCAGAGAGTGTATAGAGAAAGGGAAGGAGAAGGCAAGGAAGGGGAGAGCAGCGTATAGTGCAAGATGTAGAAAGGAAGTGGAAAGAAAGAAAAGAATAGGTGGGTGAGGAGGAAAGAAAAAAGAAAAGAAGGGGTGGGTGAGGGCTGAAATGAGACGAGAAAGGGAGAAAGTGGTGAACGAAGACAGTGCAGCCGAGGCAGCCGAGGCAGCCGGGCTGAGGGGAAGGCGGGTGAAGGCTGCAAAGTAACCACAAGTGACTTCTCCTTTTTGGTGCAGTGAGATGCGCAGGCAAAATGGACTGTCAGGGAAAGACATGATGTTTACACATAAGAAAGAGTTTAATAATAGAAGAATGTTACACCCAATCCATGCAGAAGGAGGTCGTCAAAAGAAGAGATGAAGAGAGAGAGCCGTGAAATAATGTTATCCGAAAGGATGCAACGGGCAAAGAAGGGATGCACGCATTGAAAAGGGGACCTTGAGCCAGAAAATACAGACAGGATGAGGAAACCACAGTGTAGAAAAACCTTCTGAATAAGAAAATATATAGATAGAATGAAATGGAGGGAATAGATAGTTGATCAAGAGCAGAGGCAATATAAACACAGTGAGGACATGAACTAGCAATATCACCAAAATTGAGGACTTGAACCTCGAACAATATAACCAAAATTGAGGACATTAACCCCAAACAATTTAACCAAAATTGAGGACTTGAACCTCGAACAATAAAACCAAAATTGAGGACTTGAACCCAGAACAATATAACCAAAATTGAGGGATTGATCCTCAAACAATACAACCAAAATTGAGGACTTGAACCCCAAACAATACAACCAAAATTGAGGACTTGAACCTCAAACAATATAACCAAAATTGAGGACTTGAACCTCAAACCAAAATGGAGGACGTTTAACCTCGAACCACAATAGAGGACACTAACTTCGAACCAAAATGGAGGACTGTAACCCCGAACCACAATGGAAGACTGTAACCTCGAACCACAATGGAAGACTCTAAACTCGATATACAATATACAATAGAATTAGAACCAGGACTCGAACCCGGGCTGGGAGACAAAGCAAAAACATCCTAATGCAATCACAAGGAAAATGTAACAGGAAAATGTGACCACAAGACATATACAATAAAAACCGACACTGTACCCATCCAAATCAACTCGAGAGCCGTGACCACACACAGAGGCCTAGAGGGTTCGAATCGTGACAAGACAGACTGCTACAGGGAATCGAGGAGTCAGACAGAGAGACCAAAAAGCCCCCACCTCACAACCACATACCAGGGTCCGACCGGAGTAACTCAAGGAAAAAAAAGAAAAATATCCTTGACTCACCCAGTGGCCGACAGTGGGGAGAGAAGGGGGTCCGTGGGCAGTCCGCCGAGTGTCCCAGGTCCGCCGCAGGTAGGAACAGTCTGCACGATGGATTGGTGGTCACCAGCGGATGAAGGGTAAGTATTTCCCTTCTGTTGTGTACACGGGCCACAAAAACACTGCTTATCTACAAATAATGAACACTAGTGTGAAACAAAGACCTTACATTGGAGTGGCACTTTTATTCACTTAGGGCCATATGTAGGATGGCAAATTGCGATCATTCGCAGAATTTCAGCGTTTGCGATCGCAATTTGGGCAGTGTGCTATGTAGCAAACAACAACCCATATGCAAAATAAGGAATCGCAAAATTTGCGATTCCTTATTTTTTCAAATGCATTTAAGGAATCCCAAATTGCGATTCCTTAAATGCAATGTAGGAAGCACCCAAGTTGTGCGATTTTGGCTTAAGGAATCGCAAATTACCACCAACTTCAGGTTGGTGGTAATTTGCTATTTCTTTGAAAAATTCACTTTTTTGCATTTTTCAAAGTGCCATGTGGCACACATACATGCCCTTAGCGCATGTATGTGCACCACATGTGCACACATGTTTATTTCAGGGGTGAAAAAGGGTGTCCTATTGTCACCATTGCAACCTTGAAATTGCATTATCAATTTGCGATTCTCTAATTGAGAATCGCAAATTGAGAATGTCTTCCCATTCATTCTTACGGGCATTCTAGCCATAGGAATGAATGGCAAGGTATTCCTTATTTGCGAAACTCAATTTGCGAATATGTGGGATTCGCAAAATATTTTGCTAATCCTACCTACATTGCATTTTGCGATTCTCTAATTGTGTTTCCCTAAAAATCGCAATTTGAGAATCGCAAAACACGTTTTACCTACATATGGCCCTTAGTCATTAACACAGCAAGAAAAATACATTCATCTATTCATTAGCTTAGAGAAAATATTAAGATCAAAATTGCAATCAGTCAGAACTAGCAACACAAAATACTTATCAATAAACGTGCGGGTGCCGAGAAGGCAATCCTGAAATGAGGAAACTAATCATCCAAGAATTACAATTTAGAAGTACATTCAATGCAATGAATTGGGTGAGGATGAAAAACCTAGCATAAGAGAAGAGGCTAAAAAAAAGGAAATATGTTGTCTAGATTGGGCTCTACCACCTGAGAGAAGGCTTCCTCAGCCCAATGCGGATATACGGCTGGCCGGGAACCCACATCATGTAAGGCACTGCAAAAGAGTTCTGGACACCAACTAGGGTGCAGGACTTTTACACCTGTTTGAGGCAGAACTACAAAACCACATTTGACGCAGGTGCTTGAACGCACGCCTACAGTTATGTTGCTAAATTTCTGGGAACACAGAAGTGGTTTCACAGTGGGCAGGTGTTTGATCGGATGGTCAGCTATGCTTGACCGCAATTTCTAAACAAATCATATTTTTATCATACATTTCTCGGAACATGTACATGAAAGCGGAACTTGAAACAGGTGTTGTCAGGGCAAGGTGCTGCCTTGGTTACATTTGAGCAAGCTCGGAAAGTTTCATAATATAAAAATGAAGCAAACAATACTTGTGAAATACCGAAGATGTACTAGCTGGTCTCGTGTATGTGTGACATAGGCTATTCTTGCAACTGTGGAAAGTTTTTGTAGTTGGCCAAGCTGCCTCGCAGTGTTGGACACACGAGAAATTCATTTTTGAGATCTGTGGAGCCTATTAGATTTCATTACTGAGGAGGATAAAACTGAGGATCTGGCCTTGGGACTATGTGCATGTGTCAAGGGAGGTGTGAGCTACAATGGCACTGGTGACTGTGTAAGGTAAAAATGGTTAAGTTAGCACATTTCCAGGTTGTAGCTGGTAGGGTCTGTACAGGGACATTCATGCTGCATGGGTCGATATTTATTTTTTATGTGGTAAAACGTGACCCTCCATCACTATTTAATCACATTCTAATATTGCATCACTGTTGCACCATTCTTTTCAACCTTCTTATCACAACTCACATTTGAAACTGTGTTATATAGTTCTTAGGGTGTTTTAGGGCCCTTAGGGACATTGTCAACATTGCTAAGTTAGCACGACCTTTGCTGCCATGATGCTGCTTTTGCGCACGTTACTACATGACTTTGTTTTTGCAAGACTCTGGTTGTGCCTTTCACATTAAAATGGGCTGCTTTTGAGTTCTTCTGCTTTCCTGGAGTTTGGTCTGAACACAATGTGCAAGGTCGATAAACAATGCCCCTTATTATTCTGTTCTGTTCAGTCCCTAGCACCTAGACATAACATGCTACACATAGCTGCAGTATTGAAGACTTGTGCTTTGATATTACATTGTCTGATGTTGTTTTAACACACTTGGAGACCGCCGTTTCATGGAGAAGAGCTCTGCTGTTCCTATGATGAAAACCTTACATCCAGGCTTCAAAGTATTGGGGCTTCTGTCAAATCCCAGAGATCGTCCTTTTTCATAAAAAAAACATCTTCTAGTCAAGGGGAGGGTGGCCAGGCCTATAGGCCCTTATTTCCACAGTCTTTATAGAAAATTACTTCTCCCTTTGTATTCTATGGAATTGTAACAACGCCAACTGTGCTGAGTTAATGCATTTTGCTGCTAGTGGTGGCACATCTACTGTATTGTAGAGCACGATAGTTAAAATAAACATTTTGAACTATTTCAGAGACTCTGCTTATTCTCATTGTGGACAAGTATGAGTGAGTGAGCGAAAGAGTACGTCTTGCTCCTGCGATTCCTCAGAGAGTCGGGAGTGTTGTGTCCTGGGTTGTCAAGTCATTTGTAGCTCTGTGATATTTGGAGGAGAATGAATGAGACACTATAGCTAGTTGTTTGGGATTTTGGGTACTAATGTGGTAGGTTGGTACATCCCTATTCACTGAGGTCCTGTTTTCCTTTGCATAGTTCTGTGTATGTGCAGAATCCCTGCAACAACTGATATGATCTGATATGATAAGACAAATCACACCCTCCCCTATGTAACAGCAGCATCTACTTATTCAGCTGACTGAAAACTCCACCCACTCTTACTATCATATTCATATGGCACATACCAAGGGGCCCATTAGGATGGCGGGCGGAGGCACCACCACGGTGCTGGCGGTGGCGGAAAATTCCATTTTCCGCACGCCAGCAGCGGTCCTCACACCCGCCATATTAGTATGGCCAAACATAGTCCATTTCCCATCCGCTGCGGGGCGTTTACAAACCGCCATCAAAATGTGCCCTCCAATGCGGCGGTGGATGCAAATGGAAATCCACCTCCATGGGGAATGATGTCTCGACCGCTGTTCAGATCAGCATGCCCCAAACAGCCAGTCGCAACAAAGCGGAGAAACAGCCCAACCAGAGATGGCGGAAGCACGACTGCGGAGCGTGAAACCAGATTCCCGGTCCCTTCCACCCGGTCCCGACCGCAATGGATCCAGCTCTACACATCTTCCCGGTGCTGTACCTGATACACTACCAGCAAGTTATGGACCATCACGGACACCGCCGCAGGTACGCAATCACACAACTCCGCACAAAACCACAACACACAACTCATGGGCTGATATAGGGTTCCTGTCCACACCAGACACCCTGGTGGGGACAGGAACACATCCACAAGTGTTCCCACCCATGTCCTACCTGTCACCAAATCACCACTCCACATCCAGGTCACCCACCAACCACGATATCAATGCAATGTTCCGGTAACGTCACCGCAACGGTGAAGGCGTGGGAAAACATGCACACAATTTAGAAGGCAGGGCCAGCGCCAGGCATGGGCAGTGCACAAAGATCATAGGGCCACACCTTCACCCTCCACACACTAGGCCCCCACACATTAAGGGACATGCTATGTGCTTCGCCATGCACAATAACCAGCCAGGTGAACCCACACCCTGCACCACACACCAAACAACTAGGGTGAGAGTCTCAGCAGGTGGGGCTGCAGAGGAACACACAGCACAGAAGCACAGAGCCAGGGCAACCCTCACACCACACCTACGCTACACTCATGTCAATAAAACTGAGTCCAGGCACAAAATGAACACTCATACAGAATCTGAGCAATCACTCAACTGTACACACAGCCTGTCAAGTCACACAGACATACCCCACACTGACACACAGCCACATCCACAGACCAGATGTCAGCAGCAATGGAGGACAAGAAATGGGAAAGCTAAAGTGAGGTGGGCACAAATGGAAGGCCAAGGAGCTAACCACTAAGTATGTGTACATCACATGCAAGAGAAGGAACATATAACAACACCCTTAGTCCATCAAATCACACCTGGCTGGCACAGTGAGTGAAATGAAACCACAGTCACCTCTGTGCAACAACTGAAGGAGACAGCAAGGCAACCCATGCATAGGCACAGGGATGAAAGGAAGTCTCTGAAGTCAAACAGTGAGCAGCCACACATCTGTATCCAACTACTTGACAGGTGTATGTCAGCAGCACAACACACAGGGCCCATTGTCACACTCCATGACTGTCAAACACAAGTTGGATCCTTCACACATACCCCCCCACCAACCTCACACCTGCAGCACTCAACACCAGTGTCAAACACTCAGAAGGGTGAGCATAATGTCCAGTCAATACACTGACAAACAATCACTCTCCCTGGGGGGCATCCACAAACATCACGCAAACACTGAGGGATGCCTGAACCAATGCTGGCACAAAAACAACAGCCAAACACAAAACTCACTAACAACATACACAGAAGAGCAACAAGCCCAGACCTGTGCAGTAAAACTATGGAAAGGCAATGAGAGCCCAGACAGAACAGGAGTACACAACATCATCACTCAAGAACAATTCACAGACAACATACTCCAGCACAGACAAGAAGAGCATCATCTCAAAACAATCATGGACACAAACTGGTAGCAATGGGCCAATAAGAAAAAAAACACAGACATACCACACTACCCATCAAGTCAACATGGTGTCATAGTGTACCACATGCTTGCACATGCACAATCCTGACAAGTGACAGGTCAGATATAAGAGGAGAAAACCCCAAGGATGCACTCAAAACAAACCCAGGAACAAGAATAGCCCTAAGAGCATGTGACAGACGCACAAGTAATGCATACTACACTGGCAACACACATCTGAATGAATCACAACACACAACCAAATCACACACACTGACATGCAAATAGAACATAACACACAGAGCATCTGTCAGCTGCAAGAGACAGCACAGGCAAAACACTGCACACATCAATGCACATGCCAATCCATCACATTGCAAACACAGCTGGTCATCAAGGGATGCACACCAGGCAATTACAAGGCAACATACACTCACAGCACTGCATGCACAACAAGCAGTGTGTGCGCACACCAAACATACCAGTTCCACACAGATATGAGTGCCACACCATGAACCCTCACAACACAAATCACCATTGCACACAGACAACATCACACTCGGGAAGGGAAGAAGTACCTCAGCAAACACACATACAGCTCACCCATCACCCACAGATGCACAAGTCTGTGACACCCAGGTAAAAACAACATGACCAGAGGACTGTGCAGCACAAACAGTTGAACTGTATATGAGCAACCATGACTGCAAAACAGTACAAGAAAATCACATAAAACCAATTGGGAAGCTGTCCTGAGTGGCACATTTGTCCCGCACACAGATCAGACTCCCACAGTATAGTGTCACACTATGAGGTGATGGGGAGGCTCACACACTGGCAAGCCATAGGGTGGAAGACATGAGATTGAAGTGGTGTGTTCTTCAGTAGTGGACAGGTGAGGAGTGCCCCATACACAAATAGATAGAGTGCAGACTCACAATGGGTAGGCATCAGAAGCACAGATAGGGGATGTTATGACTCCACACACCACATGCCATACTGGAGCCAAAAAAGCCTCAAGCAACAGCAATGCATGAGAAAACACACCCACAATGTGAATGTGGCTGAGCAGGTCTGCACAGTGAGCACAAAGAGTATCAAGACACATGGCTGATCAACAAAACACAACACTGACCTGCCAGTCACACACTCTGCATACTCACAATTGCCACCAACAACAAGTAGGTGTCCCCTAGAAGTGTAAGGACACACCAACACACTGCACAGTGCACAACCTACAACTCCGACATGTGCACACAATCACAAGAGCATGGCTGATTAATCAAACTAACAGGCACACAACTCCTGGGTGACACATGTGTGCAGTTGATATTGCAGGGGCACACACATCAACACTACTGACAAAGTCCCCCCTTCACACTTCACACTTCTTGACCACCCAAGTGCACACATTGAAATTTACCCATGTGACTAGGACGACTGGCCATCACAAGATGAGCATACACCAATACTGCTGTGCACACATCAAGAAAGATCACACAGACATAATGACCCTGGCCAGCCTGCCTGCAATCCTGTGGATAGAATCCCACTTTGTGCTGTCAGTGCATGCAAATATGACATGTGTACAATACAGCTAACCTGACCAAAGAATGATTATGATAACAGTAGTTCATCACAAACCACCATCATTGCACCCCCAATCCTCAGAGTCAAGAAGAACTGAAGAGCCTGTCACCTCTGCAACACCCTGAAAAAGGGAGACAAGCCATTGCCAAAGTTGAAGTGGCATACAGAGCATGTGTCACATTAAACCATACCCACACAAAAAAAACTTTATTTAGCAAGGACACAGACAAAGCAGACAACAGGAGTAACTGTCTTTATTCACATATTACACAGATAGGCACCAAAAGTAGACAAGAGCAAGGCCAGTGGCAAGTCCAAAGTGCAGAGTAGGTACATGAGATCCTACACAGGGAATGGGCAAACAGCAGTGAACATCAAGGAAAGTGGCCAGTACAAAGGGCAGAGTAGGTCATGAGATCCTGCACAGGGAATGGGCAAACAGCAGTGAACATCATGGCCAGTGGCCAGTACAAATTGCAGAGTAGCTGTATGAGATCCTGCACAGGGAAGGGACAAACAGCAGTGAACATCAAGGCCAGTGGCCAGTCCAAAGTGCAGAGTAAGTACATGAGAAGCTGCACAGGGAATGGGCAAACAGCAAGGCCAGTGGTCAGTACAAAGTGCAGAGTCGGTACATGAGATCCTGCACAGGTAATGGGCAAACAGCAGTGAACATCAAGGACAGTGGCCAGTACAAAGGGCAGAGTAGGTACATGAGATCCTGCACAGGGAATGGGCAATCAGCAGTGAACATCAAGGCCAGTGGCCAGTACAAAGTGCAGAGTCGGTACATAAGATCCTGCACAGGGAATGGGCAAAACAGCTGTGAACATCAAGGCCAGTGGCAAGTCCGAAGTGCAGAGAAGGCACAAGTGTGCATTAGATCCCGTGCAGGGAATGGGTGAGACAGTACCCTGGCATGGTCAGCAACACAGTTAGGGGCATAACAATGGACAGTCCAGGCGCCGCAGTGGGAGAGACAGGTGTGTGAGAGGGACTTTCACTCAGACTTGGCTGTCAGTCGGACTGGGAGGTGGCTGATTGTCGTGGCCAGTTGGAGGACTGGACCGGGGCGAGAGAGGCCCAGCTGAGGTAGCGGTATCAGTGGCTTTAGAAGCCAGAGGGCTGCTTGGACCAGGTTGTGTGGTGGCACGTGGAGGTGGAGTCATGATGCCGTGAGATACAGTGTGGGTGGGAGAATGTGGAGGGGTGTCTTTACACTTCTTGGGGAGTCTAAATGGCTTCCCTGTCTTGGTAGGAGTGGGAGGTGGGGTGGACACAACAGGCACACTCTCCACCAAAGCTGCATCAGGTGCAGCTGGTGGCCCTCCCTCAGGGGACATGCTGGATCCTGTGGTATGCTTGGTCTGGCCTTGCCTTTGCCCCTCCATCCCCTGTTTACCAGGTGCATCCCCTACAGTGGCCTCCTTTCCCTACTTCACAGGGGTGTGGATGGGAGTTGAGGTTGTGGGTGAATCTGCCTTGGAGCTCATTTTATGTGGACTCTTAGCAGGCACCAGCTTCTCAGCGAGCACGGCAACTGTCTGCTTGTCTTTGCGAGACGCTTTTGGGACAGGAGAGTCCTTGGCTGGGGATGCCTCTGAGGCATGTGAGCATGAGGGCTGCTTCTTGGCCTTATGCCCCTAAGTGTCGCCTGAAGGGCTTTTGCCTTTGCGTTCTGAGATGGCTTTAGTTTTTGGGGGGTATGGTGTCTGCGCTCTGGACCTTGAGGTCTGTTGTGTGTGGTCACTATCGTCAGATGCAGCCACTGGCAGGGGGGTGGCCAAAGGGACTGCAGCTGGACTCTGAGATTGTGCCAGCTGAATGGCTGCCATCACTGCGGAGGACAAAGACTGGACAGTCCGGTGTAGCCCACCCACGTCTGAATGAATGCCCTCCATGAAAGCAACTACCTGTGCCAACTTTTTGTCGTGGTCTAGGAAGGTGTTGATGAGAGTTGTCTGGCCCACACACAGCTGGCGCAAAAGGTCCACAGACTCAACACTGATGGCAGAAGGGGAGACAGGAGCAGGGGCAGTGGTGCCTGGGGTGAAGGACACTTTCCTTCTTACTGGTGCGAACACGGGCAGCACTAGTGGAAGTAGCTGGGAGGGTGTGCAATGTATGCTGTGTGGTGGAAGAGAAGGCAGAGTTCCCGCTCCCTGTGCCCGCCAACATAGACGTGTCACCGCTGGCGTCAGATGACATTGAGGTTGGTGTCTCTGGTTGTGATTCCTCAAGCAGACTCCTGTCCCCCTCTGAGGTGCTGGTCACATCAGTGTCACTGTGCTCGTGTGTAGCAGTCGTGCTTAATACCTCACCACTGGTGTCTGTCCTCTGTCCTTCTGTGCCCATGGGAGATGCTGCATGAGACAGAGATGTAGGGTCAGTTCAGTGGCATTAACACAAACATCATATGCAAGCAAAGCATGAAACAAGATAAAGATATCCCCATGTTGCACACCACCCTGTGCAGTAACATTGTGCAACCTCAATTCATAAATCGATTTTAGTGTGTTATCATGCAAAGTGGCATAAGCGGCCCATGTGATGACCACACAGCCAATGAGCCTGACGATTGCTACGTGTAACCAGACACACAGACTGCTCTGAGCACACCTAGGGCCCCGAGGGAGGGAAAGATGTACCTCCCAACATATTGCCACAGTTACATCTGGAGGCAGCAGAAGTGGGCAACACAGAGACAGACTCTACCATAACAATCCACAATGGCCATGAGCTCATGCCATCCACCATGCCTTATTCTGGGGCACAACTACAGTTGAACATTGGTGTCAGATGTGTGGTCCTCACAATTCTAACGTCAGGCAATGCACACATTGAAGAAAGCACACTCAGATGGGGCACACTGCCGTTCACTTCCATGGGATGTCCTTGACTACCCCAATGCAGACGATGCCAGAAGGCCATGACTCAGAATGTGCAGGTAGGGCAAATGCATGACAGCTGCACCCAACACAGAGGCCACTTACACGCCATTGAATCACACTAGCAACATCACAGAGCCCAGCACTGGCCCAGACTGTGGACACACGCAGCCACTCAGCCATTCACAACCAAAGTCACCCTCTCCAGAATACTCACCCCCAGTTTGCTGCTGATGCTCCTTCAAACGTGCATCCAGCTCAGGCTGTGTCACAGCTAAGATGCGGGCCATTAGTGGTGTCATGTTTCTGCGCGCCATCCTGCCAGTCCGATGGAGCAGCCCCAGTGTCATCTCTGCCACGTTTCTGCTCAGCCAGCAGATGTCATCCCACCGCTTGTGACAGTGTTTGTGCCGTTGGTTAGAGACACCCAGAGCCCGCACCTTGCGTGCAATGGCCCTCCACAGGGCCTTACGCTGGTGTACTTTGAACTGCAGGCATGGGAGATAAGAGGGCAAAAAATCAGTTACACAGTGTTATGCACCACTATCTCTAAGTACAGGAGCATGATACTAACTCAGCACAACTTCACAGATATGTCTAGCAGAGACAATACAGTATCTCACATAGTACATTAGAATCGGAGAATCATACGGAAATGCATGCAGGTATGAGGGTGGACACAGTACCTGCCCATCTCATACACATGCAGGATGCCAGCACAGAAAGCTATGTGTAGGTTTCAAAATATGTGTAGGGGCAGACTCACTGTGTCCAACACTATGCAGCCATCAATGTCCTTGCTCTGTGAATGGCTCACTGTGTCATGGGGATCACATTGAGGGACATGATCTTACAATCTAGCACCCTTCTCACAAGGCCTGTCGTGTGCAATCTATAGGGCTTAGATGGCTCTTTGATGGATAGTCTAGCAAACAACATACATGTTTCACTCTGTACATTCAGTAATGTGTCCTTGTCAGATTGGGCAGTGACTGTGCAGGCCAGGTGGGCTCACACTGAGGTCCAACGTGGGGCATCAAAAATGTCACATGAAGGGACAAATTGAGAGTATAGACAGTGCCTACCCATGCGAGTCAGTACACATGCTGGTGGAAATGAAAGGGGCTGTGCACGAAAGTACAACAATCTGCTGTGTCATAGGTGAATTACCACCAAGAGTGTCACCCTTTGGTATTGACATCCTGAGCATAGTGCTGACCTATACATGATGTAAATTTTGAGTCAGACACAATTCCATCAGTACCCTCTGGACGCAAACCTTTGCTAAGGCCACAGATGAGCCTGTGATTAACATAAGGGACCCACACATCCATTCACACAGGCAATTTCTGTCCTGGTTCCTGCATTACCAACTTACTGCATCACTATATGGCTGACAAGACAATACATGTTCCTCCAAATTAGATGTGCAGGCAGGGAAACATATGAAATAGACTACGCACCCCTTTCCCCTGGAGACAGCATGCTAGGCAGTGCATGACACAACCCCACACTCTCAGTCACATACTGCAGCAGATCAACATCATGTGTGCACTCCCTGCACTCTCACTTCCACTCTGAAACATTTACCACGACATTTGGAGCACCATATAGCCTCCCATACTGTGTGAGCACCTCATCCACCAGGATCTCCAGCTCCTCGACTTCTCAGTCCTTGCCATCACTGGATCCAGGAGACAGGAGCAGCAGCAGTTGGTGGTGAGGGGTGTCAGACAGCAGGCTCTAGAGACAGGAGCAGCAGCAGTTGGTGGTGAGGGGTGTCAGGCAGAAGGCTCTGGAGACAACAGCAGCAGCAGTTGGTGGTGAGGGTTGTCAGGCAGCAGGCTCTGGAGACAGGAGCAGCAGCAGCTGGTGGTGAGCGGTGTCAGGCAGCAGGGTATGGAGGTAGGAGCAGCAGCAGTTGGTAGTGAGGGGTGTCAGGCAGCAGGCTCTGCAGACCGGAGCAGCAGCAGTTGGTGGGGAGGAGTGTCAGGTAGCAGGCTCTGGAAGCAGTGGAAGTTTGAGGCTCTCTCCCACACATATATAGCCCCCTGGGTAGTTTCAGTGGTTCTAAGCTGCTGCAAAATTGGCGTTCCAGGTCAGCCTTTTTCAAATGCATCCAATGACCAGCCCTGCGGTGATGGAGCACGCCTACCTCGATTTTCAAAATTGCATTAGTCTGCCGCGATTGCAGTTCCCATTGGCTGTAAGGGCTTGGGCATTGGCGGTGACACACCGCAGGGGCCAGGCCGTCGCTACCGCGATCATGCATCTTTCAATTGCATCCAATGACCGGCCGTCGGTGGCGGAGCACGTCTACCGTGATTTTCGAAATTGCATTAGTCCACCGCGATTGTGGTTCCCATTGGCTGTAAGGGTTTGGGCATTGGCAGTGACACACAGCAGGGGCCAGGCAGTAGCTACCGCGATATGGCTGCCATACATTGCTAAGAATGACCGTGATTTCAGTGGCGGAGCATACCAACCACCATTTGACCATGGGTATATGCCTATCACTACCACAAGTGTGGCTTTGGCAGTGACACACCGCAGGGGCCAGGCAGTGGCTACCACGATAAAGGCTGCCATACATTGCTAAGAATGACCGTGATTTGGGTGGCGGAGCATGTTTGTGTTTATGATTTTATACATTGACATGTACTCCCTCACATGCCACTTGGGATATTGCTGGGCATGTACACAGAACAGTGTTGTGATGGACTCTACAATGGGTACACATGTTGATGTGTGAAAGGGCAGAGCAACTCACAGTGATGAATGTCCGACTACCCAATGTGCATATTTGGCTGTCTTCTTTTCGTGGCTCATCCACAGACTTGTTGTTTACGCACAGACTGGGCTCATTGTGTTGTTGATGTGGGCCCGGTTTGACTTACACCAGAAGATGTGGCAGGTACAGCAGATAGGCATGAGACAGTAGTGTTGCTGTTCCATTCATATGCTGTTGGAACTACTCCCAGGGATGCTCATTCAAGATGTGGCCATTTCCCTTTGGGTATTTCACATAGTCGGATCTTGTTTGGGAGTTGCTAGCTGTGTGAAAAGTGGACAGGTGTACGGATGTTGCAGCTGAAGGTGTCCCTACATGTAAGTTGTGCTGTAAGCTGAACTGTGAGGCTAGTCATTGTTGGCCTTGTGTCAGTCAAAACATAAGGGGCCCGATTCACAGAACTAACTTAAGACAAAATCCTAAACTTACTACTTTTGGTATTCACAGAAGTTAGGATTTTGTCTTAAATTTGTCTTCAGACAACCTTAAGACAGACTTAAGACAAACTTAAGACAGACTTAAGCCAGACTTAAGACAGACTTAAGTTAGGATTTTGTCTTAAGTTTGTCTTAAGTCTGTCTTAAGTCTGTCTTAAGTTTGTCTTAAGTTTGTCTTAAGTCTGTCTTAAGTCTGTCTTAAGTTTGTCTTAAGTTTGTCTTAAGTCTGTCTTAAGTCTGTCTTAAGTTTGTCTTATGACAAATTTAAGACAAAATCCTAACTTCTGTGAATACCAAAAGTAGTAAGTTTAGGATTTTATCTTAAGTTAGTTCTGTAAATCGGCCCCAAGATGTCGGACACATCTCATAGTGGATTGCATTGACATGTCTCCGCTTTCATCTCACCTAGGAGGAGATCAAATGTGCATCGTCCCTTCACAGTGCTGACAGACATGGAGGACGAGGAGGCCATATGGAAATTCCGTCTGGATCGAGCCACCCTCCAAGACCTATTTGCTATGTTGGAGCCCCACCTGCAGCCTCGCAGGACATTTCGGAGTGCTTTCAAGCCAATTTCTAAGGTGATGGGGGCCCTTCATTTTTTTGCTTCTGGATCATTCCAGTACATGGTGTCCAGCGCAGGTGGGATGTTGCAACCTATGTTCAGCATGGTACTATGCGATGTCCCGTACGCTATGATGATCTACAAGGACAGATATATCCATTTCCCCAGGAGGCATGAATTGGCGGCTGTGAAGGGAGATTTTTATGCACTTGGGCACATCCCCAATGTTGTTGGTGCCATTGATTGCACACATGTTGGCCTGGTTCCACCACAGGCATGTGAGTACATCTTCAGTAACAGAAAGCATTTCCATTTCATCAGTGTGGTAGTGGTGTGCCAGGTGGATATGATCATCTCACACGTCTGTGCCAAATTCCCTGGCTTGGTCCATGACTTGTACATCATGCGTAACAGCATTGTGCCTGACTGATGGATAATCTGCTCCCACAGCATGCATGGATTGTGGGTGAGTACGAAGAGTCAGGTAGCATGTTGTGTGTGTGACATGCTGTCCTCTGCCACAGTTACATTACAAAGTTGCTCTGTGTATCTCACACCTAGGTGATTTAGCATATCCAAACCGTCCTTGGTTGCTAAGCCCACTGCGGAATCCCAGGACCCCAGCTGGAGTCCACCACCATGATGCCCATGGGAAGACACGTCGTGTGGTGGAGCGTACTTTTGGTCTCCTGAAGTCACGTTTTCGCTGACTGGACAAGCCCGGAGGTGCACTGATGTACTTGCCCAAAAAGGTGTGTCAGATTGTAGCTGCATGCTTCATGCTCCACTACCTGGCCTTGCGCAAGGATATCCCCCTGTTCCTGGATGTTGATGAGCAGCCAAGGCCCCCACCTGCAAACCAACCCATGTCCAGTGACGAGGAAAGGGGAGAGGAGGAAGGTGTCGACCTGCTTCAACAGCTAATCAACCACTACTTCACTTGAAGGTGAGTGACAATGTACAATGGAGCCATTGTCTGCTGATGTCGTTGTTGTTGGAAAGGTGTATGTGAGCTTTGTGACTTCAGCCTGTTGTTGACTCAGTGCTGGCTGCCAATGTTTCTGGGACAGGGTAGTTTGGCACAGATGTCAGTACTGTTAATCACTGAAATGTGTGCAGATTGAAGTACCCTGATGACAAGTGTTGTGTGATGGCTGTTATGCCACCGCCTGACTAGTGAATATTGTTCGGTTGTGTTTTCCTAGGTCCCTTCAGCCTCTCCTTACCGACAAACAACCCATACTCCAGGTACATTGTAATCATGGTGAAGCCTACACATCCTGGAATAAACATGGAGCAGACACAACAACATGTGTGTGTAAGGAGTGTTTATTTACAATGGGTACATGTGACAGGGGAGTGAATATTTAAAAAAAGGCGAATAGTGAAGCTGTGAGTTGTCAGTGATGTTAGATGAGACAATTGAGTAGTCACCACATTGATCTGGTGACCCTGTCCAACAGACGGATGCCATTAACAAGGCAGTGTGGGGAAGGACAGTCAACAAAGTCAATGCAATAGTGAAGACGTGTGCCATCATGGCTGGCTCCTTGACTGGCGTTTGGCAGGTGCTTTGCCACCCGTTCCACCGTCGGATTTCTTTGGACGGCCCCTTGGTCTTTTGGGGGGGGGGTCTCTGCTGCAGGGCCAGTGGGGTCTGAGGACCCCTCTCTCTCTGTGCCCACAGGGGAGGATGTGGAACTGTCATCCTGCGGGACACCGGAGGGAGGTGGAGGTGTTGGTTGTGCGGCAGTCCTGTCCTTCAGAACCGCATCTAGCTGGCCCAAGAGGTCCACAATTTGGCCCATGGGGGTGTCTATGGATCTCAGCAGTGGGTGGAGAACCTTATGTGAATCTTCCTCAGCCCGGCCCGTTAGTCCCTGGGCCCGTTCATAGACCTCAAGGATTCTGGTGATGTTGTCCAGGGCTTCAGTCCCAGTGTCCTCTTGGCTTTGACTGACCCTTGCCCTCTCACCTGCCCTGCTGCCACAGAGCTGTTGCCTAACCACTGTAGTCACCCACCTACTCTCCCTGCCCTCTTCAGTTGGTGGGGTGGGTTGGTCAACCTCTGGGGCAGGGAGAGTGTTGCAGGCAGCACTGGTGGTGGTGGTGGAGGTCGCACAATTTGTTACAACAGGGGTCAGCATAGATGTTGTTATTGCTGCAGAGGTGGTAGGGAGGACAGTGGGGTCCTGGGACCTGTTGCACCCTGACACACCAGATGGGCCGGCTTCGAGCTCCACGTCCTCCAAATCCAGGGAGTCCTCATCCGAGAGTCCATGTTCCGGGGGTGGAGACTGGCTCTGCAGGTTGATGTTGTCGTCCTCTGCAGTCAGTTCTTGGTCACCTGTGGGACAGAGGGGAAATGGTCATTGACGTACACCCCTCAAGCTTTGTGTTCGATGTATCTTATTACTGGTTAGGCAACACACAGTTGACTATTTTACACATTGTATGTCTTCACAGTAATGTTCCTCATGGCATGATTTGGAGGCACATACATTAAATTTACATGGTGTGACATGTCAACGGATACCATGCCCCACATGTCTAATCTGTGATTACGAGGAAATGTTGTCATCTGCCAACTTGCGGCAATACAACTTTATGTGATGCATCTTTGCTGAATACTCTGTCTGTCAGGCGTTACCTCTGTGCATGTACTAGGCATTGTCATCTAATGCATACCTTTGTCATGTCCTGGGCTTAGATTTTTACGTTTAATAGACCATGCTTGGTTTGTTTTCATATGGTCCTTCAAGCTCTGTCCCCATGTAACTTCCAGATAGCATTCAGTGTGCATGTTTGTGCCCTCATTTGCTTTGAGGTGGGATTTGGTGACTCACAATCTGTTTCTGTGACAGTTACATACGATTAGCTGTCTGCACTCTGCAAGTGGCAATTGTATCTGTGTCATTTTTTTGGGATGTGAGGGCTGGTGTTGTCATTTAGCTCCATGCTTTTTGAGAGGGATGGCAGGGTGCATGCACTGTCTACTTAGCTGTTCTCTATGGTCGTGTGGCTTCATCCTGCTCAGGGGTGGAACAAGAGAGCATAAGATGGCTACCTACCAGTTAGGTGAAGGTGAACAATACATTGGCAGCCACATGCTGCTGGGTGGGAGGGAGTGCTCCATCTTGCTAAGCTGGGGAGCAAGGGGACATGGTGGGAGTAATAGTGCAGGCCTCCCACCCCCAAATAGCACAAACTGTGAAGATGGCTGCCTACCTGTTAGATGAAGGTGAACAATGCAATGGCTGCCTCATGCTTCTGGGTGGGAGGGAGTGTTCCATCCTGCTCAGGGGTGGGGCAAGGGGGACTGTTGGGAGTTGTTGTGCTGGCCTCACACACAAACACATACCCCTCCCTGTTAAGATGGCTACCTACCTTTAAGGTAAAGGTCAACAATGCAATGGCTGCCACATGCTTTTGGGTGGGAGGGAGTGATCCATCTTGCACAGGGGTGGGACAAGGGGGAGTGTTGGGAATTGTTGTGCTGGCCTCACACCCCCCCACCCCTGTTAGGATGGCTACCTACCTGTTAGGTGAAGATGAACAATGCAATGGCTGCCACATGCTTCTGGGTGGGAGGGAGTGCTCTATCCTGCTCGGGGGTGAGCCAAGGGGGACTGTTGGGAGTTGTTGTGCTGGCCTCACACACACACACACACACACACACCTCCCTGTTAAGATGGCTACCTACCTTTAAGGTAAAGGTGAACAATGCAATGGCTGCCACATGCTTTTGGGTGGGAGGGAGTACTCCATCCTGCTCAGGGGTGGCACAAGAGAACATAAGATGGCTACCTACCTGTTAGGTGAAGGCGAACAATGCAATGGCTGCCACATGCTTCTGGGTGGGAGGGAGTGCTCCATCTTGCTCAGGGGTGGGACAAGGGGGACTGTTGGGAGTTGTTGTGCTGGCCTCATATACACATCCACATCCCTCCCTATTAAGATGGCTACCTACCTTTTAGGTGAAGGCGAACAATGCAATGGCTGCCACATGCTTCTGGGTGGGAGGGATTGCTCCATCCTGCTCAGGGGTGGGGCAAGAGAGCATAAGATGGCTACCTACCTGTTAGGTGAAGGTGAACAATGTAATGGCTGCCACATGCTTCTGGGTGGGAGGGAGTGCTCCATCTCGCTAAGCTGGGGAACAAGGGGACATGGTGGGAGAAGTAGTGAAGGCCTCCCACCCCTAAACAGCACACCCTTTTAAGATGGCTATCTACCTGTTAGATGAAGGTGAACAATGCAATGGCTGCCACATGCATCTGGGTGGGAGGGAGAGCTCCATCTTGCTACGCTGGGGGACTAGGGGGCATGGTGGGAGTAGTAGTGCAGGCCTCCCACCCCCAAAAAGCACAACCTGTTAAGATGGCTACCTAACTGTTAGGTGAAGGTGAACAATGCAATGGCTGCCACATGCTTCTGGGTGGGAGGGAGGGTTCCATCTTGCTAAGCTGGGGAACAAGGGGGCATGGTGGGAGTAGTAGTGCAGGCCTCCCACCCCCAAACACAGCACAAAATGTTAAGATGGCCCCTACCTGTTAGGTCAGGGTGAACAATGCAATGGCTGCTACATGCTTCTGGGTGGGAGGGAGTGCTCCATCCTGTTAAAGGGTGGGACAGGGCTGCCTGGTGGGAGTTGTGGTGCTGGCTGCCTGCACACATGCAACCCTGGGAATGCTCCAGGCTACCTTTGTGATGATTTAGATGGAGTGGATGTTACATATGTGGGGCCTGTGTTGGATATTGTGGTGCATATGAATGGATTTGGGCCTAGGAGGTGTAGCTTTGTAGTTGTGCAAGACAGTACATGGCAGTGTAATGGTTTACATTTGTTTGTCCTTACCAGCCTGCACTCCCCCGGCTATTCCTCTGAGACTCTGTTGATGCAGTATGGCAAGCACCTTCTCCTCCCATGCAGTGAATGCTTTTGGTGGGATGGGAGGACCAACGCCAGTCCTCTGAGACAGCTCACGGTTCTTGTTCCTCTTTTCTTTCACAGTCCTCTTCAGGTCATGCCACCGCTTCATGATTTCATTTTTGGAGGGCTGGGTTGTCCCTACTGCATTGACCTTGTCGACTATCCTTGCCCACATTTATACTCTTGTGGCTAGTGGTGTCTGTTGGACCAGGCTACCAAACACTTGTGGTTCTACTCTGATTATCTCATCTACCATGACTGACAACTCACTTTCTGTGAATTTGGGCATTTTCCGTGGTGCCATGATGTGTGATGTGCTAATGTGTTGAGGTGCAGTTGTGAGGGTGGTGGGGGTGGTGTAGGTGGTGTGCTCTTGTGTGTTGTTGTGCTGGTGTGATGTGTGCACGTTTGCCTCTCTTTTGTGCTCTGGTTTTGGGCCCTTCATTTGTGGAGTATTACAAAGGATTCTGGTCAGGGAAGGGGTGGTTTTATGCTCAACTATGTGGTATATGTAAGGTGTGTTGTGCTGGGATTTTTATTAAAGACGTTGCCATGGGGGTGTGTCATTGGGATGTGTTAGGTGTTTTTGGGGACAGGGCTAGTTTGCTGTGTGCACTTGGTGTGCTTGATGTGAGTTCTTTTTTATCGACCGCTATATTTTTCATGGAGCGTCCGCAGCAATGGCTATGCTACAGCCCTTCCGCCAGATCTCTCATTCATCACTGTTTGCAACCACGGCGGTCGGAAACAGCTGTCACATCGGGGAAATCCTAATTTTCCGTGCGGTTTCTCCACTGACCTGGCTGCGGTTTAGTGTGTTTCCCCCGTGAACCTGACCGTCGCGGACGGATTTCTGCCTGCTACGCCTGCTACAGGTGGTTTTTGGTGGCCTCGTTCCACCGCAGTTGGATTTTTTGGGTGGTTGATCCTTATCAAACCGCCGGTTTTGCTGCAGTACCAGTGGATAGTTGATTTCCGCTACCACCATCATAATGGACCCCATAGTCCACGAAGTCACCACAAGGCCAGGTCAAATATTGCCATTAGTACAAGGCTGAATAGATGGATCTGTGTCACATGGACACAATTGTTCCATTTGCTTGCTTTTCAATTAAAATATCACTGCATTTTATTTTTAGTATCTGTTTTACTATTGAATTAACACACAAGGCAAATGATACATAAAAGTCAAGGAATGGAAAAGTGGTGTCACAGAAATATTGATCCGTCTCATCAACTAAGTAACACACTTCTGTGAGATGCCCATTATCCTTACCCATAACAATGAGAAGGTTGAGCCTTGTAAAGTGCAAGAAAACAGCTCATTTTTGATAATAGAAAGTGTAATTATTGTAACACTCAGGAGCACTGCAGAGTAGCATGTGACCACTGATCAGATTATTTAATTCCAACAGAACATAATTGTTTCTGAGCACATTTAAAACAAACCCACAGAATATCAGAGAAACAGCAACTAAACCTTTTGTAAATAAGAATAAAATACACATTTCTAACAAAGTAATTTAAAACTAAACACCCTTAAACCCACTTTTACGAGCAACACTAGGAGAGCATGGAAAGTAGAACTACAATCTTGACTTTCTTAGGGAGAAGCAACACACTGCATACCTTGTTGTTCCTTACCCGAAGGGAGGTGATGCGTCGGTTCTTCTCCGCGTGGGGAGGTGATGCGTCACTTTCTTACTGTGCTTCTGTGGCGACGCGACTAGAAACGCCGTGATGCGATGAAGATCCGGTGCAGTGAAACAAAATGGGGTCTTCTTAATGTTGCAACAATGAAGGGCTGATGGTTGTATGCCCGACGGCTGTGTGGCGACTCAGTGAATCTTCTTGAGCCTCCACAGGCCCTGCTAGATGCTTATCTGATGATGCGACGGTGTCTGCTGCGCCGGCGACACTCTTCTCCAATGATGCGGGGCGCCTCAGTGATGCGATGCGACAGCGGCAGTGATGGCACGCTTCCTCAGCGATGCGACGACAGCTGCTGCGGCAGCGACAAGCTTCTCCGGCGAAGTGACGGCATCTGCTGCGATGGCGACACTCATCTCCGGTGATGGGAGGCGCTTCGGTGATGCGAAGGCGGCAGCGGCAGCACGCTTTCTGGGCTATGCGATGACAACTGCTGTGGCGGCGACAAACTTCTTTGTCTTCAGTCGCACTGCCAGCTCCCAGCGATACGCAGTCTCTCAGAAGGCCCAGCTCAACAGCAGGCACTTCAATTCCCAGCAAGGGAATGCAGGGCAGCTGGTTGGAGAAGTCTGGTGTCCCTGAGACTTCAGCAGGAGGCAAGCTCAATCTTCAAGCCCTTGGAGATCCTTTACAAGTTGATGAAAGTAGCATAACGTTCCTTTCTCCTTTCTTTGGCAGTCAGGCCAATCCCCCAAACAGTACACTGCACAGGGATAGTCTACTCCTGCAGTCTCTCTCTCTGGTTCCTCTCCGCAGCAAAGGTTCTTCTTGTTTCCCAAAAGTGATCTAAAGTTCTGGGGTCTGGGTCCCCTCTTTTATACTCATTTCTCTTTGTTCTCTTAAAGCAGAGAGGCCTTTGTCTAGTCCAAACCAGTTCTGGTCAGTCCTGGAGCACTTTGTTTACATGATTCCTTTGACACTGTGGGCCAGGGAAATCAGACGCACCACAGGAGGTAAAGCCAGCATTGTGGAGGGAAGGCACAGCCCTATTCAGATCCAGGTGCAACTCCTCCACCACTCTCCATGTAGACCTCTCTTTCAGCCTGGTGCTGACTCACCCTGTCTCCTGGAATCCCCCAGCCCCTGTCACTCAAACTCCAGACAAGGAATACACAACCTAGCAGAGGCAGGCTTGGATAGTTAGGCAAGAAAATACCTACTTTTTAAAAGTGGTATTTTCAAACACAGAATGTTAAAACCAACTTCACTAAAAGATGTATTTTATCATTCTGAGTTCTGGCATACTAAACGCAAATTTCTACCTAGTTTCCTGAGTCAGTTAGGATTATAAGATGTTATTATCAAACTGGCCATTCTGGCCTATGGGAAACAGGTAGCCTTGCAATAGTGAAAAACAAAAATGTCTGTTATTCACTATCAGGACATACCACATACACCAGGGCATGTCCTACCTTATACTTACAATGCAACCTGCCCTTGGGCCTACCTTGGGGGTGTCTGATATGAAGAAAAGGGAAGGTTTAGGGACAGGCAAGTGGGTGCACTTGGCCAGTCAACATGGCAGTACCAGACTGCACACAGGCTCTGCAATGGCAGGCCTGAGACACACTTTGCAGGCTGCTTCTGTGGGTGGCACAACCAGTGCTGCAAGCACCCCAGCAGCATTTGATTTACAAGCCCTGGGCACCCATGGTAAACCAAACCAGCAAATCATGGAGTCACTAATCCATACATGCACTGTGGCACTGAATAGCAGTGGCACAGTGCCCAAAGCATCTATAACCAGCAAAAACATGAGAGGCAACAGCAAAAAAATGGAATGGAGACCCACGCCAATGGTGCCAGGTCTAACACGTGTCCCTTCCAGCTGAAATGTGGTGAGAACTACCCTGCCTCCTGGGAGTTCTCATCACTAAGGCGGAAAAATCTGGACAGACCATCAGTATTGGCGTGTTCTGTACCAGGGCGGTGTTCCACCTTGAAATCCATCCCCTGTAGGGAAATGGACCACCTCAACAGCTTTGGATTCTCACCCCTCATCTGCATCAATCATCTGAGGGGCCTGTGGTCTGTGTGAACCCGGAAGTGAGTCCCAAACAAGTATGACCCCACTTCTTCAGTGCCCAGCAAATGCCTCACATTCAATCGCACTCCACCTCTGTTCCCGTGAAAGTAACCTCCTTCTGATGAAGGCTACAGGTTGATCTAGGCCCTCCTCGTTTATCTGTGACAAAACAGCCCCCACACCATGCTCTGAAGAGTCTGTTTGAAGGATAAACTCTTTTGAGAAGTTGGGTGCCAGGAGCAAGGGCGCAGTGCATATGGCAGTCTTCAGGGCATCAAAAGCTTTCTGACAGGTGTCAGTCCAAATCACTGTCTTGGGCTACTTCCTGGAAGTCAGCTCTGTCAAGGGGGCAACGATGCTGCCATCCCCCTTGACAAACCTCCTGTAATACCCAGTGAGTCCAAAAAAGGCTCTCACCTCTGTCTGAGTCTTGGGGGGTTCCCAAGCCAGGATGGTCTCAATCTTGGGATGTCCTTCCCGACTGGTGCTGAACACTGCAATGTCATCCAGGTAGGCGGCACTGAACTCTTCCAGTCCAGCCAACACCTGGTTGACCAACCACTGAAAGGTGGCAGGGGCATTCTTCATCCCAAAGGGCATAACCCGGAACTGGTAGTGCCCATCTGGTGTGGTCAATGCTGAACTCTCTCTTGCCCCATCAGTCAAGGTGATCTGCCAGTACACAGACGTTAAGTCAAACGTGCTGAGGTACCGGGCAGCCCTAACCGATCAATGAGCTCATCAGCTCTGTGGATGGGGTACGCGTCAGTCCTCGTGATTGAATTGAGCCCTTGGTAGTCCACAAAGAACCAGAGTTCTGGCGTGGCACCCAGTGCTGCAGCCTTTGGGACCAAGACCACTGTGCTGGCCCAAGGACTGTTAGAGGACTCAATCACCCCTAATGCAAGCATCTTGGATACCTACTCCTTGATGCAAGCTCTCATCCTGTCAGTTACCCTGTAGGTTTTGTGCTTAACAGGAGGATTGTCTTCAGTGTCCACATCATGGAAGCACCAATCAGTGACACTGGGAATCAGGGAGAATGGGTCAGAAAACTGTCCCAGCAACTGGTGACAGTCAGTCTGTTGCTCAGGGGTCAGGGTGGAAGAGAGGTTCACACCATCCACTGACCCATCTCGCTCTGTTGCCGACAGGAGATCAGGAAGAGGCTCAGTCTCCTCCTCTAATCCAGCATCTGTCGCTAAGAGCATGCCCACTTCGGACCTCTCCAAGTGGGACTTCAGGCGGTTGACATGCAGGACCTGCAAGGGGTTCATGGGAGACCACAAGTCCACCAAGTAGGTAACAGAACATTTGCGCTCCACCACCTCAAATGGTCTGGTCCACCAATCCCGGAGCGCGCGGGGCTCGACTGGAGCCATGACCCACACTTTCTGACCAGGCTGAATCTCCACCAGAGTGGCATTCTGGTCATACCACCGCTTCATCTCCTCCTGGCTGGCTTCCAGATTCGCCTCAGCGACTTGCCTGAAACACCTAGTCTGGTTCCTGAAGGCCAGCATGTTGCTATATACAGACTGGGGAGGTTTCCTGGGAGATTGCTCCCAGCCTTCCTTGACCAAACTCAGAGGTCCTCTCACTGGGTGAGGTCAAGGTCAAGAAAAGCTTTATTTGGCTGTTTTTCAATACAGTCATAAAAGCACATATTTATGATAAAATACGGTTCAATTCATAATATTTACAACATTCTACATATAAAAAAGAGAGACACATATCATACTCAGTTAAAAGCATAGTACAAGATTTACAAATTCATAATAATAGATTTCCTGATTTGTAGAACCTTTTTAAAGAACTTTGTTATTCTCCACGCTATGTGCTCATTTTCCAGGAGCTGGAGTAAGAGCATGGCCTGGCGGCACTGCCTAAGCCCCAAACCCTTTAAAAATGGTATAATCCAATCTTTCCTTGGCTCCGTATAAAATTTACAAAATAAAACTACATGCATAGTCCACTGATCCCAGATCTTATCGCAAGGACACAGTATTAGTTTGCGCGACCAGTCGTTCATTTTCGGCAAAGATGTTAATCTATGGCTATTTCCCAGTCTAAACCTAATTAAAAGGAATCTATCAAATGTTCCAGGTATGAATGATAGGTAAGGCTCCATCCCCAGGGTTGTACCTGTCAGCTGATGTTGCCTCACAGTGATTTTGTTAGAAATTTTCCCTACCATTCTGTTTGTATCCATTAACTGGAGACAATCTTTTCTTAAAGTCTTTCTGAGAATCTTTAGCATGGATAATGGGTTTAAAAAGTACTCTGGAGGTCCCAGGTCATTCATAAAATCGCGGATGTATTTAATCCAGGGTATCTGCAGGGCACCCTCTAACCTCAGTGTATCTTTCAAAATCTCCCTATTTAGTTTTGTTAGGTCTTTACACCAAACTCTGTGCCATAAAAGTATTGGCTCTACTTTTACTAGATCAGATATATAGTGTAGACCCAGCTCTTCATGACAAATAAATGAGGAGGTCTTGGTGGGTGCGGATAAAATATACGTTATGAAAGCATTTTCAATTATTTGTATCGGGGTGGCATCTGCAAAACCCCACCCCCCTGCCCCATAAGTTGCCATAGTCATACATTTAGCCTTATATATTTGTAGGAGTTCTGAGGGTGGTTTCCTACCTAGTTTTTTTGCAAATGTTGCTAGAGCTGCGGTGGATCTAGAAAATGCCAGCTTTTTAGCAGTTATGTTGGCAACCCAAGAATCATGTTGAATAAAAAGTATACCTAGATAGGAAAAGTTTTTTGCTGTTGAAAACTTCTTTCCATCTAAAAATATTTCTCGGGTCTTCTGGGTGCCTTGCCTACATCTCATGACATATGATTTAGCTATATTAGTTTTAAGACCTAAGTTATTCATAAATACATTGAAGCTATCCAGAACTCTCTGGTTGCCATTTTGCATACGTGCCAATAACACGGAATTGTCCGCATAAAGGAGTGCTGGGATGGGCCGACCGTTTACTTGCAGAAAACCATTGCCCTTCAGGAGTAATGCTTCCTCTAATCTGTTAATATACAGATTAAAAAGGAAAGGGGCCAGAACACAACCTTGTCTGAGCCCCCTCCTAACTGGGAAAGCCTGCGTGCATTCTCCCTTCAGCCCATACCGAACACTTGCCGTAGCTCCACAGTACAGTCGTCTTAAAAACATAAAAATTTGTAGATCAACCCCGACCGCCTTGTGGACCTCTCACAACCTGTGATGTCTAACTGAGTCAAAGGCCGCGCTAAAATCTACAAAGGCCAAGAAAATACTACCTTTTTTTGCTCTAGTGTACTTGCCAACCAAAATGGACAAATTCAAACCCTGTTCTATTGTGCCTAAACCAGCACGGAAACTGTACCGCAGGTCTGACATTACCTGACTATCATCTGTCCAGTCTTGAAGGCGCTCCATGATGACCCTCCCTACCACTTTGACCATAGAGTCCATGAGGGACTGGGTGACCATAGAGAAGCTCAAAGAGCTGAACCCTGGAGATTTCTGTGGCCCCTACCGGTATGCAAAGAGAAGGCATGATAAGAGGACGTCCCACTTACGCCTCATAGGTTCCTCAAGAACCATAATCATGCCTTTTAGGGTCTGGTTGAATCTCTCAACCAACCCATTGCCTTGGGGGTGGTAAGCAGTGGTGAACTTGAATGTTAGACCACATTCCTGCCACAGGGACTTCATATACTTGGAATTGAAGTTGGTATCTCGATCAGACACCACCTTTCTAGGGTACTCCACACCGGAGAAAATTTCATCAGTGCACGTCCTACCACTTGGGCCGTCACTGTCCTGAGAGAGATGGCTTCCGGGTACCGGGTGGCATGGTCCACCAACACCAGGATAAACCTGTTGCCCATGGCTGTCTTGGGGTCTAGTGGCCCCACAATGTCAATACCCACCCGTTCAAAAGGAGTGCTGACCACAGGGAATGGCTGGAGAGGATCCCTTTGCTTCCTCCCACTCTTTTCACTTGCCTGGCAAGTCTGACAGATCCTGCAATGAGTGTCTGAACTCTTGCGCATTTGGGGCCAATAAAAGTGGGTGACAAGCCTCTAAAAGGTCTTGTCCTGCCCCAAATGTCCTGCTAAAGGCACATCATGAGCCAGCCCCAGTAGGAAGGCTCTGAAGCGCTGGGGTACCACCAGCACACGGGCTGACCCAGGCTCAGCAACCTTGAGCTCACTATACAGGAGACCATTCTCCCAGTAAATCTAATGGGATCCAAACTGATCACCTGCTGCCTGGTTTGCAGCCTGCTGCCGCAAACCCACAAGAGAAGGGCACTTTTTCTGCTCTTTGCAGAACTCTTCCCTGGAGGGTCCTCCTTCCTGCTGCCAATGGGTCAGCTCAGGCAGGTCCCCCAGTTCAGCTACCTGTTCCCCTTTAGGCTCCAGGGCATCCCCCCTCAAGGTCTGCCTCCTCCTGGACCGTGGGAACTTCGGGGGCCGGTTTCCCGCACCCCCTGCCTCTTCTCTTTAAGGCAGGCACCTGGGCCTCCCTCTCAGGCTCTTGGTCCTCTTGAACACCCTTACTGGCTGCCATGGACCTTGTGGTCACACAAGCCCAGTCTGGCAGACCCAACATCTGCAAATGAGCACTCCGCTCCACCTTAGCCCAAGGGGAGCTCTCCAAATCGCTACCCAAAAAACAGTCAACAGACATGGCTGGCCTCACAGCTACTTGAAGAGTACCAGAGACACCCCACTCAAAGGGAACCTGAACCACCATACAGTGGCTCTCTGTGTTGTCAGTGGCAACAACTGGGTAAAAAGCATTTGGTACCACCTGCTCTTCAGACACCAGGTGACACTTGACAGCTGTCACACTGGCTCCGGTGTCTCTCAGAACCTCCACTCTATGGCCATTGATGGTCACCCACTGCCTGTTCTTCTTAGTGTTATCAGGTACCTGGGTCCTGGGGACCACCTCACAGTCTCCCTAAGGAGACAAGGGACAACTCTGAGGGACCCCACCCACCTTCGGCACCCGTCACCTCCCCCAGGGCTACACTAGCCAACTGCTGGGGCGGTGTACCAGTGAGTGTTGTCTTTCCATACTGTGGGCACTGGGGATCAGTAGACTTATGACCGACTTCACCACACTTGAAGCACCTCAGGGGTCCCCTATGAACAGGTTTACCTGTCGGGGCCCTGGGCTTCCTCTCAGGGGGAGGCTGGGAACCTTTCCCTTGTTTCCCTTGGGGATTACTTTGGGGCCCTTTCTGGAACTCCCTCTGTTTACCCTTGTCCCCCTCACTCTTTTGCTGGGGACCCTGTCCACCCTTGGCGGCGTCTCCCACGTGACCCTTGAGGACCAGGGTGCTCACCCAGTCGTCTGCCTCCTCAGCAAGCTTCCTAGGGTTAGTCAGCCTGCTATCAATCAGGTGCTGGCGTAGCTCTGGAAAACAATTACTTGACAAGTGCTCCCATGCAATTAAATCAAAGAGCGCCTCAAAATCATTCACTTTGCTACCCTTCACCCAACCATCCAATTCTCTGCAAAAAAAGTTGCTTATTTTACCCAGGTACTGCCCTCTTACTTTTTGCAACCTCTAAACCTCTGCTTATAAAGTTCAGGGGTCAACCCATACCTGGACATCAAGGCTTCTTTCATGTGGCTATAAGAATTATGAAATTCAGAGGGTAAGTCTAACAAGGTATCCCGCCCCTCACTTAGGAACCGCCCCCACAACCCCGCTCCCCAATCCTTCTCAGGCACCCGGTGGGAGGACCTAGCTACCTCGTAGGCCTTGAACCACTGCCCAATATCATAATTTTTATAAAATTCTTTAACCACATCCTTGGTAATATACACTCTTGCTTCTACAGGCACGGATGGTGTGCTGCCACCAGAAGGAGTAATCTCTAAGCTCCTAGCTTTCAACTCTAACTCCTTCAAACTTCTCTCATGATCCAGTTGTATCCTCTTTTCCTCTAGGGCCAATTTCCCAGTATGTTATTCCAATTGTAACTGCCCAAACAACTTGAGCTTGGTAAGCTCCATCTCATGCATCCTACTCTTCTCTCTGTCCTCAAGCTCCTCTGGGGACAGACCCTTGGCAGAAACACTGCTACCTGTTGGGGAAGGTGCTCTTCTCCCCCCTGGACCCAATGGCCCTTCCAGCAGCCCTTCTGCATCTTCAAACCTCTCCTCATTCTCAGGGGTATTCCTTGCTTCTACCCAGGCCCTCAGCGCCTTTTGGAACTCATCCTTCTTGGTGATACCGGTCAAAGCAACTTTAAATCTCCTGCAGAAGTGCTTTAGCTGTTTCACATTGGAGCTGTCTAGTTTCTCCTCTTCCCAATCAAAATCAACGGATGCAATGGATGCTGCATTACTCATGGTAACTAAACTTGGCAGCTCTTGCAAAAAATAGGAAATCCCAGGAAAAACAATCTACCAAAATGTATGTGGATGCGTTTGGTCTGTACTCACTAGTAGTGTCCACCAATCACTGTAGATGAGTCACAAATGCAAGTCCAGAATCCTCACTGCTGACCACCAATTTTAGAAATGGGGGTCTCTAGTTGGCAGAGGTAGGTACCTTTGACCAACTAGGGACCCTTGTGTCTAGTTAGGGTAAGGGGGTACACTTCTAAAATAACCCCTGCTCACCCCCTTGGTAGCTTGGCACGAGCATACAGGCTTATCTCAGAGGTAGTGTGTAAAGCATTTGTGAACACATAGAGTAATATAATGACAACACTACAAAGGGACACCACATAGGTTGTTGTATAAAAATAAGTATTATTCATATAGACTTATCACAAGACCACAAACAACAAAAATCCAAAATACTGTACTCAGAAATGGTAGAAATAACTTAGTTCTCTTTAGATGGTAAATGCAGCACTTATGTTCAATGAACCTTTGGATGCGTAATGCTATACAAACAAAAGAGTTGCAGGGAAGGTGATGCGTCGGTTCCTTACTCCGGGGGATGTGATGCATCGATTCCCCACTGCTGCGTAGGGGACGATAATGCACTGGTTCCTTACCAGCGGGGAGGTGATGCGTCGGTTCTTCTCCGCGTGGGGAGGTGAGGCATCGGTTTCTTACTGTGCTTCTGTGGCGATGCGACTAGCTACGCCATGATGCAATGAAGATCCGGTGCAATGAAATAAAATGGCGTCTTTTTGATGTTGCGATAATGAAGGGGTGATGCGTGCATGCCCGACGGCCGTGCGAGACTCGGTGAATCTTCTTGAGCCGCGACAGGCCCTACGACACGCTTCTCTGGTGATGCGACGGCGTCTGATGTGATGGCGACACTCTTCTCTAAATATGCAAGTCGCCTCGGTGATGCGGCAGCATGCTTCCTCAGTGATGCGAAGACAGCTGCTGAGGCAGCAACACGCTTCTCCGGCGGTGCGACGGCATCTGCTGCAATGGCGACACACTTCTCCGGTGATGCGAGGTGCTTCGGCGATGCGATGGCGACAGCGGCGGCACGCTTTCTCAGCGATGCAACGACAACTGCTTTCGCGGTGAAACGATTCTTCATCTTGAGTCGCGCTTCCAGCTCCCAGTGACACACAGTCTCTCAGAAGGCCCAGCTCAACAGCAGGCACTTCAATTCCCAGCAAGGGAATGCAGGGGAGCAGCTTGGTGAAGTCTGCTATCCCTGAGACTTCAGCAGGAGGCAAGCTCAATCTTTAAGCCCTTGGAGATCCTTTACAAGTTGACAAAAGCAGCACAAAGTTAATTTCTCCTTTCTTTGGTAGTCAGGCAACCACTGCAGGCCAATTCTCCAAACAGCACACAGCACAGAGATAGTCTCTTCCTGCAGTCTGTCTCTCTGGTTCCTCTCCTCAGCAAAGGTTCTTCTTGTTTCCCAAAAGTGATCTAAAGTTCTGGGGTCTGGGTCCCCCCTTTAATACTAATTTCTCTTTGTTCTCTGAATGCAGAGAGGCCTTTGCCTAGTTCAAACCAGTTCTGGTCAGTCCTGGAGCCCTTTGTTTACATGACTCCTTCTTTCCTTTGACAGTGTGGGCCAGGGACATCAGACGCACCACAGGAGTTGGAGCCAGCATTGTGGAGGGAAGGCACAGCCCTATTCAGACCCAGGTGCAACTCCTCCCACCACTCTCCATGTAGATCTCTCTATTCAGCCTGGTGCTGACTCACCCTGTCTCCTTGAATACCCCAGCCCCTGTCACTCAAACTCCAGACAAGGAATACACAACCTAGCAGAGGCAGGCTTGGATAGTTAGGCAAGAAAATACCTACTTTCGAAAAGTTGTATTTTCAAACATAGAATGTTAAAACCAACTTCACTAAAATATGTATTTTATCATTCTGAGTTCCGGCATACTAAACTCGAATTTCTACCTAGTACCCTGAGTCAGTTAGGATTATAAGATGTTATAATCAAACTGCCCATTCTGGCCTATGAGGAACAGATAGCCTTGTAATAGTGAAAAATGCAAAGGGCTGTAATTCACTATCAGGACATGCTACACACATCAGGGCATGTCCTACCTTATACTTATAATGCTCCCTAACCTTGGGCCTACCTTAGGGGTGTCTTATATGAAGAAAAGGGAAGGTTTAGGGACTGGCAAGTTGGTGCACTTGGCTAGTCAACATGGCACAACCAGTGCTGCAAGCCCACCAGCAGCATTTGATTTACAAGCCCTGGACACCCATGGTGCACTGTACTAGGGTCTGACAAATTAACCAAACCAGCCAATCATGGAGTCACTAATCCATACATCAATTTACCATAGGGAGCACTTGCACTGAGGCACTAAATAGCAGTGGCACAGTACCCAAAGCATCTATAACCAGCAAAAACATGTGAGGCAACAGCAAAAAAATGGAAGTGAGACCCACACCAATAGTGCCAGGTCTAACAGGCGAGAAAGCAGTGTTCCCTAGGAAATGAAACCACACATCGCAGCAGTGTCCTTTCTCCTGGACCTAGCTTGCTCGTTATCTGTATCAATTCTGATGATTTATTTTTTCAGTGTGCTGGCAGCAGTCAAGGTCATCCATGACAGCATCTTGTACGATATTCTGGGAGAAGGCCCTACCCTGACAAGTTTTCAAATGGCAGTCCTTATATACATAATTGTTCTGAATAAATAATCCCTGGTCCATGTAGATTTTATGTTGGTTTATTTAAAATGGATGTTATCATCAAGAGCCCCACCCGGAGCAGCCTTCCTGCTGTTCAGCCCATCCCCCAACTGACTCTCTCACTCACCAACATTCCACAGCATCCTCATACACCAACATTCCCCCACCACAGTCAAACTGGCTGAGCAGCAGGTATAACATATCTCCTTTCTTTACACAGAATAACAATAGAACTCTTGAATGCATGTTTACAATATAACAGTGAGAACTACGCATGTTTACAATGTAATAGTGAGAACTATTGTGGAAGCATGAAATGATTAGACGAAAGATATTTCACACATGACATGTCGTAACACATTAATTGCAAATGTGCTTACAAAGACAGATGGAAAAAATTAAATGCAATTAGCACAACATGTCCTAACATAATACTTGCAAAATAATAATAATAATAATAAGAATACACTCACCCTCATCTTCTCCCTTTCTAACCAAACAAAACACACTCATTCTACCACACCACAAAACCACAATCCTAACCATGATACCACAAGACATGCTGACTGGTAGTGTATAATGTAGCATAAGGAGTAGCAAATGCATTAGGAATAGCTGTGTTAATCATGTGCCTATTGCCTTCCCTATCTGAGATTTCAAGCACATAACTAGAGAAGCGAGGCCAGTGGATTTCTTCCACAAGGGCTCTACCAGGTCCCTCTCCATACCTGCTGGCTACATGATATTTACCCCTGAAGCGAACCTCCTGTTCTGCAGTTTCCTTATATTCTGAGAGTTTCTCCCTGAAATCCTTTAGGAGTGCCCTATTTTAGGAGTAGTAAAATTAGGATTTTGAGTTTAAGTTTAAGCTTAAGTTTTGGTTTTAAGACAAAATCCTAACTTAGGTATAATTTAAGTTTAATTTACGTTAGGATTTTGTCTTAAGACCAAAACTTAAGACTAACCTAAGACAAAATCCTAACTATACTACTCTTAAATGCCTTTTATGAATACCGAAAGTCGTAAAGTTAGGATTTTGTCTTAGATTACTTTTGTGAATCAGGCTCCATGTGATTGAATTGTCTCCCCTTGTCAGCATGGTTTTATACAAGGGAATGGGACAACAGACTATGTTCCACAAATTATTATTCTTCTGGATGCTTCTTTGGTGGCAGGAAACCCAAGAGTTTTGATTTTATTAGATGTTGAGAAAGCATTTGAGAGGGTCTCCTAGAGTTCTCAATAGGCCTTCTTGATCTGGTTTGGTATCGGGACAGGGTATACTAAAGCAGTAAAAACTCTGTATTGCAATCCAACCACTAGGATATCATCAATGGGGGGACAATCAGAACAAATTCAGATACAACAGGGCACAAGGCAAGGGTGTCCCCTTTCCATATTGCTGCGTGACCTATATATAGACCATTTTTTGTGAAAATTAGACAGCAATGCCATAATACCTCTGTGGAAATTTAGCTTGCGAACTGAACATCATCTGCGCCATCTTGTCTCTCCCCAGCGCGACACACAGGAAAGCGCACGGCAGCCATTTTAGGCACCCTGGTCTCTCCCTGCTCATTGCCGATCACCAGCGCGTCCCCCTGGCGCTGCGAGCATTCCCCCGCGTGCCGGCCACCCCCGCTCTCTCATACACGGGCCATAAACCCTCTCCTTCTGCGCGACCCTGCCATGGAACCACATCCCACGCCTGACCGACATCCCATACATGGTCATGCATCTCTTTGATAACCCCCTTCCTCTGCGCTCAATTGTCCGAACCGATCCCAGGCCATCACCTAGCCCTGCGGATGCAGTTTATTGCCCCTACTGTAAGGGAAACACCCCACATCAAAGGGATTACAGTAGATCAAGGCCCCCCACCCCCTGAGTCCCGACCGGTCACACACACCCCCGGGAATTGGCGGAATGTCCAGCTGTGTGATAGCCATCTCCTACTGTGGGTGGGGTGGGGACTTCCACTGTAGATATGTGTGGGAACGAGCTTGAAGTGGGGATTCTGAGGATGTTCTTTAATGTATCAAAGCGATCTCAAGAATGTGCCATGTATGATAAACCTGCAATAAAGTCATAAACCTGTGTATAAGAGGCCAGGCCTCAGAGATGTGGTTAGAGCACCTCGTGACGATACCTCGTTGTCTGATCTGATGTGTTCCACTCCGATGGAATAAAACTTTGTTTCCTGCCTTCCAGTCTCCGGCGCCTGCCTCTTTGTTGGTTTAGCATCGAATGGTATAAGAGGCGATTACCGCCGGGCAATACTTGAAAGGTTATCGACTACGACTGCCGCTACCATTTAACAATTGGCGTCCCAAGCGTGGGGCCCATCAGCGACACGTGGATCCAGTGGGAGAGGTCCCAACGACAGAGTGAACGACTGCAACGATCGGGAGAGCTCCTGCCCGATAGACCCTCGTCTGGCAGCCGATCATCCGAACTTCACTGGTTCCGAGCAGACCTCTCTCTCGAGTGATCTACGGTCCTGACTGGGAACCATCAGGAGTGCCGCGTCAATAACGGAGAGTAGAGGACGATCGGGCGCTGGAGGCGGAAGACGAGAAACTGTCCACGTGGTCCGGGTAAGGTCGTGAAACACGACAAATTGCGAAACGATTGATTGATTGATTGAAATACTAGTATTTGCTTATTGATTGTTCTCTTTGAGATATTCGCTGTCTACAAACGGGGAGGAGTAGAAATACTCTCTCTTCCTTTGCAGATAGTGAAGGGTAGGTAACGCAGACTTTTGTCCCCATTGTAACCCGTCGTGCCTATTTTTATCTCCCCACTGATTGATTGTCCGAATATTGATTGTTTTGAAGGATAGTGCTCTTTGAGATATTCTCTGTTTGCAAATAACGTAGAATAGAAATATTCTGTCTAGTCTTTGCAAATAGTGAAGGGTAGGTAACGCAGACTTTTGTCCCCATTGTAACCCATCGTGCCTATCTCTTTCTCACCATTGATTGATTTATTGTCCGAACACTAGTTGTTCGATATTGGTTCTTTGGAGGTATTCTCTGCTTACAAATAACGAGGAATAGAGATATTCTGTCTAGTCTTTGCAAGCAGTGAAAAGATAGGTAGTGCTGACTTTTGTCCCCGTTGTAACCCGTCATGCCTATCTTCTCCCCACTGATTGGTAGTTGGTTCTGCCCGGACCGCTTATTAGAGGTGGACCACCCGGCTCCACTGGAGGGCACCCCTAATAAGGACATGTTCACTAAATATGGACTAGTCGCCGTAGCTTATAGCAAGCTATGGCATAAATATACAAAGAAGGACCCCGAGAGTCAGTGGCCACTGATGGGATCCTTCGACGACCATAAAATAGAAATGCTAGAAATAGCTCTGCGTAGTAATAAAACGACGCCTACTATGCTTGACAGTATCGGCATGTGGCGCAAAGAAGCAACACAACGGAAAAAGAGGGAAGAAGTAAAAGCAGAAAAGGAATTACGAAAGGCAGCTCACCTTGCCGCTAGAAAGTTAGAGGAAGAAATAAAGGAGAGAAGGGAAGCTAAACTAAGACAAGAGCCTGAAACATCAGGCCAGTACCCTGTTAGGACCCCCTCTATGCTCTACCATGAGTTGTCTTCTAAGCAACGAACGAATGACGAATTGCTATTAGGTCCCCCGATCATTTACATGCCCCCTCCATACGCAGCCTCCCAACCGGTAGTGCAACACCCACAACCCCCAAACACAAGCGAAAGCAGTACCGGGGCCTCGGTCCTCACGGCCTCCGCGCCGGCTGAGCCTCTTGTACTGAACACAACGTTGGCGATAACGTTGGATGACCCTGAGATGAGAAAGAAAGATTCCACCAGAATGAATCGACTAACAAAGGATGAACGAGCAGGAATCGACAAGATAGTAAGGACACTGGTGGAGCGAAAGGAAAGTGAGGAGTATATAACAGACGTGTATAACTCGTATGCCGACAACCGCAGACGACACTTTGTCGTACGACTTTGTTATCACGCCCTGAATACATATGAGGATAGGTACCACGATAAAGGTCCCGAAGGCTTAGCGGCCCTATATAGGAAGGTAGACATTGGGGAAGAAGGAGAGGGCGATGTGTCGGACCTCTTCACTCGTACGCTCGAGGTCTACCGGCACCTTAAAGAGCACAGACAGACAACCAAAGCAGAAACCCCCATAGCGACTAAGCCCCAGGCAGGAAGGGCTGATACCATGATGCCCATCAAAGAGGCCGCCCCCTACTGGGTCCCCCCACGAGGTCAGGGAACACATGACGACATCAACCACCAAGATGCGAAGGGAAGGGTTGTATATAATTGGGTCTACCAGCCATGGGACCGACAAGACATTTTGACCTTTAGAAAAACCCTACCCGACTTAAGAAAGAACCCAACTGCCTTCTACACCGAACTAGGTACAGCCTTAGGTTCAACAATAATGACCTTAGCAGATATCGACTTGTTGTTCGGGTTATGTCTGCCGGCTGATGTGTGGAAGCAAATCCGGAAAGTTGACCACGCTGAGCCGTTCGGATATACTTGGGTACAACTTGATACCATAGACAAACAGCGAGAACCGGGACAGAAACCCCCGAAAGCCATATTGGAGCTCCCAGACAAGATTGTACAGAAGTTGAAGACTCTAATCCCAGAAAGAAGGGTAGACTGGTCGATAGTGACGGCTTGTCACCAGAAACCCCAGGAGGATGTGTCTGAATACTTCTCTCGATTCGAGACCGTGTTTTCCGATTATAGTGGCCAGGACATGACCACTGCAACCGGACATCACCTCTTTGTCCAGAATTATGTGAAGGGTCTGTCACAAGAAGTCTCCCAGAAGCTACAGACCAGCGAGAGTAGTTGGGCAGCCTCCAAACCCGCAGCAATCCTCCAGATGGCCCAATACTACGAAAACCAAAAGAATGAGAATGATAGGGCGTCCGAGAGGAAGAAAAAGGAAATGAAGGAGAGGGTAATGATAGCACAGTTGCAAGGGGTGACCATAGGAAGGGAGCCCCCAAAAGGGAATTACCAACCAACCGCCTCTAGAAAGCTACCCCCTAGAGACCATACACCTGCACCCTACAACGGACGGAGAGATTTAGATGGGAACCAATGTGCGTTCTGTAGAGGGTTCGGACACTGGAAATCCCAGTGCCCGGTCCTTCTGGAAATGAACAAAAATAGGGACCCCAGAGACATAGCATATGACCCCAGAAATAGAGGACAGGGACGAGGGTACACGAACGACGCCATCAACGACAGGCCAGGCAGACCAAACACCTTTGATCGCCCCCGACAAAACCAGTGTCAGCAGTCCGACTACGAAAGCACCCATGACTTCGCATAGGACCGCCAGGGGCAAGGGAGGGATCCAGTCGAACTCCGTGTTGACCAACAAGGTCCTTACGAAACTGCTAAGGTCTTGGGCACAAAGTCTCCATTCCTGGTAGATACTGGGGCGACACGTAGTGCGTTATCTAAACGACTGATTCCTAGGGCACCCTTGTCTGGCTCACACGTAACCTCAATAGGCTTCGATGGAACGCCCTCCACTAACCCCTTATCAGCACCAATCTCCTTTGACTTAGAAGATAACGCCACTGACACGACCTTTCTGCTCTCCTCCAACACCCCCGATGCTATTATGGGACTCGATTTGCTAAAACATTTCCGAGCTACCATCAGATGTTCCCCAGACGGAGTTCGAGTCATCCTGCACGATAACCCAGATCTGTTCAGACCTTGTCACACACGACGTATGCTCTCTATAACTGATGCTGACCTGTCCCTACTCGACACGTTACCCTCACATCTATGGGCTAAAACCGACTCGCATGTAGGGCGCATGGTGATCGACCCAGTACACATAACCGTCCGACCGGACGCAGTGCTGCCAAAGCTTCCACAGTATCGAATATCGCCCGAAGGTGAGAAGGCATTGGTGGAAATCATCCAGTCCCTAGTCAATGCAGGAGTAGTAGAAGAAGTAGTCAGTAATGTTTGCAACAGCCCTATCCTACCCATTGTAAAGAAGCAAGGCGAGGGAGATGAGAAAGCATACCGCTTCATTGTTGACTTACGAGAAGTTAACAAAGTAGTCATACCTCAGTACCCCGTGGTCTCAGACATCACCACCATCCTCACCCTAATTCCATCCACTGCCACCAACTTTACTGTTATTGATCTCAAGAACGCATTCTTCTCCATCCCCATCCACCCAGACAGCCGCTACCTGTTCGGCTTCACTTTAAAAGCCCAGTCGTACAGATTCTGTAGGGCACCCCAAGGCTACACTGAGAGTCCCAGCATTTATAGCCAAGCCCTCAAGAGACAACTAGATGCAGTCCAATTACCCGATGGAGTGGTGTTAATACAGTACGTCGACGACATCCTTTTCGCGGCCGACACCACCCCACTTGCTGTCACAGCCACCATTCACCTCCTCCACTTCCTCGCGGAGAACGGTCACAAGGTCTCCAGGAAGAAGTTACAGTACTGCCAACCCCAAGTGACATACCTTGGCCACCTCCTATCCAAGGACGGGAGGAAACTTACCCCTGACCGAATTCAGACCATCCTAGAAACCCCTGTTCCCAAAACTCAGAAGCAAGTGCGGTCTCTAGTAGGCCTCACCTCCTTTTGTCGACAGTGGTTGCCAAACTTCAGTCTTATTGTAAAACCTCTGCTTTCCCTGTTGGCTAAAGATGTCCCCTTCCCCCTCCCCTGGACACCCGAATGCCAATCCTCCTTCAAAGAATTACGAGACGCCCTCTGCTCGGCCCCAGTCCTAGGAACCCCAGACTACACTAAACCTTTCTCCCTCTACACCCACGAAAGGGAGGGATGCGCGTTGTCTGTCCTAACTCAGTCCATAGGTCCTAAACAACGCCCTTGTGCCTACTTCTCTGCCACTCTTGACCCTGTAGCCAGAGCTTTGCCCACCTGCCTTCGAGCAGTAGCCGCTGCTGCTGTCTCTATCCGGCAAAGCGAGGGGATCGTGCTCTCGAACCCCCTCACTGTATTGGTACCCCATGCGGTTGACACCCTCCTGAACCAGACCAAGACTCAACACCTGACTAGCGCACGACTGACTGGCTATGAACTGACCCTGCTTGCACCCCACATCACATTGAAACGATGCACCACTCTGAATCCAGCCACTCTACTACCTCTCCCTGACACTGACCCCAATGCACCCCCTATACATGACTGCGTGACTCTCACCGACGAACAGACCAAGAGTAGGGTTGACCTTCGAGATACTGCCTTCCCGGACCCTGACGGAGAACTATGGGTGGATGGCTCATGCATCAAGCTCCCCGATGGCACCACTTCAGCTGCCTATGCAGTCACCACAGCCCGAACAGTTGTTGAGACAGCCCGCATCACACAGCGATCCGCACAGGCGGCTGAACTGATTGCTCTCACACGAGCATGCATCCTGGCAGCAGGGACAACCGCAAACATTTACACAGACAGCCAATACGCCTTCGGGGTAGTTCACCACTTTGGGCTCCTTTGGAAGGAGAGGGGATTCTTGACTTCCCATGGCACACCCATCCTGCATGGAGATCTAGTCTCTGCCCTGACCGAAGCAGTCCTTCTCCCCACCCGGCTGGCTGTGATCAAATGCCAGGCACACAAGAAAGTGACAGACATTATAGGACAGGGAAATGCACTAGCTGACATTACTGCCCGAACCACAGCCGAGAATAGGTCCACGACCCGTATGTACGTAACCAGGTCACAAACTGAGAAATGGAAGGATGCTAGGGAAATGATTAGGGACATCCAATTAGCCAGCTCACCACACAAATTAACTGAATGGGCACGGGTGGGATTGAAGGACGATGACGGTTGCTGGCGAACTAAAGACTCGAAAAAATGGTTGCTACCAGACTCATACTTGATCCCCATGCTGACCATGGCACACTCCCCCGCACACATAGGGTCTGCTCCCATGATCGAACTCATCTCCAAAGTCTGGCACAACGACAAAATCTCAGACTCAGCCAAACGTCTGGTCCAGCAATGCCTGGTCTGCCTCCAACACAACCCTGGGAAAGGAACTGCTGTACCCCGGGGAGGGTTTGGGGTTCCCAATCATCCCTTTGAAGTCCTACAAATGGACTACGTCCAGTTAGAAAGGTGCCAAGGTTTGAAGTACGTACTTGTCGTTGTGTGCGCCTTCAGCAAGTGGGTGGAGGCCTACCCAACCCGCGACAACACCGCTATGACTACCGCAAAAGTACTACTGAAAGAATTCTTCCCCCGGTACGGCCCTTGTCGAATTTTGTGGAGCGACAACGGCCCCCATTTTGTAGCCGAGGTTATCCAACTCATCTTAAAGGGGCTGGGTGTAAAACAGAAGTTCCATGCGGTCTTCCATCCCCAATTTGCAGGCTTGGTTGAGCGACATAATGTCACATTGAAGCTTAAGATAGCAAAAATAGTTGCCACCACAGGACTGAAATGGCCAGACGCTCTCCCGCTAGCATTGCTATCAATGCGTTCCACCCCCACCAAACACCACTTAACCCCCTACGAGGTCGTCTTCGGGCGGCCCATGAACCTTTGGACTGCACCGAAACCAACATCCATCCACGACGTCCTGGACGTCCTCATGTCTGACTATTTGTACAACCTAACTAAAACGTTGTCTGTTATCCATCAGCAGGTGCTGCAAGCCATTCCCGACGTTTCCAGGGGCCCCGGGCACGACATCCAACCGGGTGACTTTGTCTTAGTGCGTAACTTCCAGCGCACCAAGAGTCTGGAGCCCCGGTGGACGGGCCCTCTGCAAGTCCTGATCACCACCCGAACAGCTCTTCGAGTGGAGGGGAAGCGCAATTGGCTGCATGCACACCACTGCAAGAAGGTATCATCGACCCTGACGACCACGGACAACACCACCGCCCAAGAGGAACTTCTGGACAAAGACCGACCATCCCTGAGCCACTGCCCGGATACAGAGACACTTGAATTAACGAAATATCCCGATCCCACTGTGCCATCCAAAGAAGGGTATAACCTACGACGAAAGGAGGGAACTTCGGCTAAGCAGGCCACAAACTAAGTTGAAATCTCAGAGCGGTTGCCTAGCCACCTCAAAGGCCACCAGGAGAGAAACTAAACAAAGTCTGTGGTTCTGCCCGCTACCGAGTCCCTTGAAGGTGATGGAAGCATCCGACATGAAGATGATGGAAGCAACCGGACGCCCAAAGATCCACTAAAAAATCCCAAAGACTGACAAAATGCACAGCTCAAAGACTATTGCACTTTTCATTACCCTTCTCTTTTGCCTTCTCCTCATGGTCACCTTCTGGATCATGGAGGAGAGCGCACCCGCCCATAAGACATTGCTGACCACCGTTCCACCTACCACCATGAAAGAACACCATCTGATCTCACTTTCACCCCAACTCCGAGAAAGGCGTAAGGAGTTCTGGAATAACTCTTTTGTGCAGTTGCTCCACCAACACAATCTTGCCTCCAATGCCACTAATTGCTGGATCTGTGGATTGCTACCACATGCCACTGGACACTCTATCCCTTTCATCCCTTCACCTTTTTCGGTCCATGGTTCCTGCCTCGCCTGGCTAATCCTCCTGCAGGAAAGCTACAAGGACAATGCCACTTCCGGCAAAACTGTGTCACACTTCTACCATGGGTTCTGGCTGAACAAAACTGGAAAAACTTCTGCCCCCTTCTGTCCTCTGAGATCAAACACTTCCTTTCACATGGACATCCCTGCCAAAGAACGAGTTGAAATGCAGGTGTTTAACAACCCAGCCAGACCCACCTTCTCTAACCTCCGGAAACGAACGGCCGCCACCCTAACAGTGGCCCTATCCGTCATCAACATCACTGGACTTGTGTGCCTCGAAGGCCTGGGGGCGCAGCTGGTGGGCCACAGCTCCTGCCTCATCACCCGAACATTGGACTCAGTTGATCCAACCTCCTTTGTTGCCTCCCCAAATATGTACTTCGTCTGTGGTACTAAGGCCTACACCTGGCTTCCGAGAGGTTGGGGAGGCACCTGTTACATCGCTTTTGTCCTTCCTCCGACATATGTGGCCCCAGCAAACCATCACCGACAGAAACGTGCCAAAGACATTGTGCAAGCCGACTCCACCGGAGCACAGTTCATGGACGCAGTAAAAGGACTTGTTCCACTCTGGGGTCCAATGGCAAACAGCCGTGCCATCCGCCACTTAACTCAGGCAGTCGAAACGGCGATGAACATTACGGCTGGCATCCTCGCCAACAACACCGCCGAGCTTCAGGCCGTCCGCCTGGTGGCTCTTCAGAACCGCCTCGTTCAAGATGTGGTTCTGGCTGATCGTGGAGGAGCATGCCGCATCATTGGGTCCAGCTGTTGTACCTACGTACCGGATAACTCACCCTCAGTCTACAAAGCAATTGAACACCTCCACAGACTTTCCACAGAGGTTCATCAGGAGCAAGAAGAATGGTCACTGGGAAGTTGGGTTTGGGACACTATTAGAAGTTGGGGATGGAAGCTGTTTTCATTTATCCTAATACCAATTGTGATACTATGTGAATGTTGCTTGGGGATTCAGTGTCTGCCACCTTTATGTTCGCTTTTTATGAACTGCATCTGCCCTAAGACTTTGAACTTTGAAGCGGAGCGAATGAAAGCTTTGTATGAGGTGGAAGTTCGTAGTATTATGGGGATAGATCCGAACTAAACAAGCTGGCGATATATGTTAAAAGGGAGGACTGTGGAAATTTAGCTTGCGAACTGAACATCATCTGCGCCATCTTGTCTCTCCCCAGCGCGACACACAGAAAAGCGCACGGCAGCCATTTTAGGCACCCTGGTCTCTCCCTGCTCATTGCCGATCGCCAGCGCGTCCCCCTGGCGCTGCGAGCATTCCCCCGTGCGCCGGCCACCCCCGCTCTCTCATACACGGGCCATAAACCCTCTCCTTCTGCGCGACCCTGCCATGGAACCACATCCCACGCCTGACCGACATCCTGAGGAAATGTGAATTTTATGATCAATTGTGTCCCCTATCTTAGACCCCAACGGCTCCATGTACATGCTACAAGTACATGTATGTTCCCTCCACTTCAAGCTATGAAGACGCAAATACATATGCGTCCAACGTTAACATGTCCTCTTTCAGATCCGCCATGAATGGGTCGAATATTCCGTTCCTAAGTATGCCTTGCCACCGTCTTTATATGGTGTACCTTTCACGTTTTTCAGCTCTGGCAAGGTAGGCCCTGAATTCTGCCATCGAGCCTTTTCCTGCTTTCTGCCTCTGAATGCTCCAGCCTGGACCTGCATCTGTATCCATGACCTTTGTCTTACTTCCTGCGCGGCTAACGGTGCCTGGCCCGGCCTGTTGCCTGCCAAGACTGTATTCAGCCTTCAAGTTATCTGCTCCGCTCCTCGAGAAATACATTCCTGTCTAGTAGTTTAGGTAAACATCCTTCCAGCTACAGAGCAAAGGGCCCGGCCTTACTGTCTCCGTACAAGTAATTCATGGCTTCTGTTGCCATGGTAGGCCCATGCCCCTCGCATCTGATGTAGACACGTAGACGCTTATACACGCACTAGTAGTCAGTATAGGATAGCCTCTGCCTGAGAGACCTTTCCTTCCAGATAATACAGTTCCTTAAACACAAGATATTAGATACGACTTGGGACTAGGTTGTTCTGACATCCCAGACTTCTGTCTCCTCATGTAGGGCTAAATGTCAAGTCCCCTTCACCCTCCAGTTACACGTCAATCACACGTCATGCTGCCATGCGCGCATCTCTGCCATGTATTTCTGCTGACTTTGCAGGATTCTCTTATGGATCCATCCACCTGTGTCATCATCATAATGACGTTTCTAGTACACGCCCTCATGCACGCCTATTGTAATGCCTTTTTTCATTACGCATGTGTATTCTTATCTCTCCTCTCAACTGTCACGCCTTCTGCATATGTCTTTACTGTAATACATTGACTATATATATAACAACTTGTCAATAAAGTATTGCTCTATCCCTTCCCGAACCTTCGTGGTGACGGAATCCGATTGCCTGGTTCGAACCAATTCCTTTGTAAGGAATAAACCCATTTTAAAACCTCAAATACCACGGATTCTGCCTCTTATTTTTACTGAGTTATTCTTATTGAATTTTACCGCATAAATTAAGTCTAGGTAATTAAAATTTACCACATAATTGGCGCCCGAACAGGGACACCTTCCCCACCTCACGCGCCGGAGGTGCGTTGCAGACCCGGTCTCCTGCCACAGCCGGACGGACAACTACGCGTACCCGCAGGATTTCCTGTATCTCCCTCAGGCCAACGGAGGTGACTGAGGCTGCGATCAACACCCAGACGAGGCGGTGAGGAGTGCGGAGGATCCCGACCAGAGCCTAGCTGAGAGAGCAAGTTCCGAGGTATACAGAGGCCCACCAGATTCCGAAGTTCCGAAGTAACTAAGTCACGAGTCGAGTCCAGTCCAGTTTGGTCTAGTCCAGTCCAGACTTTCCGAGGCCTTCTGTTCCGTGCTTCCCGGTGAGTACCGTTGCTGGGGACGCATCTAGACGTGCGCATTGGTTTGTGCCGGTCAAGACGGGTTTGGGTACACAGACCTGGTCTGCACTGTTTCAGCAGTGTATCTGTACTGTTTAGCAGTATATCTAGTATTATGCAGTTAGCTAGTTTTATTCTAATTATTATTGTTCGTTTTAAGGTGTTTTAATATGTTTTAAATGTCGTGGTATGAGTGATTGTTCGATCTTCATTACTGTGTTTATTGTATTAAATTGTGTTCAAGTCCGAGAAAGAATCAAGTAGCAAGGTTCAAGATGCCGTTATTCTCAAAATTAAGACAGATAAAAACTAGAAAAGGGATACTCGAGGAAGCAGTTCCCATTCCACCTAGGGACACTCCAGGGTACTTTATGTACCATAAACATGGCCTGGACGCCGTATTATATCTCGAATTGTGGGTAGACTACACCAAGGATTTAGCAGAGAATCAGAGATGGCCCACTGCTGGGACATGGGATGCAGATTGCATCATGAGAGTAGAAGAAGCATTATGGAAAAAGAAAGCCAGACAGTCACAGAAAGATGCTATTGAATTATGGCGTAAAGAATCGCATAGACGCACAGAGAAAGCGCTCAGAAAAGAAGAGAAAAGTAGGGAGGATTCAGACAAAACCCGAGAAAATGTATTAATAGAGGAAGGTATCCGAGCAAAAGCAGAACAAGTAGACAGACAACGAAACACTCTTATGAATGGTATGTATCCTCTACTGGCCGAGGGTTTACCTAAGGCCACCCTGGAAGTACCGAAAGATCTGCCACCTCCATTGCTTCCGACTAAATTGCACCCCAAGACTGCAAAGGACATTTTCCTTTCTTCCTATTTAGACGATGTAGCCCCCGAATATGTTAACACTCCGCCGCCACGCACACCACCTGCTGATGACGCTCGACCCCGAGAAGATCTGCCCCCACTTCTGCAGCAACATACTCCTCCGTCCGTTCAAAACCTTCCGCCCGTTCCTTCACTTCTCCCTGCATCTATTCTTCCTACCCTACACCCAACGAATCCTTTTGGACCTAGCACCTCAGGAGGTGCGACAGGAAGTTTTCATACGCCGCCATCAGCGCGTCGATTGACTTATAGGGATTTTAGCACACCAACGTACCCCCCAAACAGCGAATTATGACATATTTAAAGAGCCTCTTACAGATTGTAGATACGATCCAGTACCCGGTAAAGACGACAGAATGATGCTATCATCAGTACGTCTACGACGAGTTGCGAACTATTTAATGATATTACCAGGAATGATTGATCATCTAGACAAAATATATCACTTTGTCCAAACAGGGCAAGGTCCTGAAAGTATTGGCGAGGCCATGGCATAGCAGAAAGTGGACACGCAAAAACTGTTGTTACGCTTCTTTATAAACTGTCTGATAAGACACAGAGATAGGCCAGGTGTAGACCCGGAAGAAATGAAAGCACTTAACAAATGGGGCCAGAATATAGCAGACGGAAAACATGATAAACAGAATAGTATAGAAAGCATGTACCGAAGGATCCGAAAAACAGTAGAACAAATATGTGAAAGAGAACAGCCTGAAAGAGAAACAGATGCAGATAAAACCGAGTCCTCCGGGGAGGAGGAACACCTAGAAATGACAACAGGACAATTACAACTACCAGCTAGAGAAACGATAGCTTACGTAGGTAAGGGAAGATCCTTTAATAATTCAATACGTCCGATACGTCCAGAAAGTAAGAGAATTTTTCAAGCAGCTATGTCAAACCCAAAGACTCCTGAACACTTGTTTCAGGCTACTGATAGAATACTTCAAGAACGAATGGGGTACCATGTACTCGATTCTATGGATGAACAAGAATTAGCCAGGTCAGCAGTACAATGGGCTGACAGTTCTGATAAATATAGTGATGATGCGCTAGTACATACGTTTTTGAATCTTTCACCAGACGAACAGCGTTTAGCTGGTATATACATGATACAACACCTCCTTATATTATATAAAGGCCAACACTCCGATCCTGGTCCCCTACCTGATATACTGATAGAACTACTCATGAATAAATGGAGAGGTCTAGGTACCGATCTAATTAAAGTAATTCTAGAATATCGACACAGATATAGTGCCTTTTTGTGTCCAGAGCATGATCCAGCTCCCTCCATGGAAAGAAAGACGTATTACTTAGACAGACAGAACCCCTTACGCGAAGTACACCCAGTTAGAAATGATGATAATACTTTTAGACGCGTGTTTGTGTACACGCCTATAACTAAAATAGAACTATTGGAAATGAAAAAATTAGTGCCCAGCCATGACAGAGATCCAGCAGGTTTCCACCGTGAAATAAAAGACATGTTACTCATGGGTGATTATACCTATCCTGACATTATGAAAATATTAAAAGTATTATTGCCTGCCGGTATTTACGAGAAACTCAAAGAAAAAGAATGGGAGGTGGGAGAACAAAAGATTGATTGGACAGCATTAGAAAACGAAGAAAATGCCCGAACTGCAGGCCTAGGGCTTGGGGACAAAACTAAAGCATTACCAGGATTATTAGTACAAGTATTGCCACGTTTATTAACTACGAAAAAGGAAGACTGGGGAGCAATCTCAGCTTGCAAACAGAAACCCGATGAAGACACTAGTGATTTTTATTCACGATTTGAAAAATGTTTCGGTATTAATAGCGGCCTGAAAGCAAGTAGCGATTCATATCCACATCTTTTTGTAACAAAATTAGTTGAGAATTCCTTGCCTCAGGTTAAGAACAGAGTATTGAAAGTAGAGAGCTCTTGGCAAGCTAATACCCCGTCACAAATGTTACAAATGTTACAGTACCACCAGAATAGAATTAGAGAAGAACAAGAACACGAACAAAGACGTATGAAAGACACGAAAATGAAAATGCTCGTCGCCCAGTCAGTTCCAGCTGACAGTCATAAAAAGGGTGCGACACAGTCCAATAATTCAGCGGTTCCTGTAAAAGGGACATGCAACTATTGTAAACAGCCAGGTCATTATATAAACGATTGTGCAGTTCTGAAACATAATATCTCTACGGGTAAAACCAAGGAGAGACCACGTCCACCCAGACAGGATCAGATCCAACAACAAGTACCTCAGAATGTACAGCCTATGCAAGCTGCACAACAGACCGTAGCGGTACCACAGCCACAGCCTATTGCCGCAACACAAAACACGACACAACAGATGTACCAGTATGCACAAAATGACTATCCAGATTATCAGCGATACACATGAAACAGCCTAGAGAGGGAAGTTGGCTTACCCCTTATTGAGGTTCCCGTAGATTAAGAGGGTCCTTATGTACATAGTCAAGTATTAGGGAAAGACAGAAAGTTTTTAATTGATACAGGGGCAAGCAGAACAACTATAAGTCACGACGAGGTTCCAGGGGCACCCCTCTCAGGCTCACAAAATGTTTCCCTTGGATTTTCAGGAAAGCCTATTATTAATGAAGTATCGCAACCTCTTCCTCTTGCAGTTGGTCCATTGACACGGACTACAGATTTATTGCTTACAAAATCATGCCCAGAAAACTTGTTAGGTATAAAGACACTAAAAGCTCTAGGAGCTGTAATATGTTGTTCCCCGGAGGGGGTACGACTATTTTTGCGTGACTTTAAAGGTCACTATGTATTTAGAGACATGGATCACCGGTTACAGAATGTCCCTGCACATTTATGGGCACAAGGCCCCACTGATGTAGGTTGTATGCATATTACACCATATCGAGTCACACTCAAAGCAGGAGTGGTATTACCACGAATTCGACAATACAAGTTACCTCCAGATGCTGTAGTGGCTTTGCTGCAAATCATTGACGAGCTCATTGCACAAGGAGTGGTTGTGGAAACCGACTCCAATGTATGTAATTCTCCTATAATTCCGGTTCTTAAACGAACTGATCCAAAGGCACCCCCAGTTTATCGATTAATTATTGATCTGCGCGAATTGAATAAATGCATTGTACCACAATATCCCGTGGTTCCAGATATCTCTTCATTATTAACAGCTATTGATTCAGAAGCAACGTTCTTTACTGTAATTGACCTCAAGAACGCCTTCTTTAGCGTCCCAATAGATCCGGAAAGCCAATATTTGTTCGGATTTTGTTTAAATGGACGAAGCTTCAAATTTGCATGCGCACCTCAAGGATTCACAGAAAGCCCCAGCATCTATAGCCAAGCACTGAAAAGACAACTTGACAGTATCCACATGCCTGTTAACACTACCCTGCTTCAGTATGTCGATGATCTGCTGATCACCGCCCGAAGCGAGCCCGAATGTGAAAAAGCATCACTGACGGTTTTACATTTTCTGGCCGACAAGGGGCACAAGGTGTCCCCTTCGAAGCTGCAATTCTGTGTTCAGCAAGTTGTGTACCTTGGGCACTTGCTGTCCAAGGGGGGGAGACAGCTCACACCTGATCGCATCCAGTTAATTGTAAACATGCCACCACCCAAGACACAAAAGGAGGTGCGGGCCTTCATAGGTCTCACTTCGTACTGTAGACAATGGATTCCCCAATATGCATTCCTAGTAAAGCCACTCATTCAGTTGACAACCCAGGAGGCAGCGACTTCGACTGTCCTCCCTTGGACTCAGGCACATACACAAGCTTTTGAAGACTTAAAGAAAGCCTTATGTCAAGCACCTGTTTTAGCGACACCATGTTACAGTAAGCCTTTTACACTTTTTGTTACAGAACGCGAAGGTACTGCCTTGTCAGTACTCACTCAGGAACAAGCAGGTTGACACAAGCCGTGTGCTTATTTTTCTAGCACATTAGATCCAGTAGCCCAGGCTCTGCCTAAGTGCCTGAAATCAGTCGCAGCGACAGCTTTAGCGATCAGACAAAGCGATTCCATAGTATTAGGACATCAATTGACAGTGCAAGTTCCACATTCCGTGGAAGTTCTTTTAAACCGAACACAGACTCAGCACTTGACTATAGCACGACTGACAGGTTACGAATTAACATTGTTTCAGCCACACATAGAAATCAGACGCTGTAGTACATTAAATCCTGCCACACTTTTGCCATTAAGTGGAACAGATCCATTGGCACATGATTGCATTGAAGTCATTACTATTACGACGAAACCCAGACAAGACTTGACAGACGTTCCGTTACCAGATCCGGACCTGACACTTTATGTGGATGGTTCATGCATGAGAACAAGTACAGGAGAGTTAGTGGCCGCTTACGCAGTCACGACAGACACCGAAGTTATTGAAACGAATTGTATTGACACATTGTCAGCTCAAGCAGCAGAGCTCATCGCTCTGACACAAGCCTGTATTCAAGCCAGAAATAAAAGAGTCAACATATACACAGATTCACGTTATGCATTCGGAGTTGTACACGACTTCGGAGTCCTTTGGCGAGAGAGAGGTTATTTGACTTCTCACGGTGCCAACATTCAACACGGTCCCCTCATTCAAGCTCTGTTAGATGCAATACATCTGCCTACTTCGATATCTATTATGAAGTGCAAGGCCCATACAAAAGTCACCGATATCATTTCCCAGGGTAACGACCTAGCAGACCGAACAGCTAAGCAAACAGCACAGAATCGGACTCATGCAACTGACTTGACAAAGCCAATAGTTCCGACATCGACACATTGCATGACAGTTAAGGATCCCGCCCTTGATGTAATTGACATACAGACACATGCTACACCAGAGGAAATCAAGAAATGGACTGAACTAGGAGGGATCCAAACAGATCAGGGATGGATGACGAAGGGAAAATCTACATGGTTTCTCCCCGACTCAATGGTTCAAGTTATCATTAACACAATACACAGTCCAGCACATCTAGGAGAGAAAGCTATGTTAGATAGTATTCAAAACATTTGGTTTAATAAACACTTACGAGCTGCAGCCAAACAGAAAGTGCGTACTTGCATGATTTGTTGTCAGTTCAACCCAGGTAAAGGCGTTCCTGTAGAGCAAGGTGGATTTCAACCTCCTGATCACCCTTTTGAAGTCCTCCAGATGGATTATATCCAGATGGAACGTTGTCGAGGATTCAAATATGTTCTCATAGTTGTATGCTCTCTTTCCCGTTGGACAGAAGCATATCCAGTCTCAGATTACACTGCCCCGACCACTGCCAAGCAGCTGGTTCGTGAATTCTTCCCACGGTATAGTTTGCCCCGTATCGTGTACTCAGATAATGGCCAACCGTTCTCATCCGAGCTAATGAAACACATTTCACTCCTGTTAGGCTATCAATGGAAATTCCACTGTGTCCGGCATCCCGAGGCAGCAGGTCTCGTGGAACGTCATAATCAGACTCTGAAAATTCGACTTTCTAAAATCTGTAGAGAGAAAGGCGTCGACTGGATAGTAGCCTTACCAGTTGCACTCTTTTACATGAGAATGATAGCACATTCTCGAACAGGGCTATCCCCGTACGAGGTGGTCTTCGGTAGGCCACCAAATATGTGGGGGACGCCTATACCTCGTAAAATCACTGATGTTGATTGTAATATGCTGACAGATTACCTTGCTTCCTTGATGTCTGCACTACAATCTTGCCGTTCACAGGTAGCTGCAGCCTTCCCCGACAACACCGAGGTGAAGCCCCATGAAGTGGTTCCCGGAGATTTTGTTTTCATAAGAAATTTCGACAGGAGGAGCCCGCTGGAGCCTCGCTGGCAAACGCCGAAATTAGTACTCCTGACCACGAGGACAGCAGTGAAGATCGAGGGTCGCAAGGGTTGGCTACACTCGAGCCACATCAAGAAATTTCATGGACTGCCTTCTGATTTGAACTCTCAGCCCTGCCCCCCTCCAAAGACTGATTCAAAACTCCCCCTGGTCGAAAAAACCGCTGCCCAAGAATACAAACTGAAACTAAGATCTAGCAAGTCAGACAATTTGATTGTTTAAGTCCTCTCCTAGGTGAATCGGTTAAATTAGTCTCTGACATGTATCCTCTAGACCGAAATCGAGAGAGAGATAGACAGAAACAGCTCAAGAAACGTGCATATTGTAAATCACTTCATAGTCACTGTATAGTGACATTATTGATTATGTTTTTTCTAAATCTTCTGATTATTGCTGCAAGTATACTGTTGCACATATACTATCCTATTTTCAAGCGTGCTCATTCTGCTTACAATGTTACTGCCGAACATTCTTTTAGCGAATTACCTCCACATGAGTTGCCCTACAGACTTGCGCTGCGCAACAACACATTCATTAGTATGTTACATCACTCCCATCAGGCCAACAACGCTACAAATTGTTGGATATGTGGCCGACTCCCTCCCTATCAGAAATACAAGGGAGTTCTGCCTCTCTTTCCGTATCCATTCTCACACAATGGTTCCTGTGGTGCATGGTTCAGTTTGATTAATTCTTTAGATTCAAATACCGTAGTTTACCAGAGCAACTGGGTATGGGGAAACCTGAACTTAGTTTTGCTTAAAGCCTGTTACCCTAACAAGGAGGGACTTCCCAAAAGGACAGGAACTGATCTAGAAAATGAAGTATATGGATTAGGTAATTTTACACTTAACCTCATGATTCTAAATGTTGAATCTGAAACTGCACTAGTCTTGCCTGCTATGTCAGTATTACCAGTCAAAGGTGAATTATGTGTAAGAAAGAATGGTTCAGTACACCTGGGTCATAGTAAATGTACCACTGTGATCGAATTCAGTGACAAAGGCAAGTCTACAGTTAGAGCTTCCCGTCATTCCTACTTCATTTGTGGTCATACCGCATATATACGTTTACCTCTAGATTGGGATGGTACCTGTTACATTGCATTCCTTCTGCCACCTGTTTTCCTAGCCCCTCCTGATTATCATAGAAACACCCATCTAGTACACAATAGACCCCAGAGAGATCTCCCGATTGTCGACTACACTGAAACAGCATGGGAACAATACACAGACTTCAATAAAGGTCTCTTTCCCTACATAGGTGTTGTCTCTAATAGTAAACTGATACGCAGATTAACCAGAACCCTTGAAGCAGTAGTGAATGAAACTACCTCTGCCCTAGGCAACTTAACAGAGGAGCAGTCTGCGATGCGGATTGTTGTTCTCCAAAATCGTCTTGTCCTTGACGTCATCCTGGCCGATAGGGGCGGAGCCTGTAGAGTCATCGGATCAAGTTGCTGTGTTTTCATTCCAGAAAACGCGCCATCCGTATATAAAGCCATAACTCGTCTTCATAAGATTGCAAACCAGATACATCAGAATCCAGGCACCTGGACGTGGTCCGGTTGGTTCTGGAGCATGTTGTCAGCCTGGGGATGGAAAGTCCTATCCTTCCTAGGTATTGGCCTTCTCATAGTATTCAGTTGCTGCCTGTGTCTACAATGTGGACCAGCGATTTGCGGCCTGTGTGCCACATCATGTATTCCACACTCAAGTTCTCATTCAAAATCCCGGAAGAAGAAAGAAGAGCAAATGATGTTACATGAACAGATTGATGGATTCCTGAGGATCGATATCTCATGAAGGGTCCGTAGGGGACAAGGAGGGAATGAGGAAATGTGAATTTTATGATCAATTGTGTCCCCTATCTTAGACCCCAACGGCTCCATGTACATGCTACAAGTACATGTATGTTCCCTCCACTTCAAGCTATGAAGACGCAAATACATATGCGTCCAACGTTAACATGTCCTCTTTCAGATCCGCCATGAATGGGTCGAATATTCCGTTCCTAAGTATGCCTTGCCACCGTCTTTATATGGTGTACCTTTCACGTTTTTCAGCTCTGGCAAGGTAGGCCCTGAATTCTGCCATCGAGCCTTTTCCTGCTTTCTGCCTCTGAATGCTCCAGCCTGGACCTACATCTGTATCCATGACCTTTGTCTTACTTCCTGCGCGGCTAACGGTGCCTGGCCCGGCCTGTTGCCTGCCAAGACTGTATTCAGCCTTCAAGTTATCTGCTCCGCTCCTCGAGAAATACATTCCTGTCTAGTAGTTTAGGTAAACATCCTTCCAGCTACAGAGCAAAGGGCCCGGCCTTACTGTCTCCGTGCAAGTAATTCATGGCTTCTGTTGCCATGGTAGGCCCATGCCCCTCGCATCTCATGTAGACACGTAGACGCTTATACACGCACTAGTAGTCAGTATAGGATAGCCTCTGCCTGAGAGACCTTTCCTTCCAGATAATACAGTTCCTTAAACACAAGATATTAGATACGACTTGGGACTAGGTTGTTCTGACATCCCAGACTTCTGTCTCCTCATGTAGGGCTAAATGTCAAGTCCCCTTCACCCTCCAGTTACACGTCAATCACACGTCATGCTGCCATGCGCGCATCTCTGCCATGTATTTCTGCTGACTTTGCAGGATTCTCTTATGGATCCATCCACCTGTGTCATCATCATAATGACGTTTCTAGTACACGCCCTCATGCACGCCTATTGTAACGCCTTTTTTCATTACGTATGTGTATTCTTATCTCTCCTCTCAACTGTCACGCCTTCTGCATATGTCTTTACTGTAATACATTGACTATATATATAGCAACTTGTCAATAAAGTATTGCTCTATCCCTTCCCGAACCTTCGTGGTGACGGAATCCGATTGCCTGGTTCGAACCAATTCCTTTGTAAGGAATAAACCCATTTTAAAACCTCAAATACCACGGATTCTGCCTCTTATTTTTACTGAGTTATTCTTATTGAATTTTACCGCATAAATTAAGTCTAGGTAATTAAAATTTACCACAATCCCATGCATGGTCATGCATCTCTTTGATAACCCCCTTCCTCTGCGCTCAATTGTCCGAACTGATCCCAGGCCATCACCTAGCCCTGCAGTTGCAGTTTATTGCCCCTACTGTAAGGGAAACACCCCACATCAAAGGGATTACAGTAGATCAAGGCCCCCCACCCCCTGAGACCCGACCGGTCACACACACCCCCGGGAATTGGCGGAATGTCCAGCTGTGTGATAGCCATCTCCTACTGTGGGTGGGGTGGGGACTTCCACTGTAGATATGTGTGGGAACGAGCTTGAAGTGGGGATTCTGAGGATGTTCTTTCATGTATCAAAGCGATCTCAAGAATGTGCCATGTATGATAAACCTGCAATAAATTCATAAACCTGTGTATAAGAGGCCAGGCCTCAGAGATGTGGTTAGAGCACCTCGTGACGATACCTCGTTGTCTGATCTGATGTGTTCGACTCCGACGGAATAAAACTTTGTTTCCTGCCTTCCAGTCTCCGGCGCCTGCCTCTTTGTTGGTTTAGCATCGAATGGTATAAGAGGCGATTACCGCCGGGCAATACTTGAAAGGTTATCGACTACGACTGCCGCTACCATTTAACACCTCCTATGCGGTAACACGGATGGAACACAAAAGTGTTGGCCTATGCTGACTATGCTGCCAATGTGACTCCTGATCGCGCAATTGCACTGAAAGAAATTGAAAAAGAGGCAGGCATCTTTGGCAGATTGTCAGGGTATTCTTTAAATCGGGACAAAACTTAAGTGGTTATTAACATTAATGTACAGCCTAATAATAGCTGGATGATGGACAAGGTGGTGTATCTGGCTATCAGCATATCTGCGAGGTGGACCAATTCGTGGAAAATAATCTATCTCCAGTCATCAGAAAGGCAAAGAAAGAAATGTTTTGAGAATGGACAGTCTGAATTTGTCTTTCATAGGTAGAAGTAATGTTGTTAAAATTATGTTACTGCACAAAGTGCTATATTTCTTTTGGGCGGTCCCTTTTGAATTTAGAAATCAATAGTTTAAGTTAATCGATGAGATGGTAATCCGATTTATCAAGGCTTACTTTAAAACCAGAAGTACACTCAAATGTTTGCCTCTCCCTAAGGAAAGAGGGAGATGGGCCGTCCTGAATATTAAACTGTATTACTGGGCGAAGCTCCACAGTATCTGACTACTTTATTTGGGGAGGTGGATGGAACTAGATCTGTAAGAGAGGAAACTCCCCAGCTTTTTTATTAACCACTTGGAGTAGAGGCTATAGGGTGATTTCTCTGTCAAATAGAACCCAGATATTTTTCAAAAACCTGTTTCAAGAATATCCAAGGAGCCTGTAAGATTTGAACAGCACTCCGTAATAAATTGGGGCTGGGACAATTTAATTATTAGAATCTCCTGATGGTCTTCTGGGACTCTTCTGTACTTGAGTCGAAGTTTTTTGGTCTTAAAAGACTAGTGGATTTCTACACCAATTTGGGAACTGTATCATTTGAAGAACTAAGAATAACAAATGAGCTTAATATAAAGAATTTTTTAAGTATCCGCAAGTTCTGGATTTTTTAAATAAGAAGGATGGGAGCCCTCAAGGTTTTTCTAGAGTAGAGCTTATTAGTGGGTGGAGACTACACTTTAAAACTGGTCCAATATATGGGGTTTTAAACTCCCTTTCGCAAGATGACCTAGAAAGGCAATCTTTGAAATGGCAAACTAAACTGGGGGTCATAGACAACTCTTTTCTGGAATCCCTAGAGCTAGGACATTCTATATTATTATCAGCTAATTTAGCTGCCCAACAATATAAAACCACCTATGATCTATAGCATACTCCTGATATAATTGCTGAGTGGGGGGATGACGTAGGTGCCAGATGTCCAAGATTCCAGTGTTTAGGTGCAGACCTGGCTCATATATGTGATCACATCTTCCTAACCCTTCAAAGGCTTCCCACTGAAGCTCGGGCCAAATAAAAAACTGCCTGCATTACACACAGAGCGATGCACTCCTCTTCATCCTCCTATCCGAATGATAAACTGAAAATCTCTGGAGTGAATAGGGGTTTCAGAAATGCCAAGTCCCTGCTCCTGGAACCTCCCACCTTTAGTCAAGAATGGTATGTGAGACAGTCATTTTCTGGTAGTGACTCAAGAATCTGGAGCTCCAAACCTTCCTCTCTTCACCTAACAACCTGCATAGTCACCTTCAAAAAGGACCTCAAGCTCCTCTTATTTGACAGATACTTGGGTTATCTTAATCAATGCTTGAACCGTGTACATCCCTGTCCAATGGATGCTTTTGTCCTGGTCGCAGCTACTGATGAAATACATAAATATTGTAACTGTACTTTGCATCCTTGTATCATGCGCTCTGATACCTTTGGGCCATATCCGTGCTATATAAAATTGGTTGCAGCACACAAAGAAAAACCAAAAAATGAGGAGAAATGAATGACTCCTCCTCATATCATTATTCTAAGACTAGTTATTAACTGCCAATAATGTTTGGTACTGACCCAGCCTTGTAAATTTGGGGCAGTGGCAAAAAGCAATGTGTGTTGCGGTGGAACGCCCACCAGAACACCCAGTGCCCACCCCTTTGCCACAGCAAACTGCAGCTGTAAGTGGCATATTTACAAGGTGGCATTAATCCATGTAAAGTGGCTTAGCAACACCATGTAACTATATAAAATAACACTTTGCCTCTGAAGCGTAAAAAAAAAAGCGATGCTCCCGTGGCAAAAGGGGCTTGTAAATATGCCCCTTCGTCTCTCCTCCATTATTAGAACATTGGAATGTTGGGAGCTCCATTGAAGTTAATGGTGTGCTCCATGCTTTTACGGGCCGGTGAAGGCCCGCAAAGCAACATTGCAATGTTGTTTTCAAAGGCATCTCGGAGCCCGAGGGAATTTAAACCCTTTAAGCTCCGAGAGGACTTTGTTTTCTTTGTTGGAACTTTCTGCCCTGTTGTGGCAGAATGTTCTAATTGCCTTATAGCCGTTCGTAGCTGGGCTATACCGGCTATTAAAGTCCCGCTCCCTTATTAAAGTCCCTCGCCATGTGCTTGGGCCTTTAACGCTGGAGCGAGCCTTTAATAGCCGGTATAGCCCGATACGGCGGGCTATAAGGCTATGTTATGTCTCTCCAGGCACTGTTTCACACCTTTGAATGGTTGGCCTTTGTTGTTTAGAATAGTGAACTAATGTCACCAAAATGGATATCAACCAGCAATTCCTTTGTAGAGTGTGTTCATTAGGCCCTAAAATCTGCATAGTTGTCATTCTCAATTAGTAAAATATGAATAAAGTTGTGACAACAAATTCTGCAATGTACCAGTATTAGCATAAAATGAAAGCAGGTTACCTTTGCTTGGTCATTTCACAATGGGCACTTACTTAAGTAGCTTAGCAATGTATCACACACTAGTTAGACACCTATGCTGTTGTGTGCAGATTTAGATTCATTATATAGGTTTCCCGATTTATGTCCTTATATAGGTACAATTCACATTGCCCTTATTTGGACATAGAAATCCAGCCCTTATTTAAACATTGTCCGTACAAACCAAATACAGGCACGACCACTTACATCCATCCATCCACGTCACAACAAATTCTCGGAAAACCAGACCCTTAAGCCTTTGGGAATTTCCCTCAGCTTAAATATTGATTTCTCCAAGAACTCATCAAGTATGCATGAACATCTATTCCTTAGGGGTTCATTCATGGCGTTGCTCTGCCCGACTTTTACGTCAATACTGGCATTCCTAGACACCTTCAAGTTATAAATATACCAGCACTTGCCCTGGCAAATTGCGGTTCCCGAAGGATTCGATCCAACCCAGACTACGCGGTTCGCCACGGCAAGTTCGGAAGGAGATCGAGTTCTAGACTGATGCACTGACCTGACACTGCCATCCTCCTTGCAGAGAATCCAGCTCCAGTGCTCTCTGACTTCCCTTGTGGGGGGTTAGACTATCGAGTCCAGAAAAGAGATTCCAACCTCTCTCATTCTAAGGTTTTTAGCTGACTAGAACTTAGAGAAACTTTTGGCAACGCTTGGCTAAACTAAAATATAGCTAGCTATACTTTAGAAATGGCACCCACTTCAAACCTCGTACTGCACGTAGGTTAGGTACACTGGGGTAGAACAATTTAGAAGCATGAGATGAGTATCACATTTCAGCTTATGTTATTTATGTATGTATTTTGATTAATATATGTCATAGCTACAAACCAAGCTATTGCAGTATTATTTTATCTTACTGCTAACCTCGTACATATTGTACTTCGCAGTCTGTCTTACAATTGTAACAATTCATATCTCTTGCATGAGAAATAAGACTGTTCAATAAACCCTTTTATTGAAACACCCGTCTCTCTACTTCTATGCAAATTCTCTAGAAACGAAGCATGCACGATTGACTGAGTGAAACTGTTATCTATTGTTTCCACGATTCTGAGACTGTTCCGATTCTAAAAGGAAAGTAAGTTGTCATGTTTATGCGGTTGTCAGAGACTAATCCTTTCTTGTATATTCGAGAAGTTTCTAGTGACCTCTGAGTTAGCTGGCACACACAAGTAATTAAATTTAATATACTCGATAGAGACATACTGACCTTAGTCCTATGTCAAATCTATAGGGCCCGATTCACAGAACTAACTTAAGACAAAATCCTAAACTTACTACCATTTTGGTATTCACAGAAGGCACTTACTCATTTTGGTATTCACAGAAGGCACTTACTCATTTCGGTATTCACAGAAGTTAGGACTCCTAACTTTAGGACCCCTAAATGCCTTCTGTGAATACCGAAAGTCTTGAAATTAGGATTTTTCTCAGTTTAGGAGTAGTAAAGTTAGGAGTCCTAACTTTATTACTCCTAAACTGAGAAAAATCCTAACTTTAAGACTTTCGGTATTCACAGAAGGTATTTAGGAGTCCTAAAGTTAGGAGTCCTAAGTTAGGAGTTCTAACTTTACTACTCCTAAACTGAGAAAAATCCTAACTTTAAGACTTTCGGTATTCACGGAAGGCATTTAGGAGTCCTAAAGTTAGGACTCTTAACTTCTGTGAATACCGAAATGAGTAAGTGCCTTCTGTGTATACCAAAATGAATAAGGGCCTTCTGTGAATACCAAAATGGTAGTAAGTTTAGGATTTTGTCTTAAGTTAGTTCTGTGAATCAGGCCCATAGTGTATGTTATTCCAATGTGCAGAGCCTATCAGGGATATAGGATCTACACTACATGGCACCCATGATTTGGTAAGGCACTAATTTAACGCTAGATACTGAAGTAACTCAGTTGTGCTTTTCTCAGAGACCCTCTACTCATAAAACTCCGTAAGATGTCTGGAGTGGGTCGGGATAATATCCGCCATAGCTGAGTAGGACGAAAGCCCTATGTATTAGCTGTTTGGTTTTGTTCAACGTTGAAGGATACAGTGTTCTAAAATATTGTGCACCTTATCTTTGTTCCCTTGAAACTTGCTCTGCATTTTTTCATTAAACAATGTCCGACCATGGTGATGTTGTCGTGGAAAACGGTACAGCTGCGGCTGACGTTACAGATTTTAATGAAAATGAAGCGGGTGTTATACACATACCACCAAATTTAAGGACAGCCATCCGTCTAAAACTTATAAAACATGGTCTGACACCAAGAGGTGGTAGAGCAGTTTTCGTGATAGAGGCACATGAATCTCACCAGACAGAAGTATTCTATTCATGGATAGTATTCCCAGAATCAAACCCAGTAACACACTTGTTTCACTTATACAAAGAAGATGAACCACCCAAGGAATATATTCCTTTCGAGGATATTGAAATTCCACTCACATACTAGGAGCATGAGCGCTGGTTTAAAGGCGCCCTAAAGCATTACAATCACATTACCAGCCTCGGTCCACTAGGTAGACCAGGAGCAACATGGCCGATTTTAGCCGGCTATACACCTCATCCTGACATTGAAGAAATGTCAGATGTAGAATTACTTGCTCAACTAAAGGAGTTAATCAACATTAATAGACAATGGGTTCAATATGTCATGAGGCCTTTCACAGTCCAACCACCGTTAACAATTCAAATTCCAGCCCCTCATCAGGGGAATACACTAAAAATCACTCCACAGACTTTACACGCAGTCATGGGTAAAATGCCCATAAAATGTGAACAAATTCCATTCCGATAGCTCAAAAAATTTCTCAAATTGAAGCAGCATTTCCTAATACTAGACCTTATGAGAAACACAGAATTCTAACAATCTGTTTACCAATGGGGATCACACCACATCTGGAAGACTGTACCTCTTGGGGCACAGTCTTTGCTGCAATCTACATAAAAACAAATGGTTTTCCGTCTATGGCGGTAATACCTGATGTCCTGAAACAGATTCAAAACGAATAAGAGGTAGAGCCTGCTCTGAATTTAGGTATGAAGTTACTTAAAAATTTCAACCAGGTCTCAGCGATAATGTTATCTAATATTAAAGGAGAAGCAGCATCAGTGGCAATCCGCCAGAAACGAAGGGAATTTGATGTAACAGAACAACCTCAAGAATTAGCCAGCATAATTGAAAAATCCTATGAGAAATTAGGCAGAGACAGTCTGGGAGGGAAACCCGTGAAACCACATCTGTCTGAATGTCCTGATAAAGTCTTTCCTAAAAACACCCCTACCTCTTCTAAAAAGAAGTGGGAAAATAACAAACAGAATTCCAAAGAGAAGCCTTCTCATTCCCGAGGCAGGTCTCCTCCACAAAAAGAGCCCTCTGAAAGGAGGTCCAACTTTAGGACTAGAGATCATTTGAGAAAACCTGACAGATATCAAGATAATGATACACGTCCCTCTCGTACCTTTCAGATATCATCACAGATATCCGAAAGAAGAGGACGGTCAGAAAACAAGGAAGAACGCGTGAAGTCCAAAGACGATCAAGAAGTTCAGAAAACTAAAGCAAAACCTCAATTCTCCAAGAAAAAGGTATCAGGTCTGAAGATCAGACATGCCGAGAATACTAAGAACCCAACTCAAGAACAGAGAATGGGCCCAGACCATGATGCACAGTGCAGCAGAAGTTACAATAGCTCACCAGAACCTGAAGGGACTTCTGGAGACAGTGGACTTGAATGAAGACATACAAGTTGAGACTGTAGACAAGAGGGTTAGTTCTCCACATAGGTTATATGAAATAACACTCCCGATGGAGGGAGACATACCAAGAAAAGTGAAAGCACTATTTTGGGAGCATCTTTCAAAGGGTTATGATATACTTTTAGCAGAACAGGACTGGCCACCAGAGTTTGTCAGGGAGTGCCCAGATGGCAAGGACATCATTATGCCTGCCTTCTCCAACCATGTTCCAGTTAATTTAAAATATACATTAGCCAGGAAATGGGCAGTAGCCCAAGCCCCAGCACTGTATAAAAAAATCATGTAGGATGGGATGAGAACTCACCTCACCATAAAATCCAGTTAAAAAATCAACCGACTGCACAAAGACTTTAGATAAACTTGAAAATCAGGGGGTGATTGAAACATGCACCTCATCAATGAACAATCCTTTGTTTCCTGTCTCCAAACCAGACAATACATATCGTCTAGTTTTGGATTACAGACACTTAAATTGTTGTTGCAAAACATTTGCAGTGCAAAATGCACATAGTACAGCATTAATGAATAACATTGTGCGTGAAAAATATAAAAGCAAATTAGACATTTCAAATGGTTTCTTTTGTCAAAATATTGCACCAGAAAGCAGATATTTGACCGCTTTCTCAATAATGGGGACCCAGCGTCAATTTTGTTGACTGCCCCAGGGATTCAAAAAACAGCCCAGGGTTATTCTCAGCAAACGGGTAACAGAGTTACTACAAACTTATCATGACGAGGCATTGTCATATGTCGATGATATATATCTGACAGACGATGACCTGGATAGGCACTTGAACATGCTGAGCACCATAATATTGGGCTTCGCCTCAGAGTCTAACAAATTAAACTTTAAAAAGTCAAGAATTGCCCACCTAAACGTCCTGTTCCTAGGATATGAACTATCAAGTGAAGACAAAAGCCTGGCAGCCAACTTTTTTGAAAAGTGTGCGCTGCTCCAACCGCCAAAACGCTGACTAATTTACAGTCGATTCTAGGTATCCTGAATTTTAGAAGAACTTACATTTTAAATTACGCAGAAAGGGTTAAACCTCTCTATGAATTAATCAAACCTAATTTTAAAATCAGACATTGGCCACAAAAACACACAAAAATTTTGCGTTCACTCCAAACAGACATGTTAGCAGCTAAATACTTGCAAACACGCGTAAACGTATGCAAACTTAGTGATCCGAATAATTCCGGGTCAATGCGGATTCACCTACTTAACTTTTAACGAAGGTGAAACAGTACCAATTGCATACAAATCCCAGTTGTATACACAAAAAGAAATGAAATTCACTTCTACAGAAAAAATTGCGACAGCAGTTCCAACCGCTGTAGCAAAAGAAAAAGCCCTAGCAAAGGGGAAACGCATTATGGTTATGACTCCTGTACCAGTCATAGAGGCAGTTACTAAAGCTAGCATTCCAAATGCAAAAGCTTTACATCCGAGATGGATACAATGGGTTAATTCTCTTGCTGCAACTGATGTTGAATATGTTTTTGATCCACATTTAAAAACACAAGCATTCCTGCAATATGAACACGAATGTCCTCTGCCTACTGAAATTCTCCCTCTTGACCAGTACTAATTTATAATTTATACTGACAGAACTGCACAGCCCGCTATGAGGAGTAAACAAACTTACAGTGCAGCATGTACTATCGTTAAAGGTCGCATATGAAAGGGCAAATTCAGACTAATGGTCACAAAAAAACACAATCTCTAGGAGATTGGTCAGCTCAGCGAGCTGAACTACAAGCATTTAAGATGGCACTTGAAAATACAGTTCGCAAATTCCCCACACTGATAGCGTGCAATTCTTTATGCTGTGTTCGAACTTACTATGAATATTTACAGAATTGGATTCAAAATGGTTTCAAAGATGCAAAAGATGGCACAATCAAGCACAAATTGCTTTGGGAACATGTAGTTCAGTTGCGTAACGGACTACAGAAGACTCATGTGAATCACACGCTGAGTCATCAAAGTGATGGCGTTCATGTTGAAGGGAATTCATTGGCTGATGAAGCCGCGAAAGGGACTTTGCAAATGGCTTCCGTAGCTGCAATCACTCAACTAAAATAGACAGCGAAATAATGATGGCTGTCAATGCATCAAGCAAAGGCAGCGGTGCAGCATTACCTAATAAGTTTCCACTCAAATACTCATATATAATTGATGCAAACAATGTTCCGTTTGCTCGAATCCCTGGAGTGGGGGATAGAGTAATTCCAAACATGGAACATAGACTAGGGCTAATCCTAGCAGCAAATGAAGGGCTCGCCTCTGCCCATGCAGGTGTTTCAGCCACTGTAGCATTATTAAAACAAAGGTACTGGGGGCCTGGCATTAGGAAACAGACTAGAAATTATGTTTTGGACTGTGAGATATGCCAAAAGATGAACGTCTCTACTGTGAAACGTCCTGCGCAGCCGCCCCTGTTAATTTCAGATAAACCATTAGTTTGTGTTTACCTGGACCACTGCGGTCCCTTACAAAGGGAATGGGAACTATAAATATATCATGGTCGCAGTAGATTCGTGCTCTAGGTTCCTATGGATGTGGCCTCAGTGCTCAGCTGACGCTCGAACTGTTATAAAAGATTTGTGAGTCTTTATCGGTACATACGCAATAGGCACACCACATTCTGACCAGGGTCCTGAATTTAGCTCTAGGGCTTACAAAGAAGCCATTGCCAGTCTGGGCGTAGCATTGCGGTATTCTTCTCCATTCCATCCTGAGGGAAATTCTGTTGTGGAAACAAAAAACCGGGACATAAAGCAGTCTATAACAGCTAGGGTATTAGGCTTGGGTGATGGATGGGTCAAACATTATATGGGGTCCAGCGTGCAATAAATAACTTGCCAAGAAGTTCTCTAGGGGGTGTCACTCCATATGAGGTCCTGTTTGGGACTAGAATGTTGGTTCCGGACTTAGGTATGAAAGGCACAGTGGTGAAAAACAAACAATTTGATATCAAAGATTGTTTGGCTGTTTTACCGGACTTAAATAAACTAAGAACGCAACAAAGCAACAGGGTCCTGAAGCCAACCACCACTGAGAAAAATCCGGCCGTCCCAGCAAGGCCTGTCTGGATCCCAAAGCTTGGGGATCTAGTCAGAGAAAAGACCGCGGATAAGAAGGAATTTGGGATTTCACACAGACAACCAGTACCTGTCCTACCAATCCTCGGATCAAGAATAGTACTTTTGCCGCCCCTCGCTGGTAAAAATGAGAAAAGATTTGTGTCCATCGACCTGATCAAACCACACTATGTGGCTGATACTGAACAGTAGGCCAAGTGGACTCCGCCAATGTTACAGACACACTCCTCTAGCTACAATCCAAGAGGTTCAAACTGAAAGTCTCATCACCTTTGAAGATTCTACAGTAAGAAATAGAGGACTAAGCAACAATGCTATGGACCTTGTACCTCTTGAGACCCAAATAACAGTTCATCCAGATATACCTGTTTACAACGAAGTAACAAGTGATCAACTGGTTCCAGCAATTTCATCAAAAAAGGATGCAATTCCAACCAGTGACAGAACTGCTTCTGGCTATTTCATGAACTTTGATAAGTTTCCTGAGGATCCCAGCGAGCCTGAAATGATGCCAGTACAAAGAACTTTCAAAGAACAAGCAACAGACTTTTTTCATCTACAGGAAAAAACTTATCTGGTTTCACCATGGATTGAAGTATGGCTTGTTTTGGCAATATTCTTCTTTCTACTTTGGTTAGCTCTGGTAATAACTCTGGGTATGCTGATTAATGGAAGATATATTCAAATGGACACAGCAAGTAAAAGAGTGAACTTACTTCTCCAGCCACACAAATCATCCCATTGTGAAGCAAGAGACTTGTCAGCAGTGAACATCACAGCGATTCCTGTACCTGATGGTATAGTTTGGGACAAAACCGAATATGACATTTTTGACCCGTCGGAGCTTTTGAAGATTACACATTTATTTAAAATTTCATTAAGTGACTTTATGACCTCCAGTACCTTTTCTGATGATTGGGACTTCAAGACTGTTAATAATAAGATGTCTGATCTAGAGATGTCAACTGCATTCACTAATAATGAACATTTACAAGGTTCACCAGACTATGAACAACTGTATTGTTATAACCACTATGGTCATCATTTCTTGCAAAACTCTGCAACACCTAGAAATGTATTTATGTATAACCAATGGGAACATTGTCCTACGCCACCAAAGGGTAGCTCGAATACATTTGCAATGAAATTTCCATATTTTTCAGGGTTTAATATCTTGAATGCAGAGACATTTTACTTTAAAAATGTCAACAAGACAGGAACGAAAACGATGTTAACAAATACCAAATAGAATTATTCTACAGCCTTTATTGCCCAACTGTCTAGACAGGGTTACGACTTTTGGAAAGACAACATTGAGACGAAAACTGTCTGGGGTACTAAAGATTGGCAAGTACAGGAAATGGAAGCTTTGTTTAGAGCCTGTATCATCCCTGAGCAAATTATGTTTTTGAATGACACTGTCCAACAAACATCATGCCTTGGAATAGCCAAGATAAAAGACATGAACGCTCTGTCTATACCTGCACCTACAAGTGAAAGCACTACACAGGGGGAGGTCCACATACATACTATTTTGAAAAATAACAGAACAGATCCTGAATGGAAAAAAATGGTTGCTCTGGCCCTTAGACATAAACAACTGTCAAGATAGATTCCTGAACAAGACACAAGGTTTTACCTTTCATAGGCCAGACCCACGTTATGTCCAAAGACAGCATCCGGGGGTAGTAACAACTTACAGTGTAGGGAAACTTTGACTTGATTGGCTAAAGAAAGCTACACTAGAGGATGTAAAACAACACTTAACTTTACTTCAAGAAGGCGCAGACCTTAGGGAATTCTTGCTAGGACCAAGAAAACCGCGTCAAAAACGTTTCATATATGCCGGTATCTACGCTGCTTATAAAGAAGCATGGAAGGTCACCCAAGCAGAGACTGCAGAACAAATACGAGAAATTGATCGTATTAATTTAGAGAAATCTCTCTCTGTAGTAGACAATGGGTTAACCACTCTGTCGTCCAGGATACATTCTTTGGACAGCATTGTATCCTCTGTCATAGACATCATGGAACATGACTTGGTCATGTTGCAACATGGTCAGTCACAGCTATGTTCTATCATGCTATTAGGCTGGACGCTTCAAAACCTGCATTCTGGCTATGTGCCTTGGCGTTTAATCAATACTACGTCACTGTTTGCAGAATTCAATCTCACTGATACACAGATCAAACTGGAACAAAGGGGAGCAGACCATATGGTGCTGAGCATTGAAAAACTGGAGAAATTACCATTCACAGTGGTAGAAAAACCAGCTACTGAGTGGATCATACATGGTAAGATTACTCTGCCTGTTACGACTTTCCATTTTCAGTATTGCCTAAAAAATATACCAGCAGGCAATTATGAAAGGTTGGGTAAAGAATACATCAAGACATCCTGGGATTTACCTTACACACACAGATGTTGGAGTGGGGGACGTGAAGTGTTTCTTAGCGGTGAAAACTGTGAACACGCACTAAGCGGTTCTCTCCTTTGTCAGGGTATTAACTTACACGGAGCCTGTGACAGTTTCACTACAAACTTATCCTGCCACCTGCACGGTTCACCGGCAGCAGTGAATAATCCAATCTTTGGTCAACTTTCAAATGGGAGTTACATTATGTTGAATGATCACAGCTGTTGTGGCATGCTGCCAGGTATCCCATATCTAGTAACGGTTACATAGAGGGTCACTTGCTGTATGCAGGTCTTGTTTTCCCAAATAGACATAGTCAGGGAGTTGCCTTTATGGCCTTCAGTGAATATCTCTTCTATACGAGTTGATACTCTAAGCAGAATGAAAGCCATTCTTTTACAAAAAACAGTGCCTTTGACCTCTGCCCAAGAAGCCTATGATCTCCAAGTCGCAAGGACTTCTGCAGAGATACATACCCTTTTGTATACAAACTGCCCTGTGCATTTCTCAGAAAGGGTAGGTCGTATCTTAAACATGTCTGATACGAGCGGTATTGTACATGTATTTAAGAACGTGTGTGCAGGACTGTTAGCACCTTTTCAAGCAGTCCTCAGAATTTTTCCAAACTTCGTGCACTCTGTGTTTGGTGGACTGTCGCTCCTTTTAGCACTCGTTGCAGGGATACTATTTTTGCTCCTACTGCTATGATATGGCAAGCCAAATCACCAGCGATACCCAGTTCACCATGGAAAGAACTCTATTGGAGATGAAGTGTCGTGAGTGCATCGTCCAAATTCTGGCTTTACCCCGTCTACGAGAATTAAACACCACTTGGTTTCTGTCATTCAAACCAATCTAGCAAGATTGCATCTTACCTGTTCTACGCTGCCTGCTATGCAATGAAGAATGCGTGCTGGACATTTGTCTGAAACTCCCATCAGTCATGCCTATGGACATTGGTTCTCTGCTGGACCCGATAACGGCCCATGCCATGTGTTGTCCCCAGTGGCTACCAATCCTGATGGCGGCATTCATTGAGATCTCACAGATGCAACATGCTACTGCTGAGGTACAAGAGGAAACACCAGGCGCAGAGGTAACATCCAATCCGGACATTGCTGATGCTTCCCATGCTGAAGGCGATAGTTCGCATCTATGTGCTGTTGATCTTCTACGCAAGGTATTCCAACTCTCACCCACAACAGAAGACGACTTGTTGACTACAGAATTAGAGAATGTTATGTTTTCTCCATCCTCACACACTGACTTTTGATTCAAGTACACAGTGTTCCGGAGAGACTCTGCATTTGGCCTTCATTCTTTTTCAAACGTGCTACTGACTTTGGAACCTTTTTACTAACCCTGGGCGTAGTTAGCGAAGTAGCACAACGCGAAGCTATGCAAAGTGCACTTCGCACTACGCGAGCTACGCGTAGCACTTCGTGAACTGCGTAGTACCCTGTTTGCACTGTGCAAGATGTCATTTTCAATGATTGCACAGTGCGGACAAGCAACCGGCACTGTGCAATCATTGAAAACGACATCTTGCACAGTGCGAGCTGTAGTTTTCTGCCGCTCGAGTAGATTTTTACTCGAGCGGCAGCTTTCTCAACGCGGACTGGTAGTTTCTCATCGCGAGCAGGCGCGAGCATACGCGACCACTCGTAATGAGAAACCTGACCTCCTCGCGTTGTAAATCTCGCTGGGAGGTTTATTTTCCATGCTCACGATCGCCAACTTGATGTTGCTGATCGCGAACGAGTAAAAAGTCTCGCCGGGATGTCATTTTGCTTGCTCGCGGTCGCCAACTTGATGTTGAAGCAAAAAATGACCGCTGCACTACGCAACACTACGCGTGTTTGCACTGTGCTACGTGCACTTTGCGTAGTGCGAAGTAGCGCAAACTTCGCAAACTACGCGAGCGTAGCGTAGTGCTTTGCCCAGGCTTACTTTTTACCTATGATTAATTTTTTTTTCAAAATTTGTATTTTTCATTTTTTGGCACAGTAATCTGCTTATAGTAGAACTATTCATAGAGAACAGAATTCTTTGATAACACTTCCAGGGATAGTATGCCACCATGTCATGAATAACAATTTGACTTGTGTAACCTGATATGAAATGGTTTCGGCCCCTTTTATCTTCTGTATTTACGAGCCATTTTCATCACATGTATATATTTTGTTCATTCGTTTAGCATTCCAATGTGATCCGGTGCTTAGAATGAAACATTTCCATTTATATGTACAACACTTTTTATGCATAACAATGGTTTTGTAGACAATATTTTTTAGATATGTTTTTAGCTTATTTTAGCAAACCCATGCGATACTCTGTTTTAAGATATGTTTAGAATGTTTAGGATTTAGTAACGTCGTTCATAAGAAACTGTGGTGGGTGTTGTGTGCAGATTTAGATTCTGTATATAGGTTTCCCGATTTATGCCCTGATATAGGTACAATTCACATTGCCCTTATTTGGACATAGAAATCCAGCCCTTATTTAGACATTGTCCGTACAAACCTAATACAGGCATGGCCACCTACATCCGTCCATCCACGTCACAGCGAATTCTTGGAAAACCAGACCCTTAAGCCTTAGGAATTTCCCTCAGCTTGAATATTGATTTCTCCAAGAACTCATTAAGTATGCATGAACATCTATTCCTTAGGGGTTCATTCATGACGTTCCTCTGCCCGACTTTTACGTCAATACTGGCATTCCTAGACACCTTCAAGGTATAAATATACCAGCACTTGCCCTGGCAAATTGCGGTTCCCGGAGGATTTGATCCAACCCAGACTACGTAGTTCGCTACGGCAAGTTCGGAAGGAGGCCGAGTTCCAGCCGGATGCACTGACCTGACGCTGCCATCCGCATCGCAGAGAATCCAGCTCCAGTGCTCTCTGACTTCCCTTGCGGAGGTTAGACTATCGAGTCCAGAAAAGAGATTCCAACCTCTCTCATTCTAAGGTATAGAGCTGACCAGAACGTAGAGAAACTTTTGGCAACTCTTGGCTAAACTAAAATATAAATAATCAAAGGGGGAGGGATCACTAGTTACTGGCACCAGGGTTCAAGTGGTTGTCTCTGGTATAGGTAAAAAACCCTCAATCACGTTAAACGTATGTCGGGGCGGTATATCTTGATTCTCCGCCGTTTAAATACGTGATAGCATCATCATTGGGTTGATTCCATGCATCCTCCACCCGGAGGGAACCACTGGGTTTTTCAGCAGTGATCAGGGAAAAAATGATAAAATAAAAAAGTGAAGAGTGCTCAAGTGAGTGATAAAAAAGGAGTTGTTCCTCATGCTACCTATAAAAAACTTTATTCTGATAGGTGCTGGGGAGACGTTAAAAAGAGATAAAGTTGCAGGTAGGATGAGTAATGGACCCTCTGCAACTTTAATCGTGGTGATTGGTCGACATGTTTCAGCTCATACACAGCCCAAAGGTCAGGGAGCTTTCTTCAGGACCACAGGTGAGTAATGTGAATTGAGGAAGTACATCAATTGGAAGTTCTAAGGTTGATTCAAATGAACTTCAAACAGGACTAATACCTATATACAGAGAAAAAAACCTTAATGAGGGTAGAAAAGGTGCCAAATGAAGTTTTTTTAAAAGAAAGGGGGGGGAAATGTAAAAGCAAATATAAATGGCAAATCTTTATATACTTATTGGCATACATTTTGATCTGCAAGTGAGGTTGCGAACCATCGCTCTTACTTAAGAGAGTAAACAGCAAAGTCCCTAGGAGACAACGACTGGTGAGAGATAATTCAAACATATAACAATTCATCAGACATACATGTAGAATAAATATATGCAGCGGAGGTGGTGAAGACTGCTCGTAATGTACGTGTGTTCAATTCGCAGGTAAATTGTTTAGCCATACCTATTGGGAGTTAGAGGTTCCTTAGGTCTAACGTTTGTAATTATAGACATGCGAAAGAATTTATAATCAAGTAAGGTGTGCTATTTGGAGACAAGTATCAATAATACCTCTAATATGGAATTAGCGTGCAATATTCACTGTTAAATACCTGAATGTTTCAAAGTACGAACTCCGTACGAAGATACAAGGCTGCGTAAATACTAGACAATGAAAGAGAGGAAAAGAAAAACAAACATTACAAGGGGAAACCCCAGGTTAACGTTACGTGTCTTCCAAAGGCTGCAGAGGTGGAGGTCTCCATACCGCATGGTCCGCTACGACTTGTGCTGACTCTAGTTTCCTGTGTGAGTACGTAGGCATAGGGGTGTGTCTTAAATAGTTGGTAGCGTAGAGACAGTGAAAGGACTAGAGAGGGCCGGTTTGTAGCCTTGAAAACTTTATTCAATTGTTGTCTACGGTTGCCGTGAACAGAGTACCAATCAGCGTATCAGTTTTATTCCGTCTGCTGCGTGGTTTCGGAAGAAGTTTCTTGAGAGATAAAGCGGCAACGTTGTTTCAATGCCAAATGTAGTTACCAAGAGCGGATGTGACCTAAATAGTTACTAATATAAAAGGGGCCATCGTTTTGGGAAACTTTAGGGATCCTTGTTTACCATGAATAGAGTGTAAGCTCTGAGTAGCGCATATGTTTCATTTCGTCTGTTGCTTGCTTTTTTGCGCTGTGTCTTGACAGATAAGGAAGGCACAGTTGATGGTAATACGGTGATACAAAAGAGTTGAAGTGCCAATGGGGAGCTCGAAAGGGTCACATGAGGGAGACAGTTGTGGCTGGTGGAAATCTCCGTTTATACGCTCAACCATGGGATATCATCATTCAGTCCTATGATGTTAGTCTTGAGTCGATGAACCCAACGCTGTTCTTTCTGGAAGAGTAATTTTTCTGCATTTGATGTTTTTAGTACCAGTGTTTCAAGGACTATCCAGCTCAGCTCATTGACTGTGTGAGGATGTTCAATGTAGTGCGAGCTCAATTTGGTTGTTCCTCTACCGCATTTAATGTTGCTGCGATGTTCGCATATTCTTTGCTTAATCTTCCGGCAGGTCATTCCAATGTATCGGAGATGACATGGGCATGTAATCATGTAGATTACATGTGTCGTGTTACAATTAGAATGTTGTCTCATCGTCCAGGTCAGTTTAGGTGATAGGATCACACTCTTAGTGATTGTAGTCAGGGAACATACAGAGCAATTGCCACATGGAAAGTGGCCCGTTACTGGGGGAAGGGACCACAGGGTGCTCTGACTTGAATTTGGTTTCACGTCAGGTGGACGAGTGTGTACCAGGATATCTTTGTAGTTTCGAGTTCGTCTATTGGCAAACATGGGTTTTGGCCAAGTCAGATTTCCAGATGTAATGATGCGCCAATTTTTGTTGATAATTTTCTTTACAGAGTTTGTAACAGGACTGTAGGTGGTGACACACGTCAGTTTTTCTGTAGATTTTATTTGTGGTGTCGGTTCCAAGAGGCTTTCTCTAGGCTGGTTCCGGGCTCGTTTCTGACATTTTTTGATAATCTTTTCTGGATAGTTCCTTCTCTTGAGTTTGTTTGAAAGGTCTTGAGCTTGTTGTTTATACTCACTTAGTTCACTACAATTCCTTTTGAGGCGAAGGAATTGGCTATAAGGCAAATTCTCTCGTAGTGGGCGCGGATGGAAGCTGTTGAAAGAGAGCAGGCTATTCTTAGCTGTTGTCTTAAAGAAAGTCTTAGTTTTAATGGTGTCATTTTCAATGTAGATGGTAAGGTCTAGGAAGTCCAAGTGATCATTATGTGCCTCCAAGGTAAACCTTAGACAAGGGTCTTGGATGTTCATCCAGTCGTGAAATGTTTGTAGATCGGTTTTGGTACCTTCCCAGAGCATGATGACATCATCTATATACCTTTTCCAGAAAAGGATTCTTGGAAGGAAGGGATTGGTGTCATTAAGGATGTATGTACTCTCAAAATTGCTCACGTAGAGCCCTGCCACACTGGGAGCAAAGGTACTTCCCATGGAAGTACCGTGGCATTGTTGGTATAGAGTATCCTCGTATTCAAAAAAGTTCTCAGTTAGGGCCAGTCTGCAGCATTCTAGGACGAAGTGTCTTGGCGTATGGTGTGGCCATTCGTCTTGAAACAGTAGATCTTCTAGAGTGTCTAAGGTGGCTTGCTGAGGTAGGCTCGTATAAAGACTCTCAATATCGAGTCCTACCAATAGCATAGTTGCACTGGAGAAACTTCTGTCCGTGAGATGATTCAGAAGATCGCGTGTATCTTTAAGGTAGGTGGGTGTCTTTTGAACCATAGGCTTGAGAAATTGGTCAGCAAACTGGGATAAGGGTTCCAGAACTGAGCCGATCCCAGACACTATGGGGCGGCCAGGTGGAGGTTTTCTTGCCTTGTGCACTTTTGGCAGCGAATAAAAGTATGGTATACGTGGAAAAGTGGTACGAAGAAAGGAAGCCTCGTTCTTAGAGATCCACCTATTTGTCTCCGCTTCCTCAACCATTAGATTGATGGTTCGCTGTAGTCTGGGTGTGGGATCTTCTGTTATTATTTTATAGAATTTATCGTCGGATAGAAGCTCTTGACATTGTGTATGATAACCTTCTTTGTTGAGGATAACAATGCCTCCGCCTTTATCGGCGGGTTTGATAATGATGTCTGGGTGCGCTTTAAGTTCTTCCAAAGCCTTCTTCTCTTTGTTTGTTGTGTTCATGAATGGTTTTGTAGCTGTCTCGCCAAGTTGATTGATTTCCTTCCTCACTGCTTGCTCGAAGGTTTGAATCTCCACTGGGACTTGATGTTGTGCCGGACAGAATGTTGACTTGGGTCTCAAAGAGGTGTCTCCTTGGGTAGTGTTATCTTCCTTACCCTGAAAGAAAGCTTTAAGTTTTAATGTTCTGCAAAAGTGGGCCACTTCACTCTGTAGTTTAAAAATGTCCAGTGGTGGAGTGGGAACGAAGCCAAGGCCTTTGTTTAGTACCGATTCTTGCTCTTCTGTTAATGGGATGTCAGAGATGTTGAAGATTAGTGAGTCGTGCTCGTGCTGGGTTTGTCTTTGTTCAGGTTGGCCATACTCCTTGTTAGTATTTGCCTTTCTTGGTCTAACCAAGTCACGCCTCTCCTCCTCCCTCTCTGGTTGGACCGGCCTCTCCCTAAAAAAGGCGGTGGTTGTTGAGGGAAAGGGCCCATATAGGGACCTAATGGAGGTGGTATTGTTTGATACGGATTCATCCATCCTTGGTAGTTTTGAGCAAATGGATGGAAAAGAGGTGGTGGATGTTCCCCAAATGTTGGGTTGCGCCAGGTGTTCGGTCTTCGTCTTTGTTGACGTCGGTTGGAGCCTCTAAAATTGCGTTGTTGGGTGGTCTCTTCTCCACTGTAATCTGAGTTGTTGGAAGAGTTGGCACTGGAGTCATTGTCGGATTGGTAGTTAGGTGCTACAAAATCGTCTCTACTGTATGGATGCATTTTCTCTGTGGAAAAGCGTTTCAGATCTTTACTCAGTTTTTGAATTTTGTTTTGTGTCAGGTATTCCTTCGTCTCATTCATGTCCCGGTTGATCTCTTCTAGTTTTTTCTTGTACACTGTGATGTGTACCATATTTTTGAGTTTTGCCTCAGTCAGTTGAATCTTGATCGTGAGTGCCTCAGTTAGTCTTGTCGCGGTTTTGATTATGAGGACGAGGTAATCCCTGGTGCACTTCCATGAGATTGCCGACCAGTCTTTTCTAAAGGCCAAATCTTGTAAGAAAATTCTTGGGGCATTGTGAACCCAGAGGCCTCTGGGTGCAGCGTTTGCGCGTAGGTACTCTGTCATGATGACACCATGGATAGCAGTTTTTACCTGTTCTTTCTTGTCTTCTGATAAAGATTCCCAGTCGTTGTTCTGAGCTAGGGTTTGTGTTAAGTCTCCATCTTGTAAGAAAGATGAAGGGGCAGCTAGGATGGCGTTAATTTCGTCTACAGAGTAGCTTAAGCCTAAGTTCTCTGCCATCTTCGGTGCAAGGGAGGGATTCAGTAAGATCGCGGTAATAGATAACCGAGATCTGGTTATTCCTGATTAATACAGGAATATAGGAAGAAAATTCCCACAGCTGTGCGCTGCTACATATGGTACAATCAGGATAGGGAAAGAGAAGATGTGATCCGACCGTCTTCCGGCTAATCATAAATAATCAAAGGGGGAGGGATCACTAGTTACTGGCACCAGGGTTCAAGTGGTTGTCTCTGGTATAGGTAAAAAACCCTCAATCACGTTAAACGTATGTCGGGGCGGTATATCTTGATTCTCCGCCGTTTAAATACGTGATAGCATCATCATTGGGTTGATTCCATGCATCCTCCACCCGGAGGGAACCACTGGGTTTTTCAGCAGTGATCAGGGAAAAAATGATAAAATAAAAAAGTGAAGAGTGCTCAAGTGAGTGATAAAAAAGGAGTTGTTCCTCATGCTACCTATAAAAAACTTTATTCTGATAGGTGCTGGGGAGACGTTAAAAAGAGATAAAGTTGCAGGTAGGATGAGTAATGGACCCTCTGCAACTTTAATCGTGGTGATTGGTCGACATGTTTCAGCTCATACACAGCCCAAAGGTCAGGGAGCTTTCTTCAGGACCACAGGTGAGTAATGTGAATTGAGGAAGTACATCAATTGGAAGTTCTAAGGTTGATTCAAATGAACTTCAAACAGGACTAATACCTATATACAGAGAAAAAAACCTTAATGAGGGTAGAAAAGGTGCCAAATGAAGTTTTTTTAAAAGAAAGGGGGGGGAAATGTAAAAGCAAATATAAATGGCAAATCTTTATATACTTATTGGCATACATTTTGATCTGCAAGTGAGGTTGCGAACCATCGCTCTTACTTAAGAGAGTAAACAGCAAAGTCCCTAGGAGACAACGACTGGTGAGAGATAATTCAAACATATAACAATTCATCAGACATACATGTAGAATAAATATATGCAGCGGAGGTGGTGAAGACTGCTCGTAATGTACGTGTGTTCAATTCGCAGGTAAATTGTTTAGCCATACCTATTGGGAGTTAGAGGTTCCTTAGGTCTAACGTTTGTAATTATAGACATGCGAAAGAATTTATAATCAAGTAAGGTGTGCTATTTGGAGACAAGTATCAATAATACCTCTAATATGGAATTAGCGTGCAATATTCACTGTTAAATACCTGAATGTTTCAAAGTACGAACTCCGTACGAAGATACAAGGCTGCGTAAATACTAGACAATGAAAGAGAGGAAAAGAAAAACAAACATTACAAGGGGAAACCCCAGGTTAACGTTACGTGTCTTCCAAAGGCTGCAGAGGTGGAGGTCTCCATACCGCATGGTCCGCTACGACTTGTGCTGACTCTAGTTTCCTGTGTGAGTACGTAGGCATAGGGGTGTGTCTTAAATAGTTGGTAGCGTAGAGACAGTGAAAGGACTAGAGAGGGCCGGTTTGTAGCCTTGAAAACTTTATTCAATTGTTGTCTACGGTTGCCGTGAACAGAGTACCAATCAGCGTATCAGTTTTATTCCGTCTGCTGCGTGGTTTCGGAAGAAGTTTCTTGAGAGATAAAGCGGCAACGTTGTTTCAATGCCAAATGTAGTTACCAAGAGCGGATGTGACCTAAATAGTTACTAATATAAAAGGGCCATCGTTTTGGGAAACTTTAGGGATCCTTGTTTACCATGAATAGAGTGTAAGCTCTGAGTAGCGCATATGTTTCATTTCGTCTGTTGCTTGCTTTTTTGCGCTGTGTCTTGACAGATAAGGAAGGCACAGTTGATGGTAATACGGTGATACAAAAGAGTTGAAGTGCCAATGGGGAGCTCGAAAGGGTCACATGAGGGAGACAGTTGTGGCTGGTGGAAATCTCCGTTTATACGCTCAACCATGGGATATCATCATTCAGTCCTATGATGTTAGTCTTGAGTCGATGAACCCAACGCTGTTCTTTCTGGAAGAGTAATTTTTCTGCATTTGATGTTTTTAGTACCAGTGTTTCAAGGACTATCCAGCTCAGCTCATTGACTGTGTGAGGATGTTCAATGTAGTGCGAGCTCAATTTGGTTGTTCCTCTACCGCATTTAATGTTGCTGCGATGTTCGCATATTCTTTGCTTAATCTTCCGGCAGGTCATTCCAATGTATCGGAGATGACATGGGCATGTAATCATGTAGATTACATGTGTCGTGTTACAATTAGAATGTTGTCTCATCGTCCAGGTCAGTTTAGGTGATAGGATCACACTCTTAGTGATTGTAGTCAGGGAACATACAGAGCAATTGCCACATGGAAAGTGGCCCGTTACTGGGGGAAGGGACCACAGGGTGCTCTGACTTGAATTTGGTTTCACGTCAGGTGGACGAGTGTGTACCAGGATATCTTTGTAGTTTCGAGTTCGTCTATTGGCAAACATGGGTTTTGGCCAAGTCAGATTTCCAGATGTAATGATGCGCCAATTTTTGTTGATAATTTTCTTTACAGAGTTTGTAACAGGACTGTAGGTGGTGACACACGTCAGTTTTTCTGTAGATTTTATTTGTGGTGTCGGTTCCAAGAGGCTTTCTCTAGGCTGGTTCCGGGCTCGTTTCTGACATTTTTTGATAATCTTTTCTGGATAGTTCCTTCTCTTGAGTTTGTTTGAAAGGTCTTGAGCTTGTTGTTTATACTCACTTAGTTCACTACAATTCCTTTTGAGGCGAAGGAATTGGCTATAAGGCAAATTCTCTCGTAGTGGGCGCGGATGGAAGCTGTTGAAAGAGAGCAGGCTATTCTTAGCTGTTGTCTTAAAGAAAGTCTTAGTTTTAATGGTGTCATTTTCAATGTAGATGGTAAGGTCTAGGAAGTCCAAGTGATCATTATGTGCCTCCAAGGTAAACCTTAGACAGGGGTCTTGGATGTTCATCCAGTCGTGAAATGTTTGTAGATCGGTTTTGGTACCTTCCCAGAGCATGATGACATCATCTATATACCTTTTCCAGAAAAGGATTCTTGGAAGGAAGGGATTGGTGTCATTAAGGATGTATGTACTCTCAAAATTGCTCACGTAGAGCCCTGCCACACTGGGAGCAAAGGTACTTCCCATGGAAGTACCGTGGCATTGTTGGTATAGAGTATCCTCGTATTCAAAAAAGTTCTCAGTTAGGGCCAGTCTGCAGCATTCTAGGACGAAGTGTCTTGGCGTATGGTGTGGCCATTCGTCTTGAAACAGTAGATCTTCTAGAGTGTCTAAGGTGGCTTGCTGAGGTAGGCTCGTATAAAGACTCTCAATATCGAGTCCTACCAATAGCATAGTTGCACTGGAGAAACTTCTGTCCGTGAGATGATTCAGAAGATCGCGTGTATCTTTAAGGTAGGTGGGTGTCTTTTGAACCATAGGCTTGAGAAATTGGTCAGCAAACTGGGATAAGGGTTCCAGAACTGAGCCGATCCCAGACACTATGGGGCGGCCAGGTGGAGGTTTTCTTGCCTTGTGCACTTTTGGCAGCGAATAAAAGTATGGTATACGTGGAAAAGTGGTACGAAGAAAGGAAGCCTCGTTCTTAGAGATCCACCTATTTGTCTCCGCTTCCTCAACCATTAGATTGATGGTTCGCTGTAGTCTGGGTGTGGGATCTTCTGTTATTATTTTATAGAATTTATCGTCGGATAGAAGCTCTTGACATTGTGTATGATAACCTTCTTTGTTGAGGATAACAATGCCTCCGCCTTTATCGGCGGGTTTGATAATGATGTCTGGGTGCGCTTTAAGTTCTTCCAAAGCCTTCTTCTCTTTGTTTGTTGTGTTCATGAATGGTTTTGTAGCTGTCTCGCCAAGTTGATTGATTTCCTTCCTCACTGCTTGCTCGAAGGTTTGAATCTCCACTGGGACTTGATGTTGTGCCGGACAGAATGTTGACTTGGGTCTCAAAGAGGTGTCTCCTTGGGTAGTGTTATCTTCCTTACCCTGAAAGAAAGCTTTAAGTTTTAATGTTCTGCAAAAGTGGGCCACTTCACTCTGTAGTTTAAAAATGTCCAGTGGTGGAGTGGGAACGAAGCCAAGGCCTTTGTTTAGTACCGATTCTTGCTCTTCTGTTAATGGGATGTCAGAGATGTTGAAGATTAGTGAGTCGTGCTCGTGCTGGGTTTGTCTTTGTTCAGGTTGGCCATACTCCTTGTTAGTATTTGCCTTTCTTGGTCTAACCAAGTCACGCCTCTCCTCCTCCCTCTCTGGTTGGACCGGCCTCTCCCTAAAAAAGGCGGTGGTTGTTGAGGGAAAGGGCCCATATAGGGACCTAATGGAGGTGGTATTGTTTGATACGGATTCATCCATCCTTGGTAGTTTTGAGCAAATGGATGGAAAAGAGGTGGTGGATGTTCCCCAAATGTTGGGTTGCGCCAGGTGTTCGGTCTTCGTCTTTGTTGACGTCGGTTGGAGCCTCTAAAATTGCGTTGTTGGGTGGTCTCTTCTCCACTGTAATCTGAGTTGTTGGAAGAGTTGGCACTGGAGTCATTGTCGGATTGGTAGTTAGGTGCTACAAAATCGTCTCTACTGTATGGATGCATTTTCTCTGTGGAAAAGCGTTTCAGATCTTTACTCAGTTTTTGAATTTTGTTTTGTGTCAGGTATTCCTTCGTCTCATTCATGTCCCGGTTGATCTCTTCTAGTTTTTTCTTGTACACTGTGATGTGTACCATATTTTTGAGTTTTGCCTCAGTCAGTTGAATCTTGATCGTGAGTGCCTCAGTTAGTCTTGTCGCGGTTTTGATTATGAGGACGAGGTAATCCCTGGTGCACTTCCATGAGATTGCCGACCAGTCTTTTCTAAAGGCCAAATCTTGTAAGAAAATTCTTGGGGCATTGTGAACCCAGAGGCCTCTGGGTGCAGCGTTTGCGCGTAGGTACTCTGTCATGATGACACCATGGATAGCAGTTTTTACCTGTTCTTTCTTGTCTTCTGATAAAGATTCCCAGTCGTTGTTCTGAGCTAGGGTTTGTGTTAAGTCTCCATCTTGTAAGAAAGATGAAGGGGCAGCTAGGATGGCGTTAATTTCGTCTACAGAGTAGCTTAAGCCTAAGTTCTCTGCCATCTTCGGTGCAAGGGAGGGATTCAGTAAGATCGCGGTAATAGATAACCGAGATCTGGTTATTCCTGATTAATACAGGAATATAGGAAGAAAATTCCCACAGCTGTGCGCTGCTACATATGGTACAATCAGGATAGGGAAAGAGAAGATGTGATCCGACCGTCTTCCGGCTAATCATAAATAATCAAAGGGGGAGGGATCACTAGTTACTGGCACCAGGGTTCAAGTGGTTGTCTCTGGTATAGGTAAAAAACCCTCAATCACGTTAAACGTATGTCGGGGCGGTATATCTTGATTCTCCGCCGTTTAAATACGTGATAGCATCATCATTGGGTTGATTCCATGCATCCTCCACCCGGAGGGAACCACTGGGTTTTTCAGCAGTGATCAGGGAAAAAATGATAAAATAAAAAAGTGAAGAGTGCTCAAGTGAGTGATAAAAAAGGAGTTGTTCCTCATGCTACCTATAAAAAACTTTATTCTGATAGGTGCTGGGGAGACGTTAAAAAGAGATAAAGTTGCAGGTAGGATGAGTAATGGACCCTCTGCAACTTTAATCGTGGTGATTGGTCGACATGTTTCAGCTCATACACAGCCCAAAGGTCAGGGAGCTTTCTTCAGGACCACAGGTGAGTAATGTGAATTGAGGAAGTACATCAATTGGAAGTTCTAAGGTTGATTCAAATGAACTTCAAACAGGACTAATACCTATATACAGAGAAAAAAACCTTAATGAGGGTAGAAAAGGTGCCAAATGAAGTTTTTTTAAAAGAAAGGGGGGGGAAATGTAAAAGCAAATATAAATGGCAAATCTTTATATACTTATTGGCATACATTTTGATCTGCAAGTGAGGTTGCGAACCATCGCTCTTACTTAAGAGAGTAAACAGCAAAGTCCCTAGGAGACAACGACTGGTGAGAGATAATTCAAACATATAACAATTCATCAGACATACATGTAGCAAGCCACCTTAGCCTACCTCAGCAAGCCACCTTAGACACTCTAGAAGATCTACTGTTTCAAGACGAATGGCCACACCATACGCCAAGACACTTCGTCCTAGAATGCTGCAGACTGGCCCTAACTGAGAACTTTTTTGAATACGAGGATACTCTATACCAACAATGCCACGGTACTTCCATGGGAAGTACCTTTGCTCCCAGTGTGGCAGGGCTCTACGTGAGCAATTTTGAGAGTACATACATCCTTAATGACACCAATCCCTTCCTTCCAAGAATCCTTTTCTGGAAAAGGTATATAGATGATGTCATCATGCTCTGGGAAGGTACCAAAACCGATCTACAAACATTTCACGACTGGATGAACATCCAAGACCCTTGTCTAAGGTTTACCTTGGAGGCACATAATGATCACTTGGACTTCCTAGACCTTACCATCTACATTGAAAATGACACCATTAAAACTAAGACTTTCTTTAAGACAACAGCTAAGAATAGCCTGCTCTCTTTCAACAGCTTCCATCCGCGCCCACTACGAGAGAATTTGCCTTATAGCCAATTCCTTCGCCTCAAAAGGAATTGTAGTGAACTAAGTGAGTATAAACAACAAGCTCAAGACCTTTCAAACAAACTCAAGAGAAGGAACTATCCAGAAAAGATTATCAAAAAATGTCAGAAACGAGCCCGGAACCAGCCTAGAGAAAGCCTCTTGGAACCGACACCACAAATAAAATCTACAGAAAAACTGACGTGTGTCACCACCTACAGTCCTGTTACAAACTCTGTAAAGAAAATTATCAACAAAAATTGGCGCATCATTACATCTGGAAATCTGACTTGGCCAAAACCCATGTTTGCCAATAGACGAACTCGAAACTACAAAGATATCCTGGTACACACTCGTCCACCTGACGTGAAACCAAATTCAAGTCAGAGCACCCTGTGGTCCCTTCCCCCAGTAACGGGCCACTTTCCATGTGGCAATTGCTCTGTATGTTCCCTGACTACAATCACTAAGAGTGTGATCCTATCACCTAAACTGACCTGGACGATGAGACAACATTCTAATTGTAACACGACACATGTAATCTACATGATTACATGCCCATGTCATCTCCGATACATTGGAATGACCTGCCGGAAGATTAAGCAAAGAATATGCGAACATCGCAGCAACATTAAATGCGGTAGAGGAACAACCAAATTGAGCTCGCACTACATTGAACATCCTCACACAGTCAATGAGCTGAGCTGGATAGTCCTTGAAACACTGGTACTAAAAACATCAAATGCAGAAAAATTACTCTTCCAGAAAGAACAGCGTTGGGTTCATCGACTCAAGACTAACATCATAGGACTGAATGATGATATCCCATGGTTGAGCGTATAAACGGAGATTTCCACCAGCCACAACTGTCTCCCTCATGTGACCCTTTCGAGCTCCCCATTGGCACTTCAACTCTTTTGTATCACCGTATTACCATCAACTGTGCCTTCCTTATCTGTCAAGACACAGCGCAAAAAAGCAAGCAACAGACGAAATGAAACATATGCGCTACTCAGAGCTTACACTCTATTCATGGTAAACAAGGATCCCTAAAGTTTCCCAAAACGATGGCCCTTTTATATTAGTAACTATTTAGGTCACATCCGCTCTTGGTAACTACATTTGGCATTGAAACAACGTTGCCGCTTTATCTCTCAAGAAACTTCTTCCGAAACCACGCAGCAGACGGAATAAAACTGATACGCTGATTGGTACTCTGTTCACGGCAACCGTAGACAACAATTGAATAAAGTTTTCAAGGCTACAAACCGGCCCTCTCTAGTCCTTTCACTGTCTCTACGCTACCAACTATTTAAGACACACCCCTATGCCTACGTACTCACACAGGAAACTAGAGTCAGCACAAGTCGTAGCGGACCATGCGGTATGGAGACCTCCACCTCTGCAGCCTTTGGAAGACACGTAACGTTAACCTGGGGTTTCCCCTTGTAATGTTTGTTTTTCTTTTCCTCTCTTTCATTGTCTAGTATTTACGCAGCCTTGTATCTTCGTACGGAGTTCGTACTTTGAAACATTCAGGTATTTAACAGTGAATATTGCACGCTAATTCCATATTAGAGGTATTATTGATACTTGTCTCCAAATAGCACACCTTACTTGATTATAAATTCTTTCGCATGTCTATAATTACAAACGTTAGACCTAAGGAACCTCTAACTCCCAATAGGTATGGCTAAACAATTTACCTGCGAATTGAACACACGTACATTACGAGCAGTCTTCACCACCTCCGCTGCATATATTTATTCTACATGTATGTCTGATGAATTGTTATATGTTTGAATTATCTCTCACCAGTCGTTGTCTCCTAGGGACTTTGCTGTTTACTCTCTTAAGTAAGAGCGATGGTTCGCAACCTCACTTGCAGATCAAAATGTATGCCAATAAGTATATAAAGATTTGCCATTTATATTTGCTTTTACATTTCCCCCCCCTTTCTTTTAAAAAAACTTCATTTGGCACCTTTTCTACCCTCATTAAGGTTTTTTTCTCTGTATATAGGTATTAGTCCTGTTTGAAGTTCATTTGAATCAACCTTAGAACTTCCAATTGATGTACTTCCTCAATTCACATTACTCACCTGTGGTCCTGAAGAAAGCTCCCTGACCTTTGGGCTGTGTATGAGCTGAAACATGTCGACCAATCACCACGATTAAAGTTGCAGAGGGTCCATTACTCATCCTACCTGCAACTTTATCTCTTTTTAACGTCTCCCCAGCACCTATCAGAATAAAGTTTTTTATAGGTAGCATGAGGAACAACTCCTTTTTTATCACTCACTTGAGCACTCTTCACTTTTTTATTTTATCATTTTTTCCCTGATCACTGCTGAAAAACCCAGTGGTTCCCTCCGGGTGGAGGATGCATGGAATCAACCCAATGATGATGCTATCACGTATTTAAACGGCGGAGAATCAAGATATACCGCCCCGACATACGTTTAACGTGATTGAGGGTTTTTTACCTATACCAGAGACAACCACTTGAACCCTGGTGCCAGTAACTAGTGATCCCTCCCCCTTTGATTATTTATGATTAGCCGGAAGACGGTCGGATCACATCTTCTCTTTCCCTATCCTGATTGTACCATATGTAGCAGCGCACAGCTGTGGGAATTTTCTTCCTATATTCCTGTATTAATCAGGAATAACCAGATCTCGGTTATCTATTACCGCGATCTTACTGAATCCCTCCCTTGCACCGAAGATGGCAGAGAACTTAGGCTTAAGCTACTCTGTAGACGAAATTAACGCCATCCTAGCTGCCCCTTCATCTTTCTTACAAGATGGAGACTTAACACAAACCCTAGCTCAGAACAACGACTGGGAATCTTTATCAGAAGACAAGAAAGAACAGGTAAAAACTGCTATCCATGGTGTCATCATGACAGAGTACCTACGCGCAAACGCTGCACCCAGAGGCCTCTGGGTTCACAATGCCCCAAGAATTTTCTTACAAGATTTGGCCTTTAGAAAAGACTGGTCGGCAATCTCATGGAAGTGCACCAGGGATTACCTCGTCCTCATAATCAAAACCGCGACAAGACTAACTGAGGCACTCACGATCAAGATTCAACTGACTGAGGCAAAACTCAAAAATATGGTACACATCACAGTGTACAAGAAAAAACTAGAAGAGATCAACCGGGACATGAATGAGACGAAGGAATACCTGACACAAAACAAAATTCAAAAACTGAGTAAAGATCTGAAACGCTTTTCCACAGAGAAAATGCATCCATACAGTAGAGACGATTTTGTAGCACCTAACTACCAATCCGACAATGACTCCAGTGCCAACTCTTCCAACAACTCAGATTACAGTGGAGAAGAGACCACCCAACAACGCAATTTTAGAGGCTCCAACCGACGTCAACAAAGACGAAGACCGAACACCTGGCGCAACCCAACATTTGGGGAACATCCACCACCTCTTTTCCATCCATTTGCTCAAAACTACCAAGGATGGATGAATCCGTATCAAACAATACCACCTCCATTAGGTCCCTATATGGGCCCTTTCCCTCAACAACCACCGCCTTTTTTAGGGAGAGGCCGGTCCAACCAGAGAGGGAGGAGGAGAGGCGTGACTTGGTTAGACCAAGAAAGGCAAATACTAACAAGGAGTATGGCCAACCTGAACAAAGACAAACCCAGCACGAGCACGACTCACTAATCTTCAACATCTCTGACATCCCATTAACAGAAGAGCAAGAATCGGTACTAAACAAAGGCCTTGGCTTCGTTCCCACTCCACCACTGGACATTTTTAAACTACAGAGTGAAGTGGCCCACTTTTGCAGAACATTAAAACTTAAAGCTTTCTTTCAGGGTAAGGAAGATAACACTACCCAAGGAGACACCTCTTTGAGACCCAAGTCAACATTCTGTCCGGCACAACATCAAGTCCCAGTGGAGATTCAAACCTTCGAGCAAGCAGTGAGGAAGGAAATCAATCAACTTGGCGAGACAGCTACAAAACCATTCATGAACACAACAAACAAAGAGAAGAAGGCTTTGGAAGAACTTAAAGCGCACCCAGACATCATTATCAAACCCGCCGATAAAGGCGGAGGCATTGTTATCCTCAACAAAGAAGGTTATCATACACAATGTCAAGAGCTTCTATCCGACGATAAATTCTATAAAATAATAACAGAAGATCCCACACCCAGACTACAGCGAACCATCAATCTAATGGTTGAGGAAGCGGAGACAAATAGGTGGATCTCTAAGAACGAGGCTTCCTTTCTTCGTACCACTTTTCCACGTATACCATACTTTTATTCGCTGCCAAAAGTGCACAAGGCAAGAAAACCTCCACCTGGCCGCCCCATAGTGTCTGGGATCGGCTCAGTTCTGGAACCCTTATCCCAGTTTGCTGACCAATTTCTCAAGCCTATGGTTCAAAAGACACCCACCTACCTTAAAGATACACGCGATCTTCTGAATCATCTCACGGACAGAAGTCTCTCCAGTGCAACTATGCTATTGGTAGGACTCGATATTGAGAGTCTTTATACGAGCCTACCTCAGCAAGCCACCTTAGACACTCTAGAAGATCTACTGTTTCAAGACGAATGGCCACACCATACGCCAAGACACTTCGTCCTAGAATGCTGCAGACTGGCCCTAACTGAGAACTTTTTTGAATACGAGGATACTCTATACCAACAATGCCACGGTACTTCCATGGGAAGTACCTTTGCTCCCAGTGTGGCAGGGCTCTACGTGAGCAATTTTGAGAGTACATACATCCTTAATGACACCAATCCCTTCCTTCCAAGAATCCTTTTCTGGAAAAGGTATATAGATGATGTCATCATGCTCTGGGAAGGTACCAAAACCGATCTACAAACATTTCACGACTGGATGAACATCCAAGACCCTTGTCTAAGGTTTACCTTGGAGGCACATAATGATCACTTGGACTTCCTAGACCTTACCATCTACATTGAAAATGACACCATTAAAACTAAGACTTTCTTTAAGACAACAGCTAAGAATAGCCTGCTCTCTTTCAACAGCTTCCATCCGCGCCCACTACGAGAGAATTTGCCTTATAGCCAATTCCTTCGCCTCAAAAGGAATTGTAGTGAACTAAGTGAGTATAAACAACAAGCTCAAGACCTTTCAAACAAACTCAAGAGAAGGAACTATCCAGAAAAGATTATCAAAAAATGTCAGAAACGAGCCCGGAACCAGCCTAGAGAAAGCCTCTTGGAACCGACACCACAAATAAAATCTACAGAAAAACTGACGTGTGTCACCACCTACAGTCCTGTTACAAACTCTGTAAAGAAAATTATCAACAAAAATTGGCGCATCATTACATCTGGAAATCTGACTTGGCCAAAACCCATGTTTGCCAATAGACGAACTCGAAACTACAAAGATATCCTGGTACACACTCGTCCACCTGACGTGAAACCAAATTCAAGTCAGAGCACCCTGTGGTCCCTTCCCCCAGTAACGGGCCACTTTCCATGTGGCAATTGCTCTGTATGTTCCCTGACTACAATCACTAAGAGTGTGATCCTATCACCTAAACTGACCTGGACGATGAGACAACATTCTAATTGTAACACGACACATGTAATCTACATGATTACATGCCCATGTCATCTCCGATACATTGGAATGACCTGCCGGAAGATTAAGCAAAGAATATGCGAACATCGCAGCAACATTAAATGCGGTAGAGGAACAACCAAATTGAGCTCGCACTACATTGAACATCCTCACACAGTCAATGAGCTGAGCTGGATAGTCCTTGAAACACTGGTACTAAAAACATCAAATGCAGAAAAATTACTCTTCCAGAAAGAACAGCGTTGGGTTCATCGACTCAAGACTAACATCATAGGACTGAATGATGATATCCCATGGTTGAGCGTATAAACGGAGATTTCCACCAGCCACAACTGTCTCCCTCATGTGACCCTTTCGAGCTCCCCATTGGCACTTCAACTCTTTTGTATCACCGTATTACCATCAACTGTGCCTTCCTTATCTGTCAAGACACAGCGCAAAAAAGCAAGCAACAGACGAAATGAAACATATGCGCTACTCAGAGCTTACACTCTATTCATGGTAAACAAGGATCCCTAAAGTTTCCCAAAACGATGGCCCTTTTATATTAGTAACTATTTAGGTCACATCCGCTCTTGGTAACTACATTTGGCATTGAAACAACGTTGCCGCTTTATCTCTCAAGAAACTTCTTCCGAAACCACGCAGCAGACGGAATAAAACTGATACGCTGATTGGTACTCTGTTCACGGCAACCGTAGACAACAATTGAATAAAGTTTTCAAGGCTACAAACCGGCCCTCTCTAGTCCTTTCACTGTCTCTACGCTACCAACTATTTAAGACACACCCCTATGCCTACGTACTCACACAGGAAACTAGAGTCAGCACAAGTCGTAGCGGACCATGCGGTATGGAGACCTCCACCTCTGCAGCCTTTGGAAGACACGTAACGTTAACCTGGGGTTTCCCCTTGTAATGTTTGTTTTTCTTTTCCTCTCTTTCATTGTCTAGTATTTACGCAGCCTTGTATCTTCGTACGGAGTTCGTACTTTGAAACATTCAGGTATTTAACAGTGAATATTGCACGCTAATTCCATATTAGAGGTATTATTGATACTTGTCTCCAAATAGCACACCTTACTTGATTATAAATTCTTTCGCATGTCTATAATTACAAACGTTAGACCTAAGGAACCTCTAACTCCCAATAGATATGGCTAAACAATTTACCTGCGAATTGAACACACGTACATTACGAGCAGTCTTCACCACCTCCGCTGCATATATTTATTCTACATGTATGTCTGATGAATTGTTATATGTTTGAATTATCTCTCACCAGTCGTTGTCTCCTAGGGACTTTGCTGTTTACTCTCTTAAGTAAGAGCGATGGTTCGCAACCTCACTTGCAGATCAAAATGTATGCCAATAAGTATATAAAGATTTGCCATTTATATTTGCTTTTACATTTCCCCCCCCTTTCTTTTAAAAAAACTTCATTTGGCACCTTTTCTACCCTCATTAAGGTTTTTTTCTCTGTATATAGGTATTAGTCCTGTTTGAAGTTCATTTGAATCAACCTTAGAACTTCCAATTGATGTACTTCCTCAATTCACATTACTCACCTGTGGTCCTGAAGAAAGCTCCCTGACCTTTGGGCTGTGTATGAGCTGAAACATGTCGACCAATCACCACGATTAAAGTTGCAGAGGGTCCATTACTCATCCTACCTGCAACTTTATCTCTTTTTAACGTCTCCCCAGCACCTATCAGAATAAAGTTTTTTATAGGTAGCATGAGGAACAACTCCTTTTTTATCACTCACTTGAGCACTCTTCACTTTTTTATTTTATCATTTTTTCCCTGATCACTGCTGAAAAACCCAGTGGTTCCCTCCGGGTGGAGGATGCATGGAATCAACCCAATGATGATGCTATCACGTATTTAAACGGCGGAGAATCAAGATATACCGCCCCGACATACGTTTAACGTGATTGAGGGTTTTTTACCTATACCAGAGACAACCACTTGAACCCTGGTGCCAGTAACTAGTGATCCCTCCCCCTTTGATTATTTATGATTAGCCGGAAGACGGTCGGATCACATCTTCTCTTTCCCTATCCTGATTGTACCCTAAACTAAAATATAGCTAGCTATACTTTAGAAAATGGCACCTACTTCAAACCTCGTACTGCACTTAGGTTAGGTACACTGGGGGTAGAACAATTGAGAAGCATCAGATGAGTATCACATTTTAGCTTATGTTATTTATGTATGTATTTTGATTAATATATGTCATAGCTACAAACCATGCTATTGCAGTATTATTTTATCTTACTGCTAACCTCGTACATATTGTACTTCACAGTCTGTCTTGTGATTGTAACAATTCATATCTCTTGCATGAGAAATGAGACTGTTCAATAAACCCTTTTATTGAAACGCCCGTCTCTTTGTTTCTGTGCAAACTCTGTAGAAACGAAGCATGCACGATTGACTGAGTGAAACTGTTATCTATTGTTTCCACGATTCTGAGACTGTTCCGATTCTAAGAGGAAAAAAGTTGTCATGTATATGCGGTTGTCAGAGACTAATCCCTTCTTGTATATACACGAAGTTTCTAGTGACCTCTGAGTTAGCTGGCACACACAAGTAATTAAGTTTAACATACACGATAGAGACATACTGACCTTAGTCCTATGTCAAATCTTTAGTGTATGTTATTCCAATGCGCAGAGCCTATCAGGGATATAGGAACTGCACTACAATGCTTGAAGACTGTCAGTAAGAAATATTGTTTTGTGGATTGACAAATTACTTCTACAGCATAAGTAAATCCATAGCCCTCGAAACATTTCAAATACACTTCATTACAGTGTATAAACATATTCATATTTGGCTCCTAAATATCTTAATGTTTTTTAACATTGTTGTATTTTTGTGATATTGTTTCAATAAATAACCTAGCTTTCACTGTAGTGAAAAAGTAGTATAAATTGTAGTATAAATTTCAATATGCAACACCGCTTGATGCATTTCAACATTTGCCCGATGAGTCATTAGTATGGCCTGATTCTGAGTTTGCCTGATGGGACACTGTGATGGAACATTCCATCTGCCAAAATCCCTTTAAGTTTCTCATTTTTCTCCATCAAAGATTTTTCATGTGGATATGACAAATAGGACTGGCTGAAGAATTCCGCTCTACCGGCGGACTTCGCAGAGATTTTCCCACTGAGCTCTCAGCAAAACTCCATGAGTGGAGTTTTTTCTCTTGCATGGCTTGCCAGCGCTAAGTTGCTGAGCGCTTGTGAGAAAACAAATTGCACGCTAGACTGCCTCGTGACGAGATTTTTCAATCTGGGTAGTTACGGCCAGTCACGACCACTCACAACCGCTTGAGAAATCTGTTGCTTGCATTAATGAAGCTGCCGCTTGAGTAGAATGTCTACTTGAATGGCAGAACACAGCACCTCCCTCTAGCGTGATGCGGAGTGTCGTTCGAGCTGATTTCACAACGAGGGGCAACTCCCGGCCCTGACCATATGCCAACCCTGGTGGAACTCTGCGGAGCACAGGAAGGTTTTACTGTCACTTCGCGGAGTTACGCTGAGTAGAACCCCACAAACTTCACCCAAGACTTAAGAAAGGACATTGAGAAATGGTTTGGGGTTTTTGTTACTCTGTTACTAATGTGTATACACTCCTGTCCGTGTTTCATCAAAAATGTTATGCCTATCACAATCATTTGTCCAAAAATACACTGGTTTACACACACCTTTGTGAAGGAGTAAGACGGCATGCTAATCTGTCACTTTTAACATATATGAAACAGTATTTTTGATGTGAAACAAATTTGGATATGTTTTGTTTAACACAATGTAGTTATCAATTCTGATGTCACTAGTCATTTTGGATCACATGCTCAATCTTTTCTGTGTAGAATCCCAACTCACCAATGTGACGTTTGGTATATGCACTGTATCATAAATGCCTAGTAAGCTACGTCACATGTAATAAAGCTACCATTGCATCATCCACAGCAGTGGAGGAGCATAACAACTGGAACACTAAAGACTATTGGCATGTCTAGTACAACTGTCCCTCTCAACATAAAATAACCTGAAGTATATGTGGAGTTTAGGCAGCCATGTGTCTGCTTGGAACGATCCTTTGGTTGTGAACAGGATTCAGGTGGGATTCTTTCCAAAACATTAATAGAAAAGAACATTATTATACAAATTGTGCTAACCTTACACCTTAAAGAACTCTTCTTGTGTATTGGACATGGGTCACCTTCAATGTTGATGTGACAAATCCTAGCTGTAACACAAAATTTGTCATGTAACCTGAAAATCTGATAAGAACGTATCCCATTGTTGCTGCTGTTTGGCCCTCAACTGCCCATGAAGCTCTAGAAAGGACACTGCATAAATGTGGGACATCAGGGGGTTTAGAGTGTGATGCACAGTTCCCACATTGGCAGGACTGCCTGAGGTGAACTTTCGCTGACTTGTCCAGCATCGTTGGTCATCCTATGTATTGCAGGAATGGATAGTGTGCTGCTTGTAGACGCCCAGGGTCTTAACCATCCTGGGGATTGCCTTCCAAGTGTCCTGTTTATAATTAGTGTAGACCTGTATGGGTACAAGAAGTGAAAGAAAATAAGTTGGCATACAAGATGTGTATTTTCACATGCTGACCAAAACCAATATCCTAATACACACTTTTGTAGGAACTGGTTGACTATCCACATCCCATATGATGGCCTAAACCCACAATTATATGCCTGTGACATCATCTAGCCCAGAGGGTGCAGACATAGGAGTAAAATGAAATGTAGTTTTAGCTCAAGAAGTTACGTAACTCCTCCTTGGGGAGCAGGAGTGATTTTACGATACCATGCAATCATTCGTGTTACAGTCACAACTATTTTAGCTATAAAAATCAGCTCTTTTTACAAGTATCAGGGACATCTATGGGCGCAAACTTTGCGCCCAGCTAAGCCTGCATTTATGTGGGCCAGTTTGAAGAGAACTATATCCACCATCTTTCTAATCCCTTCCAGAGTAACATTCGCCTCTGGTAGAGGTATATAGATGATGTGTTGTGCATCTGGTCTGGAGCGGAAAGTGGTCTCCTTGAATGTTTGAATTAGCTTAATGGGTTGGATACAAGCCTTTAGTTCACTTGGACTATGAGCAATCAAAAGTCAGAATAACTGGACTTGGATATTGCGGTGGTTGCCAATAAACTTTGCACCTCTCTGCATCAGAAAACCACAAATAGAAATTCACTGCTTCATTACCAGTCATTCCAGTCATTCCATCCTACGGCCTTCTGTGATAACCTGCCCATGGGCCAGTTCTTGCGTTACCACAGGAACTGCTCTTCCACTAGTGCCTATATGCAGCAATTGGAGTGCCTGACAGACAAATTGGTACAGAGGGCCTATCCCACTAGGATAGTGAATAAAGCCAGAAAAAGAGCACTTAATACACCATGAACTGCTTTACATGAGAATAATTTGAGACAGAGTAGTGATTGCTTGCCAGTTGTCATGACTTATGATCCACTGTCGACCAAAATTTGTCAAGCCATTCGAAAACATTGGTCGTTATTATCCACGACCGAACTCAAGATGCCACAGCCCAGGTTTGCCTTCAGACGAGCATGTAATTTAAAGGATAAACTGGTTCATACACGATCAGTACTGCGTACTAAGGATTCATCTATCTTGCCTGGACACTACCTATGTGGGAGTTGTTCAGTATGTGAGTTAACTGAGAAAACCAATAGTATACGATTGTTGACTGGGAAAACGTCGCACCTGACCAAATTCAGCAATTGCAATACTGTGAATGTAATTTACCGACTTACTTGCCAGTATGGAATACACTATATAGGTTTAACCCCTCGAAAGATCAAAGTTCGTATTCAGGAACATCTGAGTACAATATATTCAGGAAAATTAACTACAAGGCTAGTGCAACATTTCAAAGAACAAAACCATGATGCTAGAGCATTGAAATGGCTCATTTTGGAATAAGTAGTGGATGAGGCATGTAACATTGAGAAAACATTAGCCAAAAAAGAGGCCCGTTGGATTTTCACAAAAAAGGCCTATCAGATTGGATTGAACGATTGTATTGAATCGAATAAGATCAGTGGGTGAATAATTGGAGTAAGAGATTCGTCCAGACACAATATGCAATATGTTGAGTGAAGACCATGATGACTGCTGCTTGATATCAGTAATGGTGTTGAATTGACGAGGTCCTAAAAACTTTAGAAATGTTATGACAATGGTAGGCATCAGATTACATTAAAATAATGAGTTTTGAATGTAATAGATCTATACTGGTGGAACCGAAAGATAGAGTATTTCAATTTGGGATAGTTATATTTGGGACTTATCACCAGTAGCCTAAACGTCTATCTAACTATCTTACCATCTCTTGGACACATACATTATCTAATTATGATGATTCATTTGGCATCTTTGATGTCTGAGGTGGAAGTGGCATTCAAATTGAGTATATCTAATGGGTTTGTGGAGTAGAAAAGATCAAGGGCCTTAGCATTGAACTGGGATATGGTAATTACCCATATAAATTGCCTCCCCAATCATTAACTGTGGTAATGTGCATGTTATATTTATGGATTCACTGTGTATATAGCTGTAGTACCACTTTAAGGGAAATGTATGGTGAAGTTGCTATTGTTGAAGAAGCTCCATGGTGATGGAATACACTGGTGTGGTTATGAGTCAGTTGTACCTGACAGATTGGACATGGTGGATGGGATCTCATTTCCTCTGCAATAAACTTCATTCTTTTTTGTTTGAAACTTGCATCTGGATATTATTCCTAATATTTTACACTGGCGACGAGGATGGGATGCTGAGATGTGAAGAGATGCTGAGATGTGAAGTTTCTACTCACCTTTTCTTCTTCTATTCATGAGGAACTTTGACTTTAAAGGAGATCCCAACATCTAATTATTTCTTCTGGAACAGACTACTTACTTGTAAGTGCTTCTTCCCTCTACAAAGATTTTTTTTTTCTTCAACTCTTGAACCTTTTAAAAATTATTAATCTGAGGATTGGAAAATAATTATTTTAAAGTTGGGGTAAACTCAAGTTAATCCTGGAAACTTTGATAATCTTTGCCATCAAAGTAAGGATTGGCTTATATATATATACTTTACATCGTTTCTCAACAAATCTCTACTTGGGAAAGAGTTTAAATTCACACGGATCTGAGATGTCTTGGCGCTATCATGTTTTCACATCTGTACATGCTGTCTGGTGTCTGTGCGATGCTACAGTAAAAGCGGTGCCATTTGTGAGAAGTTGTGCTGCTTGCTGCTAAGTTGTGAAGCTGGCTGGTCTTCGTTAGCCTGAAGTGCCCAAGCCAAAGATACTTTACTGCTCTTATATTTGTTTTTGCTGTGCAGTACTTTCCCTCAAAACCTCTGTCGATCGGGAGGCTTTGTTTGCGCATTTAGAGGCACCAAAGAGATAAAAAATAAAAAGGGAAAAACGAAACAACTTGATTTCATCTCGCAGCATTTTTCAAACACTGTTGTTTCTTAAAAGGTTTAACTCGCGTGCAAGCTAACGACCGTGAAGTCTTCGTTCTTACCTGGTGACGACAGGAATCCTCTCTGCTCATTCATCTTCGTTCCTTTGGAACTTCCCTAGGATCGTTCGTCGCTGGCTCCCGTAGCCCAATGTGACGTCTTCACGTCGTTGTCACGTTGCTACACGGCCTTTGTGCTGAATCTGAGGAAAGACTCTGGTGTTCCGGTTGTGAAAAAAAAATAAGGGGAAATAAATAGCAAAGCCCTTAAGACAACTTTTAAGTGCTTGTCAGCGTTTTTACAAATGAACGCATTTCAACAGAGGTACTGTCATTTTATTTCTATTTCTTCACGGAAAAGACTCCATGCAACAGTGCCATCTTGTGGCCTCTCATGAAACACGCATTCATTTGGTTTTTTCTTCTGGAAAATAACTCTTCAATTTGAGGCAATTCTTTTCCTTAATGTTATTACATTGTATGCTTGTTATTTTTTCTCTACATTACAGGTCCGTACTCAACCTATGCTTTTTGTTTATCTATGATAAATGTTATGGTTGTACAAAAATTGATAATATTTAGGAATACAACAAGGAATTTATTTGGTTTTTTTTTTGCTCTATATATATGTACCTCACATAGGTTTACATTTTTCCTGTTTTAAATTGAGTAACTGTCTTATTATATTTAAACTCAATTTGGTTAATTCATCATGCAGAACGTTGCTACCCCTCCTTTCTTCCTTTCTAATCCCGGTGATCCACCAATAAAGTGGCAGAAATGGAAGAAAGACTTCGAGAGGTATGCCAAAGTTTGCGGTACTAATTTAAGTGCAGAAAGAAGAACGGCTTCACTTCTTCACTGCCTAGGGTCAGAAGGTCAAGAAGTTTGTGATCATTTGCCAGAAATAAATGACACTAGCCTGAATGAATACCAGATCTGGATACTCAAGTTAGATCGTCATTATCTACCTACGGTCAGCACCATTCTTGAGCGTTATCATTTTGGTAGATGTACACAAAATGAGGGAGAATCAGTTGAGAATTATGTCACTGCCCTCAGGAAATTAGGATCTTCTTGCAAATTTGGAGGTCTTTTAGAAGAGAGGATAAGAGATCAGTTCATGCTAGGGTGAAACGTACAAAAGGTGCGAGACGATATATGGCAGAAAGACGATCCTACCCTTGATAAAGTTCTACTCATTGCTAAGCAGATTGAACATTCTGTTAAATGCGTAGAAGTCATAACCAAAAATGAGTTTAAAGGTGATAAAGTTCAAGTGGTTAAGGTACAAGGGAAAGAAAATGTGAGTAATAAAGATAAGAACGACAAGAGATCTAAATATTTCAGTTCTGAAAAGAAGTCCTTGTTTGCATCTAAGGAACATGATGGTAATTTTAAATGCTATAGATGTGGGAGTCCCAATCACCTAGCCAACGATAAGAGGTGTCCGGCTCTCAAGGCCAAGTGCAATAAATGTCAAAAGATAGGACACTTTTCATCCTCTTGTAAATTAAAAAAAAATGGATTGAAGGTTAATATGATATGCAAGAATGATGGAAGTGAGAGTGACTCTAACTCAGAGTTTGCTTGTGGACAAGTTGTGTCTCAAGTGTCTGATGATAAAAAGAAAGGTCCCATAGATTACATTTTTGTGGTGCATTGTAAGACAGGTGTCCTCTTTGATTCTGATGTGAAGATTACGATAGTGTCCAAAAAGTTTTATGAGCACCATTTATTTGGCAAGACAAAATTATTGAAAGCGGACATAAATCCATTTTCGTGTGGTGGAGAGCCAATAAAATTAATGGGCTACTTTAATGGTCTTATCGAATACAAAGGGAGGTACATATCTGGGAAGGTGTATGTTTCACATAAAGGAGATAGCTTATTGAGTTGGCTACATCAAAAAGACCTTGGGGTGATGTTGGACCCTAATAGTGATCCGCCCATTTTACTAAAAGACAATTTCAATATAAACAAAGTTGATTTACAATTGAGTGGGGATGAATACGAATTGAAGTTGAAAAACTCTTTTCCGAATGTTTTCAAGAATGAATTAGGTTGTCTGAATGATTACATACATAAAATCAAATTAAAACCTGGTGCTGTTCCTTTTACAAGCAAGGTGCGGGGTGTTCCTTTGTCTGTCAGAGAAGAGATGAAAAGTCAACTAGAGAAATCAAAGTCGGAAGGTATAATAGAGCAGGTAGAAGGAACACAGTGGTTGGCTCCGGTCGTGGCTGCCCGAAAATCGGACGGAAGTCTTCGCTTATGCATTGACCTCAGGGAACTTAATAAACAGGTCATCGTTGACAGGTATCCTCTTCCAAAGATTTCTGACATGCTCATGCTACTTAAAGGAGCAAAAGTATTTTCCACAGTCGATCTTAAATAGGCTTACCACCAAATTAAATTAGAGGAGAGGTCTAAGGACTACACCTCTTTTATCACTCCTTTTGGGACATTCAGATTCAAGCGCCTACCCTTCGGGCTTGTCTCCGCAGCTTCAGTTTTTCCGAGGGCTCTGGAGCGGGTTTTAAAGGATCAGAAAGGTGTCAAAATCTACCAAGATGATGTTTTAATATTTGGAAAAGATGAGGTGGAGCATGATTTGAGAGTTAAGGAGGTGTTGCAGAGATTTAGTTTATACAATCTCACAGTCAGGATTGACAAATGCAAGTTTAGGAAGTCATCTATCGATTACTTGGGGCACACCATATCTGGTAAGGGTATACAACCCAAGAGGGACTTAGTGAATTCTATAGAGAATTTAGCTTCACCTAAAAATAAAGAAGATCTCATGAAATTTTTGGGGATGGCTGAGTATTACAGCAAGTTTGTTAAAGGATTTGCTGAAAAATGTGTCCACATGCACACCCTTCTTTGCAAAGGCGTAGAATTTGTTTGGAGTAAGGATTGTGAAGCAGAATTTACCAGGATTAAGGGGTATTTAAAAGAGACTCCCAGATTAGGAAGCTTTGACCCTGAAGCCAAATCAGTGTTAGTTACAGATGCTAGTATGAAAGGGTTGGGTGCTGTGCTACAACAAGAAAGTGGGGGAAAAACCGAAGTCATTTTATTCCTGTCAAGGAGTCTCAGGGGTGCTGAATCTCGGTATTCAGTAATAGAGAAGGAAGCGCTAGCTGTTCATTGGGCTATCAAGAAACTAAAGACCTTTTTGTGGGGCATTGAGTGTGTAGTCCGCACTGACCACAAACCGTTGGTAGAGGTTTTCATTTAAAAAGGAACTGATGCTATTTCTAGCAGAATTTCAAGATGGATTGTTGACTTACAGGGATACAATTTTAATGTGGAATACTTACCGGGAGTATGTAATGATACTGCTGATGCTTTGTCCAGGTTGGCTAAACAAGATGATGTTGGTGACGACCTAGAAGAAGAGGAGATATTGGAATGGGTGTGTGCCATTGAGTGTAGTTCTATAAAAGAGGATAAGTGGAGAGAAGAAAGTAGTGTGGACAACAAACTTATAGAGTTGTCTTCCTTTATTAGAAATGGATGGGTTAATAAAAGTCAAGGTGTCTCTGAGAAGTATTGGAATGTGAGGGATGAGTTATCCTTGTCTGACAGATTTGTATTCCGTGGCACAAGATTGATTCCCCCTAAGTGCCTGCAGGAAGAGTTAATCACCTTAGCTCATCAAGGGCACCAAGGCATTTCTAAAACTAAAGAGAGTGTTAGGCTCAATTATTGGTGGGCTGGGATGGACCTAGACATTGAGAGACTGGTGCGGGAATGCATTCCCTGCACGTTAAGCAAGAAATGTTTCAAACCAAGAGTGCAACCTATGGTTATAAGAGATAGACCGAATTCGCCTTGGGAGGAATTAGCTCTTGATATATTGGGTCCTGTCAAAAGTAAAGATGGTGAGGTTTATTTATTTTTTCTGAATGATTTATTTTCACGGTGGCCCGAAATAAAAATTACGGAAAGCATTGACTCCAAGCACGTCATAACTTTCCTCAAAGAGGTGTTTACTAGAGAGGGTCTCCCGGGTTATCTCCTTACGGATAATGGAGTGCAATTTGTTTCCAAAGAAATGGGTGATTTTCTAGAGAAGTGTGCTATCAAACATAAACGTTGTTCTCTATACCATCCCGAGAGTAATGGAATGGTAGAAAGGTTTGTACGAGACCTTAAAGAGTCAATCTCCTTATCTAAACAGAATAATCTAGATTGGAAGGAGGGGGTACATAAAGTTGTAGAAATGTATAGAGTTACACCTCATGCAACCACTGGATATACACCTTTCCTACTTCTAAAAAACAGACATCCCAATATCTTTGTCACGCATTTCTGGGTGAATGAAAAGGTAGGAAAGAGTGACACTTTTGGATTTTGTTCTGATTCATGGAGAAAGCGAGAATCAGACAAGATCATTGATCACAAGAAGTGGTATGACAATAGGAAAGCTGTTAAGAAAACTTTAGTTAATGTAGGTGACTTAGCAATGATGAGGGCACCTCCAGGACGGCAGTCTTCTGAATTGTTTAAAATTGTTCACAAAGTTAAAAAAGTTTTTTCCAATGCAATCAAGACCGAAGATTCTAGGATCTGGAATCTGAATAGGGTGGTGGTTGTAAAGAGAATTGGAGAAAACAAGAACATAAACAAATCCAATGGTCCGTCAGGTGATGACCCCCTTTCTAGTGAATTGAGAGAAAAGAGTAAAAGGATTGTCAAACTTCCATCTAAATTCAATGATTACCTTAGAATTTAACATTTGTTTTCTTATGTATCACTTCGTTAAGAAGGAGGGAGATGTGTAGTAATGTGCATGTTATATTTATGGATTCACTGTGTATATATCTGTAGTACCACTTTAAGGGAAATGTATGGTGATGTTGCTATTGTTGGAGAAGCTCCATGGTGATGGAATACACTGGTGTGGTTATGAGTCAGTTGTACCTGACAGATTGGACATGGTGGATGGGATCTCATTTCCTCTGCAATAAACTTCATTCTTTTTCATTTGAAACTTGCATCTGGATATTATTCCTAATATATTACATTAATATTCATAAATAAATGAACGGTATAGATGATGAGGATATCAATTCCCGTTGACAAATAGAGACACATCAATATCTTGTGCATTTCTGGAAATACCGCATAACAGCTGAAAACCAGTCCAAGATGGCGCTGACACTTTGCATTGAATGCACGCTGACTAGCGAGTAAGTCTTTTTACTTCCCATTTCCAGGACGTGCTAGTAAAATTCAGCGTGAGGACCGCAGCCATACACCTGAACGAGACAAGGTTGTCCTTCGGGTAAACGCGGTACAAGTGTGTGTGGTTAGCCCTTAAGATTGGTGATTGAGTATGCATACTGGCTGTGGATTGTAACATAGAGGGACGATGCGCCCGAAAGATTTGAGCTCAGTAGAGGTCCGGGTTTGAACATAAATTGAATGAGCAGACGAGAGTATGCAAGTGTTTTTTAATTTGATAGTGTACATACCTGTCCAGATTACGGATAACTACAAAGAGGGACAATGTTGTGTGAAAGTTTTTTATTTTGGCACCACAAATTTACGATGAACGAACTGAGGCAAGCATATATGTTTAAACAAAATCGACAGTGTGAGTCAAGGACTGTGATTATGGGATGACAGCGAGTATGATCACGGTGTGGATTATTGAATATTTGGCATATATAAAAAAGGATCGGAGCAAACAATAGTTGTATGACTTTTCATATAGATTTACAACAATGGATGGTGTTGTATAAGGGTCTTACTGTAGAAAGAAGTACCCTGTGACAAGGTGGATAGCTGGTACGAGGTGCCTTGGCTAACATCTGGAAAATACCTATTTCAGCAACTTTTGTTTAGGTCAATTGTATTGACAAAAGAAGCCAGTGAATATTATCAAGGAGGTTCTAACTGGTTGGTCGTTTTTAATAGATATCTTTTTGTGTTTGTCAGTCACTTTTGTGTACAAAATTGAAATCCAGTAAGGTGATCTATGACCTCGACCCCTGCAAAATTGCCACAACAAAGAAACAGGCAATTTAACATTTTGGCCCATCCTGAATTGCTCTGCAACATGCAATTGTTTTTTAACCTTGAGTAAGCTCACGATTTTCGAATAAAATTGGCATCCTGTATATGTAAGTCTTTACTCAATTTTTATTAGAGATATTCTTACTCTCACAGTAACACGGGTCTCTTTGTGACATACACAAACTTTCTCTTCACCTTTATTGTTGTACTGGACACTTCTTCTTTTTTCACAGGTGAGATAGCTAACAATGATGAGAAACGTGGGCACAACTTGTGAGAACCGACCAGTAAGCTCCTTTGGTTTTCGCATGTAAGGGGCTATCTGGCACATGCATCAACAAAGACTTTTGCGATTCCTTAATTGCGATTTTTAAGGAATCGCAATTAAGGAATTACAAAAGTCTATGCATGTAGGAAACGCTATAAAAATAGCGATTACTACAAATTCCTTAATTGCGACTCGCAAATTGCGACTCGCAATTAAGGAATGCCTTCCCATTCATTCCTTTGGGCCTTTACATTGATGCATGTGCCTGTATGTTTTTACATTGATGCATGTGCCTGTATGTCACCTACACAAATTTTTTTGCTGTTTATACACCTGTTTAGTTGGGGGTATACTTGGAGTAACTGACAATTCAAAGTTTTTAAATACATTTAAAAATGTATTGTGTGGTATAAGGATTGAGTAAAATTGAGAAATTTCGAAATCAATAGATGGGTATTGGAAGTTGAACACCCAAACTTAATCCTGAATACGCCCCTGCTAATCAGGTCTTTTGGTGTTTTGGTGACCATAAAGTAGGCCAAGTGCTTTCCAGGCTGGAGAAGTGCCAGGCTGCCTATTCCTATGAACATTTACTACTGTGCCAGGGACTCAACGGGGCCCTAGAGTGTGCCACGGCGAATAGCCAGCCAGCCGCTCACACATCTCATCATGGGGAAAAATGACCCCAAACAATCCAAATTGCCCTTTGAAAATAAGCGCACAACTCGCGCTGGGCACGCAGGCCCCGAGCCTGAAGGGGAACCTTCTCAAGCTGGCGACAAACAGGAAGACGACCTACGCAACAATCTGCGCATCGCCGGAATTCCAGAGACCACAGCATTCCCCAAAATGGAGCCCTATGTTGAAGCCTTACTCAGTGAGCTCTTCCCAGCGGCCCTCTCTGCTGTCTTCGTAATGGAACGTGAACATCACTCGTTAGGCCCTACACCGCCCGTTGGTGGTACATCCAGACCCATCATTGTGCGAGTACAAAACTATCGCGACAGAAACACGATCCTGTAAACGGCTAGAGAACATGTCCCTATAATGCATCAAGGAAACCACATGTCTATCTTCTCGGATTTTACTCCCACGGTACAGGCCGCACATAAAGAGTACTTACCTGAAAAACATCTCCTTTAAAGCGCTGAAATACCTTATGCGATGCTCTATCCGGAGATGCTGAAGATATCTCACGACGGCCAAGCACACTTTTTCACTGATGCTAAACATATCTGCCCAGGTCGGTCCTCCCCCCGGACGCCCCTGGCCGCGGAGGCGAGAGACAGACTAAGTGACAATGATTGAACTTCGGTCCATATACTCAGGCAAATTGTACTATGTACTCTCTCCCTATTGTACTGCTGTTGCCATTATTCGTTTCCCAGTAGCCTATCTCCCATCATTAATATAATGTTTATTATCGTTTCACGCTCTACAATCATCCCTCTGGTCTAATATGTATGCCTGGCCACCCTGCTTTCAGCGCAGGGCAGTTCGCAGTCAACTCATGCCCCCACAAGGAGATCTCACAGGACTCATTTGGTCCTTTCTTGCTTTGGATACGTGTTGGAGGGGTGAGGTAGTTGGTTCTCAACCAAGTTGGGAGGTTTTAGTGGGAGAGGGAGGTGTTTCATATTAATCATGTTAAGTTGGCAATTCAGGTCATTCAGTTTTTTTACGCCTTCACATGTATTACGAGACACAACTTTCACTACCCTCAGAGACGCACAATTTCAAAAGCTGCGTTACATTCAATTTACGTATCAGCCCAGCGTACCATACGCTAGTGGTTACCTCGCTGCACTCTACTCCACATTGCATGGCTGAAGTATCATTTCTAATCTGGACCATAAGAGGTCTAAACAACTACAGAAAGGCAAGACTCACTCACGCCTGATTAGACACAAAATAGATATCTGTTTCCTTCAAGAAACACATCTCATGCAGGCCACAAACCTCAAGCTACAAAATAGGTACTGGGGGGAGATACACTCAGCCACATATTCCAACTATGCCTGAGGCACAGCAATATAGATTCAGCGAAATGCAGGCTGGACCACAATTTAATTCAGTGTTGACTCTGAAGGCCGTTACTTGCTGCTAAAAGGCATGCTTCACACAACTCCACTGATCCTAGCAGCCATCTATGGCTCTAACATTGATGACCCTGCCCTCTTTGAAACCATTTGGACAAAGATAACTTTGCTTGGCGATGACACTATTATCTGGGGGTAGATTTTAATGCAGTCATGCAAGACTCTATGGACCGCGTAGGTACATCTAGGCAGCTGCACCCCAAAACCCCCAAAGTACTCAACACCATAGCAGTGGAACATAGCCTTATAGACATCTGGCGCGCGTGGCACCCATATACTCGTGAGGGTACATGTATATCTTCCTGTCACAATTCCTGGTCTCGGCTGGATTTCTGGCTGGCTATCCAGGATATAGCCTCCTGGACCATTAAAATCAAACATACACCACATACATTATCTGACCACTCTCCTGTCTAACTCACCTGGTTCATACCACTATCCAAGCCGCGTTACCGCGTTCCTTTAGCTTGCGCCTCCCACCGCACGCATTGCGCGATACCGTATTCCGCGAGGAGGTCCTTGAGGAACTTCAGCAATACTTCACCACCAATGTCAAATCTGTTGATTCCCTCTCCACACTGTGGGAAGCCTTTAAAGCTGGCATACGAGGGGTTTGCATTTCCAAACAATCAGGGGTGTTGAAATCCATTCGATCCATTCTGGAATGAATAGAGATGGAAATGCAACAGGCGGAAACACTGTTCTTCCAAACCGACTTAAAGTCGCACCTCGCTACTATTCACAGTAAAATCTTGGAGTACGATGAAGAAGTGGTCCGCCAAACAAATTTCCTTGGCAGAAATGCCAAAGCCCGTGCCTACGGAGTGGGGGATCACCCAGGCAAAGCCCTGACCTGCACACTTAAACAACACTGCACCTCTGCTTATATTACAGAGCTCCTGGAAGACAACTCCAGGTCTGCACTTGGGTAGTCGTCCACCCTAGATAGAATGAAAAGATTTTACGAATCCCTCTATACTGCGACCCAAAGCTGCCCGCACACGGAGCTGCAGTCCTACCTTGACTCCATCGAGCTGGTCTGGCTGAGCATCGCAAATCATCGAGAATACCTAGACGTGCCATTCACCAAAGAAGACATCATCCAGGTCATTAAAAGCCTTCCTGGAGACAAAACTCCTGGCCTCGACGCTTTTAATAAATCCTATACTACTGAACAAGCCCCTCATTTATTAGAACTATATCAAGAGTCCCTAGAAATTGGCCACCTCCCCCCGACAATGCGTGAGGTTGTGATAGTGGCAATCCTGAAGCCAGATAAACAGGCTAACAAGTGCAATTCCTATCGCCCGCTCTCCCTTATTAACAATGACGCGAAACATCTGGCCAAACTGATCACAAACAGAATGCCAATTATCACTAGACCGGACCAATCCAGCTTCATTGCTGGCAGATCCACCACTCATAACCTGCGCACCTTTTTCTCTATACTTCATCAGTTAGACCCCAAGTTGCCTGCGCTGCCTGCGTTTTTAGATGCTACAAAAGCATTTGATTCACTTGAGTGGCCGTTTCTTTTCACTATACTCCCAAGGATTGTCACTAGCCCTAATTTTTTTTAACTCATCCACCTCTTATATACTAACCCGACTGCATAACTTAAGGTGAACGATTTGCTGTCGGAGCCTTTTCCCATGACCAGAGGCACTAGGCAGGGATGCCCTTTGTCCCCCTTATTATTTGCGATAGCTACGGTACCTCTCGCAACCAGGCAGCATCAACACCACACAGACAGGGGACTTGGCCTCACAGATAGGGGCTTGATCATATCAACATATGCTCATGACATCACATTATACATCAGGGAGCCGGTCGCAAATCCTAGCCCCGCGCTACCGGAAATCCTTATATTCGGTGGCATGTCAGGAGTACAGGTTAACTGGTCCAAATCGACCCTCCTTGCCTTAACACCAGCTCCAATTGACTTAGGCCTTGACTTTCCACTTACTTGGGTGGATCCAGTGGTCAAATACCTTGGGGTATGGCTCTCTAGGGAGCTTCAGGATATCTGGCGTCTGAATTATGGCCACCTCATCACCTGGCTGGAGGGTAGGATTTCCTTTTGGACCAAACTACCGCTGTTGCTTGCTGGTAGGATAGCGATTGCTAAAATGATCATACTGCCTAAGTTTCTATATCTTTTAGCCAACATTCCAATCCCCCTCACACCGGCCTTTTTCAAATGATTAATCTCTCTTTTAATCTCTCTGGTCTGGGCGGGTAAACAACCCTGCATCAACCCTGTCCTGACAGACCATTGACACAAGAGGGTCTGGGGGTGCCGTACTTTCAACTCTACGCTCTTAGCGCTCAGGCCCAATACATCCACTACTGGGTCCACCCTGTCCTGTTTCAACCCCATGTGGCGGTGGAGAGGGATATTGCTTTCCTGGCTCCTCTACCAGCTGCTATCAGCTGCAACTTACAAAAGGCCCAATGCTGAAATTAATACAGTTGAAAATTTACGCTGTGCTTGGGATGGACTTCGACGTCGGGCGAAATTACCACAGCTATACGCACCATCTACGCCACTAGCCCACCAGCCAAGCTTCCCTCCAATGCAAAATGTTGGCTCTATACAAAGAGCCTGACGAATGGGGCTATCCTATTTGCAGACCTATATCCAGCAGAGGGTTTTTTGCCTCAGCCACAAAACCTGGAAGATGCACAAATTCCTTCTCTACCACCAACTCAGGGCTAACTGCTCACAAATAAACAGTTTCTTTCCCCCTGCACCTACACCCCTGCTCCCGTTGGAAAACATATTAGCGAACCCTTCGCCCAAGAAGCTTGTAACCCGTGTCTATATCATCACATGGCAAACCAGCCTGATTACGACACCCAATGCTCAGGCGCAGTGGTCCTCAGACCTGGACCCACCTCCCACAGACAAGCAATGGGCCTATTACTGCGCTCAACTCAAGCGCCTCTCCAAATTATAAATTGCAGCTCATACACTTCAATTACTTACACAGATTATATCGTACACAAGTGCACGAATGCTGCATGCTGGCGTTGCGCTGATGCACAAGCCACCTTTTTATACTTGTCATGGCACTGTGACCCCATCTCATTGTTGTGGGACAGGGTGTTTAACATAATTCATGAAATTACGGGCTTCCAGCGTGCCCGCACTGCCCTCACGGCCATACTCGGCCACGTTGCTGATGCCCCTCCAAGTGTGGGACGCCTATTAGTCATGATGTTCCTCTTGGCCAAGAGGTGCATTGCAATTTACTGGGGATCACCCCAAGCACCCAACATCAACATGTGAATAAAGGACGTGACCAATTGCCAGGAGATGCTAGCAGTGTACAGGGAGCTGATGCCCACTCCATCACGTCCCAAAGACATTTGGGCACCGTTCATCACATGGGCGGCTGCAAACACACTGAAACACCAGCTCACATTGCACCAACGCACATGCCTCCATAGGTCTACGTGCAAAAACCATTAACCCACTATGCTCTTGCATCATCTTCCTCTCCGTAATTCATAATCCCATTGCTCCAATGGTCCAGTCCTGACATGCCTGTATACCCGATCAATACAATATTGCACACACATGCAGTAAACATTGTAGAGTTTTTGCCTATCTCCACTCTATTTCAAATTTCCTCTGATTGAAAGTGCCTTCAAGCTGCAATGTGACACTCACCTGAATACACCGCGACCGCTGGAAAAGGCAAGGGCTAGCATAGACCGTGCCGCCATTATGGCGGTCACACTAGTCCCCTGCTAAGAGAAGGGGGGGAGGCCGCGTCAGCAATGACGCGGTGCCCCCCCCCCCCGTATCGAACCATTGAAAGAGGCGGTCTTTTTGAACCGGAAGCACTTCAGTGCTTCTGGCTTGAAAATGTCTATCCTGTGCCTAGGTAGACCGGTCTGATCTGGTCAGCCTGGGTACCCTCCTTAAAAGGGGCCGTGGGGAGCAGAACAATCTCTTGTTCTTGCTCCCCACAGGAACATTCACCGGGCCGGCTGCGGGCCCGTTATCTGTTTTTTTTTTTCGTCTGCAGATTTACCAGCTCACGTTGCGAGGACAGTGGAGACAAGGAGTCGGAAGAGATTCTTCGCGACAGGGAGCATCTCTCTCTTTTGTTTTTCGCCCCCTTGCAGGTCTAGAGTCGTCGCATCGCATCGCAGGAACGGAGCAAGGAGAACCAACGTGTTCTGCGATCCGCTCGAAGTCAGCGAGGTGGTGAAACAACATTGCCCGGAATCGCTAGCTGCCCCGGTATTGAGTGCGGTAAGCCGGCAGTGAAGGGGCAATATTAGCGGGCGCGGCGAGGGACGTTGGGGTTAGGCACTGTTAGAGCGCCTATTTAAAACATTTGGAAAGAGTCACTTTGGCCTAATGGTTAAGGTCTTAGACTCTTACTCTGGGGATTAGGTGTTCAATCCCTGGTCTTTCAATGTCACTGTTTGCTCAGTCCAGGAGAAGTAAGGCAACCCCCTAGAACAAGTTGATTTAGAGGCCAGGGAGAAGGGGGAAAAAAGGACAAAAATTATAAATAAATAGTATCACTCTTGGCCTGTATTTCTTTCCACAAGGCTTTATAAACTCATAAGTGAGGCACAAAAAAAAACACTCCTATTACACACAATATTAACATTTCTTACTTTCATATTTTATTTCTTTTCATCATTTTTTTTTAAGCAAATTGTTTTTTCATCTTTTTTTCCTTAGTATATTGTTATATACAAAACCATACGGCATATGGCGAGTTTTACAAATGTACTTTTTTTTAATATACAAAACATAATATGACATGTATCACTTGAAACCAACAAAAGGATATTATGAATTAATTTAAAATATCCAAAATTTCCCCCAATTTTTTTTTGCTCAGTCTAAAGTGTAGGCAATGGTATTTTCCTTCAATAAGGTTGGGAATTATTTTAGGACGGAGCGAGTTATAATCGGGCTGAAGCGTGAGTGCCCCAAGGGGGAGGGGGCGGCAACGAAGGTGGCGAACAGGCAATTTAAATTGCAGCAGGATAACGTTGCGGGGGTCCTTTTTTTTGTCCTTCACTCAGGCCACGTTCGTTAGTCTAGAAGTGGTTGGGTAATAAACAGGTAGGGCGTCGCGCAGCAAAACTGGTTTTATTTGTTGTTTTCACAGTCACAGCACGCATTCCGAGGAGGACACGACTGTTCCTGCCTCTAAAAGGTCGCTGGTGGTCACTGGAGGAACGTGCTTGGGCGGCACCGGCTAGCCAGCATCTTATCGCTTCTGGGATTCACAGAGGGTTTGAGCGGGCGGCTCACCTGAGCCTACTGGGTTAGCCAGTAGGTCATGGCTCTGGTTGCGTGGGTGCAAGGGTTGGCTGGAGCTGCTGCTTCTTGAAGGTAAAAGGTGACACTGTCATCTATCTGGGGCTATGGTCTACGCGTGCAGGCATGTCCCATATAAATTAGCATCTTTCGCCATGGCCCCTACGGTTCTGCGGAATGAGAAGCGGTCACGTACGTACTGTAGTGAAGATTACTATCTCCCTATGTACAATGCTAAGTTAGCACAACCGCGTTAGATGTTAGAAAGCCATCTTGCCGCTTTTGCTGCTTTCGCACGCGACACTGTAGTTGCATGTAATTAATTGAGAAATGCTTACTCTACTTTGCTTCACATGAGAACTGTCTGTTGTTAACAACCTTAACAGTGAGCAGCGACCTTGGTCTGTACATTGTGTAAAGAAATAGTCTGGGTCACTAGACGGTGCATGTTGTTGGGTGCAGGTTGATCGGCCCACTATTTAGCCATAACATGCACGCAGCTGCAGATACCTGAAAGACGAGTGCTTTTAATATTGCAGTGCAGCATGTTTTAGATTCATTCGGAAGAAGAGCATTCCCAGGAGAGAGCCTAGCTGACCCTGTGATGTGATTCCACTAAGCTGATCTATACGGTATGGGGTTCCCCATTTAATCCTAGAGACCTTCTATTAGTCTAATAATAATACTATTAGTTTACTAGCGAAAGGAAGGTGGCTGATTTCCACTGTCATTTTATTATGATTGCTCCTTTCATTTTCTATGGTATTGTAACAATGCTGATGGTTCTGATCTTAACCATTAGTCTGCTTATGTTAGCCAAAGTACTGCATATTAGGACACAAGGTTTATAGAATAAACTCTTTAAACTTTACTGTGTCTTTGTTTATTCTGTTGTGGACTTATATGAGAATAATTACGAACAGGTATTTCTGATTCCCACCATTCCTGAGAATATCCTAAGTCGCTTGTTCTGGGTTGTCTATACATTGGGACCGCCGAGCTAAACCTCGGATAACGAATGGGACACTGATGCTGGTCGGATAAGGGGTTCTGGGTTCTGAGGTGAGTTTTTGGTACACCACAATTCACTGAGGTCCTGGGTTCCTGCACATAGTTCTGTGCATAAGCAGAATCCCTGCAACAGTACGTTTTGCTGGAGGCTTTAATGCAGCAAGTCCAGGTTATGGGGCAGACCCTCAACAGGTTACAGGATAAGGTGGAGTGTCCAGAGGTGCCAGAAGGGAGGGGTAGGCGGCCTATTGTCCCACCAAAAACCTACTCCCCACCACCGCCAAAGAGGAACAGGCGCAGGCCCTATGGGAAAGGGGCAGGGGTGGCACCGAGAGGTGCGCCTGCACCAATGCCAAGCCGTCAGGGCGAGGGAGGCTCAGGTGATGCAGTTCCACCTGCAGACACACCGGGCCCTCCGGGCGAAGGGAGGCCAAGTGGTGTAGTGCCCGTGGGGCCCACTGAGTACCAGGCTGTTGTCCCTGCCCCCCCCCCACCTCGGGGAATGGGACAGGGGGAGCCTCGCCGGCTCAGCCTGACATAGTCGTCAACCGCCAACCTGGCGGCACTACTCCCTTGGCTGGAGATGGTGAGGAACTGGTCTCACACCGCAAGGGCGACAACCGGTGAGGGGGGCGATGCCATTGAAAGGGCGAAGAAATTGATGGCTGAACTAGGTAGCGGAGGCCAAGTGAGGTGCCAGCAATACCGGCAGGGGGTGCAACACCCATGGTCACAGCACCGGTCCCCGGTGGCGAAGGTATCCTGGTAACAGTCAGCAACGCGAAGAACACAGAGGCGTGCAAGACGGCTGATACGGCAGCACCAGCAGGTACAAGGGCGACACTGCCTCCGCTAGGCTTGGGGGAGATGCGTTCTGGGAGGGAACAGTTGGGGCGGCATTTTTCTAAAGAGACTAAGGAAAAGATTTGGAAGGGGGAATATGTTAGCATGTTTTCCCTCTTGAGGCAGAAAGGGAAGAGGCTAAGAAGAACAAGGAATGGACACATCACAAAGAATGGTTAAACATAATCCTGAAATACAGTGTAGAGGAGAATCTGGCCAATTGGATAAAGGGCTTCACTATATTTATGGCCGCCATGTTAGAGCGCTTCCCAGAGGTTGGATCTGAGATGGCATGTTATCAGAATAGGATCCCCGTCGCCCATGCTACACAGGGAGGTGATGGGTGGAAAGAATATGACAAAGAGTTTAGGAGGGCAAAAGCACAGGATCCAGACCGACATATTTATTCATTTAAGACATTTGGTGCAGGGCCCCAGTGGATAATGGGCGGGGGCAGGTACCTGACAGCGTTCGGTTCCAGCCCTTTAAAGCAGGCCCCACCGGTAACACGGGGGTGTCATGGGGAAGACAGGGAACACGGGTAAAAAAGGTGTCTGTTTTGATCTTAACAAGAGAACTTGCAGTAGAGCGCCAGGCACATGTAGGTTCAAGCATTCCTGTGGTTACTGTGGTAACGCATCCCACCCCGAGTCCACGTGTCACAAAAAATCCAGGGATAAAGGGGGCAAGAAGCAAGAATAGCACTGTACTTTTAGGAAAGGCTAGATCCCCAGTTAACGTTAGCGCCATGACACCTTGGTTAGAATCATACAATTGCCCTGAAGCAGCCAGGACGATCAGGGAGGGGATTGTTGAAGGTTTCAGGATACCAGCCCAAGGCTACAATGGGGTGGAACACTGCCGGAACCAGCTTTCAGTTAGGTCCAATGTAGACATAGCAACAGCAAAGATCCTCAAGGAAGTAAACCTGGGTAGGGTGGTGGGGCCTTTTGATGACATCCCAATGAAGGATTTCGTTTGTTCACCTCTAGGGGTAGTACCTAAGAAAGCGCCAGGCGAATTCAGACTGATACACAATCTTTCTGCACCAAGGGGCAGTTCAGTGAATGATGCCATTTCTGACACGCTTTGCAGTGTGAAATATGCATTGTTTGACCAAGCGGTTGACATGCTCAGGTCGCTAGGTCGGGGAGCTTTTCTGGCAAAAGCCGACATTGAGTACGCGTTTAGATTGCTACCGGTCCACCCTGCAGATTTTCACTTGCTGGGCTTCCAATTTCAGGGAAAGGACTACGTGGACAAATGTATGCCAATGGGTTGCTCAGTGTCCTGCGCCTACTTTGAGAAGTTTAGCCCCTTTTTAGAGTGGGCATTCAGGAGAGAGTCGGGGCATAAATGGGTGCTACATTACCTGGGTGATTTTCTTTTTCTAGGGGCACCAGACTCGGGGGAATGCGGGGCAGCATTGTCAAAGTTTTGCATCTTGATGCAAGAGTTTGGTGTGCCTCTGGCACCCAGTAAGACAGTAGGACCAAGCACAGCGACTGAATTCCTGGGGATTGAATTAGATTCTGTCCAAGAGGTCTTGAGATTACCAGCTGACAAAGTCAAAGATTTCGGGGTGGCATTGCAACACTGCCTCAACAAAGATAAGGTTACACTGCACCAGTTAAAGCAGGTGGTAGGGCAATTGAATTTCACACTATGCGTAATCCCTATGGCGCGCCCATTTTTCCGCACCATCGCATATGCCATGTCAGGCCTCAGGGAGAAGCATCATCACACCAGGCTGTCCGGCGAAGTCAGGCAGGACAAGTTGATTTTGAAAGCATTCTTGCGTGACTTTAATGGGAGAGTGGTGTGGCCCAGCCCACCTAGGTCCAGCCTGGAGCTGGGACTAATGACTGATGCTGCAGGTAGCGAGGGATTCGGGGCCATGCTGGGGTGCGAGTGGGTAGCTCAGCGATTGCCGGATTGGTGGAGGAAATCTGGGCTCACCAGTAACATAAGCTTCCTAGAGCTTTTTCCAATTCTAGTGGCGCTGACTGTATGGGTGGAGGGACTGAAAAACCAGTCTGTAATATTCTGGTATGACAACATGGCAGTAGTAGAATGCATAAATAGCCAAACGGCTAAATGCGGCATGATGCTGCGTTTGTTGAAGGAGATTGTGTTGCAATGCATGAAATTGAATGTCCTTTTTAAAGCTAAACACGTGCCAGCTATTCTGGACCACGCGGCTGATGCATTGTCTCCTTTTAAAATGCAGGCATTCAGGTCACACATCCCAGAAGCTGCAGTGCACCCAACACCTTTCCCAGGACAGCTTTGGCAGCTTGGTGCCCCCGAGTATCGAACCTCGTGGCAGCGAGCCTAGCGCCCAGAACCAGAAGTGCTTACGAAGGGGCGTTTGGGTCTTTTTGTTTCTTCTTGGGGGAACAGTGGGAGCACAAGTGGCATGACCATGAGTCAGTAGTGGAATATCTTGCTTTCATGAGAGATCAAGGGCGCACGGTATCAGTGGCAAGGAGACATATCTCAGCCATATCATTTTTTGCGAAGATAAATGGAAGGGGGGATCCCACAAGGAACTTCGTGGTACGCCAGGCGCTGAAAGGATGGCAACGTTTGCAGGGAGGGCAGCCGGATGTCAGCAGACCCATAGGATTAGAAATACTAGGGAAACTAGTGGGGGCACTGCCGCAGGTTTGCACTTCCCGAGGCGAAGTGGTCATGTTTCAAGCAGCATTCTGCCTTGCATTTTATGGCGCATTTAGGGTAGGCGAGCTAGTCGCAAAGAATAAGAAAGATTGGCTGGGGGTCCTGCAGATTAGGGGTGGGCGGAATTTGCAAAATTAACTTTCGCAAATTATCGAGAAAATGCTGAAAATCTCCGCAAACACGCCTGGAAATATCGTGAAGACGCTGACGTTTTTTTCCCGCTTGTTTGTGGTATTTTTTGCGTGATCGCGGGTCGCCCACTTACCCATGCGGTTGCTCACGGGCGCTTCCTGTTCCGAGTCGCGCAATGCATGTTTGCGCCCGTTCGCAGTAGTTATTTCCTGTTCGCGACCGCTTTTAATTGATCGCGTTGCTTTTTGCTTGCTCGGGGACAAAATATCACGCGAACTTGCGCACGTGGTCGCAATGGGCGTGGCCATCTTGGTTTTCACTCTATTGCATGGTTCTGGGGCCTGATTTTGAATCTTCCCAAAATCTTTTCAATCCTTTGTTTATAGCCACTTTTTTTTGGATCTTTCTTACTTATTATTTCTCTAACTATTTTCCTGCTTCTATATTTTTTGTTTTTGTCTACTTTTTTTTTGTTTTTTAGCTACTTTTTCTCTCTTTCTATTGCCTGCCATTTATTTCCTTTACTCCTTTATTTTTTTTACCTTTTCTTTCCCGCCCCGTCCCCAGAACCATGTCTAAGGGTAGGGCTGTTTGCCATCGCAGCCAGAGCCGCGACCGCCTTCCTTGCGGAAGGCGGCGCCCACAAGGGGTGCAGGCACGGGCCTTATTTGGGAAGGTGGAGTTGGCTGCACTAATTTTCTTTGTGCAGCGCCACCTCCCCTCAACCCTGGCAGCAGGTGGCAGGCCTGGGTCCGGGTACGGCCTCCGGGAGCGTCGGCAGCAGTGGGAGAAGGTGCGCCGGGCAGTTGCGCGCTTCTCTGGGGTCCGGCGCACCCAGGCGCAGCAGATGCACCGGTGGTCCGACATCCTGGACCGTGAGCAGGACCTGCTAGGAGTAGAGGTCCCGGGGCTTGGTGAGTATCTATTTAATTATTACAACTTTGTGTCTGTTCTTCTGCTCTGTGTTATATATCTTTTTTTCCTTCCAACCAGCTAGAATGTTTCTGCTTACAATACATTCCAGGTTAATAACGTTTAAAAGTCTTCTGTGATTATGACACAGGTGCTCTTCTGCGCTACTACTAATCGTACTTGTTTGCAGCTTTGCGTTTGCGCTTGCTTAGCGTGATTCTTTACGAGTTTATTTTAGAGAAATTAAGTTACGTAATGCTACAGTGACTCTAGTCCACTCCTTACTTTGTCCTGTCACTAATAGATAGGGGCGGATGGATACTTAGGTTTAGGTACTTTGTATGAGCTTCTAATTTGTTAGTGGTATGCATGATGCCCCCTCACTCTGGTACGTGACGTGCTGCTAGTACGGCAGTCTTTATTAGAACCTTTTCTAGTTTGTTCAATGAGTGGTGGTAGGCTTAGCACTAGCAGATCAGCATCAATCAATCAAACCAAAATTTGGTGTATACAAAAAATGTAGTCATGTGTCCTCCATGATTTGACCATATGCATTGTTGAGGAATACAGTGGAAATGCATACTTAATGTACAATTGGCATGCCTGGAATAGGTGGGCTAGGTTGGGTGGTACGTCGTACTTAGGCTTAGTTGTAACTTAGTATTATGGAATCAGAATGGAAGACTGGATTACTGTTGATAAATAGTAACGTAAGTAGTCGAACTGCGAATCCCCCGATATTACTTGTTGGCCAGATGAGATTGGTCAATTTAGTTATTGCAATTGTTGTTTACATAAGTTTTTTTTGACCATTGAGTCCAACTCCAATCCTTCAGGTCGTCGTCTTGTACTACTTTTACTCTTATTGATCTTGAGTCTTTGTTAATCTTGAGGCTTTGAAAATTTACAGCAACAACAGCCCTACCAGATTTATTACTATTTTGATAGGATAGCCTATAGGACATACTACTACTGTTGTAGGGATCTTGCACATACACAGACATTTGCACCAGAAAATAGGATGTTGGTGATGGTAGGTTGGACCTTCCTCGGCTCGCACACCTCAATCAGAAATTCCACCCCCACCACAATTCCACTGCTTGACTATAGTACTGTCTTGTCATAACTATTAGGTCTCGGAACCCTCCCCCCAAGATACCCAACAAGTAGACAACCCAGAACATAACACACCCAACCTCTCAGTCGTGGAAGCAATGCACATGCACACCCTCACTCGTGTAAGTTAGTCCACACCAAATACCACCAAGGCTATGTAAGTTCAAAATGTTTATTTCAAATTGAGAAGCTCTGTACACTGTTTTATTATAAAATGCAGCACCAACCGGAAAATCAATAACATTAAAACAATATACATTGTTACACTTATACAGTTGGGGATTAAATCATGAGAACTGAACAGTGGTGGAAGACAGCACCACCATCCCCTAGGAATTTAGTTTATATAAATTTATAAATGAAGATGTGAGTGAAGGGACCCCCTCACCTTAGAAGAACCTAGTACTGGTAGTTGTTGGATCATTCAGAAGCTCTGGTTCGTAGAAGGGAATCTTCTGTCTGTAATGCAAAAATTAAATGGTGTACGTTAGTATATTGCAACTTGCAAGCATTTCTCAGCCATGCCAAAAAGTGTGGCATTTATGGATAAGCAATATGGACTAACAGTAACAGTAGTACACCAGTAATTCCTAAAAAAGTGGTTTGTTAATGTTTTTGTTGACCGCTTGTACGCAGCGCGTAGACTAGACAGTAGCAGTGTGAGGCAGGTCATGTGGGCTCAAAGGTGTCTTATACAAGAAGCTGCAAGGTAACGTCACATGTGCAAAAATAAAAGACACAAAGGTAAAATGGTAGCATGGCTAGGGCTAATTAAGCAAAGGCTACAATGATCATATATAACTATTAGTGTCTACTCTACTACTACCTGATTTGTACTAGTGATGTATGTTAGTATTAACTCATTTTTCAACCTTGCTACTGATCAATAGGGGGGAGGTATATATGACGCCTAATAAATGTGTAATGTTTTCTAGGCGCACTACCGACCACCATTGCTGGGGCCAGCGAAGGCGACGCGGAGGGCGAGGATGCGGCAGTTGCTGCAGATAGCAACGGAGCAGTAAGGGGAGTGGCAGCACCAGTGGCAGGCGGTGGTAAGTTAGATTCATAATCCTTAACTATTGTTGAACTTGACAGTACACTCACTGCAAGGGTATACTGTATGTATATGTGTACTGTACAGTTGTGACTTAGGGCCCCATTAGGATGGTGGGAGTATTGCCCCCGCCGGGCCGGCTGGAATTCACTGCCGACACCGCAGGGGCAAACCTCCCGTCATCCCTGTAGAAAAAATTCAGACCCCCCACATGTCGACCAGGCGGAAAAGGGTTCAATATGGCGGTGTTGTCTCTCTGAACACACCGCCAGCCATATAATCTGCATTTTGGAATGCCTTTGCGTGGCGGCATTGCCGTCCGCCACGGAAAGGCATGCAGACATTGCAGAGTATGCTTGGGGGCCCCCATGCAGGGTAACTACCTATGCTATGGTACCCCCCCACCTTTCAAAGCAAAACGTGACAGGCTCCATGCGGGGCCCGTCATGTTGTGCTTGGAAAAGCAGCACAACATGTATTTTTAGCATTGCTTGTAGCAACGCCAACCAGAATGTAAAAAAAACAGGATGCGCCCGCCACTGTGCCGGGCGCATCATCCTAATTAATTGTCCCCACAGGACCCCCACCCTTTTTAGCGTGAGGATGGCGGGCGGACAAAGTCCGCCCGCTATCCGATATCATAAGTAAGTATGAGTTGTTGGTGACGTTTGAAGAGTGAACTAGAAGACTAGAATTCCCTTTAATTGGCATAGGACCGGGAGTAAGTAACCAATGGCCTCATCTATCTGATTTCAACTCCGCTTTGAAAGTTTTATGGAGAAGAGCACCTGGTGCACTGTTCAACTAAAAAGTGAAAGACGGGTGGAAGGAAGAAGGACGGGCGAGATTTAAAATGTTATGTACTACTGTGCTTTATAGTGCTACTCTACCATGCCACTATGTGTATAAATAATTAACTTGTCTTACTGTTTTTCTAAGAGTATATTTTACAATTGTCTTGTTTTTTTCTTTTTGATACACAGCTACTCCGAAACAAAATCGAAAGGAGTTGGCCACCAAGGCACGGCGCCGGAAGCTGGAGGCAATCCAGCGGGAATACCGGCGGCTGGTGGTCTTAGCCGAGGAGGAGGTGGAGACTGCGGCAGCAATTGTTGAAGCCTCCTCCAGTGCCCCGGGCCCCAGCCACCGCCCTCCAGTGGTACGGCGCCACCGTCTGGCGGCTGCCCGCCGCCACCGTAGTGCCATCTCCGGTGCCCCACCACTGTGGCTGCAACTGCCGCGCCCTTAGACGCCGCGTCGCCCGTTTAGAGGGCGAGATGCGCCAGATGCGTGTCCTCCTTGAGTCCCGCCCCACCACTTAGTCCCTGTCATCCTGTTCTGCCCCTTTTTTAATTCTTGTTTGGGTGGGTGGGTGAGAACTTGTTTGGGCGTTACGGACTTAAGTTTTTTCTCCTATGGACATTGGTTGGGGTTAGGGAGGGGGGTGAGTCAGCTTTTGTGGGTTTAGTTTATTTTTGTTAGGGTAAATTAAATATATTTTTCTATGTTACATGCAATGTTGTTAATGTTTTGTAGGTGGGGTAACTGTTTTACATCACACTGTTTCCTTGCTGGTGCATGGCCGCCCATAGCCTGTGTTTGAGTTAAATAATTGGCTGACTGTATAAGACTCAAACAGATAGATGCGACACACCTCACTCATTGACTTGTCCTTCTAGTACTTTCAGTCTGTCCTCTAGTCTATGCATTCTTTGGAGTGTTGTGTGAAAATGAAATCATTGACAACATGTCCATTATTAATTCTGCCTCCTCCAAACTTCTCTCTTACCGGTGCTTGATGTTTGTGTCCAACTGTGGCACAGCACTGGCTGCATGGTGAAGATGGTTTCCTTTTTCATTCATGTCATGATTGGGGTGGTGGTGGTGGTAGCATAGTAGTAGTAGTAGACACTGGCAGGGCGGCAGCATTTGCAAAAAAAGAAAAGGAGACAGTCAATCGCCTTTGAGAGACTGTTAGAGTAGTAGAATGAAGTACAGTACAGAACTTACCGAGCAACAATAATATGCTCAAATATTTGACAAAAAACATAATGGTGGTTGGGATAGCCTACTAGACAGAGTTACAAACTATAGTTGTGTCGAGTCACTTGACTAGGCCTACAGCCTAACAGTTAGTGCTGTATATGAGGAATGACAACAAACAAATCCAATCAATGCCGGCAATTCATGCTGAGGTATATGTTCCTTTGTTCAATAAAATAACCTCTGAAATATCCTACTCATGAGTGGGCAAGCAGAGGAAGATCATCGCTCTGCCTTGAAAATGAAGTAGTGTTGCTTTCACCACATCCGCCCCAGCAAGTGTGTGATTAAGTATTGGTGTACATTTAATTTAGTTACACCTCGACAATAAGTCACACAGCCCGGGGGAAGAGGGTTAGGGTTTGTTGAATGGATGGGAAGGGGATTTTTGGGAAAGGTTTGACATAGAAAAACAGTATGCATACATAGACAAACAAACGACAATCATTGAAGACTACCATATCCATATGTTAAGGGAGAAAAAGGCAATGCATGCATGATGATGAGAGACCCGGATTACATACACTTCTAGTTCTTGCTCTGTTCTGGCCTTAATACTTTTACAGATAGCAAATAGAAATTTTAAATATTGGTAGGGAAGAATCGTAAACACAGAGCAAACCTAATGATGATAATAACAACTCCAAGAACACACTGTTGTAAAGATTGTATACAAAATATTAATCAAATTATTTAAAAGTAGATAAAAGTGGATACTGTTACTGTGTTATCCTGGTCAAAAATGTGGACTGGATTTGCATCTCGGCATTCCTCTTGCTCCTCTCGTCCATCAATCTTGGGTGTGTCGCCTCGCCACTGCCCGGCTGGAAATAAAAAGGTGATTTATTGGTAAGGTAATTATGCATTGTAATGTTTTACAAAGTATAGGGCAAGGCCCGGCCTGTAATTGTAGATGGAAAACCAAAGGGGATATTGAGAAACAAAGTTGAAACAAATGCACAAGTTATGGTGTAGTGCAACAAGAACACTTTCCGAGGTGGCATGTATGCATCATCTCTACTACTCTAGACTGTTTCCAGCATTGACCTTCAACAGTAACAGGAGAGAGCAGGCCCACAGTGCTTAGCAGTAGCACATCCTACGTTAACACTTTAGAGTCCTTTTTTTTTCTCTCAAAGAGTTGGACAAACGCAAAGCACATTATCCATTCCAAAACATAGCATTTTACAGTTTCAGTTTCAGTTAGTAAAATCAATGCACTGCAGTCATCCCACCGCTACACTCTATTCCACTTCTACACAGACATTTGTGTCTGCTGTGGTTGTTGTTGACGTGTTTACCTTTATGCTTTTCCGTTTTATGCCATTCATGAAACGTCCTCCTGACTTCATCATCATCTCCGATACTTTTACTGACTGACTGTGAAAATCGGCCTGCAGTATAAGTAAAATTTTTATGACACAACAAGAGTAGAAATATAAATATTACTGACTTGAGTCATTCTTTATTGTGTACAGAAAGATAGATTACTAGTACACTTTGACTTCACTTTGTGCACAACAAACAAATAACGAAAACACAAAGACCAATCGCTCAGAGTCAGGTGTCCAATGCATGCCATTAATTGTCATTACCTGTTCCTTCTCATCTTAAGTTAACGGGCCGTCTATTTCGCCATCATCATCATGGACGGGTCTGTTGTGTCAATCATACTCATTGCGCAGATTGAGTGAGTCCCCTTCCTGTATTGAATTAAAAGCAATGTATCACCTAGCTGTAGGAGAAGTACAAATTTAATATTTGCAATAAGGGGACAATTGAATTTACCTTGAGTTAAGTTTAGTTTGTTCTGTAGAAAGTTGATTAGTGGCAGTGCACAATTACATAAATTCATGCACAACAAACACAACAAAATCTAAATCATTCAGTCTGCGACTCTGCGTCCAATGCATGGCATCAATCATCACCTGTTCCATCTCATTTTCAGTTAATGGGCAGTCTCTCTCGGCTCTGAAAGGAGGATAGCTATAGTAGTCATCTGATCCACTTCTTTTGGAAGGACAAGGAAAGTTTGAATTTGTTGTTGTAATATTTACCATCATCCAATCATCCTTCATGAGGGAAATGGAATTGAGCAGGAGATTCAGTATGATGGAGCGCAGGAGCTGGATTCGGAGGAATGTACTGTCAAATAGCAGACACCTGAAACTTGTATATTAAATTAGAAGAGTAGAAGACGGTGGTAATGGATTTGTTGTGATTCACAAGTTTGTAACCGGAACGACAGACACACAAACAAAGGGGGAAAAAAGGGAGGAAGACAGTAAGTACGAGCCTGATTGTCAGGGAAGTATAGCTCGTCCTCAACCTCTGGGGGTTCAGCCAGTAGTAGGTAATCATCTGACACAATACTTCCGTCACCTGAGCCGCTGTCCTCATCTTCCTCCATTGCTTCATGTATTGTGTAATCCGGTGGTATGAAGTGCTGATTCATTTTGATCATTGTTAACCTCTCCACGTTTTTTGGCGATAGACTGGTCCTTCTCAATGTTACAATGGAACCAGCAGCACTGAAAACACGTTCGGAAGAGACACTTGCGACAGGACAAGCCAGATAGCTTATCGCCAGCCTGCTGAGCTGTGGCCATTCAGACCTTTTCCTATACCAATACTGCAATGGGTTTTGATCAATGTACACCTCTGTTGGGTCGTCCAAATAGGCCTGGACCATCCGCTCAATGTTCAGGGTTGCTGCTGGTAAGCTTTTGTGCTGTTTTTTCTGTGCATCAGCACTGTGCTTATTAAGGCCTAACTTTACATACCAAACCTGTAATGATAATGATTGTACTCGGCCTAATGATCCAGTTATTGTTTCTGTGGTCGATAATGATGGTGGGTGTTGTGATTGTGATCCAAACGCACTGCTCTCAGCCGACGAAGTTGCACTTGATCCTGCATGGCCTGCTTCAGTACTTCTTGTGGGTTGATCTTGCGGGCTTTTAATTAGCTGCCGTTCGTTTTCCAGCTTACTGGCTGCTTCAGCTATGCAACTTTTGTAGCGGGCAACATCAATGTCGGAAAAAGCAAAGAATGTCTTCAGTCCTAATTTTGCACGTGGATCCAGAATTGTGGCACAAATGTAATGTTCTTGTGACAACATTTTATTTTGTATCCTTACATTTTCAGCTAAGCGCCGGGATAAGCTCTCCACCAAGTCATGGGCTTGCCTTTTGTCCTCTACACCTTTGTATGATTCAGACACATTATTCAGCTCATGCTCTAGCATTTGCAATAATGGGATAGCTTGGCCCATTGTACAGTCCTCCTTGCTGACTTCACGTGTGAAGACCTCAAAAGGACACAGCATCTCAGTCAGGCATTTAATTAGGGTCTATTGATCCATCTCAAGGTTCATGCCTTTCACACTAGCATCCCCGCTTCTGTTCCAGACATATTCATGGAGTGACCTGTACTGTTCGTACAGATGATCAAGCATGTAATACGTTGAGTTCCAACGTGTTGCCACCTCCTGGATAAGTGTGTTATAACCTTCTTAGTTCAATGGATAGACCAAAGACTTGTTAGTAGATTGAAAGCTTTATTGTAGGTTCAACGAGCCACCGCTCCTCGCTTCCAGTCCATGAGAGATCCCAACTGTCACAGTATAGAATTCACCCATATCAGATTCTCATGGCAACCACAGAGAATATTCAGCTCACATAAACAAGCATTGCTAGGCATAACATAATATCTCTTTTTGAAAAAACAAGAAACAATAAAATTTTAACTAAGCCAAAGAAAAATAAAACAAACAAAAAAACTAAAGTAACCTTAAAATAAGAAGTACAGGTTTAGAAAGCTCAAGCGGCCTCAGCAAACCTGTAAGTAATAAAATCGTTAACAATTACTTTTTATAATGCTACCATCAACGCAGTTTCCACGGAAGTTGCTTAACACGTGTAGACTTCCTTGACACCAAACAAGACCCATTGTTTCCACAACGATCATTTTGTGGCACAGTAGGTGAACCAGCAGAAGTGGTAGACACCGACGAAGTTTTCCTAGAAGTGTTGTTCACAACAGGGGATGTATCACTTGAAGATTGAACTTTGACTATTTTGTTCAAATTCCACCAGTGACCACCTTTAACCATTACTGCCCCACCACACACTTTTTCCACACAAACAGGTTCACCAAAGTTCTTACCGCCTTTACTGACATACCGTGTGTTTTTAATCCGAACCAGATCCCCAGGACAAAGCCCAACAAGCTTAACAGACTTTTTCACATTATATCTGTCAGCCATCTTCTTCTGAGCATCCTTCACCCGTGACTCCAAAGCAGCATTATCTATGTTACACGAAACCTTGTTAGCCACTGTCCTCAGCAACCAAGCAGGATACAACGTAGAGGTAGGAACTCTCCCTTTCAAGGATACAAAAGGTGCAATTTTTGTAAGAGAGTGAGGTGTCGTGCGGTAGAACCACAACATAGATCTAACCGCACCTTCGATGTCAAAACAATTTTGTCTCGCCCATTTGATATAATCCACAACCACCCTATTCATTCTTTCTACCAACTCATTAGTTTGGGGATGTCTGACAGAGCTTTTCAAATGTTTCACACCTGACTCCTTTAAAAAATCATCCATATCCTGACTTACAAATTGCACACCATTGTCAGAAACAATGGCCTCAGGAAATCCTTCCCTCATGAATATCTCTTTGAGGAACAGAATGGCATTGTTAGAAGTGGGTGAAGCACAACATTTTACCTCAGGCCACTTACTATGGAAATCCATTAAAACAAAAGCAAAACGAAGATTATAGGGAAGGAAATTGAATGGACCAACTAGATCAATTCCCACCTTCAACCATGTTTTGTGGGATAAGCAATAGGTTGAAGCGGAGGAGTAGCAACCCTCAGTTTCTTCTCCGCACCACTACACACACCACACCGCTTAACACTCTCTTCTATGTCCCTATCCATAGAAGGCCACCAATAATGTAACCTAAGGCGTTTCTTTGTCATGGTTGCACCCAGATGGCCATCGTGTGCACAATCCATAAGCTTGGAACGAATCCCAAAGGGAGGCACACACCTACCATCCCTCATAACCACACCATCTTCAATGGACAGCTCCTCAGAAATCTTCCAAAAGGGTTGAATTTCAGGACGCACACATTTTTCTTGTGGCCAACCTTTCACAATTAATTCATTCACCTTAAACAAACAACGATCTTCATTCACCGCCTCTCTCCATTCCATCTCACTGCAAGCCTTCTTATCAACTGCATCAACCACAGCAATAAAACAATCCTCTTTGTCCTCATCCAAGTCTAAAGGATCATCATCACCCAGAGGAAGTCTAGGCAACATGTCGGCCCTAACATTTTGTTTCCCAGGTATATGTTTGGTAACAAAATCATACTGTAACAACTTTGTGGTCAACCTCGCAATACGAGGAGTAGCGTATTTTACCCGCTCACCCCCCAATTTATAAACCAAAGGTTTGAGGTCAGTATGAATCTGGAATTTCCTACCCCATATATACGTCCTGAACTTCTCACATGCCCAAAAGCATGCTAACAACTCCTTCTCAATCACGGAGTAATTGACCTCGGGATCCCTTAGTAGCCTGGAGGCATAACTAACAGTGACCTCATCTTCACCCAAGACTTGAGTAAGCACCGCACCCAAACCATAGTTGCTGGCATCAACAGTAATAATACAAGGTACCGTTGGATCATAAGCCCTCAAAGACTTTGCATTATTCATTTCAGCCTTGACCAACTCAAAAGTTTCATGGCATAGGTCATCCCACAAAAACGTGACATTCGACCTCAACATATTGGATAACACTTTCATTTTACTAGCATACCAGGGTATAAAATGTGAATAAATTTCACACAATCCCAAGAACGAACGCAGCTCATCTTTGTTCTTGGGACAAGGACACTCCACAACTGCTTTAACCAACCCAGGCCTCGGACTCACGCCATCACCAGAGACCAAGTGTCCTAAGAATTCTATCTCCTACTTCCAGAATTCATATTTGCTCTTCTTAACAACAATCCCTTTTTCTTCAAAAATGCTTAGGACAGATCTAAGAACCTTGTCGTGTTCATCCAAATGCTTGCTGAATATCAGCACATCATCTTGAAAAATTACCACTCCTTTTACATCCTGCAACACAGACTGCATAACACTTTGGAAAACAGACGCTGCAGAAGCTAGCCCAAAAGGCATTCTACAAAACTGAAATGACCCAAAAGGAGAATTGAAAGCCATATAATGCCGAGAATCAACATCCAACAAAACCTGATGATACGCCGACGCTAGGTCAATTTTCGAGAACCATTCAGCCCCTCTAATTTCTTCTAGTAAATCTCCAATTTTAGGAAGGGGATGTGCATCTACCCAAATTTCCTTATTGAGACTCCTCAAATCTACACATAAACGGATCTCTCCGTTGCGCTTACGTGCGACAACCAATGGACTAAGCCATAAACTGGATTCTACCGGCTCTATAATACCAGATTTTTCCAACCTGTCCAACTCTGCCTTAAGATCTGCCCTAAGACTGAATGGCACTGACCTCACCTTGTGCTTGACTGGAACTGCATCATTCTTAACCTTAATCTTATGTTTGAAACCATTAATTTTTCCGAGAGAATCGGAGAACACTCCAGAAAATTCACGTTCCAAACCATCAGAGCCAGAGACCTCCTGCACGACCAACACCTGTTCACTCGTTCCCGGTTTCAAAACCATCCCAAACAGGCCTTGGTGAAACCACCCTAGGATGTTTAAGCCACGAACAGCCACATACATTTTTCCCTGGATTTTACGACCTTTGAACTCCAACACATCCTCTATGTACCCCTCCAAATCTATCTTGCGTCCTTCATAGGACACAGGTGCTCTATCTGGTGGAAAAAGCGGTCTCTCACCCCAAGATTTTCTAAAGAGTTCATATGTAATCATAGTGATCCATGCCCCAGAATCCACCAACAACTTCAAAGTGACTTCACCCACTTTTATGTCCACATACGGATCAACACAATCAGCCGGGTCACCAGAAACAATACTCTCCTCAGTGACCGTGACAATCATATCTTGAAACTCTTGAACTATCTCATTCTGATTCAGACGTTCATCTTTGACCACACTATTCACTTTTTCATTCTTAAGAAAATTTGATTGGCACACCTTCGCCAAATGCCCCATTCTGCCACACTTTGCATTCCTCCCAGGACAAAATCTGTTGTCCTTGCCATGCGGTGAATACCCGCATCTGTAACACATGTAGGTTTTCTTGAAAAACCCCTTCTCTTGGTTTTTAGCTTTTCTAGAGGAATTGCAATCGGCACTCGTAGAGGCATCAGCATTGACAGATTCTTTTGAACTAGAAGCGATATTTAGCTCTTTGATAGAGTTCCTTGCCAACTCTACACTCTTTGCCACTTTTATTATTTCCTCCAGACTAGGGTTCCCCATGGTGAGTAATTTTTGTTGAATTTGTCTATCCTGACAATGCGCAATAAATTGATCTCTAACTAACTGGTCTCTGTATTCACCAAAATCACACTCCGCACACAATTTCCGTAACGCACTAAGATATGTGTCAACATTTTCACATTGCAACTGTGCTCTTTTAAAAAATTTGTGTCTTAACACAACCAAGCTAGGTTGAACATCAAACTTTAAGACTAACTTTTTTACAGCTTCTTGATATTCATCAATAACCTCGCCATCAGCTAATACTAACACAGGAAGATGCTTGTAAACTTCTCTTCCTTCAAAACCTAGAGAATTTAAGAGCAGAAACTTTTTCCTTTCCGCCCTATAACGCGAGCTCCAATCGCCCCAATGTATGTCTCAAATGCGTCAAACCATTGCCTCCACTGTTTTGGTGGTGTGCCAGGACTTTCCAGAAATTGAGGAGGCGGATTTACCGCTTGCATGATGAGATCCCTAATACAAATCTTCCTTGCTACGCAATGCTATTCCTGACCAGATTAATGAACCCCCAATTCCGCCCCCATACAGTTCCCTGTTAGAATAGTGTCCAACGCTAAAAAAATAACTGACTTAAAATAAATCAGAAATGTCACCCAACCATTCGAAAAATTATCAAAACCAGCAAAAAAAAATTATCCAGTTTGAACGCAGCAAAGACAAGTTGAACACAGCAAAGTCAGGGTTCCCTCGAGCAGGAAGAAGAATAATAAAACACTACCAGAGTCTTGAACTTGTTGACTGCTCGACACGCACCAGTACGTTTGCCTTTGAACTTCCCCACCTTCAAATATGACAGGAACACCCACACTACTGTGTACTGCTCGTAAGAACGTTGGAGATGAATCACCTTCCGAAATTGGTGACACGCTGATCGTTTCACTTCCTCACTCGACAACCAACGTGCTGACGCCGCTCATAGCTGCGTTACCCTGATGACACCTGCGGACATGATAGGCATTGCTGACACGCTGATCGTTTCATTTCCTCACTCGACAACCAACGTGCTGATGCCGATCATAGCTGTGTTACCCTGATGACACTTGCAGACGTGATAGGCTGCATCCCCGAGCTTCCACCAATACGGCCAGTAGCGTTCTACTGCGTCATCATTCCCCAGCAGCTCTCGATGGGGAAACAACTCCTGTCGCAGTAACTCACACACAGACAGCCCGATCAGCGCTGCCTCTTCTTGAGCAGGTACTTTTTCCTCCTGCCTCGATCTCGTCACCAACGAACCAGCGTTTTCAACAACGTTCCTTTCCTTAGCAGCATAGACACCCCATAAACCTGAAAAATCTTCAAACACTTCAGGAGGATAAGGACGGTTGAATCTGCGTGCTTGTGAATACGCAAAAAAAACGTCTTTGCACTTTATCCTTTAGCTGTACAGAAGAAAAAATAAGTTTCCATTTTCTTGTGTAACAAAGTGGCCAGGCACCAAGTCGTCTTCTTCTTTCTTGAGATGTTCCTTTTCACGTGACAGGTCCACTAAATCTGTGAAACACTTCACTGTTGCGATGGCTCGCCCACTCATCGCCAAAAATTATGTTATAACCTTCTTAGTACAATGGATTGACCAAAGACTTGTTAGTAGATTGAAAGCTTTATTGTAGGTTCAACGAGCTACCGCTCCTCTCTTCCAGTCCATGAGAGATCCCAACAGTAACAGTATAGAATTCACCCACATCAGATTCTCATGGCAACCACAGAGAATATTCAGCTCACATAAACAAGCATTGCTAGGCATAACAGAGTGCCTTGACTGGCATCCTTTGTTCACGTTGGATGATCCTCAGCTGCTTCCGAGCTTTAAAAGAATGGCTGAAATGAGTGCATATTCTTCGGCAGATGGCCAGTAAATTGCTGACTATGGGTTCTTTTTTCAGAAAGTCTTGAACTATAATGTTTATGCAGTGCGCCAAACACGGAACCCTGAAATAGGAACCAAGTTCCATGGCCTTAAGTACATTACTGCCATTGTCTGTGGCAACAAAACTAATACCAAGCCCTCTGGGCCTCAGCCATTCCAAAACCTTGCTGCGAAACTCGTGTAAAATGTTTTCAGCCGTATGAGATTTCTCCATGGCGAACATGGCTACAGATGCATGTTTCGGAGTACCTTCAAAAATTGCAGCTGTGTCAACAACACCTCGTGCAGATAGCTGATCTCTAACCCCCACAAAAGAGATCCAGTGTGCAGTGATGCACATGTAATCTGTGGCTTGGCAACTGGTCCACATGTCTGTTGTCAGGTGGATATTGTGCACAGCACTCTGCTGCAAAGCTTGTCCAACCAATTCCAGCACATCATGATGTAGTGCCGGAACAGCAATTCTTACGAAATAGGACCGGCTGGGAACCTTCCATTTAGGGCAGATGGCAGACACAATTTCAAGAAAACCCACCCCTTCCACAAATGAAAAAGGAAGAAGGTCCAGCGCTAACATTTTAGCCAGCTTCGCATTGTACAATCGTGCCGTTGGGTGGTTGCGTTGGAACTGCCCCTCCAACCTAAACATGCTCTCAATGGTATGCTGGATTACTTTCCTTTGTGGTGCTGTTTTCATTAACCCACTAAGGCTCAACGACACAGATTGTCTCATTGAGGTAATCGGTCGCCTTGGTGTCTCACCCTGACTCTGAGTATGGCTCTTACTGCGGTGCCACTCTGATGTTACTGAGGAGGATGTGGGCGTTACCACTGCAGTGACTGCACTACTGGGGACAGGGCTAGAAATGCCTCCTTCTTCACCTGCCACCACAATAATATCGCTCCCTGATTCATCCTGACCAACTTCAATGGGTTGAGTTTTTCTACTTCCTTTTAACTTAAGTAGGTGATCCTCCCACATGATGGTGTGGTGTATTCTTAGATGACTTGCTTGTCCTCCGGTACCATAGTTGGTACCAAGCTTACCACGCCGAAAACCTTGCCGACAAATTGAGCATATAGCAACGTTCTCCTCCTTGGCGCTAACAGAAAAGAAGTCCCAAACTGGGGAGGAGAACTTTCTGGCACTGCTGGATGTGCCACTTTCAACACCAGATGAACTGGAGGGGGTGCTTGAAAATATGTGACCCAGTGCACCTAGACTGTGACTTTTACTACCACTACCTACTGAGATGGTTGAGCTGGATGTAGGTCCCTGCCGGGCCTTGGAAAATATGGCAGCTGGAGGTAGTGGTGGTGTAACCTGTGTTGGTGATATCCGTGCTACATCCCGCTCAGTAGCAACCTTTCTGGATAGGGTGAGAATGTTGGTCTCCAATCCCTTTGGGGCGGGAGTAATGTGCGTGATGACTGGCTCGTCTTCATCACCCCCCTCTTCTACATCTACCTCCATAACTCTAAGTTTTTCTGGGACCTTCCTTTTCAGAAGCATTGTCTTGTGGCGTATATCAGTCTCAGACTGAGCTGGTGGGAGCCAAGTGGCATCACGATCATCAGAAGCGGGGCTTGAAGAAGATGATGATGGACTAAGCCTCCTTTTCCTTGCTGGTGGTCTGGAAGACAATAGATCTTATGAAACAGTGGTTTCACTTTGCTCCATTTCCTGAAATGCCCCTACGTCAGGAGCAACAACTACTATGGTGGGCTGTTGCCGCCACTGCTGTTCTTGTTGCAGCGGCTGCTGCTGTTCTTGTTGTGGCGGCTGCTGCTGTTCTTGTTGCGGCACCTGCTGCTGTTCTTGTTGCGCCGGCTGCTGCTGTTCTGGTTGCGCCGGCTGCTGCTGTTCTGGTTGCGCCGGCTGCTGCTGTTCTTGCACACTGATCTGCTGAGTTTGCGCCTGCGTTGAACTTGATTGTGTACTACTTTGCGGTAATGACATTTCTTCAACATCGCTGCTTGTTAGTAGACTGGCTACCTCTGCAACACTAAAGCCCTTGGGCCTAGGTTGGTGGGGTTGGACCGCTGTGCTGCTCCCAGCTTGGTTCCGGACAACGCTGCTGCAGGCGTAACTTTTTTGGTGCCAAAAAAAACATTGGCCGGCACACCACCAGTCGTGGTTAATGGCACTTCCTTTTTCTGTTCCTTCTTCTCACCAGCAACTTTCTTTCAGGCCCAACAACATCAGAAAGGCCACCCCCAAAAAGCACACTTCCCCAACTCAATCCAATGCCATCCATGCCCTAAATGAAGTCTAAATTCAACAGACCACACAGAAAACACTTGATTAATAAAGCTGTGGCTACCTGCTCTGATCCTAGTGGATGAAAGCAGGCCTGTTGGCAGACAAGGCCAGGCAAGCTTGCAGGCCTAGGCTTCAAAATGGCCACCAGCCACATGGCCAGGCCCAACAACATCAGAAAGGCCACCCCCAAAAAGCACACTTCCCCAACTCAATCCAATGCCATCCATGCCCTAAATGAAGTCTAACTTCAACAGACCACACAGAAAACACTTGATTAATAAAGCTGTGGCTACCTGCTCTGATCCTAGTGGATGAAAGCAGGCCTGTTGGCAGACAAGGCCAGGCAAGCTTGCAGGCCTAGGCTTCAAAATGGCCACCAGCCACATGGCCAGGCCCAACATCAGAAAGGTTACCCCCAAAAAGCACACTTCCCCAACTCAATCCAATGCCATCCATGCCCTAAATGAAGTCTAAATTCAACAGACCACACAGAAAACACTTGATTAATAAAGCTGTGGCTACCTGCTCTGATCCTAGTGGATGACAGCAGGCCTGTTGGCAGACAAGGCCAGGCAAGCTTGCAGGCCTAGGCTTCACAATGGCCACCAGCCACATGGCCAGGCCCAACATCAGAAAGGCTACCCCCAAAAAGCACACTTCCCCAACTCAATCCAATGCCATCCATGCCCTAAATGAAGTCTAAATTCAACCGACCACACAGAAAACACTTGATTAATAAAGCTGTGGCTACCTGCTCTGCTCCTAGTGGATGTAAGCAGGCCTGTTGGCAGACAAGGCCAGGCAAGCTTGCAGGCCTAGGCTTCAAAATGGCCACCAGCCACATGGCCAGGCCCAACAACATCAGAAAGGCCACCCCCAAAAAGCACACTTCCCCAACTCAATCCAATGCCATCCATGCCCTAAATGAAGTCTAAATTCAACAGACCACACAGAAAACACTTGATTAATAAAGCTGTGGCTACCTGCTCTGATCCTAGTGGATGAAAGCAGACCTGTTGGCAGACAAGGCCAGGCAAGCTTGCAGGCCTAGGCTTCAAAATGGCCACCAGCCACATGGCCAGGCCCAACAACATCAGAAAGCCCACCCCAAAAAATCACACTTCCCCAACTCAATCCAATGCCATCCATGCCCTAAATGAAGTCTTAATTCAACAGACCACACAGAAAACACTTGATTAATAAAGCTGTGGCTACCTGCTCTGATCCTAGTGGATGAAAGCAGGCCTGTTGGCAGACAAGGCCAGGCAAGCTTGCAGGCCTAGGCTTCAAAATGGCCACCAGCCACATGGCCAGGCCCAACAACATCAGAAAGCCCACCCCAAAAAAGCACACTTCCCCAACTCAATCCAATGCCATCCATGCCCTAAATGAAGTCTAAATTCAACAGGCCACACAGAAAACACTTGATTAATAAAGCTGTGGCTACCTGCTTTGATCCTAGTGGATGAAAGCAGGCCGGTTGGCAGACAAGGCCAGGCAAGCTTGCAGGCCTAGGCTTCAAAATGCCCACCAGCCACATGGCCAGGCACAACAACATCAGAAAGGCCACCCCAAAAAACCACACTTCCCCAACTCAATCCAATGCCATCCATGCCCTAAATGATGCTTGAAAATGAAATACATTCAAAAAACACCAAAAGGAACAGTTGCTTCATCATGCACACACCCATGAGACCATGCCCATGACTAGCTAGGGACTACTACTACTACCCACAACATTTTAAAAAAAAGGAATGATGATAGTTATCAAAAATAAATTGTAGTTACAACAACTGCAATGCCCACAATCAAACAGACACAACAACCACTTACTTGTAAAATATCCTATTCCAAAAATCCTCAAATCCAATTGCAATGATGCAGCAGACAAAAAGAGTGATCTTTCCAGCTCCAAATCCAAAGGCAGAATGAGCAGGAGATGGACAAAGCACTAGGAGGAGCCTGCTGGACAGGAACAGGAAGTTGGAGATTCTGTGTCACTTCCTCCCTCTCCCCACCTTTTTAAAAAAGGACTCCTTGCGCAAAAAAGGACAGCCACATGTCAATGTGAGGAGTTGTTTTCATCCAAAATCAGCATTTGCAGAAGGTTTCATGCTGCTAGGGCTGATATTCCTCTCCAAATTGAAAATTTTACATGTTCGAGTTCTCGAGCTTCACATTACTTCCACCGGATGTCGATGGCGTGTCGAAAATGACATGATTGCGTTCTCATGCTCCCTGTCGCGTTGGATATGACGTGTTCGGGGTCTCTTTCTCCTTTTCGCGTTCGATTAGACGTGCCTGCGTCCTCACCCTCTCGCTCGCGGTGTAGAATGACATGTTCGAGATCTCAATCTTCTCATACTCGCGCGGTGCATGATCGCGAGAAGAATGACGTGATCGCGCGACAAATGACGTGATCGCGCGACAATGCGAGCGCAAACTGTTGCGAGACAGCGCAAAATGGCTACCAACAATCCAATATCTCGTGGAGAACGCGACCGGGTCGGGAAAACTTGTCAGCGAACACGGGGATTCAGGTAAGGCGATCGCGTGCACGCGAGAATGTATTTTTTTACTGCGCGAGCAAGAAACAAATTATCGCTAAGCTGCGGAATGCGGAAATTTGGACATTTTCGCGCTTTCCGCGGAACACGAAAAGGCCAAATTATCGCAATTTCAGCGAACGGAACGGAACGGAATTTTGGCCCTGGCCTACTGCAGATAGGACACGTTAACATAAAGAAGGATTCAGTGCTGATTTCCATCCTAAAGTCAAAAAATTATCAGGATGGTAGGGGAGAGAGCACAGTATTACACAGGGAAGGGGACACTTCATGCTGCCCTGTCTACAGGCTGAGGACTTTATGGCCCAACGTCCACAAATCACGAGGGGGCCTCTCTTGATATATGGGGACGGGTCACCACTCACGGTATTCCAGTTCAGGAGAGTCACGCTTCTGGCATTGAAGTGTGCCGGGTTAGACACTGCCGACTTCGGGACTCTTATTTCAGTATAGGGGCAGCAACTGAAGCAGCAGCAAGAGGGCTGGGGGACGAGCATCTGAAGAGGATCGGTAGGTGGTCCTCTAACTGTTACAAGAGATATGTGAGGCTGCACATGCTCTAGCATGGTGTGACTGTCCATTTTTTAAGTGCGCAATGGGTTTTTTCCCTTCTTCCTGTGACTCAGAGAGAGGGGTATATTTCACTATCAGATAGTGCTATGTGCAGTTTTTGTATTTGTGTGCTGCATGCCGGCGTTGCAAGGCATTTACCTTGGCTCTCTTGTTTCCATGTCATTCGCAGTTTCTTCACCCTGTGACTCAGGGGGGAAGCCTGCACTCGTTCGCACTCACAAACCACAGGAGCAACCAGGAGAGCGTCGGACGACGAGCTTCGGGCAAGCAACAAAAATGGAGGCGCTAGTTCACTCTTCGCACTAGGAAGATCAACATGTTTGGGTGATAGGGCATTCATATGTTCGCCGTTTGAAGAATTTCTTTTCAGGGTCTGTCAGGACTAGGGCCCATCAACTGGGGGTAAGGTTATCATTTATTGGACAGGGTGGCTTGTGCGCAGGTCAATTCAGGGAGTTGGTGAACTGCGCTTTGAAAGCAAGTACGGGACCACCGGCGATCTGGATCCTGCACCTGGGGGATAATTACTTGGCCGGATTAGGCAGGAGAGTACTAGTGGAAGATCTGCTCACAGAAGTGAGGTGACTAGCGAAGCAGTGTCTTCAGTCGCTAATAGCATGGTATCACATGATCCCCAGGTTCCAGTGGAGGGGGAGGCCAGTCAGTTAGAGCGTTGAATCATGCGGTAAAGCGGATCAACAACAAATTTGATAAGTTATTCAGGACCCCTAGATTAAGGTCCATAGGACACAGATACATCAGGGGGGAACAGTTTTTTCTGCAGGACGGGGTGCACCTCTTGCATAAAGGGAATCAGGCTTTCATGGAGGACATCCTAGCTTGGGTGGAGAGTATGAGGCGCAGTACATAACCTTCCTAGTGAGTGAGGGGGAGGCCAGGTAGTCGGGCAACTACGCTGGCCTGTGGCGACAAGGTCATGATTGGAAAGCAAGGTCTTTGGTCCTTAGCGGTCAGCACCATGTAACTCCAGGGGTAGTGACAGCTGATAAGTAGGTCGGGGTGCGGGGGCTGGGGGAGTCATCCTTCCCAGTGGGCCTGGGGCCACCCCTGCATGCGCATGCGCATCAAGGCACCAATATGCAGAAGTCTGCAGCCCCCCGTAATGGAGTTTACAGCATAGGGCGTAGGGGGGCCCGGGGGAAAGTATCCGTCTGATAAGCTGTACCCCCTGCGCATCCTTATTCCGGGGGTAGTATTGGTAGCACACTGGGACCGGGGGAGCTGCCAGTCATTGACTTTGCCGTAGGCTCTAGATGGAACGCGTAGAAAGTAAATACATGCATTGATAGATTTACGGTAGGAGTGTCTTGTGTATTAGACTGTGTTAAGGTTAGCCCTTGAATATCCGTCTATAAAATGTATCTGTACTTTCTGCGTAAATTTCTGTATATAATGATTTAAAAAATTGTTTGTTAATTTTTAATAAATACGGCCGGGGGGTTACACCCCCTTAATCCAAAAATATATCATTTTGGTGTTGTTTCCAATACTGTTATGCTGGGGGGAGGGAGGTGCCATCCATAACCCCAGAGTCTGTAGTTGGAGTAGGGGACATAGGTAAGTACCAGACCATATGGGTTTCGCTGCTACCATGTGTTTATTTGTACTTGTGTGCGAGTATGGGGAGGTCTCACTGTAGGCTTCAAGATAGATACAACCCCATTTTATATTACCCTACAGTCTGACGCTTCGAAGGATGTTACCCCCGACAATCAAATTTCAAACTAAACCATCAAACTCCCTAAACCTGTGGACATGAAAGTGGAATCCAATACCCAAAAACATGTAATACATTTACAACACTCGAGGCCAAATTTAATATAAAGCTTGAATAGGACCCCTTGAACATCCACGCCGGCTTTCATCATGGCTAGTACCCATCCGTCGCAGCGGTTGTTGAGGCCATCAACAAATCCATAGCAGACATTGCAACATATACAAATATTCAGCTAGTATTAAATAACATTAGAAGAAAGGTGTTTTTTTAATGCTCCAAATTGGGTTATAGTGTTTAGCTGTACAGGTAGATTGAGAAGGTTTTTAGGAACAGTACATATAATAAGTCAGGTAGAGCCATTCCTGTTGTGCCGTGATATTAGAGGTGGTTTCTATATATTCTACACATATAGCACCACTGTAGAGCCGCAGAGGATCAAGGGTAGTTATTCACTGCTGCTAAGATGGGTTCGGGTGAAGGGTGAAAATAACACAATGATTAGTATTCAATATAACAAACCTGACTATGTTGCAATTTCTAATAGAACATTTTTACACTATGTCGATCATGATCTTCGATGAGTAGTCTGAGCAGGTGTAATTTAGATATATGAAAAAATTATTGTTAAGATTCATTTAGGGCCACAACGCAACAGCAAATATTAAGAAGTCATCATGGCGATCATGAAAATATACAATGACCCAGCTCTCTATAGGGAATATTACAAAAAACAGGCGAGATATGGAGGGCCACCATACTTTCAAGGGTCCCCTGTTATATACAGGGACAGTTTGGGGGGTTTCTTCTATAGTTTGTTTAGAAGAGCTATGCCTTTCTTGAGAAGAGGCTTTGAAATTGCAACACCCCACGTTAAAGCGGCAGCAATGAACATTGCCCAGGATCTGGTGGGGTCTGGGACATCTGCTATCGTTGACCGCATGATAAATAACCCCAAGAAGGAGCAGATCTGGTGTGCAAGTCAAGCACACATAATAAAAGGAAGAAAAGGGCTTTTAAGCATAGGTGCCCAATGTCTCCCTATAAAATGAAGATCCATAAGTCAGAAGAGAGTTTTGTGAAAGAAGAGAAATGGTGCTAGCATAAATATGTTTTAAAAGGCAACAACCTGAAAAATTTCATTCATACATTGCACTTCGGGTGAATGCTCCAAATCAGAGTTAGACCTGCTTCCTCTAAAACCCATTCAGACAAGCAATTGAAGCAGATTTTTCATGGAAGTATCGCCTCTAGCCGCTTTGACGCCGTTGGCGCGATAGAGTTTTTTGTGTCCGGGCCCACAGTTATGTATCTGGATCTCAACAACACTCTGCTGCATCTTGTATGTAAAATCATAAAAGCGGATGGTACCAATATACCAACAGCTTCTAAAGTGGTGACGATCACTTACCCCATCCCACATCCCAACAATGTTTCATCAGGTGGACATCACCCTTGATGCATTCCTACATAGCCTACTTCGAGAGTATTCTAAATTACAGTTGTAAAGAAATTGACACGCAGCTTTCAGCAGGACTCTTCGACAAGGATACAGATGCACAGTTTGAAGACAAGGAGCTGGATGGTAACAATACAGGTTTTGTAATAAGAGCAAGCTGGCCACAGGCAGTAGACAGTTTGACTTCCTTCAACATAAACATTCGGGCCTTTTCTTCCAAGATAGACTACTCATCAATGGTATTGATCTTAAGATCAAACTTAAGTGCAACAAGGACTTGTTCTGTCTCATGAGAGGGGATGCAGAACAGTACAAACTCGTCATACTGGTCCGCTAGCTTGTTTATAAAGAGAGTGAAAGTGTCGCCAAGCATCAAACTTGCTCACGCCGAAGCTTTACAGTGATTGAATGCCAAGTACGCTATTGAAAGAGTAGCTCTGAAGATATTCAGCATCTCATCAGGCACCAGATTAACCCAACAGCAAAATGTATTTTTGGGGCTACTACCAAAACTGATCATCGATTTTCTGGACAATACAGCTTTTAGCACCCTCTATACCTCCAAGCCTTTCATTTTCAAACACTACAACATTAACTACGCTGCATTGGTCCATGAGGGGTGTGTAATTCTGGCAAAACCTACACAACTAGTTTTGGAACAGCTACTTTTATAAGGCAAAATCTCTGTCTGGTTTCGATAACCCGGAAATGCCCGTCATGAATAAAGGCAACCACTAAATTTTGATCAAAAACAAAAATCGAAAAGCTGAAATACGGTTTATTCAACCCTTGACTACAAATGTAAACATAGTTGTATTCTCTGTATTCGACAGCATCGATCAGGTCAACTATGCCAGACATATATCTTTAAAATATTGTGAAATGGACATGGTTCAGATACGAGAGTTCTTAAGATGTTATAAATACACTAAGAAATACTTTTTGCGTGTTGTTTCAAGTGATTGTCTACCTGGGGAAATAAGGTTAGTAAGACCACAACGGTTTGTCTTTAATATAGACCCTCATTACAAGACCAGAACACATTGGGTGGCCTTGATTTTGGATATAGACAAGGTTACGGTGCTTGAAAGCTCAGCAGCAGTCCCCAAACATAGCATCTATACAAAGCCTATATTCAAGTATGTTAAAAAACTGCTGCTAGGGTGGGGTATAACAACATGCAGGTACAGGATTCTCGAGCCATCAAGTGTGTGGAGAATTGTATGTATTTCTATTAGTAAAATGTTAGAGAGCATGCCGTTTAGAAATGTTTAAAATCTGTTTTCAAATGAACTTGTTACCAATGACAGTATTGTTATGAAATATGTGAAAGAAACGGCAGGTCTACGTCAAGTTCTGTTAAAACAGAATATGGTGATTGTCAAAAGTGTAAGGTCGTGTAACACCAGTATGTGTAACAAAGACTGTCTATAATAAAATAATTTAAACTTGAATGAAGACTTAGCATTTTTTATTCTTGTTAGAAATGGGGGTCTCTGTTTGGCAAGGGCTTGCATCTTTGTCCAAGTAGGGACCCTTCTTCCTAGTCAGGATAAGGGAGTTACACTCCTAAAATAACCCCTGCTCACCCCCTTGGTGAGAGAAGTTGGCCTGGTATATGCTGTCCACTAGTTATAGTGGGAACCCTGTACCAGTCCAAACAACCCCTTATTGATGATAGGTTAAAGTCAACCTTTATTGAAAGCTATCCTAGTGGTAGCTATGGAGAGCAGCCTTCAGGCTTAGTCTTGAAGGAATGTTAAGTAGCTTGTTTTACCAGTCTATAATCTCTTGAATGGCTAAATGGAAGACAACCACAACAAGTATATATATAAAATATATGTATTTATTTCTAAACACGTGTAAATAATAGAGAGAGACCCCTTATAAAACCAAAGGGATATGGTACTCTTACAAGTTCAAACAACAAAGGTTACCTTCACACAGAAATATCGATCACAATTGCTAGATGGAAGCATCTAATAAGGAAATTCTTATCTCCACACTTATGTTATAAAGCATCGCAACCTAAACGCATAATCAAATTAAATGCTAACACATAACATTGAAATATTACAAACATTTATTTTGTTAAAATCACAAAAATGGAATAAAAACTAAATGCTCATATACTATTTAAAAATCATCAATACATTTCATATATTTCATTAAATCAGTTCCAACACATATCACAATCTTACACAGGACATAAGCCATATTACACACCCAAATAAAAGAGAAAAAACATGGTTTTAGACACTCAAATTTGTCATTGTTTGTACATATCCCCCACACATATGAAGGTGTGGTCCAGGTAAACTCCTACTTATACAATTCCAAGACCGCCTTCCAACAGGGATTATGTAACCAGAATTGCGTCAACGCGTTTTGATGGTTATTCCATTTTTATTCCATTTCTATTCCATCTTTATCAAGACAACTGATTCAGTTCTCTCTGTACTGATCCCTGATTCTTATAAGTTCTGTGCGGAACAAATATGTAAATAAAAGTTATGTTTATAATTGTCTATTATATAGTAACTCTTGTGTCTTATCTCATAATATCTATAGACAGGTAACAATTCTCTCACTATTGCTCAGAGAATATCCCCTTGGTATACACACATATATAAAACAAACATCATACCACTGGTACAATTTACAATAACAACTTGTCCCTTGTCCTGGTAAATGTTAGTCATACCACTCACTGCTCTTGTTAATATGTGCTGGGGAAAGATGCAATGTATTCGCTTTAGTTCACCCCCTGTTTACTCTTCTGTATTTCATTATCCTGAACTACTTTTTATTTTTGCCATTTGACCCTTAAACTTTATATATACCCTATGACTTCATGCATCCTAATGGGTATTCATATTTGTTCTGCCTATAGTACTTCAATTTTTCTACAATTACCACGATAATCCAAATTAATTACCTTCGAAATATACGGGTTCTGCTTCTATATATAGCTCTTTGGATCTCAAGAAGGTCCGATCATATGATAAAAGAAATAAATCTGTTAAAATTCCCAATTTGTAACCTATTTAGAAAGAGAGGGATTTAAAGAAAAGGCCCATCTCAGTATTTGCTAGGAGACAGTTTATTTGCACTTATCAGTCACATGTCTTTTTATTTTTTAAATAAAAACTAATAAGCTCGTACCTTACTGAATGAAGGTAAACAATCTCCTGCAAATTTGGGAGTGTATCCTGTTATTATATCAGTGGCTCGATTGTTTAAAATACCAGCTTCACACCTAGGATGGAAACACAGATTGGGAGCCTAAAAAATATCCTCCTTAATCAGTGGCCCCTACATTTTTGGTAAAATAGTATCCTACCTTGTTGTTAGTATAGTCGTCTTAAAATTTCTAAAACAAGGCTCTTGATAACTTCTAGGGCCAATCACGTCCTCCTCCTCCACGTTGTGCTGCATAAATAAGACAGACGCTGAGCGTCAGTTAAGAATACAATTGCTTCCCGAGGTATGTTATGTAACATTTATGTTTCCCGCCCATTATTTCTAAACACACACTCCTAGTCTCTTTATGAGGCTAGAGGTCAAAACACATAAGTTACACTTCAAATATGACAGTAATAAGCAAAAATACACGTCAGGCCCTAGGGGAGAGCCAAACCATATACTAAAATAGCGGTACAAGAACCACGACTTAACTAGGCCTAGAGCCTGTAGAATCGCTGGGACCCCAAGTTGCCTTCACAGGGACCCACCAGTTGACGGACCAGGGATCGCGAAGGAGCCTCGAGAGGAAACCCAAAATGGTGGCCTACAGGTCACTCAGGGTGACTAGGCCGACAATCTTCTGTGAATTTTCTGCTCGATGTGCGGGCTACAAGTAATCCTAAGCATGACTTCAAGAGACGTCGAGAAGTCAATGCACTTGCAAAAGTGCACGGTGACCAGGAGTTCCGGTTCCACGCTACTCACGAGGGCTGCCGGTCTCAGCTTTGCTGGGAACTCGGGTCCGCCTCTGAGATGTCTGGAAATCCTCTTCATGGGCTGAAAATACTTTGGAGTCCGGCAGGAGCTTCGGAGATGCAGACCAGCAAAATGCTTCATTGATGCCTTCCAAGCAGGGGAGTCACTCCTTGACCCCAAGGGATATTTCTTCAGTACTCTAGTCTTTAGTAGAGTGTTGAAGTTCCAGGATTCAGCTTCAGAGTTTCGTCCACGGATATCTAAGGTTCTGGCTACAGTGGTTCCTTACTTATACCTAACGAAGGGGTTAGACTAGCTCTAGGGACCCTCCTATGGGAGGGATTGGAAAGAGGGATGGCTACACCCATTTCCTTTGTCCAGTTTCGCACCAGAGCAGGGGCTGGAAGCCCCTGATCCGGTTTGAGCTGGACTATGCACAGGCACACCAAATGTGCCACCAGTGCAGGACTTCAAAGCACTCTGAGAGTGCTCCCACCCAGCCCCAATACACATAAGCCTGTCTGGGAGGTGGTTACACCTCCCTGTGATAGGAAACCTATTGTCCAGGCCTCCCCTGCCAGAGTTTCAGTCAGCAGCAGGAGGCCACACCCGTGTCTGTGACTGCGGCATCCTTTTTGTGATGCCAGGGCTCTGTTAAGTTTCTACCGGGCATACCAGTACTGCCATGTCTCTCCCTATAGAAGGGTGGGTCATATCCTCACATCAGGATTTGATGTGGGGGTATGATTATTCCAAGGTGTTTGACACCAAACACTACAAGTTTACGTGCAGCCAGTCCAAAGTAAGCATTAACCATTTTAGATATAATGCACTTAAGAGTATATGGTCAGGTTCCACCACTGACAACCCCAGATAAGAGATTCCGAAGGCTGCAGAGGGGCTCAGCTCATGCCTGGGCACCCTCTCACATATAACCAAGCACCCTCCGTTCAGGATTGATAAGGCCTGCCTTAGGGGTGACTGATAGTGAACCTATACCTCAGTAAGGGGTGCATGCACCACCTTACCCAGGCTGCAGTAGCAGTAGCAGACCTGTGGTGTCATTTTGAAGGGCTTTCCAGGGGTGGCACAATACATGCTTCAGCCCTAGTAGGCCTCTGGGGTACCTATGCCCTGGGTACATAGTATACCATATAATAGGGACTCACAAGGGTATCCCAGAATCCAATCTTGAGTGTACCTAAAGTACATGCTGTTATGCCTCTGGGGTACCTATGCCCTGGGTACATAGTATACCATATAATAGGTACTCAAAAGGGTACCCCAGAATCCAAACTTGAGTGTACCTAAAGTACATGCAATCGACTTAGAGAGGAAGCATCTAGACTGGGGCCCTGAATAGCAGGGTTCCAGCCAGACTAAAGTTGAAAAACAGTGAAACACCAGCAAAAAGTGGAGGTAAACATGTGAAGCAGATCCTACTCTCCTACACTTGGTAGCTTGGCACGAGCAGTCAGGCTTATCTTATAGGCAGTGTATAAAGCATTCACACATAACCAACAGTAATACAGTGTAAGACATGCAAAAGGACACCACACCAGATTAGAAAAAAAATCCAATATTTTTATATACTTAAGACAAGACCAAACATGATAAAAATCAAACATACAGTACTTAGAAACCCTCAATTATCAAAATAACCTTAAAAAACAGTTCCTTGAAGTCGATAGCGCCCTCTGGGGCTATCATGGCATCATGAACAAACAAATCCAAACAGTTCTGGCTGACCACGGTGTCGCAGGCCAGCTACGGTGTCGAGAAGACCCACAAAACAGTACCTTTAGAAATTCGGGGTGTTGGTGACCTCTAGTTGAGCTTCTGAAAGCAGAGCATCCGCAGGCGTCGGCTCCAGAGGTGGGTTTAGGAGTCATCGGGCCATTGAAGTCACACGTGTTGCTGATCGAACTCCTTGCGGTTGAAGTCAGAAACGCTGGCATTGGCAGGCATCTGGTGCTACAGTACAAAGTGCAGTGGTGCAGCATGCTATGCCCTTAAGTCCTGGTGCCAGCAGCGGCTCGGTGGCGGCGTCAGATGGCGTCATTGGAGAGACCTGAGTTGTGGTGCGAAGTGGTGCGGCGCTCGTCGCGGTGCAGGTAGATCACGGTGCAAGCAGCGGTGTCATCATTGCTGAAGCGCCTGTCGTTGGCTGATGAACTGGAGTCGATTGCGCCGGCATCGGTATGCCAAGGCTATGGTGCCGGATGAGGGCGGTGCATCGTGTATCTTTATGAGGGTGCCTCAAACCATGGTGCAAGCAGCAGCGTTGATTTCGGTGTGGAATGGAGTCGTCAGGGATAACAAGGCGCAGTTGTGAAGCGAGGTGATGCGGAGTGCGGTGCCCACAGGTCACAGGGCGAGCAACTGCTCGGTGGTGGCATCAGCAGACGTCGTCGGTGAGACCAGGGTCGCAGTGCGGCATTGCGTCGGTGCACTCTGCTGTACCTTCAGGACACGGAGTCGGCAGAGGCATTGTGATTGCCGTTGCATTGCTTTTTCTTCTTTTGCAGCACAAAACACTGTCCCCCAGTGCTGAGGACAGAAGAACTTTTGCTGTTCCTGAAACTTCTTGAACAGGGGGCAAGCTCTACCTCAAGCCCTTGGAGGAACTCACAAAAATAGATTGCAGAAAGTTCAGTCCAGTCCTTTCACTGCCTAAGACCGAAGCAGCCACTGCAGGCCAACATGGCAAAGCACACAGCTAACTAGTAATTCCTCCTCACAGCTTCTCCAGCTTTTCTTTTTGGCAGTCTTCTTGGTCCAAAAGAGCTCTAGAGTTCAGAGGTTTGGGTCTCACTTTTTATAGCCCAAAATCCTTTGTCCTCTCAGGCAGAGAGTGTCTGCGTCCAGCCAGAACCAATTCAGCCCTCTCTGGTGGGGCTTCCTGGCAGGAGGTGGAGACAGCATTGACAGAGGCAGACCAGGTACATTCAGCTGAAAGGAAATCTCCTCCCCTACTCTAAATGCAGCCCAGGTCTATTCAGCCCTTGCCTGACCCACCTAGACGACGAGGAGCCACAGCTTCTCCCCAGCCCCTGTCATTCAAAACCCAGACAGTCAATCCACAACCCCAGTAGAGGCCTACTGGATGGCTGAGCAAAAATTATCTACCTTCTAAAGTGGTATTTTCAAACACAGAATGTAAAAATCACCTTCACTAAAAGGTGCATCTTTAGGATTCTGAGTGCAGGCATACTAAACTTTATTGTTCTACCTAGTTCCCAGGTCCAGTAATGGTTATAAGATGTCATAAACAAACTCCCCATTCTGTCCCATGGGAACAGGTAGCCTTGCAATAGTCAAAAACAAAATTGGCAGTAATTCACTATCAGGACATGCCACATACCCCAGCGCAGGTCCTACCTTTCACATACACTGCACCCTGCCCACAGGAGTACCTTGGGCCTACCTTAGGGGTGATTGACATATATGAAAAGGGAAGGTTAGGGCCTGGCAAGTGAGTACACTTGCCAAGTCGACATGGCAGTCCCAGACTTCACACAGGCTCTGTAATGGCAGGCCAGAGTTACATTTACAGGCCGTTTGCATGGGTGGCACAATCCAGTGCTGCAGCCAACTAACAGCATTTGATATACAGGCCCTGGCACGCTCAATGCACTTTACTAGGGAATGACAGGTAAATCAAATATGCCAATCATGGAAACACCAATCCATAACACAGTTCACAAAAGGAGCACTTGCAATTTACCACTGATCAGCAGTGAGAAACGTGTGCAGAGATACTAAGCCAGCAAAAACAGAGTCAAAAACCAGGAGGTCAGAAAGCAAAAACTCAGGGGAAACACACCAAAAGATGCCAAGTCTAACACATGTCCCCTTCAGCTGAAAGTAGGGAGAACTACCCAACCTCTTGGGAATTCTCTTCACTTAGGCGGAAGAACCTGTACAGACCATCTGCATTGGCGTGTTCTGTGCCAGGCCGGTGTTCCAACGTAAAGTCCATTCCCTGTAGGGAGATGGACCACCTCAGCAGTTTTGGATTCTAACCCCTCATTTGCATCAACCAACTGAGGGGCCTGTGGTCTGTCTGAACCTGGAAGTGAGTCCCAAACAGGTAGTGCCTCAGCTTCCTCAGTGCCCAGACCACAGCTAAAGCTTCCCTTACTATGGCACTTCACCTCTGTTCTCTGGGGAGTAGTCTCCTGCTAAGGAAGACTAGGCCCTCTTCGTTCAGTTGTGAGAGCACAGCCCCTACACCATGCTCTGAAGCGTCAGTCTGCACAACTAATTCCTTGGAGAAGTCAGGTTCCTTGAGCACGGGCTCTGTGCACATGGCGACCTTCAGGGCATCAAAAGCCACCTGGTAAGACTCAGTCCAGATCACCTTCTTAGGCTGCTTCCTGGAAGTCAGCTCTGTTATGGGGGCAACAATGGTGCCATAGCCCTTTACAAACATCCTGTAGTAATCAGTGAGACCTAAAATGGCTCCCACCTCTGTCTGGATCTTGGCGGGGACTCTCAAGCTAGAATGGTGTCAATATTGGGCTGTAGGGGCACATCTGACTGCTTCCTACCTGGTGTCCTAAGTACTCCACAGGACCCTGCCCGATCTGGCACTTACTGGCCTTGATCGTGAGGTCCACCCTCTGCAGAGCCTTCAACACTTCCCCGAGGTGCTGCAAGTGTTCTTCCCAGCTAGAACTGAACACTGCAATGTCATCCAGGTAGGAGCACTGAAATCCTCCAGTCCAGCCAACACCTGGTTGACCAACCTCTGAAAGTTAGTAGGGGCATTCTTAAACCCAAAGGGCATCCCCCGGAACTGGTAATGTCCTTATGGGGTTGAGAATGCTGACCTCTCCTTGGCCCCACTGGTTAAGGCAATCTTAAAGTACCCAAAATTTAAATCAAACATGCAGAGGAACTTGGCAGCTACCAACCGGTCAATTAACTCATCAACTCTGGGGATGGGGTGTGCATCAGTCATGGTTACTGCATTGAGCCATGGTAGTCCACACAAAACTGCAGTTCTGGAGTGGCACCGGGTGCAGCAGCCTTTGGGACCAAGTCCACTGGGCTGGCCCAAGGACTGTTGGAGGGCTTGATCACCCCTAACACCAACATCTTAAAGACCTCCTCTTTGAAGCTGGCCCTGACCCGGTGAGTGAACCTGTAAATCTTGTGTTTTACGGGAGGGATGCCACTGGTGACCACGTCATGGGTACATCAGTGAGTAACACCTGGGGTCAGAGGAAACGGTGAGTCAAACTGTCCCAACAACTGGTGACAGTCGATCTGCTGCTCTGGGGTCAGTATAGGGGAGAGGATCACACCTTCCACTGACCCATCGTGCTACTTGGTGGACAGGAGGTCAGGAAGAGGTTCACTCTCCTCTTCTAACCCATCATCTGTCGGCAGGAACATGCTCACTTTGGACCTCTCGAAGAGGGGCTTGAGGCTGTTGACATGCAGGACCCTCAAAGGGTTCCTTGGAGTCTGCAAATACACCAGGTAGGTGACATCACATTTGCGCTCTAGCACCTCAAACAGCCCAGTCCACTTGTCCTGCAAGGCACAAGGTTCCACTTGGGCCATGACCCACTCTTTTTGCCCAGGTTGAAATTTCACCAGAGTGGCATTCTGGTCATACCACTTCTTTCTTCATTCCTGGCTTGCTTCTAGGTGCGCCTGAGCAAGTTTCCTGAACGGGGCACTTTGGTTTCTGAAGGCCAGCATGTAACTAAACACATCCTGGGGAGTTTTCCTGGGAGTTGCCTCCCAGCCTTCCTTCACCAAACTCAGAGATCCTCTCACAGGGTGACCACACAGAAGCTCAAAGGGACTGAATTCATGAGAATTCTGTGGCACCTCCGTGTATGCAAAGAGAAGGCATGGCAAGTGGAAGTCCCACTTACACCTCATGGGTTCTGTTAGACCTTTAATCATGCCCTTCAAGGTCTGGTTGAATCTCTCCACTAGACCGTTACCTTGGGGGTGGTAAAGAGTGGTGAACTTGTAGGTTGCACCACACTCCTTCCAAAGGGATGTCATATACTTGGATATGAAATTGGATTCCCTGTCAGAAACCACCTCCCTGGGGAACCCCACGTGGGAAAAGATGCCCATTAACGGTCGGCCCACCACTGGTGCCATCTTTGTCCTGAGAGGGATTGCCTCCGGGTACCGGGTGGCATGGTCCACCAAGACCAGGATGTACCTGTTGCCCATGGCTGTCTTAGGATCCAGTGGCCCCACAATGTCCATCCCTAACTTTTCAAAGGGTGTTCCAACAACTGAAAAAGGTTGGAAAGGATCTTTTACCCTCCTCTCACTTTTATCTCTTGCCTGGCAAGTTTGGCAAGACCTACAATGTACATCCGACTGCCTTCGCATTTGGGGCCAGAAGAAGTGGGTGACAAGCCTGTCAAAGGTCTTGTCCCGCCCCAAATGTCCTGCCAAAGGCACATCATGAGCCAGACCAAGAAGGAAAGTCTTGGGGGCGCTAGAGGGCGCACTGCGGAATGGCTGGCTGAGAAAGGCAGCTCCGCCGGGCGGAAGACAATTAGCGGACTTTCGCCCCCTTAAACCACCCCAACAGCGGCGGAAACGGCGAATATGGCAGTCGGACGCCTCGGTGCCTAAGGAAATGCAGTTGCGGGGCTGAAACGGCGGCGTGGCAGGACATTTTCGGCTAAAAGTGGACGGGGACCGGAGAGCCGACACAAGATGGCCGCGCCCACTGCTCGGGACTGCCGCCGCCTCTAAACGTCCAAAAACCGGCCCGCGGCTGCCCGGACCTGCCGTGGTGTAAGAAGCGGAGCGCCGCCAACGGGGCGCTGGTGCAATCTGGAGGTGAGCCCTGGGGCACGAAAAAAGCACTGGCAAATAGCGTGCATTCCGGCGACCACAAAATGGCGGAGGGGCTGGCTTGCAGACCCGAGATGCTGTGAGGAAGGGAGGCACGAGCGAATGTAGCCAGATGACCACCGCTATATCGGACTCGGAAGACACACGACGGATGGCCGGTGGCGGGGTATGACGTGGGCAGTACCCGGGAGTACACATACCAACGCGGCTGTATGGCGGCTTCAACAGCGAGGGAGAAACAGGCGCGAAAACAACGTTGCTGGAAGGGCGATCTTGGCTGGTGAGGGATGTGTGGCCTGTCCCTACTGAAGCGGTACCTCATAGCGCCACATAGCTAGACACTGACGCAACGGCCTCGGACTGGAGCAATACACCACCTCACGGCACTGGACGAAGCACCTCCTTACGTCGCAGGAGACGGGACGGGGCGGCGGACCTAGGGGCCTTCATACTCGCATCGGTGGGTGTGGGGGTGTGGTGGCGCACGGAGCCTGGGTCGGCTGCTGAGGCCAGTGTTGGCGAGGCTGGGGGTGGTGATACACCTGCCAACAGCCGATGGATGGCTGATGTGTAGACTCGCTGCCTGGCTGTAGCCCCGTACAACTGCCTGCCGCGCCGCAGCCGTGAAGATAGCCAGGTACCACGCTGACCCACATGCCCACAGCTCCAGGACACAGGCGGCTGACATGGGTAAAACGGACAAACAACAGTCCAAGCTACAGTTCGAGGCCCGCAAACAAGGCAAAAATAGCGCGGCCACCCCAGACGCTGAGGGGGATCGGGAGGCGTCTGAAGGCTCGGGAATGGAGGCTGTCCTGAAGGCGATCCAGCAGAGCCTACAAGAAATGAACAACAAACTGGATAACGTGATGCTGAGGGTCGATACCATGGCGGCAAAGCTTGAGAAACATGATGGACGGCTGACGGAAGCGGAGCACAGGATCTCAAAAGCGGAAGACGACTCCAGGGCTGCGTTGAAAACGTGCAGTGGTCACGATAAAGCGCTTGAGACCCTGCGAGCAAAGGTGGAGGACCAGGAAGCTAGATCCAGGAGGAACAACATACGCATTTCTGGCCTTCCGGAGTCCACAAACACTGGGAAGATGGAGACCTATGTGAAGACACTACTAAAAGAAATCTTCGGGGCCGATAAATTCTCACCTGTCTTCCTTGTTGAGCGGGCCCATAGGTCACTGGCACCAACACCTAAACCGGGAGCAGCCCCACGCATGATAATAGCGAGGATGTTGAATTACAGAGACAGGGACACAGCACTCAGGATGGCCAGGGAAATGGGCAAAATCACGCATCAAGGAAATAACCTGGAATTTTACCCAGACCACACCATGGCGGTACAGATGGCCCGCAAGGAATTTGCCCCGGTGAAGAAAAAATTACGAGACATGGGGCTAGGGTATGCAATGCTCTACCCAGCAAAACTAAAGATCATGTCAGCGGGTAAGCCGGTAATACTCCCAACAGTGCAGGCGGCGCAGGAATACGTCAAGAAGCTGGGAAAGCGAAGGGAATCGCAGGAAAGGACCGATCGAACCAGCGACGTTGAATGACTCCTGGACACACTGGACCACGCGCGACGACAAAAGTAAGACCTACTCTACACCCAGTTGTGGATATATACAGGCCGTCGAGTGCCGCAGGGCAGACTGCGATCAATGTGGCAGTGGGCGCCCAGTGAGATGACGGGCGACCCTGCTCTCCCACTGAGTGCGGGAGTAAGTACTGATGACACACTCCCTGCCTGGAACAGTTGATCGGTTGCACCGGAGGTGTCCCCTATCGCAGTGAGTACAGTGAACGCATTGGGAATGAGGAGATTGGTGGCCATAGACTTACGTCTAAGATGGGGAACACAATGCACATGCAACACGCGGAGGGCTGGCGCAACGGCGCGAGACACTGGGTGACACTAGCCTCTTGGGAGGTGGCGGTCCACCGATAGAGGGAGATGCAATCCGGCTGGGAGAGACAGCAGTAAAGGAACCTTGCAGGTGTACAGCGGGATGATGGACACTTGGGACATGGCGCACTTATGCATCGGCGGCCGGGCCGGCGGTTGTGATTGCAAACTTGTATGGGGTGGGGGAGGGGACGGAAGGTAACATGCAAGTTAATCAATATTAATGCTTCAAACTTCTGCCCACATCCACTATGTGGATGGAGATGTGTGAACCTGGCGACACCCCCAGGAGGGTGCGCCCCACTTCGAATCTAAGTATACTACAGTTGAAGTTACAGTTACTTCTGGGATGGCTTTGGCAAAGTTCGGGTGCTAAAGTGGGTGGGGGGAGGGTGGGGGAATTGGACTCCAACCGACTGCAACCTCTGTGTCTGAGAAGCATGGCGAACTCCTTGGTAAGGTACTATCACATATATAATGTTTGCACTCAACGCATGCCGCTGTCACGTTCACCTACCGTAGGGTATAAAACAGTGCACACGCGATATGGAACCCTGACTGAACATCTGACGGGGATAATCCATCACCCTATACACACGCATGTCACGTAGGGACTCGCTGAAATTACTCACTTGGAATGTGAGAGGGCTGGGCAACCCTAAGAAAATTAGGCGACTGTTTGCTTACTTTGATAGGCTGCGAATCAACATTGTTTTCTTGCAGGAAACACATTTGGGTCGAGACGTCACTTCCACACTGGGGGCTAAATGGGCTGAATCGGTCACTCACTCTAACTACTCATCTTACTCCAGGGGAGTGAGCATATTGATTAGGAAGGGTACGGGCTTTGACATTACCGACGTTCACAGAGACACGGCTGGGCGGAGCGTGGCAATAGCTGGCAGGATTCGAAGGCAACAGATCCTATTAGTAAACACATATGGCCCTAATGTGGATGATCCGGGGTTTTTTAGACAGGTATGGGACACCATCACGGACATGCAGGCGCCTCACGTAATATGGGGAGGGGATTTCAATGTCACGTTGCAAGACGCACTAGATAGAGCAGCACACACTGCGGAACATCATGGGAACGCCAGGACAATGTTGCGGGACGCAATGGAAGACCTACGCATGGTAGATCTGTGGAGGGCGCGTAACTCGGGGGTAACGACAGCGACACACATAAACGCGGCGAATAACAGTTGGTCCAGGATAGATTACTGGCTGGGCACACAAGACGTACTCTCATGGGTATTAGATGTTGTTCACTTACCCCGAACACTATCGGACCACAGTCCGGTGCTTTTGGAGGTGGAGGTCCCATGCTACGACCCACCGCCTTTCACCTGGCGTTTTAACGCAGCGGCACTGAGAGACCCTGTATACGTTACTACAATACAGGAGGCAATAGGAGACTACTTTGACCTTAACGGCCCAACAACGGAAGACCCGGGTTTGTTATGGGAGGCCTTTAAGGCTACAATCAGGGGAGTCTGCCTCAGTACAACCTCAGGCATCCTCAGAGTTCTCAGACGGCAACTGCACACGCGCGAACAGGCCATTCAAAAACTGGAACAGTCCTACACCCAGACGGGAGACACCAAAATCTTGGGGGATATCCAGGTACTACTGACGGAGCATGCTAAACTTGCAACTGAAGAGCTGCAATATGTGTCTAAACGAACTACTGCGAGAAGATATGGGGAAGGAGGTGGGCCCGGCAGGGAACTGGCCTCAAAGATATGCGCAGGCAAATCACCACAAAATATCACGTCCATAACTACTGGCACCAGGGAGGTGATCTCAGACACCAAGGGTATACTGCAGGAATTCATGAACACATATGGCGCACTATACAAGGCACACCCCTCACCGTCACAGGCTGAATTATTGAAATACATGGAGGACATAGAGATGGCGTGGCTGGCTGATGGACATAGAAAATACTTAGAACGCCCAGTAACTGTAGAAGAAGTCACAGACACCATTAGGCGCTTACCTAACAACAAAGCGCCAGGGCCGGATGGCTTTGTAGCGGAATTCTATAAGGCGTATGCTGACTTACTCGCCCCGCACTTAGTGAACTTGTACGGGGCGGCACATGAGGCCCAGACACTGCCGGCGTCAATGAGGGAAGCCTTGCTCATTGCTTTGCTGAAACCGGGCAAAGAAGTAGATAAATGTGACTCATACCGTCCCCTATCATTGTTAAATGTAGACACCAAAATTATAGCTAGTCTGCTGGCAGACAGACTTAAACCACTTATGCCGCTGTTGATCAGGCCTGATCAGTCGGGATTTATTCCGGACAGGGCCACTACACACAACACTCGCACACTGTTCGCATTAGCACACTATTTGGATCCGGAAACGAAAGCTGTGGCAGTGCTACTAGACGCTGCTAAAGCGTTCGACACTATTGGCTGGCCCTTTATCCACGCAGTGCTGGTCCGCATGGGATTCCCGTGGATATTTCAGAGATGGATAGCTATGCTATACACAAACTTGACAGCACGCATCAGAGTAAACAGATACATCTCAGACCCCATACAAATCTGCAGAGGCACTCGGCAAGGGTGCCCACTCTCGCCGATGCTTTTCGCTTTAGTGCTGGAGCCACTAGCCTGCAAAATCCGGCAACATTACCATCACTCTGCGATTCAAATGCCCTCCCGACCCATACATATCTCACTATACGCGGATGACATGGTGTTATATGTTAAACACCCTGAACAGCACCTGAATCCGCTTCTGAGAGAGTATATAAAGTTCGGTCGCCAGGCAGGTTTACAGATAAACTGGGATAAATCCCTTGTATTGGCGCTAACAGACAGCACACGACCGACCACATTAGACTATCCATTAGAGTGGCAAGAGGAACCCACCAAATATCTGGGCATATGGTTCCACAGAGACGGTGAATTGGTAATCAGGACAAACTACGGGCGGGCGATAGCAGCCCTGGAAGACAAAATTAAAAAATGGAACAGACTTCCGCTTTCTTTGGCGGACAGGGCAGCGATTGTAAAAATGGTACTTCTGCCGAAATTCCTATATTTGTTTAACAATATCCCAATAAAACCTCCCGCTGCCGTCTTCCGCAATATCAAGACGCTAGTCCTTAGTTTGCTATGGGCAGGCAAACAGGCGAGGATGGAATTACGCACAATGACACTGCCATACGCGAGGGGGGGTTCAAAGTTCCAGACTTCTACTTATATTACCTATGCGCTCAGGCAGGTGACGCCGACCCGGTCCCTTTGGCCAGTATGCTCACTCATAAGCGCTCCAGGCTACACGACCGTGATATTAACACAGTTAACACGACCGCAGAGGCATGGAGACTACTGGGCAGGGAAGCAGGCTGCCTGCCGCTATATGCACCCACACTCCCGCTAGCGCATCACCCAGCCCTCTCGGTAACACAAGAGAGGGTTGGCATGGATCTGTTCCGGCGGGCCGGAATAGACACATTGGGGGACCTGTACACAAATGGCGAATTCCAGACACTTGATAAGTTACAATACATCAGTAATCCAACTCCGCTGTTCAGTTTTAACTTCTATAGGCTGCAGAGAGCACTACGGGAACACTACCCGACACATCCGGAAGAACCACCTACCCTTGAACCTCTACAACTACTCTACTCCTGACTACACCCAAAGCATCCCACCTGGTCGCCAAACTGTATGCGAGTATACAAGGGGCGGTAGGGAACAACACACACAAGGCCAAGGACAGATGGAGCGCTGGACTAGCAGAACCCCTGACGGATGTGGAGTGGGATTCTGCTTGCATGCTCACGGGTATGCTGACACCCAACGGGAATTTGAAAATTATACATTACAAGTATTTGCATCAGGTGTACCACACACCTCAGAGGCTTTACAAACATGGCTTACGGGACGATTCAAAATGTTGCAGGTGTGGTCAGGAGGACGCGGATTTCATGCATCTAGCATGGCACTGTCGTAAAGTGGCGGGATATTGGGAACAGGTCATACAGGTTTTGAGCGAAATGCTGGGGGTTGGCGTGCAGTGCGAGGCGAAGGTCTGTCTGCTGGGTATTACTCCACATCTGAGAGCTTTGAGGCGTAGATTCTGTGCTGTGGCGCTACTGCTGGCTAAAAGAAGGGTGTCGCTTCACTGGCATAGTAAAAGAGCGCCAGAGGTTAAACGCTGGCTTGAAGACATGGTGTATTGTCGTGTATTGTCGAGATACGCTCGTCACATACGAAGAGGAATTGCCGGTTGGCTCTAGGCCCAAAGACTATTGGGGGTACTTACGAGCCTATTTGCTTGAACATGGCACGTCAGACACAGAAACGGAAATTGCGTAAACTGAAAGACTGCAAATGATAACACAGGGCGATCAGTTGTGCAGTACTGACACTTGGGAGGGAGGATGCCGTGACGCAGAGGGAAGGATGCAGGGGGAGACCTACAAGTTGGGGAATGCAATGTTAAGATAAGTTTCAGTTTAAAACACAAAAATGCGCATAAAATAAACAAAAACTGTAAAAATGTAAGACTACCGATGTACCAGGCAGCGAGCATAGCACTGACACACAACTGCATACTGTCTGATAACACGCCGCCGGTCCGCTGGATGTCGGCTGATGGGCTGTGTACAACTAGCATTGTAGCAGAGAACTGTGATTGCATGTAGCCGGCCCACGGCGGATGTAGGCGAGTGCAATATAAGTGATTCTCGACATGTTGTATGTGTGTTCAAAAGTGCAATAAAATTCTTACACCAAAAAAAAAAAAAAAAAAAAAAAAGAAGGAAAGTCTTGAAGCACTGAGGTACCACCAGCACACGGGCTGACCCAGGCCAAGCAACCTTAGGCTCACTATACAGAGGCCATTCTCCCAGTGGATCCAACGTGATTCAGACTGATCACCAGCTGCCTGGTCTGCAGCCTGCAACCGCAGACCCTCCAGAGAAAGCAACACTTTCTGCTCCCTGCACAATTCTTCTCTAGTGGGACCCCCTTCTTGCTGTCAATGGGTCAGCTCAGAGATGTCCCCCAGTTCAGCTACCTGTTCCACTGTAGGTACCGGGGCATCCCCCTCAAGGACAGCTTGGTCCATGGGAACCTCAGGGGCCAGTGTCCCATGCCCCCTGCCCTTTCTCTTGGCAGGGACCTGGGCCACTGTTTCAGGCTCCAAGTCCTTCTGATCATCCTTTCTGGCCGCCATTGACCGAGTGGACATATATGCCCACTCTGGCAACCCAAGCATCTCAAAGTGAGACCTGAGCTCAACATCCTTACACAAGGACTGCTCCAGGTCATTACCTAGCAGACAATCTACCTTGGGCCTACCTTAGGGGTGACTGACATGTAAGAAAAGGCAAGGTTAGAGCCTGGAAAGTGGGTACACTTGGCAATTCGACATGGCAGTCTCAGACTGCACACAGGCTCTGCAATGGCAGGCCAGAGTTCATTCAATAAACTTTATTTCGATTCATACATAGAATCATAAAAGTATACACAGATATAAAAGATTACATAATTTTTTTTTTTTTTAAACCATGAAATTATGTTAACATCCATAGTACATATTATATATCCATATTAAATTTGCAATACATTTAGACTAAAAGGGTCACATATATGAGCATATTGTAAAGTGCTTGTGTGTTCCATTTAGATACAAATCCACATAGTAGTCTATTACAGAAGGTTTCCAAGAATAATACTGTTCAATATAGATTTCTAATATTGAGTGCCAATCTAATAAAACTAAGCACAGTGCTACATATAGCTGGAGTTGACAAGGACAATAAATACTCATAACCCTCTTTATTTATAATAACGGGATCCAAGAGTTAACAAAACAGGCTTGATGAACCGGTTTCTTGGATCTTCATACAGAGCACAAAAGAGGATGAGGTGCACAGTGCTTTGTGAAACCTTATCGTTACAAGGGCAAGGGGTTAGTCTCTCACACCACCTCCCTTGTTTTGGAAAAGCAAAACGAAAGTGCAGAGAGCCAAGACGAAACCTTGTCAGGTAAAAACGCCATTAAGTTTGCATGATATTCGATAGGTAAAACTGCTGCTGCAGCTTGCCCCTATTATATAGTGCATGCTCACTATTTCTTAACATACCTAACCTGGTACAATAAGCGTTTTTAATCATTAACTTAGACTCCTTGCCAACCATTTCGGGATTTTGAAATATATGTCCCAACCCAATCTTGTAAAGGGTTTCCCTTACATATAGCAGCCATGGGATCTCCATAGAATAATCAAGCTTAAGGCAGTCTTGTAAGATTTCCTTTGTGAGTTTCAATTCTTCAGACTGCCAAACCTTGCTCCATAGCAACAGAGGAGAGACATGGATAATATCACTCACAAAATCAATACCCACCTCAATATGGCAGAAACTATTTGAGGTACCAGATGGGACAGATAAAAGGCGCTTTATAAATTTATTTTCCATAACTTGGATCTTGTCACAATTTTGTATCCCCACACTCCTGCACCATATGTTGCAACAGGGAGGCATTTTGCTTTATATAGAGTTTTTAGTTCTGCAATCGGCATTTGACCCAATTTACTGGAAAAACGGAAAAGGGCCTCTATAGATTGTGTAGCCTTTTGAGCACGAGCTGATATTAAAGGGTCCCAACTCAACGTTTTGTTAAATAAATTCCCCAGATAATTAAAATTGTCGACCTTCGCAATGATTGAGTCTTTCACCATAAACCTGCGAGATTTTACCCCTTTGGGACCACAGGCCATGGCAAAAGAATTTATGAAGTTGACCCTAAGATCTAATCCTTCCATGAAAATATCAAAGGCATTCAGACAAGTTTGCATGCGGTTGGCAGTGAGGGTCATTAGCACCGTGTCATCTGCATAAGATAACATCGGTATCCGTTTACCATTTACCTGGGGGAAGTCTCTACCGCTATCCAACAGAATACTTTCTAGACCATTGGTGTACACCAAGAATAAAAAGGGAGCCAGGATACATCCCTGGCGAACAACTTCAGTAGATGGGATGGGTTTTGTCTTGTCACCACCTGGTCCAAATCGAATCTTCACTGTTGTGGCGGCATGCAGCCTGCGGAGCAGGATGACTAACGGTTCTTCAAACCCCATGGTCTCCATCATTTGCCACAACTTACCTCTGCATACAGTGTCAAAGGCACTGGATAAGTCCATGAAGGCCAGATGAATACAACTATGCTTGGCCCTCATGTACTTACCCATAATTAAAGCCAAATTAAGACACTGCTCTGTAGTTCCTTTGCCTCTCCTAAACCCATACTGGAAATCCACGATAATTTCTGATGACTCAGCCCATGTTTCCAGGCCTGCCAGTATCACTCTTCCCATCAACTTACAAGACGCATCTATTAATGATATCGGTGTGTAGCAGCACGGATCACCCTTGTCACCCTTTTTAAAGATCGGTACCACTACCGCCTCTTGCCAAGAAGTTGGAATACGCCGTACCACAATTGCTCTAAATACATTTAATAAAAGTGGTGCCCACACCTCAACGTTGTGTTTAAAAAGATCTAAAGGGACTGCATCGGGCCCTGGGGCCTTTAGTGTGGTGCCCTTCCTTAAAGCAGCCTCTACCTCTGAAAGAGTGAGTGAAAGGCTAAGCGTTTGGGCTGACTCCAAATGGAAATCGCCAACCCCCTCATTAGGAGTTGACAACGTCACCTCATTTGGATTAAAAATTCTTCCATAGTGTGCTTCCCAGGTATCCCCCGGTATATGCACTAGCATATTGCCCTTTTCTTCACTCTTTAGAAATGGGCGGTTTATAACCTCCCAAAATAGCCTGCTATCCTTCAATTCTGATGCTTTTCCTAAGTCTTCCCATGCCTTTGTCCTTAAATCTGATTTTCGCCTATTGATGACATCTCTGTAAATTTTCCTAGAATTTCTAACCAGCTCCCTATCCTGTGGTACTTGATGTAGTGCCTTTGTTAATCTTGATTGTGCTGCGGAACATTCAGCATCAAACCATTTGCATCCAATTTCTTTTTCCCCCCCACGGTTTTTATGAGGTGGGATGCCACATTGCCTAGAAGAGCCTCAAAGTTCTTAATTATTAAGTCTGGCTCAGTGGTGGGGGTTAAGCAAGCATCTATCCCTACCATATTTGTCTTAAAAATCTCCACCTCCAATTGCCTTGCATCTACCTTATCCCACTTTAAGGTGACCCCTTGATTCTGGCTGTATTTTATTGGCTGTTCCGGAGTCTGAACTCTCTCAAGAACAGGGTTCAGACTTCAGATTAAGGGGTTATGGTCGCTAGCAGGATTCACTTCAATCTGAAAATCATTAACAAGATGAGTATACCTGCTAGAGACCATGGCGAAATCAATTACGCTCATTTGGCCCCTGTACCTTGAAAGGTGGGTATACCCGATGGTCTAGAGAAACTAGGCATGTCCAGGACACAAAGTTCGTTAATCGTAATGATATTATTCAAAGCATCCCCTTGTTTTGAGTGCTTAAAATGTGCCAAAGGCTGATCACTTAAGTCTACCAAGCCACAGACTCTAGTCCTGCTAAACTTGCACAAAGCACAATTAAAATCACCTATCCACATAATAAAAAGGGGAAATACGATGTTAGTCACTTTAACAATCTCATCCTGTAATTTTACAATAACTGATGTAGCATGGGCAACAAATATATTGTAGTACCAATTTATTAGAAGCAAGGGTACTGGGAATAAGTCCTTGATCATAAGCATTTGGTACCAGGGAGATTCCACCAATGAGACAGTTTTTATCATATTATACTTCACAGAAATGGCTGTCATGAGACCACCCTTAGCTCTTCCAGCATGTGAGGGCTCAGCATGAACATTAAACATTTGATATCCGTCCAAGCTATGGTCCACTCTACTCCAGGTTTCTTGGAGGCAAATTATATCAAAGGATTCAATGAATTTTAACCATACCGGGTCCTCCAGCCTCCGAGAAAAACCAGCTATGTTCCATGAGATCAAACGGAAAGGGCAACCGTCAGCCAGACTGTCTTTATTCCCAGGAATATTGTTACTTTCGGCTGGGTCACATCACTCTCACCCTGAATTATTCCTACAGGATTAATTACTGCATCAAGAGGTGCCAATTTTAACTGTCTGGTGTTGTCTCTCCTACTCTGATTTACTGCAATGTAAGTATTTTCTATGACCAAAGGTGCCGTTGCTCCTCTCCCTCCCTTGTACGCCACTATGGGGACAATCAACGGATTGGAAGATGGACTTGTATTGCTAACCGTCTCTACCCAAAAGCCAACTACTTCAATTGAGTTTTTCCTCCTGGGGCTAACAGCCATATCCCGAGCCATATCTTCATCCCCGCTATTAGAGATACAATCGTTCCGGAGTCAATCCACCCCCTCCAGTCCCACGAGTGGGTCAAACCTATTTCTTAGCGGTAGATACTGTGCTACCCAATCCAATCTGTTGTTACCAAAAGGTCTGCCCCTACCAGAGATCTGTGACAAACGTGGCAAACCAGGATTCACATAAGGGTAGAAATAATGTAGGCCTATTGATTGGATATCACCTAATCGGCCAAACCTTGGCTCCCTACATATATAGTCTACAGCCCAAGGATCTCTAAGGTTAACAATTATACAATCTCCCTCGAGATCCTTAGTACTATGGCCTAACAAAGCCACTCTCCTCACACCTAAGATCTCCGTATTAGAGCCCAGGGGTAATCTCCTATTCTTACTGAGCCAGAAAATGACTTTATTCTTAAGTTCCCTATCTGATTCGTGGGATTCTGGGCTAAATTCTGGTACCCCTGTTAAGATAATAGTGAAAGGCATAGATTCCGGGGGTAGATTTACACATGGGAGCCTCTTTCTTGGCACTTCTCTGCCCTGGGGTGCATCACTCAAAGACTGTCTGACCACTTGTTTTGGATTAGAAGCCTGTTTAGAGGCAACCACCATGACTACCTCAGTGCCTTGAGCGTTTCTAATTGCTACACCTTTTTCCCCTGTGGCTGGTTGAGTATTCTGAACTACAGCAGTTACATTTGTCACAGAATGAGCAGCTTTAGCAATCTTAGCATTTCCTGAGGGTACAATGGGAGGGACTCTAACATCCTTGCTTTTTATGCTTGTAATCAGCGCGTCGAGTTTTGACGTGTTCCCTTTAGCCATTAACTCTAACTGGTCTAATTTTTCTTTGATTAGTTTCGTTCGATTGATCAGGGGCAATATTAATGACCTTACTAGTGTTTCCATTTTGACAAGAAGATCGTCATTGGGATTCTGTTGGTTCAGAGGTAAAACAGTGTTAGTTGGAACACCATTTGGGGTAGGAGACTGGACTACAAACCGTGGGGAATCGCTAGGGTTTTGGGTTTTTGTCAGTCTCATGCCACTACCCTTCCTATGACCTCCCCCTCTCTTCTTTTTTCCAAGCTTAGAAGTTACAATACAATTCTTATTTACTCCCCCCGTCACCTGAACTTGTTCTTGTTCTAACCGAGGGGGCAGGAGTAGGAGACGTTGGTGTGGAGGTTCTGCGGCTCAAGCCACTGGAAAGAGAACTAAGTGAGTTTGAACTCGACATAGAGCCGGTAACTGAACCACCTGGCCCCTCCTCTGATAAACAAGGGATTGGGCTAGTGGCTACCAGTGGGGCAGGGTCATTACAATAGGCCGGTGTTACAGCAGACCCGATCGCACCCAGAGAAGACCGCTTGCCCGTCAAAAAGTCAATCGACAGGCGTTTTTCTGTAAGAGCTATTTCCTTCTCTAAAATTCTGGTAGTCCTTGTAAAGAACTGATCCAATGTGCCCGTAACTAGACCAGCGTTTGTATTCAAGGTAACCAATCTACTTTTCCCTGAATGTAAAGCTATAATGACAGGTCAACAGTAGTCAGTAAACAATTGTTAGGGGAATAAACTGTAACTGTATATAATATAATAACACAGTATAGAATTAAAACTTAGAATCAAATAAGGTGGCCCAGCCCGGCCTTGTTCGTCCTTGGACGGCCGTAGACAGCCCGCCCTTTGCCCGGGCTTCACCCGGCGTTCACCAGCGCGCGTCCCCCGTGCGCGGATCGGATAGAGGTTAAGTAGGAGGAGATAGGGGTGGGAAGAGGACCAGCTGCGGCAGATCGAGCGCCGCACTGCACGCTGATTCTCGCAGTCCCGCGGCGATCTGGGGGTCAGTCTCTTCCCCTTGCACCAATGTCACTCTGCCGTAATCCCCACTCGAGTGGCTCCCGAGCAGCGGGGGCCGCGAGAAGTTGTTATTCCAGGCAAAAAAAGTCAGTGGAATCCGGCAGTCCCTCCAAGCGGCAGCAACTCCCCCTCTGTGTTAGTAGCACAAACAGCACCAGGTAAACAGTATCCGCCTGAGGTTTTATTCACCAGGGAGATAGGGGTGGGAAGAGGACCAGCTGTGGCAGATCGAGCGCCGCACTGCACGCTGGTCCTCACAGTCCCGCGGTGATCTGGGGGTCAGTCTCTTCCCCTTGCACCAATGTCACTCTGCAGTAATCCCCACTCGAGCGGCTCCCGCGCAGCGGGGGCCGTGAGAAGTTGTTATTCCAGGCAAAACAAGTCTGTGGAATCCGGCAGTCCCTCCAAGCAGCAGCAACTCTCCCTCTGTGTTAGTAGCATGAACAGCCAGGCCAGAGTTACATTTACAGGTTATTTGAGTGTGTGGCACAATCCAGTGCTGCAGCCCACTAACAGTATTTGATTTACAGGCCCTGGCACACTCAGTGCACTTCACTGATCAGCAGTGAGAAAAGTGCACAGAGACACGAAGCCAGCAAAAACAGAGTTAAAAACCAGGAGGTCACAAATCAAAAACTAAGGGAAAACATGCCAAAAGATGCCAAGTCTAACAATTCTGATGCAAAAAAACACTTTTTTTAAAAACGTCTGCGGTTGTGGGCGGTGCTGGATAATTTAGGGCTCCCCGCAGAAATTCTGACCCTGATAATGAGGCTACACAAGACTAACTTTGCTAAAATTCAGTGGGGGGGGGCCAGGTGATGTTACTCCCGAGTACCCGGTAGAGCGTGGTGTGCGGCAAGGCTGTACCATGGCCCCCACGCTCTTTTCACTATACATTAATGGGATAGTAGAATCCATGCTTAGCGTTAACACAGATGCCTCAAAGCTGGCCGGAGTTATTACTCCGATACTGATGTTTGCGGGTGATACGCTCAACGTATCAAAAACTCCGCAAAGAGCTTTACTAGTCTTCGAGGACATTTGCCTTGGTCATGGTCTGGAGGTAAACGTGGCCAAGACGAAACTCATGGTTTTTAACCCATATCCAAGCTACAGAGGGAAGAAGTTTTTTATGAATGGGCAACCGTTAGAAATGGTTGCCAATTTTGTTTATTTAGGCATGCATGTAACAAAAGATAATAAATGGAGCAAGCATATAGAGATGGCTGCCCTGAAATTTAGGCAAATATCGGGAGCATTAACCAGGGAGCATAAAAAATCTTTTACCAAACCCATAAAACCTGTGCTCCAAGTCTATGAGGCAAAGGCCCTAAGCTCAGTTTTGTATGGGGCAGAGTTATGGGGGTTTGACCAGCTAACTTCTTTAACTATAGCTGAAAACAAATTCCTCCGCAGCATAACAGGTCTTCCTCAGAGTACCCCTTTGGTTCCTCTAAGATACGAGCTAGGTAGGAAGGCCATTATGGATATAGCTAAACTCCGTCCGGTCTTATACTGGTGAAGGCTCTGGACTACTCCGGAACTTTCCCTGTATGCTAAAGGCCTCATGGATGTCATAAAACTAGATGTCTTCCACAAGATCGGATGGTTGAGGAAGCTCCGTCAGACCCTGACAGCCTTGGGTATGGAGGGGCTGTGGAGCGACCCAGTGGCTGCACTGTTCCCTTCAAAGAGATCTCTACAAATGATCTATTGGGAACGAGTTGAACATCATGTATGGAGTAGAGCAAATTTCTCTGGGATGACCAGTTGTTATCTGGAGGCAAAGATTACACCTGCTCTAGAACAGTACTGGGATTTGATTACGAAACCCGGAGATAGGAAGCTCTACTTCCAGTTTAGAGCTGGCTCTTTACCACATAGGTCTCTTACAGGAAGATAGTCTAGTGCACGTGAGGAAATATGTCCTGCTTGTGGGTTACAAGCAGAATCAATCGCCCATTTTATGTTTGTTTGCCCAGTATTTGCCACCCCAAGACGAGTCTGGTTGTCTCCAATGTGTAGAATTTTAGGTACTAGGAGTTGCGCTGTTGCATTAAGAATCTTACGGACAAGCACTTTACCAATTATTTCTATATCACTAGCCAAATATTTGGGATGGGCATGGATTTTAAGGGCTCAGGCCTCTAGCAAATACCAGAAGTGTCCTCATCAACCTATTTAAACTAATGTAATATGACGTGAACCTCATCAATTGATATTCTTTTACTCTGTTGTAGATGTGGGTGATTTTTAATTATTCAAATTTTAATTCTGTAGTCATCCTGATCTGTTTAATGCTTTTTTATAATTTTTAAGTATTTATTGATGGATTTTAAAAATTCTACTGGGCTCTAGATGCCATGTTGAGTTATATGTTTGTGTCTTTTATGATCTTTTGAAATCGAATAAAGACTGATGATGATGATGATGGTATGTTGAAAAGTTAAAAGTGTTTCTTACAAGCAGTTTTTAGTACAGATTTTATGCTGATAGACTTGCTAAAAAAAAAAGAAAAAAAATCTGAAAAAAATGGCATCAGTATGCACAAACATTGGAACACATTTATAGTGTTTCAAAAGTCAGAAGAAACATCAGGCAGTAAGCCACGTGTGCGCTTTGGACTGCCTCTATTGTTTTAGGTTCCACAGACGGAGGCAGTGAGTTCCAGGAGGGGGAGTGCAGCTGCACGAAAGATGCTGCTGCTAACTGGGTGATGGGCTTTTTCAGACTTTCAAGAATATGTCTGTGGTCGGCATTACCTATAATCATTAAAGGAATACTGAGTTCTGCTGAGGCACAGGGAAACTGTTTCCAACCTCTAGGAGCGTTCTGAAGCGATAGTGTTTTGTGGTGTGTGAGACCTTTGACTAGGTTGTTCAGGTGGGACCAAACAACCGGCTGACCTTTGTAGAGGAATTCACCCGCTCATTCCACGAGGTCAGGTCTTTAGGAGCTGACATTTTATTTGGCAAGATTAGAGAAGTGCAGAAAGAGACATGACAGGTTCGGAAAGAGTCAAGAGAACTGCTGAAAAAGGCAAGAGAGGTGCAAAAAGAGGCAAGTGAACTGTAGAAAGAACTAACAGAGGTGTGGACTGAGGCAAGAGGGGTGCTGAAAGAGGCAAGGGAGGTAAATAAAAAGCAACAGAGGTGCAGAAAGTGGCAAGAGAACTGTAGAAATAGGCAACAGAGGTGCAGGAAAAGGCAAGAGAGGTGCAGAACGAGGAAAGAGGAGTTGAGAAAGAACCAACAGAAGTGCAAAAAGAAGCAATAGATTTTAAGAAGGAGGCAGGAGAAGTGCAGAATGAAGCAAAATAAGCACAGAAAGAAGCAAGAGAAGTGCAGAAAGAGGCAAGAAAATTGCAGAAAGAGGCAAGAGATGTGCAGAAAAAGGGAACAGAGGTGCAGAAAGAAGCAAATGAACTGCAGAAAGAACCAACATTGGTGCAGACATTGGCAAGAGGGGTGCAGAAAGTAGCAAGAGAGATAGAAAAAGAAGAACAGAGATGCAGAAACAGGCAATAGGGATGCAGAAAGAAGCAGGAGCAGTGCAGAAAGAAGGAACAGAAGTACAGAAAGAGGTAAGAGGGGTGCAGCAAAACCTAGGAAAATGCAGAAAGAAGCAATAGAGGTGCGGAAGGAGGCACGGGAAGTGCAAAAAGAGGCAAGAGAAGTGCAGAAAGAGGCAAGAGGAGTGGAGAAAGAAGCGAGAAAGGTACGGAAAGAAGCTTGAGAAGTGCAGAAAGAAGCAACAGAGGTACAGAAATAGGCAAGAGGGGTGCAGCAAAAGCCTAAGAAAATGCAGAAAGAAGCAACAGAGGTGCGGAAGGAGGCACGAGAAGTGCAAAAAGAGGCACGAGAAGTGCAGCAAGAGGCAATATAAGTGCAGACAGAAGCAACAAATCTACAGAAGGAGGCAAGAGAAGTGAAGAAACAGGCAATAGAGGTGCAGAAAGAAGCAAGAGCAGTACAGAAAGAGGCAAGAGAGGTGCAGAAAGAAGGAACAGGGGTACAGAAAGTAGCAACAAAGGTGCAGAAATAGGCAAGAGAAGTGCAGAAAGTGGCAAGAAAGGCACAAAAACAGGCAGGTGAGGTGCAAAAGAGGGGACAGGGGTACAGAAAGAGGCAAGAGATGTACAGAGAGATAGAAGAGGAGTGTAGAAAGAGGCAAGTGAGGTACATATAGTGGCAACAGAGGCGCAGAAAGAGGCATTAGAGGTGCAGAAATAGGCTAGGCAAGAGACATGCAAAAAGAGGCAAGAAAGGTGTAGAAAGAGGTAAGAGATGTAAGAAAGAGGGAAGAGCGATGCAGAAAGTGGGAAAAGGGATGCAGAAAGAGGCAAGAGGGGCACAGAAAGAAGCAAGAGAGGTGCAGAAAGAAGCAACAGAAGTTCAGAAAGAGGCAAGACGGGTTCAGAAAGAGGCAAGAGAACTGCTGAAAAAGCCAAGAGTTTGCAGAAAGAGGCAAGAGAACTGTAGAAAGAATGAACAGTGGTGCAGACGGAGGCACGATGGGTGCTGAAAGAGGCAAAGGGGGTGCAGAAAGAAGCAACAGAGGTGCAGAAAGAGGCAAGAGAACTATAGAAAGAGGCTAGAGAGGTGCAGAAGGAGGCAATAGAGGTGCAGAAGAGGGATGAGGGGAGGCAATAGAGGTGCAGAAGATGAGGGGTGCAGAAAGACCAAGAGGCGTGCAGAAAGATGCAAGATAGGTACAGAAAGAAGCAAGAGAAGTGCAGAAAGAAGCAACATAGGTGTAGAAAGAGGCAAGGGGGTGCAAAAAGTGGCAAGAGGGGTGCAGAAAAAGGCAAGAGGAGTTCAGAAAGAACCAACAGAGGTGCAAAAAGAGGCAATAGAATTGCATAAGGAAGCAGGAGAAGTACAAAATGAAGCAAGAGAAGCACAGAACGAAGCAAGAGAAGTGCAGAAAGAAGCAAGAAAAGTACAGAAAGAGGCAATAGATGCGCAGAAAAAAGGGAAAGTGGTGCAGAAAGAGGCACGTGAACTGCAGAAAGAACCAACATTGGTGCAGAAAGAGGCAAGAGGGGTATAAGAAGAAGCAACAGAGATGCAGAAAGAGGCAATAGGGATGCATAAAGAGGCAGAACAAGGTAAGAAAAGTGCATAGAGAAGCAACACAAGTGCAGAATGAGGCAGCAAAAGTGCAAAAAGAGGTCAGTAAGGGGCAGAAAGAGGCAAGAGGAGTACAGAAAGGTACATGAAAAAGAATCTAGAGAAGTGCAGAGAGAAGCAACAGAGGTACCGAAAGAGGCAAGAAGGGTGCAGCAAGAGGCAAGATAAGTGTAGACAGAAACAACAGATGTGCAGAAGGAGGTAAGATAAGTGAAGAAATAGGCAAAGGAGTTACAGAAAGAAGCATGAGCAGTACAGAAAGAGACAAGAGATGTGCAGAAACAAGCTGTAGTGGTGCAGAAAGAAGGAACAGGGGTGCAGAAAGTTGCAACAGAGGTGCAGAAATAGGCAAGAAAAGTGCAGAAAGTGGCAAGAAAGGTGCAACAACAGGCAGGTGAAGTACAAAAAAAGGGAACAGGGGTACAGAAAGAGACAAGAAAGGTAAAAAAAGACAGAAGATGAGTGCAGAAAGAGGCAAGAGTGGTGCAGAAAGAAGCAAGTGAGGTACAGAAAGTGGAAACAGAGGTGCAGCAAAAGGCAAGAGAGGTGCAGAAAGAGGCAACATAGGTGTACACACGGATGAAAGGTACAGAAAGAGGGAAGAGGGATGCAGAAAGAGGCAATAGAGGTGCAGAAAGAGGCAAAAGAAGTGCAGAAAGAGGCAAGACGGCTGCAGAAAGAGGCAAGAGAACTGCTGAAAAAGGCAAGAGAGGTACAGAAAGAGGCAAGAGAACAGCAGAAAGAACCAACAGAGCTGTGGACTTAGGCAAGAGGTGTGCTGAAACATGCAAGAGAGGTACATAAAGAAGCAACAGAGGTACAGAAAAAGGCAGATCTGTAGAAAGAGGCAAGTGAGGTGCAGAAGGAGGCAAGCGCAGTGCAGAAAGAGGGAAGTAGGGTGCAGAAAGACGCAAGAGGGGTGTGGAAAGAAGCAAGAGAGGTGCAGAAAGAAGCAAGAGAAGTACAGAAAAAAGCAACAGAAGTGCAGAAAGAGGCATTAGGGGTGCAGAAAGAGGCACAAGAAGTGCTGAGAAAAGCAACATAGGTGCAGAAAGAATCAACAGAGGTGCAACGAAACAAAAGAAGTACAAAAAAGGCAAGAGAATTGCAGAAAGAACCAACACAGGTGCAGAAAGAGGCAAATGAGGTACAGAAAGAGGTAAGAGAGGTACAGAAACAGGTAAGAGAGGTACAGAAAGAGGGACCAGGGGTGCAGAGACATGTAAGAAAAGTGCAGAAAGAGGAAAGAAAAGTGTTGAAAGGAGCAACAGAGGTGCAGAAAGAAGCAAGAGAAGAGATGAAACAGACAAGAGAATTGGAGAAATAAACAAGAAAGGTGCAGAAAAAAGATACAGAAGTGCAGTGAGATGGAAGTGAGATGCAAAAAGAGGCAAGATAGGTGCCAAAAAAGGCAAGTGAGGTGCAGAAATAGGCAATAGGGGTGCAAAAAGAGGGAAGAGAAGTGCAGAAAGATGGAAGAGTTGTGCAGGAAGAGGGGTCCAGAAAGTGGCAAGAGGGGTGCAGAAAGAAGCAACTGAGGTGCAGAAAGAGGCAACAGAAGTGAGGAAAGAGGTGAGAATGGTGCAGAAACAGGCAGGAGTGGTGCAGAAAGAGGCAAGAGAAGTGTAGAAAGAGGCAAGAAAGGTACAGAAACAGGCAGGCGAGGTGCAGAAAGAGGGAACAGGGGTGCAGAAATAGGAGACAGAAGTTCAGAAAGTAGCAAGAAGGTGCAGAAAGAGTCAAAAGAGGAGCAGAAAGAGGGATGAGTCATGCAGAAAGTGGGATGAGGGGTGCAAAAAGAAGCAAGAGAGGTGCAGAAAGAAGCAAGCAATGTGCAGAAAGAAGCAACATAGGTGCAAAAAGAGACAAAAGGGGTGCAGACAGAAGCAAGAGAAGTGCAGAAAGAGGCAAGAGGAGTGCAGAAAGAAGTTACAGAAGTACAGAAAGAAGAAACAAAGGTGCAGAATGAAGCCAGAAGGGTGCAGCAAGATAAGTTCAGACAGACGCAACAGATGTGCAGAAGGAGTCAAGAGAAGTGAAGACATAGGCAAGAGAGGTGCAGAAAGACGCAAGACCAGTACAGAAATAGGCAAGAGAGGTGCATAAAGAAGAAACAGGAGTGAAAAAGGGAGCAACAGAGGTGCAGAAATAGGCAAGAGAAGTGCAGAAAGTGGCAAGAAAGGTGCACAAACAGGCAGGTGAGGTGCACAAGAGGGAAGTGGGGTACACAAAGAGGCAAGAGAGGTACAGAAAGATAGAAAAGGAGTGTAGAAAGAGGCAAGTGATGTACAGAAAGTGGTAACAGAGGTGTAGAAAGAGGCATGAGAGGTGCAGAAAGAGGCATGAGAGGTGCATAAATAGGCTAGGCAAGAGATGTGCAGAAAGAGGCATGAGAGGTACAGAAAGAAGCAACAGAGGTGCAGAAACAGGAAAGAGAGGTAGAGAAAGAGGCAAGAGGGGTAGAGAAAGAAGCAAGAGAGGTGCAAAAAGAAGAAAGAGAAGTGCGGAAAGAGGCAACAGAAGTTCAGAAAGAGGCAAGACAGGTGCGGAAAGAGGCAAGAGAACTGGTGAAAAATTCAAAAAGGCAAGAGAACTGTAGAAAGAGAGGTGCTGAAGGAGACAATAGAGGTGCAGAAAGAGTGACGAGGGATGCAGAAAGACACAAGAGAACTGGTGAAAAATTCAAAAAGGCAAGAGAACTGTAGAAAGAGAGGTGCTGAAGGAGACAATAGAGGTGCAGAAAGAGTGACGAGGGATGCAGAAAGACACAAGAGAACTGGTGAAAAATTCAAAAAGGCAAGAGAACTGTAGAAAGAGAGGTGCTGAAGGAGACAATAGAGGTGCAGAAAGAGTGACGAGGGATGCAGAAAGACACAAGAGAAGTGCAGAAAGAAGCAACATAGATTCAGAAAGAGGCAAGAGAAGTGCAGAAAAAACAACAGGTGCATAAAGAGGCAATAGAAGTGCAGAAACAGGCAGGAGAGATCCAGCAAGAGGGATGAGAAGTATAGAAAGAGGCAAGAAGGCGCAGAAAGAGGCAACAGAGGTACAGAAAGTGGGAAGAGTAGTGCAGAAATTTGGGAGAGGGGTGTAAAAAGAAGCAAGAGTGGTACAGAAAGAAGCAAGAAAAGTGCAGTAAGAAGCAACATAGGTGCAGAAACAGGCAAAAGAGGTGCAGACACCAGCATGAGAGGAGCAGAAAGAAGAAATGGAACTGCAAAATGAAGCAATTGAGGTGCAGAAAGATGCAAGAGAAGTGCATAAACAGGCATGACAGGTGCAGAAAGTGGCAAGAGAGGTACAGAAAGATGGTGCAAAAAAGAGTTAGGAGAAAGACAGAAAGAAGCAACAGAGGTACAGAAAGAGGCACAAGAGGTGCAGAAGAAAGAGGCAAGAGAGGTGCAAAAAGAAGCAAGAGAGGTGCAGAAAGAAGATAGGTACAGAAATTGGAAGAGATACACCGAAAGAGGGAAGAGAAGCACAGAAAAAAGAAGAAAGGTGCACAAATAAGCAAGAGAAATGCAGAAAGAGGCAAGAAAGGCGCAGAAAGAAGCAAGAGTGGTTTGCGCACCATTAGTACCAATTTTACACCCACATTTAGCAATAAGTAACAGGTGACCATTCCAGGATTGCAAAGGGCCTTCCACCATACTGTAATAGTTGTCACTGCATATTTTGTAACATTAAAGCCGTTTGAGCTAGAAACAAGGTTGTTTTTGTTCAAATCTCCAGATTATGAAGCAGATGATAGATTATGGGGCAAATGCAAGACATTTCTAATTATTCAAAAAACGCTGCAGCCGACTAGTCACATAATTCCAGTGGCCCTGCATATACCTCTGACTAGGTCCAGAAGTGCTCCTCATTGTTTTCTTCTTTTTTTTGTCTTATTGAGTTTATAGTTCATAATAATATTCCACATTTGTAGAGCACAAACAATCACCAGTAAGGGTCTCTAGGCGCTGGGGGCCTTCAGGAAGATTAAGCAAACTATTGCCCAGAGTCACATGGTGCTGGGCTAATCTGCCGCCAGCGCCTGGGATCGTACCGTGATCCCCAAATTCCAGAATCAGTCGCCCTGGCCACTCCACAACGCAGTACCATTCCACATAATTACTCTCCATAACACATAATCCCACTCTACATAATTTGTATATACTAAATACCACATAATTTCTATCCACATCATTTCACTGCACAACCTACCACATAATTCCGATACACACAACACACATCCACTTCACTCCAAAAAACATTAGTAAAACACTTTTACATTCACAATGCCAATAGCCGTAAGTTGCACAAATGCGAGACCTATTACCTTGCAAATGCTTCTTTAACTTGTAGTCGCGTTTGCAGAGTGGTGGAGGAAGGGGACTGGCCCTCTGACCAGCGCTCAGAAATTCTGCAGCGTAGGACTTACAGGAGGTACCAGGAAGGCTTCTTGGCCCCCAAAGTCCCTTAGGAGTAAAGTGGACTTCATCCCCCAATCAGTAGTGTGCCAGGAGGGGTGTTTGCAGAGTGGTGGGGAAAGGGGGGCGTGGCCTCGAAGACATCTTAGCAATTACACTGTATGGGACTTACTGGAGGTAACAGGAGGGGTAGTTGCCCCCAAGGACATCATTGGGGGCCAACTACCCCTCCTATTACCTCCAGTAAATCCCACACAGCAGGATGGCTATATTCTCATAGCAGGCCACGACCCCTTTGCCTACCACTCTGCAAACATGCTCCCTGGTGCGCTCTTGGATGGAGATTGAAGTACCATTCATTGCTGGGGGTCCTTAGGGGCCAACTAGCCTACCTGTTACCTCCAGTAAGCCCCACACAGTGGGATTGCTGAGAGGTGGACACAGGCCACAATCTCTTTCTCTACCACTCTGCAAACATGCCTACTGGCGTGCTCTTGGTTGATGTATGTCCCCTTGCCTCCTGAGGGTCCCTTGGGGCCAAATAGCCCTCCTGTAACCTTCAGAAAGCCCCACACAGCTGGATTACTGAGAGTGTTTGGAGGGTACACCCCCTTTTACACCACTCTGCAAACATGCCTCCTGGTGCCCTGCTGCTTGTGATATGAAGTCCACTTTAGTCCTGAAGTCCTCAGGACACAAGGGAACCTCATCCCCCTACCAGCAGTGCTCCAAGAGTCATGGTGCAAAAAGGGGCATGGCCTCAAACCACCTCACAGCAATCCCAGTGTGTGGGGCTTACTGGAGGTACCTGTTGAGCTAGTTGGCTCCTAAGGGCAGTTGAAAACGTAGGGGACTTAATCCCCCAACCGAGAGCGCACCAGGAGGTGCATTTGCTGAGTCTTGCAGGGAGGGGGCGGGGTCTCCGGTGAGTTTCCGGTTTCTATTATTTTTTTAAGAAGGGAGGCTGTGTGGCCCCCCTTCCTTTGAGCCTTTTTGTCCCCATCTACCGATGCTAAGGCTTTAATTTCTTTTAAAGGGAGTGGGTTGCGTGGCCCCCTCCTGGGCCACTTTTGGCTCTGTGGACCCCATCCCCTGGGACTTGGCCATTTAAAAAAATCATTTATAGTTTTTAAAGCAAGGAGCCGCGCCGCCCCCACCCCAGGGCAATTTCATCCCTGGGGCCTGGCTTTTTTTTTTTTAAACTTAAGAAAAGGAGGAGGGCTTAGTGGCCCCCCTGCCGGGCCACTTTTGGCCCAGGGACCCCATCCCCAATGCCCCCGCCGTCCCTGCCGCCTCCCCGCCTCGTGTGGGAGCTGGCATTGCTTTTCAGCAAAAAAAGTTGCTGACATGCAGCTCCCTTTGCCCAAAAGCTACTCTGCTTCGCTTCATGGAAGCCAGAACAGTTTTCCTGCTCTCACTTCCATGAAGCAAAGCTGGAGTTTGGTGTGGCAGGGTGGGAGCAGTGCTCCAGCCCTGACATAGCAAACTGCAATGTCCCGGGGGGAACACAGGGACATTGCTGGAGCTAGCCCTGGGGGAGGGCTCCAGGAGCAGCTGCACAGCCCCCCTCCCAACATATTTAAATCCCCAGGGAGGTGGTGGCCCCTGGGCCAGGGGTCCCCTGCAGACCTCACTATTTAATTTATTCATTGCCCCAGAGAGGTGATGGTCCCCAGGGTAGTGTGGGGGTGCAGGAGCCCCCTCAACTTAATTTCAATTATTAAAGCCCAGGGGAGGAGGCAGTTGTTAGGGTTTGGGGGGGGCCGCAAGACCCCCAAACATAAGAAAAGTAATTCCCCACACATTTCTTATGAAAAACCCTGGGGGGTGGCTGTCCCTGGGGCTGCGGGGGTCACATGTCCCCACACATTAATAACAAAGCCCTGTGGAGGTGGTGACTGCCAGTAGGTAATACGGGCACACGGCCGGGGTAGCCACCCCCAAATAATCACCACACAAATCCAATGTATAAATCCTTGAGAAGAAAACACTGGAGCCACGGCCACTCGATTGCAAGCTTGATTTATTGGCACCTCTAGGTCCGACGCATTTCGGAGTTCCTTCACACCTTTGTCACGGGACATTGGATATGTGTGGTGATAATATATATATATATATATATATTATATATTATATATATATATATATATATATATATATATATATATATATATATATATATATATATATATATATATTATCTACTGGCGGTCGCCAGTAGATAGTTATAGTTAGGATCGTGTTTCCATAGGAAATCTCAAAATTCTATTTTGAATAACTTTGGCGCCAATTGACGAATCCTCGCGAAATTTTCAAAACTAATGGGGCGCTCCGTTCAGCTCCTACCCTGAAAGTCTCAGGGTGATTCGTCAAGCGGGGGCCGAGAAAAAAGGGGGGTCCCAAAACGCGTTTTCCCCATGCATTTTTCCATAGGACATTTAGTCGAAGGTACAGCCCGAACGGCTGAACAGAATTACTTGAAATTTGGCAGAGAGGTAGTCCTCAGGTCAAGGAAGTGCCTTTTGCAGGTCTGGTGTAAATCTGTTCAGTATTTCCTGAGAAAATAGCATTTAAAAGCATATAAATATCTATACGCGCGCACCGCGTGCGAACGGTGCCGTGCGCGATCGAAATTCTGATTGGTTGTTAGATGTTAGTAAACATTTGAATCGGTCGAAATCAGGAAGTGTCGGCCGCCATTTTGTCTGTCGCACTGAAAAGGAAAGGTGGAAAAAAGGTGGAAAACGTGAAAAGGGGGCAGGGAAGAGAGTTCCTGACCCCCTAGCCTTTGTCAGGGGGTCACAGAAGGACCCCCAAGGGTGAGAAAAAACATTTTTTTTTTTTCAAAAAATAGCGGGGTGTGCTCACCGTGCGCGCATGGTGAAAAACCCTTAAAAAAATATATATATAAGAACGTGAAAAGGGGGCAGGGTAGAGAGTTTCTGACCCCCTAGCCTTTGTCAGGGGGTCCCTGAAGGACCCCGAAGGGTGAGAAAAAACATTTTATTTTTTTAGCAAAAAATCGCGAGGGTGCGCGCGCGCGCACGGTGAAAATGCCATAAAAAAATAATACATAAATTAGCATTTACAAAACCTTTGAAATTCACTGAAAAAACCATAGGTTTCACACACGTTATAGTTAGGAATTAGCATTTAAAAAACCTTTGAAATTCACTTAAAAATCCATAGGTTTCACACATGTTATAGTTGGACATTTCACTCGAAAAAAACCAATGAAATTCCCCCGTTATAGTTAGTTCAGGCAACTATAACTCACGCGACGGCAATCCACTGCTGATGACGTCAGATATTACATCACTGATCACATATGTGTCTTTCTGTAAAATAAATATTTGTAATATATGTATAGCTAAAGGTAAATGGAAGAATAAATGGGTAAATAAGTGTCTAAATACAGTGATGTAATATCTGACGTCATCAGCAGTGGATTGCGGTCGCGTGAGTTATAGTTGCCTGAACTAACTATAACGGGGGAATTTAATTGGTTTTTTTCGAGTTAAATGTCCAGCTAACTATAATATGTGTGAAACCTATGGTTTTTTAAGTGAATATATAATATATATATATATATATATATATATATATATATATTGACACTACTGTAATCAATTTATCGGATATTGATCTTACAACTGCTGAAACACAGCTACTAGCTTTAGGTTTGTCTTTCTGACCCCTAATCAATTTAAATATGTGCAATCCAGGATTGACGTTTTTAAATTTATTCAAAAACTGAAACTAATGAAACACTTCAAATTGGGCAAAGTGAAAGAAACAGAATCCAATGTACAGATTACTACTAAATCCAGTAAGACTTTATTGGTATCTGACATCTTAACTCTATGTACCATTCATGCTTTGGCTCAAGAGACAAGTGAAATCCAGGGCTCTATACAAGAAGAGCTCTTAGATCGAGGTATCACTAGCAATTCTCCATCTGCTAGTCCATTTTATCCTGCATCGACTTTTATTCCTCTCATGCCCAAGGACGCAATTGATATTTTCAGTGATTGTGTAATAAATGATCTAAAAACACTCAATCGAAGGATACTTAACAAAAGAAAACAACGCACAAATAGAGACAAGTAATATTCAGCACTAATGAGTAAATTAAAAAATAATGGTGATATCATTGTGAACAAAGCCGACAAAGGGGGTAACTTTGTTCTTTGGCCCAAGAACCAGTATATGGAAGAAGCATATCAACATCTGAATGATGTTATAGAAAAGCTACAACCAATAATATAAGACAAGTGAAGGATTTGGTGTACAATGAGCTAGGGCAATGGAAGAGAGATGACCTATTAAACAAAAATGAACACGGTTTCTTGAAAAATTACCATCCCATGACCCCTAGTATTTATTTTATTCCCAAAGTTCACAAGAGAGTGGTACCCATACCAGGAAGACCGATTATATCAGCCCAAGGAAGTCTCCTAGAAGCTATGTCTTAGTACGTTGATTACTTCATGCATGAATTTGTAGAAAATGTACTGTCTTTTATCAAAGATGCTGGGCACTTTTTGTCGAGTTTAAAGTCTATAGCTTGGGATGATGACTATGAGTTTATAGTTATGGACATATGCTCACTGTATACAAGCATACAACACACAGATGGACTTAATGCGGTGAAATTTTATCTTGATAAAAGGAACATCCACTTTTACCAATATAATGCTATGCTCTTACATATGATTGAACTATACCTATGTAACAATTACTTTATGTTCAACAAAGAGCTGTTTCAGCAGCTTCGGAGTGTTGCCATGGGGGATTGCTTCTCTCCCAGCAACGCGTGTCTTCACGTTGGCTGGTGGGAGGAGCATGTCCTAAGGAAAACACATAGGGAGCTGTATGAAACCAACATTATTCAGTGGTGGAATTTCATTGACAATGTCTGTATTATTTGGAAAGGGTCGGTTGAGACAGCAGAAGAATTTGTTAAAACCATCAACAACAATTCAATACTCCACGCACAAAGCTCCCACCCTAAACATCTGATAAAGAGTATCCCATATGGTGAGTTTTTACACATAAAAAGAATTTGTAGCTCAGAAAAGGACCTTATCCAATGCCATGCCGACTCTCTACAAAGATTTTTGGCACATGGGTATAAAAACAGCGACTTGAAAGCAGCCTTAACTAAAGCCAATAGCCTTAGTCGTGATGACTATTTGGGTACTGTATCCAAGAAAACTATGCGCTCCACTAGCGTTTCCCAGAACCAAGAAACTGTAAGATTAATAACCGGCTTCAGCTGTCAAGATAAAGAGATAAGAAAAATCATTTATAAGAACTGGCCCATTATTAAGACTGATTTAACCATGTCACAAATGGTGCCTGATCTCCCTCAAATTACTTTCAGGTGGGCTCCCACTATGAGGGATGCCCTAGTTAGAAACAGCCCCAAGGTAGCAAGGTCAGGAACGTGGTTATCTAAGCGTAATGGTTTCTTCAAGTGTAGCTCCTGTAGAGCATGTAAATTTGGTATCAACACATCTGAGTTTTATAATGCCTTTGAATCCCCTCCTACTAAAATAAAAGGATTGTTCACTTGCAAGACAGACCATGCAGTATACATACTGGAATGTTCTTGCAAGTTAAAGTATGTAGGGAGTGCCAAATTGCAAGTGTTCACACACATACTTTAACACTTGCGTGCTATTGTCAACTCTGACTCAAGTTACCCGGTAGCTCGTCATTTTAAGCTAGTGCATCACAATAATTTAAATGATTTGAGATACTATGTAATAGATTTTAAACCCAAGATGCTCAGGGGTGGAAATAAGGAAAAGAAATTACGACAACTAGAGTCTCACTGCATACTGCTACTAAATACCAAGATGCATAATGGCCTGAACACAAGGGAAGATTTGCACAAGTTTCAATGAGATACATCAATTTTAACATTGTATATTCTGTTTTCATGCTTGATTATTTCGTGTTAGCTTTTTAGCTGTTTATCAGCCAGTTTCTGGGCCTTGTTCTTAACCTGGTTTTACGTTTGGTTTTTACTTGGTTTCAGTCAGGGTTTTTATGCTGGTTTTTACAGCGGTTTAGGGGCGACACTTTTAATCATGTAAACTGTTACTCTAATGTTATAATTATTTTTTCTCCCCCTGTGTTCTTTTGGGTTGTGTGATCTACCTGGTCCGGCATTCTCTATGATTTTGAAAAATGCTGCAAGTTCTTATTCTATATGAAAATTACATTTGCACTTTATGACCCTTGTTAAGATTTGCTGCTAAACTGTGTACATTAGTGCACTTGCACTTCATACTGTAATGTCTGTTTGGTTTTTGCTACTAAACCTTATGCAATATTGCACTTGCACTTTATTCTGTACTGTCTGTTTAAATCCATTGAGCATGTTCGTGCATATATACGTTTATGCTAATAAGATCTATTGTCTTAATAACTATATAGTATATAGTAAATATTTATTGCACTAGCACTTTATACTCAGTGTCCAGTTGGACCTATTAGTATATAATACATGACAGCAGTTTTTGGGATTATAAACTGTTCAGGCTAATGGCAGTATATGTTTGAGCAAGATGCACGTGTTTATCTTTTTAATGCAGAGGATGTGTGGCAGCTACCCACGTCTAGGGTCCACATTTTTTAAACTATTGGTACCCCACATATGCCCGATGCTTCCATGTCATGAAGTCCCTCAGACCTTGCTGTTCTGCACCGTATTCCTCTCTCTGAATTCTAGTGACTTGCCGTTGCCAAGGCTTGTTGTGTCCATTCTGGTTGCCGACACGGCAGCACTCAACAGACTTCATAGCACAGCTCGAATCCAGCTCATGGACTTCGTCAACACCTCCTGGACCTCGTGGCTGAAGAGTCAAGACACCCATCAACTCACCTGAAGCACTCGACATCTGTGGGCATTGGTCCATCCTGCCCTCGGTCACTGGCTAGTGACCCAGACTCTGTTCCCTCTGCTTTCAGGTTCATTACATCCTAGATCCAGGCTTGGATCTCTTCAGACACTTCTCCTCTTCACGGCAGCAGCAGTTCTTTTCAGGCTTCCATTGCAATCGACAACGCGACCCGACACCAAAAGACACCTATGCACCCGGCTTCCCTGGGTGAGGTAACTCGAGTACTCCAGTGCTCCCGTGGGTGCTAGCCCTAGAACTTCTTAAGTCCAAAAGGGTTTGGTCCTGACTCTATTCCAAATGTCCCTAATCTTTAAATTTCCAACCGCAACATTGCCCATAGAAGATAACGGGAACCAGCGGTTGTGTTTAGACACTGCATACAGTCCCCGTGGGACCCCTGTGTCACTACCTTGGGTGGTTCCTTGGGGTCCCAGCGATTCTAGTGGCTCTAGGCCTTGTGTCTATTCCAGTCGTGGTTCTTATACCATTTTTTTGGTATATGGTTTGGTACGCCCCTAGGGTCAAAACGTGTATTTGTGCTATTATTTATAATTGCTAACTTGTAACCAAAGTACTTCGAACTCCAGTCTCATAAAGAGACTAGAGGGGTGTGTTTTAACCTAAATACATATATTTTGAATATATACCTGGTGTGGTTGTCCTTTCATTTGATCATTCAAGAGATTATAGACTGGTAAAACAAGCTGCTTTACATTTCTTCAAGACTTTGCCTGAAGGCTGCTCTCCATAGCTACCACTAGGATAGATTTCAATAAAGGTTGTCTTTAACCAATTCACCATAAGGGGTTGTTTGGACTGATACAAGGTGCCCACTAGAACTAGTGGACAGCATATATCAGGCCACCTTCTCACATTGGTGTGCAGCGTGTGGGATTCCAGCTTGCTATTGTTTTACCAGATAATCTCAATTGAATTGATCAACTGAAAACAACTAAAGGTACCTAAGGTACATATAATATGAAGTTTAGCTACAGTAAGTTCTACTGAACTTAGAGTTGTGTGTTAAGGCCTAGCACACCCTTTCTACAACTCAAGAGAGTTTAGTAGGCCACACTAGTGTAGGTAGTGCAATACACCACACCACATTAGTAATGTCTAACCAGCCAGGAACCAGTGGGTCCCTACCAGGAACCAGTGAGCTCCGTCCCTATAAATATGAGGATCTCACCTTTGCTCAGCTTAGGGCAGAGGTCTTCAAACTGGGGGCGCGGAAACACCTCTGGGGGGGCACAAGCTCCACCGAGTTCATTCGGACGTCTGAAGTACGTTTACTTTTGCTTTTTTTTTCTACAGAATTAGGGTCGTCGCAAGCAGGACTCTCTGATTAGAGGCAGCAGTCACAGTAGCCAATCACTATTTGGAAGCTCAATTCGGACGTTCCTCCAATCAGAGACAGAGCAGCATAGAGGCAGAGCCTTTGTTGTATTTGTTTGAGACAAGATGCGTGTTGATTTACTGGAGATGGGATCGGCCCAGATTTGAGGACTTGTTAAAACATATTCACATATTGCAATGAACAATTGGATGGCTGTTAGCCGAAGATGTACATTCTGTCTGGGACAGGCGCGCAATGCCAATTGGACTCAAAGGCCTTCAGCCCCCGCCCCCGCCCTCCGTCGTGTATGTCAGCCCAGGCTGAGACAGCTTCCCGGGCACACACAAAGCCGCACCCGAGTACTTCACAGGTCTTTAAAAGACAATTTACATGTTAACTAGACTTTTTTGTGAGGCTTTGTTGTTTTTTTACCCCTTCATCTCCACTCTGCCTATTGCTAAAAGAGTTAGCCCAACCCCTGAAATTTGTAGTAGCCCCCACGAAATTTGGCTCTAGTTGCGCCTCTGATCTGGGGCTAAATATATTTTCACCACCCCTTCTGCTGTGCTCCGAAACTGCAGCTAATTCCAATGCTTCTGCCAGGTCAGAGAGTGGCGTGGGTGGTGCGTTGTACACCATGGATCATTGGAATCTTTATGTGAGGCTAACCGGCTATGAGTATGACTGATTACAAATGCAAGTAACATTTCTTGAGAGGCCGAGTGAATGTACTCAGACATTTCACAATGATATGAGACTAACTATCTTGTGTACTGCTTACTATTGCCAATGATTTCGTACCGATGCTTTCAGATGGAGTGGGTGTTCTCTTTTTGTTGAATCCACTGCTCTGAGTGCTGACATAACGGCCAAAAAACTACAGCTGCTGTGAGGAAGGGGTGTCTACTTTCCAGAGTCATTTCGGGGGTACTTTTCTCAGTCCTTGCACTGGATCTGGCTTAACTACTGTACAATGTGCACAAACTACATAAAACCAGGAAGAATATGTTTCTAATAGACCCTCCCACTCTTCATTTCTCTTTTGGTCTTCTTATAGTACTGTTTCCAGTGCTATTTCCAGTACTTAATTTGTACTAGATGCGGTCCTGAAAGTTGGGGTTGCATGCACTGACCTTGTAGCAGTTTTCACTCAAAAGAAAGTTTCCCTTCAAATGGTGTTGCATGAGTTCTGTGATTTTTTGCCAGATTTACAACTCACAAATCTTACATTTACAAAACACTGTTAATGTTTCGATATTGTGAAAATTAGATTTCAGATAAGACCTTGGGGTAAAAATGGTTGCCAAAGATGCTAAATTCCAACTACTGTGATTGGGGGGTCTCCACTCCTAAAAAATATTGTCTGGGGGGGCTTGGCCTAAAAACGTTTGAAGACCACTGGCTTAGGGTCTTATGTTCCATTAGAAAGCTGAAGACAGGCAAAAGCCCAACCACCCAGAATCTCATAAAGATACTTAAGCTGGATGATATCACAGGGCCTAGTGGACCTGATGAGATAGACACTGTGGGTGGGGCAGCAGGTGAGGGTGGGCCTAGGGGTGGAAACTCCCCTGACCCTACCTCTAATGCTGACCAGACTGGTGACAATGACCAGACTCTGGTGAACACATATCTCCAGGATGAGGAGGAGGAGGAGGATGCCAACAATGCTCCTTCCTTTATCCCTCCAGGTAGACCTGAAAATAGGGCTAGAAGGGAAAGATCTCTGTCAAGGGGATCTGTCCAGTCTATCTCCTCTATAGGGACCTCTGTCTCTTCTCACAGAGGGAGGGAACCCTCCCAGGAGAGGAGAGAGAGACTGCTGAAGTATGAGCAAGACAGGTTCAACCTCAGAAAGCAGCAGATGACCTTAGATAGGGAAGCCCTAGAGCTCTACAGAGCTAGTAAAAAGGAGGGACTAGAGTCCCTTGGTGGCAGCAATTTCCCTAGAGATAGGGAGAGGTCTTAAGATCATAGAAACCTAAGTATGATTGTCCCTTCTTATCAGAGTGGGGATGACATCCACAAATGGAATACTGCCTTGGAGAGGGCCTGTAAAGTACAGAAGGTCCCTCAAGGTCAGTGGGCAGCAATCTTATGGCTCTCCTTTGCAGACAAAGGTAGAGACAAGCTCCTCACTGTAAGAGAAGAGGATGCTGATGATTATCAGGTCTTGAAAAGTGCACTAATAGATGGGTTTGGCCTAACTACTGAAAAATACAGGTTAAAGTTCAGAGACACCTAAAACGCACAAAATCAAGACTGTGTTGACTTTGTTGACTGTGCTGCTAAGGCTCTGGAAGGTTGGTTATTGGGCAGTAAAGTGTGTGACTTCATAGGATTGTACGATCTGATAATGAGGGAGCAGATTCTTAATAACTGTCAAAATCAGCTGTTGCACCAGTACCTGGTAGACTTTGATCCGACCTCTCCCCAAGAATTGGGAAAGAAGGCAGACAAATGGGTCAGAACCAGGGTGAGGCAGAAGGTACAGAACCAAGGTGGTGACCCTAAGAAGCAAGATTCCAAGAACTCTGACAAGGGTGGGGACAAGGGCAAAGACCATAAGTCTTCTCAAGGGCCCCAAAAATCTTCTTCTAATGGGGAGTCACAATCAAGTAAGGGAAAAGGCCAAAAGAAACCTTTGTGCAAAATCTGTAAGCAGAAAACTCACTGGACCAGTGACTGCACCAAGGCCAAAATACTCCAGCCACCACCAATGCCCCTAAGGCACCTGCTCCCCCGTGTGCAGTTACAATTGGTGGTGGGAATACACAGAATAAGGGTATAGTAGGGTTGACCCTGGGTTCTGAGATGGACTCTGGCCTAGTCAGAGTACCAACTCAGGCTCTGCTTGTCTGTGATGGGGGCATTGATATGTCCCCCTGTGCGAGTCCCAGTAACTTGGGCAAATACAGACAGCAGCCTTTGATAAATGGAGTAGAAGCTTGGGCATTCAGGGACATAGGAGCAAGTGTCACAATGGTGACAAAAGATCTTGTGGATCCTGGGCAGATTATACTTGGTGAAATGTACCAAGTGACCAATGCTAGCAATGTCAGAACAGACCATTCTCTGGTAGTTGTTAACTTCTCCTTGGGAGGGGTAACTGGCCTTAAGAAGGTTGTGGTAAGTGCAGACCTACCAGTACAGTTCTTGCTTGGCAATGATCTAGAGACTTCAGCTTGGGCTGAAGTGGAGCTCAGGACACATGCAGAACTGTTAGGGATCCCTGCACATATCTTTGCTGTGACCAGGTCACAGGCTAAAATGTCTAAAACTGGACAGGCCCTGGATTCTGGAATAATGGACCAGGTGCATCACAAGAGGAGGAGCAGGAGTGTTAAGGCAGAGCCTTCCCACCTGACTCAGAATGCTGATCAGTCTCCTCAGGGAGATGATCTTGAGCCTGAAGAAGGAACTGTCCCAGATGAGCTTGAACCTGACCAGGTTGAGTTCTTGGGGACAGGGGGCCCTTCTAGGTCTGATCTGAGAGAGGAGCAGAAAACCTACCCCTCTCTTGAACCCCACAGAAAGCAAGCTGCTGATGAGGCTGCTGGGAATGCTAGTGGCACCCATAAAGTTTATTGGGATGATGGACTCCTTTTCTCACAGAGTAGAGACCCCAAGCCTGGTGCATCCAGGAGGTTGGTTATACCTCTGAAATTTAGGGGTTTCCGATTGTCACTAGCCCATGATATTCCCCTAGCAGGACACCTAGGTCAGAACAAGACTTGGGACAGAATTGTTCCGCACTTTCACTGGCCCCACATGTCTGAGGACACAAAGGAGTTTTGTCGCTCCTGTGTAACCTGCCAAGCCAGTGGCAAAGCAGGTGGCACTACAAAGGCCCCCCTGATACCACTACCTGTGGTGGGGGTGCCGTTTGAAAGGGTAGGGATTGACATTGTTGGTCCCATGGATCCCCAAACAGCATCTTGGCACAGAATTATACTGGTGGTGGTGGATCATGCCACCAGGTACCCAGAAGAAATTCCCCTAAGGACCACTACAGCACCTGTGGTGGTTAGAGCTCTCTTGAGTGTGTTCTCAAGAGTAGGCTTTCCTAAGTACGTAGTATCTGACAGGGATGCAAACTTAATGTCTAGTTACTTGACTGCTATGTGGAAGGAGTGTGGAGTGAACTACAAGTTCACCACACCCTACAACCCACAATGCAATGGTTTAGTTGAGAGATTCAACAAAACCTTAAAGGACATGATTAAAGGACTCCCAGAGAAGCTTAGGCAAAAATGGGACCTACTCTTGCCCTGCCTTATATTTGCATACAGGGAGGTGCCTCTAAAGGGGGTTGATTACAGCCCATTTGAACTTTTGTTTGGACACCCTGTCAGGGGTCCATTGTGTTTGGTGAAGGAAGGATGGGAGTTACCTCTCAAGCCCCCAAAGCAAGACATAGTGGACTATGTACTTGGTATCTGCTCCAGGATGGCTGAATACATGAAAAAGGCAAACAAAAACCTTGAGGCTAGCCAGGAAATGCAAAAAGCCTGGCATGACCAAAGGCCTGTACTGACTGTTTACCAGCCAGGACAGAAAGTATAGGTGTTGGAGCCTGTGGCCCCAGCAGCCCTCCAGGACAAATGAAGTGGCCCCATAAAATTGTTGAACAGAAAGGGGAGGTTACCTACTTGGTAGACCTTGAAACCCCTAGGAGTCCCCATAGGGTATTCATGTCAGCAGACTAAAACCATATGTTGACAGGGCAGACATGGGCTTGCTCATGGCCACTGATGAAGGACAGGAGGAAGAGAGTGACCCACTCCCTGACCTGCTTTCTCAGAACCCTGATGATGGGTCAGGGGATGGTGTAGCCTTGGCAGGCAGCCTCACTGCCCAACAGCAAACTGACTGCAGAAACCTTCTCAGCCAGTTTAGACATATGTTTTCACTGACTCCAAGTCAGACCACCGGGTGCACTCATGAAGTGGACACTGGGGACAGTCTACCTGTGACGCATAAGATCTACAGGCAACCTGACCATGTCAGAGACTGTATAAGTCCAAAAGATGTTGGATCTGGGTGTAATTGAACCCTCGGTTAGCCCTTGGGCTAACCCGGTAGTCCTGGTACCTAAGCCTCACACCAGTGGTGGGAAAAGAGAGATGAGGTTTTATGTAGACTACAGGGGTCTCAATGCAGTCACTAGGACTGATGCCCATCCCATCCCCAGGGCAGATGAACTGATAGATACTTTGGCCTCAGCCAAGTTCCTAAGCACATTTAACCTGCCAGCTGGCTACTGGCAGATCAGACTAGCTGATGATGCAAAGCCAAAGACAGCATTTTCTACCCGTAGTGGGCACCATCAATTTGTGGTAATGCCCTTTGGTCTGAAAAATGCACCTGCCACTTTCCAAAGGTTGGTGAATCAAGTCCTTACAGGCCTGGAAGACTTTAGTGCAGCATATCTAGATGATATTGCTGTCTTTAACTCCACCTGGGAGGATCACCTGGTCCACCTGAGGAATGTTTTGGAGGCCCTGCAAAAAGCAGGCCTAACTATCAAGGCTACTAAGTGCCAGATAGGGCAGAGTCAGGTTGTGTACCTGGGCCATCTTGTATGTGGAGGCCAGGTTCAACCATTGCAGAGCAAAATCCAGACCATAATGGAATGGATTGCTCCAACTACCCAGACTCAGGTGAGAGCCTTCTTAGGCCTGACTGGGTACTATAGGAGATTTGTCAAAGGGTATGGATCAATAGTGACACCCTTGAATGACTTAACTTCAAAAAAGATGCCCCTAAAAGGTTCAGTGGACAGCTAGCTGTCAAAAGGCATTTGATGACCTGAAGCAGGCCGTGTGCACTGCTCCCATTCTGCAGAGTCCTGACTACTCCATGAAGTTCATTGTCCAAATAGATGCATCTGAATTGGGGGTAGGGGCTGTACTGTCACATTTGAATGATGAAGGTCAGGATCAGCCAGTAGCTTTCATAAGCAGAAGGCTGACCCCTAGAGAGAAATGTTTGTCAGCCATTGAGAGGGAGGCCTTTGCTGTGGTTTGGGCTCTGAAGAAGTTGAGGCCATACTTGTTTGGTACTCACTTCATTGTTCAGACAGACCATAAACCCCTCTTATGGCTAAAACAAATAAAGGGTGAAAACCCCAAACTGCTTAGGTGGTCCATTTCCCTACAGGGGAGGGACTTTACAATGGAACATAGACCTGGGAGTAACCATGTCAATGCAGATGGACTCTCTAGGTATTTCCACTTAGAACATGAAACTCAACTGGTGAAGGTTAGTTTAATGTCCCTGCATTTGGGGGGTGGGGGTTGTGTAGGAGAGTAGGATCTGCTTCACATGGGTACCCCCACTTTTTGCTGGTGTTTCACTGTTTGTCGACCTTAGTGTGGCTGTGGCCCTGTTAATCAGGACCCCAGCTTAGCTGTTTCCTCTCTAAAATGGTTTCCATGTACATTAGGTACACTCCTAATTGGATTCTGGAGTGCCTTATAAGTCCCTAGTATATGGTATACTATGTACCTAGGGAATAGGTACTTCAGAGGCCTACCAGGGGCTGAAGCATGTATCATGCCACCCCTGGGAAGCACTCCAAAATAACATCACAGGTCTGCCACTGCAGCCTGGGTAAGGTGGTGCATGCACCCCTTACTGTGGTATAGGCTACCTGTTGGAAATGGGATCTCTGGTTGGCTAAGGCTTGCGCCAACGCCTGGCAAATACCACCACTCTAGTCAGGGCTTGGGAGATACACGCCAAAGATAACCCCTGCTCACCCCCTTGGTAGCTTGGCACGAGCAGTCAGGCTTATCCCGGAGGCGATGTGTAAAGCGTTTGCGCAACACACACTCACACAGCAGCAACCCAATTTGCACACCACAAAAGGAACTCCACACAAGGGTATATATAAAAATAGCCTTTGTTTTACCATAAACACATTAGATCATAATCAAACAATGTACACTGTGCCAACTGGCACTGGGCAGTATCTACAGGGGATTATATACACATGACAGGGCCAATTGGGCCACTCTCAGAACAATCACAAAGGGAAATGCAGAACATATACTAACTGTAGCACAAAATAATAAATGTAGTCAATCAGTAATAACAACCAGTCACTACTGGTAGAAGAAACAAACTTATCACCCTCAACGTAGCATAAATCCCATTATGCCGAACATCCTAAGCATAAATACACTACACAGTAGGAATCAAATATATCCTACCCAAACCTCAGGGGCATGAATACATTACGCATAAATCACATTAGGCATCATGTTAGGTATAAAACCTCATGTAATTACCATCATAAACACAGTGCGCCCCAAGCGGGGGCACAACACCTGAAAACTGGCCCCAGGCCAACTGGCCTTGCACAGGGGCTCAAATGCCCAATGTCCAAGTGTCCGGGCGGCTGCGCATGCAGCACAAGTAGAAGGCGCAAAAGTTTAGGCCTAAACGTGGCAGCTGCTCACTACTTGCTGGGCAGCTGTAAAAAATGAGCACGGGCACCAGCGTGCCCTATGAGCTCCTCTCTGGGACTCTGAAGCTGGAATGCCCCCAAGGAAAATAGTGGGGCTGGCACTACTGTGCCCGGAGTCCCCCTCTGGGACTCTTTACAACAAATTGCGCCAATGTTGCAGCTGCCGCTAACTGGCGGTGCAGCTGATGTAGAAATTGTCAATGGCACCACTAGGTCCTCGTGAGCCCCACCTTGGTACTCTGGAACAATTGCGGCCCCAAGTTGCAGCAGCCCTCTGTTGCGGGGCAGCTGAGGATGCCCAAAATACACAAGCACAGGCCCCACGGGCCTCAGGTAGCACACCCCCATATTAGGAATCAGCCCCACTCACTGGGCTGTTCAGGACTCCAGGCGTTTCTCCTTGCTTCCCCGGGGATCTCTGGGACCTTCCTTCCCCTCTGCCAGGTGGGGGAAGGCTGAAGACATCGTTGCTGAATCCCGGAAGGCTCCGTCACATTTCGCAGCGGCTGTCCTATGCGGCGGGGCAGGCGCCGACAATGCGCCTCGAGCCCCCCGCTCTGCCTTACTCTCTCGGCGGGTCTCTCTCCACTTATGGGAGCCCCGCACCACCATCCAACCGTGCTTCACCTGGTCCCCCTCCTCGGGACCGGGACTTTGTTCTAGATCCCGCGAGGCTCCCAGACTACTTCCTGCTCGCCTGGTCAGGCCCCGCCCATGTTTTGGCGAAGGTTGCCCGACTTCCTGGTTGGCCCGGGCTGCGGCGGTAATCTCCTCAATACGGGTAGGCTCCCATTAACTTTAAATAAAGTTACCTGCGGGTGGGCACCCGCTCACAACCGGCAGAAACGCGGGGTGGGCACCCGCTCTGTTTTCAGCATAGATCAGCGGGGTGCACTTCCACTCGGATTTCAAAGCGCACAGAGGCAGGGTGGGCATCTGCTTGCTGAATGGCAATTGCGTGGGAATCCCTATGTCAGGATTCCCTCTGTAGATGAGGCAGCTCTGCGCTGCGGAGCCCACGCGCTCCTTGGGCAAAAAAAGTGCTCCGTACCAAAAATGAAGCACTTTCAAGGCGCTAGGATTGAAAGTCCCCCAAAGTCCAGAGAAACGTCCTTTAGGAGGAAGGGGGCAAGGGCTGGGCCCAAGCAGTCCAGCTCACAAGGCCCTTCAGCAGGGAGGCAATCCCTAGTGGCGGTTCCTCCTGGAGCCCAGCAGCAGCAGCAGGCCCCCCCTCAAGTCAGGAACAGAACAACAGAAACTTTTCATGGGGTCACAACCCCTTCTTTTATACACTCTTTTCCTTTGTGTCCCAGCACAGGGCTGGGGGAAAAACCAGATGCAACTGGTTTGGGGGAGCTTTGGAGCACTTTGTTGTGCTCAGCTCCTCTCTTCTTTGTTAGGTGGGGGTTAGGTGCTCAGACGCATCACAGGGGGCGGAGCCAGCATTGTGGAGGGAAGGCACAGCCCTATTTAGGTCCCAGGTGAACTCCTCCCTCCTATCTAGATGCAGATCTCTCTATTCACCACTGGTCTGACTCACCCTGGCTCCTGGAATTCCCCACACCATCCAGCGCCTGTCAATCACAAGCCAGACATGCACTCCACATCAGGCAGACAGACACACAGTACACAGAAGTGACAACTTCTAAAAGTGGCACTTCTCCACCAGTCACAATAAATCTGTGCACACCATTGCACAGCATTTATTCTCACGAGTTCGCACATACTAAACTTGACCCTGCACTCCTCTCACACAAGGAATTATCATGGACACACATATTCCCCATGCATTCCTATGGGAGGGCAGGCCAATCTCACCACATGCACTCAGAGAGCACACGCACTTTACACTGGGACACAGTGCTAAAGTGCGCAGAGGCCAAAAACTACTAACATCAGGTCACATTAAAAGGCAAAAAGTTTAGGGGTGAACCTGCCAAAAGGGCCAAGTCCAACACGGCCCCCTCCCAGCCAAAACGCAGGGTAGACCAATCACCACCATGATGGGCTTCCCTGCTTTGGGTGATAGAACACGGACGTGGACCTGCAATGACAGGGACACTCTCCGGTTCTACGCCACTCTGAACCCATGTGGTTCCCTCTGTAAAAGCTCTCTGGACCAACTGGCTACCCCACTGGTACTCCCTAGCTGTCCGTGGCCAGGACCAGGTCCCAGGCCACCCAGATGCCACTGGTCCTTGCACATCCACAGAGAGGGGGGTAGGAACCCCTGGCATATAGTAACCATTCCCCACTCTACCCCTCATCAGGGCGGTTCTAAACTGCCACTGATCCTCTAGCCTAGGGTCTGCACCCTCAAGCTGACCAAAAGTCACGGGCGAGGCTTTCCTCCCCCTACCTCTTCTTCTAGGGTTCCGCCCTCTCTTCCTCTGAGAGGCACCCTCATAACACAACTCTTCCACCAGTTGAGGACCTCTTTCCAAGAACTGGTCTCCCAACCTAGGGTTTAACCCCTCAGGTTGCACCGGGGTCAGAGGCGAGGACTCCCTCCCTCTATATTCCCTTCCAGAGTCCGGCACCCTCCCAACTGGAGTGGTGCCCCTAGCAGCTACATCAGTCAGGACACTGCTTACAGTTGTCCGTCCCTCCAGGTCAGGCCGATCCTGAGCCTGGCCTCCCAACCTTTGGTCTAAACCCTTTGGCAGAGTACTTGCCTGGCACGCCAGGACTTTTGGGGACTCACAGAGTATCCCCCCGAGGGTAACACCTGACTCATATGCTGCGTGACCGTGTGCGTGGCGCAGATCTCCCATCCCCTGTCCACCTGACAGTGCGCGAAGATCCCCCAGAACAGAAGTGGTGTCACCATGGTCACTCCAAGGGAACTCTGCCCTCAATTCGGACTTCTGTACCCTCCCTACTGGAGCGGCACCGCCAGACACCAGAACCACTAGAGCTCTATTTACAGACGCTCCAGGTTCTCCAGACACTAGGAGATCCTCCTCAAATGGACTAACAGGACAGACAAGGCCCCCTACCTGGTGTTCCCTGAAGAAACCATCCAGGTTCTGAGACTGGGTTTCGGGCACCTGGGAACACTCAGTCCCACACTCACTTCTACTCCACTGAGACAGGACATGAGCCCCTACACCCCTCTCGCTACACTGGGACCTAGCTGGGCTACTCTGAACCTCTGCCACCACTCTGGGCTGGAAGATACCTGAGCCACTACTTTTGGGATCACTCCCCAATGCCTCTTCAGAACCTCGGGCTACCACCCAGAGGTCGGCTTCCCGCGAAAGCTCCCTGGGATCAGAGGACACACACCCCAGCAGGTGTTGGCGCAACCCCAGAAAACAATGACTGAGCATGTGCTCTTTGATAATCAAATGAGCCAGCCCGCCATAATAAAAATCTTCTGCTGCACTAGTCATGAAACACTCTTCCAGTGCGTTACCACATTTGTCCACAAACTCCCCCCAAGACTGGTGAGACAGTTTCTTACTGCCCCTGAACTTCAACCAGTACTCCTCTCCAAGGGAACAAGGTACCATACTTTGGGAACTGGGAATGGGACTTCCGGCACTGGACTCTATATTGCTGCCACCACTGGCCCCCACCCTCACTGGTGAATCCAAAAAACTACAACTGCGCCAAGGGGATAATCTACCCTCCAGAGCTAATTTCTCTCTGGTGAAGGCCCTCTGTGCCTCTACCATCCTCTCCTGCGCTAAGACCCTCTCGGTCTCAAACTTTTTCTCCTCCACACTCAGCTGTGCTATCTCCTTTGCATGCTCTAACCTGAGCTTCTCCAAAGTCAGCTGATGCTCCCTTTCTTCCCTCCTATCTACCCACTCCTCTGGGGACAGGAACAGGGATGGGGCGCTGCCCGCTAAACTGGACCCAGCAAGGGACTCCCTATCCATGGGGTCCTCACTTTCTACTGGCGTCCCTGGTCTGTCATTTTCTTCCTCCTCTTCAGACTCCTCAGGGCTCCCCTCTGACCCACCACCATCTTGGCGTGCGGCCTGGGCCCTTTCCTCCTCACTGCGCTCACATTCCCATTCAACCTTCTGCCATTGGATCAGGTTTTCCCTAAGTCTTGAGTGGGAGTCTGACCCACTCACTGCTATGTCTCTCTCCTCACAAAACTCAACCAACTCCCACAAACTGTATCTAAACAGACCACAGAAATTAAAAGCAGACTCCATTTTGGCAGGACGCTCAGGGACATGTGCAACACAAGCGATCTAGGTGTCTGAGCTGAAGCAAGAGTACACAATTCAAAAATGATACTTTTAGGAGAATAATTAAATTAAAACTCATAACAATAATCCCCAAACATGTGATTATCTAAATGCAGAGCTTTGTAGTGCAGCTAGTTGTCGCTGTGGTACTGCGCAAACGTAAGTCCTGTCCCACCGCTGATCACCAGTTAGAAATGGGATCTCTGGTTGGCTAAGGCTTGTGCCAAAGCCAGGCAGATGCCACCACTCTAGTCAGGGCTTGGGAGTTACACGCCAAAGAGAACCCCTGCTCACCCCCTTGGTAGCTTGGCACGAGCAGTCAGGCTTATCCCAGAGGCAATGTGTAAAGTGTTTGCTCAACACACACACAGCAGCAACCCACTAGGCACACCACAAAAAGAACTCCATACAAGGTTATATATAAAAATAGCCTTTGTATTAACATAAACACATTAGATCATAATCACACAATGTACACTGTGCCAACTGGCAATGGGCAGTATCTACAGGGGATTATATACACATGACAGGGACAATTGCGCCACTGTCAGAACAATCACAAAGGGAAATTAGCAAATGCAGAACATATACTATCTGTAGCACAAAATAATAAATGTAGTCAATCAGTAATAACAACCAGTCTCTACTGGTAGAAGAAACGAACTTGCCACCCTCAACGTAGCATAAATCCCATTATGCCTAACATCCTAAGCATAAATACACTACAAAATAGGAATCAAATATATCCTGCCCAAACCTCAGGTACATGAATGCATTACGCATAAATCACATTAGGCATCATGTTAGGTATAAAACCTCATGTAATTACCATCATAAACACAGTGTGCCCCAAGCGGGGGCACAGAACCTGAAAACTGGCCCCAAGTTGCAGCAGGGCAGCTGAGGTTGCCCAAAATACACAAGCACAGGTCCCACGGGCCTCAGGTAGCACACCCTCGTACTAGGAATCAGACCCACTCACCGGGCTGTTCAGGACACAAGGCGTTTCTCCTTGCTTCCCCGGGGATCTCTGGGACCTTCCTTCCCTTCTGCCAGGTGAGGGAAGGCTGAAGACATCGTCCGTGAAGCCCGGGAGGCTCCGTCACATTTCGCAGCGGCTGTTCTATGCGGCGGGGGCAGGCACCGACAATGTGCCTCGGGCCCCCCGCTCTGCCTTACTCTCTCAGCGGGGGAGGGGCTCTCTCCACTTATGGGAGCCCCGCACCACCATCCAGCCGTGCTTCACCCGGTCCCCCTCCTTGGGACGGGGACTTTGTTCTGGAGCCCGCGAGGCTCCCAGACTACTTCCTGCTCGCCTAGGGACCTAGGTGTCTGAGCTGAAGCAAGAGTACACAATTAAAAAATGACACTTTTAGGAGAATAATTAAATTAAAACTCAGAACAATAATCCCGAAACAATTGATTATCTAAATGCAGAGCTTTGTAGTGCAGCCAGTTGTCGCTGTGGTACTGCGCAAACGCAAGTCCTATCCCACCGCTGATCACCAGTTAGAAATGGGATCTCTGGTTGGCTAAGGCTTGTGCCAAAGCCAGGCAGATACCACCACTCTAGTCAGGGCTTGGGAGTTACACGCCAAAGATAACCCCTGCTCACCCCCTTGGTAGCTTGGCACGAGCAGTCAGGCTTATCCCAGAGGCGATGTGTAAAGCGTTTGCTCAACACACACACACAGCAGCAACCCACTAGTCACACCACAAAAAGAACTTCATACAAGGTTATATATAAAAATAACCTTTGTATTACCATAAACACATTAGAACATAATCACACAATGTACACTGTGCCAACTGGCACTGGGAAGTATCTACAGGGGATTATGTACACATGACAGGGCCAATTGCGCCACTGTCAGAACAATCACAAAGGGAAATTAGCAAATGCAGAACATATACTAACTGTAGCACAAAATAATAAATGTAGTCAATCAGTAATAACAACCAGTCTCTACTGGTAGAAGAAACAAATTTGCCACCCTCAACGTAGCATAAATCCCAATTATACCTAACATCCTAAGCATAAATACACTACAAAATAGGAATCAAATATATCCTGCCCAAACCTCAGGTACATGAATGCATTACGCATAAATCACATTAGGCATCATGTTAGGTATAAAACCTCATGTAATTACCATCATAAACACAGTGTGCCCCAAGCGGGGGCACAGCACCTGAAAACTGGCCCCAAGTTGCAGCGGGGCAGCTGAGGATGCCCATAAAAAACACAAGCACAGGTCCCACGGGCCTCAGGTAGCACACCCTCGTACTAGGAATCAGACCCACTCACCGGGCTGTTCAGGAAACAAGGTGTTTCTCCTTGCTTCCCCGGGGATCTCTGGGACCTTCCTTCCCCTCTGCCAGGTGGGGGAAGGCTGAAGACGTCGTTGCTGAAGCCCGGAAGGCTCCGTCACATTTCGCGGCGGCTGTCCTATGCGGCAGGGGCAGGCGCAGACAAAGCGCCTCGAGCCCTCCCGCTCTGCCTTACTCTCTCGGCGGGGCTCTCTCCACTTATGGGAGCCCCGCACCACCATCCAGCCGTGCTTCACCTGGTCCCCCTCCTCGGGACCGGGACTTTGTTCTGGAGCCCGCAAGGCTCCCAGACTACTTCCTGCTCGCCTGGTCATGCCCCGCCCATGTTTCGGCAAAGGTTGCCTGACTTCCTGGTTGGCCAGGGCTGCGGCGGTAATCTCCTCAATACGGGGTAGGCTCCCATTAACTTTAAATAAAGTTACCTGCGGGTGGGCACCCGCTCACAACCGGCAGAAACGCGGGGTGGGCACCCGCTCTGTTTTCGGCATAGATCAGCGGGGTGCGCTTCCACTCGGATTTCAAAGCGCACAGAGGCAGGGTGGGCATCTGCTTGCTGAATGGCAATTGCGGGGGAATCCCTATGTCAGGATTCCCTCTGTAGATGAGGCATCTCTGCGCTGCGGAGCCCACGCGCTCCTTGGGCAAAAAAAGTGCTCCGTACCAAAAATTAAGCACTTTCAAGGCGCTTGGATTGAAAGTCCCCCAAAGTCCAGAGAAAAGTCCTTTAGGAGGAAGGGGGCAAGGGCTGGGCCCAAGCAGTCCAGCTCACAAGGCCCTTCAGCAGGGAGGCAATCCCTAGTGGCGGTTCCTCCTGGATCCCAGCAGCAGCAGCAGGCCCCCCCTCAAGTCAGGAACAGAACAACAGAAACTTTTCATGGGGTCACAGCCCCTTCTTTTATACACTCTTTTCCTTTGTGTCCCAGCACAGGGCTGGGGGAAAAACCAGATGCAACGGTTTGGGGGAGCTTTGGAGCACTTTGTTGTGCTCAGCTCCTCTCTTCTTTGTTAGGTGGTGGTTAGGTGCTCAGACGCACCACAGTTGGCGGAGCCAGCATTGTGGAGGGAAGGCACAGCCCTATTTAGGTCCCAGGTGTAACTCCTCCCTTCCATCTAGATGCAGATCTCTCTATTCACCACTGGGCTGACTCACCCTGGCTGCTGGAATTCCCCACACCATCCAGCGCCTGTCAATCACAAGCCAGACATGCACTCCACATCAGGCAGGCATACACACAGTACACAAAAGTGACAACTTCTAAAAGTGGCACTTCTCCACCAGTCACAATAAATCTGCGCACACCATTGCGCAGCATTTATTCTCACGAGTTCGCACATAATAAACTTGACCCTGCATGCCTCTCACACCAGGAATTACCATGGACACACATATCCCCCATGCATTCCTATGGGAGGGCAGGCCAATCTCACTACATGCACTCAGAGAGCACACGCACTTCACACTGGGACACAGTGCTAAAGTGCGCAGAGGCCAAAAGCTACTAACATCAGGTCACATTAAAAGGCAAAAAGTTTAGGGGTGAACCTGCCAAAAGGGCCAAGTCCAACACGGCCCCCTCCCAGCCAAAACGCAGGGTAGACCAATCACCACCGTGATGGGCTTCCCTGCTTTGGGTGATAGAACACGGACGTGGGCCTGCAACGGCAGGGACACCCTCCGGTTCTACGCCACTCTGAACCCATGTGGTTCCCTCTGTAAAAGCTCTCTGGACCAACCAGCTACCCCACTGGTACTCCCTAGCTGTCCACGGCCAGGACCAGGTCCCAGGCCACCCAGATGCCACTGGTCCTTGCACATCCACAGAGTGGGGGGTAGGAACCCCTGGCATTTAGTAACCATTCCCCACTCTACCCCTCATCAGGGCGGTTCTAAACTGCCACTGATCCTCTAGCCTAGGGTCTGCACCCTCAAGCTGACCAAAAGTCACGGGTGAGGCTTTCCTCCCCCTACCTCTTCTTCTAGGGTTCCGCCCTCTCTTCCTCTGAGAGGCACCCTCATAACACAACTCTCCCACCAGTTGAGGACCTCTTTCCAAGAACTGGTCTCCCAACCTAGGGTTTAACCCCTCAGGTTGCACCGGGGTCAGAGGCGAGGACTCCCTCCCTCTACATTCCCTTCCAGAGTCCGGCACCCTCCCAACTGGAGTGGTGCCCCTAGCAGCTACATCGGTCAGGACACTGCTTACAGTTGTCCGTCCCTCCAGGTCAGGCCGATCCTGAGCCTGGCCTCCCAACCTTTGGTCTAAACCCTTTGGCAGAGTACTTGCCTGGCATGCCAGGACTTTTGGGGACTCACAGAGTATCCCCCCGAGGGTAACACTTGACTCATATGCTGCGTGACCGTGTGCCTGGCGCAGATCTCCCATCCCCTGTCCACCTGACAGTGAGCGAAGATCCCCCAGAACAGAAGTGGTGTCACCATGGTCACTCCAAGGGAACTCAGCCCTTCTGGCTGGTCCCTGACCCACTGGTTCTTCCACTGGGGAACACATCCCCCATTCACCCCTCAATTCGGACTTCTGTACCCTCCCTACTGGAGCGGCACCGCCAGACACCAGAACCACTAGAGCTCTATTTACAGACGCTCCAGGTTCTCCAGACACTAGGAGATCCTCCTCAAATGGACTAACAGGACAGCCTATGCCCCCAACCTGGTGTTCCCTGAAGAAACCATCCAGGTTCTGAGACTGGGTTTTGGGCACCTGGGAACACTCAGTCCCACACTCACTTCTACTCCACTGAGACAGGCCATGAGCCCATACACCCCTCTCGCTACACTGGGACCTTGCTGGGATACTCTGAACCTCTTCCACCATTCTGGGCTGGAAGATACCTGAGCCACTAATTTTGGGATCACTCCCCAATGCCTCTTCAGAACCTCGGGCCACCACCCAGAGGTCTGCTTCCCGAGCAAGCTCCCTGGGATCAGAGGACACACACCCCAGCAGGTGTTGGCGCAACCCCAGAAAACAATGACTGAGCATGTGCTCTTTGATAATCAAATGGGACAGCCCGCCATAATAAAAATCTTCTGCTGCACTAGTCATGAACCACTCGTCCAGTGCGTTAACACATTCATCCACAAACTCCCCCCAAGACTGGTGAGACAGTTTCTTACTGCCCCTGAACTTCAACCAGTACTCCTCTCCAAGGGAACAAGGTACCATACTTTGTCAACTGGGAATGGGACTTCCTGCACTGGACTCTATATTGCTGCCACCACTGGCCCCCACCCTCACTGGTGAATCCAAAAAACTACAACTGCTCCAAGGGGATAATCTACCCTCCAGAGCTAATTTCTCTCTGGCGTAGGCCCTCTCTGCCTCTACCATCCTCTCCAGCGCTAAGACCCTCTCGGTCTCAAACTTTTTCTCCTCCACACTCAGCTGTGCTATCTCCTTGGCATGCTCTAACCTGAGCTTCTCCAAAGTCAGCTGATGCTCCCTTTCTTCCCTCCTATCTACCCACTCCTCTGGGGACAGGAACAGGGATGGGGCGCTGCCCCCTAAACTGGACCCAGCAAGGGACTCCCTATCCATGGGGTCCTCACTATCTACTGGCGTCCCTGGTCTGTCATTTTATTCCTCCTCTTCAGACTCCTCAGGGCTCTCCTCTGACCCACCACCATCTTGGCGTGCGGCCCGGGCCCTTTCCTCCTCACTGTGCTCACATTCCCATTCATCCTTCTGCCATTGGATCAGGTTTTCCCTAAGTCTTGAGTGGGAGTCTGACCCACTCACTGCTATGTCTCTCTCCTCACAAAACTCAACGAACTCCCACAAACTGTATCTAAACAGACCACAGAAATTAAAAGCAGACTCCATTTTGGCAGGACGCTCAGGGACATGTGCAACACAAGCGATCTAGGTGTCTGAGCTGAAGCAAGAGTACACAATTCAAAAATGATACTTTTAGGAGAATAATTAAATTAAAACTCAGAACAATAATCCCCAAACATGTGATTATCTAAATGCAGAGCTTTGTAGTGCAGCTAGTTGTCGCTGTGGTACTGCGCAAATGTAAGTCCTATCCCACCGCTGATCACCAGTTAGAAATGGGATCTCTGGTTGGCTAAGGCTTGCGCCAAAGCCAGGCAGATGCCACCACTCTAGTCAGGGCTTGGGAGTTACACGCCAAATATAACCCCTGCTCACCCCCTTGGTAGCTTGGCATGAGCAGTCAGACTTATCCCAGAGGTGATGTGTAAAGCGTTTGCGCAACACACACACACACAGCAGCAACCCAATTTGCACACCACAAAAGGAGCTCCACAAAAGGGTATATATAAAAATAGCCTTTGTTTTACCATAAACACATTAGATCATAATCACACAATGTACACTGTGCCAACTGGCACTGGGCAGTATCTATAGGGGATTATATACACATGACAGGGCCAATTGGGCCACTGTCAGAACAATCACAAAGGGAAATTAGCAAATGCAGAACATATACTAACTGTAGCACAAAATAATAAATGTAGTCAATCAGTAATAACAACCCGTCGCTACTGGTAGAAGAAACGAACTTGCCACCCTCAACGTAGCATAAATCCCAATTATACCTAACATACTAAGCATAAATACACTACAAAATAGGAATCAAATATATCCTGCCCAAACCTCAGGTACATGAATGCATTACGCATAAATCACATTAGGCATCATGTTAGGTATAAAACCTCATGTAATTACCATCATAAACACAGTGTGCCCCAAGCGGGGGCACAGAACCTGAAAACTGGCCCCAAGTTGCAGTGGGGCAGCTGAGGATGCCCAAAATACACAAGCACAGGTCCCACGGGCCTCAGGTAGCACACCCTCGTACTAGGAATCAGACCCACTCACCGGGCTGTTCAGGACACAAGGCGTTTCTCCTTGCTTCCCCGGGGATCTCTGGGACCTTCCTTCCCTTCTGCCAGGTGAGGGAAGGCTGAAGACGTCGTCCGTGAAGCCCGGGAGGCTCCGTCACATTTTGCGGCGGCTGTTCTATGCGGCGGGGGCAGGCACCGACAATGCGCCTCGGGCCCCCCGCTCTGCCTTACTCTCTCAGCGGGGGAGGGGCTCTCTCCACTTATGGGAGCCCCGCACCACCATCCAGCCGTGCTTCACCCGGTCCCCCTCCTTGGGACGGAGACTTTGTTCTAGAGCCCGCGAGGCTCCCAGACTACTTCCTGCTCGCCTAGGGACCTAGGTGTCTGAGCTGAAGCAGGAGTACACAATTCAAAAATGACACTTTTAGGAGAATAATTAAATTAAAACTCAGAACAATAATCCCGAAACCTGTGATTATCTAAATGCAGAGCTTTGTAGTGCAGCCAGTTGTCGCTGTGGTACTGCGCAAACGCAAGTCCTATCCCACCGCTGATTACCAGTTAGAAATGGGATCTCTGGTTGGCTTAGGCTTGCGCCAAAGCCAGGCAGATACCACCACTCTAGTCAGGGCTTGGAAGTTACACGCCAAAGATAACCCCTGCTCACCCCCTTGGTAGCTTGTCACGAGCATTCAGGCTTATCCCGGAGGCGATGTGTAAAGCGTTTGCGCAACACACACACACACAGCAGCAACCCAATTTGCACACCACAAAAGGAGCTCCATACAAGGGTATATATAAAAATAGCCTTTGTTTTACCATAAACACATTAGATCATAATCACACAATGTACACTGTGCCAACTGGCACTGGGCAGTATCTACAGGGGATTATATACACATGACAGGGCCAATTAGGCCACTGTCAGAACAATCACAAAGGGAAATTAGCAAATGCAGAACATATACTAACTGTAGCACAAAATAATAAATGTAGTCAATCAGTAATGACAACCAGTCGCTACTGGTAGAAGAAACAAACTTACCACCCTCAACGTAGCATAAATCCCATTATCCTAAGCATAAATACACTACACAGTAGGAATCAAATATATCCTGCCCAAACCTCAGGGACATGGATACATTACGCATAAATCACATTATGCATCATGTTAGGTATAAAACCTCATGTAATTACCATCATAAACACAGTGCGCCCCAAGCGGGGGCACAACACCTGAAAACTGGCCCCTGGCCTTGCACAGGGGCTCAAATGCCCAATGTCCAGGTGTCCGGGCTGCTGCGCATGCAGCACAAGTAGAAGGCGCAAAAGTTCAGGCCTAAACGTGGCAGCTGCTCACTACTTGCTGGACAGCTGTAAAAAATTAGCACGGGCACCAGCGTGCCTTATGAGGCCCTCTCTGGGACTCTGAAGCTGGAATGCCCCCAAGGAAAATAGTGGGGCTGGCACTACTGTGCCCTGAGTCCCCCTCTGGGGCTCTTTACAACAAATTGCGCCAATGCTGCAGCTGCCGCTAACTGGCGGTGCAGCTGATGTAGAAATTGGCAAAGACACCACTAGGTCCTTGTGAGTCCCACCTTGGGACTCTGGAACAATTGCAGCCACAAGTTGCAGCGGCCCTCTGTTGCGGGGCAGCTGAGGATGCCCAAAATACACAAGCACAGGCCCCACGGGCCTCAGGTAGCACACCCCCATACTAGGAATCAGCCACACTCACTGGCCTGTTCAGGACTCCAGGCGTTTCTCCTTGCTTCCCCGGGGATCTCTGGGACCTTCCTTCCCCTCTGCCAGGTGGGGGAAGGCTGAAGACGTTGTTGCTGAAGCCCGGAAGGCTCTGTCACATTTCGTGGGGGCTGTCCTATGCGGCGGGGGCAGGCGCCGACAATGCGCCTCGAGCCCCCCGCTCTGCCTTACTCTCTCGGCGGGGGCGGGGCTCTCTCCACTTCTGGGAGCCCCGCACCACCATCCAGCCGTGCTTCACCTGGTCCCCCTCCTCGGGACCGGGACTTTGTTCTGGAGCCCGCGAGGCTCCCAGACTACTTCCTGCTCGCCTGGTCAGGCCCCGCCCATGTTTCGGCGAAGGTTGCCTGACTTCCTGGTTGGCCCGGGCTGCGGCGGTAATCTCCTCAATACGGGGTAGGCTCCCATTAACTTTAAATAAAGTTACCTGCGGGTGGGCACCCGCTCACAACCGGCAGAAACGCGGGGTGGGCACCTTCTCTGTTTTCGGCATAGATCAGCGGGGTGCGCTTCCACTCGGATTTCAAAGGGCACAGAGGCAGGGTGGGCATCTGCTTGCTGAATGGCAATTGCGGGGGAATCCCTATGTCAGGATTCCCTCTGTAGATGAAGCAGCTCTGCGCTGCGGAGCCCATGCGCTCCTTGGGCAAAAAAAGCGCTCCGTACCAATAATGAAGCACTTTAAAGGCGCTAGGATTGAAAGTCCCCCAAAGTCCAGAGAAAAGTCCTTTAGGAGGAAGGGCGCAAGGGCTGGGCCCAAGCAGTCCAGCTCACAAGGCCCTCCAGCAGGGAGGCAATCCCTAGTGGCGGTTCCTCCTGGAGCCCAGCAGCAGCAGCAGGCCCCCCTCAAGTCAGGAACAGAACAACAGAAACTTTTCATGGGGTCACAGCCCCTTCTTTTATACACTCTTTTCCTTTGTGTCCCAGTACAGGGCTGTGGGAAAAACCAGATGCAACTGGTTTGGGGGAGCTTTGGAGCACTTTGTTGTGCTCAGCTCCTCTCTTCTTTGTTAGGTGGGGGTTAGGTGCTCAGACGTACCACAGGGGGCGGAGCCAGCATTGTGGAGGGAAGGAACAGCCCTATTTAGGTCCCAGATGTAACTAATCCCTCCCATCTAGATGCAGATCTATCTATTCACCACTGGGCTGACTCACCCTGGCTCCTGGAATTCCCCACACCATCCAGCGCCTGTCAATCACAAGCCAGACATGCACTCCACATCAGGCAGGCAGACACACAGTACACAGAAGTGACAACTTCTAAAAGTGGCACTTCTCCACCAGTCACAATAAATCTGCGCACACCATTGCGCAGCATTTATTCTCACGAGATCGCACATACTAAACTTGACCCTGCACTCCCCTCACACCAGGAATTACCATGGACACACATATCCCCCATGCATTCCTATGGGAGGGCAGGTCAATCTCACCACACGCACTCAGAGAGCACACGCACTTTACACTGGGACACAGTGCTAAAGTGCGCAGAGGCCTAAAACTACTAACATCAGGCCACATTAAAAGGCAAAAAGTTTAGGGGAGAACCTGCCAAAAGGGCCAAGTCCAACACGGCCGCCTCCCAGCCAAAACGCAGAGTAGACCAATCACCACCGTGATGGGCTTCCCTGCTTTGGGTGATAGAACACGGACGTGGGCCTGCAACGGCAGGGACACCCTCCGGTTCTATGCCACTCTGAACCCATGTGGTTCCCTCTGTAAAAGCTCTCTGGACCAACTGGCTACCCCACTGGTACTCCCTAGCTGTCCGCGGCCAGGACCAGGTCCCAGGCCACCCAGATGCCGCTGGTCCTTGCACATCCACAGAGTGGGGGGTAGGAACCCCTGGCATATAGTAACCATTCCCCACTCTACCCCTCATCAGGGCGGTTCTAAACTGCCACTGATCCTCTAGCCTAGGGTCTGCACCCTCAAGCTGGCCAAAAGTCACGGGCGAGGCTTTCCTCCCCCTACCTCTTCTTCTAGGGTTCTGCCCTCTCTTCCTCTGAGAGGCACCCTCATAACACAACTCTCCCACCAGTTGAGGACCTCTTTCCAAGAACTGGTCTCCCAACCTAGGGTTTAACCCCTCAGGTTGCACCGGGGTTAGAGGCGAGGACTCCCTCCCTCTACATTCCCTTCCAGAGTCCGGCACCGCCCCAACTGGAGTGGTGCCCCTAGCAGCTACATCGGTCAGGACACTGCTTACAGTTGTCCGTCCCTCCAGGTCAGGCCGATCCTGAGCCTGGCCTTCCAACCTTTGGTCTAAACCCTTTGGCAGAGTACTTGCCTGGCACGCCAGTACTTTTGGGGACTCACAGAGTATCCCCCGAGGGTAACACCTGACTCACATGCTGCGTGACCGTCTGCCTGGCGCAGATCTCCCATCCCCTGTCCACCTGACAGTGCGCAAAGATCCCCCAGAACAGAAGTGGTGTCACCATGGTCACTCCAAGGGAACTCAGCCCTTCTGGCTGGTCCCTGACCCACTGGTTCTTCCACTGGGGAACACATCCCCCATTCACCCCTCAATTCGGACTTCTGTACCCTCCCTACTGGAGCGGCACCGCCAGACACCAGAACCACTAGAGCTCTATTTACAGACGCTCCAGGTTCTCCAGACACTAGGAGATCCTCCTCAAATGGACTAACAGGACAGCCTAGGCCCCCAACCTGGTGTTCCCTGAAGAAACCATCCAGGTTCTGTGACTGGGTTTCGGGCACCTGGGAACACTCAGTCCCACACTCACTTCTACTCCACTGAGACAGGACATGAGCCCCTACACCCCTCTCGCTACACTGGGACCTAGCTGGGCTTCTCTGAACGTCTTCCACCACTCTGGGCTGGAAGATACCTGAGCCACTACTTTTGGGATCACTCCCCAATGCCTCTTCAGAACCTCGGGCCACCACCCAGAGGTCGGCTTCCCGTGCAAGCTCCCTGGGATCAGAGGACACACACCCCAGCAGGTGTTGGCGCAACCCCAGAAAACAATGACTGAGCTTGTGCTCTTTGATAGTCAAATGGGCCAGCCAGCCATAATAAAAATCTTCTGCTGCACTAGTCATGAACCACTCGTCCAGTGCGTTACCACATTCGTCCACAAACTCCCCCCAAGACTGGTGAGACAGTTTCTTACTGCCCCTGAACTTCAACCAGTACTCCTCTCCAAGGGAACAAGCTACCATACTTTGGGACCTGGGAATGGGACTTCCTGCACTGGACTCTATATTGCTGCCACCACTGGCCCCCACCCTCACTGGTGAATCCAAAAAACTACAACTGCGCCAAGGGGATAATCTACCCTCCAGAGCTAATTTCTCTCTGGCGAAGGCCCTCTCTGCCTTAACCATCCTCTCCTGCGCTAAGACCCTCTGGGTCTCAAACTTTTTCTCCTCCACACTCAGCTGTGCTATCTCCGTGGCATGCTCTAACCTGAGCTTCTCCAAAGTCAGCTGATTCTCCCTTTCTTCCCTCCTATCTACCCTTTCCTCTGGGGACAGGACCAGGGATGGGGCGCTGCCCCCTAAACTGGACCCAGCAAGGGACTCCCTATCCATGTGGTCCTCACTATCTACTGGCGTCCCTGGTCTGTCATTTTATTCCTCCTCTTCAGACTCCTCAGGGCTCCCCTCTGACCCACCACCATCTTGGCGTGCGGCCCGGGCCCTTTCCTCCTCACTTCGCTCACATTCCCATTCATCCTTCTGCCATTGGATCAGGTTTTCCCTAAGTCTTGAGTGGGAGTCTGACCCACTCACTGCTATGTCTCTCTCCTCACAAAACTCAACCAACTCCCACAAACTGTATCTAAACAGACCCCAGAAATTAAAAGCAGACTCCATTTTGGCAGGACGCTCAGGGACTTGTGCAACACAATGGACCTAGGTGTCTGAGTTGAAGCAAGAGTACACAATTCAAAAATGATACTTTTAGGAGAAGAATTAAATTAAAACTCAGAACAATAATCCCGAAACATGTGATTATCTAAATGCAGAGCTTTGTAGTGCAGCCAGTTGTCGCTGTGGTACTGCGCAAACGCAAGTCCTATCCTACCGCTGATCACCAGTTAGAAATGGGATCTCTGGTTCGCTAAGGCTTGCGCCAAAGCCAGGCAGATACCACCACTCTAGTCAGGGCTTGGGAGTTACACGCCAAAGATAACCCCTGCTCACCCCCTTGGTAGCTTGGCACGAGCAGTCAGGCTTATCCCAGAGGCGATGTGTAAAGCGTTTGCTCAACACACACACACAGCAGCAACCCACTAGGCACACCACAAAAAGAACTCCACACAAGGTTATATATAAAAATAGCCTTTGTATTAACATAAACACATTAGATCATAATCACACAATGTACACTGTGCCAACTGGCAATGGGCAGTATCTACAGGGGATTATATAAACATGACAGGGCCAATTGCGCCACTGTCAGAACAATCACAAAGGGAAATAAGCAAATGCAGAACATATACTAACTGTAGCACAAAATAATAAATGTAGTCAATGAGTAATAACAACCAGTCTCTACTGGTAGAAGAAATGAACTTGCCAACCTCAACGTAGCATAAATCCCATTATGCCTAACATCCTAAGCATAAACACACTACAAAATAGGAATCAAATATATCCTGCCCAAACCTAAGGGACATGAATGCATTAAGCATAAATCACATTAGGCATCATGTTAGGTATAAAACCTCAGGTAATTACCATCATAAATACAGTGTGCCCCAAGCGGGGGCACAGCACCTCAAAACTGGCCCTAAGTTGCAGCGGAGCAGCTGAGGATGCCCAAAATACACAAGCACAGGTCCCACGGGCCTCAGGTAGCACACCCTCGTACTAGGAATCAGACCCACTCACCGGGCTGTTCAGGACACAAGGCGTTTCTAATTGCTTCCCCGGGGATCTCTGGGACCTTCCTTCCCCTTTGCCAGGTGAGGGAAGGCTGAAGACGTCGTCCGTGAAGCCCGGGAGGCTCCGTCACATTTCGCGGCGGATGTTCGATGCGGCGGGGGCAGGCGCCGACAATGCGCCTCGAGCCCCCCCGCTCTGCCTTACTATCTCAGCGGGGGAGGGGCTCTCTCCACTTATGGGAGCCCCGCACCACCATCCAGCCGTGCTTCACCCGGTCCCCCTCCTTGGGACGGGGACTTTGTTCTGGAGCCTGCGAGGCTCCCAGACTACTTCCTGCCCGCCTAGGGAACTAGGTGTCTGAGCTGAAGCAAGAGTACACAATTAAAAAATGACACATTTAGGAGAATAATTAAATTAAAACTCAGAACAATAATCCAGAAACATGTGATTATCTAAATGCAGAGCTTTGTAGTGCAGCCAGTTGTCGCTGTGGTACTGCGCAAACGCAAGTCCTATCCCACCGCTGATCACCAGTTAGAAATGGGATCTCTGGTTGGCTAAGGCTTGCGCCAAAGCCAGGCAGATACCACCCCTCTAGTCAGGGCTTGGGAGTTACACGCCAAAGATAACCCCTGCTCACCCCCTTGGTAGCTTGGCACGAGCAGTAAGGCTTATCCCAGTGGCGATGTGTAAAGCGTTTGCTCAACACTCACACACAGCAGCAACCCACTAGACACACCACAAAAAGAACTCCATACAAGGTTATATATAACAATAACCTTTGTATTACCATAAACACATTAGATCATAATCACACAATGTACACTGTGCCAACTGGCACTGGGCAGTATCTACAGGGGATTATATACACATGACAGGGCAATTTGCGCCACTGTCAGAACAATCACAAAGGGAAATTAGCAAATGCAGAACATATACTAACTGTAGCACAAAATAATAAATGTAGTCAATCAGTAATAACAACCCATCTCTACTGGTAGAAGAAACAAACTTGGCACCCTCAGCGTAGCATAAATCCCATTATGCCTAACATCCTAAGCATAAATACACTACAAAATAGGAATCAAAGATATCCTGCCCAAACCTCAAGGGCGTGAATACATTACGCATAAATCACATTAGGCATCATGTTAGGTATAAAACCTAATGTAATTACCATCATAAACACAGTGTGCCCCAAGCGGGGGCACAGCACCTGAAAACTGGCCCCAGGCCAACTGGCCCCAGGCCAGCTGGCCTCTCACAGGGCCTCAAATGCCCGATGTCCAAAATGTCAGGGCGGCTGCGCATGCAGCACAAGTAGAGGGCGCAAAAGTTCAGGCCTAAACGTGGCAGCTGCCCACTACTTGCTGGGCAGCTGTAAAAAATGAGCACGGGCACCAGCGTGCCCTCTGAGCCCCTCTCTGGGAATCTGAAGCTGTAATGCCCCCAAGAAAAATAGTGGGGCTGGCACTACTGTGCCCTGAGTCCCCCTCTGGGACTCTTTACAACAAATTCCGCCAATGTTGCAGCTGCCGCTAACTGGCGGTGCAGCTGATGTAGAAATGGGCAATGGCACCACTAGGTCCTCGTGAGCCCCACCTTGGGACTCTGGAACAACAATTGCGGCCCCAAGTTGCAGCGGGGCAGCTGAGGATGCACAAAATACACAAGCACAGGCCCCATGGGCCTCAGGTAGCACACCCCGTACTAGGAATCAGCCCCACTCACCGGGCTGTTCAGGACTCCAGGCATTTTTCCTTGCTTCCCCGGGGATCTCTGGGACCTTCCTTCCCCTCTGCCAGGTGGGGGAAGGCTGAAGACGTCATCCCTGAAGCCCGGGAGGATCCGTCACATTTTGCGGCGGCTGTCCTATGCAGCGGAGGCAGGCGCTGACAATGCGCCTCGAGCCCCCCCACTCCGCCTTACTCTCTTGATGGGGGCAGGGCTCTCTCCACTTATGGGAGCCCCGCACCACCATCCAGCCGTGCTTGGACCGGGACTTTGTTTTGGAGCCTGCGAGGCTCCCAGACTACTTCCTGCTCGCCTGGTCAGGCCCTGCCCACGTCTCGGCGAGGGTTGCCTGACTTCCTAGTTGGCCTGGGCTGCGGCGGTGATCTCCTCAATACGGGGTAGGCTCCCGTTAACTTCAAATAAAGTTACCTGCGGGTGGGCACCCGCTCACAACCGGCAGAAACGCACGGTGGGCTCCCGCTCCGTTTTCAGCATAGATCAGCGGGGTGGACTCCCGCTTGGATTTCAAAGCGCACACAGGCAGGTTGGGCACCTGCTTGCTGAATGGCAATTGCGGGGGAATCCCTGCGCCAGGATTCCCTATGTAGATGAGGCAGCTCAGCGCTGCGGTGCCCACCCGCTCCTTGGGCAAAAAAAGTGCTCCTCACCAAAAATGTAGCACTTTCAAGGCGCTAGGATTGAAAGTCCCCCAAAGTCCAGGGAAAAGTACTTTAGGAGGAAGGGGGCAAGGGCTGGGCCCAGGCAGGCCAGCTCACAGGGTCCTCCAGCAGGGAGGCAGTCCCTAGTGGCGGTTTCTCCTGGAGCCCAGCAGCAGCAGCAGGCCCCCCCTCAAGTCAGGAACAGCACAACAGTACTTTTCATGGGGTCACCACCTCTTCTTTTATACACCCTTTTCCTTTGTGCCCCAGCACAGGGCTGGGGGTAAACCCAGATGCAACTGGTTTGGGGGAGCTTTGGAGCACTTTTTTATGCTCAGCTCCTCTCTTCTTTGTTAGGTAGGGGCTAGGTGCTCAGATGCACCACAGGGGGCGGAGCCAGCATTGTGGAGTGAAGACACAGCTCTTTTCAGGTACCAGGTGCAACTCCTCCCTCCAATATAGATGCAGATCTCTCTATTCACCACTAGGCTGACTCACCCTGGCTTCTGGAATTCCCCACACCATCCAGCGCCTGTCAATCACTAGCCAGACATGCACTCCACATCAGGCAGGCAGACGCAGAGTACACAGAAATGCCAACTTCAAAAAATGGCACTTCTCCACCAGTCACAATAACTCTGCGCACACCATTGCGCAGCATTTATTCTCACAAGTTCGCACATACTAAACTTGACCCTGCACTCCTCTCACACCAGGAATTACCATGGACACACATATCCCCCATGCATTCCTATGGGAGGGCAGGCCAATCTCACCACACGCTCTCAGAGAGCTCTCGCACTTTACACTGGGACACAGTGCCAAAGTGCGCAGAGGCCAAAAACTACTAACATCAGGTCACATTAAAAGGCAAAATGTTTAGGGGTGAACCTGCCAAAAGGACCAAGTCCAACACTACCTATATCACTACCATTGCACACAGATATAAAACCTATAAGTCACTCCTATGGCAGGCCTTAACAATCCTGAAGGTGCTTGGTTTTTACGTGAGAGGGTGCCCCTGCATGAGCAGAGCCCCTCTGCAGCATTAGGAGTACCTCCTCTGATGCTGTTTGTGGTGCAGCCTGAACATATACTCTTAAGTGCATTATAACCTCGCGGTAAATGCTAACTTTGGACTGGCTGCACAGAAACATGTCATGTTTGGTGTCAAACACTTTGGAATACTACCCCCCGCCACTTCTGGTGGCGGGGGTAGCATTCCACCCTTCTAGAGGGTGAGACATGTTCACACTTATCTAACCCGGTAAAGACTTTCTACAGCCCTGGCATCACAAAATGGATGCCACTGCCACAGACACGGGTCTGGCCTCCTGCAGCTGACGGAAACTCCGGCAGGGGAGGCCTGGACAATAGGTTTCCTGTCCCAGGGAGGTGTAACCACCTCCCCAGATGGGCAGATGTGTATTGGGGCTGGGCGGGAGCACTCTCTGGTGCTTTGAAGTCCTGAACTGGGGGCACACTTGATGTCCCTGTGCATAGTCAAGTTCAAACTGGTTGCAGGGGCTACCTGCCCATGCTCTGGTGTGAAACTGGATGAAGGAAATGGGTGTAACCACCCTTCTTTTCAAACCCTTCCATAGGTGGGTCCCTAGAGTATGTCCAACCCCCAAACTTTGTATAAGAATGGGAACTCAGTCCTTGCGGCTTTAGATTACCCTGGATGAAACTCTGCAACATATATCCTGGACCTTTGACATTCTACTTTAACTTGGGGTCAAGGAGTGACTCCCCTGCTTGGCAGTCACCAAAGAAGCAACTGTCTGGTCTGCAATTCTGAACCTTCCACCAGATGCCAAAGTCTCTGCATCCCCAGAGGTGGATTTCCAGACTTCTCCAGGGCTACCCTGAGTCCACAGCAAAGCTGAGGCCCATGGCTATCATGGGTGACGTGGAACTGTTACCCCTGGACACCGTGATCTTTTGCTGATCCGTCATCTTCCTGGTCTTCCTCGAAGTTATGCTTTGGGCTTTGCGTAGCTCCAGCCTTGAGCACCTCCTGCACCGAAGATCTCTGGCCTCCACTCCACGAGTGACCCGTGGGCCAGTTTCAAGTGCAACCGCTCAAGGCTCCTTTGCTGATCACTAGCTCGTTGGCTAATGGGTCTACAGGAATGTGAGTCCTCTTCTGATTAGGCTTTCCTGGTTGCTCCAGACGTGCCCCGACTCACCCTCGCTGGGTGAGTCCCCCAGACCTTGCTGGTCCACAGCGACGTCCTTTTTCTATTTCCAAGTGACTTGCCGTTGCCAAGGCTTGTTGGGTCCAATCTGGTTACCGACACAGCAGCACTCAACAGACTTTGTGGGACAGCTCGATTCCAGCTCCTGGTTGTCGTCGACGCCTCCTGGACCTCGTGGCTGAAGAATCAAGACACCCGTCAACTCACCTGAAGCACCTGACATCTGTGGGCATTGAACTATCGTGCCCTTTGTCACTGATAAGTAACCCAGACTCTGTCCCCTCTGCTTTCAGGTTCCTTCCATCCTCGACCCAGGCTTGGATCTGTCCGGACACTTCTCCTCTTCACGGCAGCAGAACTTCCTGAGCAGCTTCCATTGAAAACAGCGACGTGACCCAACACCATTTGACACGTATGCACCCTGCTTCCCTGGGTGAGGTAACTCGAGTACTCCAGTGCTCCCGTGGGTGTTGGCCCTAGACACCTCTAAGTCTAAAAGGGTTCACTTGTAGTCACCCTCTAAGTGTCCTTAAACTCTTTAATTTTCAACCGTGACTTTCCCCATAGAAGTTAACTGTGTCACTACCTTGGGTGGTTCCTTGTGGTCCAAGTATTTCTACAGGCTCTAGGCCTGTGTCAAGTTCACTCGTGGCTCTTATACCACTTTATTGGATTATGGTTTGGTACGCCCCTAGGGCCCAAACGTGTATTTGTGCTTTTACTGTTGAATACTGACTGTAACTTTAGTACTTCGTACTCCAGCCTCATAAAGAGACTGGAGGGGTGTGTTTTATCTTAAATACATATATTTTAAATATATATCTGGTGTGGTTGTCCTTTCATTTGGTCATTCAAGAGATTATAGACTGGGAAAACAAGCTGCTTTACATTCCTTCAAGACTTAGCCTGAAGGCTGCTCTCCATATCTACCACTAGGATAGCTTTCAATAAAGGTTGTCTTTAACCTAGCACCATAAGGGGTCGTTTGGACTGATACAAGGTGCCCACTATGACAATTGGACAGCATATATCAGGCCAACTTCTCACACTCATTCAGTTTATTTATTTCCTCCAAAAGGGCTGCCCGGTCAATGTCTGCATATTTAATAAGAATCAATAGCAAACATTTGGCAGAATCTAAGTTACACCCCGCCCATTCACGCATCATTTCGGTGTTCGGATTTTCGTAATTAGGTGCAAAAAATGTACGAAGGCTGCGGGGGATTCTGTCAACGTTGAAATAGCGCCGCAGGGAGCAGGACTCCCACCATTTACTTTGTTCAGCTTTCCTCTTTTTTTCTAGGATTTCACATTTTTCTTTCAATGTTTTTGCTTGACTTTGTGTCGGTTTGGGTATAGTAGCACTATTTGTTGTTGCTGGGCAATCATCAAACATTTCCAGAGCCGCTGCTTCTCTGTCTCCCAATATCCAGTCACTCCTTTGCTCCTCAGCATTCGCTCCACAGACGGAGACGGACCACAGAGTCGTGCCACAGTTTTCTTTATTGCTATTTGCTCGGTCTGACGCATTTCGGCTCAGAAGAGCCTTGATCACATGACACGGAAGTTAATATATTATATATATCACTAAAAAAAAAGTTACAGGGACATGATAATTAGACTCAGATTTCACTCGCACAAAACAAGTGAAATTCAACAGTGATAGTTTTCAGAGTTAGCTATAACTTTCATCCCGAAATGCATTTCTTATGACCTCAAATATTATATCACTTATGACATGGTCAGTAAAATCACTCAGGACATCACTCATGATATCTCAAATGACAATACTGATGGCATCATCCACAGAACCTCTCACACACCCACTAACACCCATCTACAACCTCTCATGCACCCACTCAAACACCCTTACAATCAACCAATCAGTCAGGATTTATAAAGCACGGCTAATCACCTGATAGGGTGTCCAGACACTTGCATCCCGTAGGCTTATTCGAACAGTCAGATCTTGAGGTTCATTCGGAATTCCGGAAGTGAGGTAATGGTCAGGAGGTGCGTGGGGAGGCTGTTCCAGTCTTTACTGCTGCTTTTGCCAAAGATCAGTACTTCCGTTTTGTCTGTTTTCAGCTGCAGGCAGTTGTTCTTCATCCACTCGGCGATGTTTGTCATGCACCTGTGGAAATTGATTCTGGTAGTGGTGGGGTTCTCGGAGAGTGAGAGGATGAGTTGGGTGTGGTCTGTGTAGGAAATTATTTTAAGACCCTGGGGTTTGACGATGTTGGCCAGTGGGGTCATATATGAGTTGAATATCATGGGGCTGAGGGATAAGCTTGAGGGATACCACAGATGATATCCTTGGGTTCAGAGGTGAAAGGTGGGAGGTGGAAGGTAATCCATCTGAGCGTGTTCCCTTGGATGCCAATGTGGTGGAGTCTTTCAATCGGCGTGTTGTGGGATTTACAGGCACATGCATCATCATAGGGTTTTGCGATTCCTTAATAGCGATTATTAAGGAATCGCAATTAAGGAATAGCAAAACCCTATGCATGTAGGAATCGCTAAAGAAATAGCGATTCCCACAAATTCCTTAATTGCGACTAGCAAATTGCGAGTCGCAATTAAGGAATGTCTTCCCATTCATTCCTATGGGCCTACAGGCCCATAGGAATGAATTAGAGATTGCGGGAGCAATTTGCGAGTACCAGTAGGTACTCGCAAATTGCTCCCGCAATTACGATGGTGCAAGGGTGTCAAAATGACACCCTATTGCACCCATGTATGTTCCATCTGCACAAATGTTGCATACACACATGCTCTAAGGGCATGTGTGTGGGCAACATGAAACTTAGAAAAATGCAAATAAGTGCATTTTTCTAAGTTTTCGCAAATTACCATGAGGTCCAGCCTCATGGTAATTTGCTCACGCTAATAGCGAAATCGCTATTTTTTAAACTGTAATGCATTGCATTTAAGGAATCTCAATTAGGGATTCCTTAAATGCAATCGCTATTTAAGGAATCCCAATTTTGAGATTCCTTACATAGCGATTTTTGCATTTGGGATGATGCATCCCAAATGCAAAAATACCGGGAGCAAAGGGTCAGATTCTGAGAATCTGCCCGTTTGCGACCGGTATTTTGCTTGATGCATGTGCCTGATAGTGTTTAAGGCTGCAGAGAGATTAGGAGGATCAAAGCTTCTGTTTCTCCTCAGTTGAGGAGATTGGGATGTCATTAATTGCTGCCATCAGTGCAGTTTTGGTGCTGTGATTGCTGTGGAAGCCAGATGGGGAAGCGTCGAGTAGCTGGTTTTGCTCTGTGAATTTAATGAGTTAATTGTGATTATCTTTTCCAGTACCTTCACCGGGAATAGGAGCAGGGGGCTTGGCCAATAGATTTTTAGTTTGCTGGGGTCAGCAGAGGTTTTTTGAGTAGTGGCCTTGTTTGTTTTCAGGCTGTAGGAGAGTAGGATCTGCTTCACATATTTATCCCTACTTTTTGCTGGTGTTTCACAGTTTTTTTTACTTTAGTCTGGCTGGGACCCTGTTATTCAGGGCCCCAGCCTAGCTACTTCCTCTCTAAATTGGTTGCATGTACTTTAGGTACATTTCAGATTGGATCTGGAGTGCCCTTATAAGTCCCTAGTATATGGTGTACTATGTACTCAGGGCATAGGTACCCCAGAGGCCTACCAGGGGCTGAAGCATGTATTAAGCCACCCAAAATGACACCTGCTACTGCAGCCTGGGTAAGGTGGTGCATGCACCCCTTACTGTGATATAGGTTACGTGTATCACTATACATATACACACATATAAACCTATAAGTCACTCCTATGGCAGGCCTTGTCAATCCTCAAGGAAGTGTGCGTGGTTCTTATGTGAGAGGGTGCCCCTGCATGAGCAGAGCCCCTCTGCAGTGTTCAGAGTCCCTTCTCTGATGCTGTTTGTAGTGCAACCTGACCATATACTCTTAAGTGTATTATAACCCAACGATAAATGCTAACTTTGGACCGGCTGCACGGAAACATGTCATGTTTGGTGTCAAACACCTTGGAATCATACCCCCACACCAGTAACTGGTGTGGGAGTATGATCCCATCCTTCTAGAGGGAGAGACATGGCAGTACTGGGTTGCCCGGTAGAAACTTAATAGAGCCCTGGCATCACAAAATGGATGCTGCAACCACAGACACGGGTCTGGCCTCCTGCTGCTGACCAAAACTCTGGCAGGGGAGGCCTAGACAATAGGTTTCCTGTCACAAGGAGGTGTAACTACCTCCCAGACAGGCTTATGTGTATTGGGGCTTGGTGGGAGCACTCTCTGTGTGCTTTGAAGTCCTGCACTGGGGGCATATTTGGTGTCCCTGTCCATAGTCCAACTCAAACCGGTTCAGGGGCTTCCAGTCCCTGCTCTGGCGTGAAACTGGACAAAGAAAATGGGTGTAGCCACCCCTCTTTCCAAACTCTCCCATAGGTGGGTCCCCAGAGCTAGTCCAACCCCCTCCTTAGGTATAAGTAAGGAACCTCTGTAACCAGAACTTTAGATATCCCTGGACGAAACTCTGAAGCTGGATCCTGGAACTTCGACGCTCTACTCAATACTAGAGGACATAAGAAATCTCCCTTGGAATCAAGGAGTGACTCCCCTGCTTGGCAGACACCAGCGAAGCAATTTGTCAGTCTGCATTTCCGAAGCTCCCGCCGCACTCCGAAGTATTTGCAGCCCAGGAAGAGGATTTCCAGACATCTCACAGACCGACCCGAGTCCCTAGCAAAGCTGAGACCTGCAGCCCTCGTGAATAGCGTGGAACCGGAACTCCTGGTCACTGTGCACTTTTGCAAGTGCATTAACTTTTCAACGTCTCCTGAAGCCGTGCATGGGCTGACTTGTAGCCTCCACCTCAAGCACAGAATCCACCGAAGATTGTCGGCCTACTCACCCCGAGTGACCCATGGGCCATAATTGTGTGTTTTGTCTTGAGGTCCCTTCGCGGCCCCTGGTCTGTTGACCTGGTGGGTCCCTGGGGGGGTAACTTTGAATTTCCTTGGTCTTCCCTGGTTGCTCTAGATGTGCCCTGACTCCCTACCAAGTGGTGAGTCCCACAGACCTTGCTGGTCTGCACCGAAGCATCTTTCTCATTTCTGCATGGGCTGCTGTTGTCAAGGCTTGTTGTGTCCAATCTGGGCACCGATGCTGCAGCACTCAACATCCTTTGTGGGACAGCTCGAATCCAGCTGCTGGTTGTCCTTGACACCTCCTGGTCCTCGTGGCTGAAGAGTCAAGATTCACCTGAAAACAAACCAGACATCGGTGGGCATCTGCCTATCACCTTCCTGGTCACTGGCTAGTGACCCAGACTCTGTCCCCTCTGCTTTCAGGTTCTTCTCATCCTTGATCCAGGCTTGGATCTCTTTGGACACTTTGCATCTTCCCGGCAGCAGCACTTCTTTGCCAGCTCCAATTGAAATCGACGACATGACCCGTCACCAAAATACACCTATGCACCCGGCTTCCCTGGGTGAACGAACACAAATACTCCGGTGATCCTGTGGGTGTTGGCCCTAGAACTTCCCAAGTCCAAAAGGGTTTGGTCCTGACTCAATACTAAGTGTCCCTAATCTTTAAAAATCTAACCGCAACTTTCCCCATAGAAGCTAATGGGAGCTCGCGGCTGTGTTCGCACACTGCAAACAGCCCCCGTGCGTCCCCTGTGTCACTACCTTGGGTGGTTCCTTGGGGTCCCAGCAATTCTACAGGCTCTAGGCCTTGTGTCTAGTTGAGTTGTGGTTCTTATACCACTATTTTAGTAGATGGTTTGCATTGGCTCTAGTGCCTGATGTGTATTTGTGCTATTTTACTGTCATATTTGAAGTGTAACTTATGTGTTTTGACCTCTAGTCTCATAAAGAAACTAGGAGGGTGTGTTTAGTAATAAATGCATATATTTTATATATATACTTAGTGTGGATATTTTTCATTTAGGCACTCAAAAGATTATAGACTGGTAAAACAAGCTGCTTTACTTTCCTTCAAGACTTAACATGAAGGCTGCTCTCCATAGCTACCACTAGGATAGCTTTCAATAAATGTTGTCTTTAACCTATAACCAATAAGGGGTTGTTTTAACTGGTACAGGGTGCCCACTATAAATGGTGACAGCATATACCAGGCTAACTTCTCACACAGGTATTGTGAAATGGTGAAGTCATGATAAAGGTGTTGAGTAGGGTGACGAGGTCTGGGCCGATCCTTTGGTTTCCAAGGTTGAAGATGTGGTGCATGCATTGGTATTTGGGAGCTCCTGAGTGAATGGATTTCATAGTGGAGATGATATCCTGGGTGGAGAGGATATTCCTTGTGGTCAGTGTGTGGTTTGTGTTGGTTACTGTGGTGGCGTATCTGTTGAGGAAGTCAGTAGGTGTGGGTTGGGGTTTGACGTTTTTATATATGGCTGCAATTGTGTTGTGGAAGACGTGAGCAAAGTTGGCATGTGGGTATGATGTTGTTTTCTCTGGCAGTCAGTTTGGAGGGAGAATGCCTTAACAATGTTAAAAAAGCTTCTTTGTATTGTTGGTGCTGGTTTCAATGGATGTGGGAAGGCCTGTCTTCTTTCTTGCTCTCAGCAGTTGCTGATAGTGGTAAGGGAGGTCTTTAAGTCAGCCCTGTTGGAGGTGTCCTTGCTGGTGCAAGATCTTCCCTCCAACTGTTTGTTGTCCTGTTTTGCTGCTCTGAGTTCTTAGGTGTTCCAGCTGGCCTTTTTGGAGGATTTTCTCTGGATGTTGCTCTTGATGGGGATTATGCTGTCTCACAACCACTCTTCCATATAGCCACTCACATACCCACTAACACACTCACTCATACTGCCACTCATATAATCATTAACTCACACATGCAGCCTTTCAACACATCCACTCACTCAACCATACAAGCACTCAAACACTCACTCAAACACCCACACAACCACTTACATACTCATTCACACATCCATACAAGCACTCCCATATTTGCTCACTCAACCATACAGCCAATCACAAAGCAACTCACCTAACCAAACACCCTCTCAAACAGCCACTCACTTACCCATACACCCACATATCCAACTAGTCACTCACTCAAATAGCCATTAAGACTCACACTCAATCACCTATACAGTCACTCACACCTACTCACCCGCCCTTACAGACACTCACACAGGCACTCACTCACCCATACAGCAACTGATATACCCACTCAAACACGTATACAGCCACTCACACACCCCTACAGCTACTCACTCACCCACACAGTTGCTCACACACACACTTAAACATTCATATAGCTTCTCCCACACCCACTCACACATCTAGAAAGTCCCTCACAGTCAGTTACACACCCATAGAACCACTCAAACACCCGCTCACACACTGGTACAGACAGACTCACATGATGGAAAAAGTATTACTTAGTAGTACTACACCTAGCATACTAATCTAACTTGTGTAGTAGGTTAGTATATATGTTTAACACTCAAAACTCTTAGAAAACACTTATACTCACTTGGTGACCCTGGAACCTTTGTTTTTTCAGTGAATTTGTAAGGTTTCTTTAATTCTATTTCCTAACTATAAAATCCCTGTATCCTTTAGTTTTTGGGTGAATTTGTATGGCTTTTTGGTGTTACTTCCTAACTATATTGTTCTGTAATCTTTAGTATTTTATGTGAATTTCTAAGGTTTTAAAAAAAATTTAGGGCTACATGTACGAACATTAACATTTGTGAGTTAAAAATTGCGTCAAATTGCGACTCACAATTTGCGACTCGCAAATGTTAATATACAACAGTGTATCAGACACTGTTTGTGATTCCCAATTGGGTCACAAATTGCATGCCTATTTAATTGTCATGAGGCAGTCGTAATTTTAGACCCCATTGGGAATGGCTAGCACTCACAGGGATGGTGGCCTGCTGGGGTCTGAAGCCCACCATATCTGTGACTGTTTTTTAATAACCATTTTTTTTAAATTCAACCCGATTTCCCTAAAGGAAAATGGGATGCATTTAAAAAAGAAAATTGAAATTTTTCAGGTTAATTTTTTTAGGGCAGGCAATGTCCCTGGGACCACTGCCTGCTCTTAAAAAATTAATTTTGCACCCATTCACAAATGGTGGTAAACTGTGAGTGTTTTGAGCCTGCAAATGCGGTCGCAAAATAATCATACATTGCAGTCAGACTCGCTATGAGGAAGGGATGCCCTTGGCATGCCCCTTCCTAATTGCAAGTTGCAAACCATATTTTGCGCATCGGTTATAGGTTAGCGACTCATAAAATATAGTTTGTACATGGGGCTGACCAATTTTGCGGTTGCAAATGGGACAAATTCCCATTTGCAACCTCAAAAAAAGTTGTGCATCTACCCCCTATTTCCTATGTGTAACCTGTAACCTTTGAGAGTGAGTCTGTGAGTGACTGCATACATGTTTCAGTGGGTCTATACGTCGGTGAGAGTGTATCTGAGTGGGTGTGTCAATGTGTCTGTGAGTATGTGAGTGGGCCTAGGAGTGGCTGCATAAGTGTCACACTGGGTGTGTTAGTGGGTTTGTGATTGTAGAGTGAATCTGTGAGTGGGTGTCTGAGTATCTGAGTGGGTGCCTTAGTGGGTGCATGAGTGGGTTTGTTAGTGCTTCCATGAGCTTCTGAGTCAGTCTGTGAGTAGGTGCATGAGTGTCTGAGTGGGTTCATGAGTGTTTGAATGGGTCTGTGAGGGGCAGTTAGAGTGTCCGAGTCCTTCTTTGAGTCAGTGCATTAGTGCCTGGGGTGGCAGAGTGAGCTGAAGAATGATGATGGATTAAACCCAGATCAGTTGACTGGGAGTGAGAGCTGGCAATGTTCAACACTGCGTCCATCATCCCCTTTGGTTTTGCTTTGTTAGCCCTAAATTGGCAGGGTATGCCCAGACGTGGGCCCCTTGCTCACTTTGCCACTGGATTCAAGCTAGCCTGGCTGATGACGGCTGATTTGCCAGAAACCGGTCCCAGGATGCTTGTTTCCGGTCCAGGGAAGACATGGCTTGGCAGTTCGGGCTGAATGGTTCCCATGAGGCACAGGGTCAGACTGATTTGCATATGGCCATGTCTGAACTGGGGTGGCGGAGTGAGCTAAAGAATGATGATGGATTAAACCCAGATCAGTTGACTGGGGGTGAGTGCTTGCAATGTTCAACACTCTGTCCATCATCCCCTTTGGTTTTGCTTTGTTCACCCTAATTTGGCAGGGTATGGCCAGACGTGGGTCCCTTGCTCACTTTGCCACTGGATTCAAGCTAGCTTGGCTGATGACGGCTGATTAGCCAGAAAATGGTCCCAGGATTCTTTTTTCCGGTCCAGGGAAGACATGGCTTGGCAGTTTGGGATGGACTGTTCCCATGAGGCACAGGGTCAGACTGATTTGCATTTGGCCATGTCTGAACTGGGGTGGCGGAGTGAGCTAAAGAATGAGATGGATTAATCCCAGATCAGTTGACTGGGGGTGAGTGCTTGCAATGTTCAACACTCTGTCCATCATCCCCTTTGGTTTTGCTTTGTTCGCCCTAATTTGGCAGGGTATGCCCAGATGTGGGTCCCTTGCTCACTTTGCCACTGGATTCATACTAGCTTGGCTGATGATGGCTGATTAGCCAGAAACCGGTCCCAGGATGCTTGTTTACGGTCCAGGGAAGACATGGCTTGGCAGTTTGGGCTAGACTGTTCCCATGAGGCACAGGGTCAGACTGATTTGCATATGGCCATGTCTGAACTGGGGTGGCGGAGTTAGCTAAAGAATGATGATGGATTAAACCCCGATCAGTTGACTGGGGGTGAGTGTTCAACAATCCGTCCATCATCCCCTTTGGTTTTGTTTGAGTGGGTTTGTGAGCAGGTATAAGGGTGTCCGAGTGTGTCTTTGTTAGTACATGAGAGTCTTAGTGGGTCTATGAGTATGTGTGAGAGTGTTTGATTTGAGTAGATCTGTATCTGAGGGGATCTGTGAGTGGCTGTATCAGTTTCTCTGTCAGTGTGTTGCAGGGATTCTGCATGAACACAGAACTATGGGTAGGAATATGGGACCTTAGTGCATAGGGACTGAGTCATCCTACCACCTAAGTACCCATGAGCCCAGGACCAACTAGCTATAGTGTCTCACTTGCTCTCCTACTTACTCACAGAGAAACAAGTGATTAGATAGCCCAGAACGCAACACTCCTGAATCTCTCAGGAGTCGGGGTTACAAGACACACCCTTTCACTCGCACTAATCTGACAGACACATGAAACAGTTTAAAATATTGTTTTTAATGAACCAGCTCTAATATGATGTATACCTGCCAGAACAAGCAGAAAAATGTAGAATACAAATGTGGTTAGCAACGCAGTTAGTCCATAAATCATGAAAGGAGATGTCATTATGGTAAAGACAGTAACCTCCCTCCCCTTGCATAGAAGCAGAATGATTATATATCAGAAGATCTCTGGGCTTTGTCTGCAGATCCCATACCATAGCCTATAGATTGTAGATCTACATCATAGGTACTGTCTCTCTCTTCTCCCTGGAATGGTCCCTCTCCAAGTGTGTGCTACCTATTCATGTATTCCAATAAGACCAAAGTGCGTATTCCCAAACAACAGCTGCATCAGTATGTTTTGTCTAGGTGCTAGGGCCTGACCAGAACAAAATAACAAGGGGCATTGTTGACCGACCTTGCTCAGAATGTTCTGACTAAATTCCAGTAACCTGCAGAATGTGAACACAGCGGTAGGTTCTCATGTGGAAATGGTAAAAGGCCTTTGCAAAATAAACTTGTGTAGTAACATGCACGAAGCAGCAGACCATCTGCAGCGTGCTCATGCTAACCCAAAGAAGACAACAATGACCCCATGGGCCATTTGACAAGTGGGTGTTCGAGTGCCTAAGAGTATGAGAAGGCATCTAAGTGTCTGTTTATGTGTGTTAGAAGCAGTGTGAGTGATTTGGCCACAAAGGGACTGTACATGCAACTTACTCCAACAGGACTTGACAGTTTTGCACAATATATCTACATGAGTGGAGCACTTTCTACTGGTTTATTACTAAGTGCTACCTCCTTCGGTAAATGTGCGGTACATATTCTACACCACTGCTGCATTAAGGAGCATGAGGAAATGTCACTAGTGACCTTGCATGCGCTTTGGCAATGGGATTGTTCCTGGTGCATCTTTATCCAGAAATTTGCCATAAGATAAATCCTCCTATAGAGAAGACATCAAGACTACAAAGAGGTTAATCTTCATCAAACAAGGATTTTTCTTCTTAACTGTATGATTTGCTATAATTTGTCCCTTACAGAAATGGAGCTTCAGCTGGGGCATCTGCTATGTTTGTATTTGTAAGTGCTTCCTATTGAGGATTTATTTCTGTGAAATGAGCATCAGGGCCAGAACAGTCCCAGGGACCACATCCCCTCAGCCCTGGCCACAACTCCCTCCCTGATTTCGACCCCTAGGACACCATTCTCTGGGAGCTGACCAAATTTAAATGGGGGAGCCGTATTTGATGGCAGTTATGGGTTTCTGGATGGCAAGGAACGTTTTAGGGTTCAGGCTGGGTATGGCTTTTTGGGTGACAAGTACATTTTAAGGGCTTAGGGTGAGTATGGGTTTTAGGCTGCAATGGATTGTTAGGGTTTAGAGTGAGTGTAGGTTTTTGAGTAGTAAGGGATTTTTTAGGGGTTAGGGTGTGTGTGGGGTTTGGGTGGCAAGGTAACTTTTAGGGTTTAGGGTGGGTAGGGGTTTTGGGTAGGAAGTGAATTTGTAGGGCTTAGGGTGGGTATGGATGCTTGGGTTGCAAGGATTTGTTTGTGTTTAGAGTGGGTGTGGGTTTTTAAGCGGCAAGGGATTTTTTAGGGTTTAGGGTGAATGTGGACTTTTGGTGGTAAGTGATTGTTTATGGTGAGTACGTATTTTTAGGTGGCAAGGGAATTTTTAGGGTTTGAGGTGGGTGTAGGTTTTTGGGTGGCAAGGGAATTGTTTGGATTAAGGTTGGGTATAGGTTTATGGTTGGCAAGGGAACATTTAGGGTTTAGGGTCGGTATGGGTTTTTGAGGTGGCTAGTGAATATTTTGCGTTTTTTCACTGGCTGCTATCTTTTGCACTGGTTGACGAATTTTTATGAAATGTGCAGGTAGTTCTAGTTGTGCATGGAAAATTTCAGGGGATATGTCAAAAAAGTGTGTTTTCCATGTTTCTTCCCATAGATTCTTTAGACACGTTTGCAGTTCAAACGTCTCACACGAAATTTGGCAGAAAGGTAGATTTTGCTAATATGATCACGCTTTTTAGTTATTTGTTATAAATCTGTTCAGCAGTTTTGGAGGTATTATAGGAAAAACAAATTTGTTTTTCTAGGCGTATCTGGTACTTTTACAGTACCTTAGGATCAAGGTTTAATACTCATAAACATTTAGAAAACACTCACAATCACTGAATGATGTCATCAGTGATGTTCTTTGAGATGTTAAGAGTAAATGTCACTGCCCATGTATGATGTGATATATGAGGTCATAAGCAGGGGGCATATGTTATAGTTAGCTCAGTTAACTATAACTGCTGAATGTCACTAGTTCTGTATGAATGAAATGTGAGTCAAATTATAATGTCTCTGTAACCCTTGTTTTTTTCAATATATGGATCTAGATATAGCTATAATACCAAGAAACATTAATAATCACTGTATCTGACAGTAGAATCTCTTAGCACACATTATGCTTGTCTCTGGCTTATTCAAATGTGATTTTCTTTCATGTGTGGTTTTCCAGAATTGGTATCATAGCTATCTTCCATAGGTTGCTTGTTTATCAGAATGGTTCTTCTCATCAATAGTATCTGAACACACCATTATTTACCTCTCTAACACCTGTTCTTCTTAGTCAAGGCTCCCTTTCAGGTAATTTAATGATACTGTCCTCTAGGGTCAAGTTGCCTCTATGTGCATCATAGGTTCCCATGAAACAGGAATCTCGTCTCTTGAGACTGCATGCTCTCCACTCCCTTGTGATGTTCATAAAGGTATGCAGATTGATACAAATATACATTTGTAATCAAACAAATGATCTGTGCATATTTTTATATATTTAGCTATAAAATATATGTAGTATTTTATTAAATAGATAAATACCTATCTGGCCTAAACCAAAACTATAAACCACTTACCTGTTAATGACACGAAATGAGCAAATGATGCTGCAGGATGCTGTGCCAGCGGGAGATCCGGCGCACCCCCTACAACCCAATTATACTCCCCAGTGCTGTCCATTTAGAATCTGTTCCTCTTGAAAAATTGTGGAATGTCTAAAACTCAGCCAACATAAGATTCAACAATTGGTTCAGTGCAAATAGGGAGGTCAGGTGTGTATATTTATGCATTCTTTGTGTTGTGTCTACTGTTGAAAAGTGCAGTACTCAGACGTGCAAAATGAAAAAACGAGAAAAATGATACAAAGGCAATGGTCAGTTATACATGTATTTGTTTATGGCAGAATCACTTGGAGGCATTACTTAATCTCACTGGGGTGTCAAGTTCTGGCCAAATGGAGCATCTATCCCCTAGTAAACAGGGACAATGAGATGACTTCATGCTGGCTATGTGTTAAATGCAAAAAAATAAGTAGCAGTATCAAGGTGTAAGGAAACATATAACCCCCAAAGTCTCTTTTCTTGATTTCTGGTAAAATATCACACTGTTAATACTGAATTTGGCAATCATTTTTTTATTGTGATTTTAAAAGGGATAGCTTAAAACAAATTCAACCTTTGACATGTTAAATGTGTCAGTGCTGACAATTCTATGAAATAATTGTACGAAAAATGTTTGCCATTTTTGGGTGTCTGATCAATTTATTTTTTACTGGAGGGGAGCGTGGCATTAGAAACTTTGAAGACCTTTGTTCTATGACTGTTATATGGCTGTGTGTAAGGAAATTCAGCTGCTTAATGCGTTTTAGGGTGCTGCCACCATAGCTTTCTAAACAAGTATTAGCCAAATGTACTCAGTCATGTTCTGTGATCTGTACTTACCTCTTGACGCTCCGCATGAATGTGATCACAACACTCCAGAATGCCAGAAGGTGAATTGATTCAGAGAAAGGAAGCCTCTGATATGCACAGTGTGTTGATACACGGATGTCATGTTGATGTTCAGTTTCACACTTTTTAGTCTGATGTTGTCCTAGCTATTGGTGTGCTGAAAATCACCAGGGAAGTTGAGCTGGTCTGGAATAGAAGCGGAGATGCTGGTCACGATGAATTCACAATCGATAAAGCTGGTTTTGAGTATAGTGCAGACTGGAAAGGGGAGCTAATGAAGTTCCATCAGGATGGAGTGAGGTGATGTCTTCAGGCCCGAATGAGACTTGATGCAGCATGTAGGATGCCCTTTATGATTGTCAATGTGGGGGCAGATTTACAAGAAAGTGACGCATCTGTACAGATGCGTCACTTTCCCTGCGCCACCCTTAGAAACCCTTGCGCCACCATAGATACGCCGTATTTACAATACGGCGCACTGTGGCACAAGGATTGACAGATGCGTCAGATATTCTGACCCATCTGTTGGCGGAAAAGTCACGCATGGCTGGAGTCGTGTTGCAAGCACAACGCAACTCCAGCAATGCGTGTTGAGGCCTATTTCCACTACACTGCACAGGCGCAAGGTTTTGACGCAGTGGCATCATAAAAGTGGCGCAGAGAAATCTTGTATATTTCACTGAGTCACTTTTACGAGGCCTTCCTGCGTGGGAACGCCCACCCTGCATACATTATACCTGACGCAGGTATAATGTGACGCAGGGCTTTACAACTTGACTCATCTCCCTAGATGCGTCACGTTGTAAATAGGCCGCATTGTTTGCGCCGCTGTTGCCCCAAGAAAGTGACGCAACTGCAGCGCAAAAGTCATGCAAGCGGCTTGAAAATCTGCCCCGTGGAGTCTGGGAGGCATTGGGTAGGGTGGGACCACCATCCAGATGCAAGAATGCAAGGGCTGAACAGAAGTTCTGAAGTGACTTTCTAAAAGAAACAGTTACACTTTATTTAAAAGAGAGAGCAGGTATCAGTACATCTTTGTTTTCAGTCAATGTGTTCCTTAAAAGGGACCGTTCAGGCCAATGCAGAAGAAGCCAACTTAAAACAAGCTATTCATGAAGTTTGCTTTGCCTGAAAATGTTGTTTTGAAGGACATTAGCTTGCTTTGTGAAGTATAAGTTGCCCATTTCCAATTCCAAAGGACAGAGGTAAGATCACCAATACAGCCACAATACAACCTCATTTGCTAACTACATCGTTGATCCATGTTGAAGATTTTTGTTTTATTCCAAAGGCATTCACAGAATGTGTTCCAGTAAAGGACAAGCAGACCTGTGGAATCTTGGTCAGATACATCTTGTGACTCTAAGCCACTGAACTTATTTGAGCCTCAAACAATGGCCATTATTTCAAGTGGCATGAAGTAGTATGTCCTTGTGGGTTTGTGTTCCAGGTTCTTCTCTCATTCCTAGTGTCTGTGGGCCCAGAGTAATTGGGTCCACAATCTCCAGACCCATTATTCCTGGTCCCAGAAACATTGCAAGGGACATTCAAGTAGAGTGGTGGGGGCTGTGGACAGCTGCTGCATTTAGTCCCTGCCCACACATTAAATATAATTCTGGACAGCAGCAAGTACTTCTCCATCACCTAATGAGCCATCCCACCACTTCCATGTGACATGCCAAACAGACCTCATAAGCCTCCCCCCATAAACCTTTACCACTAGCTTCAAGAATTTGGTAAATGTGTGAAGATTCGAGCCAGCTATTTCCCTGGTGAGGTGAAAAAACACACTGATGTGCACCCAGTATTACTGGGACCACATGATATTACTCTTTGTTGTGGGAACTAACTGGTAAGCCATGGATTTAGATACATAGATAGGTATCTGCTGTTCCAGCACCTAAATCCTGGGAACTTGAAGCGAGGCTCTCAGCTAAATGTGGAACTCTTCACTGGACAGTTTCCACATCTGGCATTCAGGGTACTTGTACCAATCTCACTTCTTCCCCTTGTTCCTGTCTGATCTTTACTCAGCTCATGTTATGCTCCATCGATGGCACTGACTTTATGTATCAGACCCTACAGAGCCCTAACTAGATGACGCCGCCTAGTCCCCTCTTAAGCTTTCCTTGCTGCACACATATCTGTAAGTCAGTTGTTAGAAATCTTAAAAAGACTCAACCACCATCTCCAACTTTTTGGCACCGACACTCTTAGGTTTATTGCGTTGTGATTCCTAGTAACTAGTCTGATCTGATTTTTGATGCTACAACTTAATTTCAGTTCAATTCACATTTGCACTTGTTTTCATTGAGACATTTTTTCAATTTTGGATAACTCTTGACTGGTCATTTCTACTTACTTGTTTCTTTTTTACGGATCTGTGGTGGATAGTTCCTGAATGTTAGACTTGGGGGTCTCTAGATGGCACAGGTATGCACTTGTGACAAATAGTGACCCTCTCCTCTAGTCAGGGTAAAGGGGTACACTCCTAAAAAAAAACCTGCTCACCCCCTTGGTAGCTTGGTACGAGCAGACAGGCTTATCTCAGAGGCAGTGTGTAAAGCATTTGTGAACACATACAGTAACCAAGTGAAAACACTACAAATGGACACCATACAGGTTTTTATATTAAAAATAAGTATTCTTTATATAGATTTACCACAAGACCATTAAACGACAAAAACACACAATACTGTTACTTTAGATGGTAGGATTTTGCTTAGTTCTCTTAAGTTCTTAAATGCGACACTTTAAGTCAATGTACCTTTTAGATGCGACACGCAGGGCAATGAAAGTGTTGCAACGAAGTTGATGCGATGAAGTTTTTGGTGCAAAGAAATAAAGACGTGAAGATCTTCCAGTTGCGATACGCTTCTCCGATGTTGCGAGGAGACTCGACTTGATGCTTCAGCTGCAGCGGTGACACACTTTACGCGATGCGACGACAGCAGCCTTGGCAGCGACACTCTTCCCTGACGTTTGCGAGACGCTTCCGCTCGATGCGATGTTGCAGCAGCGACACCCCTTTACGCGATGCGATGACAGCAGCTCCGACGGCAGCACGCTTCTCCGTGGATGCGAGGCGCTTTTCTTGATGCGGTGCAATGCGACAACTACGATGGCTGCGATGGTGACACGCTTCTTCCTCGATGCGAGACTCTTCTCTTGATTAGGTGCAAATGTGTCAGCTACGATGGCTGCGATGGCGACACGCGCTTCTTCGGCGTTGCGAGACACTTCCTGGATGATGCGAGATACTTCCGCTCGATGCGATGCTGCAGCGGCGACACACTTCACGAGATGGGACGACAACAGCTCCGACGGCGGCACGCTTCTTCTTCTTGAGTCGCGCTTCTAGCTTCTTGTGACACGCAGTCCCGCAGAAGGCCCAAAAACAGCAGCAGGCACTTTCCAAGAACTCTGGGGAGCTGGGGGGTGAAGTCTGTTGTTCCTGAGACTTCAGCAGGAGGCAAGCTCTATTTCAAGCCTTTGGAGATCCTTTACAAGTTGAGCAAAAGTACACACAAAGTTCCTTTCTCCTCTCTTTGGCAGTAAGGCAACCACTGAAGGCCAATCCCCCAGGTTCAGGGATAGTTTTCTCCTCAGTTTCTTCTGGTTCCTCCCTCAGCAGAGGTTCTTCTTGTTTTCCCAAAGTGATCTAAATTCTTGGGATCAGGGTCCCGATATTTATACACAGAAATCCTTTGTCCTCTGAAGGCAGAGGGGCCTTTGCCCAGTCCAAACCAGTTCCTGAGCACTCTGTTTACCAGACTTCTCCTTTCCTTTCACAGTGCAGGGCAGAAACATTAGACGCCCCACAAGAGGTGGAGCCAGCATTGTGGAAGGCAAGTACAGCTCTGGAGCACTTTGTTGACAGGATTCCTTCTCTTCATTCACTGTGCAGGGCAGAGACATCAGCCGCTCTGCAGGAGGTGGAGCCGGCATTGTGAAAGGCAGGCACAGCCCTATTCAGGTCCCAGGTGCAACTTCTCCAACCCATCTAGATGCAGATCTCTCTATTCACCACTGGGGCACCTCACCCTGTCTCCTGGAATTCCCCAGCCCTGTCACTCAAACTCCAGACAAAAGAATACACAGCCTAGCAGAGGCAGGTTTGAATGGTTAGACAAGAAAATGCCTAATTCTAAAAGTGGCATTTTCAAACACAGAATGTTTAAACCAACTTCACTTAAAGATTTTTTTCTATCATCCTGAGTTCAGGCATACTAAATTCGAATTTTCACCATGTTCTCTGAGTCAGTTAGGATTATAAGATGTAATAACCAAACTGCCCATTCTGGCCTATGGAGAACAGGTAGCCTTGCAATAGTGAAAAACGAAAATGGCTGTAATTCACTATTAGAACAAGCCACACACAGCAGGGCATGTCCTACCTTATCCTTACAATGCACCCTGCCCTTGGGCCTACCATAGGGGTGTCTAATATGAAGAAAAGGGAAGGTTTAGGGACTGGCAAGTGGGTGCACTTGACCAGTCAGCATGACAGTACCAGACTGCACGCAGGTTCTGCAATGGCAGACCTTAGACACATGTTTACAGGCTGCTTCTGTGGGTGGCACAACCAGTGCTGCAAGCCCACCAGTAGAATTTGGATTTACAAGCCCTGGGCACTCCTGGTGCACTGTACTAGGGTCTGACAAGTAAACCAAACCAACCAATCTTGGAATCACAAATTATACATCAATTTACAATAGGGAGCACTTGCACTGTGGCACTGGACAGTAGTGGCACAGTGCCCTGAGCAACTAACACCAGCAAAAACATATGAGGCATAGAGAAAAAATGGAAGGGAGACCCACGCCAATGTGCCAGGTCTAACACTGAACTATATTTATATTCTGGTTACTATTTCCATTCATAGGATTACAACAAATTAATTTTTATTTAAATTATATTGTATTTTTTCTTTCCGGAGTATACAGAGGCTGATTCACAAAAGCATTAATAAGTACAAGAAGTGCTACCACAGGAATAATCTCTTATATACTCTGACCCCTTGGTTTGTGAATCAGCCTTGAAGCATTCAACTCTCTATTGGTAAAAATATGTCAATGTCACAGTCCTTTTCTATTTATTAAGTGTGTATTAGTATTGCCTTAATATTTCAATTTGATTCTGTGGAAACATAACCTTATATTCCTCCTAATATTTTGATACTATTTCTGTTCATCTGTATAACATGATGTTTACCGATATATTATATAATCCAATATTTATGTTTTTCATATAAAGGCAAAGTGCCCTTTAGCCTCAACATGCTTGATATCATGATTTTAGTAGTCCTCAAAGCCATTTTATATGCAGTAGCTGATTTGAAAATTTCCTGCATCCGGTAGTAAAGCATAGCCTAGCATTCAATATTAGCAATGAGGAGTGTGATTTTCAGAAATGAATACAGTCTGCAGTGTATTTATGTTTAAAGGAGGTAATGGCATGACATAAGTCCTCTCAGCCCCCAAGCGCCAGGGGGGCCCTCAGCAAAAGTGGAAGGTGGTGGGCTGGGGAGAGGGGCCCCTCCATGTACTTTGCCGAAGGGGTCCTCTCAAGTTTTGTTACGCCACTGGAAAGAGGTCTCACATTATAAAACCAGTTTAGGTGAAAGTGACAAATTTCAGTCACGTTTACACTCCACAGAACTGTTTTGAAGCAAACATTTATAAATGTTTTTTTTTTAATTATTTGCATGCATTTTAACTTTACATGCTCCAACGGGCTGTATATGAGAGTGCTTAAAACAGCATTACAGGAGTACTACCTAATGTATTCCGAAGTGCCTTTGTGAACATGCTCCAAAATTTGGATCATAGACATTGAATGCAGTTGAGAGTGTAAAAGTAGACCCTTCTTGTTTAGAGCAATTATATTTTCACAAAATGGTAGATTTTTATCATAATATATTGCCTCCAACTATAATGTAGCCAATTACATGCCAAAATGGTTGACTGAGTCCTCTCTGGTGATGGAAATGGCCCTTTCTGTATGGTCACCCCCAAATCTTTTACCTTCTGCCTCCTCATGTTTTTGTAGGCTTTCGGGAACTGGACACTTTATCACCGCTAAACAGTGCTAAGGTGCATGCACTCTCTGCTGCTTAGAACATCGTAAAATTGGCCTATTCACAATTGACATATTTAAAATTAATTATAGGTCCGTAATAAAGTGCACTACATGTGCCCTGGTCTTGTAAATTAAATGCTACTAGTGGGCCTGCAGCACTGATTGTGCCACCCACTTAAGCAGCCTTTTAAATATGGCTCAGGTCTGCTATTTCAGTGCTTGTATGTGCAGTTTTAAACTGCCATGTCAACCTGGCACGTTAACCTTAAGGCCCACACATATCTTTTTTAATACATATAAGTCAGAGCCCCTCTGCTGCCTTCGGAATATATTCTACCGGGTTGTCTGTGATGCAGCCTGACCATTCAAAATCAACAAAGTGACTATCCCAGACTGTGATTCAGTTTTCTTCTCTATATCCTTATCAATGTAGTTCACTATGTCAGGGGCATTATTATACCGTCCTCCTGGGTCCTGCAGTAATTGGTGAGCTAACATCATGGAATATCACTCATCAGCAATACTTAAATATACCAACTTCACCATTTTGCGAGACTTTAATCTTCATCTGGAGGACCAAACCTGTAGTATTACCACTTCTTTCATTGAAGACTTCTTGGTATTGGACATCTAGTTGATGACTAATTCCTCCATTATAATTTATTATTATTTATTATCTATGTACAACTTAAGGAACTTGCATGCAGACCTTCATTTACCTTTGATGCTGAGACCATTTTGCAGTTTCTCTTTCGTTTCCAATATAGACAAATCCATAGATTAATGAGAATTATCCAGCCTCCTCTACTAGGAGCTGGTAAAAGCTGAAGGACTATTTATGGAATACTGTTCTGGAAGCTAATCCCCCTCTGTTACGTAACTTAAGTAGATCACTGGCTTAGGTCCTCATTGTATACTTTAATTCCCATCTCTAACAAAAAGCACCTTAGAACCCTTCTTCCAGCCCCACCCATGGTTCAATGATTCCGTGTATGAACAAATCAAAGTATGTAAACACCAGGATCAGGTGTGGCGTAAAGGCTACAGTAAGGGACACAAGGAAAACTTTAAAAGTGTTTAAAGATTCTATCAAAAAACATGTCATGCAACAAAAGCTTTGTTTTATACAAATAGAATTACCGCAACTCAAAAGTGCCCTAAAACACTATTCTAAATGGTTAAACCTCTTCCTAACCCCGTCAGCTACTCACCAGTCAATCCCCTCTGAAAACATAATTGTGATGAAAAAGCAGATTTATTTTGTCAGATAAGTAGCAGATATTCAGCCTTTGTTTCCTGCTGCTGACGTGACTAGTTATATAAATTCCCCCCCTTATATGAACAGCAAGATAGAGAAGTTCCAGCCTCTTGACATGCCATCTGCCAAAGTCATCCTCGCTTATATTAAATCAGGATCCACTCTAGGTCCCTGCCAACCAGCAGTACTTGGTATGCTCTTCCATTTTGCTTTAGAGAAGATTGCCCATCTTTCGGAATTCTAGTGTTGTAGCATATGGTTCCCAAAGCCTGGGAAAACGTAACTTAGATCCTCTCACTTGGTCAAACTATAGACCTATATCTTTGTTACCCTATTTTTACAAGGTGTTAGAAAAACACGTGAACCACCAACTTACAGTGTATACAGAACATAATAGCTTGCTCCACACCTCACAATCGGGGTTTCAGGCAGGTCATAGCATTACAAAGTTTCTGAGACATCAACTGGATGGGGGGTGGAGCTGCTGCACTGATTTTAGAAGACATTAGCTCTGCTTTTGACACCCTTAACCACTGTACACTCTTACGAAGATTAGAGGACATGAGCATACATGATATTGCCCTCCCCTTGTTCAAATCATTTCTGCAGGACTGTTCCTTCCAGGTTCACACCAATCAGCATAGGTCAAAAGCTCATCCCTTGGTTTCAGGAGTGCTGCAGAGTTCTAACATAAGCTCTTTCTTGTTTATTCTCTAAGTCAGACCATTGGCAAAGATTGTAGGAAATTGTGGCCTCACACTCTTTTCTTACGTGGATGATATTCAAACTGTCGTGTCAATGTCAGCAAAAGACAATCAGAATGCAACGATCATTTACTCCTGCCTCACTAAAGTTTCATCATGGATGTGTGCCAGCTTCCGGAAATTAAATGGTGATAAGTCTGAGGTTTTGAAGGTTGATAAAGCCCCGACCCCTTGTAGAGTCCCAATGTTTGACCAGTATACGGTGGCAGCCCCTCCAGCCCTGTGTCAATTGAAAAGAATCTGAGTGTTTGGCTCGGGGAATACTTGACCATGAGCCAACAGATTAATAAGGCGGCTGCTACCCGTTTCGGCATTTTGAGATGGCTTAGAAAGATTTTGTACTGTCTTCCTATGTCTGCCCTCAGAACTGTGGTCCAGGCCATGGTCATGGCCAGGCTGTAATATGAGAATGTTTTATATCCGGCAGCACCAAAAACACTTGCTTCACCAGCCTAAATTCACTTCTACATCTATGTTGTTTGGAACTTTACATTGTTTACCCATTGAGCTACAGGTACAAATTAAAGTATTGTGCTATATGCACAAATTCCAAGCAGACACCAGACATGCTTACTTGAGATTTTTTCTGTTCTGTTACTCACTTGCATGCTCATTAAGCTTTAGTCATTTTAGGCTGGCCGTAATTCCCACATTTCCGAAACCCGACAAGGCGGTCAAGCATTCTTTTTTCTTGGACCCCTACTCTGGACTACTCTGCCTTCAACTCTAAGAGAACGTGTTTCACTCTCCTTGTTCTGCAAACATCTGAAACCCTGGTTGATTCAAAAAGCTAGGAAACTGTTTTCAGGTAGCCTTGCACTTTACAAAATGTGCATAGTAATAATTTCCATGATAGCTGCCTAATTATCAATAAAGCTTTGGTTTCAAAAATATAATTTAATGACTTGCAGCACATTTTAGGGACTACTGAATTCTCTGCTGCAGGCCGTGGTGTTTGGACAAAATATCAGAAACACAAATATCATCATGAGAGAATATTGTGCCCAAAAACTTCGAGTACAAGAATATCGTGAAGGAGATTTCACTTGGGTAGTAAAGTTTTACTATATAAAACACCACATATATGTACCTTGACAATATATATATCTTCAAGGTACATTGATCTGGAATTAAGAATAGTAAATTTCTAACTACCTTTTTGCACTTACCTTCTCGATATTCTTGTCCTTAATATTTTTGACATGTTATTCTGTCCCCAAGATATTTGTTTTCCCAATATTCTGTCAATTGACCGCATCCCGCTGCTGACAGACCTACCCATCTATTTAGAATTCATTTGTTTATCGCAACATCACAAAATAAAATGAAGACTGATTTGCATGTGGCTGGTTTTGAACTGGGATGATATGGCAAGCAAAATAAGAATGGATTAAACCAAGATCTGCAACTAAGGGTCAGTGTGTGAAACGTTTCAACACTCCGTCTGTCATTTTATTTTGTGATGTTGCAATTAATTTGTTTATCCTCAGAATAATGAAAATCTAAATTCGGCATTCCTGAAGTATGATTGAGTCTGTATGAACTATTTGTAACTTTCCTTGTAGCACCATTAAACAAGCATTTGCAATGCAATAGGTCTCGCATTTATAAGAGTTTGAGCTATTGGCATTGTAAAATTAAAATGCCTTTTATTTATGTTTTGGTTTTAAAACAAATAAAAGGCATTGTCATTTACAATGTCAGTAGCATAAACTCACATTAAAGCAGTGTGTGGAGTGCAGCAGTGTGCGGCGTGCAGCAGTGTGCAGCGTGCAGCAGTGTGAGGCATGCAGCAGTGTGCGACATGCAGCAGTGTGCGGCGTGCAGCAGTGTTTCGTGTAGCAGTGTGAGGCATGCAGCACTGTGACATGCAGCGGCGTGCAGCAGTGTGCGGCGTGCAGCAGTGTTTCGTGTAGCAGTGTGAGGCATGCAGCACTGTGGCGTGCAGCAGCGTGCAGCAGTGTGTGGCGTGCAGCAGGGTGCTGCGTGCAGCATTGTTGTGCAGCATGCAGCAGTGAGTAATGCAGCAGTGTGTGGCGTGCAGCAGTGTGCCGGTTGCATCAGTGTGTGCCGTGCAGCAGTGTGTGGCGTGCAGCAATGTTTCGTGTAGCAGTGTGTGGCGTGCAGCAGTGTGTGGCGTGCAGCAGTGTGCGGCGTGCAGCAGTGTGTGGCGTGCAGCAGTGTGAGGCGTGCAGCAGTGTGTGGCGTGCAGCGGCATGCAGCAGTGTGAGGCGTGCAGCAGTGTGAGGCGTGCAGCAGTGTGAGGCGTGCAGCAGTGTGAGGCGTGCAGCAGTGTGTGGCGTGCAGCAGTGTGAGGCGTGCAGCAGAGACACGTGGAGGGTGAGGAGAGACACGTGGAGGGTGAGGAGAGACACGTGTGGAGGGTGAGGAGAGACACGTGTGGAGGGTGAGGAGAGACACGTGTGGAGGGTGAGGAGAGACACATGTGGAGGGTGAGGAAGAGACACATGTGGAGGGTGAGGAGGAGACACATGTGGAGGGTGAGGAGAGGCACGTGTGAAGGGTGAGGAGAGACACGTGTGGAGGGTGAGGAGAGACATGGAGGGTGAGGAGAGACACGTGTGGAGGGTGAGGAGAGACACGTGTGGAGGGTGAGGTGAGACACGTGTGGAGGGTGAGGTGAGACACGTGTGGAGGGTGAGGAGAGACGTGTGGAGGGTGAGGAGAGACACGTGGAGGGTGAGGAGAGACACGTGGAGGGTGAGGAGAGACACGTGGAGGGTGAGGAGAGACGTGGAGGGTGAGGCGAGACACGTGGAGGGTGAGGAGAGACACGTGGAGGGTGAGGAGAGACACGTGGAGGGTGAGGAGAGACACGTGGAGGGTGCGGAGAGACACATGGAGGGTGAGGAGAGACACGTGGAGGGTGAGGAGAGACACGGAGGGTGAGGAGAGACACGTGTGGAGGGTGAGGTGGAGGGTGAGGAGAGAGACATGTGGAGGGTGAGGAGAGACGTGTGGAGGGTGAGGAGAGACATGTGGAGGGTGAGGAGAGACGTGTGGAGGGTGAGGAGAGACACGTGGAGGGTGAGCAGAGACACATGTGGAGGGTGAGCAGAGACATGTGTGGAGGGTGAGGAGAGACACGTGTGGAGGGTGAGGAGAGACACGTGTGGAGGGTGAGGAGAGACACGTGTGGAGGGTGAGGAGAGACACGTGTGGAGGGTGAGGAGAGACACGTGGAGGGTGAGGAGAGACACGTGTGGAGGGTGAGGAGAGACACGTGGAGGGTGAGGAGAGACGTGGAGGGTGAGGAGAGACACGTGGAGGGTGAGGAGAGACGTGGAGGGTGAGGAGAGACGTGGAGGGTGAGGTGGAGGGTGAGGAGAGACACGTGGAGGGTGAGGTGGAGGGTGAGGAGAAACAGAGTTGGAGGGTGAGGAGAGACGGAGGTGGAGGGTGAGGAGAGACGGAGGTGGAGGGTGAGGAGAGATGGAGGTGGAGGGTGAGGAGAGATGGAGGTGGAGGGTGAGGAGAGACCGAGGTGGAGAGTGAGGAGAGACGGAGGGTGAGGAGAGACAGAGGTGGAGGGTGAGGAGAGACCGAGGTGGAGGGTAAGGAGAGACCGAGTTGGAAGGGAATCAGAAGTGGAGGGGAGAGAGAGGTGGAGGGTGAGGAGAGACAGTGGTGGAGTGGGGGGGAGGGGAGGATATCACTTTTACTTCCTCTCCTAGTGTAAGGTAACGCCCCCACCCCACAGGCCCTGCCGGGGCCGAGAGCAGATCACTGTTCGCATCAGCCGTCACCCGAGACGGCTCCGTACTTGTTGGTAAATAGAGGTTCACTATCTGTTGATAATGGGATTCACTTGGGGGGCTGACTTACCTCCTCCACCCCCAGGGCCAACACTGAGAAGGCATCAGAGACCTGGTGCTGCCTATGCTGCAGTACTGCGAGAGAGAGGGATGGGGGCGGGCAGAGGAAGAGGAGTGGGGTTAGAGAAGGGACAGGTGGGGAGAGAAAGAGGAGAGAAGGGACAGAGACAGAAAAGGAGCCAAAAAGAATTAGAGAGCGTAAAGAGGAGAGTTGGGGAAAATGAAAACATTACGAGAGAACATGTAGCAAAGAGGGGGAGAGAGAAGATGGGAGAGAGTAAGGACGCAGCCAAGAGATAGGGCAGAGACAAAAAGAATCGAAACAATACAAAAGTATTTTCCAAACTCGTAAATGACCACGGGCCAAACAACTGATCTGCAATGAAGCATCCGAATCCGGTATATCATGACGTTAACCATGCAATAAAAAATAAATTAAAAAGAAATAAAAAAACACCCAAAAACACGTATACACCATGTTGACCCTTTTCCATGCAACGTATTCTAAAACGCCATTCTCATTCATACATTCACAGCAAACCTGTTCACAAGAGTGACAGAAAATGTGGTATTAGTGTTACATTCTTGTTTACATCCATACCCGCTCACTTATGCAATTAAAGGATTCATGACCATACGGTTAAACAAAACGTACTGATTGGCCTTGCCGTGAAGGAGAAACACGTGTTGACACACACTCCCGATCTGTGAAACGTTCACCCCACTTTCTCGAAATTGAAACCAGTGCATGTGTCCGACGAACTTCCTGCCGCTTATCTGAATGCACCAGTGGCAGAAGATAGTCACCATCTTGCAACAACACAATTAAAGGGAGGCATGTCTGTCTCCCCCCACTGCCACATGTCTCTGAGTCTTACTGTCTCGTGCGAGATCTCCCTCTAGGAGACAGCTGACACCGACTCTTCCCCGAGACAGTACGAGAGATGCGTGTGTGTGCATAGTGTGTGTGTCTATATGTATATATCTGTGTGTGTATGCATGTGTGTGTGTTTGTATGTGTATATGTTTGTGTATGCATGTGTGTGTTGGTGTGCAAGTATGGGTGTGTCATTGTGTTCATTTGTCTTCATGGATGTGTACACATATGTTTGTGTATATACCTATGTCTGTGTATGCATGTTTGTGTGTATGTATATGTGTTGAAGTATGTTGGTGTGCGTGCTTGTTTATATGTGTATGTGGGGTTGGTGTGTTGGTGTGCATGTATATGCATATGTTTATGCATGTCTGTGTGTGTTTGGATATGTTCATATGTGTGTGTAAATGCATGTGTGTGTTTGTATGTGTGCATAGTTGTGTATGCATGTGATCAGAGGGAAGAGTGCACTTGAGGGCAAAGAGGAAAACATACAGGGAAGAGTATGTGAGGGCAGAGAGAAAAATACAGAGGGGAAAGCACGTGAGGGCAGAGAGAAAAATACAGAGGGAAGAGTCCATGTGAGGGAGGAGAGAAAAATAGAGAGGGAAGAGCTCATGTGAGAGCAAAGCGAAAAATACAGAGGGTAGGGTGCATGTTAGACCGGAGATAAAAACAGAGGGAAGAGAGCATGTGAGAGCATAGAGAAAAATAGAGAGAGAAGAACACATGCGAGGGCAGCGAAAAAAATACAGAGCGAAAAGCACATGTGAGAGCATAGAGAAAAAATGCAGAGGGAAGAGTACATGTGAGGGAAGAGAGACAAATACAGAGGGAATAGCATGTGTGAGGAAAGAGAGAAAAATGGAGAGGGAAAAGCACATGTGAGGGCAGAGTGAAAATACAGAGGGAATAGCACATGTGAGACCAGAGAGAAAAACATAGAGGGAAGAGCATATGTGAGGACAAAGAGAACAAGTACAGGCCATGCCAAGCGGAAGTGATCGCGTTTGCGATCAAACATCAAAGCGGCGAAAGTAATCGATCAGAGCATCAAAGGGCTGGGTGAGAAGGGAGGGGGGAATGCAAGGGTCAAAGCGGCTAAAGTGAAAGTAATCGAGCAGAGCATCAAAGGGCTGGGTGAGAAGGGAGGGGGGAATGCAAGGAGCAGAGGAGCAGCTGTGCACGTGCACGCCATCGTGCACTCAAGCCCTAGGCCAGCAAAACCATGTGGGTAGCACTTTTGAAAGCCCACTTACAAAATGTCTCAAAGAGACAGCTTTCGCTGTCTCAGCGAGACCTAAAAAACCTAGGATATCGAAAACCCGACTGTTGAAATTATTAGGTAATAAAGACCAATATGAGGATTAGCATTTCCCTGCTCTTATTAAATATCCAGTACACTATTTTGATTCTAAAAAATATTTACATTAAAATTATTAACAATTTTAATTGTAAAAAAAGGGCAAATAGGTTATCAAATATTTTATATTAACATTAATATGTGCTTATATTCTTACCTATTTTAAATAATCTAATTACCTCCATTATTTTCTATGGCAAGATGTTACATTAGCAAGGGTTGGTCATGTGCAGTGCTCGACTTACAGCAAAAGTGTAAGTTACTACAAAAGTGCAGTTTGTGAATACTGAAAAAGTAAATAAATCATTGACGATTTCTTTTAATCCGAAAGCATTTACACTAGAGTTTATGTAACTCCTGGTGCAACACACAGGTCTCTCATGTTGTGTGACATCATTAGGAGAGATCCATGATGACAGCAGATTTTTATATAGTTGTTTCGTGGTCAAGTTGGGAATTGAAAAGATTGAATGTAAACTGCAGGTCAGCCTTTATTTGCACATGGATACAGCATCCTGGAACTAACGGTGTAACGTGCAGAGAAGCTTGAAACACCCTGAGGCAGGAATTAGTAGGAAGGACACAGATTTAGTAAATGGTGTGCACAACTTTCGACTTCATTAATTTTATCCTGAGAGAAAAAAATATCAACAAATACATCTTTTTTTTTAGAAGAGTTTTATATAGCGCGAACTTGAACCAAATCCAATCGGGTATCAAAGCGCTTTACATAGCACCAGTTACGTTACTTGAGGACACACATTCATACTTTTTTTTGTTAGGCACGGGGAGATTAAGAGATTTGCCCAGAATCACAGGATGTTCGGCGTCATTACCGAGACACGAACCCAGTTCCCCAGGTCCGAGGTCGAGCACCCTGTAGCGTTTGTTCTATGCTAATTTGCATATCATCGCGCTTGCGCTAAAGACCACAGGAGCCGGTGGTTTATGATTCACACGCGGCTCCGACTAACTCGCCGAGGCCACGCCCTCTTTACTTATTACCTCCAGCGTCTGACGTCACGCGTCAGCGCTAGCGCGTTCCGGCCGCGCGGAAGGCTAGAACGCCTCGCTGCGCGCCGGACATTACACACCCTAGCCGTTAGGCCAACTCCTCTCCTCTCCCTCTTTAAATGGCACACGTCACTTCTGTGATGTCAGTGATGTAAATTGTTTGGAATTCATAAGGGATGCATGATCAGGGTGACTGAGTGCAACATAGGCATAAACAATAGATTTGGCTATGTTTGCAGCAAGTATGGTTTGCTCTGGGCACCTGCATGAACTCAGCACAACATAATGTCCCCCAAAACTGTTTACATTCCAAAGTCATTTTTGTTTGTTCATATTTGTAAATCTGATTAAATCCCCACCCAATAAACAGCGTAAATGTAATATTTGTGCAATTAAAGAGAGTTTGGATTCATGTCTGCATATGTATTTAAAGGCACATGCATGTTCTTGGACATCCAATTGCTGTCTCCTATAAAGAGCCTATAATTCAGAAACAGGACTTTTGGGAAGACCAAGACTTGGTAGTGAATGTTGAATCTTCTTTATTTAGTGAGAGGACATGGCCCCTGGTACACCATATTCCCATCCTCATCAACTGTCTGCCCAACCGCTCAGAATCCACAATCCAGATTTTAGAAGTGTAGCATTAAGCTGTCTAGGAACCCCATTGAGTAACCAGGTTACATGTCACAACATAACATATCTCCCTTCTTTAATTGGGAACAACAGTTGAGCTAACCAAGACTATAAAATAAACAAAAACTACCTAATTTATTTCAGCAGCCATACATCTCTAATAACATACATAATCAACCAAAGCCTGAGGTTTGGCTTTGATACGCACTCTGGGTTGTCTCTTGCATAATTGCCCATTCCGGTTTTTGTCCACCTCCCTTTTCATACACTATTCTATTTACGCTTCATTGCACCTGGCCACCCTCCTTGAGTCCCACCATTTGCCATCAGATAACTTGACAGTCTTTCCCATTACATCCACTACCATCTTTGGTATAGATAATTTGGCACTCCCCTTTCTTTTGAAGTTGTATGCCCGCACTTTGACCCACATACCACTTATGAGCAGAGCTTTGGGCACTGTCCAGCACTCATTCTACTACAAATTAATCACTGATTAAGCTTCACTATTCAACAGTATTTAGTGCTATGAATCGTAATTAACTATAGAATGCAAGAACTTGTCATGATATTTTTTGATATTGGGATATCATATGTAGTACTTCAAAGGTGGTCTCTATTCTTCTTCAGTCTAGTCGCTTCCATTACATATGGGCCCTGGATTACTGCTTTTAGTGAATTCCATACCAGAGCATTCCTTGTCATCCTTAAATAGTAAATGTTTCTTGATGTGCTTCTCAACCACCTCCTTCGCTAAATATCCACTCAGCCTTCATATGTTCTCACCCTCAGAAACTCCGTCTAGATGAAGATGTACATACTCAGGGCATGGTCCCACACAGACATGATCAAAGACAACTTTATGGGTGTCAAAAAATTTGAAACTTCCAAAACCCCTACCTGAATTGATATATAAAAGTTCAGTAAGGAGACTTCATTTAATTGATGATTACCAGTTAAGCTCCCGGTAATGACAAGTATCAAGCATTAACAAGCACATCTCTCCCCTCCTCTGATGCTTGTCCAAATTAATTTTTTTAATTTAGTTCTGCAGAGATGCCAGACCTCCTTGTTCTGCCCTTTACCCAGGTCCCCCTCAAATCATGTTTACAAGATCAATACCTCTGGCTCAAGCTCTTCAAATCATTTAAAATAGGAACATTGAGGGCAATCTCTTTCTAGATATTTCTTTATCTGGATTTCACCCAACACCCAGCACCAAGCCTATTATGGTCATGGTGCCTGACAGTCTATCATAGGTAGCAGACCTCAGCTGCTGAATTTGATGTGTTTTGCCATGATCTCTTTAGGTTTTACTGTTTCAACTCCTACAGAAGGTTCTTCCCTCTATTCCGACTCACAATTAGCAGACAATAATTCAGCCTGTGGTCTTAAGCTCATTAGACTACTACACCTCCTTTTTTTTTTAAACCTCCTGCTTTTAGATTCTGTACTTAATACTGAAACCCCCACATGAGAAGCTAGAATGATGCCATCCACTGTTGTCTTTGTTTTAGCTTGTCTAATAAACTGGAACAGAAATGATCACTATTGGAGCCGCCATGTCTCCATAACCAACAGATGGGTTTCTTGCAAGACATTCCCTTTCAGCCGATGTGGTGTCTGTATGACTGAAATTCTTTTAGCTGAAGTGCTAAGCTCACATTTGTTAAAATGTCATTTAAACAGATATATCTCAAATCCCCACCCATTAGATCAGAACATCAGACTCGTTTTTTATCTTTTTTCCTCGTGCCCCTTTCATTGATTCCAGACCCCACACTGCCAGCTTATGACATCCAACACTGAAGGCGTATTTTTGATCAAACTCCATTCCAACTTCTCTTCTCAATAGGGCATCTCTCTACCTAAGCATAAGAACTCCCAAGAAATTGCAATGTACTACTGTATTACTGTTAGAAATGGGATTTCTGGTTGGCTGAGGCTTGCGCCAAAGCCAGACAGAAACCACCACTCTAGTCAGGGCTGGGGAGTTACACGCCAAAGATAACCCCTGCTCACCCCCTTGGTAGCTTGGCACGAGCAGACAGGCTTATCCCTGAGGCGATGTGTAAAGCGTTTGCGCGCGCACCCAGCAACAACACCCAAGGCCCACCACAAAGGAAACTCCACACAAGGTATTATATAAAAATAACCTTTGTATTATACACAACACATTAGATAAAAACACACACTTTACAATGTGCCAACAGGCACGGGCAGAATTTACAAGGGATTATATATACAGGGGACAGGGCCACATGGACCACTGTCAGGAATTAGCACTTTGTAGAAATAGCACTTAGAACGTAGGAATAATATTTTAGAACATAGCACATACAATCACTGTAGCACTAAAAATAGAACATATAGCACACAACCAGTAACTACTGGTATCAGAACGTACCACCTACGCAACCCTAACCACCTTTAGGAATACCACGCAGGGAACTAGGACCTCACTAGCACCACCTGTACTAGGGGAAAAACAACCACCTAAGTATCACTCTACCTGTAGGGGTCTAAGCACCTAAACACAGGATGCAAAAAATACATTTAGAGGTGTAAAGCAAAGCACATGACGCATAAACACATTCAGAGGTGCAGGAAAGGAACAATAGCGCCAAACTCACATTAGCCACCACTGTGGCAGTCCCTAGGCCAACTGGCCTTGTTGGGGCTTGGACGTCCTATGTCCAGAGAATTTAGGGCACGGCTGCGCCAGCTGCGCCAGCCAAGCGCACAACCAAACGCAGAGGTCACAACCTAAACGTTGCAGCTGCCCACTAAGTGCTGGGCAGCTGGGAAAAGGAACGTGGGCACCACTGTGCCCTCTGAACACAGATCACAGTCACGTGGGGCCCCTCTGGGCTCTAAGAAAACACTTGTGGCCCCCTGAGCCTCACAGGCTCTACACAAGAAATGCCCCTGAGCCTCGCAGGCTCTGATCGATAATGCGCTCCTTCGTTGGAGCCTCACGGGGCTCGTGGTCGCCAAGGAGATGCCCCCGGACGCTGCCGCTGCCCACTGTCAGGTGGGGCAGCGGAAAAAGGAGCCTTGGTTCCGGGAGCGGCCCACTGTTATCTGGGGCCGCTCTCGCGCAAAGAATGCCCCCAGAACGTTGGGAGCCTCACGGGCTCAACAAAACAATGGGCACCTTCGTTGGAGCCTCTCAGGGGCTCTAGGATCAATTATGGCCCGCGTTGGAGTGCCACTCGCACTCGAGCACACTCCGAGCAATGCAACGAAAGAACTGCCCCCTCAGTGCAGCAGCCCGCACCTGCGGCGCTGCTGGGGGGGGGGAAGAGGGGCCGAACAGGCAGAATCTTCCACCGCGTGGAGCCCCACTCACCTGGGACTCCCGCGTTGCTTCTGGTTCTCTCGGCTGCTCCCGGGTCTCAGCAGGCGGCGGACACGGAGCATACCACGCTCCGACCTCTCCGGGACACCGGGGCTCTCTCAGCTCACGAGGGCCCCGGGCAGACCTGCTAGCTTCTTTCCTTGGCGGGCCTCGGGGTCTCTGCAGGGCTCCCTACACACCGGGAGCACCGCTGGGGATAGACGCAGCCCTCGGGGTCCCTCAGCTTCCCGGCCGGAACCTCCTCGCGCTGAGCCAAGCCCCGCCCACGTCTCTTCAAGACTTGCCTGACTTCCTGTTGGCCGCGGCTCGGGCCGCTGCGGTGATTTTTCCTGCCGTAAGAGGGGTGGGCTCCCTCGAGATAATAACAACAATATCCCGCGGGGTGGGCACCCGCTTACAGCCTCAGCAATGTCCCTGGCAGGGTGGGCACCTGCCAGGAGACCCTAGAATCGGCAGAAAACGGGGCAAACGCCGGGTGGGCACCGGCTGGCAAAAATAAAGCGCTCCTAGCGCTATCAATGAAAACAAAACGCTCCCAGGCTGCAGGTCAAAGAACAGCGCTTCCAGGTGCTTTGGGGAGCATACAATAAAAAGCGCAAGTCCAGCAGAGTTCTTCCCTGCATGCAGCAGGGCAGGGGGGGGGCAAGGCTGGACCCAGAGCCAGCTCACTGGGCCTCCAGGCAGGGAGGTAGTCCAGGTGGCGGTCCTCTGGTCCAGCAGCAGCAGCAGCCCCCCTCAGGTAAGATCCTGGCAGAGAACAGTTTCTGTGGGGACACAGCCCCATTTTTATACAACAAACCCCTTTGTTCTGGGTTCAGGGTGAGGGGGAAAACCAGTCGCAGCTGGTTGGGGAGCACCCTTGATGTGCTCAGCCCCTCACTCTATTCATTGGCAGGGCTAGGGTCGTCAGTCGCACCACAGGGGGCGGGGCCAGCATTGTGTGTGGAAAACCCTGTCCTATTCAGGACCCAGGTGTACTCCTCCCACCCATCTAGCTGCTGATCTCCCCATTCACCACTGGGTGACTCATCCTGACTCTGGGGAATCCCTAGCCCGTCACATGACACGACCAGCCAATCACGCGACAGACACACTGCACACCGAAGTGCCCACTTCTAGAAGTGGCACTTCCACACTAGGTACATGCACGCCACACACATCATCGCGCAGCATTCACTCCCACGAGTCCGCACATACCAAACTCGGGCCTGCACACCCCACGCATCAGGAACTACTAGGGACACATACATTCCCCATGCATTCCTATGGGAGGGCAGGCCTATCTCACCACATGCACTCAGAGCACGCACGCACTTTACCCTGGGACACAGGGAAAGTGCGCAGAAACCAAAAACTCACCACACCAAGTCACCAGTAAAAAGCAAAAAAGTTCAGGGGTGAACCTGCCAGAAGGGCCAAGTCCAACACAACCCCCTTCCAGCCAAAACGCAGGGCAGCCCAATCACCACCGTGATGGACTTCCCTGCTTGGGGCGATAGAACACGGACGCGGGCCCGCAACTGCAGGGACACCCTCCGGTTCTACGCCACGGCAAACTCATGGAATTCTTTCTAACACCACTGTCTGGACCAACTGGGCTACCCCACTGGTACTCCCAAGTTGTCCGCGGCCAAGACCAGGCCCTAGGCCACCCAGGTGCCACTGGTCTTTGCCTAACCACAGAGTGGGGGGTAGTAACCCCTGGCACATAGCGGCCATTCTCCACTCTTCCTCTCTGAAAGACAGGACTAGACTGCCACTGGTTCTCCAGCCTAGGGTCTACACCCTCAGGCGGACCAGGAGTCTCAGGGAAGGCTCTCCTCCCCCTACCTCTTCTCCTAGGGTTCCTCCTCCTCTGGCGAGGGGTACACCTAGAACGCCATTCCAACCCAGGGTTTAACCCCTCAGGTTGTACCGGGGGCAGAGGTGGGCTCTCCCACCCTCTGCACCCCCTTCCAGAACCCTGCTCCCTACCAACTGGGGCGGTACCTCTGGAAGAAAAACTGGTCGGGACGCTGATTACAGACGACCCACCCTTCAGGTCAGGCTGATCCCGAACCTGGCCTTCCAACCTCCGGCCTAGAACCTTTGGTGGAATAATTGCCTGGCACTCCAGGACTTCTGGGGATCTCCACTCCATCCCCCTGAGGCTATCAAATGACACATATGTCGAGCGACTGTCTGTCTGGCGCTGATCTCCCGTCCCCCGTCCACCTGACAGTACGCGGATATCCCCCAGAACAGAAGTGGTGTCACCCTGGTCACTACACGGGAACCTAGCCCAACTGGGAAGTCCCTGACCCACCGGCTCTTCCACTGGGGAACTCATCCCCCAATCACTCACGCTGGACTCCTGTACCCTCCCTACCGGAGCGGTACCGCCAGACTCCAGAACCACAGGAGCCCTGGTTACAGGTGCCCCAGGTCCTCCACTCACTAAGAGATCTTCCTCAAGTGGACTAACAGGACAGCCTAGGTCCCCAACTTGGTGTTCCCTCATGGAACCATCCAAGTCCTGAGGCAGGGTTTCGGGCGTCTGGGGACCCTCGGTCACCCCCTCACTCCTGCTCCACTGAGCCAGGCAGTGAGCCCCTACACCCTCCTCGCTATCCCGGGACCTAGCTGGGCTACACTGAGCCTCCTCCACCACGCTGGGCTGGAGGATCTCTGACCCACTATTGTTGGAATCACTCACTAATGACACTAGAGAACCTCTGGCCCTTTCCCAGCGGTCTGCTTCCTCTGCAAGTTCAAATGGACAAAAAGAGTTATACCTCAACAGGTGTTGGCGCAACCCTGGAGAACAACTACTGAGCATCTGCTCCTTGATAATCATATTTAGTACTCCATCCAAATCCTGCTCCGGGTTAAACACCAACCAGTCCACCAGTGCATCATGACATTCCTCCACAGCCTCCTCCCAAGACTGGTGAGACAGCTTCTTACTGCCCCTGAACTTCAACCTACATTCCTCCTCTCGGGAACAAGGTACCACACTCGGGGGACTGGGACTCTCTGTACTGCACTTTATATCGCTGCCCCCCCTGGACTCCACCCTCACTGGGGAATCCAGAAAACTACCACTATACTCAGGGGACAAGGAAAGGGATGAGGCGCTATCTCCTACGCTGGACCCAGCAAGGGACTCCCTACCTACGGGGTCCTCACTCTCTACTGGAGTCCAGGTACTGTCATCTTCTTCTAAATCTTCAGGGCTCCCCACGGACCCACCACCCTCCAGGTGTGAGGCCCGGGCCCTTTCTTCCTCACTGCGCTCACGTTCCCATTCATCTGCTTGCCATCCAATCATGTAGTTCCTCAATTCGTACACAGTGTCTGACTCGCTCACCCCTATGTTTCTCTCTCTACAGAACCTTTCCAACTCCTGCATACTGTAATAAACTAGATCACTGAGATCAAAAGCAGGCTCCATTCTGGCAGACGTTCTAGAGAAAAGATCACACAGGGAACCTAGGGGTCTGAGCTTAACAGGAGTACACACTTCACAAAAAGATTCAGCAAGCTCTCTAACCCAGAGAACTCACACTCACTTGCCTAGTGCCACACACCATTCATCCACACACAACCCTCCCCTCGGACTGGTAAGGCAGTTTCTACCACCCCTGATTCCTCAACCTGACCACCACGTGACACAGGTACCAACTCTGGGCGCAGGGCGGGGGACAAATGTACAGGACACTATTACGCTGCCACCACTGGATCCCACCCTCTGGTGAATCCAGAAAACACAATGCACTAAGGGGAATGATCTACCCTCCCGAGCTAGGGACACCTAACTCACAGTGCACAAAAACACATTTCCAAGGAAATGACAATTAAAAACAATTTTAAAACAATAATCCCTATACCATGTGATTTATCTAAATGCAGAGTTTTGTAGTGCGGCCAGTTGCCGCTGCGGTACAGCGCAAACGCAAGTCCAAATCCCACCGCTGATCACCAATGTTAGAAATGGGATTTCTGGTTGGCTGAGGCTTGCGCCAAAGCCAGACAGAAACCACCACTCTAGTCAGGGCTGGGGAGTTACACGCCAAAGATAACCCCTGCTCACCCCCTTGGTAGCTTGGCACGAGCAGACAGGCTTATCCCTGAGGCGATGTGTAAAGCGTTTGCGCGCGCACCCAGCAACAACACCCAAGGCCCACCACAAAGGAAACTCCACACAAGGTATTATATAAAAATAACCTTTGTATTATACACAACACATTAGATAAAAACACACACTTTACAATGTGCCAACAGGCACGGGCAGAATTTACAAGGGATTATATATACAGGGGACAGGGCCACATGGACCACTGTCAGGAATTAGCACTTTGTAGAAATAGCACTTAGAACGTAGGAATAATATTTTAGAACATAGCACATACAATCACTGTAGCACTAAAAATAGAACATATAGCACACAACCAGTAACTACTGGTATCAGAACGTACCACCTACGCAACCCTAACCACCTTTAGGAATACCACGCAGGGAACTAGGACCTCACTAGCACCACCTGTACTAGGGGAAAAACAACCACCTAAGTATCACTCTACCTGTAGGGGTCTAAGCACCTAAACACAGGATGCAAAAAATACATTTAGAGGTGTAAAGCAAAGCACATGACGCATAAACACATTCAGAGGTGCAGGAAAGGAACAATAGCGCCAAACTCACATTAGCCACCACTGTGGCAGTCCCTAGGCCAACTGGCCTTGTTGGGGCTTGGACGTCCTATGTCCAGAGAATTTAGGGCACGGCTGCGCCAGCTGCGCCAGCCAAGCGCACAACCAAACGCAGAGGTCACAACCTAAACGTTGCAGCTGCCCACTAAGTGCTGGGCAGCTGGGAAAAGGAACGTGGGCACCACTGTGCCCTCTGAACACAGATCACAGTCACGTGGGGCCCCTCTGGGCTCTAAGAAAACACTTGTGGCCCCCTGAGCCTCACAGGCTCTACACAAGAAATGCCCCTGAGCCTCGCAGGCTCTGATCGATAATGCGCTCCTTCGTTGGAGCCTCACGGGGCTCGTGGTCGCCAAGGAGATGCCCCCGGACGCTGCCGCTGCCCACTGTCAGGTGGGGCAGCGGAAAAAGGAGCCTTGGTTCCGGGAGCGGCCCACTGTTATCTGGGGCCGCTCTCGCGCAAAGAATGCCCCCAGAACGTTGGGAGCCTCACGGGCTCAACAAAACAATTGGCACCTTCGTTGGAGCCTCTCAGGGGCTCTAGGATCAATTATGGCCCGCGTTGGAGTGCCACTCGCACTCGAGCACACTCCGAGCAATGCAACGAAAGAACTGCCCCCTCAGTGCAGCAGCCCGCACCTGCGGCGCTGCTGGGGGGGGGGAAGAGGGGCCGAACAGGCAGAATCTTCCACCGCGTGGAGCCCCACTCACCTGGGACTCCCGCGTTGCTTCTGGTTCTCTCGGCTGCTCCCGGGTCTCAGCAGGCGGCGGACACGGAGCATACCACGCTCCGACCTCTCCGGGACACCGGGGCTCTCTCAGCTCACGAGGGCCCCGGGCAGACCTGCTAGCTTCTTTCCTTGGCGGGCCTCGGGGTCTCTGCGGGGCTCCCTACACACCGGGAGCACCGCTGGGGATAGACGCAGCCCTCGGGGTCCCTCAGCTTCCCGGCCGGAACCTCCTCGCGCCGAGCCAAGCCCCGCCCACGTCTCTTCAAGACTTGCCTGACTTCCTGTTGGCCGCGGCTCGGGCCGCTGCGGTGATTTTTCCTGCCGTAAGAGGGGTGGGCTCCCTCGAGATAATAACAACAATATCCCGCGGGGTGGGCACCCGCTTACAGCCTCAGCAATGTCCCTGGCAGGGTGGGCACCTGCCAGGAGACCCTAGAATCGGCAGAAAACGGGGCAAACGCCGGGTGGGCACCGGCTGGCAAAAATAAAGCGCTCCTAGCGCTATCAATGAAAACAAAACGCTCCCAGGCTGCAGGTCAAAGAACAGCGCTTCCAGGTGCTTTGGGGAGCATACAATAAAAAGCGCAAGTCCAGCAGAGTTCTTCCCTGCATGCAGCAGGGCAGGGGGGGGGCAAGGCTGGACCCAGAGCCAGCTCACTGGGCCTCCAGGCAGGGAGGTAGTCCAGGTGGCGGTCCTCTGGTCCAGCAGCAGCAGCAGCCCCCCTCAGGTAAGATCCTGGCAGAGAACAGTTTCTGTGGGGACACAGCCCCATTTTTATACAACAAACCCCTTTGTTCTGGGTTCAGGGTGAGGGGGAAAACCAGTCGCAGCTGGTTGGGGAGCACCCTTGATGTGCTCAGCCCCTCACTCTATTCATTGGCAGGGCTAGGGTCGTCAGTCGCACCACAGGGGGCGGGGCCAGCATTGTGTGTGGAAAACCCTGTCCTATTCAGGACCCAGGTGTACTCCTCCCACCCATCTAGCTGCTGATCTCCCCATTCACCACTGGGTGACTCATCCTGACTCTGGGGAATCCCTAGCCCGTCACATGACACGACCAGCCAATCACGCGACAGACACACTGCACACCGAAGTGCCCACTTCTAGAAGTGGCACTTCCACACTAGGTACATGCACGCCACACACATCATCGCGCAGCATTCACTCCCACGAGTCCGCACATACCAAACTCGGGCCTGCACACCCCACGCATCAGGAACTACTAGGGACACATACATTCCCCATGCATTCCTATGGGAGGGCAGGCCTATCTCACCACATGCACTCAGAGCACGCACGCACTTTACCCTGGGACACAGGGAAAGTGCGCAGAAACCAAAAACTCACCACACCAAGTCACCAGTAAAAAGCAAAAAAGTTCAGGGGTGAACCTGCCAGAAGGGCCAAGTCCAACAATTACAAATCATGAAGCAAGGTTATTTTTACCTCCTTGGTTTTGTTCACAGTTTAACCACTGCCACTGTGTCAGCTTCCTGGGTTACCCTGGTCGGGTGACTGCAACACAGGACTTGAGCCCCCTGGTTCGATCCAGCTGTGGGGCCCTAGCTTGCTATTGCATCTACCATATTTTATTCTCTCACTTATTTTGTCTTACTTTTATTAAGATTTCTACTTTTTTGTGGCTTAGTAGTCCTTCGTGCCTATCGGGTGTTTCCCTATTGTTGTGTTGCCACTGATTTTCATGCCAATTTCCTGCTTTCTGCTCCCCGCGCTCCCGCCTTCCTGCTGGCCCCTCCCACATCCCAGCCGCTTTGTGGCCCCAGTAGGCAGCCCTTAACCTCCTTGATCTTATTAACTGCTGCTTGGTAAGCTGCATTGGATCCCCTTGTCAGGTGAATGCAATGCAGTTTCTGAGACCACTGTTTTGATCCTGCTGTGTCGACCTTGCCTGCTATCATCTCTACCAAATCAATTCCTATTTTTCTCTCACTTATTTTCCCTTTCTTTTATTAGCATTTCAACTTATCTAGTGGCTTAGTGGTTCTTCGTGCCTATCGGGTATTTACCTATTGTTGTGTTGCCACCAATTTTCTGGCCAGTTTTCAGCTTCCTGTTCACAGCCCTCCCACCTCCTTGCTGGCACCTCCCAACTTCCAGGACTACTTATGAAAGCCCTCTGCATGGTTGTGTCACCGACACGCCAATGTCAAACCCAGCTGCACCCGTCCGTGCCTGGACCGCACCCAGCACCAGGACCCCTGCCTCTTCCACTCCATGAAGCTAGAGCACTGCAGATCTCTAAGCCCTGTACCCCAGCTGCATTAACACCAACTGCTGCTTCTCATTCCCACACACCACCAAAGGTCTGTTCTCCTGCCGACAATGCAGCTTCACCTTCAGCACTGAAACTACACTAGAGACACTGCAAACGCTCACACATCAACTGAGACCACTGCGGCAAAACTTCAGTGCATTTTACTCAACGCATGATCACACAGCAAATGTAGCAGAGGGATCTTGTGCACAATCTCATCCTTCGATCCGGATGCCATTTTCCTCACAGAGACCTAGCTGAACTTTACCTCTGCACCAGACATGGCCATTGCCATTCCTGGAGGCTACAACATAATCCACTGGGACTGGGACTGAACCAACAAACACAGAGGTGGAATTGTGTAGTATCCTCAGGGGATAAAAGTCCCAGAATCAGAAAGGAATAAAGGTCTCACAACCAGTACCGGGAGAGGACAAAGGAAGTCCCAGGACTGGAAGGGAACAAAGGTCCTAGAACCAGAAGAGGACAAGAGTTCCAAAACACAACACAGTTTTGTGACGGAGCGGCTCCCAGAACTGTTCCCACGACAAAGATTCGTGACAGAGAGGTTCTCAAAACTAGGACAAGTATCCCAGAGCCAGGAGGGGACAACGGTCCCAAGACAACAACAGAAAGTTGTGAGAGAGGGGTTCTCAGAACCACGATGGAGAATCGTGACGGAGAAGCACAGAACCAGAGAAAGGGGTCCAGAACCAATAGTGGACAAAGATCACAGAATTACGTCGGAGAGTCGTGACGAAGAGGTCTTCACAATCAGGAGAGGCCCAAGATTGTCCCAGAATCATAATGGGATAAAGGTCATCTCAGAACCACGATAGAGAATCGTAACAGAGAGATTCCCACAATCAAGAGGGTTCCCGCAATCAGGACTGGACAAAGGTTCCTGCAGAACCAGGAAGGTGTTCCCACAACCAGAAAGGGACAAAGGTTCCTTTATTTGCACTGGAAAATGCCGCTATAAAAATACCGCTATGCCTTCTATTCCTGCAACGTGTGTTGCTAGGAAGCAGTGTTTCGAGGAAGCCTCTCATTGTTGCCAAAGTGCAGTGCGTTGGCACAGCAATTCTCATCATCATGCAATGTGAAATTACACGACGCGACGTCAGGCAGCTATTTTGTTACTTCCTATTAAAGGCATACGGGAACACGATCCAAACGAGCGTCATTTGTGCCCATCTTTAATCTCTATGTTGTGTATTTGGTAAGCGAACTCTTGCCTTAAGCTTACTCTCTGTATATACGCAGCGAAATCTAAGGGTGACAAAACCGCAAGCACTGCCTGTCTGATGCCGGTATACTTTGGGAAGGAAAAACATTCCTCAAGTTACGCTTTGGGCTTGTAAGAGTCTGACACTTTCATTGTTGCCATGGAGCTTCACATTCAAGAAAACACCTTTACCTGCTTTCTGCACATGTTTTGTCAAGGGATTTGCCTTCTTTCTTCATCATATACTAATGTGTTCACGCATGGTTCAAATCAAATGGCATTGTTCTTGGAGGTTGAAGTTAGGAACAACAATGAATTGGATGACTTGTGCACTCATAAGTGTGTTTAAAGTATGTAACTGTGTGAAACTCTTGACAAGTGTGTCACCTTGTGTACTATGAGGTATTTTAGTTTCATGAAATTTATGTTATCGCACACACAGGGAAATAGAGAAATTTGCTGCAGGTTTATGACTTTGTAGTACCCAATGCCTGCCACATACCAGAGAATTAAAAGCAGGAATATTTCTCACAGCCCATATTGGAAAAAAAAGCTTTAAATTAGCTTGAAGACACTTGAAACAGATACAGAGGGGAGCAAAGACTTGTTCCAGAACCATGAGGGGACAAAGGTCCTTCCAAGAAACTAAAAATGAACAGAAAGTAAAAAAATAAAAATAAAAAAAACGGGGACAAAGATCCGAGTGCTAACACCATGAGCGGACATATGTTCCACAATCAGAACTGATAGAGTCTGGACAGGAAGTCCAAAAACGGGGACAAAGGTCCCAGTGCTAACATCAGGGATGGACAAGTGTTCCAGAATTAGATCTAAGTGGTGGCCCACAACTTTGGCAATGGTCCCAGATCTAGACAAAGACAAAGTTAGTCACAACTAAGGCTATGTGTCCATCTTGTGAAGAGAGAAAACTTCAAGTTAAATTTCATAACATCACATGCGATACTGCACTTAGAAAGCTTGAAGAGTGCCCAAGTCTGGAGTTCTTGAAGAGTATTTGAGACTGTAGTATCTGTCAAGAACGGAGGCATATGTTGAGTTGTTCATCTTCAACTTAGAGCGTAAAATGTTGGGGTCGGAAACGGATTTGAGAGAGTGGTCTGTCTTTTCCTGTTTCGGGCAGTCTAAGGGGTGTAGGTAGTGGTGATGCCTATTAGTTGTTTGAGTGTTGTGTCTCTCTTCACACTTCACTTTTACAATCTTTGCCTTCGAACTAAAATAGTTCAAGATGTCGTAGACCTCCTATTTTTCTTAATGATTATTGTTGTTGTCTCTTATGTTTTAAGCTTCATTTTTATGATTTATTTATTTATTTTTCTCTGTAAAAGAAGAAGATATGTTGTATATTGATTCTTCATGTAATATGTCTGACACTGGTCATTAGCCCTTCTTTAGTGTTCTTACCATCTAAGATTCCCAGAATACCTATTAGTGTTCTAACTTGTACCAGAGTGTTATATTCTTGTCAGTTGATGGTCTGGTCACCTGGCGAGGTGTGCGCTCAGCTGTGTCTTGAATAAACCTACATATAACTCAACTAGAAGTATCCTGCATTTCTTACTTACAATATTTTGGCGACGAGAAAATATTCTTTGTTCAGTATTAAAGGAGGAGGATGGTGTTAGTGTGTTGATCTATGCTTTCATCTTTCTTTCCTCCTTAGTGTGTCTGTTTTCCCTCTCGTGATGTATGTTTTCATGCATCCCTGGGTTTATGGACTCTTTACATATTTTGTACATTTAGTTTCATTTTAGGTCTTATTAATTTTCAGTGTAAAGGGAGAGGATGTGTAGTATCCTCAGGTCATGTTAATATGTTCCCTTTCATTCTGTACCTAGCTGCTCAGCCAATGTGAGTGTTCCGCGTAGAATGTTAGTGTGAGTGGAATGCTTGGGTGCCTGGGTGTGTGTGAGACAGTTGGGAAGATGGGCTGAGAAGCTAGGAGGCTGCTCCTGGTGGGGCCTGTTCTGGGCTTCCTGTATCTACATCTAAGATCTTAATAAACTTCATCGACTTCTACCTGGTCACGTCTACAGCGTTTACTTGTACCTCATGCACACGTGGGGACAGCCCACTGCAAATTGCTTCATCTACAAAGACACCATCCACTGCACAACATCCCCAGAAGACCCAATCCTGATTATGGAACATCTCAAATTCTAACTCTACAAAGATGGAAAGGCACCATCAGATGCACCCTTCCCTACAGACCACCAGGATCATACCCCATCTTTTAAAATGCCATCCCAGATGTCATTGCCCCAATCACAATCAACTCTGAACACTATATCTTCCGACGGGACCTCAACTTCCACCTCTACGTCCACAGTGACACCAACACCACCGACCTTCTGGAGAGCATGAGTAACGTTGGTCTCAAGCAGCTGGTCTGCTCATCACAGGATCACCTCCAGCAACAGAGTCAAGTACAACCACTCCACAACAACTCACCTGGTCCAACTACTACAACGTCCAATTCACAATCTCAGGACCCACCAACTCTGACTCTGTGACCCTCAGATCCATGCACAGAGACTGGAAAAAGAAATCAGAAGACCAGTGAACCAACCCTCTCGGCTTCTACCTCCCAGACTCTACACTCCACCCAGAACAAGCAACAAAGAAATTCTCCCAGTGTATCATAGAATGCGCAGGCACTATTGCCCCAGCCCTGATAGCCTAGTCCAAAGGACCCACCAAAAAACCCTTCCGGTTCACGTAGAAACTGCAATCTACCAAGTGCAACTGCAGGCAACTAGAAAGGAAGTGGCTCATGAGCAAAAGGCAGAAGACTTCACCGCCTTCAGGGCAGCACTCAACCAGTACTACTGCCTCTTGAAATAAACTAAAAAGAACACCCTAGCTGATCCCATTGAAGCCAGCAGAAACCACATCAAGGCACTCTTTGTCATTGTGAAGAAGTTCTCCAATCCTGCTGCCCCCAAGAACGATATTACAACCTATCAGAAACTGTTAGACAACCTTGCTGACTTCTTCCACAACAAGATTGCAGCAATCTATGAAAACTTAGAATGCCAACCCTGTACCGCCTAAAGTATCAAACATTAACCCTAAACACCTGCTCACCCATTGGGACAGCCTCCCCACGCAAGGCACTATCTCCATCATGTACTCCATGCACTCGGGAGCACCGAATGTCCCCTGCCCCAACCATATCTTCAAATTCAGAACCAAGACAATTGGTGGCGAACTCAGGAAAGTCCTGAACACCTACATCACTTCTCCGGAAAAAAAAACATCAACCGACAAAGCAAAACTGAAGAACCACCAGCAAAACTCTCTTTTTCCGTAACCAGCAAAGGTCCTTGAGAAACCAGCAACTCACCCAACACCTGGAATCCCACATTTGAGCCAATCACAGCACCAAGATAGCCCCGATCGCAGCAACAGATGACATCAGGGCCCTCCAGGGCAGTAGAGAAATGCAAGCCCTTGTCCTCCAGGACCTGTCAGCCATGTTTGACACCGTCTTACATCACATCCTGATCAACAGACCAGTGGTGACTGGTATCTATAGGGAGGGAGGGGCGTATACGACAGTGCACTCATTTTGAAGAAACAAAACTTACCTGAACCAACGTCCTCCACTCCAGACTTCTTCAAAGTAACTGGATGCTGCAGTGTGGGCACCAATCCTGGTGCGGTTCTCATGATGTGAGAACAGTGCAGTGATTGGAGGGTGTGGCCTCACACGGTGCTCACCAGCATCCTGGAGGCCAGCACTTATTACAATCCAGATGTCTTAAGACAGCTGGGTTAGAGGTTTCAAATTGTGCATGTCTGTGTCAAGATGGCCGGCCAAAGGACATGCACACTTTGAAAAGTGCACAAAGAGCTAATCCTCCTCCCTGCTGTTGTCATTCCGTAGAAGCCCAACCCCCCTCCTGACGCATGGTTCAGGGTAGGAGAAGGAACATTTAAATGGTTATGAATTATCATTTTATTTTTAATCTTTGGGGGTAATTAAGTTAGGTGATGCTCCTCTGCTCCAATGGAGGAGCCGCCCCTGCAACAAACTTCACAACATCTGGATCCAGGGAAACACCCTTAAATGAATCGCTTCATATCCCACTGGTAAAACCCAGATGAACCGTCTCCCTCCATTCACCTCGAGCCCAAGAAGATCATCTGTGGGGTACCCCAAGGATCATCCCTCAGCCCCACCCTCTTTAACACCTACATGACTCACCTGGCAAACACCGGCAGATCACACAGGTTCAACATCATCTCATAATCCGATGACACCCTCATGTTCTCACTGTCTGACAACACATCCAACGCCAAAGCTAACTTCCACAGATGCATAATGAACATCGCTGACTGAATGAAGGTCAATTGCCTCAAACTCAACATAGAGAAGACAGAAGTCCTCATTTTCAGGAACAAATCCTTGCCATGAAATGATACATTGTGGCCCACAGAACTCGGTCCTCTCCCCGCCCCAACTGATCATGCCTGCATCCTTAGCATAATCCTAGACAGCAAGCTATCTGTGAAGAAACAGGTCAACACAGTCTCACCTCCCTGCCTCTACACCTTTTGCATGCTCCGTAAGATCTTCAAGTGGCTCCCAGTCAATAACAGAAGGACCGTTATGCAGGCCCTCCTTCTCCTGCAGACTGGATTATGGAAACACACTCTAATTTGGAATCACTGCATGCCTCCTGAAGAGACTCCAGACAATACAAAACTCAGCTGTGAGACTCATCCACGACCTTCCCAGTAGGACCCACATCACCTCCACCTCAAGAAATTACACTTCTCCCAACCAGTTCAAGGTGCTGACCCACGCTTACTAGGCCCTTCACAACGAGAGACCAGCATACATCAACAAACGCCTCACCTTCCATAACTGATCAGACACAATTTATCTGCTTCCCTCTCCCTCACAGACACCCACTGACCTGCCAAACCAACAGAGGAGGACACTCCTCGCACCTAGCAGCCAAGGCATGGAACAACCTGCCCTGTAACTCAGGACCGCACTGTCGCTCCAAAAATTTAGGAGAGAACTCAATGCCGGGATGTTCGAATGAACAACCCACCATGCAGCAGCCAACATTTCCAGCGTTTTGAGACTCACAAAGGTGATTTGCCACTCTTTACAAATGTTTGATTAATTGATCTACCTCAGCACAATCAGGGGCATTTTTTTACTGACATTCCCTGTCTACTTTTGGATAGTTACACTATACAGCATATCAAGTGTGGATTACCCCAACACTTAATAGTTAGGTCTACCTGAAAACTATGAAAATTAGCCCCCACTTTTATAAAAGAAACATCATTTTTCAAGCCAATTCAAACTCTTTCTGGAGTGCTTAAGTCTCAAACCAACATCTGCACTCTCTCACTGCACCTGCTAAAAGGGCAAGGGATGCTCAGCCCTTGAGAGTTAGAATAGTTCACAATCATTTGAGGCTTAATGCATTTTTTTCCAGTATAATTTTGGAGCCACCTATTTACTTAGGTCCATATTTTGTGAAAGTTTTCTCTGGAACTCGAGCAGGTAAATTTTCTTTCATGTACAAAATCTTTTCAAAGTTGAAACTTGTGCTGCAATCACACTCCTTTGCACTTTTTCCTCTGAAAATACCTGCAAGGGTGGCCTCTCTGGGGAGAGCCAGAACCAAAGGCAGAACTCCTAACTTTTTGGGATATGTCTTTGTCCCAAATCCTAACGGCAAGTAAAAACAGGCACAATCGAGGGTTGAATTGGTACAATTTTACAGTGTACGTCCCCTAGGAATCTGTCCATGAGGGTGTACCTCCAGTTCACATTGAAGGCTAGGCACTGCTGGCTCACCTTGGCGCACCAATGGAAAGCGTGATGCCATGCAGAACAGTTTGATTTAGAAACAGCATTGCTGATGATGTCATCGACACCTGACTCCTGCGACATTATCTGCACTCCCACGAATCTGTTCTTCCATTTTTCACGGAGCGCACAACTGCAGAACATTTGGATCTTCATTTTTTGTGCTTCTTCTGAGAAATTGAATTTAATCGCCATTATTTCTTCTGTCTCTTTAACTATCTAGGCCCAACACTGCCTTGTCTGAGGTTGGACAATAACCCCAGAGCATCAGCGAGTGAACCGCAGGATTACCAGGTATACTGCTATGACTACACAACAGGATGCTGGGGAAAGAGAAAGGGAGCACCGGAAGCGAATCGGTGACACTGAGTCAGTTTGCAAAGTTTACTGTGTCCTGTCACTTAGCTCAACCAAGCATGGCACGGCCATGTGTGCTTTTACCAGATGGTAATGGCTGAGAACCGACTTGAGCAAACAAACACCAGTTCATCCAAGGAAAACCGGGACAGAATGTACTGAAGGGCGTTGAAAGAGTCAATGGCGCGCTGAAAAGGTAGAGATTGGTCAGGAACAAATAATGCTACTTGAAAAATTCAATTTGGTGTGTTTCCAATGCACCTGGCTCATTAGATATACACATAACAAACGGCGTGGAATGGGTTATGAATCAGAGACAACGAGTACATATCATTGACAACAAGAAAACACCTACCTTGATGTATTTTATGAGTCTTTCGCCACCAGTGAATGGGAAATTGGGTTCACTGTAGAAAATAATTCTATTTAAGCGTACGTAAACTTGAAATGTAGCCTCAAGTTTGATATCGGGATCTGCGAACAGTGCAGCTGCACCTGGCGCTGACCTTGTGGACAACTGTGTTCATAAATAACATGGTTTAAAAGCACCTGCTGCAGAGTTCCTTTTGTGTCCAGCATATTTCATGCAACAATAAAAATGTCAACAAAAATGCTGGTGATTAATATTCCTGCTGAGGAAGGGACGGAGTTTTGTATAGTGGGAGTTTTGACTCACCATAAAGTGGAACAGAGTGTTTATGTGCCTATTGAATGAATGAATAAATGAATGAATGAATGAATGTTGAACTTATAGAGCGCTGAACTTTGCCCAAGGGTGTCAAGGTGCTGTTGCAGAACTGGAAGTGCAGACAAAATGGCATGCTCAAATTGAAATCTGTGAGAAAAGCCAGGTCTTCAAGGCTTTACGGAAGAGAGGATGTGACACCTGACTATAGAGCTCTTCCGGGAGGGAGTTCCACAACTTAGCAGCAGCAGTAGAGAAGGCTCTACCTCCACATTTTGCCTTTTTAAACCTCTGTACTGTTAACAGATTTTTATCTGAGGACCGGAGATGTCTGGTGGGAGCATAACAATGGAAAATTGCCTTAATACCATCTGGGCCTGAGCCATAATAGGCATTATGAGTTAGGCACAATGTTTTGAAAAGGATCCTACGGTCCACAGGGAGCCAGTGCAGCGTCATAATAGAGGCTGTGACTGAATGGTATTTCTGTAGGCTTATCACCAGCCTGGCCACAGCATTCTGCACCAACTACAGATGTCGCACCAGGCCTTTATTAATGCCCAAATAAAGGGCATTACAATAGTCCAATCTGCACATTACCAAGGCAATAACAGCCTGCTTGCGTGAGTCATAAGAGAGGAAATGGGACATTTTTCTGAGGATCCTGATAATCCCAAAACCTGTGGACACTGTCCTGCTGACCTGCAGGCTTAGGGAGAGTGAATTGTCGACTATAACCCCTAGATTTTTCCCATGGGACACAGGACAGGGACAGACGCCAAGTGTGTCCGGCCACCAATCACTGGACCAAATATCCAGTTTACTGCCGAAGATCAGGACCTCAGTCTTCTCACCATTCAATTTCATGAAATCTTCCACCATCCAGGAGGAGGCTGCCTGCATACAATTCCTAAAATTAAGGGCAGAATCCTTGATGCTCTGAGTGATGAACACCATTATTTGGGTGTCGTTCGCATAGAACAACACCTCCAACCCAAAGGATCTCACAACCTTAGCCAGTGGGGCAACATAGATATTAAAAAGTGTTGGACTCAGGGAGGAGCCCTGAGGAACACCACACGACAGGTGGTTGGAGGCTGGGTAGAATTGGCCGAATTTCACTGTCTGTGCCCGATTACTGAGAAAGGAAACAAGAAGCCCCAAGGCAGAGCCCCCGATCCCTATCTCTCTGAGGCATTCAACCAGCCTCAGAGGAGACAGGGTATCAAAAGCTGCGGTTAGGTCAAGTAGAACAAGCAAAGTGGTGTGCCCTGCATCCATTTGAGTATGGATATTGTTAAATACAGCAGTTAGTGCTGTTTCCATACTATGATGGCTTCTGAATCCATGTTGTGAGCCATCGAGTAATTGGTGATTCTTTAGGTAGGCACTGAGGTGAGAGTTTAAATATGTTTCCAGAGTCTTAGCTGGGTCAGGAAGTAATGAGATCGGATGATAATTTTTCAATTCTGTAGGGTCCAAAGAAGGCTTCTTCAAAAGTGGCTTAACCACTGCAGTCTTCCACAAGGTAAGATACTGTCCCTCTGAGAAGGCTACATTCAGAACAGCAGTAAGGTGAGTAATAATCATCTCACAACCAATTTTTAGCACAGTAAGGGGGCGGGGATCCAACGGTGAGCCAGATTTGACTCCTTCTAGAAGCTGATCGGTAAAATCCCACGACATACAAGGGAAAGTGAGTAGCCTAGGAGTCTCCTTCGTAGATACACCCTCACTTGAAAGGGGGATAGGCCGAGCAGGTGACCCCACGTTAGAGTTGGAAGCTTCCAGCAAGGAATAAATGTCTGTAATTTTCGTTTGAAAGAAATCAGATATTTTATCACAGAACTCCTGAGGAAATTCTGAGGGATTTGTGACATGTGGGAAGTAAGAGAATTGATGACATTAAAAAGACCCCTAGAGGATTTAATTGATTCTGTGATCTTTGAATAGTATAGTCCCTTTTCCTCCATAATAGCCACTTTCTACTCTTTAAAACACTGTTTGTGCAATCCCCTACCCAACGACTCTAAATCTGTGCGCCTCAGCCTTTCCTGTTTACGGCACTCCTGTCACATCTTTCTAAGTCTCTCAGTAAACCAGGGAGCAGAGGGTTTTCTTCTTGCTGAATAGTGCTTGCTCCCAGGCGCCAGAGTATCCATTGGTACTGACAATTGATGCGATAGTTCAGCTGCTGCCAGATTAGCATCATGGTGCCTGGTGGGCTGAAAATTATTGAGGAGGTTAGGGAGTGACTCCTTGCTTATAAGGCTGAAGTTTCTCCTTTCCTCCAGATTTCTGTTACCAGAGAGACACATACCTGATGCCGAGATACATAAATCAAAAGGGATGGCAAAATGATCATATCAGGGGAGGGGAATAGGTTCTCCAACCATAATTCGAGGGTCATTAGAAAAGAAGCCATCTAGGATATGCCCCGCCATATGGGTGGGACTCTTTACCAGCTGTGAGAAACCACAACAACTCATGGTTCCCAAAAGAATTTGAGTATCTTTACACAGAGTCTTATCTAGATGAAAATTAAAATCCCCAGGAGAGTAAGATTTGATCTTTCTAGGTAGGGTTCTAAAGGACTACTGAAACCCTGACTGAAAGATGCACTGGACCCGATTGCCGATAACATAGGACACCAGAGAAGCTTTCCGTGGGATGCAGATTAATTGAAAAGTTAAGAGCCTGGTAGAGGTCAGGGGGAGCAGTCAACGATTGTGTACGGCAGACCAAAGTCTCTCTATGGAGAATGCCCAAATCCCTACCCCGCCGGCCTACCCTATCCAGTCTATCGAGGGTGTACCCAGAAAGGATAGCGTCTACGAGATCAGGACCTGAAGAATCCGTGGCCCATGTCTCAGTAATGAAGACCCAAATTGGCTTCCTTAATGAGACAAAGTCTCTGAAAGCCACCTTGTTCTTAATCAGGGATCTTGCATTGATGAGATAACCGTGCACTATCTGTTCTTTGGAAGGGAGCCTGGTTACCTCATTATAACTAGGAATGTTCCCACTATATGCCTGCATCACAAATGTACTACATAATGTGCATACATGGTGCTGTTTCTTAGCTAGGATTTGAGGGTCCTTAGTGTGATATCATGGAACCCTTACCGACCGAAGGTCTAGGAGTACCTTTCTGGTATATCTAACCCATCCCAGCTGGTCAGGTGGAAAAGAGGCAGCATCTCTGGCGCACAGCGCGGTCTTGGCATGGACGGACGCAGATGGGCTTGCCTTAGGCGTGCCTTCGGTTGCAATGAACATGTACCAGGCAGATCACAGAACTGTATTTTATCCGTAGCAGAGATGTTAGATCGTGTAGTGATTTATTATCCTAATGTTGCTTTAATGGGTTAGTTTATGTAGAAATAAATTCCTATTAGTAACACTAACCACGGAGGTACGTTTTACATCCTGAGATTATGCTTCTCCACACCGATATACTGACTATTGGATGACGTGTGATTCCTACACCTCGTAATTTTCATTGTCTTAAGTAAAATTTCCTTTACACTGACTTACACATGTATGTTTCATTGTGTCTGTATAAAGTGTGTGCGATTAGAGTGCTTCGACACCTTACACAGGTATGAGAGGCACTATAAAAATATATTAAAGGCATTTGAGAGAAGGCCTATGGAGAAATGGGAAGCACTGTTGAAGGGTTGTAGGGGAGAAATCTTAAGAGAAGGTTATTAGGGAACGGCACCCAAAATATTGTCGCACAGTAGTAAAGACAGTCCTAGGTGTGAGTCCGGCAGAATGAGTATCTGCCGGACGTATCTAGCAAAGTTAATGTCAACCTAGCTATCTGTCCAGCAAAGAAACATTGGATCACAGTAAAAGTAAACCCACCTTATTCAGGATGAATGTACCATCACTGAGTGTTCCTTCCTAGGATGGCCATGCAACTAGAGCAGTTTGGGAAATGTAAAAATGTGACTGAGGCAAAGAGAAAACTCCGAGGGGCATATCTACAAGCCGGCGATAGAAAATTATCGCCGCTTTTGCGGGCGTTTTCGGCCAAAAAGCGGCGATAATTTTATCGCCTAATTAGCAAGGTCACGCTAACGCGTGAAACCTTGCATTAGTGCACCTATTCTTAACGCCCAGTTTTGCATCTCTAATGAGATGCAAAGTGGGCGTTCCTGACCTGACATGACAGGAGAAATGTCGCTAAGCGACATTTCTCCTATCATCAAGCCCCACGCTATGAAGCATAGCGGCAGGAAAAGTAGCAATAACCCCTGTTATCGCTACTTTCCTTACGCCTGCTTCAGGACTGACTTAGCCATGATATCCTATGGAGGGTGGATATCACGGCTAAGTTTGCGAGTCCCTATCAACAAGCTAACGCCACATTTCATGAGATTACCGCTGGGTTTCCAGCGATAATCTCACGTCAGGCAGTTAACGCTAGGATTTTTATCGCTTTTGAGATAAGCGTTGCTAATAGCACGCTATCTCAGCGATAAAAATCCACGCTAGCCGGCGATAATTATCCTAGCGCTAAGTGCGCTGAGCGATAATTATCGCCGGTTGTTGCTGATATGCCCCCATGCTCTTTAGAAAAGTCTTTCTTTTACTTTTTAGCAACAAACTTTCTGCTTCAAGAGTTACTGCTAAAAAGGAGAAGAGACTAGAGAGGGCACCAGAAAACAAACCCTTCGGTTCTCAAATATACATCGGCTGCACCGGTGAATGTACTTTCATCGCAGAGATCTCTGTCCGGGAGTTGGAGATCCCCAAGTGTTGCAGACAGTCCTTCACGAGAGGCACAGGTTATGTGGTTTCTGCCGATGTGGCCGGCTCGTAGTCTGCCTGCTGAGCTCGTAACGTGCTCCTATAGGTGATCCTTGATCCTCTATATCCACCAATAGATACAAAGAATGAATATCGCGTATGCCTTGCGAGAAGAAACATCAGAGCGGGTGAGATGCAGAAGAGACACAGATTGGACATGACCAGTGGAGCTCTCCTGCAGGTATGGCTCAGATACACGACTCTGGGGAATGAATGAGAGGAAGCGGTCGGTTTTATCTGTTACCCATCAGCACAAAGCAAGTGTGGTTCTTGCCATCAGTGCATGCACAAAGTACAGGAGTGAACACCCACTCATCGGTGCCCAAAGATAGTGCAGCAAAGTTACACCAGACCTGGTAGCCTCTAGGCAACATTGCTCTCTCGCAACAAGCAGCCACTTGAGCATGACTGACTGTTGTGATATAATCGACAAGGCACGATAGGTGAAAATGATTGCAGAAGGAAACTACCCGCTCAGGGCTCCTGTCATGTTGGTCCACCATCTTTTTGGGTTTCTTACAATGCTAATCCCACGAGCATGCCGTGGACTATGCGTAAGGACAAAAGTCCGCATCTGTTCCATGTATGATTTGAAGTATAGCGCACAGAATGACCTCAAAGAGGTATAACCTGATGCTTGGATTTCAAAAACCAGAAAGAAACCCGCAGACTAATCGCTAGCAACTGTGCTAAAATGCCAGGTTTGCCGCAGAGACTTCTTTCTTTTGGCTCCTAATAAAGAGAATCCTAGAAGCAAGAAAGGAGCAGCATTCTAGGCACCGAAGAGTCAAGAAATTGGCAGAGCAAGGGTATGAGAACTGAGATGAAGAACGATGAACAAATCATGAATGGAAAACAAGATCCTAAATGGAGTCTTTATTTACAACACCATTGTGCATTCCTATTCCCTGGGTGAGGTAAATTCAGCTGATTTGACATTTTCACTGGGAAATATGTGGAATTACATGCACAGAGAGATGCTTAGTGCACACTTTTATGCAAGTTATGACAGATTTCTCTAATTTAATCTGAGGTCGCTGTGAAGACGGCCTAACATTTTCTAGGATGCCAGTTTTTCAATAATCTTCACGTAGTTTATCATATACTTGGAAGGAAGAGATAGGTAGCATTCCCTTAGCCTAGATTCTATGCCATTAAGGCCTGGGTGTTTTTTTGTCAGGGTAGATTTTTCTTAAGGTACATAGAACAACAAGTTGAGGAAAGCTTAGAAAGCTATGGTTTACATGGAAATTGATAATCAAATAAAATGTCAAAAGTTTTAGCTTATATTGGTGTGTGTGGATGGAAAAAATACCTCTTTTTGCATGATCACCCACATTTTGTTCTGACTAATAATGCTTGTTTTTGAACTCTGCTCACTGGGCATTGATTTGTAGACCCCAGTGTAATTCCTCTGACCCTCAAAACATGGTAATTGTGCTAATCCCCTATTGGCATATTTAACCTTCCAAAATGATAATAGTGTATGGTGCAGGAAAGTACACTAATGGTATAGAAAGTTAAATGTCACCTGTGGAGTACAGCATATATTGACTCATCCTGTATGCTGACAAGAAAAAACAATGCTTGAGGCCTAGATTTGTAGCGTGACTGTTAAGTAAGTTACACCTAAGAAGAACTTCTGCAATCACTCCCCCAGCTCCTCACAGTACTTTCTGCACCTCTGAAAGAACAGAAGAGGACTCAACCTGCTGTCTGTGACATGTGTGGAGTCCTGAGTCGTTTGACCTGCTCCAGCTTTCATAAGTGGACTCCAAGGGTGAGCTGGCTGACTTCCTCTGTAGCTACTGGGACACAACAAGCTGTAAAAGACATTTTCCCAGAAATGACAAGCTGACAAGTAATTGTGGAACTTGAACTAGAGCCTGTCGGTAGGTCTGCTAGTGTGTCCTAGTTCCTGAGTGCTGTCCCTAAGGTTCTAGGAGCCTTAGAAGTGATCAAGAGGAGCAGCTTCATAAAGTGTGAAACATTGGGACTTAAAAATTATTGGATTTCCAAGATCTCTGGAGGTTTGGCCGGTCATAGCAGAAAATGTATCTGATTTTGAGAAGACTCAATTGGACACAGCTTCAGGATTACCTAGCTGGAGGATTTTTTAGCTAAATAAAGAGGCTGATTTTGAAAATAGAAATCCTGACACAGCAAAGTTGCAAGAACTATCTGACCAATGATAGGAAATGGGAGGGCACAACATTTTCATTTTCATGATGGAATCTTTTCAACCAAGGCCAACAGTGGGACCCCGTCCGACTGCAATATGACTTCAAGATGACTATGCTGGATGCATTAATCAAATGTGCCCCACTAAAGGATTTCTACTTCAATTTCAAAGACTAAGTCAGAAGCTAAAATCTCTGACTAGGACAACATTCTTGGTGAATTCAACCTCTGTTCAATTAGGTCAGCCAGAAATCACACCTAGTCAACTGGGAACAGTAAATTCTGCTTGATGCTTCAACTTTTCTTGCCACCTTTTCCCCTAAAATTTGTTTTAAACAAAAAAATTCGAATTATAGTTGTGTCTATTTTTAGTAATTGTGGAATTCGTATAATGTTGTATTTTTTTTTATTGATTTAGTAGAGCTACAGTGTTAAGTACTTGTTCTTGAGGTTCGCCTGTCTGCTGTGTGCAATAGCTTCTAAAGATTGATTCTAAATATATTTTATTCTACCTGTGTGAGAGACCTGAGAGGGTTTTGGACATATTACTTGGCATGGGCTCATATCTTGTGGTGGTACGCCGCCCCCAGAATACTTTGAACAGTGTTACGATTTTCATGGCTGCTCTAAAATGAAAACCTCTGATCAATTTCAGGTTCCTGGCACTCATTCTCTTCGTTCCTTACAGGACTCATCTGATCAACAGTATGACCGAGAAGGGAAATCTGATCGTAGACAAGGAGAGTACGTGCAACCTAAACAGGGCCCGCAATGCTTTTTGACATGAAAATTGAAAAGGAGGATCAATCACCTCCTTATAAGCCCCCTTTCCAAAAAAAGAAAGTTGCAGCCTAAATAGCTAAATACTTCCCCGATGGTGAGATCCATTCTCCTGGAAAGGAGTTGGCTGGTGACCCTCCTCGACAGTGTAACAGAAGTCACCATAGTGTGCAAGATACTGAAACTTTTGTCATGGTAGAGACTGCAGACACCCGTGTGGCACCCCCTAACAGACTCTACCACTTAGATATTCAAATAGACAGTGAGGTTAAACGCACTACTAATGCTATCTTTTGGGACAGTTTGACTTCTTCATATGATATTCTATTTTCAGAGGTAGATTGACCTCCTCCTTTTATTCTTGCTAATCACCAAGGTGAAGATTTAATCCTCCCTTTATTTTCGCATTTTGTTCCTGGTGCAGTTAAACAAGTTTATGCTTTTGAATAGGCCCTTGTTTGGCCCTTGCTTTATATCGCAACCAAGCTGGATGGGACAAAGATTCTCCTTTTCATGTAAATCTTATCCTTTCCACTCCACAACCTCAACCTCAGTATCCAAATATACATGATGCCAAAGCTGCCATTCAAGACATTCCTACTTAATTGGAGTACCAGGGCATAATTGAGCCCTGTGTATCTCAGATGAATAATCCCCTTTTTCCAGTTTTAAAACCTGATCTGTCACATTGAATTGTATTGGATTATTGACATTTGAAGACTCATACTTGCACTTTCCCGGTTCAAAATACACATTACAGCACTAATTATTGCTCGTAAGAAGTTTAAAACCACACTTGATTTTTCCAATGGATCGCATAATTTTCAAATTCTCACATTGCTCTCCTCAGTGTACTTTCCTTAGTTATGAATTAACCAATGAGGTTAAGAGTTCAGGTCCTCACTTTTTCGATAAATGTGCACAGTTGCAATCACAAATACGCCCCAAATATGCCCAAAAAGCAACATTCTTTATTTTGGCTTTTTACATTTTGGAAAGGCTTACATTCCTGACTATGCTCAAAGCATTAATTCTTTCTATGCTTTAATACATCCTAATTTTTCAGGGTCCTGCTGGTTGCCTGAACACACTTTGATTCTCAGATCTTTACATTCACATGTCTGACATTTGCAGTCTCATCTTAATGCAACAAATGTGGTCATCCGAATTGTACTGGGTTCTGTTTGTTTTACCTATGTTACTTTCAATGAAGGTGAAACAATACCCATTGCATATAAATTGCATTTATGTTCCTTAGCGTAAATGCGTTTTGCAGCCGTTGAAAAAATACTAACAGCAGTCTAGTTGGCCATCCTCAGGAAATGGCCTTTGGGTCAAGGTAAAGCCTTGGAGGCTGTCACAAAGGTTAGTGATCCTAATTCTGAAGCCCTTAATCCTCGATGGATTCAATGGCCTATGTCTTTAACAGCCAGTGATGTCGACTTTGTCTTTGACCCATCTTTACAGATGCAGGAATTGATGCAGTATGCACATGTTTATCCTGTTCCTTCTCCTCTTCTTTCACTTAATGAATAAAAATGTATTATTTACACTGAGGGTTCGGCACAACCAGCTATCAGTTCTAAACAACAATACTCTGCGGCATGCCCGGTTCTTTAGGGCCCTATGTCAGATGCCATTTTTTGACCTACTATTTCTCACATGAGGTCTCTAGTAGACTGTACTGCGCAGTCAGTTGAACTAAAAGCTTTGTTTCTTGTACTTGAACATACAAATCCAGAGTTCCCCATATTTGTAGTGTGTGATTTGTCCTACTGTGCACAGATTTAGTGATAATTTGCATTTTTGGCAACAAAATTACGTTATGGATTCCAAGGGTAGCACAATCAAGCGTAAAATGCTCTGGGTTAAGTTGGCAGATTTTAATGATAAATTGCCAAATGCACATGTAAGCCATACATTGGGTCATCAATGTGTGGGAGCACACACAGTAGGGAATTCTATATCTGGGGAGGCAGCCGAATCTGCAGTAGCCACATGTGAAATAGTAGCAGTTACGCATTCTAAAACACATATTGATAATTACATCTTGGCTGCCATCCATGCTTCTCAGGCCGGCACCACTTTAGCTAAAGGTTTTCCTTCCAAATATTCATATTACTTAAATGACCATTAGGTTCTTTTTGAAACTATACCTGGGATTGGCGATCGCATGATACCCATCCTTGACTGCAGACAAACTTTAATAGTTGCAGGGCATGAAGGTATTGCCTCAGAACATTCAGGATTGGCTGACACTATTTCTCTTTTACAACAATGTTATTGGTGAAAAAGTTTATAACAGCAAACCCCAAAAATATGTTTTATGTTATATTTGTCAACAAATTAAAAGTTCTACTGTGTCTCATCCACCACAGACACATTTGTTTATTTCAAATCAGCCTTTTGGATGTGTTTATTCAGATCATTTTGTTCCTCTACTTTCAGATACTTCTTTCAAATTTATTTTGGTTGCAGTTGTTTCTTGCTCTAGGTTCCTCTGGGTTTGGCCACAGTGCTCAGCTTCCACTCGAACTGGTATTTAAGATTCACAAGTACTTGTAGGGACTTATGCCTGTCGCGCACTCCATTTGGACCAAGGTCCAGCCTTCGCCTCCAAGCCGTACCATGATTCGTTGAAGTCCATGGGTGTGCAAGTGCATTTTTCTTCTCTGTATAGGCCTGGGGCAATTCTGTTGTGGTGAGAATGAACCGTGCTTTAAAGCAATCCCTAATGGCTAGAGATTTGGTACAGGGCCTGGTTGGTTGAATTATCTCCAAGGAGTTCAATGAGCTTTAAATAATCTCTCTAAAAGATATCTGGGTGGGCAAACCCCATACCAAATGCTTTTTGGCATCAATATATCCTCTAGACCTTGATGGTCCAGACGTTGTGGCGGCAGCTGCAATTTTTGACATAGATAGCTACTATGCTGTCTTGCAGCTTCTTCAAAACTGCTGTGACACTCTGGCCCACACACCTTTGCCTCATGCTCTTTCATCGTGTACTGAGACTCAAACTCCATTTCTGGTTTGCTTCCCAAGGTTGTAGACCTTGTTCACGCAAAAGTGGCCCTCAAGAAGGAATTCAGCCCAATGTACTATGCTTCTCCTTAGTCTTTAGCATTCAGGGTACACAAATTGTAATTTTGCCACTGCTTCCTGGTCATAAAGAAAATTGGTTTGTTTCTATTGAACATGTCAAGTTACACCATATGGCCGGCTTTTATGCCTAAGAGTGGTCCCTCACCAGACTTTCCTTTGCAGCCCATGAGCACCTCCATTCTACCTAGCTGCCGGTGGCGGAGGTTGAAACTTCTGTTGATTTGATACCTGCTACTACTTCTCCATCTTCTACAATGGATTTTGTTTATACTGATCGGCCATTGGATACTCTTTCTAAGTTGCATTTTTCAAATCCTACTGCTGAATCAAAGCTACCTGATTTCCATTTGAGTTCCTCAGGGTACTATATGGATCAAGACCATTTCTCGTCTGACAGTTCTTCAGTGTCTTCGGTTCTGCATTCACCTTTAGCTCAGAATTGTGTTTTATTTCTTAGTTTAAACACACGTATCTAGTACGTCCTTGGAAATACATTTGGATCCTCTTTTCCATTGTTCTTTTATTAATAGGTGTTAGAAATGGGGGTCTCTAGTTGGCAAGAGCTTGCACCTTTGTCCACATAGGGACCCTTCTTCCTAGTCAAGATAATGGAGTTACATTGCTAAAATAACCCCTGCTCACCCACTTGGTAGCTTGGCACAAGCAGTCAGGCTTATCTTAGAGGCAGTGTGTAGAGCATTTGCACATAACCAACAGTAATACAGTGTAAGCACTACAAAAGGACACCACACCAGTTTAGAAAAATATCCAATATTTTTATATACTCAAGACAAGACCAAAAATGATAAAAATCCACAACACAGCACTTAAAAATCTTCAGTTATCAAAATAACCTTGTAGAACAGTTCCTTGATGTCGATAGCTCCGTCTGGGGCAATCACGGTGTCGTGAGCAAACAAATCCAAACAGTTCTGGCTGACCGCAAACAGTACCTTTCAGAAATGCAGGGCGTCGATGACCTCTCGTTGAGCTTCCGGACACACGGCGTCCACAGGCATCGGTTCTCGAGGTTGGTGCAGGAGTCGTCGGGGCCCTCAAAGTCACACGCGTTGCAGGTCGATCTCCTCTCTGATGAAGTCAGGAGAGCTGGCGTCGGCAGACGTTGGGTGCTGCAGTGTGACATGCAGTGCCCTCAGATCGCGGTGCGAGCAGTGGCTCAGTGCGGCGTCATCAGGTGTCGTCAGTGAGACCAGGGTTGTGGTGCGGCATTGTGGCGGTGCCCTCTGCGGTGCCACCAGGACACGGAGTCGGCAGCGGCGTCGTAGACGTCGTCGAAATGCTTTTATTCTGTTGCAGCACAAAACACACGGTCCCAAGTGCTGAGGGCAGAACAGTTTGAAGTCTTTGCTGTTCCTGGGGCTTCTTGAACTGGGGGCAAGCTCTACCTCAACCCCTTGGAGAAACTCACAAAAGTAGATTGCAGAAAGTTCAGTCCAGTCCTTTCACTGCCCAAGACAGAAGCAGCCACTGCAGGCCCACACAGCAAAGCATACAGCAAAGTGGTAGTTCCTCCTCACAGCTTCTCCAGCTCTTCTTCTTGGCAGTCTTCTTAGTCCAACAGAGTTCTAAAGTTCTGGGGTTTGGGCCCCAATATTTATACTACCAAATCCTTTGTTCTCTGAAGGCAGAGAGTGTCTGTACCTAATCCAAACCAGTTCTGGGTGCATTCTGCCAGAGCACAACTTCTTCCTTTGTCAGTGTGGGCCAGGGTCATCAGACACACCCCAGGAGGTGGAGCCAGCATTGTGGAAGGCAGACACAGCCCTATTCAGGTCCAGGTGCTACTCCTCCCACCACTTCCAATGCAGATAGGTCTATTCAGCCTAGTGTTGACTCACCCTGCCAGCCACCCCAGCCCCTGTCACTCACAAACCAGACATGCAATACAGGACCTGGAAACCATAGAAACAAAAAAATATTAAAGGGTTCTGGAAGCTGATCCAAGATGCATCGGGTCGGTCTCTGGGAACTTTGACTTGTGTAGTCGATGAGGCGTACTGGGAGGAGCACCTAAGCCAATTATATGTGGCTAGTTATGTGCCGGAGTTAAGCGAGGAAAGAATCCCTATGTGGCGGGTAGCAAAATAACTAATCCCCCTATGCTCCATTGAAAATGTGAAGAACACCCTCAGGAAGTTAAATCTAACCTGTGCGGCAGGGCCAGATAACTTACCGGCAGTTATAATTAAAACAGAGCTAAACTGGTGGGCCCAAATTTTTTCTAAGATGTTTACCACCGTATTAGCCTCAGGCACTATCCCAAAATCATGCAGGTGAGCGGCAATCAGGCCTCTGTACAAAAAAGGGGACAGAAAGGACCCAACGAATTATAGATTAATTAATCTGCTAGATATTGATGTGAAAGTGTTCTCTAAAATAATTTTGGGCAAACAAAGGACTGGGTTGAGTTACATGCGATTGTCCCTGTGGAACAAGGAGTGTTTAAGGAGGGGCACTCAACCCTCGATCACTGCTTTGCATTGTGGGCTTTAGCTCGGAAGTGGGTGGAACAGCAGGGTAAATTATACTGCTGTTTTGTTGACTTCCGGGCTGCTTTTGATCTAGTAGATAGAGAATGCCTATGGGAGACGCTAAAAAGTTATAATATTCCGGAAGAACTCCTAGTAGTCATTCAAGAGCTGCATAATGAGAATTGAGCACAGGTTATTAAAGATACAACAGGGGGTTTGACACATGAGATAGCAATAAATAACGCCCTAAGACAGGGCTGCGTATTGGCACCTCTTCTTTTTTCAATTTTCCTTGCTGATCTGCCTTCCTTTTTAATGACTAAAAGAGGTGCAAGCCCAAATGTAAATGGTAAGCATTTGCCCTGCTTACTGTATGCAGATGATCTAGTTATTCTCGATCAAACAGAACTAGGTCTGCAAAGAAAATAAATGTATTTGATACATATTGTACTTCCAAACACTTAACAATGAATATGGAAAAAACAAAAATTTTGTGTTTTGGAAAGAGAGACTAAAAATGCAGTTGGTTCCTGGGGCAAACAAAATTAGAAGTTGCTAATGAATACAAATACCTGGGAGTATGGTTTGATAAATCCTTAAATTGGGGCATGCACTTACAGGCCCAGAAAACAAAAGGCTCGGCATCAGTTTGCGGGCTGAAAAAATTTAACAGTAATTATGGAGCTATGTCTAACCCTAAGCGTAGTTCGCGTAGTAGCGTTACGCGTAGTTACGCGAAGTGCACTTCACACTACACGAGCTACGCATAGCTACGCGAACCTCGTAGTGCACTGTGCAAAATGCTGTTCGCACTGATTGCACAGTGCCGGATGCTTGTCCACACTGTACAATCACTGCGAACCGCATCTTGCACAGTACAAGAGGTCGTTTTCTGCCACTTGAGTAGATTTTTACTCGAGCGGCAGCTTTCTCAACGCAGACTGGTAGTTTCTCATCACGAGTGGTCGCGAGCATACGTGACCACTCGCAATGAGAAACCTGACCACCCCACGTTGAGAATCTCGCCGGTAGATTTATTTTCCACGCTCGCGATCGGCAACTTGATGTTGCGGATCACGAACGAGGAAAAAGTCTCGCCGGGATGTCATTTTGCTCGCTCGCGGTCGCCAACGTGACGTTGAGGACCGCGAGCAAGCAAAAAATTACCGCTACGCTACACTACGCGTGTTTGCACTGTGCTACGTGCAATTTGCGTAGTGCGAAGTAGCGAAAACTTTGCAAACTACATGAGCATAGCGTAGTACTTCGCCCAGGGTTAGTTAGAACATAATTGTGTTTGTCCTTTTCTGGGTTTTCAGGGTGAGGTGCTCAGAAGCCTTTGCACTTGTTTTATGTCAATGCAGGATCTTTGAGAGTGTTTACACTCACCTCTGGGCCGGAACATGGTTAATCTGAGAAAGAATGAAAGCATCAGGTTGTCTGCTTGTGTCATGCAGCACTTTCCCAAAACAAGTCACAAGATTCATAAAAAATAAAGCAAGATGTACTCATTGAGCGAGGTCTTGAAGATGAAAAAGATACATTCTTTTCTCTCTTTGTGTCTTTTTGCCTGTCTCTCTCTTTCCTCGATGCCCTTGACTTGTCTTTCTTTTCCTTTTAACAGTCTTCAGCTTTTGCACTTACTATGCCTCTCCTCCTGTCTCGTGATACGTTTGCTCTCTTTCTTTTTAATGTTTATCTCTCATTTATTTCCTTTGATATTTTGTTTAAGTGAACTATTTCTTGTTCTTACGCTGCCTTCATATCCCTGTCACATGTTTCCTCCTTTCCTCTTTCTCTCCCTTGGATCTTTCTTTGTCTGTCTCTTTGCTTGTTCATATCACACTCATTTTGCCATCTTTCTTACACCCTCTGTTCTCTGAGCCTCGCGTTCATTTATTTATACGTACCCTTTCCTTCTTGAAAACTTTCCACTTTATTTCGCCTCTTTTCTTGGACACTTAGTTTCCATCCGTCTCGCCGGGATGTCATTTTGCTCGCTCGCGGTCGCCAACTTGACATTGAGGACCGCGAGCAAGCAAAAAATTACCGCTACGCATAGTGCGGAGTAGCGCAAACTTCCCAAACTACGCGAGCGTAGCATAGTCCTTCGCCCAGGGTTAGCTATGTCGCATAGACCTATGTTGAAGACCTTCAATGCAATGATCCCTCCTCAAATGCAATATGGAGCAGAAATTTTGTGTTTAGGGGGGAAATGCTCCTGGGACAGTGAGGAAGGGAAATGTTTTAAAACCCTGCTGTTATTGCCCAGCTCATCAATGATACAGGCCATTAGGTTAGAACTAGACTTGGTAGCATGGAACATACAGGTTCAAGTAAATTTATGTAGATTTTGGAAACGGCTAAGGTCAGGGGAAGAGGAGAAAGTGTCACACTGGTGTATGAGGGAGATTCAATAGAGTGAATTGAAGTGGGCAAAAGCAACAAGAAAGAAACTCCACTTCGTCTGTGACAATTTAAAGGTGAAAATTGACCCTGTGTCATTACTTATTGAAGAACAAAAGAGTGTTCTAAAATCCTTCAGGAAGGAAAAGTCTAGATAAATTGATATGGACTACCTGAAATAAAAAGAGTCTGTATATTTTATGTTAAATAGCTGGAGGAATGACAACTGGTACCCGTATTTAGACACCTTACCAAATCAATGGTTGAGAATGGAATTGTTAAAGGTGAGAGTAGGCATTAATCTTGCACGTGCAAATGAGAAAATAAAAAGTATATTAATAGATGGTGATGGTAAATGTACATGCAGGATGGGCAAAAAATGTACTTGTGTACATATCTTAATGGATTGTCAAAAATTGCTAACTCTACGTCAATTTTTTTTATGGCCAGTCTTTTTAAAATACGGTATAAGGTCAAGGATGCAAGCAATTGAGCTCCTCATTGATATGCAGTTCTTTGATATTGCAATTACATTGGCGAAGTTTATCCAAGCCGCAAAGTGATTCCTTATGGAATAGGAAATGCAAGAGTGGTCCAGGGAGTGACAAGTAGAGACTAAATGGACAATTGTAGTTGTTTACCGCAGTCACTAAATGTTGGATTATGTATTTGGATCTTGCTCATATTAATTGATACTAGGAAAACAAGTTTTTATGAGACAAAGAAATAATGAATTTGGAATAGTTCCCGAAGCCCTTTTTATGGTTCTTTTATAGAGCTTTAACTTACTGTATTTTTAGCTATTTTATGGTGTTTTTATGCAGTTTAAAGACCAATGGTCATAATAAACCTATATTTTTGATTGGAAAAAAAAACAACCTAGCAGAGGCAGGCTGGATGGTTAGGCAATAAAATACCTACTTTCTAAAAGTGGTATTTTCAAACAGAGAATATTAAAACCAACTTCACTAAAAGATGATTTTTATTTTAGTTCAGGCATACTAAATTTGTTTTTCTACCATGTTCCCTGGGACAGTTAGGATTATAAGATGTTATAATCAAACTGCCCATTCTGGCCTATGGGAACAGGTAGCCTTGCAATAGTGAAAAAGGAAATTGGCTGTAATTCACTATCAAGACATTCCACACACAGCAGGGCATCTCCTACGTTTCATGTACGATGCACCCTGCCCACAGGGGTACCTTGGTCCTACCTTAGGGGTGACTAACATGTAGAAAAGGGAAGGTTCAGGGACTGGCAGGTGGGTTCACTTGCCATGTCGACATGGCAGTCCCGGACTGCACACAGACTCTGTAATGGCAGGCTAGAGTTACACTTTACGAGCTGTTTGCATGGGTGGCACAATCCAGTGCTGCAGCCCACCCACACCATTTGATTTATGGGCCCTGGCACGTGCAGTGCACTTTACTAGGGACTGACACATAAATCAAATAGGCCAATCATGAAAACACCAATCCATAACACATTTTACATGGAGAGCATATGCACTTTAGCACTGATCAGCAGTGGTAAAGTGCCCAGAGTCCTAAAACCAACAACAGCAGGTCAGGAAAAAAATAGGAGGAAGAAGCAAAAACTTTAGGGATAACCCTGCAAAAAGGGCCATCTCCAACAATGTGCATTGGATTTGTGACTGTCTTTTTTCTCCTCATTAACTGCCATTCGCTTTCAGAACGTTCCACAACAGAACTACTTGACATGGTCCTGGCTCCACATTCCTCCTCACATAACATGAAAACAGACTGATTGAATAGTGTGAGATAAGGTTCCTTTCCACATATGTGGCCCTAGGGAGACCTTTAAGTTACCATATGTGTTCAAAGTTTCCATGGGTGTTGTAATAGTACCGGGGTTGCAGTCAGATTATTGGGATGTTGAGATTGTAAATGTAATACTTTCTGTATTAGAATATTATACTGTTTTTGAATCAGAAAAGCTATCTCGTAATTCCCCTTATTATACAGAGATGGTCTGTTACCACCATTATGGACAACATTTTCTGCATAGAGCAAGTGGGCAACGTGCCCATTATAATTATACACAGTGGGAACATTGACCAACTCCACCACAAGGAAGCTCAAAAACCCACACAGACAAGTACACATATTTCACAAGTTATTGCCTCTCAGACCCAACAGAATACTATTTTAAATTGGTCCTGACACAGTCAAAAAATGATATGCTCAGTCAGACAAAGCTGACATATGCGGCTTCATTTGTCAAACAACTGGCCCTTAGGGGATCTGATCACTTGAAAGACAATATTTATCTGAAATAATAGCCTGCCACATCCAGGTCACAAAGGGCACATGCTTCAACCTAAATACAGATTGCGAATGGGCCGATTTGCAGAATTGGCCCCTTTGCGACCGATATTTAGGCAATTGGGATGCATCAACTCAAAACCCATTCGCAATATATGTAATCTCAAATTTTACGATTACCTAAATTGTGAATGCTTTTAGAATATCACAAATTTTGATTCCCTATTTGGGATGCATCAAAGCCTTTCCTAAATGCAACTTCCCATTTAGGAAACTCTAATTACTATCAACTGCAAGTTGATGGTAATTTGCAAAAATGCACAAAAGTGCCATGTGGTGCACACATATGCTCTTAGGGCATGTGTGTGCGCCACATGAGCACACATGCCAAATTCTTGGGTGCAGCAGGGTGGCCTTTAAGGGCCTGTAACACCCTTCAAATTGAATTCGCAATTTGGGGGTGCCTGTTTGGTACTTGCAAATTGCGAATGGCTTCCGATTCATTGCTATGGGCCTCTAGGCCCTTAGGAATGAATGGGATGGTATTCCTTACTTGCAAATCGCAATTTGGGATTTGCAATTAAGGAATGTGTAGGAATCGCAGAGATTTGTGCAAAACCTACAAGCAGGGCAATTGTGATAATCGCTATTAAGGAATTGCAATTGCCTAGCTTTATGCATGTGCCCCTAAATCTTTTAGTTCTAGCCTGTCTGATTCCCACACAAATTATTTTCTTAAATTAAACAGTCCAACAAACTACTTATCTGCGATTGGCTAAAATTAAAGAACTGAATGCCCCAAAAATTCCTTCTATTGCATGCTTCAATAATTGGTAACCTTACACAAATTATACAGAAGTCCTCTTAAACAGTATGACACAAAATGGTACATTTAACTCCTAATTTTCAAGTCCCAGGGGGTGGTTAGTGTGGTCAGTAGACAAGAATGGTTGTCATGATTGTTTGTCTTAACTCCACTCTGGTTTTAAATCAAGTAGACCACATCCACAGTAGTCAGAGTCAACCCATTCTAACATTATTACCACTTATTCAGTGGGAAAGTTACACCAGCAATGGTTGGAAGATTCTACACTGTGTGCAGTGAAGAATATAGCATGTTACAACTCATGCTATTACATAGCGTTCTCTTACAATGCGGTCGTTACAATGACCGCATTGTGAGAACGCGATACCTTTACATCGCAAGTCATTAGATCGCATTCTCATCCTGTTGCAGCTGTTCTGTAATGGATATTCCTTCTGTGGCTGCCCCGGATCGGGCATTGCTCCAGCACTACTGGGTGTGAATGCTTCAGCTCTTTGACTTGATTCAGCTGCAGACATTGGATGTCGATTGGTGTTTAACATTCCGTTGTGCTCACATCACCTGTATTCCATGGGCATGGAAGAAAATTGATAATTTGCAATTTGATAATATATTAAAAAGCACGCTATCAGTAGTTAATGATGATCTAGAACAGGTTTCAATAATGTTTGACTCATGGATTAATGGGGCAGTATCTCAACTAGCCTCCAGAAACAGTGGTATGCCATATCAGAATATGCTTTCTACCCCATGGTTCTCACAAGATCTTAGGGACCATTAGAAAAAAAGCAGGCACCAGGAGAAAATATGGAGAAGGCAGTACAATCAAGAGGATAAGTTAAAATACAAAATCTCTTAAAGGAGTATTAAAAGCTTATTAAGAAATCTAAATTAAATTATTTCACAGACAGATAATAGCAGCTAGCAATTCATAAAGTGAATTATTTAGAACAGTGAAAGCTCTCTTTACTTTCGAAGATAAAAACAAGGTGACACCTAGTCAAGAATGTTGTGACCAAGTGACTAACTTTCTCTTTAATAAAGTTAAGACAATTCACCAAGATTTCCAACTTTCACAACTACATGGAAGAAAGCATCAATCTTTCCCCTGATTAAAAAAGCATCTCTGAACCCATCCAATGTAAAGACATTATAGGCATATTTCTCGACTACTGTTACCTGCAAAAATTTGGGAGAAAGCAATGAATAAAGAGGCTATCTCCTTTATAGAGTCCAATAATCTTTTGACTCTACTAAACAAGGTTTTAGGCCAGGATATTATACAGAGGCAGCTCTCCTGGCAACTACAGAAAAGATCAGATCCATTGTTGATACAGGAAAGAATGCAGTCTTGATTTTAGTAGACCTATCGGCCACTTTTGACACAGTGGATAACCTTACATTAATTAATCATCTGGACAAAATAATCATTAACGGAGAATCTCTGAAATTGATTTCAGCCTTTCTTATGAATAGAGAGTAAGTAGTGACGCTTGAAGGTTTTACTTCCACTCCTTTTATGGTCCTCCCTAAGTCCAACTTTTTTTAATGCAGACATCACTCCACTTATTCAGCTAATTATATAATAATAAAAATAAACAGAATTTTATGAAGCGCACAGCTACCCCCAAAGGGGTGTCCCGGTGCTGAAGCACACGGATCAGGGTCAAGAGAGTGCCAGATTAGTCTGAGCGCAAAATTGTTTTTCGGTCTGTTCCTACACTGATGATACACAGCTAGTGGTAACAATTTCATCTAATCAAGGAAAAGTAGCCTTACTGTTCAGCACATGCATGAATAGCATTGCGTAGTGGAAGCAACTGAACTCTCTTAAGCTAACGTTTAATGTTTGATTGGGTAGTGGCTGAACCGCAGACCAAGATGTCCGCATAGTGTCGGACCTCTGTCGTACTCCCCGGAAACAACGGCCATCCCAGAGCACATGCGCCAATATGCAGGACAGCGGCAACGCAACTGTACTCTCCAAGGCTCCCTGAGTTTAATGGCACCTGTCTGCTTGACGTCAGGGGTCAGGAACTGCTGCGCCTTTGATGTGCGATGTGCTCGCACCACCGAGCCGCGGAATCAATTACGGCTCGCGCGCCGTCTGGCGCTCTGGCAGAGACGGGCAGTGGAGAGGCGCACAATGAAGGCTCATTGCACTTCTGCTGCTGCAGACACCACTGGATGCTCCTGATCTTCGTGGACTCCCCAGTAGGCAGAGTGTAAGCCCGCATGTGTATCCCGAGGCCCAGGACGCATCACAGCACCATACTGAGGCCTTGAACACTCCCAGTGGGTCAGCCTGACGGATGCTCTCCCTCTCCAGCTGGGATTGGCCCTCAACATAGCCTTACTGGCCACTGCGCCCCTCCCGCTATCACCAGACAGTGAAGAAAAACACAGAGGTGCTTAGTGTGCCCATAGTGACAGTGTGCCTTATTGCCCACATCTGTATGCCTGTTGGGGGGCTATTCTCCTCTCTGTGAGGTTCCAGCTGGGGTGAGATCCCCAAATTGGGGCTGATGCAGCCTGGTGGACTCTACTTGCAACGGCCGGACAGCCCCATTCGGAGCTACCACGCATGAAGGAGGCGGGAGGTTCATTGGGTAGATTGCTGTCTCTGTAACAGACCGATCCTCGATGGGGGTAATAACAAGACAACTAGATTGAACTGTGCCAGGTCCATTGCGACACTATTCCTTGTGGCCCCTTCCCAAGGCCATGGGCAGGCGGAGGCACTGATTCAACGAACATCACGGAGGTCAGGCTACTGCCCCATTGCAACCTCACGTGCAGGGCAATGAGGCACTCACGGAAGAACTTAAGGCAGGCTTTCGAGCTCTGGACACTCGCTTTGACGCACTTGACAAATGGCTCGACAAAATGAGGGCTAGATTGAATCAGCACAATAAGAGACTTGACACCGCTGAGGGCAGATATGGGGGATGGCTCGACCCAGGCTACTAAACGGTTAGAGAGGATGGAAGGCCTATTGAAGAATATCACCATAAAAAATGAGGATCTTGAAGCCAGGTGGAGACGCAACGACATTCATATTATGGGAGTGTCTGAGTCAATGAATACCGGTCAATTAGATGGGTTTGTTGATAGCCTTCTAGTTGACTCATTTGGTCAGTAGTCCTTCACTGCTACCTTTGTGGTTGAAAGGGTGCACAGATCCCTCGCTCCACGACTCACCCTGGCTATCCACTTCGCCCCATCATGGCACGGCTTCTGAACTTTAAGGACAGGGACACTGCATTGCAGATGGCGCGAGAACATGGATCGCTGGACTGGCAAATTTCTTCTATTACTTTGTACCCGGACTTCACAGCGATGGTTCAAGAGGCCTGCTGAAAATTTGCAACAATCAAAGCCACGCTGTACCCTGCGCGACTGAAAGTAGATGTGGATGGCAGATCGAGGATTTTTGAAACTCCGGCAGAGGCTCAAGAATTTCTCAGAATCTGAGGAAACACTGGGCCACCAAGGAAATCGCCCACGCCAGAATGTTCGCTCCAGATGCCGAACTCTGGCTCCAGTATGGAACTGTTTTCGGTGAGCTGAAAGACTTTACCATTGCAGAACGTTGATAAGTATTGAGTGTATCTGTTTCATTCTTCCCCCTTTTTCTTCCTCATTCATGATAGTTCAAGTATTGGACTCTGGGTTTTGGCTATACTGAACTCTTTTTTATTACATGTTTAAAGGTTTCTGGGGATAAGGCGAGGCGTTGCCTCCCCCCCAGTGCATTCGCATATTTCTTGCTATGTTTACACTTGGTAATAGTGATGTTTGCTCTAAACTACTATGGGGTTTTGGGATTTCCCCTAGGTTGAGAATGATGGAATGGGTGGGTGGGTGCGGGGCAGGGGTTTCTTTGGTTATCTGGTATCATTTGTTCCTGACACGACTGGTTTGCCATGACATTTCATGTGCTAGTACTGACACATTTATGTTCTTTGTAGATATGACCACTTGTGATGATGGCGGGTAGGCTCTCCACAGTCTCTGACATTTACTTCCTTACATGGAATGTGCGGGGTCTGAACAATACCAGGAAGGGGAAACGTGTTAACTATTTACAGCATCACAAGGCCAACATTGTTTTTTTTACAGGAAACACATGTGTCCCCCACCACCCCTACAATGTTTGCCCCTAGCTGAGGTGTGCACCACTACTTATCGAACTACAGCACTTATTCCAGGGGAACTGCCATACTTGTACACAAGCGGTTGCCCTTCCAACTATATAACGTACATACCGATGGAGCAGGCCGTTTCATTTTGGTGACTGGGAAGCTTAAGGGTTGTAGCATTGCTCTAATGTGTATTTATGCGCCAAATGTAGATGACCCAGATTTTTTCCACTCTCTGCATGCCCTGTTGCTTCTCTAAGGCGCTGACTCCATTTGCTTAGGTGGGGGATTTTAACCTTCTTCTGCAGCCTAAAAAAGATAGCACAGCAGATTCCCCCGCCACGAAACCCTGAGCCAGTAGGGTGCTTGGTGACATTTGTGACTCTATCGGTCTAGTAGAAAAATGGCGCAGGCGTTGCCCCACTGACACTGCAAATACTCACTATTCTGCCCCCCACGACACTTGGTCACATCAGGACTTTTGGTTGATCTCACATACAATGACTCCCTGGTTTCGAGCTATGACCCAATTGCCTAGAACGTACTCTGACCACTCACCAGTTATCAGGCATATCTCAGACCAGAGGGTAGTGAAAAACAGTGGAGGTTCCCAGACAGGCATTAAACAATGCAGTATTCTCTGCAGTAATTGTCTTGCTGCCCAAACCTGGCAAGGACCTGTTGATCTGCGGCTCTTATAGGCTGCTTTCAGTTTTGAATTTGGAGTATAAAATCCTAGCTAAAATGATTGCTTTGAGGCTGTTGTTGCTCTTGGATCGCATCAAATCCCCAGTGCAGTCTGGCTTCGTTTCCCACAGGTCCACAGCGCTAAATTTGCATACATTGGTTGCAGTGCTACACAGAATTGCGCCAGAGGTTCCAGCTGCGACAGTCCTGCTGAATTCAGGAAAGGCGTTCGACTCCTTGGAGTGGCCTTTCATATGGGCGGTATGGAGGAAATTAGGCATCCCCAAAGGTTTTATAGTTCTCACGGCTTTGCGTTACGCCTTTCCCACTGCGAGACTCCGCTTGAACGGCACACTGTTCACCCTGTCCACTCTTACACGTGGTACCAGGCAAGGTTGCCCTTTATCTCCTTTACTTTTTATACTGGCACTTGACCCCCTGGTCCGCCACCATCAGGTATTTAGGTGTCCAGATTCACATCGAAGCGGACCAGATGGTGAGGTTGAATTACGGTGCAGCTATACACAACCTTGAAGTGCAGGTAGAACGTTGGATAAGGCTCCCGCTTTCCATGTCCGGCAGAATTGCGCTTATGAAGATGGCAGTTCTTTCGAAGTTTCTATACATGTTCCACAATATCCCCATCCCACTCCTGGACAGTTTTTTTAAGTCCCTCAGATCACACCTTATCAGGCTCGCATGGTGTGGCAAAAGACCTAGGATAGGAAACCATGACTTTGCCATATGAAAGGGGAGGCTGGGGGCCCCGGACTTCAGAATGCATTGCCTAGTGGCACAGGGCAGCTTTTCCCATTCATGGTACCATCCAGATGCACATATTCCCTACGGTAAGCCTGAATTTTACCTGGTGCTCCTGACTCCGCTCCACGCCACTTGCCCCAGGGATTTACTTGCGACCCTAGGGACATTCAGACAGTGTCCACCTCGAGCTGGGTGTGGCGCACCCTCTCGTGAGTAACTGGGAACAGATCCCTGTACTCATCCGAAATCCCCTTCACACACAACATATGGCTGCCTATAAAAGAATAGAAATTAGTTTTGCGAGTGTTTAAATCTTATTCCATGATAAGGTTTGGTGACCTGTTCCCGGACGGGCATGTATTTGATAGTGCTGGGGGGTGTAGGGGAGCCGGATTGACCTTTACGGATCAGTTTATTTTCAGCAGGGTGCGCAGGGCTCTGTGTGCTAAAATATTGGAATATCCACTTGAGCCGCAGTCCTTCAAACCTCTATCCCTTTTAATATTTAACTCTGACAGGAAACAATTGATTTCGAGGTTATATAAGGCCAACATGACTCTGATCCCGAGCCATGATACTAGGGTTCGAGCAGTCTGGAAGCGTGACCTCGGACTTCCTATCCTGGATGACCAGTGGGCTTTCTGCTGTTCACAAATGAGGGAAATCTCCCTTAACAGCAGGCATAAGCTGATACATTTTAAATATCTATGGAGGGCGTATATGACGCCCGCCAAACTTCACGCTATTGACCTGTCCAGGCCTCACAATTGCCGAAAATGCAGTAGCCCTTATGCTGATTTTCCACATTTGAAGTGGACTTGCCCCAAGATTGGGGAGTTATGGGTAGCCATCTCCGAAATAATATCCCAGATGACATTGTTGGAAATATACCCCACCCCTGAGGTTGCACTCCTGGGATATATCTATAATATGCCCAAGAAACTACGCAAGTTAATTGCGCTAATGCTGCTTTTTGCTAAGCGCGAGATACCTCTTAGATGGGGCAGCAAACTACTTCCTACAACAGGTGCATGGCTTGCCAGTCTCACATTTTGCAACACGAACTGCGAACTGTATGCCACATTGCTCCCACCCAAGTCCTGACTGAAAGATACTTGGGGTCCGCTTAAGACATATTTACAGAACTTGGAGTCTGTCGCTCCAAGCCATACTCCCGATGGCATAGCTCCAACTGGCGTGGGTTGAAATGTAAGCTGTGATACCACATTGTAGATTTCAGGTAAACTCTGTGGATGGATGCATGCGCGCTCTGGGATGATGTGTCACAAGAAGGCTAACATGTACTTGTCAGACATTGTATATTTTTGTGTCGCTCTCTCACATATTCTGTGCATAACTTGGCACGAGGGTACTAAATGGTTAAACTGTTAACATGATTGTGAAGGATCAACTGTGAAGATGACATTTGATGTGTAGATGTCGGAAAATGATAAATAAAGTTTTAAAAAAACAACAACAAAAATATTTGACGTTTGACAGTAATTGTACTTTTTGGAAGTCCACCTGGTGGGATCTAATTTGGGTCCGCTGCCAACTCAAGCCCAGAAGGTGAGTACCCTGAGTGTCATTTTTGATGTTAATCTGTTAAAAAATGACACTTTTATGACCTGACCTTCATTGAACACTCAAGCCAAGGGACCTCTCCCTGTTTTTTTAAGCTAAAGGTTTTTAAAAAGATCTTACCATTCTTATCATTAGAATATAGGAAAACAATAATAATTGCCTTGGTACTATCAATGTTTATTGTAATGCACTATTTGTAGGAGGTCAAGCATGTCTTCTTAATATACTGCAGACTCTGCGCAATGTGGCAGAAAGAGTTCTGTTGAAGTTTCCAAACTTTGGCTCACTTTCTAAATTAATCAGGGATTCTCATTAGCTTCCAAATAGGGAGCGGATCCAGTTCAAAGTCCTTTGCTAGATAAATAAGAGGTTGCATCATTACAGTCCATTCTTCTTGCAGGACATTGTTCCCCCAGGTACTTTAAGATCTATTACAACCAACAAAGTAGAAATTCCTAGAATAAAAAGAGCTCATCGGGGAGGAAGAAGTTTTTTCTATAGGGCAGCAAAATGTTGGAATTTATTGCGAGCTAAACCAAATGTTTTAAAGTTTGGGAAGGATCTAAAAACCTGTTTTTTCTCCAGGGATCAGCGGGTTGATATCCTCCTAAAAGATGGGTTTGCTTTTGGTTTTCAGATTATGTCGAATATTGAGAGTTTCTTGCCAATAGCACCAAGATGCCCATTCTTGGGTGATAGCGCACTTTATAGAACTATTTAACATAACATAACATTGCATCTGGCGCCCCTTTCAATTGGCACTTTACATATGCCTGGGTCTACTGACACCCGCTGCCCTGTATCTTAAACTGCTGATCAGTCCCTAAGTGGCAAATTATCAGGACTACTCCTTGCTTTTGCGACCTCTACAAAATCCGAGTCTGGAGCAAATGGCCAAAGGGAGTTCATGTGCATCGGCACAGCGATTACTGGATCAAAGTTTTGTTAAAGTCAACGCAGGTTGCCCGGTGACAGTACCTGCATTGTGTGAGCTGAGGATCATGTCTGTTTGTTAGAACTTATGAACTTATGAACTGGGCCACCGACCAATCCAGCTACTTGGAGTTAAAACCCCATTATGAAGTCCTTAGCTTCTACAATGGCTGATTACATACTAGATTCCTTTAACATGCAGTAATTGGATATTTTTTTTCCCCCTTTTCTAAATTTTTGTTTATTGAATCATCACGCTTGCTAACATCTTGGTGATGGCTTTGAGTTAGTTTATCATCTGATTTCTGCTATTCCTTTATGTGCTTCCTTCCTGACCAAGAGGAGGTTGTCATGTGTTCTATACACATTTACCTATGTTAGCCTAACTGTGCATGACACAGACCGCATTAGCTTTGCACAAATTACTATATAAACATGTTTGCTTTTGTGCAACATTATATTCTCACACCAAACCTGCAGTTCTTTTCTTGTTCTGTTCTTTCCTGGGATGTTTCTGAACAACAGACAAGGTCAAAGTACAATGTCCCTTGTTATTTTGTTCTGGTCGCAACACAGAAATGCAGCTGTTGTTTATAAACATGGAAACCTTGTCATATAGGTATGCACAGTGATGTAACATGAAGAGATAGACAGATATTTTCCAAGACAAGATCAAAGCTGTATCTGAGATGTAGAACGTTCATCTGTGTATACTAAGTTACGGAGTCCACTACTAAACTCATTGATCTTTGCTATATAATTAGTTCTCTTCTGTGGAGCGGTGAGGTGGTTAGGCTACACTATCGTATAATATGACAGGGCTTTGCATAATATACGGTCTATTGACAATGCTGATGGTATTTTTGCTAGGCACTTGTTTCTAGAGCATGATAGTTTAAATAAACATTTCAAACCTCATTTGTGGCTCTGTCATATCTTATTGTGGACGAGTACGAGTGTATGAGCAAAAGGGGTTGTCCTGTCATGGCAATCCCTGAAAGAGTCGGAAGTGCTGTGTTCGGGGCTGTCAATTTACTTGTCTCTTTGGATATGAGTAGGCGGACAAGCAAAACACTATAGCTAGTCGGACTCAGGCACATGGTACTGAGGTGGTATGGTGATTCAGTCCCTATTTAATAATGTTTTATGGTCACAAGTGTAGTTCTGTTCCTGAGCAGAATCCCTGCAACAGACTGTTCCACATATTAGGATGGATGTGGCCTTTTAGATTTGTAATGACATGAGATTGTTGTGCTTCAGACTTAGAAAACTAAAGATATTTGAGTTTCACATATTTTATCTTTTACTCACCTTAATAAGCCAGAAGATGTAACTTCTACTCTGTGCAGTGTCTTGAATTGAACATGGAGAGGTTGTCAACAGAAAATAGTTTTGGAATATCTGCCAGATCCTTTGATATGAACCTGGAGGAGATACAGCATGCAATAGTTGTCGATGATTTCTGAAATCAGAACACATGTTTTGCTTCCACTGATGCACTTAAAACATTTACCAGCCAATGGATAAGACTGTCCACACTTAATGGTAAAGGCATAAAACAAACCAGTATTTAGACTGCAACAAGGAAAATGGACAAGTTGCACAGGAAATGCTGCCCAGCTGTTTTGTGAATGCAGGCCTAATACCATAAATGTATGTGGGGGGAAGTACACATCCTGACAAAAAATTAGTCTGATGTAATGGCTGTAGTAGCTAACATATTAAATAGGGTTTTAGCTGAGTCTCTAATCATTGTCATAGCAATTCCTTTAGATATGATTTGTGGGAGTACAGAACAAAATACAGAATACATTTGTTATTCATAGAAGAGCACAACATCCGCAACTCCTCCCAATCCGGCTTCAGAAAAAACCACAGTACGGAAACCGCCCTCCTCGCCGCAACTGACGACATATGTGCCTTACTGGACAAAAGAGAAACAGCAGTCCTCATCCTCCTCGACCTCTCAGCGGCGTTCGACACAGTCTCTCACCACACCCTAATACGCAGACTCTATGACACAGGGATGCAAGACAAGGCCCTAGAATGTATCCGCTCCTCCCTCTACGGCAGAATGCAGCAGGTCAGACTCCCCCCTTTCCTCTCAGACCCTACACCTACCACCTGCTGAGTCCCCCAGGGGTCCTCCCTCAGCCCTATGCTCTTCAACGTCTGCATGGCTCCGCTCGCCCCCATCATCAGAACCTACGGACTCAACATTGTGTCATACGCAGACGACACCCAACTTATCCTCTCCCTATCCAACGAACCCAACACCGCCAGACACAACTTTCGAGAAGGCATGGAAGCCGTCGCCAAATGGATGAAAAACAGCTGCCTACAACTAAACACCAACAAAACAGAAGCACTCGTCATGGGCCCAAACCCAAACGCCTGGAATGACACCTGGTGGCCCCCCGCCCTCAGAAGCCCGCCCACCCCCACAGACCACACACGCAACCTAGGAATCATCCTGGACTCAGAGCTCAAAATAGACCGCCAGATCAACTCTGTCTCGTCCTACTGCTTCAACACCCTCCGCCTCCTACGTAAGACCTTCAGATGGATCCCCCTCGAACACAGAAAGACTGTCACTCACGCCCTGGTCACCAGCAGGCTCGATTATGGCAACGCACTCTATGCCGGAATAAACAAAAACCTCACCCGTAAGCTACAGAACATCCAAAACGCCGCCGCAAGACTGGTCCTCAACCTGCCAAGACACTGCCACATCTCCAAGCCCGCGCACACTCCACTGACTCCCCATCGAAGCTAGAGTCACCTTCAAGATGCTAACCCACGCTCACAAGGCCCTACACTACACCGGACCAGCATACCTGAATAGCCGACTCAAATTCCACGCATCCCAAAGGACCCTACGATCAGCCCAGCTCTCCTACGCCGTGGTCCCCCGCACCAGAAAGACCAGATTGGGAGGCCGCTCCTTCTCCTTCCGAGCGGCCAGAGCCTGGGCTGACCTTCTGCTCCACCTCAGACAGATAACATCTCTCCCCATCTTCGCAAGAAACCTCAAAACCTATCTCTTCGACAAACCCCCTCCTTGATGGACTGGAACCTGCAAACCCCCCCCCCACACTCACCAGCGCATTGAGACCCTCACGGGTGAGTAGTCGCGCTTAACAAACACCTGATTTGATACATTTGTTATGAGATACATAATGTCAGAAAGTACTCTTTTGTTTTTTTCACCTCTCCCATTCTTTTCTCTAATGCTGATGGTTATGACTCTGAAAGTGCACTGAAGCCTGCTGCCCAGCGCCAGTGATTTCTCCCCAAAATTGTTATGTGTAAATTGGCAACCCCAATTGACAAGGACTTTACCCCCCTTATAAATCCCTAGTATATGGTAACGGTGGTACCCAGGGCATGGGTGTTTAAGGGGTCCTCAGGGATTTCTGCACTGTTTATGACACCCTGAGTGACCCAAGTGTTCTACTGAGAGCAGGCCTGCCATTGCACACATGCAGGAACAGTGGCAACTGCTCCATTTCGAGTTTTCCCTCACCATGTGTGGCAAAGTCAATACACTGCTTTTAATATAAGTCAGTCACTCCTAAAGAAGGCCTCCTGAGCCCAGGACAAAGGGGACCTTATATTAAAGGTATGGGCATGGGAGTGCAAACTTGTATGTCACTACATTGGCCTTTACCATTAAAGTACAATATAAATTATATGCAGTCCATAGGGTAGCATGTGCTTGCACCAGGGCAAATCCAGGGTCACTAGCTCCATTATGGTACCACCTAAATGTGTAGAGTTTTGTATCAAACAACATGCCTTCTCGCTCCTGACACAGGTCTCGTGCCAAGGGCAATTCGGCATGCACCCAGGTGGCTATCTTAGCGGACCTGCAGTTCTTTGTAGAATTATTTTGATATTGGATACTATAAAATGTACTGCCCACTACTAATCTCGTCCCATTATGATTTGCAGGGCCTTTATTTGGGATTGTATTTTTGCCCATAACTGTTCTTGGGGTAGTCCTAAGAGGATGGGACCACCACCGAATCGTTCATCAAGGTGTGCTCATTGTTTTCAAGGCATCTGCTTGATTGGCGCCCGAATAGGGACACTTTCTCATCTTAAGCGCCGGTGGTGCGTTGCAGGCCCGGTCTCCTGCCACAGCTGGACGGACAACAACGCGTACCAGCAGGATTTCCTGTATCTCCCTCCGGTCAAGCGGGGGCGACTGAGGCTGCGATCAACACCGAGACGAGGCGGTGAGAAGTGCGAAGTATCCCGACCAGAGCCTAGCTGAGAGAGCAAGATCCGAGGTATACAGAGGCCCACCAAGTTCCGAAGTTCCGAAGTTCCGAGGTTTCCGATGGTCCGAAGTTTCCGAAGTTTTCGAGTCGAGTCCAGTCCGGTCCAGTCCAGTTCAGTTCCGTTCCGAGGCCTTCCGTTCCGAGCTACCCGGTGAGTACCATTGCTGGGGAGGCGTTCTGACGTGCACATAGGCTGTGCCGGTCAAGACGGGTTTGGGTACACAAATCCGGTCTGCACTGTTTTAGCAGTGTATCTGTACTGTTTAGCAGTATATCTAGTATATCAAGTATATAAATTCAGAATAAATTCAGTTAATGCCGAGTATTATGTTTAGTGATTAGTTTTCTTAGATCATCATCATCATTGTTGCTCATTTAAATGTTAAATGTTAAATATGTTAATACGTCCTGCATATTGTGGTGTGAATGACTGTTCATTATTGTGTTTATTGTATTAAGTTTGTTCAAGATCAAGTATCAGATCAGTTCTCAATATGCCGCTCTTTTCGAAACTAAGACAGATCACAACTAGAAAAGGGGTACTCGAAGAAGCTGTTCCTATTCCTCCTAGGGACACTCCAGGGTACTTCATGTATCATAAACACGGCTTAGACGCTATATTATTTCTTGATTTATGGGTAGACTACACCAAGGAATTACCAGAAAGTCAGAGGTGGCCCGCAGCTGGGACCTGGGATGCAGAGTGCATCATGAAAGTAGAGGAAGAGTTATGGAAAAGGAAAGCTAGACAGTCACAGAAAGATGCCGTTGAGTTATGGCGTAAAGAATCTCATAGACGTACAGAAAAAGCACTAAGACAGGAGGAGAAAAATAAGGAGAATTCAAATAAAGTCCGAGAAAATCTATTAATTGAAGAAGGTACACGAGTGAAATCAGAACAAGTAGACAGACAAAGAAATGCCCTTATGAATGGTATGTATCCCCTTCTGGCCGAAGGATTACCTAAGGCTACTCCGGAGATACCAAAAGACTTGCCACCCCCATTGTTTCCAATAAAAGTGCATCCTAAGGGGCATCCCAGAACCGCAGAAGATGTTTTTCTTTCCTCATATTTAGATGACGCAGCTCCCGAGTATGCTAACCCCGCCCCACATAGACCGTCTGCCGGGGAGGTTCAACGCCAAGATCCTGTATCTGTACCTCTACAACAACAAATCCTGACACAAGTTCCGGCAAGCACATCTGTTTCTACATCTGTTCCTACAGCTGCTTCTACAGCTGTGTCCACACCTATAGTTGCTGTATCGCGTTCAACGAATCCTTTCACGTCCGGTACCCCAGACGGGGCTACCGGAGGTGCTACCAACATTTTTTCTACGCCACCCAGAATAATTAAACTTACTTTTCAAGAATCAGCACATCCACGTACGCCCAAACTCATAAATTCCCGCACGCTTAAGGAACTTCTTGTAGATTGTAGATATGACCCTGTGCCCGGCAAAGAGGACGAAATGATCCTGGCATCATTACGTATCAGACGAGCTGCGGTGTATTTAGGGAAGCTACCAGGAATGACTATGCATCTAGATAATATATATCATTTTGTCCAAACAGGGCGAGATTCTGAATGTATTAACAGAGCTATGGAATACCAGAAAGTGGAGATACAGGGGGAACTGTTACGTTTCCTCATAAATTGTGTGATCAGAAATCAAGACCGACCGGGGGTAGATCCGGAAACAATGCAAACTCTTACCAGATGGAGCCAGAATATATCAGAAGGGAAACATGATAGGCAAACATGTATAGTAGCCATGTGCCGAAAGATCCGTAAAGAAATAGAACGCATACACGAAGAGAGATTAGCGGTAGACCAGTTTGAACAAAACGAGGAGGAGGAAGGATCAGGACTGCCCACAGGACAGTCAGAAACCATAGCCTATGTAGGTAGAGGAAGATCTTGTAATAGTACTAGATGTTTTACTGACCCGATACGTCCGATATGTCCAGATAATAACAGGAATTTCCAAACACCTATAATAAATATAAGGTCCCCCGAGCATTCGTTCCAAGCCGCTGACAAATTACTCCGAGAACGAAGGGGTTATCATTTACTCGATTCTATGGATGAACAAGAATTAGCCAGGTCAGCCGTTCATTGGGTTGACAGTCCCGGAAAATATGGTGATGATACAGTAGCACACACATTTTTGAACCTCACCCCAGATGAACAGCGTTTAGCTGGGATTTATATGATTCAACAACTTCTTATACTATATAAAAGCCAACATTCCGATCCTGGTCCCTTACCTGATATATTGACTGAATTACTCACGAATAGATGGAGAGGTTCAGGTACTAAGTTAATTAGAGAAATACTAGAATCAAGAAAGCAGTACATTCTTTTTGTATGCCCAGAACATGTCTCACTGCCCATCAAGGAAAGAACGACGTATTACATGGACAGACAGAATCCCTTACGAGAAGTACACCCAATAAAAGGCGAGGACAATCAGTTTAAACGTGTATTTGTATATACGCCCATATCGAAAATAGAATTGTTAGAAATGAAGAAAGTGGTACCCAGTCATGACAAAGACCCAGCGGGTTTTCACCGAGAAATTAAAGACATGTTACTCATGGGAGAGTATACCTATCCCGACATTATGACAATATTAAAGGTATTAATGCCTGCTGGCATTTATGAAAAACTCAAGGAAAAAGAGTGGGAGGTGGGAGACCAAAAGATAGACTGGACAGCATTAGAAGCAGAAGAAAAGGCCCGAACTGCAGGAGCAGGGCTTGGGGATAAAACTAAAGCACTACCAGGTTTACTAGTACAGGTACTGCCACGTTTATTAACTATGAAAAAGGAAGACTGGGGTGCAATCTCAGCCTGTAAACAAAAGCAAGATGAAGACACTAGTGATTTCTATGCCCGATTCGAAAAATGTTTTGGTATAAATAGTGGCATAAAAGCAAATAGCGAATCATACCCACATCTGTTTGTGACAAAATTAGTTGAAAATTCCTTGCCCCAAGTGAAGAATAGAGTATTAAAATTCGAGAGTACCTGGCAAGGTAACACCCCATCACAAATGTTACAAATGTTACAGTATCATCACAATAGAATTAGAGAGGGACAAGAACATGAACAAAGACGCATGAAAGACACAAAAATGAAAATGCTAGTCTCCCAGACAGTTCCAGCTGAAGGTCATAAAAAGGGTACGACACAGTCCGGTGATTCAGCAGGACCTGTAAAAGGGACATGCAACTATTGTAAACAACCAGGTCATTACATACACGATTGCCCAGTCCTGAAGCGTAATATCGCCACAGGTATTACAAAAGAAAGACCACGGCCACCTAGACAGGATCAGAATGAACAAGGAGCCCCGCAGCATGCACAGTCCATGCCAGATCCACAACAGTCTATACAGTTTGTGCCAGCTGCACCAGCGCTGCCTGTTGCTGCCACACAAACCACGACACGACAGCTGTACCAGACCGCACAGTACGACTATCCTGATTATCAACGATACGCATGAACCAGCCTAGAGAGGGAAGTTGACTTACCCCTTATCGAGGTCCCTGTAGACCAAGAAGGACCTTATGTACATAGTGAACTATTAGGCCAAGATAGAAAATTTTTACTTGATACAGGGGCAAGTCGAACAACCATAAAACGTAGTGAAGTTCCAGGGGCCATTATGTGGTAAATAAAATATTACGCTCTATGTATTTCAGAATATCAATAAGATCATGCATAAAGCAAGAGGCTGAGTCTGTGGTATCAGGTTCATAAAGGGATTTATTCCAATAACTCGAGTCAAAGGGAGAATATTTCCATCACCAAAATTGGATCTGGAAAGGGGCTCAAAAGTATTCTCAATATTCTCAAAACATTATTCACAGAGTACAGTATATATACATTTCTCAATTGTACGTAAGCAAAAGAGCAAGAGAGAATGAGATAAGAGCATGTGGGCGTGTAAGTAGGCGTGAAGGTGGGCGTCCATGTGGGCGTCCACTTGATGATAATGGGTAATTTGTCATGTGTGGGTGGATACCTGGAGGGTGTTGCGTGATCTGCTGGAATTGTACTGGAACTTTGCCTTACTTGTGCTCAACTCGAGCATGACGTGTAACTGACGTGGGGAGGGTTGCTATGCAACCGAACAAGTCTGGAAGTGAGGCCTTCAGTTAGTGAGGCCTTCAGTGTCAAGACGACCAGCACATCTTGTATTATCTGATATCCGATGTCTGGAGCAGGGACTGATTTGTGACATAGGTTGCTCATCACCAAGAGCCGATGTGGCATCTATTTCTTCATTTACTTCATTTACTGCAGAAGCCTTACATGGGGCTATGGGCTTTTTACTGACGTGAGCTTTGCAATCTCACAAAGAGAGACAGTAGGGCTGGGCTCCCTCCTTGCAGATGGGTTGCGTTCATTCCTCCTTCACCAGGCAAGAATGTGGTTTCAGTAAGAGTAAGCAGATAACCGTGCTCAATACTGTCTGACACCTCGGTCGGGGCCCCTTTGGCTGAGGCCCAAGTGTGCAAGGCCAAGGATACGTAGCTGTAGCTTTCAGAGCGTTCTGAGGCATGAAAACCTCTTTTTGGCTCTGGCTGAGCCATAAACATGAGCTTCATGAAAATGCAGGAAAACATGATGAAAAACGTGTAGGCCTCAATACAGATTTGTCGTTTCTCTCATGGGAGACTGGATGATGGCAGGCCACGTTATAGCATAAGCATCATGATAGAAAGGCCATGGAGGGGAAATACATAGGTTACATGTATGTGCACATAAGCGTTCGGGGGGGGCACATGGGGACACATAGGCCTCATAGATTTTTATTTTCCTCATTCCCTCCTTGTACCTTAGTGAACCCCCTATGTAACGTCTATGTTCATGAGACAGTCGATCTGTTCTTGCAGCATTATTTTTCCATTTTCAATGCTTTGTAAATAGGGATGTGGAACACATGCAGTAGCACACAGGCCACAAATGGCCGGGCCACACTGCAGACATAGGCAACAACTGAATATCATTAATAGTATCAACCCACAGACGGTCAACACTTTCCATCCCCAAGCCGATATTAATCCCCAGAGCCAACCGGACCATGTCCACGTGCCTTGGTCTTGATGTATGTTTTGGGCAATCTTGTGGAGCCTTGTTATTGCTTTGTATTCTTTGGCATCACCGTTGATGGATGTCATTAAGGCAAACCATGCTCCGCAAGAACCATTATGGGAGAACGGAAAAGGAGAAAGAGGCAACACTCCCTTTACCTTCTGATACGGGGGAAATCGGCCACAGACCCAGCAGTCTGTAGCATTGCTAGTCTGATGTGAATGGTGCAGCATCTGAATAAAGGTATTTTGCGTAAGGCAAGTCGATATGATAGCTCATAGGATGGCAGATCACTAAATGTGTGCTTTATGGTATCATTAGTGGAGGAGTATAAGAGTGAGGCAATAGGAGGAAAAATAGCATGTAGTATTAAGCTGATACATATAATCGTGATGCACATCTTGCTCTTTTTTTTATCAATATTATTGTCCAAGATCTTATGCAAGCCAGAATACATGTTCAACCGCTTCACCACCTAGTGGACTTAATTGATCAAACGGGTTCTGACTTCTTAGATCAAAGTTTAGCTTTGTGGAAACTTCTGGGCAGTCTCCTCTAGAAAATGGTGTTCAAAATCCAAAATCCAAGTTCAAAGTCTTTTTCCTTTGTAAAAGAGTGGTGAAGGTGCACTTTGACTTTAACGGCCGTCCCCGTGGTCCAGAGCACTGACTTTGGCGCCTTCCATCCAGGAGCGATGGAGTATTCTTTGACCTGGGTGTTGTCAGGGAAGGCGGCAGCAACCTGCGAACAACAAGAGAGTAGTGCAGACATCAAGGAAGCCAGGTAATCTGTCAGCATCAGTAATCTTTTAGGCATTGGAGTGCCCACATATTTGGTGGTCTACCAAAGACCACTTCATAGGGAGATAAGCCTGTTCTAGAATGAGCTACCATTCGCATGTAAAAGAGGGCAACCGGCAGGGCTACCATCCAATCTACACCTTTGTCTGCGCAAATTTTTAATGTCTGATTATGTCTTTCTACAAGGCCTGCTGCTTCAGGATGTCGCACACAATGGAATTTCCAGGTATACCCTAACAGAAGGGACACCTGCTTCATTAGTACCAGGACATATTTGTAACCTCTACATCTGTTTATTTGGATATAATCCATTTGGAGCACTTCAAAAGGGTGGTCAGGTGGATGGAATCCACCTTGTTCCATCGGAATGCCTTTACCTGGATTGAATTGGCAACAGATCATACATGTTCTGACCTTTTGTTTCGCTGCTGCACGCAGGTGCTTGTTGAACCATATATTCTGTAAGCTATCTATCATTGCTTTCTCTCCTAAGTGTGCAGGACTATGTGCGGTATTTATAATCACTTGTACCATCGAATCAGGAAGAAACCATGTGGATTTGCCCTTTGTCATCCAACCCTGATCAGTCAGTACCCCTCCTTGTTCCGACCATTTCTTTAATTCGTCCATAGTAGCATGTGTCTGTATGTCTTGTACATCCTTGGAAGGATCCCTAACTGTCATGGCTTTGGACACTTATTGAACCTGTAACTTTGTCATGTCTAGTGGGGTCTGAGCTGTCTGTTTAGCTGTTCGGTCTGCCAGATCATTGCCTTGGGAAATGGTATCTGTGGCTCTAGTATGTGCTTTACATTTTAGGATAGCTATGGCTGTTGGTAAATGTATTGCTTCCAGTAGGGCTTGAATATGGGGGCCATGCTGTATCTTGGCCCCATGAGAGGTCAAGAAACCTCTTTCTCGCCAGAGAATCGGTGTAAATGTTTACTCTCAGGTGCTTAGCTCTTATGCACGCTTGTGTCAGGGCGATGAGCTCTGCTGCTTGTGCTGACAATATGTCTATTCTTTTAGTCTCTATTATTACAGTATCAGTAGTCACTGCATATGCTGCCACTAATTCTCCCGCCCCTGTCCTCATGCATGAGCCGTCAACTTATAGTGTTAGGTCGGGGTCTGGGAGTGCAACGTCTGTCAAGTCTTGTCTTGGTTTAGTCACGGTATGTATTACTTCAACACAGTCGTGTGGTGAAACGCTTTCTGTACTGGAGGGCAAAAGGGTAGCAGGATTCAGTATGTTGCATCGTCTGATCTCTATGTGTGGTTGAAATAACGTTGGCTCATAGCCTGTCAGTCTAGCTACAGTCAGGTGTTGTGTTTGTGTCCGGTTCAAGAGAACCTCTACTGCGTGTGGTACTTGTACTGTCAGAGGGTGGCCCAGCACTATCAAGTCACTTTGTCTTATGGCTAAGGCCGTTGCTGCAACTGATTTTAGGCACGCAGGCAAAGCCTGTGCTACTGGGTCTAATGTACTAGAAAAATAAGCACAGGGCTCGTGTTTTCCTGCATGATCTTGTGTTAGGACAGATAGTGCTGTTCCATCCCGCTCTGTCACAAAAAGCATAAACGATTTGTTGTAATCAGGGTTTGCTAAAACTGGTGCTTGACATAAAGCTCTCTTTAATTCTTCAAATGCCACAGTGTGTTCTTGAGGACTTTAGTCTTTTTGTGTCTTGGGCTGGGAAAAACCAGAAATCAATTGAATACGTTCCGGTGCCCACAACTAATTCCCCTGAAAGATCACAATAAAACATGAGAAAAAGGGGAAAGCACCATACCTATTTCCTCGACTTAATTTCTAAGGGGGCTAATTTCTAAGGGGCTTAATTTCTTAAGGGGCTAGCGGGAAGCGAACCTCCTCAGGGGCCAGCAGAAAGCCAATATTCTCCTCCTTCCCCCCCTTTTTGACAGGAGGAAATCTGAAACAGATTTCACTGCTGTCAAACACTATCAAACCCTGTGTCTTGTCAACACTATTAATCCCTGTGTGTAGCTACTGGGCGTAAGCAAAATTATAGGAGATACACAGCGTATTTGAAACGGCGAGAAATCCTTCAAATTAATGTACAAACCTCATTGTGTTAGCTCATAAGCTGGCCAAATGACATCTCACATGCAAATGTCCCTATTACATGAACCTATACCAACCTGAAGTCAATATTAATGCTAGTAGGCCCTAATAGGAATGCTAAATTACCTAAATATTCGGAAAACCAAGTTTAAGAACAGTTGTTAATGTTAATAATTAATAATTCATCTGCTAAAAAAAAAATCAGTAATTCTGCAATAATTTCCACCTATACAATAAACAGCCTAATTTAAAAACAAGTCAACTTTTGGGGCCACCACTTACAAGAATGAGCTTACTAAAGCAAACTTTAAAAAGGAAATCCTGTCAGATATTTTCTCATTACCCTAAATACCGAGCCTCATTTGTCACTCTGGGGTGGCAGTCCTTATTTAAAACAGGCCTTTCAAGAGGTAAGATGCGAGTGCACAGATCATAATGGTTCCTTAATGTCCAATCTGGAAACATATGACCGAGGCTGCCTGTCTATAAGAGAAAGGCAGTCATGTGATACATATTTAAGTCTTGCATAACTATTTTCTTTTGTTTCATTCATCTCCAACACCAATTAGACATACACTGATAACGTGTTGTCTCCTATTTTGACAGCATGATAATGGTAATATCATGTCTGTGAAATTTAGTAATTGTGAACAAGTTCCAGCCAAGCGCTGTGCAAAGATTGCCGTCGTCACGACCATCTCTGTACTTGCACAGGAGAACTTTGTATTAAACGCTAAACAGACTGGTCAATACAACACAAAAACAAAACATATATAAAATACATATGCCAAGCCATCAGTATACCAAGCACAGAAAGCATAGACAATTACACTAACATATATAAATGAGCAGTGATGCGCAATTATAGTACCTACAGCTCAGAGGCGAACACTCTGGCCTGCTTAATTTGTCAGGCTTATAATCAATAACTTATTTACCTGCCCTATACACCCCCATCTGAAATCACCGTGTCAAGTCTGACACACAGAATCAGCAATAATAATCAAAAACGAAGAACACACGAACCTGTTTGTTTTCTTTTATAAAAACAGAATCAGCAATAATAATCAAAAACGAAGAACACACGAACCTGTTTGTTTTCTTTTATAAAAATGAGCTATGCATCTTCGTCAACACAATGTACCCTAATGTCCCAGACGAAGACGCACCTCTCATCTCTCCTCACAGACTTTTAACCACTGGATCATTTATCCAATGCAACTGGTGGCAGCTTGTGGCCACAATTCAAAAATGTCTGAATTTGAAAATCGTTTTTATATAGGCACATAGCCCTTAAAATTCCAAGCAAGAGCAACATTTTACTTTCTGGCCAGAAGCAATATAACAATTGCTAAAAAATAAAACAAATCTTCTCCATAGACATTTCCCCGGGGCACTGGTTTAGCACAGAATAGACCAAGGGAATCTTTCTCGACTTACATTTCTCAGCTGCCCTGTCTTATCAGAGAAGCTAAAAATAGCCCCTCAGCGCGGCCTGAGCCTGGGCTGCCAGCCAACTTTTTTCGTCGCTCCGGCTGCAGGCATTACACAGATGCGATGTCAGAGAAGCTTTCTAAGCAGTGCCTCTGTTCTGCTCCTCTCACCGGCCCCCACCTACACTGGCTACAAGGTCAGAATCTGTCTCCGATTTCTGTATCACATACTGCTCTACACAGCCCCCACCTTCTCCTCACTCTGAAGCTGTCAAAGACAAAAAGACTACTCAATTCCATAAAAACTGCAATAATTCGCTCAATTGAAAAATTATTTTTACATACAATTTGCACTCAGGCGGTCATAATCTCACCGACTTGACCCAGCACATTGGCTCACTGGACCACCAAGAACACAAACCTGTATTCTTGAACAATTTGCAAATTCGAAATACCCACAATTCTTTTTTCAAGCTAAACTTTTCAAAAATTACTTTTTCGTTAGCACTTTGTACATTAGGGGTGTCATCAAATCACAGGTGTTGCTCCTTCTCTAGCTACACCCCTCTCAATTTCCTATTGACAACGTAGTCAAATGTTGGACCATGTAAACACCAGCTATGCGCTGTTCATTTGGTGGGTGGCTCAAGAACCTTTGGGCTACTATATCATTATTATATGTATCGTGGTACTTGCGGTGGCACTCTAACTGGTCTTTCTACTGGGGCCACTCTTGCTAGGTCCTCTGAAAGGACGGGATAAATACCAGCAACGTCAGTATTTCTTTCTCTGTCAGCCTGCGCTCATTTTACCTGCTCCACTTCCTCCTGTAACATCTTTTCCTTGGCTTTTCCAGACTCCAGTCTACTTCTCTCTGCTTCGTGAAACACTTACTCTGACCTCCTATGTGACTCCTTGCGCCAAAACTCAATGGCATCCTTCCAAGCTGGTCTACATTTTCTCTTTCATAAGAGTGTTTCGTTGTCTATCTACTTGTTCTGCTTTTACTCGGATACCTTCCTCAACTAACACGTTTTCTCGGGCTTTGTCTGAATCCTCCCTACTTTTCTCTTCTTTTCTGAGCGCTTACTCTGTGCGTCTATGCTATTCTTTACGCCATAATTCAATGGCATCTTTCTGTTACTGTCTGGCTATCTTTTTCCATAATTCTTCTTCTACTCTCATGATGCAATCTGCATCCCATGTCCCAACTGCGGGCCACCTCTGACTTTCTGGTAAATCCTTGGTGTAGTCCACCCATAAATCAAGAAATAATACGGCATCTAGGCCATGCTTATGATACATAAAGTACCCTGGAGTGTCCCTAGGTGGGATGGGAACAGCTTCTTCGAGTACCCCTTTTCTAGTTTTGATCTGTCTTAATTTTGAAAAGAGTGGCATTTTTAGACCTTATTACTTGAACACACTTAATACAATAAACACAATAATGAACAGTCATTCACACCACAATATGTAGAACGTATTTAAAACATTTAACATTTAACATTTAACGAACAACAATGGCCATTAGGGAACTAATCACTTAGCATAATACTCGACACTAACTAGGTGATTCTGAATTATATACTAGACATACTAGATATACTGCTAAACAGTACAGATACACTGCTGAAACAGTGCAGACCGGATTTGTGTACCCAAACCCGTCTTGACCGGCACAACCTATGTGCACGTCAGAACGCCTCCCCGGCAATGGTACTCACCGGGTAGCTCGGAACGGAAGGCCTCGGAACTGAACTGGACTGGACCGGACTGGACTCGACGCGGAACTTCGGAACTTCGGAATCTGGTGGGCCTCTGTATACCTCGGACACAGCTCTCTCGCAGGTGGGCTCTGGGTAGGACAATCTGCGTTCCTCACCGCCTCGTATGGATGCCTGGTCGCAGTCTGTCCCCTTCGTTGGCCTGAGGGAGTTGGCGGGAAGACCCGCGACGTGCGCGCTTGAAGTCCGTCACGGCTATGGAAGCGGGCAAAACTGGACCTTCATCTCCGGCGTGTGGGGAAAGAGATTAAACTGTTCGGGCGCCATTAATTTAATTACCGGGACTTAATTTGATACAGAAAAATAATAAAAATAGCTCAGTAAAATAAGAGGCAAAATCCGTGGTATTAGAGGTTCGGAATGGGCTTTATTTCAATGGACGATTCGAATCGTGGACTCCAAGTTCCATCACCACGGAGGTTCAGGAAGTGAAGTACCTTACTTTATTGATAAGTAATCACTTTTATACAATAGGCATTACAGTGAAGCAAATGCAGGAGGCGTAACAATTGATAGTAAAGATAAAACATACATGCGTAGCAAAAGTGGGCGTAACTGGGTGTAACTAAAGAACGTCATCAGGTATGATGTCATAATAGGGTGGTTCCATGAAAGAATTTCGCAATGTCAGCAGAAATACTTGGCAGAAATGCGCGCGCAGCAGCATGACGTATGATTGACGTGCAACTAGGGGGTGAAGGGGACTTGACATTTAGCTCTACATGTGGCGACAGAAGTCTGGAGGGTCAAGTCAACCTAATCCCAAATCATATCTAACATCCTATGTTTAAAGAACTATGTTATCCAAAAGAGAGGTCTCTTAGAGTAGAATCTTATTCTATACTGACTGTGAGTGCGTGTACAAGCGTCTAAGTGTCTACACTAGATGCGAGGGCAGAAATCTTCCATAGTAATAGGGCTATGAATTACTTGCATAAAGACAGAGAAGCCGGGCCTTTGCTCGGTAGCTGGAAGAATGTTTACTTAAACTACTGGACAGGAATGCATTGGGCAGGGAGCGGAGCAGATAATTTCGAAGGTGAAATACAGTTTTTTGGCAGGCAACAGGCTGATGTCAGGCACCGTGAGCCGCGCAGGGAATGAGACAAAGTTCATGGTCACAGATGCAGGCTCAGACTGGAGCTTTCAGAGGCAGAAGGAAAGAAAAGCTTGATGACAGAATCAGGGCCTACTTGCCTGGACTGTAAAATGGCATAAGTGAACCATATAAAGCCGGTGGCCTTTCATACTTAGGAATGGAATATCCGGCCCATTCATGGCGGATCTGAAAGAGGACATGTTGACTGTGGACGCACATGTGTTTGCGTCTTCATAACTGGAACTGGAGGGAACATACATGTACTTGTGATTCATACATGAAACCGTTGGGGTCCAAGATAGGGGACATAACTGATCAGAAAAATCCATATTTCCACATTCCCTCCTTGTCCCCTACTTGCCCGTTAAGAGATATCAATCTTCATCAATCCGTTGATCTGTTCATATAGCATCATTTGTTCTTCTTTTTTCTTCTGGGATGAATGAAATCTTGGTGGTGGAATACACGATGTGGCACACAGACCACAGATCGCTGGTCCACATTGTAGACATAGACAGCAACTGAATAGTATGAGAAAGCCAATACCTAGGAAGGATAGGACCTTCCATCCAAAGGTAGATAATACACTCCAAAACCAACCGGACCAAGTCCAGGTGCCTGGATTCTGGTGTATCTGGCTTACAATCTTATGAAGGCGAGTTATGGCTTTATATACAGATGGCGAATTTTCTGGTATGAAAATGCAACAACTTGATCCGATGACCCTACAAGCTCCGCCCCTATCGGCCAGGATGACGTCAAGGACAAGACGATTTTGAAGCACAACAATCCGCATAGCAGACTGCTCTTCTGTTAAATTGCCTAAGGCGGAAATAGTTTCGTTCACTACTGCTTCAAGGGTTCTAGTTAATCTACGTATCAGCTTACTATTAGTAACGGTACCTATATAGGGAAAGAGACCTTTATTGAAATCTGTGTATTTTTCCCATGCTGTTTCAGTGTAATCGACTATTGGGAGATCTCTCCTTTCTCTATTGTGTACTAAATGAGTATTTCTGTGATAATCAGGAGGAGCTAGGAAAACAGGTGGCAAAAGGAATCCGATGTAGCAGGTACCATCCCAATCTAGAGGCAAACGTACATATGCCGTCTGACCACATATGAAATAGGAATGGCGGGAAGCTCTAAATGTAGACTTGCCTTGATCACTAAATTCTATTACAGTGGTGCATCTACTATGGCCCATATGTATGGAACCATTCTTTCTTACACATAATTCACCTTTTACTGGAAATATTGACATAGCGGGCAAAATTGGAGTAGCTTCGGATTCGACATTTAGGATCATAAGATTAAGCGTAAAATTACCTAATCCATACACTTCATTTTCTAGATCAGTTCCTGTTCTTTTGGGAAGTCCCTCCTTGTTAGGGTAGCAGACTTTAAGTAAAACTAAGTTCAAATTTCCCCATACCCAGTTGTCTTGATAAACTGCAGAATTCGAATCTAGGGAATTAATTAAACTAAACCATGCTCCACAGGAGCCGTTGTGTGTGAACGGGTATGGAAAGAGAGGTAGAATTCCTTTATAATTCTGATAGGGAGGGAGTCGGCCACATATCCAACAATTTGTAGCATTGCTAACCTGATGGGAATGATGTAACATACTAATAAACGTGTTATTGCGCAGCGCAAATCTATAAGACAACTCATGCGGAGGTAATTCACTAAAAGAATGTTCAGCAGTAACATTATAAACATGTCTATAAATAGGATAATATATGTGCAACAATATACTTGCAGTAATTATTAAAAGACTTAAGAAAAACAAAATTAATAACGTCACTGCGCAATGACTACGCAGTGATTTACAGTACGCATGTCGTTTCAGTTTTATCCTTCTGTTTCTTTCTCTATACAGGTCTAAGGGATACATGTCAGAGACAAATTCGACCGATTCACCTTGGAGAGGACTTAAACAATCAAATTGCCTGACTTGTTAGACCTAAGTTTTAGTTTGTATTGTTCATGGTTACTCAGTTCAACCAAAGGAAGTTTTGAGTCAATCGGTGAAGACACGCAAGGTGTGTTGTTTACGTCTGACGGTAGTCCATGAAATTTCTTGATATGACTTGAATGTATCCAGCCTTTTCGACCTTCGATCTTCACGGCTGTCCTCGTCGTTAGCAATACGAGTTGAGGCGACTTCCACCTAGGATCCAGCTGAGACTTCCGATCAAAGTTCCTCACTAAGACCAAATCTCCTGGAATTACGTCATGGGGTTTCACCTCAGTATTGTCGGGAAAAGCTGCAGCTACCTGTGAACGACAAGATTGTAGTGCAGACATCAAGGAAGCCAAGTAATCTGTCAGCATATTACAGTCAATATCAGTTATTTTGCGTGGTATAGGCGTCCCCCACATATTTGGTGGTCTGCCAAAGATCACCTCATACGGGGATAGCCCTGTTCGAGAGTGTGCTACCATTCTCATGTAAAAGAGTGCAACTGGTAACGCTACTACCCAGTCGACACCTTTCTCTCTGCATATTTTGGACAATCTAATTTTCAGGGTCTGATTATGTCTTTCCACGAGACCTGCTGCCTCGGGGTGTCGGACACAGTGAAATTTCCACTGATAGCCTAACAAAAGTGAAACGTGTTTCATTAGTTCGGATGAAAACGGCTGGCCGTTATCTGAGTAGACAACACGTGGTAAACCGTATCGTGGGAAGAATTCTCGAACCAACTGTTTGGCAGTAGTCGGGGCAGTGTAATCTGAAACCGGGTATGCCTCTGTCCAACGGGAAAGAGCACAGACAACTACGAGAACATATTTGAATCCTCGACATCGTTCCATCTGGATATAATCCATCTGGAGGACTTCAAAAGGGTGATCAGGAGGCTGAAATCCACCCTGTTCTACGGGAATGCTTTTACCTGGGTTAAACTGACAACAGATCATACAGGTACGAACTTTTTGTTTAGCTGCTGCTCGTAAATGTTTGTTGAACCAAATGTGTTGAATGCTGTCTAGCATAGCTTTTTCTCCTAGATGCGCTGGACTATGTACAGTGTTAATAATGACTTGGACCATTGAATCAGGAAGGAACCACACAGATTTTTCCTTCGTCATCCATCCTTGATCCGTTTGGATCCCTCCTAATTCAGTCCATTTCTTTATTTCGTCTGGTGTAGCATGTGTCTGTATGTCAATTACGTCAAGAGCGGGATCCTTAACCGTCATACAATGTGTTGGCGTCGGGACTATTGTCTTTGTCATGTCGGATGTTTGAGTTTGAGCAGTCTGTTTAGCTGTTCTGTCAGCTAGATCATTGCCTTGAGAAATGATATCAGTAACTTTCGTATGAGCTTTACATTTCATAATTGATATTGCAGTGGGTAGATGTATTGCATCTAGTAAGACATGAATGAGGGGTCCGTGCTGAATGTGGGCACCGTGAGAAGTTAAATAACCTCTCTCTCGCCACAGCACGCCGAAGTCATGTACAACTCCGAATGCATAACGTGAATCAGTGTATATGTTGACTTTTTTATTTGTGGCTTGAATACAGGCTTGTGTCAGAGCGATGAGCTCTGCGGCTTGAGCTGACAAGGTATTTATGCAATTTGTTTCAATGATTTCAGTGTCTGTTGTGACTGCGTAAGCGGCCACTAGCTCTCCTGTACCTGTTCTCATACATGAACCATCTACATACAACGTCAGGTCTGGGTCTGACAATGGGACATCTGTCAAGTCTTGTCTGGGTTTCGTCGTGATTGTAATAACTTCAATACAATCATGAGCTAGTGGGTCTGTTCCGATTACAGGTAAAAGTGTGGCAGGATTCAATGTGTTACAGCGTCTGATTTCTATATGTGGCTGAAACAATGTTAATTCGTACCCTGTAAGTCTTGCTATGGTCAAATGTTGTGTTTGCGTTCGATTCACAAGAACCTCTACTGCATGTGGTACTTGTACTGTCAATGGATGTCCTAACACTATGGCATCGCTTTGTCTGATTGCTAAAGCTGTTGCTGCCACTGATTTTAGGCACGCAGGCAAAGCCTGAGCTACGGGATCTAATGTACTAGAAAAATAAGCACATGGTTTGTGTGATCCTGCTTGTTCCTGTGTGAGTACTGACAAGGCAGTACCTTCGCGTTCTGTAACAAAGAGTGTAAACTGTTTATTGTAACATGGTGTTGCTAAAACAGGTGCTTGGCATAAGGCTTTCTTTAGGCTTTCAAAAGCTTGTGCATGTTCCTGAGTCCAAGGGAGAAGAGTCGATGTGGCTGCCTCCTGTGTTGTCAATTGAATGAGTGGTTTTGCTAGAAATGCATACTGAGGGATCCACTGCCTACAATATGAAGTGAGGCCTATGAAAGCCCGCACCTCCTTTTGTGTCTTGGGTATTGGCATATTAGCAATTAGCTGGATGCGATCTGGTGTAAGCTGCCTTCCCTCCTTGGACAGCGAGTGTCCAAGATAAACAACTCGCTGGACACAGAATTGCAGCTTAGAAGGGGACACCTTGTGCCCCTTTCCGGCCAGAAATTGTAAAACCGTCAGTGAGGCTTTTTCACATTCAGGTTCGCTTCTAGCGGTGATCAGCAGATCATCGACATATTGAAGCAGGGCAGTGTTGACTGGCATGTGGATACTGTCGAGTTCTCGTTTCAGTGCTTGGCTATAGATGCTGGGGCTTTCTGTAAATCCTTGAGGTGCGCGTGTGAATTTAAAGCTACGTCCATTTAAACTAAATCCGAACAGGTATTGGCTTTCCGGATCTATTGGGACGCTGAAAAAGGCATTCTTGAGATCAATTACAGTAAAGAACGTCGCTTTGGAATCAATAGCTGTCAGTAATGACGAGATATCTGGGATAGGGGTGGGCGGAATTTGCGGAATTAACCTTCGCAAATTATCGCGAGAATGTTTAAAATTATCGCAAACAAGCAGAAATATCGCGAAGATGCGGAAGTTTTTTTCCGGCATGTTCGCGAGATTTTCTGCATGGTTGCGGGTCGCCAACTTACCCATGTGGTTGCTTGCGGGCGCGGCCATCTTGTTTTGAGTTGTTCTCGCGGTGCATGATCGCGAGAAGAAAGACGTGATCGCGCGACGCATGACGTCACTGCGGGCGCGAACTGTCGCGAGACAGCGCAAATGGCTAAAAACAATACAACATCTCATGGAGAACGCGACCGGATCAAGAAACGCAGGGATTCAGGTAAGGCGATCGCGCGCGCGCGAGAATGTATCATTTTACAGCGCGAGCAAGAAACAAATTATCGCCAAGCTGCGGAAACCGGAATTTTTGACATTTTCGCGCTCTCCGCGGAACGCAAAAATGTCAAATTATCGCAATTTCCGCGAACGGAACGAAATTTTTGCCCAGGCCTAATCTGGGACCACAGGGAATTGTGGCACAATGCATTTGTTCAATTCGCGCAGATCAATAACCAATCGATATACTGGCGGGGCCTTTGGATCTGTTCGTTTAAGAATCGGAATTATCGGGGAATTACATACATTGGAGTCTGTTTCCACAACCACTCCTTGGGCAATGAGCTCGTCAATGATTTGTAGTAAAGCCACTACAGCATCTGGTGGTAACTTGTATTGTCGCATTCGTGGTAGTACCACTCCTGCCTTTAGTGTAACTCGATATGGTGTAATATTCATGCAACCAACATCAGTAGGGCCTTGTGCCCATAAATGTGTAGGTAAAGTCTGCAGTCGGGGATCCATATCTCGAGACACATAGTGACCTTTGAAATCACGTAAAAACAATCTTACTCCTTCCGGAGAACAACATATTATAGCTCCTAGAGCTTTCAGTGTTTTTATACCTAACAAGTTTTCTGGACATGATTTAGTAAGCAATAAATCTGTAGTTCGGGTCAAGGGTCCAATCGTAAGTGGAAGAGGCTGTGATACTTCATTAACAATAGGTTTTCCTGAAAAACCAAGGGAAATATTCTGTGAGCCTGAGAGGGGTGCCCCTGGAACTTCACTACGTTTTATGGTTGTTCGACTTGCCCCTGTATCAAGTAAAAATTTTCTATCTTGGCCTAATAGTTCACTATGTACATAAGGTCCTTCTTGGTCTACAGGGACCTCGATAAGGGGTAAGTCAACTTCCCTCTCTAGGCTGGTTCATGCGTATCGTTGATAATCAGGATAGTCGTACTGTGCGGTCTGGTACAGCTGTCGTGTCGTGGTTTGTGTGGCAGCAACAGGCAGCGCTGGTGCAGCTGGCACAAACTGTATAGACTGTTGTGGAGCTGGCATGGACTGTGCATGCTGCGGGGCTCCTTGTTCATTCTGATCCTGTCTAGGTGGCCGTGGTCTTTCTTTTGTAATACCTGTGGCGATATTACGCTTCAGGACTGGGCAATCGTGTATGTAATGACCTGGTTGTTTACAATAGTTGCATGTCCCTTTTACAGGTCCTGCTGAATCACCGGACTGTGTCGTACCCTTTTTATGACCTTCAGCTGGAACTGTCTGGGAGACTAGCATTTTCATTTTTGTGTCTTTCATGCGTCTTTGTTCATGTTCTTGTTCCTCTCTAATTCTATTGTGATGATACTGTAACATTTGTAACATTTGTGATGGGGTGTTACCTTGCCAGGTACTCTCGAATTTTAATACTCTATTCTTCACTTGGGGCAAGGAATTTTCAACTAATTTTGTCACAAACAGATGTGGGTATGATTCGCTATTTGCTTTTATGCCACTATTTATACCAAAACATTTTTCGAATCGGGCATAGAAATCACTAGTGTCTTCATCTTGCTTTTGTTTACAGGCTGAGATTGCACCCCAGTCTTCCTTTTTCGTAGTTAATAAACGTGGCAGTACCTGTACTAGTAAACCTGGTAGTGCTTTAGTTTTATCCCCAAGCCCTGCTCCTGCAGTTCGGGCCTTTTCTTCTGCTTCTAATGCTGTCCAGTCTATCTTTTGGTCTCCCACCTCCCACTCTTTTTCCTTGAGTTTTTCATAAATGCCAGCAGGCATTAATACCTTCAATATTGTCATAATGTCGGGATAGGTATACTCTCCCATGAGTAACATGTCTTTAATTTCTCGGTGAAAACCCGCTGGGTCTTTGTCATGACTGGGTACCACTTTCTTCATTTCTAACAATTCTATTTTCGATATGGGCGTATATACAAATACACGTTTAAACTGATTGTCCTCGCCTTTTATTGGGTGTACTTCTCGTAAGGGATTCTGTCTGTCCATGTAATACGTCGTTCTTTCCTTGATGGGCAGTGAGACATGTTCTGGGCATACAAAAAGAATGTACTGCTTTCTTGATTCTAGTATTTCTCTAATTAACTTAGTACCTGAACCTCTCCATCTATTCGTGAGTAATTCAGTCAATATATCAGGTAAGGGACCAGGATCGGAATGTTGGCTTTTATATAGTATAAGAAGTTGTTGAATCATATAAATCCCAGCTAAACGCTGTTCATCTGGGGTGAGGTTCAAAAATGTGTGTGCTACTGTATCATCACCATATTTTCCGGGACTGTCAACCCAATGAACGGCTGACCTGGCTAATTCTTGTTCATCCATAGAATCGAGTAAATGATAACCCCTTCGTTCTCGGAGTAATTTGTCAGCGGCTTGGAACGAATGCTCGGGGGACCTTATATTTATTATAGGTGTTTGGAAATTCCTGTTATTATCTGGACATATCGGACGTATCGGGTCAGTAAAACATCTAGTACTATTACAAGATCTTCCTCTACCTACATAGGCTATGGTTTCTGACTGTCCTGTGGGCAGTCCTGATCCTTCCTCCTCCTCGTTTTGTTCAAACTGGTCTACCGCTAATCTCTCTTCGTGTATGCGTTCTATTTCTTTACGGATCTTTCGGCACATGGCTACTATACATGTTTGCCTATCATGTTTCCCTTCTGATATATTCTGGCTCCATCTGGTAAGAGTTTGCATTGTTTCCGGATCTACCCCCGGTCGGTCTTGATTTCTGATCACACAATTTATGAGGAAACGTAACAGTTCCCCCTGTATCTCCACTTTCTGGTATTCCATAGCTCTGTTAATACATTCAGAATCTCGCCCTGTTTGGACAAAATGATATATATTATCTAGATGCATAGTCATTCCTGGTAGCTTCCCTAAATACACCGCAGCTCGTCTGATACGTAATGATGCCAGGATCATTTCGTCCTCTTTGCCGGGCACAGGGTCATATCTACAATCTACAAGAAGTTCCTTAAGCGTGCGGGAATTTATGAGTTTGGGCGTACATGGATGTGCTGATTCTTGAAAAGTAAGTTTATTTATTCTGGGTGGCGTAGAAAAAATGTTGGTAGCACCTCCGGTAGCCCCGTCTGGGGTACCGGACGTGAAAGGATTCGTTGAACGCGATACAGCAACTATAGGTGTGGACACAGCTGTAGAAGCAGCTGTAGGAACAGATGTAGAAACAGATGTGCTTGCCGGAACTTGTGTCAGGATTTGTTGTTGTAGAGGTACAGATACAGGATCTTGGCGTTGAACCTCCCCGGCAGACGGTCTATGTGGGGCGGGGTTAGCATACTCGGGAGCTGCGTCATCTAAATATGAGGAAAAAAAAACATCTTCTGCGGTTCTAGGATGCCCCTTAGGATGCACTTTTATTGGAAACAATGGGGGTGGCAAGTCTTTTGGTATCTCCGGAGTAGCCTTAGGTAATCCTTCGGCCAGAAGGGGATACATACCATTCATAACGGCATTTCTTTGTCTGTCTACTTGTTCTGATTTCACTCGTGTACCTTCTTCAATTAATAGATTTTCTCGGACTTTATTTGAATTCTCCTTATTTTTCTCCTCCTGTCTGAGTGCTTTTTCTGTACGTCTATGAGATTCTTTACGCCATAACTCAACGGCGTCTTTCTGTGACTGTCTAGCTTTCCTTTTCCATAACTCTTCCTCTACTTTCATGATGCACTCTGCATCCCAGGTCCCAGCTGCGGGCCACCTCTGACTTTCTGGTAATTCCTTGGTGTAGTCTACCCATAAATCAAGAAATAATATAGCGTCCCAGCCGTGTTTATGATACATGAAGTACCCTGGAGTGTCCCTAGGAGGAATAGGAACAGCTTCTTCGAGTACCCCTTTTCTAGTTGTGATCTGTCTTAGTTTCGAAAAGAGCGGCATATTGAGAACTGATCTGATACTTGATTTTGAACAAACTTAATACAATAAACACAATAATGAACAGTCATTCACACCACAATATGCAGGACGTATTAACACATTTAACATTTAACATTTAAATGAGCAACAATGATGATGACGATCTAAGAAAACTAATCACTAAACATAATACTCGGCATTAACTGAATTATTCTGAATTTATATACTTGATATCGTAGATATACTGCTAAACAGTACAGATACACTGCTAAAACAGTGCAGACCGGATTTGTGTACCCAAACCCGTCTTGACCGGCACAGCCTATGTGCACGTCAGAACGCCTCCCCAGCAATGGTACTCACCGGGTAGCTCGGAACGGAAGGCCTCGGAACGGAACTGAACTGGACTGGACCGGACTGGACTCGACTCGAAAACTTCGGAAACTTCGGAACATCGGAACATCGGAAACCTCGGAACTTCGGAACTTCGGAACTTGGTGGGTCTCTGTATACCTCGGATCTTGCTCTCTCAGCTAGGCTCTGGTCGGGATACTTCGCACTTCTCACCGCCTCGTCTGGGTGTTGATCGCAGCCCCAGTCGCCCCCGCTTGACCGGAGGGAGATACAGGAAATCCTGCTGGTACGCGTTGTTGTCCGTCCAGCTGTGGCAGGAGACCGGGCCTGCAACGCACCACCGGCGCGTGAGATGAGAAAGTGTCCCTGTTCGGGCGCCAATCATGTGGTAAATAATTTAATTACCGGGACTTAATTTGATACAGAAAAATAATAAAAATAGCTCAGTAAAATAAGAGGCAAAATCCGTGGTATTAGAGGTTCGGAATGGGCTTTATTTCAATGGACGATTCGAATCGTGGACTCCAAGTTCCATCACCACGGAGGTTCAGGAAGTGAAGTACCTTACTTTATTGATAAGTAATCACTTTTATACAATAGGCATTACAGTGAAGCAAATGCAGGAGGCGTAACAATTGATAGTAAAGATAAAACATACATGCGTAGCAAAAGTGGGCGTAACTGGGTGTAACTAAAGAACGTCATCAGGTATGATGTCATAATAGGGTGGTTCCATGAAAGAATTTCGCAATGTCAGCAGAAATACTTGGCAGAAATGCGCGCGCAGCAGCATGACGTATGATTGACGTGCAACTAGGGGGTGAAGGGGACTTGACATTTAGCTCTACATGTGGCGACAGAAGTCTGGAGGGTCAAGTCAACCTAATCCCAAATCATATCTAACATCCTATGTTTAAAGAACTATGTTATCCAAAAGAGAGGTCTCTTAGAGTAGAATCTTATTCTATACTGACTGTGAGTGCGTGTACAAGCGTCTAAGTGTCTACACTAGATGCGAGGGCAGAAATCTTCCATAGTAATAGGGCTATGAATTACTTGCATAAAGACAGAGAAGCCGGGCCTTTGCTCGGTAGCTGGAAGAATGTTTACTTAAACTACTGGACAGGAATGCATTGGGCAGGGAGCGGAGCAGATAATTTCGAAGGTGAAATACAGTTTTTTGGCAGGCAACAGGCTGATGTCAGGCACCGTGAGCCGCGCAGGGAATGAGACAAAGTTCATGGTCCCAGATGCAGGCTCAGACTGGAGCTTTCAGAGGCAGAAGGAAAGAAAAGCTTGATGACAGAATCAGGGCCTACTTGCCTGGACTGTAAAATGGCATAAGTGAACCATATAAAGCCGGTGGCCTTTCATACTTAGGAATGGAATATCCGGCCCATTCATGGCGGATCTGAAAGAGGACATGTTGACTGTGGACGCACATGTGTTTGCGTCTTCATAACTGGAACTGGAGGGAACATACATGTACTTGTGATTCATACATGAAACCGTTGGGGTCCAAGATAGGGGACATAACTGATCAGAAAAATCCATATTTCCACACTGTCCCTAGGTTAGGGAGGATCCCAAAATCATCACCTCTCTCACTGCTTGCTAAATTTTCATTTTCACTTTTCTGAAATGACTATATGCATTTAAGCATGTAAAGACAGAGATACTTGTTATTTTACCAAAAGTATATGAGGTTTCTGTTTTATTAATTGGGAGTTTGACGGAATGGAGCAAAGTTGCGGAATTCACAGAGTTTTTGTTCAACTTCGTGGAATTCCACGTATTAGTACTCTGCCAATTACGCCCACCCTTAACCAAAATTAGAAGTTGGGTGTCTAGCACCCCACTACACAGTTTTCTCTGGATCCATTTCCGCTAGTCAAACCGGGCAAAATGTATTGAGTTAAAAATGCCCAGAAATTACTAGTAGTAATGAAAGACAAGGGTACTTCGATATGTGAACCTGGGGTTGTATAATGTTTTCGAAAAACAATGGTTCTGGTGTGGCCAAAAGGTCCAGGGAAAAGTAGTGACCCTGTTGGGGACACTGTACTAGATTTAGAATGGATAGTTAATATCTTACGGAGGGGTAAGTAATATGCACAGGGACATGTAGGACAAAATAAAGTCTGTTATTTATTTTAAGAAAAATAATAATATTCAGGTGCTCACACAGGTAAGCGACAACAAGCGTGACGTGAAAAGTGAGGGTGACTTTAAAACATAAACAACAATTATCGGAACTCCTCAAGAATTTACAGAATGTAAGGAGTTCCTGTTGTACGGGGTCGACGGCATTTCGATCTCAGCTATTCAAGATCATCTTCAGGAAATAATTATGAGTAAGCTGAATTGGGACCGGACAGGGGAATTGCTGAGGAATATCAGTATTCGAAGAAGAGATCACCACAGGGGCATTAATCTCTGAGGTGGGAAACGCAGGATTATACCGATTTATGTCTGCCCAGAGGTGCTGTGGGGTGTCTGGTAAGACCGGAGTCATTTATGGCCTATGGCAAGTAAGACATTTTGCAGCGCTATCCCCTACCAATTTGAAAGGGAAGGATTGCACAGTATTTACAAGATACGATGCATTCCTGTCCTTTAAGCCATTGCCGACACAAAGTTTGGTGCCTAGCACCAACGCAGGCACCCATGCACTATTTTTCAAGGGTGTCTGCATTATAGGTAGGATTGTTTTTGTGCAGGAAGGTGCACCTTCCTGCACAAAAACAATTCAGATAGGCGTATCCCTCATTTTATGTGTGCTGCAGAATGCAGCACAAATGGAAAGAGGAATGAACAAAAGTAATGGCCACCTACAACTAATAAATTCTCACCTGACCGCAGCTCTCCCTTGGATCTGACCTTGACTGCAATACTCCACCGACTGTAGAAACAGATGGTCAAAAGAGTATGTTAAGGCTGAATGTAAAAAGGAAAATAGGACAATTATTGGCATTGAATATTATGCAGTGTGGGAAAATGTTCTTTATGTTGAAAAAAGTATTTGCACAATACAAAATTACAAAAACATTTGTAAAATTATATTTCATATTTATTACTATCTATTAAATCTTGTTTGTTTTTAATTATTAATAAAATATATGTAATACTTTTAAAAACTAATAGATGCTGTGTTATGCTTTATTTAATATTTCTAAAATATAAATAGGTTTTAAACATGTTTTCAATTTTTATAATATTTCTATTTAAACAAATCTTTATGACTTAATTTCACCCATGAATCCCTCACATACCGTGCCTTAATGTTTATGTTACAAACTCTTTATTATCATAAATTATTATTTTTTAGAAAATATTGAATTATGTATTTATTAAATCTCTAAATATATTCAAATTCATATTCAGGTAGTAAAATAGTCGTACCTAAGTATTAACACACTACCCTACCTATAACCCCTAAATCCTTATTATATACTAATTTTAAAATACTACAACAATTATTAAAATAACAATAAGCAAATAAATACATTCAAACTCACCTGAACACTTACCTCAACTATAAATGCGTTGTAAGGGCATGGTAATGGTGCCTACATTGTAATAGCATGCGTTGTAACGGTATGCGTTGTAATGGTACCTGTGTTGTAATGGAGTTGTTGTAATGGCATTATGGTGTAATGCCTGCATTGTTTTATTTGATGAGTTTTATATAGCGCTGGCTGGACCCGGAGGTATTGGAGCGCTTTACATGAGGATCAGTGTGTTACAGGTTACATAAGTTACATCAGTTACAATTACAAGTGTAGGCATAGGAGAAAGACGTGAGAATACATAATAAAAATGTTATTAGCGCGTTGCATAGCCAAGACTAACGTCTTAAGGGGAATGGAAGAAAGAGGAAAAATGGGGGTAAAGGAGAGTAGATAGAGTAAGGCAGACCAGAAGGGGGAAAGTACTTCAGGAGGAATAAAGCATTTAAAGCAGTTAATGTGAAAGATAGACAAAGCCGTGAGGAACCGTTTGAAACAATGTTTGAAGTCCGGCTGGGTAGGTGATGGTCGAGGGGATGACCAGACTCCTCTATAGCTTCATAGGACAGCTCCACCGGGCAACGGCCAATGGTTCTCGGGCTGTGCTGAATGCTAGTGCTGGCCTGACCCGGAGGTATCATAGCACATTAAATTAAGGAAATTATTACAGCAGAACAGTGATTACAAAGATTACAATTAGTTTCTGGAGCAAAAAAACAACCGCATGTTGCAAAAATACATCTGTTGAAATAGAGCACAGGATAAAATACTTCAGTTTCTAGAGCAACAGAAAAGATGGAAAATAAGACCTAGGAGTAAGGCTGGAGAAGGGGGAAAGAAAAGGGCAAGGATAAACATCAAGCCAGGAAGATCGGGCATGGAAAAGAGATTATTAAGTGGATGCCAAAACTAAGAGTAAACACGTCGGACAAAACAGGTGAGGGTCCAGGTATCGGTAACAATCTAATCCGGTCTACAGAGCTGGGACAGGTAAAGGTAGGGTAGAAATGGGTGCCTAACCAAGTCCAACCAGAAGAGAGAAGTGTAATAGGCTCCGATGGGTCGCTGAAGGGCGCAGGTCACTCCGGTGGCAACGGGCATCGTGTCGAAACTGCAAGATGAAGAAACAAGTGACATGTACCCAGGGAGCGACATGTAACCAAACAAGATGGCGGGCATTAAGGGTAAACAAAAAATCCGATTAAGAAAATCTGATATAGAATCAACCAACCCCAAAGGTAGAGCTGCATGGGGAAAGTAGCAGATGGGTCTGAAAGTAGGTAATGTTGAAGGTCGCTGATCTTTCCCAGGAAATCCAAGGCAGGGGAGACAGCACAGTCACTCAGGAGGCAGGGTCAGGAGGACGAGCAACTCCGCAAAAAGGAAAGCAAGCTCGAAACCCTAAACAAGGCGGCACAGGCAGGGGCTGGCCGGGCACTGGAGAACCGCGCTCGCATCCGGTTCTTTCTCATCACTAGTGTTGTTGCGTGGGGGGGCTATCTTGTCTTAGAATTTGGCAGGACTCCCTAGTGGGTGAAGGAGGGGCCTCCCGCTGGCCAAGGCACCGTGGCTTGCTTAGTCTTGTCCATCCGCTGCTCCTTACCGCATCAGCCCCTCTCTCACTGACGCCGACATTTTGGGGCATCTCGCGGCTGTGCTCGGCCCCTTCCATCTGCCAGCACCGTCACAGGGGAGCGTCATTCAATTATTTTGTCCAGGCTCACTAGAAGGCAGGAGTGGTCCATCTCCGCATATACCAGTGCTACCGCTCCGGTGATGCTGCCAGCCAGATTATTTTACTGCTAGGCTTCCTCACACTGCAGGCGATGCCATCTTATCTTTTCTCACAGGATCAGCTGGCACAGTCAAGGCTACTGATTCTGGCTCAATCATCACTCCTCCATGAGCACTCACAGCCACCATAAGGGCGCCCCAAGGCTGGCAGTCTTGACTAGAGCTAGCGGCCCTTCGCTCCAAGGGTAGCCGATCTCCAGAGCGCTCCGAGTCGAACACCGGGGTAAGCAGCCCGGGCCGATATCTGTCTAAGCCCCAACAACGGGTCGAAACCTTGGGGAAGGGAGAAAGGCATGGGCGGAAACAACTCCCCTGCTAGGCAAGTGTGCCTCAGAAGTCAGATGGCGAAAGGCATACATGGATTTGCACCGATGGTGATGCCAGCCCTCAAGAGCTCAGCGGAGCACTCCCGTCCGGTCGGCCATCTTGCCAGTTTGTAATGGTAGTTTGTAATGCCAGTTTGTAATGGTAGTTCCCTTTTGAAAGAGTATGTCGAGTTATGAGTGGGACTCAGTGTTTGCAGTTACATCCGAAGAAGGGCTAATTAAGCCCGAAATGCATTGGGTTGAAAGAAATGCACACTGCTCCAAAGATACATCATGCGTTTTTGCTGCATTCTTGAAGGAGGTCCGGATGGGCACATCTTGAATAGATGAAGCTTTCTGAAAAGGCATGACCTCGCATGTGGACCAAGATGGAAAAGCGTTTAATACATTGGAATAAGCATGGATTAAATGTATAAAAATGGACAGAAAAATAATAGTAGTATATCAGAGTATACTTCGCTGTGCAACTGGGAATGGGGCGTGATGTCGCCCCACACTGTATGGATTTTCAGTTTCCTGGATAGGTCATAAAGATGGGGCTGGGGTCAATCAAACTGACCTCAAAGAAAGAGCAGCTCAGTAAGGAATGTTTGGCGTACCTACCCCCACAACCTGTACCACAGTCCGATGGCAGGCTAAGGACAGGGATTTGCAGAGGTCAGGAGGAGAGCTAATGGAAATGACCAATATTGTGGGTTGGTTTAGCCAGCTCTTACTCCTCTGGAGAGAAATCATTTGTGTTGGATTTTGGTAGTTCAGTGCTTTGTGGGACAAGAAGATGCCACACTATGGAGGAAGGTGGCATGCTTTTGGATGGTACCCAGCACCTCATTGGAAAGAGGTGCCCCCCTACTTGTCACCCCAAAACACTGAATAAATATGTGAGAGCAGCATAGTCTCTCATCTGCTGCCTGAAACTACAACGAGAAGAAAGAGTGTCTGAATGGCAGGGCCTGATGGGAGTTATGGCCAAACCAAACTACAGGCACCTGTCTCAGCCATCGTGCTACAACACTTCCCCTCACTGTCAGGAAACATAGGCCAAGGTCAGCTGGTTGGGTTGGGTGGAAGAAGGAGTGTTTGGAGTGTAGGCCCAAATGGAAGCTGTGGTCAATTCAAACACCAGGCACCTGTCTCAGCCATCTTGCCACTACACTTCCCCTCAAAGGCCGGAATCCATAGATCCAGGTGGGCTGAGTGGGAGGAGGACTCACTGCACTGACCACCAATGCCAGCAACCCTTTCGACCCTACATCACAAATAAAGTCACTTGTAAAGTACCTCCAAACACATCCACATCACATCTAACTATGGAGTGTAACTCACAAATCCATGAGCTAGGTACACACAATGCTGTGCACTTTCACGCTTGCCTACTTAGGCGGATGTAAGCCAGACTCAGGGGTTGAAAACAATGAGCACATCACTTAGACCATGATTAAATGTGGATGGAAATTACACAGAATGTGAGGGTATATGCTGTCACACCAATGTGCCTGGAATGTGCACAGTACAGAGGAATAACAACTGCAATTCTATTTCAAAGATCATGTACGACATTGCCCATTCTGTAGATGTTGAGCTCACTATTCTGCCAGTGTAATATACAGATTGATAGGTAGAAGTCAATGTCAGTGGACATGTTAAAAGAAAAACAGAGTGCTAGAACATTTCAGCACTTAGTTGGACCAGAACCACAAAACACATCTTGCAAAAGTAGCATTTGTCATGCCAAATCTTGGATAACATCATGGGTAAAGGTGTCAACTCAATTCATCCTTCTAAAACAGTTTGTTGACCCAGGAGTGTACTTAATGTGTACCAGTTGAGGTGCAATGGACAATCACATCATTGGCTGTGTCATTTCTGTACCCTCAGGGCGATCTGGCAACACCTTCATGGCCACTGTTGATAACAGCTAGGCCCTGTACCCTCGGACGAGGAGGAGAATCCAGGCCCATCAGGTTTGGGACAGGAGCCTGCACCAGAAAATCCAGCAAGGTCCACAGCGGCAGCTCCCACCTCAACTATCAACACACAGCGAACACCTACCCAGACAGACACATTGTCAACCAGAGGCAACACCAGAAACTAGGCAGCTGTGAATACTCTGGAGTTGACAGACACCAACCTAGTCAACCTGTGCCAGCGCATGAGGGTAGGGGTGGTGGGAGGGGATGTGTGGATCCACATTGGCATGGTGCTGTAGATGCCCACCTACACCTCTCCCAGGTACTTGTTGCCTATGATGGGTACAAGGGAGCAATGCACCAGGTTGCTCAACAACACTTCCGGACTATAGAACAACAACAGGCGTCCCAAGACCAAAGACTAGAGCGTCATAACCAAGAAATAGATGAGTTCATAGGGGTGCTGAGGAAGATCAGTTTCACCTTCCACTAGGCCTTTGCTCATCAAAGTACCCCTCCCTGTGTGATTACTCCCTTTGTTCCATCAACATCTGCACAAGTAACAGGGAGGGACATTGAGACAGGCAGGGATTACCCAGTAACCCAAGATCCTGCAGTTGAAATCCCCCTCCCAAACGTGGATTGGGTCGGCTGAGGAAAGACAAGGGAGGGTCAGATGGCAATGCTGAACCCCCAGGCAGTCAAAAAAGGTGCACCTGATGTCCTCCATTTTGTGCAGAGCCTTCACTCTGTTGACTGTCCTGAAAAACTGTTCCACATCTGATGAGAGTACACAGTTTGACTTTGGACTATGGTGTGCCATCACCGATTCACCATGTTTTATAAATAAACACTTTGCACATTTATTTCTTTATTTAATGGTCTTGTAATGCGCATAGCTGCCCCAGCAATGGGGCGTCCCAGCGCGATCAGAGACACCAGGGAGTGGCAAATCAAGAAGGAAGTTACTGGCTCATGTGGTGGCCCTAACATCGATCTCAAAAAGTGGTGATTATCATGTGTTAACTATGATGAAGGTGTGTAGAATTGATGTCACCAACTACATTCAATTTGGCACTTATGTATCACAGACTCTATCCAACTTGGGACCACTAGGTAGGTATACACAATCAGTGTATCCTCCAAACTGTAGACCATGAGACATGTTTACAGATAGTCAATTGTATAACCAAGCATCACAAGTTGACATCCCACTCAACAATCTGTGAAAGCACACGTTCTTAGCATTTTAAATAAACTAAATCACTTGTTAGGATGTCCTACATCACACAATACACACTTCATTCGGGAACACATTTTATAATATACTGATACAACCTGGTACCAGATCACATACAACATTAATACCAGACACAATCAGTTGACAAAAAAATAAACTGAAACACAACTGATAGGTCTGAGTAGAGTCTGTGCAAGACACTGGCTCTCAGTGGATCCCAAAACAGTGACTTGGTGTATTTTGACACATGCAACTGGCACACACATTGGCTCCGTTCAACTGAATGTACAAAAACAGTTGTGGCTTTTTACTAATGTCATTCTACTCCCAAGAAGTGTTTCATGCTCCTATCAAGCTTAGTTTATCATGGGAGTATGGGGGTAGAGTTAGATGTTTGTGCTTACAAGCAATATGGTGCATTCAGGCATGGTGAATCACAAAACCAAAACATTGCCAAAACTTTTTTGCACCGACCGATACATTTTTCATAGATCGCAGTAGGCGATTCTGAACCGATACAGACACAACCATAGGCTGTAGCTTGTTATAGGATGGTTGCCACTCGCTGATGTGTTTGCATCGGATGTACACCGACACAGTAAACTCGCATTTGTTGTGTTACAAATCTACTTTGTACCGCAGATTTTCTGAACCGTGTGGTAGGTGGGGTATTAGGCAGCAATTGAAGCCATTGGATGATTTCGCAAAATGTGACCAACGCGGATCTATCCTTTAACTGCATGCACAGAACACCTCCTACTCGGTCTAGACATAAATCTAGCGGTTTTCAATACAGATCACTTGCCTTTAGGAACTGCAGTCTTACGGATCTCCTTATCTATCTGCTGCTGTGCACATCCTCGGGGAGCTACAATCTCTCGATGTACAGTGATCAGGGCCCCTGTTTTTACCCCAGAAGAACTGAAGATGCTGGTGGACATGGTACTGCCCCTGTACAAGCAGGTATATGGCACACCAGAGGAGCAGGTGAGTAACAATCTGACAGCATTGGAAGTGCAATTGTCTGTTAAAAATTCACTTAGGGCAGATTCAAACAATAAGACACACATCCAAACCTTCAGGCAATCATAGAAAATAGTGTGCGTAAATGAGTATCAAGGGCAAAGGCTTTGCCCCGGGGCCCCCGTACAGTCCGAAAAGCTGTCAGAGAACAGGCGGCCCTCTTGTCAAGTACTAATCTGGGCTCACTAGTCTGGCATTACTCCTTCTCCACACAATCTGGTTTACTGGACAACCCCACAGATCTGGGGGGAGGTAGGTGGGCTAGTCCTTCCCAGCTACCACCTGGTGAGGTGACACTCTTAATTATCTACCAAACAATTATGACCCACAGTGAAGAGACCCGTCAGGAGAGTGCACAAACCCAGGGTGCATGTCGGAGGATGCAAAATTCAATTTGCAGAGTGGCCAAAACATGCTCTGACATAGCGTCCAGGATTGTTGAGGCTGAGGAGAGGATTTCTACTCTAGAAGATGATCTAGCTAATCAGAAGGGCAGTACAGATTTTATCACAACGCAGAGGGAAGATGTGCTCTGGAAGTTGACAGATCTTGAAAACAGGGCCAAGAGGAACAATCTTAGGATTGTGGGGATTCCAGAAGGGTGTGAAGGGTCAGACATTAGGCAGTTTGTAGTGGAACTCTTTACCGAGGCGTTTCGTGATGTTACACAGTGGGATTGGAGATCTGAAATTCAACGCGCACATCGCTTCCCGTTCAAGCAAAGACAGCGGTCTGCTCAGACTGAGGAAAAGCCTTGTGCTATACTAATCTGTCTGAATAGCTATCTAGCCAGGGAGAAGATCTATGACCTGGCCAGACCGGACAGGAGGAGGGCTGGGAAAGGTTGCCCATTTTTTGTTAGATCTGACTTTTGTCCAGCAACTGTAAAGCGAAGGTGGCAGATCCGACAGTTAATAGCACCTTTTCAGTTGAAATGGGCACAAGCATTTTTACTCTTTCCCTCTAAATTGAAAATTATTCATCAGGGCCAGACTAGATCTTTTGTGTCCGAAATTCAGGCTAAGGAGTTCTTAAATGCAATTTAACCTCTTCCTGCCTCTTTTCTCAAAATGTTTTTCTGCTCTAGGAGTCTTAGGTCCTTAAAGCTAGGAGTTTGTGCCATTTATATGAGAATATCCTTTTCTTCGGGAGTTCTTCTCTGCATTTTTTTTCTTTTTGGATTTTTCATAAGCCACATCCTCAATTAACTCTTTTAGGATTGGGGGGTCCCAGGTGAGACGGGGCTAAACTAGCCTTTTCCATCACAAGGACTTCGGTCCTGTTGCCCAATAAGGGGGGGAGGGGCTAGGGGAGTATTGGGGTGGGGGGGCAGGGGTGTTGAAGGGTGGGGGAGGCATCAAAGGTGGGGGGAAGGGGGGATGGCAGGTGTGGGGAATCCTTAAATGCTTGAATTTGAGTCTCAGTCGTGTAATTCACTGTGCTTTTTTCATTATTAGGCGTTGTACTTTTTTAGAATGTTGGATTAAAATGGTCATTATTTCACGCTGGAGATGAGGTTTGTTTATGAATTTAAATGGGGCTGGGTAAACTATGCTTATGCACTATTTAGGGCTCAAATCTAGGCAATCCGGAGGTGATAAATTATCTAAATGTAGAATTAGCACTGTGGCCACATCCTATTTGTTTCTGTGGTGATATGAATATTAATCTGTCTGGGGATTTCAATTTAGCTGGGGTTCAAAAATATTCAGGTAGGAAACCTAGGGTGTTCAGGGCTCTTCAAGCATTGATTCAAGAACATTGTCTGAGTGACCTCTGGTACTGCCATACCAAGGATCAAGATGGCTATACATATTTTTCTGCCCCGCACAATAAAATGTTCCGTTTGGACTATTTTTTTAAATCTCAGATCAGCTAGCAGAAGTCGCTTCCATCTCGGCTCCCCCAAGAATTTGTCTGACCACAATCCTCTGATTGTACAATGTCCCTTTTTCCTTGCGGCTAGTTTCCCTAGGATCTGGGCGTTTGAAAGGAAACTATTATTGGAACAGGCCTATCAGGATCATATGAGGAAGTGGTTAATTGAGTTCTTAAATATTAATAGGGGGACTGCCTCTAATAGTATAGTCTGGTATACACTCAAGGCTGCAATACGTGGCGACACCAAGAGTTTTGCAGCTTTTAGGTGGAAAACTATCCAGGAACAAATTAAGGGGCGTATCGAGGAGCTCAGGGTCGCAGAGGTGGAATTAACATGAATAATCAAGGCGGGTCTTGATATTAGTCAAAGTCAGCAATCAGTAGCCATAATCAAGTCCAAACTTCTGGATTTCTTTGGGCAGGACTTGGCTGCTAAGTATCTGCAATATCGTACTATGACCTAAGAATTTGGGGAAACATCTGGCAAAATCTTAGCCAAACGGCTTCAGCAGAAGAGCCTTGCTAACCGGATCATCAGAATTCAAGATGATCAGGGCTGTGTTCATGATCCACAGGAGGGTGTCATGGCTGTTTTCCATGAGTTTTATACTACACTTTATACAGAGGAGAATTCTAGCTCTGAAAGTCTGTCTGAAGCCGGGGATTTTTTTCAGGATATTGATTCCCTCTAAGTTACAACTCAGCAGTATGAAGATCTATCTGCCCCTATAGAGTGGGAGGAGGTTGAGCTGGCAATCAAATCACTTGCTAATGGTAAGGCCGCAGGTCCTGATGCCATCCCGCTGGAAGTTTATAGGACGCTTTGTCAGGAGAATCGTCAGGACATTCTATTAGTTTTTAGGGCAGCACAGGGGGGTATCATACCAGACTCTTGGCGTCAAACTACTATTGTTCTTTTCAAAAAGAAAGATAAGCTGGCGTTAAACGCCTCATCTTTTCGACCCATCTAAAATATATTCTAAAATGTTATCAACCAGATTGGCGCTGGTAATTACTCCATTGGTTTCATTACATCAGCATGGCTTCATTCCTGGCAGGGATATGGCAGACCATGTCCGGCGGGTTATTGCACTGTTGGATTGGGCTCAAATCACTGTCTCTCCCCACGGAGTGATCCTGTTGGACGCTGAAAGGGCGTTCGACAGGGTCGCCTGGGGGTTTTTATGGGCAGTTCTCTGCTGGTGGGGTTTTTGTGCCAAGTTTATCCAGGCTATTCAATCATTATATATTTCTCCAGTAGCAAATTTGCTTATCTCTGGCTTGATCTCAGCATCTCTTAATATTAGTAGGGGCACTAGGTAGGGGTGTCCGTGTTCGCCCTTGCTATTTGCTCTGTACATTGACCCCTTTCTTAGTAAGATTGAAGGTGCTTTGGATATCTTGCCTATTAGGGTCAATGATACAGAGTATAAGACGCTGGCATATGCGGACGATATTGTAGTTCTAACTAAGGATGTTGCCCTTGCCTTTTCTGCCTTAAAAACCTTAGCAGAGCAGTTTGGCCCGCTATCAGGCTATAGGTTCAATGTTACAAAAACACATACTATGAGTTCCTCCCAAGCTCCTGTGGTTCCAGATGCAATGTATCTAGGGGTCAAAATTACTGCCCAAGTTGATAATATTCCAGACCTAAATATTCTTCCGGTTATTGAATCAGTCAATTTCAAGTTGGGAAGACTGGATAATCTACATCTCTCTTTATATGGCCGATGCAATGTTCTTAAAATGATGGTCCACCCAAAGTTTCTGTATTTATTTAGGACCATTCCATTGGAGTACCGCCGCCCACATAGGGCAGCCAAATGGATGTGTCTCTCTAGGGATCGTGGTGACTGGTCAGTCCTGAATTTCTTATTATACTATTGGTCAGCCATGCTCCAACATCTTGAGCTTCCATTGCTGGGTGATAGTGCGGAGGTTCCAATCTTTTGCAGACCTACCATCTATGAATTGGGTGAGACTGCTAAGGGGGTTTTGACGCGGATTTGGGAGCCGAGTTAACAAAGTTTAAGGTTATCGGGGCTATGTTTTCAGTCTGGCGTAAAATCCGTCGTAAATGGTCAATTTCAAATATTAATTTTTATACTCCCTTTACTGCTGCTCGACTGTTGGCAGCTATTTTTCAAGATCAGGTCATCTTTAGGTGGCAGTTATTGGGGTTGGCAGTAATCGGTGACCTGGGTACTGATGGACAAATGGCTTCTTTTACCTCTTAAAGGAGAGGTTTCATCTTAAAACCCATGAATTCTTTAAATACTTACAGATTAGTAGCGTTATAGATAAAAAGCAGCACCAAACATCAAACTTTTTTGAAAAGGTTACTTTATTCGAACTAATTCAAAGAAGGGATAGAATTGGGGCATTGTATCATCATCTGATATCCGATGTTCCTGATGATTTGGCACTACAGAATCTCAAGTGGAGGGGGAAATTAGATAAAACTGGAGTGGATATCAGTATGTAATTGGAGCCAGCAAGCTAGGCCTTAATATCTGGGAGCCTTCGCACTCAAAGTTATATGGCACTATTCGACCTGTATTACACACCGGCAAAAATCGCAAAATGGGGGGGTTGTAAGGGTAATTGTTGTGCCAGATGTGGGCTCCAGGCTGCTAATGATATACATATGTTTTACTCTTGCCCAAAGTTAGCGGTCTTCTTATCTGATGTCGAGTACTTTATCAATTCTACACTTAACATTTCCCCTTAACATCTCTCCAGAGATGGTGATGTTGGGATGTGAGGGTACTACCTCAGTTGAAAGGACAAGGCATGTCTCTGCTTTTCTGTTTATAACAATGTCCTTAATTCGGCTATGTATCACTTCACAATGGCTCAGTTCAGAAGCCCCTACTTTCTTTAATTGGAGATCCCGGATCCTAGCTCTTTATAATCTGGAGTCTGCAGTCTATTTGAGGTGTGGTAGAAGGAGCTCCGAGCTGGGTCGTAAGATCTGGGCTCCTGTTCAAGAGTGGCTCAAGTAATAGGCCAATGCATTTCTTACTTCCCTTCTTGAGCTGTGATGTATAATTAATTTGTGAATCACTAGTCTCAAGTTTGTTCTATTCTTTCTTTTTTCTCACTGTACATGACCTGGAAGGTATAGTTTTTTGTTTTTATCTAATTCTTGTTTTGTACTACATCTCATGCTAAGTATGTTTGTCATGACTTTCTCTCTTGTTTTTTTTCCTATGTAATTTTGTGAAGCATTAAAATAAAATATTAAAAATATAAAAAGGAAGTGCAATTGTCTGTTAAAAATTCAAATAGGGCAGATTCAAACAATGAGACACACATCCAAACCTTCAGGCAATCATAGAAAATAGTGTATGTAAATGTCCTGGACAAGTTCACTGCTGTTTATGTGTCTGAACTGTTCTGGACTTCCCATGCCATGTTTCCATGGGCATAAGTCAACATTGACAACAGGTGCAGTGTGGAGAAATCTAGTTTGCTAACTTTTATCTTGATTAAGTCAGCCGTTCATTACGTATGTGTTAAAGTACCTTACAGGTTAACACCCATCAGAAGGCCTTGATGTGAAGGACCATCACCTGGAAGGTGCGGTCCGTGGGAGTCATTTGTTGGCGCAGTGTCCATGTCAGAAAATGGTGGAGTAACCTGAGAGTGTGGCCCACGAAGATTGAAGAGTTCAGTTAGGCCTGTCACTGCCAGGCAGGAGGGGTGCACACCGAACCCTGACCCCCCCAATGATATGCATCCTGGCTGGGGTCTATCTAGACCTAGATGGGCAGTAGAGAGTCAGACAGCAGCAAGGAGAGGTTGAGTATATGCCCTGTTGCACTTCATACAACACCCTTCCTGTGCATTGTTTGTAGCCAGTGTGTTAAGCATTAGGTTTGGAGATACCCAACACCCCTAAATGATCCCAACAATTGCTAATGCAACAATAGTAGTAGATGCATGGTTATGTCCCTTTCATCTGGGACATGTGAGGTTTAAAAAGGCTGGGTATTAGCAGTAGTGCCATTTCTTTGTATAATGGACTCAAGGCAACACAATGTGCAAGGAGGTACCCTTCACTTATTTTGTTAATGTTCAATATAGGCCAGGTCAAAACCCAATGTTTGGCCTGGTCTCTGTATTGACACAACAACAGTATGAAGTTAATTGGTGCCAGAAATCTAGATTGTGACATGCCATACAATACATCCATCTAGCAGTTAATGTGTAAGTGTAAGCCTTGGTGACTAGTGATTGATCAGTCTACAAATTGCAGCAAACAGCACTGGTGGTAGGTGTTCTCTAATGTCTCAGCCTGCAAAGTTAGAATTTTGTGTACTCATGTCACATTTCATACTGGCACTTGCCATGATAGACTGTCAGGTCACATCCTATATGATCGGAGGCTGAGTCCATGTTTCTGACTATGTGTAGGTAACAACATATGTCTGTGCATAGCTAACAAAGTAGGTATTTGCAGGTAACAGGGGGTAAGTACATTGACGGGAAAGTTACACATTCCCAGAGCAAACCAAGGCTTGCAAATGTGAGTTTTTTAAATAAAAACTATGTAAACCATGATTAAGAAGGCTAAATGTGTTATCTGAAAATGTGCCATGATCATCATTTCAGTAGAGTAGATATGTAGAGGCAAAATACTATACCATCTAGCAACACATTGTGTGGATGATGCTAATATTGAGGTTGACTTGGTCTTGATAGATGGGGACATCAGCACTATTCACACATTAGTAAGAAGTGTAACAAGTAAGACGTTTTGAGATACTATTTTAGATAAACAATGATTCTTCTAGGGCTGATAGCATAGCGAGCCACATAAACCTCAAGTAAGATACACTGAATTGTAATTGGCAGTGTTCTAAGCTGAATTTCAATTACAAACTGTTACAAGCTTCTCAAACAGGAACATGAAAATGATGTTATAGCACTGTTCTGAAATGACATTATACTTGTCATCACATAGCTGTCCCATCGCTATGCCTATATTCTATGTGTGTCCACTATATGAGATACCCATGTGATACTTCGAACAACAACATCTGCTAATCGACAGATAAGCACCCGTGATGCGACATGTGTGATATGGCCCATTTCATAACTCCTACATCTTCATTGAGTCTAAGTTAACTGTAGCACTGGGCCTGCTGTTCTACAAGTTGTGGAATAGGGCTAACACAGTATATGCTATACTAAAGTCTGCAGTGTAAGTCCACTTCTCATTAGGAGGTCCAATCTCCCTTGGATCCCATAAGTTAAGTATGGTATGAAACAGGGCATCAGGAGTGAGTCACTGAACATCATTTGTTACCTTAATATGGTTAAGCTAGGGCGAGTGAGGAAAATGTATTTGCATCAGACTATGTTCCAGACCCCATTACGTGAGAGTGTGCACAGGTCTTGCAGCTTGCTATCATGTGCTATTAACTGTACATTCTCAACTTTTGTCATAGAAATGCCAATGATGTTGTTGGCTTATCTGGGAAAAGTTGAATTGAGACCTATGTAGCAAGTCCATATCAGCACCTCAACTAATCTTTGTTACTTCTTTTTCATAGCATCAGACCAGGGCAACAAAGGAGCCAGTGCCACAGAAGTTGGGGAATCAGCTGGCCACAGTGGTTCTCATGCTGCCAGTGGGCAAGAGGGAACCAGTGACAGAGAGGGTGACGGAAGAGCCACTGATAAGCTGACGGACGTAACAGCGATGTCTTTGTCATCCGACTCCAGCTCCAGTGAGCACTCCCAGGTCGTAGTGGATTCACCTGGAAATGTGTCTACTGCAGCTGAGTCCACCACCCCCCCACCATCTCCATCCTCCAAGCTGCTCCCCAGCCATATGTTTGTGGCCGCTCCCTGAAAAGGGGAGGCATCTCCTTCATACCAGGCACGTCTTCTTGCCTCTGTCTCCCCTGCTGAACCTGCCCAGAGTGTGGAGGACATTGACCTCCTGAGGCAGATCTCTGTGGGTCAGACAGCAGTATTGAATGTCCTCCAGGTGCATACAACTCAACTTACACAGATAGTATCTTTCCTGGACGAAATTTACTATGACGTCTTCCCTACAGAGATACAGGGCCAGATGCATGACCCTTACAATTCGAAAGTAGCACATTGCATCGTTTTGCGACTTACAAAATGTAATTTACAACAGTGTCTCAGACACTATTTGCGATGTCAAATGGGGTCTCAAATTGCATGCCTCATTAATATTCATGAGGCAGGTGCAATTTGAGACACCATTGGTAGCACTCTCAGTGATGGTGGCCTGCTGGGGTCAGCACACCACCATGTCTGTGACTGATTTTTAAATAAAACAGTTTTCTTTTTTAAATGCAACCCTTTTCCTTAAAGGCAAACGGGATGCACTTAAAAAACTAAAATTAAACGTTCCTTTTTCATTTTTTAAGGGTAGGCAGTGGTCCATGAGACAATTGCCCACACTTAAAAAATATTTTCACATCCATTCAAAAAGGAAGAAGGGGTCCCTTTGGGACTGCTTGCTGTTTCCGAATGGCTTACTACCTACTTGAAGTAGCTGGTAAACTGCGAGCGTTTTGCGAACACAATTACGGTCTCAAAACTATTGCACATTGAAATGCGAGTAGCTATTAGAAAGAGACGCCCTTGGCAAGTCCCTATTTTGCGACTAGGTAATAAGTTACTGACTCGCAAAATAGGGTTTGTACATGGGGCAGGCCAATTTTGCGGTTGCAAATGAGCCAATTTCCCGTTTGCGACCACAAAAAACAGTCATACATCTGACCCACAATCAAGCTCTAGCCTCCACACTCATGGCAGCCTTATCCCACATCCAGCTTTCCCAAACCCTCCTGCTTCATCTTGATCACAGTCCCTAATCCTATGCTGGACCCAAGCACATGCAAACCTAAGCATGCATCAACAGCAACATCCACACCCAGCACAGAAATACACAGACATAAGGGCATACACACACACACACACACACATACACACACACTCAGCAGACAGACATGTCACTCACTTCCACTGACATGCTGACAGATACAACACCCACTACACCACATGGATCACAGACAGAGCAACAGGCAGACAACACACCATCTCATACAGACATGACAGACACCACACCAGCAGACAGACATGACACAGACTTCACAAACCTCTGCCTCCACAGTCCCCCCTTTTTATCTCCCCATACCCACTCTGCCCAAAAACTCCAACTCATTGCCCTTGACCGCTTTCCTACCCAAACAGACCTACCCCTCCCAAACCTAAAAAGAAGACCCTGCTGCTCCTGCCATTCCTGTTCATGTCCATCCGAAACCATCTGAGAACCTACTGAGACCCAAACCCAGGTGAAATCCAGAAAAAGCAAAGCCCCATGCACTCTCAAACCCAGAAGATCACCTTCCCCATCCTACCCCAGTACATCCTCTGAGAAATGAAAAAAATTAAAAAGTGCCTCCTCCTTCCTATTTCCTTCACCACCTTTCAGGGTTACAAGAACCCCCGGATGGAGAAGCCAAGCCCCCCTAAACTCCCTCGAGCCCTCCCACTGTCGCTACCCCGCCTATCCTGAGCCCAGTCCTCCCAAGGAGCAACTCACCCCACCCTAGTTCATAATCACAGATGTTTCTGCAGTTTCAGAGGAGGCAGAGAAATTGCCCATATGGGATGTTACCACAGAGAGCCTTTGGATGATGACTCCCATCGAGGTGAAGGCCGTTGCAATCCATCTTCTTATATGTTGTGGTAGGTAACTTACCATTGTTGAGGTCTTATTTCAGATCCAAGAACAGGAGTTCCTTGCTAGAAACGGTCATGGTAAATCTCAGGAAGGGGTTCAGGGAGTTGATTCACTCAGAAAAGGCCTCACAGGTATCCAATTCTCCCTTTCAAAAGATGATAATATCATCAATGTATCGTTGCTACAATTTTATATTGGCATTGTAGGAGTTGGTATCTGTAGAGATGAATTTGAACTCAAAATTATCTATGGATAGGCAGGACAGACTAGGGAATAATGTGCTCACCAGAGACGTCCCCTGTATTTGATGGAACAGTTGATTCTGGAATTGGAAAAAAATCTCTTTTGAAGCGAACGTAGTGCATTCAACAATGAAGTTGACAGCAGTAGCAGATGTCCACGTTTCTGCAAGGAGGCACATCTCAATCACCAGAAGGGTAGCATCTTGCGAGTTATTGGTATATAATGTTTCCACATCAAGGGGCAGCATGAGGTTGCAAGCAACATGGTTAAATGTACTAGAGAGTCAATCATAACGGTAGCAGCTGGGTGGTTCACTGAATTTAAGGTACCAAGCACCAAGCATGCATGATAAATGCTAAATACAGTCCATCAAGAGTAGCAGAGGAAGTGCAGCTCACTGCATGAACGATATGGCCCACTAGGGAGTGGAAATAAGCATTCCATGCTATCCAATGGTTGCAGGCAGTCAAGATGGTTGCTCTATGAAGAACCTTCTTTAGCAAGAGAATGAGTAAAACAAGCACTGATTACAAACAGCCCTGAGCGGTGGCTTTAAGCTTTTTTAAGTTGTTGGGATAAAGCCCCTTAATTGTTCAGTTTGTTTCACAAAAGTCCTGCTCTTTATATTCTGAATTATAAATGGTCTACTATTTTTCTTATCATTTCTGGTTGGGAGTTTCATAATGTCACAGTTTTTGCTGCTGTGGATGTCCCACTGAACCTTTTGTTCTTGTTAGGAATCAACAGCTAAATTGCTGCTGTAGAATGGACATTGTAGTTAGAGGGAGATGTATGTGAGCAAATATGTTACAAGTGCTTCTTATCACTTTATTTCCTTAAGGGATGTTTTGAGACCCTAATCACTTTGAGATTTCTTACTTTGATAGATGTCAATGGTGGGATCTCTAGCTCCTTGTGACAGAAGTTTGGAAGTTGCTATAAATCATAACGGGGATGGACATAGTGATCAAGTTGTTAGGATCATTGTAGTTCCTCACTGTTTACTAACTCTATAATGCTTTATGTATCTTTGGGGTAGTTGTAACAAGTTAGGGCGAAAGAACTGAACAGCTCTGGTAGGTGGGGTGGATAGATGATGAACAAATGTTAAGATGTAATTGAGTGTGTGGCAATTAAGGATGGTGTCAACCAGGACTGTGAGCCAATTCCTTGGTAAGGATACTAATTTACGATACTTTCTTGTTCCACTGAGAGTATGCTGCCACTTATTTTACTCAAAACAAATAATTTGCATTAATTGTATTAAGTTAAGGTATGTAGGAATCTTTATTTCAAATGTGAGAGGCAGCTGGAGAATGTGGCAGAATGAGAGAAAAAGAGTTGATGTCTGTTTGTTGTATTATCTGTTAAGATATTCACTTAAACTTTTTAGTTTCATGACACCATTAGGGTGTAGGTTCACGGACTTTTTCAGTGTTTGTTACTGTTTTTAACATTAATAATCCCTGAGTTGGGATCGAGCCACTTGACTTGTTTATTAATTGCTAATAAAGCCCTGTAACTTCAGAGTGAAATCATGTACATCAATTGGTTTTAAATTAAATTGTTTTTGTTTTTTGTTTCATAAAACAAACATTGTCTTTCACTTTCTACAGTAACCACTGACAAGAGTATTCTGAAGAAGGCTTTGCCGAAACGCGTCATAACTTCACATTTTCGTATACTTGTTCAGTGTTTTATAACCTTACATATTCGTGTATTGGTTCAATGCTTTCATGCAATTGAATAGATTTTCTATTAACTGAAGTATGTATAACTGTGCTTCTCATAGCAAAATTCACTCTTTGATTGAATATTAATGATCATGTCCATAAAAGTATTTATCATGCATATGAAGAAAGCAATGAATACAAAAAAGAATATTAAATAAAAATAAATATATTGTTTTGTAATAATTTTTGTTATAATTGGATTGATTTTTGTCTAGTCTCTGGAGTTACCGCGCTTTGTGTTACCTTATCCATGCACTGAGCTTGGTGCCTTTTCTCTTCTCCCATACATTGTATTTCCCTGCCAAGGCTTATCCTTTTTGTAGGGGACCCCTATTGTTTTCCAAATCTATGTTAAAGGCCAGGCCAGACTTGCCTGAGGCACCGAAAAGTTCAAAATCCAATGAATACTCAAAACCTGTGTCGACTCTCTGGGTGATGGGTTTACCCTGAGTCTGTAATGATGAGCGTGAGGAGGCCTAGAAACATGCACATTGGTTTGGTAGAGAGCTGTGGCCATGATAAGAGATTCAGGGTCTGGAGTGGAAGGTACCTACTGAAAATGAAATTAGAACAGTGGGAGCGATGATGGTGGCCATTTAGAGAACTCATCTGATAGGTTAAAGGAGAAATATAAATAAAATAAGGAAAAACAGGAGGACGATGGCATAATTGTAATGCATTTTGAGAAACCAGGACCTGTTTGAGTGTCCCCTCTCTGTTTGCCCCAATTTTTACCACTATATGCTGGTATATGGTAGGGCATGTAGGGCTACAGGCAAAGCAGATTTAATGTACTTACGTGTGCACTGCTGTGTGGCCTGCAATCATCTTAAAGGCATCCCTGCTTTGCAGGCTGCTTTTAAAAGAAAATTATATTTGAATAGTCTCTAACGACCTTATTTTTCCATATAAGTCACCTCTAATGTCTCCCTAGATGCCCCACGATAGGTTGTCTTGTAACTATAAGCGAGGATGTTATAAAAAAGCTAAGGAGTTTGTGTTGTGAAAAAAATGTCCAGGGGGGATGGTCTTTAAGGAAAAGGCCAGAGCCTAAGTTTCCTTCAAAAATTCCAGTAGTTCAGTTTGAAGGTGAAGAACATCAGTGCATTCAGAGGGTACAAAGTACAGCTCTTGACAGAAAAGGACAGTTTCTATAAATGATAAGATATAGCTGTAGAAATCGAAATTTGGAATTATATGTGAGTCTTCTATTCTTGGGGGAACCCCATTGATGATGTGTGTCTATCCCTGGGAGAATCTCTGGCCTCTGCTGCTCTCTTTCTCTTGTCTTTGTGATCTCTCCGACCTCTCTCTGTTTCCTAAAGAATACAAGAAGTCACTAGAGTGCTCTCATGTTTCAGAAGAAGTAAAAAATGTATTTTTTTTGTTCGACCAGCCTCAACGCTGATTATACCCAGTGTTAGGGTATTTTCTTTTTATCCTAAAGTTTCTACATCTTTCTTGAATTTATTGACATTTTTCTTCTGTTCTATTTAGTTGTATTCTGTAACAGTTTTTTAAACCCTTTATAATGTGGCCTTTGCATAAGGAGGAATACAAGTACATTCATTAAGCAGTTGTTTAGTGTCATAAATAAGCTCCAAGGGGCTTATTTACAAGCCCCTTGCGCCACTTTTGCGTCACTTTTCCCATGTTAAAAGTGACGCAAAAGTGGCGCAAGGGGCTTGTAAATCTGCCCCCAAATGTTTTTGCAATGTGCTAAGTCAGTGTCAAGGCCCAAGACCACCTATTATCTAGAGCAAGTTGTGCTTTTATGGATGAAAACTTGTTGGTATTTGCGGTTTTCAGTGAAAATGCCTGGAATGTTCCTAGCTTGTAGGCCTAACTGAATTATGTCAGGTTTAGGATATTCAATCAGCATATTTACAAACGCTGCATACAAATGTACTTTTTCTGATATTTGTCTAACCGATCAACACAATTAGTGGTGGGAGATGCAGATGAAGTTGCACTTTCACCAAACAATGGTGTCCCTTTTCTGAATGTTCTCCCCTGAGTATATTGGTGTAATTTCAAGCTTAGTATATGTGCTTAACCAGCAATCAATACTGGAAAAGAAAAGAGAAAACATTTGAAAAAAAATATGAACTAATAGTTCTAGTCACAATCGCCATTATAATCATTCGGATCACACAATAATTGTTTTCAAGAAAAAAACAGCTACCCTGGAATCACTAGACACCTGGGGCATAATGTATTTAATGTGTCTACCAATTATCATCTCCTCCTTTTGTTTTCCTTTTTCTTTTCAGTTCTGCTAGTATGCTCTCAGGCACATTCTTTCCACATCCCTGATGATGAGCCTAAACTGTTAATGGATCAAAGCAATTTCAACCTGTTTAAGGAGTCCTTTAGTTGTAATGCGTTTATTACATAATGAGCCATAATTGCAACAATTGAATGTGAAGCACTTAAATGCTGATCTATTAATATCTGTGTTTTGAGCACCAAGCACATTTGTTCTCACTGGTAATTTTCCTAATCAACTTGTATTTGGTTAAATTTTATTATTTTTCTTTTTTTTACACTAATCATTTCCGATATTATTCCTAACTAAGGACCCTTGCGCCCTGATATATATGTATATATCTCTGAACAAAGCCCGGCATGGGGATGTGCTTGGGTCACCTGCCTTACACTTGTCATGATCTAGAAACATGCACTTCAAGGTAGTGTACAAAAAGCTAGAACAGTGTGCTGATGTTGTATAGCTCTACTTGTCTCTAACTGAGATTCATATGATTTAATTGAAGTTCAGAGACTCTTCGACTAAGGGTATTCTGTTTCTTTACTCACATTTAGCTAGTGAAAACATGCTATGTTTGGAAAAAAAAACCGATTGAAGCTGCCTTAGTTCTCTTCTAGCAGATAAAGTCAATATTATCCTGGGCCTGTATACAGCATGCATTCATCAACGGTTTTCTTTCACCAGCTTCTATAAAAAGCATAACAAAATATTTTTGTAAATTAAATGCCAAAGAGATTGGGCAGCTATGATAGATCACAATAGGTGATGTAGTCTTATTTTACTAGAATCAGGTTTGGATTTCATTCTTTCGTATTTTAGTCAATGGCCTAAGTACCAGACTTGTTTTAGGTATCCAAATGGCTTACCTGTCCATGTGACATATTATGTAAGATGAGGTGATAGTGCAAGACTACAACTTTCATTTACTTTGTGCAGTTATGTACTAAACATCCCAACAGGAGGAAAAGATCTACAGAAATTGGTTATGTGGAAGAGAAACCTGGGAGATCACTATGTTGTGAATGTATTTTTGGTTAACAAATTGGAGGAACGTTTATGACATTTCTTTCACATACTGTTTTTTTGTAGACAAACTCACAGATTCACTTTTAGGAGAATTCTCCACTCAGCAATATTTATTTTTAGGAAAACATATGCCAAAATTTAAAATTGCATATATCAAAACATTTCAAGTTCATAACCTCTACTCTTTTAATGTCAGAATAAAAGGTCTACAAATCAATCCTAATTCGATCTGAGGTTAACAGCTGCTGATTGCAAATTACAAAGACTTGTAAGAGGAGTCAATTAAAACTGTATTATGTGGGTTGTTGTGCACTGTTACTGCACACGTACCGAATGTACCAATGCCATATAATGACGTTTCAACTCTCCTCTACATCAAATAAAAGAATGGCTTTTGTAATTTATTATATATACAATCAAAAAACGAGGTCCTCTCTCCTGTGCTTTCACAGCATCAAGCACTAATAATTAAGATCAATGCACGGTCAGACATCTTTTGGGCCCTGGCTTCAAATGCTTTGGGAATTATCAACCTCAGTGCAAACAACTATTTTTGCAGGGATCAAAACTATAAGTTACTCAGTATTTACTGTACAGATTTATTAAATCCCCTCAAAAAAGTATGAAAAATTGATGGTAAGACCTTAGAAAAGTCAACCTCTTTCTCCATTTCGCAGCAACAAATTTAGTTCGGATGTTCTTTAATCTTAATTTATTGATTAAAATGTCAACTGAGGTCAAAAATATTTACAAAAGAAAACATTTGGCACGAACAATTTACAAATAGCATCATCCACAAGTATTAGATTTTTAAAAAAGATTTGAAAGAATTAAAATAGGCTAGAGCACACGAACTCATTTGGATGAGTCTCTATTATTTATACCAATTCAATGAATGTTAAATGTTACATTTAAAATACAGGTTTTAAGAGACAATATTAAGCATCTGCGACCGCCGCGTGCTGACACAGAGTGCAAGTTTGAGGTCTTGCACCCTAACCATTGCAAATATCAGAGATTCCAGGCAAATGTTCTGAACCACACCTACATTTTGTAAAATCATTTAGTGGTAAAATACCTAGCCTTCACATTATTACATATCGCTACACATTGTGATCCAAGGAAAACAATCAATAATATTTTGGGTTTGCTTAAGATGCATGATATCACAATAGGCACTATTTTTAATGTAAAACAGTCACTAGTATAACTTAATATAATTACAGCATTTTTTAGAATCAGCTTAAGTTGCGATGGAGTCCACTTCTAAAGGTGGTCAATTGCACATTTCAATTGCAGAGTGGCAACCATAGGATTGTTGTTGAAAGATTATTTATATGTTTTTTAATTTAGAGATTTCAGTTTTGAAAGGTCTATTAGGGGCCCGCTGTGGCTTTTATTAATTTGTAGGCCCGTCGGATTATATTTTCCAATGCTATGGGGAAGGTACTAGAGAGGGCACATTCCAGTTGTAATGCCTGTCCAGAAACTGCCTGTCTTAAAAAATATGGACTTCGAAGTAGCTTGCCTTCGTATTGGTTCACAAGGGACCAGTAAATGAGGGGTTTACTAAAGAGCATAGGATGGGGTGGATGGAATTTCTGCACAGTAGATCTTTAGAAGAGCTTTGAAATGGTTCTTGCCTGAAACATTATAGCATTTTCTTAAGGCACCAATATGGGCCAATGCCTAAGAGCCAGTGTACGATAGGTGAGATCCATCTTCCAGAGATTGAGAGAAGACCTTCCAAAAAAATATAGGTTTTTACAATATCTAAAGAGCTTACACCCAAGTCCATTTAAAAGGGCAGTACTGCCTCTTACTGCTAAACAGCCTTACCTTGATATTAGTTATAACTACAGTCAGTTAACTATCTCTCACATAGTTAAAAAGAGCATTTAAATCATGCTGGAGTCCAATCAGTGTGAAATCAAAAATTACAACATCATCTGTGTATAGTAAAACATGCAAGTCTTGATGCGCTATTTAAGAAGGGAAATTCTTAAGATTAGCAAAGTGGAAGGGGAAATCACATAAGAAAATTGAAATCAAAAGTGGGGCCAAGATACAGCCCTGCTTCAGACCGTTCCATGAAAAACCGTTGTTTCCCCCCATTAGTACTTTACATCAAGAACACAAGTATAATGCTATAACTAATCTTAATGACTTAAAAAGTATCCCAGGTGAACAAGATTCCTCCAAAGAGTGGGCCTATCAAACCTGTCAAATGCAGTTGAAAAATCGACAAATACAGAGTATAAAATCTGCAACTATTTGTCAATGAGAGTCCGAACAATTGCTATATTGTCTATCACTGAATAACTTCTTCTTTATTCATGATCAATTAATTAAAATCATTACATGTTGGCGCCTGAGTTTAGGTGGTTATCCATTGGTGCAAATTAGCAGCATACAGTCATGAGGGTGTGTATATATATATTGTTTGCCTAAAAAGCATGCAATGCCATTGATTTCATTAAAAAAAAAAAAGAATATTAGTCCACGAGGTGTTACGAACAGGTACGTTGAAAGTACGTCTTTTAGTGCTAAAGGGACTAGAGAAAGAGGTACCAGAGCAAGGTGGGTTGTCCCTGTACCGTTATACTTGTAGGGGCTTATGTGCCACTTTTGTGTCATTTGTAACATGGGAAAAGTGATGTATGAGTGACGCAAGGGGCTTGTAAATGTGCCCCATTGTACTTAATGGGAAAAGTCCCTCGCGGTGTCCTTCTCAGTAGGCTGAAGTCTTGACTCTGTGGTGGACCCATTGGGACGAATTTAGGTGTTGGGGAGTTTATGAAGAGTATTATTGGTGGAGCCTACTTTGCAGTTACTGGCAACAATGTACATGTATCTCTTACAATGCAGTTTCTGTTATCAGGGGCACTTAGTCAAGCTTTGTTGTCTTTTTGCCTGGAGTGTCAATGTTGCTGTTTGTTTTCTTCCCACTGAGCTGTGGTGTGTGTATCTTGATCAAACTCTCAACTGACTTATTTTGTTTCAGCTATGGGTCTAGTTTTGGTTCTCATGGCTGATCGATCCAGGCTTGGATGTTCTTTGCCAGAAGTTTCACCATTCCTTTCCTTTTTCCGTGCACTAAAGTTGGCTGTGTGAAGACAGCAACATAACAGATGTAGCCATGACTCTCGGTGGTAATCGCAGAGCATGCAGGATGCGTGCCTATCCCTGAGGGCCCAAAGTGGGATTTAATAGGCAATTGGAAAGACCAGCAGCCTCATATGTGTGATTTTATTTTGGGAGCGAGGACACAGGGTATATGTAACATATGGTTGAGCTTTCCCCTTTACCTTGTCGGAAAGTTTCTTGCCCCTTAGGAATACAGCCTAGATCCACTCCACTCCACTCCAAGTTTTTCGGAGCGGAACTGTTATATCTTCAGTCAGTTTAAATTTCTACTTTCCTCTTTCTTCATCTCAGTATCCTTTCCAAGAGGGTTGAACAGGACGAGAGTAAGACTCCAAGACTTCCCTATCTTAAGGAACTCAAAACAAAGCCCTGAGTGAGGCACTGTGCCTCCAACAGCAATTGCACTGCCAACATCAATATCAATTAAATTGTTAACATTTAAGGACCAAAGACCTAGGTTCTAGTTGGGCTAAGTGAGAAGCCCCACGCTGGACCCTGTCAAGGGGGGTATCGCAGAGGAGAGATACCCCAAGCCCTAAGTATTAAATCAAACGCTTTTAACTTAATTACAAATAACTCAAAAAAAAAAAAGCATTCACAAAATAATACACAGGAGCAATGAGATCCGGCAGAGTTAGACAAACCAAAATCTAACACCAAGTCGAGGAAAAGGAAACCCGAGCCAATATTATCATCACAACCAATCAATTCTCAGGAAAACAAAACCATCGTCCATAGTACACATAAAGGACTCATCATGGCAACCTCAACTTCAAATTCAACTTCAATTGTAACTTCAAATGAAATTATAGAGGACAACGTTCCACCAATGGCAAATGTCTTCCCCTTAAGTCCAACTTCAGTTCATCAGCCGCCATCAAGACCACTGACCTCACTTAAGACACCACAGTCATTGCCAAGCTATCATCACCCTCTACACCAACGCCAAAATCAAAGGACCTAAATGGTCTTATAACTGTTGAAGGAATGCCCGTGAGGAAAAAAGTATGCACCCACCAACCAAAGATATATTAAAAATTTTCCTTTTTAAAAGACCCTGGTACAGCCATTTATTCCAAGACTGGAAACATAAAAGGACTGCAAACACCACTTCTATCAAGCAAAATTAACTGCAGCATTACCCACAGCAATCTAGCTGACCCATCATGGTCTGCTGCGGTTCACAACCATCCACCGCTGAGGCCGCAACTGTAACGTCAACATCACCCAGAACCAGCGGAGTGGCTGAAACCATCTACTCAGCAGGTAAAGGAGTTAACAGCTGCAACAGCCAAAGCAGGGACAACTTGGACTTGGCATGCTCCAAAAAAAGGATCACTAACGACAGCTTGTGGAGCCCACCAATGACGATTAAATTCTCCGAGACAGCGATCCATTTGAATTCAGTCAATCGGGTCAAGACATATCCAAACCAAGCTAGCATACTGCATTCAGTAAATCTAGATTCACCAGCCAAAACCAAGGCTCAGGTTCATAACGACGGAAAAGGACAAGATTCAGTTCTTCACCAACTGTATAGTAGTTCCCCAATTTCAACTAAGACAATCCAAGCAACACAGACAGAACAATTAATAATGATTAAGGAACAGGAACAGAGGGAAGAAAAAACGCAAAACGTATCCTTCCAACCAACCAACAGTTCTCCAACTCAAACTAAGACACCTCAAACAACCCAAGCAGACACCTGGGAGCAAATAGTAATAAACAGCAGACCAGCAGCAAATGCGCCCTCAGTGCGTCGCACTTTATTACCATACAACGATTCCCATTCCATGAACAACGATATGACCTTTATAGCCACACAGGAATGGGAAGAACTAGTCGCATCTTACAATTTGAAACCAGCCCATGTCAACTCACCCAACGAAGCAAACAATTCCCCAAGATTGGAGAAAAGCAACAATGCCGGATACCCGCTCCCAGAAACTATATGGACAACAATCTTAAATACCTTACAAGTCTCAGCTCCAGCTCTAGAATTTCAATCACATAAAATGGACCTGCAGCTCTCTGTCCTACAGACAATGGCCGATTCTATCTCAGGAATTGACTGGAAGATATCAGAACTAAACGGTCTCATAAAGAGGGGCCAAGAAGTGGCATATGTAGTCCAAACAATACCACCACCATGCCCCTGCTTATCGATCATAGAAAAGTTATCAACTTTACCATCCATGCTAGGGGACTTGATATCCGACCTAAAATTAGCAGTTCCACAAACCTCAGACTTTAGCAAAGAACTGCCTGCAACACTAGCAAGTAAGCGACTCAGTCAGCAGTTGAACAGACCGCAACTAGAAATCCATCTCCAGAGGGCAGAGAACTTCTACCATCACCGTCAGAGGAAATGGAAGTGGAACTCACAAACCACACTGCAACTACAGCTGACCTGGCAATAGTTAACGCCAAGACCTCTTGCAAAATTCATAGAAAGAAAAAAAGGAAAGGAAGAAACAGGCTCCTAACTGATGCAAGATCTCGCACAGAATTGCATCTATATCCACCTTCAGCCGTAATTACCCATTGCCGAAAAGCCACAGACATGTAGCAACTTCTACACTTACCCTTGCATGAGGATCCAGAGAGTCCTCCAGCATCGCCTATTGTCCCCCCTCCAGTAGCTCCGGTAAAACTACCTGGAGATGCAACCCGGAAACCTCGTGCTAGCTACATCAAGCGGAGGTCTTCCCAAACAAAAATAACCCGACCAGCACATAACATCGACCTACCAATGCCTGAAAACATTCTAACAATAGAAATCCGGGACAATGCCAAGACCAGCAACATTGAGCTACCTCAGCAACCCACACAAGGAGCAACTAACAGCATAAGAGATCCCGGGAGAGATTGTCAACAAAGTGCGCAACTAACCTGCCCAGTCAATTGCAGCCCAAGCCGCCCCCCCCCCACCCCCCAGTCCGATCACCCTGGCTGTGAGGGACCGCTAATAAAGCTAACAACAATGCATCACCAGGACAGTCCGACCATCATTCTCTTCACTCCAGAATACACATCCCTAGGTAGAGACGATACACTAAACAGGGGGAACATATTAAAACTTTTACATTCAATTACAAGCCTAGGAAACATTAGCTCCTCTGATCTCCTCCAAATAGAGTTTCTGTCAAGCAATGATCCACAACGCTTAGAAACAACTAAAACAACCTGGAACTCCACCGAAATAGCTAAGAAAATTTTGGAGGAAGATGCAACGTTTAAACAATGGGGAATCAAACTGAGATTAGAAAAGCAACCTCCCTACCCGACACCTTTTTTACCCCCTACCAGCTTAACGGTGCGAAAAAATACAAACTCAGTATTAAAAGGAGCAAGGAGTGTTTCTCCAAGAGTGCACCCTCAGGAGACAAAAAGTCTCTTTTCTGGACAAGAACCAAAGTACCCTGGTAATGCTTCGCCGGTCGCTCTACTGAACTGGAGGTCGATCCAATGTACCATCAATACAGCCGACCACGCAAATTGACAAAGGGGAAGGAATCTTAATCATCCCATGGAAAAGACCAGGCAAATCAGCGTATGCATTTGGAATATCAACGGCGTAGCTAGTAAAAGCAACGATCCAAAGTTTCTACAATATTTAAACTCATTTGACCTACTATTGCTTCAAGAAACCTGGGAGGTAAAGGCATTTGTGCTGCAAGGGTTCACATCTTGCTGTATTCCAGCAAACAAAAACTCCACCTTTGGTCGTAGATCAGGGGGACTGATGATTTTTGCCTCAATAGCAACAATAGGCAGGATCATGACAATAGAATCGCAAATGAGAATTAACAACTCAGATCAACTTGTGAGGACACATTTTGGGAGACAACAAAATGCGTATGAAACCTTTCTTTTTTTCGACTTAATCGATCAATTTAATTATATCAAAAAATTCTTTATCGTCCTTCCATAATACAAAATTCAAAAAGGGTTACAACTCACATAAATGGGACATAATTCGTACAATATACATCACACCTTTCAATCACACATTTCAACCATTCTTCTTCGCTCCAAACACACTGGTACCGACAAACATTCACACATCTCTGTCAATCTTCTGAAAAAACAATAACACTCAATATCCTTTTCTCAGACCACAGAGAGTATCGTTGAAGTAATAACTCTCAATATTGTTTCTTTTCAACAAATTCCAAATTCTTGTGGTCGCACAAAAAGGTCTACGCGTTTCGAGAACCCTTAGTTTTGAGGGTCTCTCATCAGGACCTGCAAATTAAAATGACAAAAACCTTTATGAGTCACACTAGAACGTACAATCACCTCTGAATGCACCAAGAGCCTCTTAGTACTAACTTAATTACCTCTGACATATGAAGAGAATCTCAAATAGCACCTCCAAGTGTAATACAGGTGGCAAAGATTTCACTCCGGTTAAATAACCAACTTCAAGATGTTATAATAATCAATACTTACATTCACCCTAAGCAGAAACGACAAGCCGCGAACGAACTGATAAAAGCCTTGGGAAAAATAATGAACGATGAAGATTCTGATTTATTCATCTTGGCAGGTGACTTTAACATGTTTCTCATCAGTTCAGATCCAGATGATGATCTTAATCAAGAACTTAGCGCTGCATGGGGAGTGCCAAGACAGGGTTCAGCAAAAATTAATAAACTCACAAATTGCTCAAAAAATCTACTTCAGCAATTAGAACACCTCAACTTAAGAGCCTTGAATGGGCGTTACACCGGTCACAACCTTTCATTCTGACAAGCAATCCTCCCATCTGGATTACACATTTACATCTTTAAATATGATTGGCAGGGTAGCGCCATTCAAGATAGGCTCAAACGATCTTAGTGACCACCTGCCCCAAGAAGCTTTAATAAAGTCAGCTCACTTCTCGAGACTGAGCCGCACATAGGCATTGACATCGAAGTGACTTTGAATTTAAGGCGGCTTCGGTGCAATCCCGGTAACATCGACTTCATAAGCCTTGCAGCGAAAACTCTTTTCACTCAAGCGGCAAGCTCCACAACAAAGCTGTCAGAAGTATGGCAAAATTTCATCCTAGACATCAGTGTGAAATTGTTAAAAGGACCGCCAAACAGGATATGCCAAAGCAAGGGAGCATCAACCAAATTACAACTCACTCCAGAAATGAAAACACAAAAACGGTTAATAAACCGAACACTGCGACAGATGCGGAAAGATACAACAAACTACGACTTGCAAACAATTCTACGGAAAGCGAAAAAACAACTACAACAGAAGAAATGGGAAAAACAGAAACAAAAAACGACGAGCTCTGGGGCAAACTCCTCCATGAAGCAAAACAGCAAAATAGTTCAAGGTTCTGGCAAATGATAAAAAGAATACAGAACCCAGATCACCTAGGCCTAAACTCAAACATAACGGAGGACGCATGGACCAAACACCTCTTTAAGCACTTTAACACAATAAACGCTGCCAATGAGGACAGCCTTGTAGAGGTGGGGAAAAAGAAGTTTGGCAAAGAAGTTCAGAGGGAAAAAACAGATAGGTACTATACAAGGGTTGGGACCCAAGAAATTGTCACAAATGGAACCACGCTATCATCTCGAATAGAGAAATTAATGCCTAACCCAAGTTCTTCTTTCCACACCGAGTCTGGACATCTGGCTACACCAGCCGATGTCAAAAGGAAAATAGCCAGGGGCAGACCGACAGGTGCCCCCGGACCAAACGGCATTCCGCCAATGCTGTACAAATCAGATGCGGAATTTTGGAGCGTAGCACTAACACCGATATTTAACAACATAAAGAACACCCAAACTCTTCCGGAGTCCTGGCATGGGTCAGTAATTAGCCCAATTTTTAAACACGGCAACAGGAAACATCCAATAAATTATCGGCTTATTGCCCTTATAGACGTGGAGGCTAAGTATTTTGCAGGAACTATACTGGAGGAGCTAACGACATGGGCATTTGAAGAATCAATAATCCCAATCTATCAAACTGGTTTTTGCAGGGGTCAAGGGACTACAACTAACATCATGGCACTGACCCTGCTTATGGACACAGCAAAAGAGACCAAATCTTCCCTTTTCCTCTCTTTTATTGATTACACTGCTGCATTCGACCATGTGAATCGCAATAAACTCTGGTAGAAAGTGGACAACTGGGGAATACCCAAACATCTTTTAGACATGTTGATACTACTCCACTCAAACACCTGGATCAAAGTCAAACTTGGAGCGGGTACGCACCTCTCTAAACCCATACCGACAACAAAAGGATTAAAACAGGGTTGTGTGTTAGCACCAATCTTATTTAACCTTTTTCTTGCTGACTTACCAGGGGAACTTGAGAAATGCCTCTGTCACGCACCGAAACTAGGGAAAATTTCACTGTCCAATTTGCTTTACCTAGTGCTGATAAGTCGGATGCCAATAGGCCTCCAGCACCTTCTAAACGTAGCCCACTCCTTCTCAGAAAGGAATGCCCTGCAAATAAACTTCAACAAATCGAAGGTTATGGCAGTGAACTACAACAAAAAAAGGAAAATCAACTGGCACGTAAACGGACAAGGGCTGGACTTGGTAACCACCTACAAATATTTGGGAGTAATTGTGGACGCTAAGAACTCGTTCAAACCTCAAGTAGCCTCTTTACGAGGAAAGGGAACTGTGACTTACCTGGCAATAAAATCTTTAAAAGCCAAACTTCCCGATCTAATGTTTAACCCTCTTCTTCAGGTTTTGCGTGCAAAGTTACAACCGACTCTCACACACGGGAGTGAATCCCTTCAAGGGAAGGATGCCGCACTACTGGAAATAGTAATAGCTAACGCATATAGGGCTATTTTTAACTTGCCAAGATACATCTCGCCTGCACAAATTCAGTTAGAATTCGGCATTCTGAAACAAACACTAGAAAGGCGGTGTGCGTATGTTACCAGCTGGCACAAGATTCGCAGCGCTGAGGTTGGTTCTTTAAATTCCAATGTATGGGAAGAGCTTCTTCGACATCGTAAATCTTCAGCTAGAGAATATCTTTTCGACTCACTTGAAGTCCTGGGTCTGTTAGACCTCTGGGGCACTCCAACAGATCTCCTGTCTTTCAAAAAAGTCGCTAAAAAATCAGCACAAATCATCTCTTCTATTGAAGACAAGGAGGCATTAACAAAAAGAACGCACGGTTGGATCACGCTTAGTGACTACGTAAGAATGCAGCCACAAGCATATCTCAACATTGGAATGAATCAAAAAACGAAAGAAAAGTTCTTACAATTGCGCCTAGGCGTAATTCTGGTAATTCCGCATTTACCACCCTGGGTGCGAAAAAACTTCACGCAGCAGTGCCGCCTGTGTAAAGCTGACAAGGAAGACATTGTCCACATCATGTGCATTTGTCCTAAACTAAAGGATTTGAGGTATAATTTATAACGTCCCTCCCTTAAATTACATGGCATCTGGACATGCAGGCAGGCTGTTAAACTGTGTTTTAACCCGGCAAAAACAAAATTAAATTGTCGGGTCATAAAGTTTTTTGATTTAGTAGAAAAAAAGACACATGAGGTTTTATGACTGTTGAAAAATGTTATTGTCAATTACGAATTGATATAAACCAAACTTGTAAAACTGAGGAAATCATGTATAATGAATTTTTAACAAACTTTTAGTATGTCTTTTTACTGTTTTGTAAAGATTTTAATTAATCATGTACAAATAAATTATTTACTTACTTACTTATTTACCTTTACCTTTGTCTATCACTGAGTGATTGGCTCTAAAACCCACACGGAAACTTGGAATCACCCCTGATGAGTGTACCCATTCTTCAAGATGTTCCGAAATGTTGGACGTAAACATCTTCCTCAAAGATGTCTATTTGGCGATAATTACTAGACAAAGAGCAAGTTCCCTTTTAGTGAATAGGAATTATTCTCCCTGACCATGAACTTTGAGTTTGCCCTGTAACATAACACAATCCAAAAGTTTGTTCTAGGAATGTACTCCAGATTTCCAGGTCATTCTTCATCCCTTTTATTGGAATCCCAACCAGACCCGTTGCATCCAATTGTCTTGCTTTGTTTACTATAGTTACTATTTGCTTTTGATTCTGTGGATTTAGTTTCAAAATGTCCATAGTAGTTTTTGTTGTAGATGATAAAGGCAGCTTGTGTTGTGTTGAGGTTGTTTGTTGGTATGTAAGTCACTAAAATAGTCGATCCTGTCAGAGAGAGAAATGGTAAATGCGGATGGACCTTGGTTACTACTGTGAACTTAGCGACTAAGTGTCAAAAAGTGTCATAATTTTTTTACTTTATAGCTTGTTGCAGATCCTTCCAATTTATGTCAGCTGCTTTCCTGTTGAGCTCAGAACGTATTTTCCTCCTTTTGGTCCTTAGTGCTTGTTTTTCTTTACATCTGAATACTGACGGAGTGGAAAACTATTGGTGAATAATGTTGTTTAATTTTTGAGAAAGTTCAGCCTCTTTCAGATCTTTAGAGGAGATTGCTTTGTTCTTTATTGGTTGCGTTTTCTTCGTATCTTATGCGCTATTTCCGATATTGTGTCTTCAAAGTTCTTGACTGGATCTCCTGTCATCATTATATTTTGAACCACTATTTAAAAAGGAACTTGAATGGGGCAATTGTGGAAGAATTCAAAATAATGTATCCCTGCTTCAAAGCCACTGTTGCCCTGCCATTTCCATTGTTTAAAGAGAAAGACAAGGTCAGTTGTTGAGATGACATTAAGCTTAAGTGAAGTATTGCATGGTAACTACCATGGGTGAAATTCACTTGAAGCGATGAAAATTTGTGGGATGAAATTATAGCTGACTATAGTATTATCAATAATAGAAGAACCAAATATATCTTTTCTTGTGAAAGATGCCGGAATGTCCCTGTCCACTTTTCCATGTTCAATCTCCCCAATTATACCTCATAGCAAGTGAAGAAGCAGATCAACACATTTATCAACCATTTGATCAGGAGGGAAGGTGGAATCTGGGACATTCCTTGCCACATCTAATTTCTTATGTTGGTGAACATTTAGTACCTGAATGGAATTGTTTGCAATAAAATCTCTCATTATGATCATCTGAGAAAACTCTTACAAACCTAAGAGGGCTTCAATGTTCTGAAAATTTCCATTCTAATAGAATTATAATGGAATCCAGAGGGAATATAAATGTTAAGTAAAAATAAAGTATCTATTGAGTGTTGACTCAACTTAGGTAGTTTGACCTTAATACACCGGACATTTTTGCAAGGAAGTCATAATATTTCAAAGTTCCACTGAAACTCTATGGAGAGGAGAGTGGCAAGGTCATCCCTAGCATAGCCTTTCCTAATCTTTTGAGCTGGCACATCAATTGTGTAAAATGTTTCAATGTTAAAATGGGTTATAGACCAAGTCTCTTGGAGACAAATAATTGAAGGATTAAAATGTATACAGCTCTTAGGTTTGTCTACTTGCAGACCAGCTAAGTTCCAGGACATTATCCCTAAGCTATAGCTTAAAAGGGAGCTTACAAACCTAGTTGAATTTGTTACATTTGCAATTCTGCTGGCCATTGTCAGAGGTTTTTGGTTTCGATGTTGTTTTCCCTCTTGGTTGATGTGTTTGTATTGTTATTGTACCAGTAAGCCCTTTGTTGAATATACCATGTACCATGACTTTCAAGTGCAATGGAGAATAAAGAGTGAAAATTCCATATGTTGCTCAAACAGGGACTCTGCTGTAGTGTAGGAGAAAAGGTAATATGTCTGATGTCAAAAACATTTTTATAAAATCTTTCACAATTTTATAGAGCCATTGAGGGAATCAAATTAGACCAAAACTCTACATCTGCAATAGTACAATAATATTTTTTCGGGAAAGAGACACATTTTATTTCAGATGAGGAGAGAAGGCAAAGGCAAGCCCGTCTGCGACCGGACCGCAGCCAGTGCCAAGAACCCTGGACCTCCCACTACCCATCGCTACGACACCAGCACCCTCCTCATACTCAACCATGGAAGACTTAGAGAATGCCAGCAGGCCTTGCCGAACACGACCCACGGCCTGTTTTCCTGCCTCCACTGCCACCAGACCCTCACTGCCACCCCAGCCTCCAACACCGCTGAGGCCAGCACCAGCGCCATCCTAAAATGCATCCTCCTCAATGTACACTCCGTACACAAACACGCCATGGAAATCTGGAACGTACTCGACTCTCTCTTGCCCGACATAGCCTTCTTCACAGAGACCTGGACCAACGCATCCTCTGCCCCCGACATCAGTACCGCCATCCCAGACGGATACAAGATCCAGAGGAAAGACTGCCCCAACCAACCCAGGAGTGGGCGTCGCCATCGCCATCGCCCACAAGACCACCCTCTACCTCACCACCTCCAGCAAAACCTTCCCCTCCGTCGAACACCTGCACTTCCAGATCCAGACCACCCCCAAAGCCACACTCCGAGGAACCCTCGTCTACAAAACCCTCGGCCCCCGAACATCCTTTGCCACCACCATCACCGACTTCATCGCACCCTACGCCATCGCCTCAACAAACTACATACTCATTGGAGACCTGAACTTCCACCTCGACAACCCCAGCGACCCCAACTCCACTATACTTCATGACAACCTCGCCAGCATCGGACTTAAACAACTAGTCAACACACCGACCCACAGAGCAGGACACACCCTGGGCCCCATCTTCACGGCAGGAAACAGCATCCAATTCAGCCACACAACTCAGCCGCCATGGACAGACCACCACTGCGTACACTTCGCCATCAACAAACCCAAGGCATCCAAACCAGCCCCACGCCCACCACAAAGGAACTGGAGCAAGGTTATAGATGAGCAACTTAACTCCACCCTTACCCGAGACAACCATACGTGGGCACCCAACACAAACAACGAAGCCAGAGAACTCCACACCTGGATCTCAGACAAGCTCACCCTGCTATGCAACCCCGACTGACAACGCCCCAGGAAAGCCGCCTGGTTCACCACCTCTCTCCAAGAAGCCAGTCACACCTGCAGATGCCTGGAGAAGAACTGGAGAAACACCAAGTCAACCGAAAACCACACCACCTACAAGCATGCCATGACGGACTACCACAACCAGCTCAGAGCCACCAAGAGGAACTTCATCCACAACAAAATCCTGGCCAACTCCACAAACTCCAAGGAACTTTTCAGTGTAATTCAAGAATTCACCAACCCACGCAGCGAAGCCACAGACATCACCCCATCCTAAGATCTCTGTGACAAGCTTGGAACCTATTTCCACCTCAAGATCAAAAACCTCTACGACAACTTCATCGACCATCCACCAGGTGCCACAGACGTCCCCCCGCCCCTCAGAAACACCAGCCAGCCCACCATATCCAACTGGACACCATTCACGGCTGAAGACACCACCTCAACCATGAAAAGCATCCACTCGGGTTCCCCCACCGACCCCTGCCCCCTTCACATCTACCACAGAGCCGCTGCTGCCGTCGCACCCAAACTACAATGCACCATCAACACCACCTTCAAAACAGGCACCTTCCCAGATGACTGGATTTGTGCAGAAGTCAGACATCTGCTCAAGAATCCCACACCTGACCCCACCGACCTCCAGAACTATCGGCCCATCTTGCTTCTCCCCTTCGCAGCCAAAGTTGCAGAGAAAACAGTCAACAGGAAACTGACACGATTAATTGAAGAGAACGCCATCCTAGACCCATCCCAATCCGGATTCCGAAGCAACCACAGCACATAGACTGCCCTACTCACCGCCACAGATGACATCCGCACCCTCCTGGACAAAGGCCACTCCGCAGCCCTCATCCTACTCGACCTATCAGCACCCTTCGACACTGTCTCCCACCCCACACTAGTCGCCAGACTACACGATGCAGGCATACAAGAAACAGCCCTGGATTGGATCCGATCCTTCCTCAACGGAAGAAGCCAAAGGATCAGACTCCCACCCTTACTCTCCGACCCCATGAAAATCACCTGCGGAGTCCCACAGGGTTCATCCCTGAGCCCCACCCTTTTCAACATCTTCATGGTCCCCCTGGCAGCCATCGTCCAACAACATGGCCTCAACATCGTATCCTACACCGACGACACCCAGCCCATCCTCTCCCTCACCAAAGACCCCACCACTGCCAAACTCAACTTCCAGAAAGGAATGCAAGACGTCACATTCTGGATGACCAACAGCTGCCTGAAGCTCATCGCTGAGAAGACAGAAGTCCTCGGTACCACCCCTACTGCATGGGTCAGCACCCAGTGGCCGACTGCCCTCAGAAGCCCACCTACCCCCTCAGACCACACCAAGAACCTCGGCATCGTACTCGACTCATAACTCACCATGAACCGACAGGTCAACGCCGACACCTCCAGCTGCTTCAACACCCTCCGCATCCTCCGCTAGATCTTCAAGTGGATCCCCCCTGAGTCAAGGAAGACAGTCACCCACACACTCATCACCAGCAGACTGGACTATGGAAACACACTCTACGCCGGCATCAACAAGTCACTACTCCTCAAACTCCAGACAATACAGGACACCGCCGCTAGACTCGTCCCTGGCATCCCCTGACACAAACACATCAGTCAACACCTACGAAGTCACCAATGGCTCCCCATGGAGGAAACAGCTTTCAAAATCCTCACTCACACCTACAAATGCCTACACAACGGACCCAAATACCTCAACGACAGAATCAACTTCCACGTACCCAAAAGAAACCTCTAATCTTCCAGCCTTCAGCCATTGCAGTGTCAATCTTAGGTGGTTTATAAAATGGGAATCGCTTGCCTCTTCGCCTTCTAAGATTGACACTGCAATGGCTGAGGGATATTGTGTACCTTCCATCTCGTTTTCCTTATCCCTGCCAGTTCTTATGAACTGAGACAGTCATGTGCAAGCTAATCTGGCTTGGCATTGGAACCATGGTAGCAATGAGGACAAAAAAAAAAAAAAAAAAAAAAAAAAAAAATCTTCCAGCCTTGCACTGGCCGAAACCCCGCGCATCCACAGAGCCAGAACAGGCAGAAGATCCTTCTCTCACATTGCAGCCAAGACCTGGAACGAGCTAACGGCAGACATCAAACGCGCCCCCTCCCTGAACATCTCCAGGAAGACCCTCAAGACCTGGCTCTTCAGCTAAACCGATCTGCGGACTCCCCCCTCAGCGCCTTGAGACCCTCACGGGTGAGTAGCGCGCTTACAATTCCCTGATTGATTGATAGGGCAATTGATTGATCCCGGCCCTTATGAAATCAATTCATGACTATGCAGGCGTTTCGGGCTATACACTCAATAAATATAAGACAGAGGTTAACTTATGCGACATGGCAGTCAGGCACAATTAAGTACCTAGGTCTAGAATTCTCGAATGACCTAATTTCCACACTAGAATAAAATAAAACTATTTCTTACAAAAAGATTGCAGACCCTTTGCAAGGATGCCACCCAAATTCTTATCATGGTGGGGCAGAGTAGAAATGGTTAAGATGACGATATCGCCTCTCATAAACTATCTTGTTAGCATGCTCCCTATGATGCTCTCTGTTAGTTTCTTAAAGTAGGTAGATAATGCTATCAGTATATTTCCATGGCAAGAGAAAAAAGCGAGGATTTCCCTAAGTAAGCTTGACTAGCCAAACCTATTGGAGCGGTAGGCCTGCCAAATTTCAGAAACTACCAAATAGAATACCTTTGCAAACAAGGGGAACTTGGTTTATGGATACACTTGATTACAGACCCAAATGGTTAGATGTAGAATTAAACTTTATCAAGGGAATCTCACTCCCGGCAATTATGACAATGCAAACCTCTAAATTGGAGAACTTTAAATATATAATTTTAAACACTGAAAAGGCCTTAACACGACTGGATTCACTTTCCAAAATTAAAATGGGTGCCTCTAAAGCACAGGTGATCTGGCAAAACCAGGAGATAAAAATAAATAAAGAAACAATATTCTGGAAAGAGATGTCCTGTAAAGGTATGAAGTTTGTAAAGGACCTTCACAATAACACTTCACCTGTTCCTTTCTCTACCCTTAAGAAGGAGAAAGGTTTAACTGAATTAGACATCTAACCTTCTGAAACTTAAAAAACAGATTTCCAAACATAATTCTACCTCACTCCTTCCCCTTGCTCCCCTCCAGACTATCCCATTTGATTAACGCGGGCCACCCGGGCTCAAGGATCTATAAATTACTACCCCCTTCACCAGATAGGCATCATTTAAGTAATGTTACAAAGTGGGAGACAGAACAGAACAGCAAAAAACTTACACTTGACTGGTCACTAATTCCAATGATGCCTTTCAAACACAAAACCTCCCCTACTCTCTCACAAACAAAATGTATGATCATAAATAGGAAATTACTGGACCCCTGCAAGACTATTTAAGCTTAAACTAATCCAGTCCCCACAATGCTGGAATTGCAATTCTCAAACTGGTGACTTATCACACATGCTCCTACTGTGTCCTATGTTACAAAACTTTTGGAACAAAGTCTTCAATTACATTACCCAGACATTCAACATCTCACCAGTTAAAGAGCTATCACGTATATTAGTTGGATTTCTTGACCCAGACCTACCGGGAGAGGATGACCGCTTTCTGCTTGACTTAATGCTAACATTGGCATGTAAAATAGTTCTGTGTAATTGGGAGAGTTTTGGGAAAATTTCATAAAAAATGGCAAGAATGGCTAACAATTTAAAGAGGTGTGGATATTATTTCCTTAAATATCTCCCTTTGGAAACCTAGACACAGGAAGATATGGAAAGCGCTTGACTCGGCATCTAAGGTTTTTAAATTCCCCTGAAATACTAATCCAAAACGTGAGTATTATTGCGCTAAATCGCACTCCCCTCTGCATATATAAACATCCAACTAGGAATGAGTGATGGTTCCCTATTAGAATACGGTTAAATTGATGAACCAACCAACACTGTCTATAGGTGTGCCCTTTGAACCCAAGCTTATTCCTTCTCTCCTCATACTCTCCTCTTATTCTTACTCTCCTCTTTATTTCTCCTTATTTCATCAGTTGGGTTTTAGTATTGTTTAATTACTCTTAATGTTTCCTTTCTCTCTTGACTCCCTCCATGCTGAAAAGAGGATAAAGGATATTCAACAGGACTGTCATTGCTTTTAATAATGATTGACTGGATACAATTGCTCCTTGAACCATCGATCACCATGTAGACTAGTCTGCAACTGTTAAACCAATATGAGCTCTCAGACCTGTCTAGGTATTATGAAACTGCTTGTCCCTGTGTGACATGGATATTATGGCTAACTTACCAATCAACATTTGTACCCCCGCCAGTTCAGTTAGCCGATTCATTCACCCGGCGGCACTGTATCAATTGTAAAATTATCTCATCTACCTTTATCCAAAGTGGCATTTGATGAATTGCTGTACTTTTACTCCTTTGTTCTGTGTATTTTTTTTTTTTGTGTTCGGAAAATCAATAAAGTTAGTGAAATAAAAAAAAATGATAAAACATGTAAAACAATCTGCTTGCGGATGTTCCCCGTTTAGTATTTAAAATGGGGGCTGCTTATAAGTCATGTTTTTATGTTCCTCACTTTGAGGTGTGCCGACACCCATAAAACATGCAATTAAAAAAGCACACGTAGCAATTAAACTCACAGTTTTACGACGTCAGTGATGTCCGAAATGAAGACTAAGATAAATGAAGAGGCAAACTTTTTCGCAAAAACTTGTTGCCCCTCTCCAGCTTACATATATCATAACTGCTGGCTGCAGACCTTGTGATGGCTACAGGAATGTGGCCAGCCTCTTTTGTGTTGGGGGCACCTGTTAGTGTACCTCCTTATTTAGAGTCCTTTTTTTGTTTTGACAGTGTACAGTTTTATAATAATTATCTTACAAATGTGATGCCGTGCAATGTGTTAAATTTCAAGAGCTGAGTCAAATTTACAAATGTCCATTTAATAAAATGAATGATTGTAATCTGTGGCACTAATAACCTTTGCTGCTTGTCTAGTCCAAAAAATAGCACATGTTACATGCAGGCTTACCCTCCCTGTCTACAAAGGCTTCAGCCTCAACATGTATCTTTAGCCTTTACCCCTAGGTATAGGTTGTTGTCACAGGGTTCTTTGGTGGCTGATGACTTGAGTATATGAAAAATGATATTTGTCGCAAAACACAATTTCTTTTCATATAACTATGTACATGCAGTGTTTGATTTTTAATGTTCAACTGGATCCAGTGTACTTAGCAGTGCAAACATGAAGAGAAATCCTATCGATGAAATCATGCTTTTCCCTGAAGTAGACCGTGCAGGTATAACTCCCCTCCTCCTTTGCGATGATTGTGGTCGCAAACTGTGCCCAATCCCTTAGGCAAATGCATGAGTTCATCTGGTGCCCACCACTTTGAGACTTTGCAGCCGACACTGTTTATAAAGCTAAGGAAATAAGTTTGCGCTTTACAGATATGGAATAATATTATGAGGAATTATTGTTGGGGAAAAAAGGGTCATGGGGGGCCTTATTGCTGTCATATCTTGTTTGGGAGGGGGGTGGTCTTTAACCTACATTTCTTGAAAAATGTGTGTAGCTCAATTTGCCCTTCAAAAAAAGAGTGAGTTCAGTGGGTGCAAAACATAGCCCTCGACAGAGGTCAATTTCTATAGATAACGTGATATAGTTGGATAATTTGAAAATGGGAATTATATGTGAGTCTTTTATTCCTGGGGGTAACTCGATCGATAATATTTGTGTCAAGTTTGTGTACCCTTCCGAAGAATCGCTGGCCTCAAACACTTCATTTCCCTGGTCTTTTTTGTCTTCCTGACCTCTAAAAAATATTGCCTGGTTTTTCAAAATTGAGGCCCCACTGTTTCGTAGAGGATCTGAGAAGTCACTACAGTGTGCTCATGTTTCAGAAAAAATTACACATTTCTTTGTTTGTTCGAATAGTCCAAGGCTGATTATACCCAGTGTAAGAGTAATTTCTGTTCGCATAAAAATCATCAGTAAGGGTTTTTTTTCCACATCTTTCTTGACATTTTTCTTCTTTTCTATTTATTTAAATTCTGTTACAGTTTTTTTCAACTCTTTCTAATGTGGCCTTTGCATAAGTAATAAAAGCAGATTTTTTAACTTGACTTTCTTGTTTTCAGTGAAAATGCAGGAATGTTCCTAACTTTTAGGCCTAACTGATTTATGTCAACATTAGGATATTGAATCAGCATTTTTACGAATGTTGCATGTAAAAGTATTTCTTCTGACGTTTTTCTTACTGATCAACACAATTAGTGATGAGGGGAGATGCAGATGAAGTAGCACTTTCACCATACACTAATGTCATTTTTCCAAAATTCTTCCTCTGAGTATGTTGGTATAAATTCAAACATAGTGCATATGCCTACCCTGCATAATATACTGGAAAAGAAGAGAAAATAAGAGAAAAATTATGAATTCACTGGGTAAGTAGTTCTATCACAATTGCTCTGGCAATCAATTGGATTGCGCAATAATCGTATTCAAGAAATAACGGCTACCCTGAAATCACTAGATAACTGGGATATAATGTATTTCATGTGTTTTCCTTTTTATTTTCAATTCTCCTAGCACGCTTACGCTCTCAGCCCTTAAAATGATCCTATATTGTTTATTGATCGTAAACCCTGTCAACCTATCTACGTACCCCATTGGTTATAAGACATGTATCACATGTTGGGCCATACTTACAACTACTGAAGGTGATGCACTGAAATGATGATATTGATTACATTTGTGTGTCAGGTTTTTTGAGCACCAAGCACATTTGTTCAAATTGTAATTTTCCTAATCACCTGGCGTTTGCTTAAATGTTATTTATTTATTCTTTGTGGTGGCACTAGTAATTTCCGATATGATTTCCAACTAAGAACCCCTGTCCCTTGATAAATATCTAGACAAGGCCTGGCACAGGGATGTGCTTGTGTTGCCTGACTTAAAGTTGACATGATTTCCAAACATGCACTGCAAGCTCGTGTAAAGCAGCTTGAATATTGTGCTGATGTTGTTTAGCTAGACTTGTTTCCTACTGAGGTCCAGATTTTTTAATTGAAGTTCAGGGACTCTTCCACTAAGGGCATTCTTTTTCCTGACTCACAGATAAGAAATTAAAATAAGGCTAGGTTTTTAAAAAAACGAACAATTGTGCCTTCGTTTCTCTTCCAGCAATTAGAGTCACTATTATCATGGGCCTGTCGACAGCATGCAGTCCTCAAAGGCTTTCCTTCAACAGCTGCTATAAAAAGCGTCTGAAACCTTCTTAGAAATCCTGAGCCAATGAGATTGGTCTACAATGATAGATCACAACAGGTAAGGTAATCTTAGTTCACTCTCATTATGTTTAGCTGTTATCATTTCATATCTTAGCTATTGGACTGAGTACCTTATGTTTGGGTTTCATGATAGAACTGTTTTAAGTATCCAAATGGCCTAGCTGTCCACGTGGCATAATATGTAAGATTAGGTGAAGATGCAAGCCTTCCAGTTCACACATATTTTGCATTCTCATTTGGAGGAAACGATCTACAGAAATGTGTTTTGTGGGTAAAAACCTGGAAAATCACCACGTTGTGTTTTATTTTTTATTGTTAGCAAACAGAGGAACATTTTATAAATTTATTTCAAGCTCACAGATGAACGTTTAGAAGAATTCTCTCCTAGCAAGGTTTTTTTTTGTTTTAGGAAACACTTCGCAAATGTTTTAATTTCAAATATTAAAACTTATAATATTCATAACCTCTACTCTTTTCTAACGGCACAATAACACGTTTACAAATCAATTCTAATTTGAGCGGACGTTAATAGCTTCTGAGTGCAAGGCCACAGACATGCAAGATAAGTCAATTAAAGTGTATTATGTGGGTTGTTCTACACTGTTACTGCACACACACCGAATGTACGAATGCCCTACAATGATGACGTTCCAACTCTCCTCTTTATCAAATAAAAGAATGGCTCTTGTAATTTGGATATATAAGATAAAAAAACTAGGTCCTTTCCCCTTTGTTTTCACAGCAGTAGACACTAATAATTTCAGATCAATTGATGGTCACACGTCTTGGGGCAATGTTACAAATGCTTTTGGTAATTAACACACTTTGTGCAAATACATGTTTGCCCAGTGTCACAAATACAAGTTGCTCAGTATTTGCTGCACATGTGGGCAGACGTATTTAAAACCAAAGTTGCTGCTCTGAATGGCCCATGGGGAAAAACCCGGCACAGTACTCAGTGCAGAACCATATCTCCAAAGACATAGCATTCCTGCTGCCATATCCTGAACTGGTGCTCAAACAGGCTGCTTAACACCAAGCACACATCTTTCACCATAGCACAAAGGACTGTGCACAATGTCTAGAATAGGTTTTGTACTGGCATGGCCCCCTAGCCTATCTCTTAAAGTGTTCCCACTTGTTATTTGGACTAGACAGTGCAGCACACATGAAATGTGCAAATGTTAGGACTTAAGGGATTTCCCCTACTTTACAGCAGCCACAAGGAGCTGTTATTGTTTGGTGCACAGACCAACCTACCATTGTTATTAGATCAGGCTTTGCATCAAGCACTATAGGTGGTTGTGTTGAACTGCTCATGTAGCACCCATGGGATTCCTCTTCGATGAAAAGTAGCACAATGTAGCTCAAATTGCCGTTTGCTAAAATTTTAGGCTACTTTTTATTAGAAAAAAACTTTTGTGTCTGGTTTATCAAGACTTTGCACTAAATTGTGTCACTTTTTGAGACTTTGCACCTGTGCACACATCCACAGGTTATTTCTCTGTGAGATAAAGTCCATAACCCCTGATACTTTTTAGGAAGTCAAACTTGACAATCAACCACTCAAAAATAAACTTTACTTGGTTATTCCTAACCATAAAGTGCATTTCATAAATATATATTTTTTTCATTTTTCGCTGAATAAAACCTCTCTTTCAAAAAGTACAAAAACAGATTGGTGATTCTAAAAATTCAATACCCTTTGTTAAAATATGCATTTCTAACCATGTGTAATCTTACATATTGAGATTGAAAATAAGTTAAAACACATGATTAAAATGATTCAAGCTCATGCCATTTCACTCCCCCCAAAAAAAACATTAAAAAAATGTGCACATTATACTATAATTAAGTGGTATTTGATAGTACTTTTAATTCTTTGTTTTGACCAGACTGGCCTGTCCTTGGAAGAAAATTCTTCTACTGGATCCGCTTTTCAGAGCAGCTCATTTGTCTGAGATTTTTTTTGTACACCTAGACATGCCAGTTGGATCGAAGCACCTCACAGCCAGGTAATAACTGCTTGTCTGCAGGTACGAACGTTTAGTTCCTGGAAGATTAATTTCAGAAGCCCAGTACAGCTACACACGTGCACATGAAGTGGCTTATTGATTCAATGTTATAGCCACATAGTTGGCAGTTTGTATCTTGCTTCTTGTCCTTCCTTGATGGAAGAAGATCTTTAAAATCATGAAAGCCAAGGCAGTACGGCATGAAGCTCCATTTCATGGCCAGGTTGGAGTGATCTGCAACATATGCTTACAGCTTCAGAATGGTATACTATACTAGTTTATCACGGTCCAAGAATGTCTCCACTTGGCCAGGCTGATTTGGTCTTCAAAAAGTGACAATTTCTTCACTCTGGCTCTTCTTCACCGGGCGAATGTGGCTTAGTCCATCTGTTGTGCCCATGTTTCGTAAATTCCCATGTCAGCTAACGCTTTCCCCAGATGAGTCCCTTATGAATTGGGTTGCTTTTTCTCTATCTGGATCTTGATATCCGACCAACATATGTTATTCAGTGATCCACTCTCTGTGGCGCGAATTTTCCAGCTCAGTTTCACAAAGGAGTTAATTCTTTGGGATGTTGATTTTGGAGTCCGAATACCATGCGCACTTGGGCGAGTGAGGCTGCGTTGGGGAGGCAGCACAATATTTTATATTGATTTGTTTATGGCTTATTTAAGTAGACTATCCGCTTGCCGTGCCATATTTCCAGGCCATAAGTCAGTGAAGGTAGGCGTTTAGCCTCCATCATCGTCAACAGGTTGTTATAAGGGTGGGCAACTCAGTTTCCTTTTTAAGAGTTTAAAGGCAAATGCCTTTGATTAGCATTAGCAAGAATTGGACATTTCTGGAACCCAGAGATTTTCAATTTCTTGTTTAGAAGGAAGGGTGAGGAGGAGTTAGATAGAAGGGTGAGGAGGAGTGCAGCTCTCTGTGGGTAATGCAAGTAATTTTAAATTGGGCCTCCACTTCAATGGGGAGCCAGTGGATTAGCAGGGCAGAGGAAATGTGGTCAAATATCTTGGGACCTAAAATGAAACATGCTGCAGCATGCAGAGTTGCTCTCAGTGGGCCTAGGTGAACTTTTGGGAATGACTGAAAGAAGGGCTTATCCATAGTATCGTCTAGAGAGAATGAGTGAATGCATCTCTATTTTGAGGTCTTGTTCTGAAATCAATTGCCTGCGGATTCAAAGCTGCCTAATTCGGAGTTGCGCACTGTTGGCCATGGCTGTGAAGATTGAAATGATTAGCATGGGTGATACCAAGTGATCCGGCACTCCGAACAATATATAAATGTTCCAGGTAGAGGTTAAAGAGGATCGAACCTTGGTGGACCACTTGGTAAATGCTGATTGGCCTCAAGAGTGAGTTAACCATTTTCACAATTTAGAAATAGTTGAATAGGTATGAGGTGAACCAGTTGAAGACAGTGCCTCCATATCCCATGCAAAGTTCAAGAGTATGAATTATTGACAGTGTTGAATGCAGCAAATAAATCCAGGAGGAACAGGATGCAGGAGTTGCCAAAGATGAGGATTTTGAGGCAGTCATCAACTATTTGGAGGATTGCAGTTTATTTTTACTGTGACCCTGGCAGAAACCTAATCGGAGAGTCTAGAAGGTTGTGTGTTCGAATGTGTGAGGCTAGTTGGGACTCTACTCAACTTTCGATGACTTGCCTAAAAGTGGGAGTGTGGAGACAGGGTGGTAGTTGTTTGTTTTCTCTGGATTTGGCCCTGTTTTAGTAATTCTGGGAAGAGGCCCTGTTTGAGAGGAGTTCACCATGGTGGTCCATATGGGGAGAAGGTGTGTGGCAAGAGATTTGCTGATACAACCTGGGATGGTGGGTTGAGGGGTTTACTTTGGAGATTGTTCTATGTAGGGACTGTTCAGAAATTGAAAAGAAGGATGACCATGATTGTAGTGCTTTGATGGGAAGTATGAAGGGCTCTACATTTTTTAACAAAGAAATCCACAAAGGTTTGCAACGGTCTACTGATTTATAGGAACCGAAGTAGTAGAGGGGTTAGTGAACTTATTATTAGACAAGCCAGACCATCTGCAGCAATGGGCCCAGATTTGATACCGATAAAGGTGCTTCAAAAGAATCCAAAGGAGTGGAGCTTGTTTTTAGCTCCTCTCTTTTCTTATTGCTTTGTCACTGGCAAAATTCCTAGTTCCTGGAAAGGAAGTATAATCATTCCAATTCATAAGAAGGGCTCTCGGCTGTTGCCCAGCAATTACAGACAGATCGCCCTCCTGGATACGTCAGGAAAGGATTTTGCGGCCAGTGTGCTGGAACATCTCAAAGAGTGGGCTTTCTCAACTGGATCCATACCGATAAATCAAGCTGGGTCCTGGAAAAAACTCTGTAAATGATAATATAGCTATGCTGCAAGCAATAATTGATAAATACGTTGTTTCGAAATCACAGGTCGTCTACTCTGCCTTCATCGACTTCTCAACAGCATTTGGCAGGGTGGACAGACCAACACTCTGGCGAAAGCTACAAAAATTGGGAATCCCAGAAAATCGACTTCGTATAATTGTTGCACTACATTCAGAAACCTGGTGTCAAGTGTTACTTGGGCAAGAAAAGGGCCTTACATCCCCAATTAAAACATCGAATGGACTAAAGCAAGGATGTCTTTTAGCTCCTCTACTATTTTCCCTGTACCTCAGTGTCCTTCCGGGCTGCTTCACGCAGGTAAACAATTTTCCTCCGAAAATAGCATTGTCTAAAATGTACACTCTGCTGTACGCAGACGATGTGATTATTCTCGACCTTACTCCTTTCGGTCTTCAAAGGAATCTGGACGCACTTTCAATATACACTGAAAGGAATTTTTTAATCCCAACCATAGCAAAAACAAAAATAGTCCCTTTCCGAGGAAAACAAAAACACACAAACTACAACTGGACCTTAGGAGGGAAATAGCTGGAAATAGTGGAAGAATACACCTATTTGGGGTGTATTTTTACTCAAACTTTAAAAATCACTCCCACTTCCAGCCCTTGGCCCACAAAACAGATGTTCACACTGGGGCGCTCCAAAGACTGTACTCTTCTACCGGGCGCAGGCACTTCTTATCCCTTCTGCAAGTCTTTAGTACAAAGATTCTATCTGTTCTTTCATATGCTCTAGAACACATTCCAATAACTCAATGGCATTCAATACAACTTAAAGAAAGCCAGAGCCTTCGGAAACTAACCAAAGTGCCTCAAGCCGTGCCCGTGCAAGCCCTGCGCCTCGAGTTCTCGCTAACCAGTACATATGCCAGGGGAATTACAAACATAATACGATGGGCATATAACATCTTGCAAGCAGAACCAGGAACCCTAAGAGCACAGCTAAGATCGGAAATCTTTGATCCAGGATCTACAAAATATGTTTTTTATCAAAATCTTACGTTTGCACTGAAGTTAACAGAATGTACAGTGGATCTGCTGAAATCCTGGACTCCGTCACACTTGAAACTTTTTTTTAAACACTCAGCGCCAAGAATAAGTTATGATCTTCACATTTTACACTGTTCAAAACTGTTACCATACAAGGCAGATGCAGATTCAATGGAATTTAAGCAAAGGCAACACTATCTTACTTTTACTTTAAGTCACGGCGCCCGAAGATGCAGGATCTTACTTCGATTTGTGATTCTCCCTTTTAAATCCCTAACTTGCATTTGGACACAAAATAAAAATGTCGGAAGCCTATGCAACCTCTGTCAAGGAGGAGTTCAAGACTTGGTACATGCACTGTTCATATGCCCTAATCCCACAGTCGTTGCTGCTAGAAAGAGGTTCCTAAAGCCAATTCAAACAAAGTGCAACTGTGCAAATGTACAGAGTTTGATTTCTCTTTTAAAATCACCTCCTAATGAATTTACTTGTTATAACCTGTTTAAATTTCTAAAACTTTTTATAAATTTATATTAGGATGAATGTTACAAAGCTTTTTAGTTATAGATGTAATTTTGTTGTTTTTAAATTTCTTATTTGTTGTTTTCAGTAGAGAACTAAATCAAATAAAACATTTTTTTGAGGGGTTAGTGATCTGTGCAATGACCTCGAACAGGCTCTTTTGTCTATTCTTTGCTAAATTCACAAGGGTTCCAATATGGGAGAATTTGGCACTGAGAATTTTGTCTGTGTAATGTTTTCTCGCTTTGCAGAGTTTAGTCAAACTGAGGTGGGATTGCAGTTTCTGAGCAGCTTTCTTTCTTCAGAAAGCGCTTTAGAGAACTAGAGCCTAGAGGGTTTAGGTCTGGGTAATTTGCATTTCAGGGGTGCACATTTGTCGATAAGGGATTCCATGCAGGAGTTGTAGTTGTTGGTGGCCTCTTTAATGTTCATATAATTAGGGTGGGATAGCCTATGATGACATTGGCTTGTGTGTCAAGATGGGATGTATACCTGAACCATATTTTGTCTGTCTTAGGTTGCCTTTATGTTTTGGTATGTGAGCCGTTTAGAGAGAATAGAAGCTGTATGTGATAGGACCACTCAACGAGGATTGAGTCATATGCCTTTAGTTGGATATTATCAGATCCAGAATGGCCCCTTTGTGATGCATGGGTTTATGGCAGAGTTGTTAGAGATCATTGCCATTAAGAAAGGAGATGAAAGTGTCCACATAGCTGTTGCCTACATTCCCAGTGGATGTTAAAGTCTCCAAGGAAGATAATGTTGTCTGACCTGATGAGTTGCATAGTGAAAAAATCCACACATTCCTCAATGAAGTTGTTGTTTAGACCGGGAGGGGGGGGTAAATAACATTTAATCTGAGGTTGGGGGTGGTGGAGATGGGCAGTTCCAGCGACATGCATTTTGAAAGACTGAAAATGAGTGGTTTGGAGGGTTCGGCACCTCAGCGAGTTTCGGTGAATTAGTGCGAGACCTCCACCGTGTCGATCTTCCTGGTTGCAATGCAAAATGGAGTGTGGTTAGATGAGACATTGAGCTATGTTTCCATGAGGATCATGATGTCAAGATTATGAGTCTGGATCAAGTCTGATATCTCTAGAAGGTGTTATACTGCAGGCCAACATTTATGGAGAGTGCAGTTAATGGAGAAGCTGTTGTGTTTTTGACTTGGCTGATCTGGGAGTAAGCACATGCACTGGGATGTGTGTGTGAGTTTGAGTGCAATCAGATACAATGGTGGAAATCGGGCAGCGCCCCCTAAGGGGAGATAGGAGGAGGGGGTAGCAGCAGTTAAGGCTCTGTAACTCTTAGGGAGATAAGGTAGGTCTGAGTTATCTGGGAATGATTGAATCCAACTGGGTCTGGGTAGGCAGCTGGCTCTTGCTATGCTGGATGGATGTGGAGGGAGGGTCCACAAGGGGTGCTCAGGGTAGTAGTGGCGAGACGACAGAGAGCCAATGTGAGAATGTCCATTCTTTGAAAGAGGTTTGAGAACAAGGGAATGAGCTTGTTGAACAGAGGACAGCTATGTTCAGCAATTGTGGGAAGTTTGGGTGGGGCTGTCTGAGATGGATTCTGAGGGGTTGCGGTGCAGGTAGGGGAGCTACTGGTTGATGGTATCTGCAGTTAGGAGATGTTAGGGGAGGGAGCGGAGAAGGTAGGGAGGAAGGGAGAGATATATGGCCCAACTGAGGAGGTGAAAAGATCCTAGAATTTGGGGAGTTATAAGTGAGGGAGCAAGTTGCCAAGGGGCTGCCAGCCCCTGCAGCTGATCCATCCCTGAGGTGACCACATCCAGTGGTGTAGGTCACCTTTTCTACCCAGAACCCACTATTTCTGCCACTTTTGTAATGGCAGAAGTCTTCCTTAGCTGTACAAACCAGGCAGCCCACCCTAGAGGTGAGGGTAGCCTTCTGGAGGTGTATATCTCCGGCATATCAAATTTACCACCTGCCCAGGTACAAATGTTCCTGGGGTATGAGGAGGGCTGTTTCCTCCTTTGGGAGTCAGCCCTATGCATATCAGAGGCAGTGTGGCCTTTGAAGCTCACCACCTTGATGTGCCCCTTCAACAGCCCTCCAGGAATGGAGGAGGTGTGACCTTTTCCCTACTCAGGCCTTTCTTCCTGATTCCTGGGAGTGATCAAACTGCCTGACCTGTGGTCAGAATCCTGTCTTGGCAGCAACAACTGTGGGCTGCCAGCCAGAGCACAGAGAAGCTGGGGCAACCAGTTGGGCAACCTCTAAGGTAGCCCCCTGGGTGCATGCCACATTCTCCTTGACACAAGAGTCATGTCAGGGGTGAGATGGCATGTTGTTTGTTGCCAAAAATGACATAGTTTGGCAATGCTATATTGGAGCTATTGGCCCCAGGTTTGCCGGGGTGCAAGCACATGATATCCTGTCTATCACTTATAAGTCTAGTGTACTATAAGTTATAATGTACTTTAATGACAAAGACCACCATAGGGACATACAAGCGTGCACTTACATGACCACACCTTTAATATAAGGCACCATACCTCCTGAGCTCAGGAGCCCTTCTTTAGGGGTGACTGACAAATATAAGAAGCGGTGCATTGACTTTGCCACATAAAGTGAGGGCAAATCCGAATTGGAGCAGTTTACACTGCTCCTGCAGTTTGCATTGGCAGGCCTGTTGTCAGTAGTTTACTTGTGCCACTCAGGGTGGCACAAAAATGCTGCAAGCCCTTTACCACTCATAAACTTGGCACTGCTGGTACCATATACTAGGGAATAATGAGGGGGTAAAGTCTTTATCAATTGGGGTTACAAATTTACACATAACCATTTTAGGGAAAATGCATGGGCACTGGGTGGCAGCCTCCAGTGTACAGTCAGAGCTAAAAACCAGTATCTTGTTGCCCAAGTGGGCTGACATCCGCAAAAAGCCTTGTTTTCTTACATCATTCCTTGACAATTTGAAGTATGTTTGTGCATTTGCGTAGTTTTCCTGACAGTCCATGGGCAAACTGTCTTGTTTCCATTGCACACTTTGGACCCAATACACCAAAATTGTGGCATAGAATATATGGCTTATGCTAATGGTAATCCTGGTGTAGCCCTCCCTTTCAGAAGTGTTCCTGGTTCATTCCTGGCCCAAATTACGAAGATCATTTAAAGACAGTTTACTTGATTTTTCACAGTGAATGGAATGATCTTCTGATACATCAATGTCAATATAAATATGAAATGTAAGGTCATTAAAAAGCAGAGGACCTGAGTTGGAAATTGATGGGCACAGTATTTCATGTCAGGTTAGCAGAGGACATTGTCTCAGCCATCCTGTCAGTTTACCAGCTGTCATTTTAAAGATGACCACCGGCCCTCATGTTTTTTTCTCCAAGAAACCAAAAACATAATAGAGTCCCTCGCCACCACAGCTTTGAACTTTTCGCTCAGTGTGGGCAGGTAATCTTTTTTCTGTCCCTCACCACCAGGTTTTTTCTATTGGTGACGGACAAAAAATATGAGACATTGAGTGTCAACACATAGTAGGCTGGTCTATGTAATACTCTTTGAGGGCCACTACTCTGTAGCAAACTTTTATCAGTGAATGGAGCCAAAGGGAATCTATCAACAGAATACTTAGGTTCGACCTAACCGACAGAAGGCGTTTGGACTGATGGTTTGACGGACCCAATTACCTTAGCCTTTTCCTGAAGTGAGAAATTTGGTACCTATGTGGAAACGTATTGGATGAAGTCTGGAGTGAAGACCAGGAACTCTGAACTCTTCACAGCTACAGTTTGCCTATTCATACTCATACTCTCTTCACACCCCCAACATATGTTTCAGAGCAATGTAGGCCAGCAACACTGCAGAGTGATGCCCCTCAATCATGCGTGTATCACAGTTGTATTATTTGGCCATTTTGGTTACCACCAGAACCACACATCCTTTTCATGTCTATTGTTTTCAAGTGTGCCCTCACACCCTCACCTACACCATGCCCCTGCCACCATACATTATCATCTTTCCTCCCTTCTTCCCAGTGTCAATAGTAACCTGCCCTATGCCACACTGTCCACAGCCATAGAACAAACATTTTCACCAACCTCTGCAGGTGCACACAAACCTGAAAAATTGATAGCTATCTGTTCAAATGTCAAACTAACCTTACGTCAATGTCTGTCCTGGATGTTATAGCCATGCCTCTCACCTACGCAAAATTGATTTTCCTATGCAACTATTTTTGCATATAAATTCCTACTATTTGGTCTTGTGTATATCGTAGAATGTTTTTTCATTGTGTGATTATCACACATGGGACTCTTGTTTGCTTGGAAAATGTAAAATACTGATTATGAGAATGGATGTGTGCTTTGGGTGTATGATATGCACCAGAAAATACATTTTGCAAGTATCTTGCATGACATTTGGATGCCAGGGCATATATTGAGTACACTCTTCATGCAGTAGAGCACCAAAAATATCAAGCAAGTTTATTGTATGATGTTTGTAAGTGTGCCCATGCTTAAGTTGACTTTTTCACTTAGACTGCCAGTCAGTTGAGGAGGTATCTCACATGACTGTTGAAATTTCACATACAGTATGATCCCTGGCTAGATGTCCACTTCTCACAAGAATTATGTGCGTTACCTGGGGAAATATTAACAACATTTTGTGTACCCTACTTTCTCCTTCATGTACAAAACTGGCCAAAAATCATTTAAGATTAGTAACTTGAGAGCTTGTGTAGTGCTTGGAGGCGGAAGCCTGGCACCTGCTTTGAAACAAAATAAAAAGTGAGACATTGTGTTAGGAAAACCAAAAAGCAAGAGCCCTGACATATAGGGAGTTTTAACTCTTTGCATCATGGCCATTGTTTATTTTCGTCTGGTGACCCTGAACATGGGAATTCATTATATTTACTTTGCCCTATATAAGGTGTGGCTACCACTGCTCTCAGAAAAGTCTTGGGGTTACAAGAGCACTCCTAGTTAATATTGTTATTTCTTGGTTTATTCTTCTTGAGAAAACTTAAAGAAGGGTGCTATACTGATGTAATGTGTTCACTTCACATGCAAACATTAGCAAATTATCTAACAGGATAGAATCCTGAGTGCAGTGAGCACTGTGAACATCCGTTCTATATCTTCTAAATAATTCTGCACAATTTTAAGAGTAAAATATATACAAATAAACACATTTGGTCACATATGAGAATTATTGCTCATCAATTCATCTTGTAGATCACATCAATATTTATGTATTTTCATTGCGCATATTTTTTGACACCATTGAACAAACACAAAATCATCAAGGTATAGTCCTTTACATTACATATATCTGGTAAAAAGGAATAATTATAATTATAATCATGACATTAACAAAATTCTCTTGTTGTAGACAAAATGCCCAATGCATTTCGGGACTGCGGGGTCCCTTCCTCAGAGGCGAGTTCTATAAACAAAGAAATACTGAAATTTATAATCATGCTGACCACTCAGTCAAGTGTTACCATCAGTGGAAGAGGAAACTTCCCCAGTGGAAACTCAGTGATTCTGGTCACTAAATACTGTAGGTAAGTGCCTATTTTGTGAGTGGAGTATCTGCTGTTTTCATGCAGATTGCCCTCATCATCCAACTTCTAAATTACCTCTTCTTTCATATTTATCCTCTTCCATATGTGTTATCATGTCCCTGCTCAGCACCATGATACTAAATATTTTGGTTCCCTCCTATTCAGAGCAACCGTCCCCCTCTCACATGCCTTGCCTTTAAAGCATACTCAGTGTTCAGCCTATGACAGCCGTGAAGCACGTTTATTAGGCCTACTAGGCTCTTATCTTTCACCGGTCAGAAAATTGCACAGCTCCAGCAATGAAGCAGGCAGAGCACAATGTTTCTGACAGATACTAGAGTAAAAAAGCAGACCTACTACAAAATCAATACAGAAAATAAGACACATTTTCTAAAGACTGACTTTCTCGTGATAAGAACAATCTGGAAAAAAAACATGAACATTTTGGGAAATTACAATCTTTCAAAGGGAATGTGGTTTGCTGGAATTTGGTACACCATATTTAAAGTAAAGCACATTTTAGGTAATGTATTGCTTTAGTTCATCCTTCCAACCCTCTAAGAAAGGTGCTACCTAAAGAGAAGGCATAACCTCTGAGGTCCACTTAGATGGTAGAAAAGAGCCATGTTTTCAGTTGTTTCCTAAAACAGCACTCCTCAGTAAAGAAGCCTAGAGGAACTGGAAGGTCATTTCAGGACTTTACTGTCAGAAATACAAATGACCTACCTCCTCTCCTATCTAGTTTTATCTGAGGTATGTGGAAGAGTTTAGTATAAGAAAGACTTATGTTCCTGCTTATTAGTATTGTTTGAACTCAGACTTAGCCATGAGATATTTTGCTCAAATCCTATAATAATCTCTATGTGCAAAGATCATGAAGTTAAAAAGAATCCAATTATGGACTGCAACCAATGGAGCTGTACAGGGGGGTGATACTGGTCAAGTTTGGGGGAGTTTTAATACCAGTCGTGCTGCTGCATTCTGAACCACTTGTAACCTAGTGATAAGAAATTTGGGGATTCCAAGATATAGGCTGCTAGCATTGTCTATTCTGGAAGTGGTAATAGCGTGACATTCTAGCTTCCATGATTCTAATGGCAGAAAATGCAGGGACCTTCTTAATGTACCCAAACAGAGAAGCATGACCTGTGATTGGCAACATTTGTGGACAAATTGATTGCTTGAAATTGAATGTGACACCACAATTCCTACCTACACCAGCTGGTAAAGGAGGCAGAGCTAGATCCATAGGCCACAAAGACAGAGAAATTGTTGTTATATCCATTCAAAAGCATGTCAGTCTTATCTGTGTTGCCGTTCTGGTAGCTCTCATTGATCCATTCAATTACCCTCATGAAACAGGCTTTAAAGGTTTGTTCTGTCTTAGTTGAGCTTTTGTGAAATGAACGGATTAACTGGGTAAAGTGTGCAAAGGATACCACCTTAACCCTGAACGGTTCAATCAAATTAGCGAAGGGTGCCATACAAACATTAAATAAGAGCAGACTCAGGGAAGATCTCCTATGTGATTCCCTATTTCAATATCATATTTTTTATCAAAAGGTGGAGACTGATACTGCCTGGCTCTCTTGGAAGAAAATGATTGGAGTCATATTAATGCAAGACTGCAAATTCCCACATCTACAAGTCTGATAAATAAAGTGTGGGGAAGGGGAGCTGTGCAAAAGCATAAGGGAGGCCTTTGATACCCTGTTTACAGTGATTTAAATTGCATGAGACACATCTAAAGATAGTCTAAGGGTGGCAAATGGGACTGATGAATTAGCTAACACAGCCTTTTTACAACTGGGTTTTAACCCAGGCAGTTTGCCACCTCTCATGAGAATGCATTAATGAGTAAGAAGAAGAAACTGCTGAAGAAATAGGAATAAGATGTGACTTTATATTGATGGCCACTGCTTTAACAAATTAGGGCCAATAGTCAATGGGGTGGTAGTACAATGCAGATCGTGATGGGTGATATTTGACCAATCTTAGAGTAGGTAGACATGTATAACTCATGAACTTTATAGGATGTTGGCTTCCTTCTCTACATGCTGAGGGAAATGGAGTGACTGTAGCTGATTTTTTTTTTTTGATTTTTTTATCACGTTTTGCATAGCGTGAACTTGACCGTGGGTATCAGAGTGCTTTACAGAGATACCACAGCCGTTTTTATATGAGCTACATGATGAGTAAGCAAAAATACATAGCAAAAGTATATTAAAATTGTAGAATACAAAATGTGGTAGGATATGTGGACATAGTATTTTCGAGGTAGGTAAGGTAGTTTGTTACGTAGTTGGGAAGAGTAGAAGCACAGAAGTAGTACAGCAGCAATTATGTGAGTTACATATAGAGTGCATAGTAACCGTATAGAAGAAAAGAATACAATATACAGTAGTACATATTCTATAGAGGTGCATATGGAGTAAATAAAAATACACAGTAGCAATATATAAAGGTAGTGTACAATAGGATATGTGGACAAAATAGATCGGAAGTAGCTAGGTTAGGGTGTTACCTACCTGGGGGAGGAGAGGCACAGTTTCTCCCGAGGTAGTGACACTCAGATTTATTTGGAGGGTGTGACGTCAGATGATTTAGGTAGGAGGGTTTAGGTATTTATTGAGAAGAAGAAGTTTAAGTGTTTTACTAAAGTGAGGTAATGATCAATTATTCACATACATCCTGTGGCAAAGGGTTTCAGAATCTAGGGAAGTTCATAGAGAAGGAGCGGGTGCAAGATTTTTCTTTCTTGAGTTTGGGTGGAATCAGGAGTGTTTGAACTTCAGAGAGGTCTCTTTTGGTTGGCCTTTGGCAGTTTATTCACGAGGTAGATTGTTTTTTCAGTGTAGAGAGCTTTGTGGGTTATGAAACCAGTTTGGAGGATACATCTTACCTCAATTTGTAGCCAGTTGAGATTCCTGAGAGTGGAAGTGATTTAGTCAGAGCGCGTCTCCCCCGATAGTAGTCTGGTCACTGCGTGGAATGCAGCTTTCGAAAGTCTGATGTGTGTTTTTGGGGCACCCGTGATCGTAGCGGTACTGTACTCCAACTTGAAGAGGACTAAGCATTGCACCACAGACTTTAGATCTTTGAGGGGGATGAAGGGTTTGACTTTTTAAAGGTGCTTTAACGTGTAGAAGGCCCTTTTAGCTGAGGCATTAATATGCTCTAGTATGTTCAGGTTTCTGTCAAGTGTAACTCCTTGCGATTTGACAGTGTTGGAGATGGAAAGGTTGCAATTTAATGCAGTGAGGTTGTCAAGCCAGGTATCTGTGGGAAAGGACTTTACTTTTGATTGGAAGAAGAGTAGTTCTGTTTTGTTGAGTTTGGCCTTAAGGTGGTTATTAGTGTGCCAGACTTGTACCATGGAGCGAGTACTGGTTAGGTGCTGGATATCTTTATTTAAAGAAATGTTCATGTAGAGTTGGGTGTCATCTGCATAGAGGTGCTAGGCAATTCTGGCTTGTTTTAGAATCAATGTATGACGTTCCCTGTAGAGAGTGAATAGGGAAGTAGATATTATTGGGCCCTGTGGAACTCCTTGTGAGACTTGCATTGATTTTGAAGAGGAGTTGTTTATTCTGACAAGCTTTCAGCGTTGTGTCAGGAAAGAGGTCAACCACTGAAGGACAGTGCCATTTAGGCCTGCATGCTGTTAGAGGGTGTTTAGGAGGATGTCATGGCTGATGGTATCAAAGGCAGCTGATAGGTCCAGGAGGACTAATAGAGTCTGATGCTTGTCAGACCTTCAAAGTCCACTGCGGTTAGTGCTGCTAAATAATTGGTTTGCCTTGGAGGACCTCTCACAATTAGACATATGGAAAAGGTACATTAGTACATGCATTATATTGGTGAAGAAACAGGGACAAATATATATGGATAGTCCTGCTGCTAGGAAAATTGCCAGCATGGCTAACCCTTGCTAATAGGAGAAGATGCAAAGTTGATCAGAGGCTATTTCTTCCATCGGCAGAATGAATTTCTTCGTCTTGGCTGCTCACTCACATTATTTTCTGTGACATTAGATTTCCATAGATTTTTTTGTTGGGGACTAAGGTTGGTGTGCGATTTAGTGCTACAGTGGAGGTGCGAAAGGTTTCTTGTCTAGCTTTTCCCAATGCTCCTGAGAGCAAGGACTTCTCATTTAATATTAGTGGCTGAACTTCATGACTCAAAGACAAGGTTCCATTCTTTCCCGAAAACAGAGGATACAGAAATAGTGGCCCTTCAAGGCACTCACTTCAATAGAGATAGGCAAGTGGATTAGCCCTGTAGATCTACTGGTAGGTGGTGACCACAATAAGAGAGGCTGATTGAATTACAAGAACTCTAATTGACTTTGTTTTGATCCAATCACATCACAGGCAGTAGGGCAAGTTGCTCAGTGGGGCTGCATTTTTATCTGGACATGTGGGATAAAGCTGGGTGGTAGGAATTTTGTGGATTCCACCTGATACCCTAAGTTTCCATTACAGAAATTTGAGGAAAATTTGTGATTAGGTATTGTTTTAGGTTTGCACTCTATTGCGGGTAAGAAAAGATTGCACGATCCTTGCAAGGTTCGCTACCCTGGTATTCACTGAGTGTCTAGTTTAATAAATGTCTGTGGTAAGAAGATTTCAAGAGGTGGCGGCCGAGCCTAGTCCCAAATACAATAGCTACTCCAATCTCTGATCTTTCCATGTAGTGCTTTAGGGTTATGTAACCACTCATACAATCAGGAAATTATGAGGAGGAATAAAGATATTTCTCTTTCTTGTGCCAGCCTCGAGTGTTTGTAGATATGGATTTGCAACAAAAACCAAAGGCGGATCAACAGGCAGGCCCATACCCCATGAAATTCCTTCCAACAGCAGAGTTATGGAAGGCAGCCCAATGTGCCGCACTGTTCTACTATATTTTTTTTTCTATAAACCATTTGTGTTGCTCAGTAAAACCTCGACCAGGATTTTGTGTCAGGTGTGCATGGAAAAAAAATCATGTCATCCAAACACAGTCATGTCATGCAAACAGTCTGGCCCTTATTTATTGAATTTATTGTATTAACACCAAATGGCTAACGCTAAGGCAACATCTAAAAAGTAAAGTATCCCACATTTGAAAATTGGGTCAGTTTTGAATTTAAAAGTCCGGGATGCATAGGTGTTTTGTACAGTATAGAAGACTGCAGGCATTTGTCCTTGCTGCAACCAATGCTTCAGGGGAAATCAACAATAAAAACATGCCCACTACATGGGTTCAACTCCAAAGTGGTCCAGTGTATTAGGGCAATTCTGTTTCTCCCTGGGGGCACAATCACATCCCATGGGAAAATAAAACTATTCAAAATAAAAGTATGCCCTCAGGGGGGGTCACCTATATTTCAGAAGAATCCACCTCAATAAAATATTTTGCACCACATGTTCTCCCTTGGGGGCCCAGAGAGGTCAGCCCATGTGCCAGAAATGACTGACCCCCTCCAAAAAAACACTCAAATCCATGGTGTCTATTGGCTTCCTGCTTGTGGATCATGATTGTTTGAGGGAGACACTGCTAGAAAGGAGAAACTCCACTCTATCCAACAATTCCTCCCACAAACATGGGGAGGCATCCTGCGCCATAAAACCCTAATGACACGGGGGCAGAGCACTGATCTGTTTGTTCCTCCACTCCCATAGGCATTGCAAGAGTTGGGTACTTAAGTGGAAGGTATTCCACTTTGCCCAATCCCTGGGTTTCCAAAAAGGAAACCTTAGGTTCATGCACTAGAGATTCCTTATAAACCCTCCCCAGTGTACACCTTTGGTTGCGGGCCACACTGGGGAGGTGGTGTGGGGCTCTGCCAGTGGTTGACACTCACACTCAAGAGGCTAGGACAAATCAGCACATCATTGCTATTTGTACATTAGTAGCAGCAGGATAATTTGTTTCTGAGGGCATTGTTCATCTGTCTTTTAGCAATATTTTCTAGACATCCTAAACCAATGTTCCACTGAGATAATCAAGGAATATGAGAAGAGATCGCTTTAGCTGTCTCAATAATTCCGAAATCCTCCAAAGGCAGTCATTGCTGTTGGTATCTCCTTTTAGATCCACTGGGTTTCAGTGGAAATTGGAATTACCAAACCCAATTTTTGAGCTCAAACAACACAAGGCAGAAAAACCTCCAAGTTTTCTGAAGGATGTGTTGACTGAATGATATTTTTACGGCTGTGCAGTATTGCCGAATATTTACCATAAAAACATTGATCATTTTGTGAGATTAAACAAACACAAACTCACACTTTCAGACTGAAATGTGGTTTGCCTGAATTTTGTGCAATATTTTTAAAGTAAAGGAGTATATTGCATAAAAAAGTCAGTTCTCCCCACTTTTACCGCATAACTTTTTTACGCGATTCAGGAAGACTTAAAAAAGTCAACCTGAAATTGCGTAATGTTAATTGTCAAGAACGTTTCCAAATTCCACACTGCACTCAATTTGGGTATTTCACTAATTTTGCTGGCTAATTAAAATTTTTGACCAAGTGTAAATATTTTAAATGTGCCCAAACACATTCATCTTTATATAGGTTTATGTCTTGCTTAAGTTTGGATTCATGTCACCATTGTAAAAAGGATACAGTTTATTAAAGACAAGCAGGTGGGTATTATATTTCTTTTTCACCATCTCTGATGGCTTTTTTTGTGGAATTTTGGTCTGATGGCATGGTGTGGATATTAGAGCATCTAATACTGAGCTTTCCTCCGTGCATTTAGAAATGTTGTCTTATTGCTCTCAACTGCATTTCATTTTCTGTGTATTGTATTGCAAATTGAGTTTGTTTTACACCTCGTTGCTTCTCTTGCCCAAAAATAATGTTAATCTTTCTTTCTTTTATCTAGCTTAATGCTTCATGACATTTGAGATGGCTATACAATGTGCTGGGATTCCTTACAAGTTGGGTTTTGACTTTCATTCATGTTTCAAATGTGGTGTTCATGTTTGTGTTCAAGTTTAGACATTTCCTGGGAGACTGATGTCTTTATTGCTTCTGCAACACTGCCTTCGGTAATGAGTGCATACAATATCCGCTTTAAAAAAATGTGCATTATCTTTGCAATATATAGGAAAATCCACTATTTAGATTCTGAGTCATTTTAACTGAATTTTAGTTGAAGGAAGTGACCCGATTAGGGTCACCATGGTCACTAACGACCACCTCTCAGCCTTCTATACTAACGAAGAGTCGGTCAAACAGTAGAGAATACAAACCAATATATTTATTCAGATAACTCGCGTGGAGCCCAGTCTTCCCAGTCTCTTGGGATTACTTCAGAGGGAGTGACATCAGCAAACATGGTGATACATTATGTACAATTCAGAACCAATGAAGGCACGCCCACAATGGAATTTTCCAGCCAGATGCAGCTACACAAAGAAGTACAGAAGGATAAGTTTAGATTCTGAGGCCGGGCACACACTATCTCCTGCTCAAGGTCTTTCCGTCTGTGCCACCGCTAAACTAAGCATTCCCCTTACCTACATCGTCAGTGATGTTCCAGTGGGTGCTACACTTTACTATTGCCAATTTCTTAGGGGGTGTCCAAGCAGACAAAAGCCTCAATATAAGGTGCCCATGTTGGATCTTGGCACCATGCAAAGTAAGAAACTCTTCCTCTTCCTAGAGTCGCCCAAAGTTGTGCGCGACTCCAAAGGCATACTGACAGTATAAATATTGACAACTAGTCTCTCACTCAATCTGCAAGCTGATATTAGGTCAATGAGCTCTGCAGCTTGGTCCGATAGGGAACTCCTGATGTTTTAACCACCGTACGCAGCGTTGTAACAGCATATGCAGCAGTTGTAGTGCCATCTGGTAATTTAAAGGAAGAGCCATCGACATATAGTTCCCCTTGAATGTCAGATAAGGGAACTTCAGTCAACTCTACCCATCCTTTCATCTCTTCTTCTGTCTGGAAGACACAATCATGTTTATCAATCTCATCATTCTCAGAAAGGAGGGGCAGAAACGTGGCTGGGTTCAGAGTGACACATCTTTTGATCGTGATGTGTTTAGCAAACTGTTAATTCATAATCTGTCAGACGGTCACTGGTGAGGTGCTGTGTTTTTGTCTTATTCAAAAGGGTATCCACAGCATGGCGTACCATGACTGTGAGGTCAGTATCAAGTACGAGTCCTGCCGATTGTCTTATCAAGAGAGCCACAGCCGTGACTGCTCTTAGCCAGCTCGGGAGAGCTTGTGCAACAGGATCAAGCACAGCAGAGACATAAGCACACAGCTTTGAGTTAAAACAGAAAGCGTGTAACCAGCCATCTCATGAAAATATAATACAAAGGATTTGGTATAGTTAGGGGTACCAAGCACTGGAGCTGAACAAAGCGCAGTTTTTAGTTGCTCAAAAGATTGCTGACTTTCAGACGTTCAATGAAAAGGCACATGCACTTCTTTCGTGGTTAGTGTTAGCAGGGGCTTAATTAGTAGGGAAGAGTTAGGTATCCACTGACGACAGTAGGAAGTGATACCTATAAAAGTGTGTACATCTTTCTGGGTTTGTGGAACTGGCATTTGAACAATGGTACTAATACTCTCCGGGGTCAATCTCCTGCCCTCCTTCGACAGTAGGTGACCTAACTAGGTGACCTCCTGTTTACAATACTGACATTTTGAAAGGTATACTTTATGGCTATGCTGAGATAAATGCAACAACAATTTAACTGTACTGTCTCTGCAACCTTGTTCTGTATCTGAAGTGATGAGCAAGTCATCGACATACTGTACCAATACATTACCTCTGGGGAGTGACAAGGAATCCAACTGAACTTTCAATGCCTGACTATAGATACTTGGGCTCTCTGTATACCCTTGAGGAGTGCAACAGAACCTAAAACTTCTACCAGCGAGGGTGAACCCAAACAGATATCTGCTATCAGGATCAATAGGAATACTGAAGCAGGCATTTTTCAAATCAATGATAGAAAAGAATTTAGCAGACGAGAGAAACATTGTCAAAAGAGTGGTGATGTCAGGAACCACCGGAAACTTGGGAATCACTATTTTATTAACTTAAACATCTTCATGGTCATCAAGAGAATCTGAGGGCATCCGCTTAAGAATGGGAAGGATAGGGCTTTTACAAATATCAGCTGTTGTCTCCTCAACCACTCTCCTCTTAATCAAATCTTGCACAATTTACAATAAGGCTCGGTCTCCTGCCTGCGGTATTTTATATTGAGGGATACGAGGTAAAATAGCACCATCCAAAATGCATATCGAAACAGGCAATATCTGCAACAATCGCACTTCTGTGTCGCCCGTTGCCCACAGAGTGGGTGGCACATCTTTAAATTTAACTGGAAGGGGTGCATCTTTGGACAGACACTGCATAGTACATACCACATCTGAACCCATTGTCATATAGACACCAGCTGGGGAACAATAAGTTGTAGCATACAGTTTCTTTATCAAATCCAAACCCTTCAAATTCTCACCCCAGTAAAATGTCAGCAAACATGGCGAATCCACAGTGAAAGGACCTATAGTTAACGCAAGGGGTCTTGAAATAGGGCGTATAACCGGTACACCAGATAAACCTGCCAAAACAATATTATGGAACTTTTCGTCACACATGTTTCCACTAAAAATTCCTTAGTCGAACCTTGCAGTTCTGCTGTGATATAAGGACCACGCTGGTCCGGAGGTATTGAAACTGGGCCCCCACTCTGTCCCTGGCTGTCCTAGCTGTAAGACATCCCTGTCACTTCATCCACATCATAATCATCGGGGTAGTACAGCCCATCCCCAGGATCATCAAAGCCATTATTATCAGAATGACTCTCTGAGGCTGCAGCGTTCTGAGCCTTGCCTGCCCACCAGCTCCACGACCCCTTCCTTGAGAACCTCATCCTTTAGGGACCACCACCTTCTACAAAAGCACAGGACACTCGCTATGCCAATGTCCCTTCTCTTTATAATATGCACACTGATTCGGACCCAGGGTTGTTGTGTAGTGCTGCCTACTAGTGTGTGGCAGCTGTTGGGCCAAACCACCATGTCCTCTACGATTCCCTCTAAAAGCCGGTTGCAACAATACCCTTGTCTTCAAATCCTCATTCTTTTTCTCTGTCCTCTCCTTGTCCTCATTATCCCTATGCTCATAGTACTGTGCCATATTCAAAATACCAGAGGGGGAAGAGGTGGACCAGGTGCTTTTGGATGCCTACAATCGAGTTGCAATCTCAGGAAGCAAATTAGAAACAAATCTATTAACACTCAACTGAACACCTCCCTCAATAGAAAGATCCTGCCCACTGTAGTCCAAGAATATATCTTCAAACCGAGTAAAAAAATCAGATACACTCTCATCTTTATTTTGACAACAAGCCGTTCACTTGTACCAATCAACCCTCCTCATTGGGATAAGAGAATGCAGATACGTAATGATACAGCCTGGCACAACAAGTATCTCTGCTGTAAGCTTATCACCTGGCTTCCGTTTCTGATCCCATACTTTAATTTGGTCCCACATACCCCCCAATTCTGCAACATGGTCTTGAGTATGCACCTGTCTCCAAATATCAACCGGAACAAGAAGACCAAAAAACATTTCAATATGCAGTTGGATTCTACCTAGGATCAGGCAAATGAGTCTTAAGAGATAAAACGTCACTCCATTTCCACGCGGTGTAAACCCATTGTTCCTGAAAATGAGCCGCTTCTCTGGCCCGTATAACATTACCATGGCCATCTTGCACTTCTAGTAATTCTGGGTGGTATATAGGATGAACCTCCTGCATCGGAAACTGAGTCACCGTCATGGGACTGTTCTCATGCAATCTTCCCCTATAGGCTATTATTTTTGTGACATTACTAAAAATGTGTTCTGAGCTCAAGTCACTAACATACACACAATCTCTAATATCATGTAAAATTTTAGGCGCTTCTGATTCAAAACACTGCTGCCAAAGACCAATCAAAGTCACCGACATGTGCTTAAAAGCATGCTGCTGTATAAAGGGCTCCAAACCTCGCATTGTTCCCCAAACATCCTCCATACTGTAAATGAGATTACGAGCCCACTGGGCAGCCTAATTAGCCTTTACCCTATTCTCTTCATCTCTCATATCCGATCGTACTAACGGCCTCATACGTTTCTTAAATATTGTCCAGTCTCTATCCTCAAATCTACGTACTGGTGTCCCACTACTCAGTGGGACAATGGAAGTAACAGGCTCAAGCATCGCTGCTGGCTGCGTCGCAGGTGTAAGTGCTGGCAAGATGGACGCTGAAACAATGGGTGGGGCAGGAGTACTAACAGTCATAGTTGCCACATACGGCAAGGACAAAGAAAGGACAGGAGGTGCCGTGGCTAAAGCAGTCTAATCAACAGTAGCAGGAGAAGAAACAGCAGAGACAGAAGATGGGTGGCTGGAACTGTGAGGGAATAGTGGGATATATCCTCTGCGGGGCATATGGAGGTGGGGTATAATTTTTTTCTTGGGCCACATATGATTTATCAATTTGTAATAGAAACCTTCTATCTTCTAATGCAATACCCTTCTCCGCTTTTCCCTGTCATATGCTATGGCCTTCTAAGTCAACTTCTGCATTCTACCTTTCCAGGCCTCTTTTTCTGCTTTCATTCACCTCTGTTTAGCTGCTTTTTGCCACGTTCTAAGGGAATCAAGCATAGACTGTCTACTTCTTTTCCTCAACAACTGTTCTTGTAAATACTCAAAGGCCACTGCAATTCGGCATTCTCCCTTGTATATTTGTGCCATAGCTTACTAAACATAACAGGGCCAAGGCCATGCTTCACATACATATCAGAATTCGGAGTGCCTTCTGGAGATGCCGGCTGACTTTCCTCCAGTCGAGCATCTGCAGAACAACAACAACAACACAAAGAAACCAGTTTTCTTATTCCAGGCTTATTCCAGGCATTCTCAAAAGAAAACAAGTTCACTACTTATTCCTGGTAAAGTATTCGCAAACCCTTTTCACCCAAAATCGGTCCTCAGACCGTACCAAACACAAACCACAATGGTACCATATCCTCAAAGAACCAAAACAAACTCTTATGATGTCTGCGGGTCAAACAAATGTATTCTCCACTGCCGACTCTTCAGACCAAATGGTCAGATCCAAGGAGTTTGCCGTTCAGGACTCCAGTGGTGATGACCGCTGGGCAAGACACCAACCTGCAGGACAGAAGGGACAGCTGTGAGTACAGGAACTCTCTTGTGCAGGGATCCCTGATCCGCCCCACTCGACGATGGACTCAACCTTCCCACCCGTCCTCATGCGGGGATGGGTCACTCACCCGATGGAGTCCCTGTTTGGGTGCCATCTGAAGGAAGTGACCCAATTAGGGTCACCCAGGTCACTCATGTCCACCTCTCAGCCTTCCACACTAATGAAGTCGGCCAGACAGTAGAGAATACAAACCAATATATTTATTCATATACACTCGTGTGGAGCACAGTCTGCCCAGTCTCTTAGGATTTACTGCAGAGGGACTGACATCAGCAAACATGATGATACATTATTTATAATTCCGAACCAACGTGGGCACACTCACAATGGAATTTTCCAGGCAGATACAGCTACACAAAGAAGTACAGAAGGATAAGTTTTGATCCTGAGGCCAGGCACACACTAACTCCTGCTCAAGGTTGTTCCGTCCATGCCCACCACTAGATTAGTGGGAGAAGGCCTCTATCTAGTGGGAAAGGTATGTGCTAATGAGAACATTGTATTCATAGAGAACAAGCAAGGCCCAACCTTGGAGAAACAAGACTTACTAAAAGCTGTGTTTTTGGAAACGGAAAGATTAGTTTTGATCATGGTTCAAAATGGCAGCCAAACATAAAATGGTGCTGCGAATGCTAACTTACATGGAACAATACATAATTAACACAGCAAAAACATTTTCATCCTAACATAGTGATAATCCCATCAGCTCTTCACTTATACACTTTGATGGTCTACAGCTCCCTGAAGAGTGAGAGACTAGGTAAGGTGTTTATGTCTCTCCTCATGTACACAGGAGACCTACTCTTTTTCAAGGTCCTATGAAATCCTTTCACATAGCTATATATGTCTACTCTCATGTTTGTACAATAACGATGTACATTGCAAACTTCGTTGGGAAGACTTTGTCACCATGGGTCCATCTCTTTCTGCTTTGAAAACCTCAGATATGTGTGCTTAAATCCAAATTGACCCAACCGAAGTTCAGCTGCCCAAACACTAGTCCTACCCCATTTGGATAATAGCAATGTTCTGCTTACAGACAACCGGGCTCCACTGAAAAGCATCATTAACAAAACTGCACTGTTCAACAATGGAATGAGTAAGATTGAATAGAGCACCACAGCTCTCCCTCAGCTTGTTCAGATCCTTTTCAAGGCATGTTTCATGTTATTCAAGCCTGTGACCTAAAACACATTTTCACCTGTTATAAAAGATTCAGCTCTGAGGTGGAATACCCAACAGCTGCACCAGGGACAGAATATGTTTGTGAACACATATTTAAAGAATACAAAGATCAGATCTAATGTCTTCTTCTGGAAGAAGTTTGAAAAATATATCATTAGACCTTCTGTGACCCTCTGATTTGTCTGGAAAAGAAGACCACAACCTGTCAGTAAGCAATCTGAAATGTTTACATATAGGTAAAGTGCCCCCTCCTGTACATTGTAAGGGTATTTGAAAGTTACAGAGGAGCTCACTCACCAAGATCAAATGCAGAGTTACGTTATAAGGACCTGGAGCTCTGATTGACTTGTTTTAACATATGAAAATGGTATTTTATTTTTTTAATTTATGACCACACTATCACTCTGCTGACCAGTTAAATGATAGGGGCCAGAGCAATCGGAGATGAAAGTCTAAAGTTACAACTTTCAGTAGTCACAAAAGTCATTTATGGGTAGTAAATTCCTTTTGTGAATTCCAAAAGTCAAACTTTGCGACTTTCGTTATTCTCAAAGGGAATTTACAAATAGTAAATGCCTTTTGAGAATACCGAAAGTCATAAAGTTAGACGTCTGTCTCCAATTATCATTGTGAATCGGGACCTAGGTGTTTTGGTCCTTCACATTAAAGAGACAGTGTGGTGTAGACTCGAAGATTCAAAGCAGAACCTTTAGTGCAAACCTAAACCCACCAAAAAGCAGTTAGTAATTTGATGCAAAAACATATAAGAATTAGTTTAATGAAAATCTGATTTAAACCATTGTGGCTGTAGTTCAGACAGAGCAATTACACACAGCATCATTCGTTCTTTGCTGTCCTGAACCATGTGATAAAAATAACACTGTTGATATAAAGTTTTCTTTTCTGCTGCTCCCAGTTAATTTTACAAACACAGATCCTCTGAAGTAAATATCACTTACATATATATATATGCATTTTGTTTCAAAACTTTATTCAGTTCATATTAAACCATAAAAGTATCTTATCAATACATTAAAAGTTCAATGAAAAATGTCAATCTCACAGGATGACACCAATTCATAAAATCGCTAATACATGTAAAAACTAAATTTGATATACAGTTGTTACAATATATCAAATAAAACAATTAACATAATACATAGCAGTATGAGCTCTAGGTAACATAAGATTATAGGGCACATTCATTGATTTCATACCCTAAGGTTTCCAAAAAGTCTCTAAAAGAGCACCTAAAAAAAAACCTAGATTGGACATATACTTAAAAGCCACCTGATGATGGATTATCAGCAGACCACCATGTCTGTTATCCTTAAAGGAAAACAGGATGTTTTTAAAAAGACAAAACTAAACTTTGAACTTCTCCAAAAATATTTGTTTCAACATTCACAAGGGAAAGGGGTCCCGTGGTGACCCCTTCCCATTTGTGAATGGTTAACAGCACCCTGGAGGTGTTAACAAAAAATATTTTTTCATGAGTGTTATTTGGTCGCAAAACATTCATACATACATACCGCAGTAATTTGGTATTAGGAAGTGGCACTTCAAACACGCTGTTACCACACGCAAAATTGCTTTTGTACATATGGCCCAGTGACACATTTAGATATGTTCGCAAATTGGACTTATTTGCATTGTCACCTGCTATGTACACAAATGGGTAGGGAGTAATAATGGATGCAAAGTGGAGACAAAAATCTATTGCAGAGTGTAGTATCCATTATTTATACAATAGGATTAAGTATATTGTTTGATACCTGCAGCAAATACCTTTTCTTGAATTGTTTTTCACTCACTAATTGCACCTGTGTCTAAAAGACCACATTGAGCTGCCATTTATGACAATGTACAAATCTCAGGAACTTATGTCAGTGCATTTAATTTTTGCACTGGAATCTTCTCTCTTAATAGAATAATGACGAATAACTTGCAGAAATGTAAATTATGCACGCTTTGTGCACTTTACTAGCGATTTCATATTAATCAGATTGGGAATATCTTTGCCATACATTTCTGTGCCAGCATGAAAAGCAAACAAGTTGTATTCAACTCCTAAATGTGATAATAATGGAACAAAGACTGTTCTTCCCCATTTAAATAGGCCTAATTGTAAAAAAAAAGCTTTGAATCAAGACTGGTGTAGTAACGGTATATACGGTGATCTTGCTTAAAGTCTTGTATGCCATAAAATCATATACAGAAATTTCATCTCACATAAATAATTTCATAATATAATATATTAAAATATGATCGAATTGTGTGTGAAGTTTCTATTTTTAACTCCAATCAAGTGTTATTTTTGTAAGCATCATTTTGAACACAAACAAAATAGTTTTCTGAGTACAATATTTCGCAGCCATATATTGAGGGTTGTAGCAGTGAGGAAGCAATTAATTCTATAGTTTTGATTATGGCTACTCATTAAGCTGACTATATTTTCAGCTGCATTCTTACTGTAAATTTCATATTATTAATTTCAGGCTTCAGACAATGCATCATATTTCAGGAGAAGGGCTGAATCATACCCATACTTTGGAGTTTATTATGCTTGGCTTCTCTGCTTATCCACAGTTGCAGTCTACCTTTTTTACCTTGTTCCTGCTGATCTACCTAATGGCCCTGATGGGTAACCTTTTGATTATCACCATCATAGGTGCAGATGCTCGTCTGCATACACCAATGTACTTTTTCCTAGGAAACCTTGCAATTTTGGACATCTGCTGCACCTCCTCCACCATTCCAAAGATGCTAGAGACACTGCTGTCAGAGACAAAGTCCATCTCCTTCTCAGGCTGCATTACACAACTGTTCCTTCTGTCATCTGTCCTGGGCACTGAGCTTCTCATTCTCACACTTATGGCTTTTGATAGGTATGTGGCCATCTGTCTTCCCCTACACTATACCAGCATCATGAGTATGAAGTTCTGCATTACCACTGTAGTCACCATATGGTTTTGTGGCTTGGTGAACTCCATCACCCACACCAGCCTGATCACAAGGCTGTCATTCTTTGGAAGAATAGCATTGGATCACTTCTTCTGTGAAATCCCACCAATTCTCAAAGTTTCATCCTCTGACACATACATTAATGACATTGTGATTCTTTTGGCAGATATATTTCTTGGCATGTTTTGCTTTTTTCTTACTTGCATGTCTTACATGTACATCCTCTACTCCATTGTAAAGATCCGCTCAGCTGCCAACAAAAGAAAGGCCTTACACACCTGTACGTCTCACCTCTTAGTTGTTACTGTGTTCTATGGAGGCATTATCTACACCTATGTGCGACCAGCTCTGAATGCCGCAGGTGACAAGGACAAGGTGGTTTCTGTAATATATGCTGTTGTTTCACCAGTGCTAAATCCAATAATCTACAGCCTGAGGAACCAGGAAGTAAAAAGAGCCCTTACCCAGCTACTGTCTAGAAAAATATTTTCTTCAAGAAAATAACAGGCTATTGAAAATGTCATGTTATTAAACAATTCCATACTCTTCAGCTCTAACGATATTGTTCTTGCAGTAGGTGTGTCACAGACGTTCATCGTTAATTTCACGTTTGATATCAGCAACATTTCAAATGGACTACTGCATGCAAATCATGTTCTATGTCAGAATTCATTTTATTTCACAATCAAGCCATTTGCTTTATATTCAACTCTCCCATGTTTAAAATGCTTGTAATAGAGAAATATGAATGTGAAAATGTATTGCAGTAATTGAGATTGGCATAACACATAAGAATCACAATGCTGGAAAAAATGTTGAAGAAATGCCAGAGTAGAGTAATGATGAGAGCTGTGACTGAGCTCATATTCCAAGATCCATAAAAGGCAATATGGTTTCTGTGAGTTAATACAACACTGGTAGCAAACCTTTCCACACACAAACATATTTGGTTCATGAGTAACAAATACTTTATCAACACAAGAAAATAAAGTTAGGCTACAAAGTTGTTGCAAAGACAACAAAAAAATATGTAAAATGCCACAAATATGAAGAAAATATGATATGAAAACTAAAGTGTATATTAAACATTACATTGATTTATTAAACTTAATAAGAAAGTAAAAATAAAACATTTGTATATGGGGTCTCCTTTATGATGAATTACCTCATTAATGTTCTGCCTTTGTCAAAAAAACTGGAACGCAGCAGAGTTACCTTCAGTGATTGTACCATTGGACAAGGAAACGTTTTTGGAATCTGAATTTTTTCAGTATGACACAGCTGAATCAGTAGATGGAAATGTCTCAAAGTGGAAAACGTGGACAAAGAATGCAGAAAAGTGCCCTTTTTGCATAGCCACCCCTTTTTTTCTCAAATTGCTGATGGTTATTACTCCATACTGGAGTCGGCTGCCAAGACCCCAATGCTTGTGCTCTCTCCCACAACTGTTATATTCATTTTGGTAATCCTAAATTTGTAAATACTATAGCCCCTTATAAGTACCTAGTATATGGTACTGGAGGTTCCCAGGTCATTGGTGGTAAAGAGGACCCCAGGGCTGCTGCATGGGTGTCTGGTACCCTGTGGGTCTTAGATAAACTACTGACAGCAGACCTGCCATTGCCGACTGCGAGAGCAGTGTAAACTGCTCAAACTCGACTGTGCCTTTACCATGTGTGGCATAGTCATCCCTAAGGAAGGCAGCCCAAAGGAAGGTCTCCTGAGTCGAGGTTCCTCTAATTAGGGGTACGGCTTGAAAAATGTTGAGCTTTCATGAAATCAGATTCATAAAAAGTTATTTTCCTAAATACCCCCTATTTCTAGCCATACTGACTAGAGGTAGGAATAAAGTAGGATACACGTACCAGCCAGGTATTTTTAAACCACACCCCAGCACCATAGAACCCCCAGTTCCCCCTTTTAACACCTTCTTTATCATTGTATAGAATAAAAAAGCACTCCCACATAATCCTTAGGTCGTAGCAAGCCCTGATCAGTAGTAGGATCGGATGGACCCAATGATGAAGCATTCCACGAAGGGGTAACCCTGGTGGGTGAGGATATTTGAAATGCTTAACAAATGTTCCTCTAGTGAAACCTGACTGCTCTTTGCCAAACTAGCTGGACTGAGTAAGGATTTATTAGTGTGAATCCAAGGAACACAATCATGATAATATTGCATGGTGAGGACTAGCTCCTTTACCACATAATATTCCACTTTTCTATATGAAGCATTAATTATATCTTCCTAACATAAGCTTAGCACATACTTCTGGCTCCCAAGAAATCATTTTTTAATGTTAATCATTTACAAAAAATCTATAAATATTATTTTCTTTTTTAGAAAACAGTCTGAGTATTTTCAGGACTGACAGCTCCTACCCATGTGTGCAGGTTTCTGTTGCAAAGAGGATACCTCCAGTTCCAGATCAGGTCCACACCAAAATGTCTTACTACAACCAGTCCTTGGGATTTCTTTGCAGCAGAAACATATTTCTTTCTCTACAAGATCTTTGTTACTTATGAAACACAGGACAAAACTTCACTGATGCTAGCTGGTGTAATGTCAAGCAGGGGCGGTTCGGGGGCCCCCCCTGCAGTGCAGGGGGGGCCCCCGAACTGCAGGGGGCCCACTCAGCACTGTACTCACGCTGGAGAGCCCCAGATTAAATCTGGAGGGGGCCCCCTCTTTGTACCTTGCAGGGGGACCCCTTCAACTTACATTTCATCACTGATGTCAAACAGTAAATGGCCAGTTTGTTTTCTTACAGTCATAGAACAGCTTCTCCTGTTCTGAGGACCTTTTTCATTTTCCAGTAATAACAGTACCTTTCCAAAGGGAATCTACCTAGTAAGAAAGACGCTGGTATGAGTTTGCCTTTGCAGTGGCTAACTAGTGGTTCTGAAACAATTTGTATGGGTTTCCTAACGTAGACAAGAAGGTTTCAATGTTTAAAAGTGCTGCTTTTTGGAAGGCTGAACATGCTCTACACACGATCCCAGGAATTTTTACATCTTTGAAGGCTCTCAGCCTTAGGTTTTCTGGGATTTAGTAGTAGAGCACAGGGAGTACTGCAAAGAAAGTGGACAGAAATGAGGGGACTTTTTTGGGAACACTAGCTATGGAGATCATGAACTTCCACTCCAGAGACTGAAGAACACAACTGAATTTGGAGAAGAACAGTAGAGGAAGAACCGGACATATAATGTATTCATATATGTGCTATTTGATGGCAAGAACTTAAGGGCATACAATTTAGTTTTTACTCTTCATGTAATTTCTACCAATTCTTTCAGGGGGTCCCGTTTCTTTTGTATTGCCTGGACTCTGCTTTGAATTGTAAGTGAACTTGGAACTGATTTTCAAGGGTCATACATGCCATGCTGGCCTCATTTGGTCTATGGGATATAAAAAACAAAAACAAAATGTCTACAGAAAAACAAGCAAACTAGTGGGAAATGGCACTTGTGCTGGTATCCTACACAAAATCAAGTCAGTCAGTCATAATAACTTTATTCGGTTAATAAAACACCATAAAAGTCACCAGCAATACCTGCAGCTCACATTACAAGAGTTAATTCTCAAACCACACAAAGATTTTAACTTCTCACAACACAAACCACCAGAAGCAGTGCTCCCTCAAAAATATCGATTAAGAGGACTGAAAGACGGGTTAAAAGACATAATGGACAAGGTAATTAAGGTTAAGACCCAGTTGTTTAGAGGAGAGATCTAGACAACAACCTTAAGCCAGTGAAGGGATCTGTGATCCAGAATTTGTGGATAAATGGAATGCTGACTCCAACATCAGATGCTTACAAGAGCAACAGAGCAACCTATGTGGGAGAGGGGGTCCATTCCCTGGCTTTCAGGACACATCAAAATGCCCTAGTGACTATTGGTGGGTCCCCTAAGCCCTTCAACCTCAAGCCTTGGGAGGAGACGGTGTTGATCATGCTCCACAAGCCATTACGGTAACTGGAGGATGAGTGGAGATTGGTAAGTACTAACACTCTCACGTTAACAAATTCTCTCTCTCTGCACACTGTAATCCCTAACACACATCTCTATACTAATGGCAGCCTAGTCACACAAGCATTTTACAGGACGTCTGTCACAAAGCACTACATTTGCTATGTATTCACTTTCACGTTGCTTGAGTCTATCGCACCATTCTTCTTAACACAACACATATTTGAGACACAAACAGGTATGACAAATCACACACCCCTTATGTAACAACAACATCTAGTATAGGTATTCATCCCTCTGAAAGCTCCAACCACTCTTATCATATTCATATGGCACATACTAAGTCTATGGAGTCACCACAATGCCATGTCGAATATTGCCTCTAGTACAAGTCTGAAGAGATGGATCTGTGTCATGTGGGCAAAGGTTTTCCATTTGCTTGGGTTTCAATTAATATTTCACTGCATTCTGGGAATGCAAATAATACATGAAAGCAAAGTCAAGGAATGGAAAAGTGATGTCACCGAAATGCTGATCTGTTTCATCAAATAAGTAGCACACTACTTGACACGTACATTATTCTCACCCATAACAGTGTGAAGGTTGGGCCTTGAAAAGTGCAAAAGGAGAACTCAGTTTTATATTAAAAAGTGGAATTAGAATTATGTAAATATAAGTCACATATATATATATATATATATATATATATATATATATATTCACTGAAAAAACCATGGGTTTCACACATGTTATAGTTAGCTGGACATTTTACTGATAAAAAACCAATGAAATTCCCCCGTTATAGTTAGTGCAGGCAACTATAACTCACGTGACCGCAATCCTCTGCTGATGCTAATACTGTATTTAGACACTTATTTGCCCATGTCTTCTTCCATTAATTTTTAGCTATACATATATTACAAATATTTTTTTTTCATAAAGACACATATGTCATCAGCAGAAGATTGCAGTCGCGTGAGTTATAGTTGCCTGCACTAACTATAACGGGGGAATTTCATTGGTTTTTTATCAGTAAAATGTCCAGCTAACTATAACATGTGTGAAACCCATGGTTTTTTCAGTGAATTTGCAAGGTTTTTTAAATGCTAATTCCTAACTATAACGTGTGTGAAACCTATGGTTTTTTCAGTGAATGTGTACGTTTTTTTAAATGCTAAGTTACTTTACGCCATTCGTGGCGTTGCGCGCCCAGTTAACGCTTCGCGCACCGCGCGCCCACTTTACGCAGTTAGTGCCGTGCACACACGGTGGTCACGCGGTGCGCTGCGCGCACCGCGTGCCCACATTATGCGGGATGGGCCATGTACGAACGATGCGCTTCGCGCACCGTGCGCACATGGGGGACATATTATGCGCATCTTTTTGAAATGTATTCTTTGTTAATTTTATTGTTGTTATATGCCATGCACAAATGGTGCCCTTCGGGCACCATTTGCACACGGGGTGGCACCGTGCGCACATGGGGGACATATTATGCGCATCTTTTTGAAATGTATTCTTTGTTAATTTGATATGTGTAATATGCCATGCAAAAATGGTGCCCTTCGGGCACCATTTGCACACGGGGTGGGGAGAATGTGGATAATTTTTTTTTTTTATAATTTTTACCGTACGCGTACGGTAAGCGTAATCGGCGAATTTCTGAAAAAAAAGAATTTTTTTTTTTTGGGCTTGAGGGTTGTTTGGGGACCCCTATATCAATGCTGGGTGGTTAGGATGTGACGAAACTGCCTCTTTAGCCATTTTATGGCTTCGTTTTTGCTGCCCAACTCAGAGAGCGAGAGAGAAAATGGCGGCCGCCGCTTCCTGGTTTCGACCGATTCGAATGTTTACTAAGATCTAAGAGCCAATCAGAATCGCGCTCGCGCACGCCACCGTACGCGTACGGTAAGCGCACCGTAAGCGCACCGTAAGCTGGCTCAGATATATATATTGATTTAAAGGCTATTTTCTCAGAATCTACTGAACAGATTTACACCAAACCTACAAAAGGCACTTCCTTGACCTGAGGACTAACTCTCTGCCAAATTTCAAGTAATTCTGTTCAGCCGTTCGGGCTGTAGCTGTGTCTAAAGGTCCTATGGAAAAATGCATGGGAAAAACGCGTTTTGGGACCGCCCTTTTATCTCAGCCCCCGCTTGACGAATCCCCCCGAGACTTTCAGGGTAGGAGCGGAGCGTAGCGCCCCACCTATTTTGAAAAATTCGCGAGGATTCGTTGACCGGCGCCAAAGTTATTCAAAATAGAATGTTGCGGATTTCCTATGGAAACAGGGTCCTAACTATAACTACCTACTGGCGACCGCCAGTAGGTAATATATATATATATATATATATAAATATATATATGTATATATATATACATATATATATATATGTATATGTATATATATATATATATATATATATATATATATTACCTACTGGCGGTCGCCAGTAGGTAGTTATAGTTAGGACCACGTTTCCATAGGAAATCCGCAACATTCTATTTTGAATAACTTTGGCGCCGGTCGACGAATCCTCGCAAATTTTTCAAAATAGGTGGGGCGCTACGCTCCGCTCCTACCCTGAAAGTCTCGGGGGGATTCGTCAAGCGGGGGCTGAGATAAAAGGGGGGTCCCAAAACGCGTTTTTCCCATGCATTTTTCCATAGGACCTTTAGACAGGGCTACAGCCTGAACGGCTGAACAGAATTACTAGAAATTTTGCAGAGAGGTAGTCCTCAGGTCAAGGAAGTGCCTTTTGTAGGTTTGGTGTAAATCTGTTCAGTAGATTCTGAGAAAATAGCCTTTAAATCAATATATATATCTGAGCCAGCTTATGGTGCGCTATCGGTACGCTTACCGTACGCGTATGGTGGCGTGCGCGAGCGCGATTCTGATTGGCTCTTAGATCTTAGTAAACATTCGAATCGGCCGAAACCAGGAAGCGGCGGCCGCCATTTTCTCTCTCGCACTGAGAGTGATTTCTAAAATATAAAGCCCAAAAACATGTAAAGGGGCTGTTTAGACAGCTCCCACACACATAGCCATGTTGAGGGAGTCCCCAAAGATCCCCCAAGGCCAAAAACGGAATTTTAATTTTTTCGGTAATTTCGCCGATTACGCTTACCGTACGCGTACGGTAAAAAATAAAAAAAATAAAAAAATTATCCACACTCTCTCCACCCCGAGTGCAATTGGTGCCCGCAGGGCACCAATTGTGCATGGTTTATTAGATATCAGAGATAAACTAAAATATTTAAAAAAAAAAAATTATCCACACTCTCTCCACCCCGTGTGCAAATTGTGCCCGAAGGGCACCATTTGTGCATGGCTTATAAAATATACGAAAAATTAAAATATTACCTTTCAAAACGAAGTGCATCATATGTCCTCCATGTGCGCACGGTGCGCGAAGCGCATCGTGCGTACATGGCCCATCTAGCGTAACGTGGGCCCACCGTGCGTGCACGGCACTAACTGTGTAAAGTGGGCGCGCGGTGCGCGAAGGGCACCTCGTGCTCACTGTGCGCGCACGGTGCGCGAAGCGCACCGTGCGCGCACGGAACGAACTGCGTTAAGTGGGCGCGCACGCCACGAATGGCGTAAAGTAACTTAGCATTTAAAAAAACGTACAAATTCACTGAAAAAACCATAGGTTTCACACACGTTATAGTTAGGAATTAGCATTTAAAAAACCTTGCAAATTCACTGAAAAAACCATAGGTTTCACACATGTTATAGTTAGCGGAAATTTTACTGATAAAAAACCAATGAAATTCCCCCGTTATAGTTAGTGCAGGCAACTATAACTCACGCGACCGCAATCTTCAGCTGATGACATATGTGTCTGTATGAAAAAAAAATATTTGTAATATATGTATAGCTAAAAATGTATGGAAGAAGACATGGGCAAATAAGTGTCTAAATACAGTATTAGCATCAGCAGAGGATTGCGGTCGCGTGAGTTATAGTTGCCTGCACTAACTATAACGGGGAAATTTCATTGGTTTTTTGTCAGTAAAATTTCCGCTAACTATAACATGTGTGAAACCTATGGTTTTTTCAGTGAATATATATATATATATACATATATATATATATATATATATATATATATATATATATATATATATATATATTACCTACTGGCGGTCGCCAGTAGGTAGTTATAGTTAGGACCCTGTTTCCATGGGAAATCCGCAACATTCTATTTTGAATAACTTTGGCGCCGGTCGACGAATCCTCGCGAATTTCTCAAAATAGGTGGGGCGCTACGCTCCGCTCCTACCCTGAAAGTCTCGGGGGGATTCGTCAAGCGGGGGCTGAGATAAAAGGGGGGTCCCAAAACGCGTTTTTCCCATGCATTTTTCCATAGGACCTTTAGACAGGGCTACAGCCCGAACGGCTGAACAGAATTACTAGAAATTTGGCAGAGAGGTAGTCCTCAGGTCAAGGAAGTGCCTTTTGTAGGTTTGGTGTAAATCTGTTCAGTAGATTCTGAGAAAATAGCCTTTAAATCAATATATATATCTGAGCCAGCTTACGGTACGCTTACCGTAAGCTTACCGTACGCGTACGGTGGCGTGCGCGAGCGCGATTCTGATTGGCTGTTAGATCTTAGTAAACATTCGAATCGGCCGAAACCAGGAAGCGGCGGCCGCCATTTTGTGTATTTCACTCCGGTAAAAAAGAGTGATATCTTGAAAAGGGGGCAAGGGAGAGAGTTACAGACCCCCTAACATTTGTAAGGGGGTCAAAGAAGGACAGAAAAGTACAAAGAAAACATTTATTGATTTTTAAAAAAAATCACAGGGTACGCGTACGGTAAGCTTGCGGTAAGCGTACAGTAAAAAAAAAATACAAAAAAGAAATGAAATTCAGATTTAAGTGTTTAGATATTAGGGGGCTCTAAAAAGAGCCGTTGTGTTTATTAAGTGATTTTTTTGTGGTACCTACAAGTAAGTACCGATGCAGAGTCTAAGGTTCAAGAGGAAGACTCTGTTCCCTTCATCATTGAAGTGCACACCATCTCCTCTATAAATGTCTTGCATGTCGTAACGCAAGTTGTTGTGGTAAATGGAACCCATACCATAGTCACGGAGGAAAGCAGAAACAGATTTGTTGACGTGCTTTCTTGCTTTGTCAATCTGCGGACAGAAATGATTGGACCAGTTCCATTTTTGCCTTTGGCATATGTTAGAAAACACAAAGGCAGTTTTAGGGAAAAGTGAAAACAGTTGTGCAAAGGTGTCCTTCATAAGCATTTCCAGACCTACCCCAGTCAAAGTGCCTAGGTCATTGCCACCACAGTGCACTATTATGAGGTCAGGGTGTTGGATTTGCATGAAGGATTTCACCAATGGCATCAATTGGTGCCACTTTAACCCTCTCTGACCAATCCATTTAATGTCTACATTTGGCAAAGCAAGGTCTCTCACCATACCTGTTTTCTCTGCAAACTTTTCACTCCAGAAGACATAGCTGTGCCCTACAATCCACACTGTGAACATCTTCAAAGGAGAACTGGATGCACTCAGGAGGTGTCTTTCAGTAGAATGGCAATATGAAAAGAAAGACAGTTTGGAAATGGAGGCATACATATTTTTTTCAAAACAAAAAGAACTGATTGGCTGTTTCATACCATTCTAGAATAAAAACTAGGCTGTATGTGTAAATTAATAGAAGCATGTTTTGTATTGGTACAGAAAAATGTGTTACCAAAGAACAGTACTATGGATTTGCTGTTAGGTTTGAAAAGTCAAGCACTCTTGCTCTGTGGAATTGAAACATTGTGTGGCGAACTTCTGACCTGACTCCACACAGCAGTGTTCCATGAGCTGTTGCTATGGTAGCAGGCAGAAGTCAAGTTGGGGGAAGGGTACTAGGCAGAAGTCAAGTTGGGGGCAGGGTACTTTTGGAAAAGGGTTGGTTTTCAACCAATAGAAATGTGTGATTACATTTGAAAAAAAGGGGGAAGCACTGAGATTTGAAACTTACATGTATATGTGTGGAAAAATAGAGGGAAACTTTGCCATTATCTGGTTCTGCTGAGAGGAGAGAGGTGTAGAGAACAGAGATCCTGGCTCTGATAATCTGCTGTTTGAGTGCCACATTTCTTTCACAACTAACTAATTTTAAAGGTGAGGTTAGAGTTTGAGAGGGGATGTATATGGTAAATTAAGAAATGAATAATAGAAATGTAATTCTTTTTGTTGAAGTTGCGTTTATTATTTTCTGTTTTGGGAGAAATTTAAATGTGAGGAACATGTAAAATAATATGGACTATGTTTTCACGATAAATTAAGGTGTATTGGTATAAAAAATGAATAGTTTAAGGGTGTGAGGTTGGACTCAGTAATGCAAATACATTCAGCATCACTAAGGCTGGTTGCCCTTGGTGGAATGTAGGCAGTCACCCAGGTTACACATGTTGGGAAATATAGACAGAGATTTATTGTGTACAACTCTGGTAATTTTATATTTGCATTAGTAGGAAAAAGGGGGAGCGATTTTTTGGTGCAGAAGCAGACTCTTAGCACACACCCAGCTCCTTTCCATGTATAATCATGCACAGTATTTACAAGCGAGTGGGGTTTGAGGTTTCAGTCTGTAATGCAAATACATTCAGCATCAGTAAGGCTGGTTGCCCTTGCTGGAGTGTAGGCAGTCACCCAGGATACACATGGTGGTGGTCTGAAAAAGCAGTTTGGACATGTGCATTTAAAAAAATCTGAAAAGTGGATTCATAATGTGTCAGTCTGTAAAAGTGTTTATCACTTGCCAAAAAAAAGAGCAGTAAGTGTGCATTCAAATTGGCAAAGAAATTTCGTTTTGTGACTAATGTGAAAACATGACTCTGTGTGCAAATAGGAATTACAGGCAGAGATTTATTGCGTTTTGCTCTGGTGATTTCACAGTTGCATTAGTAGGAAAAAGGGGGAGCGATTTTTTTGGTGCAGAAGCAGACTCTTAGCACACACCCAGCTCCTTTCCATGTATAATCATGCACAGTATTTACAAGCGAGTGGGGTTTGAGGTTTCAGTCTGTAATGCAAAGACATTCAGCATCACTAAGGCTGGTTGCCCTTGCTGGAGTGTAGGCAGTCACCCAGGATACACATGGTGGTGGTCTGAAAAAGCAGTTTGGACATGTGCATTTAAAAAAATCTGAAAAGTGGATTCATAATGTGTAAGTCTGTAAAAGTGATTATCACTTGCCAAAAAAAAAGAGCAGTAAGTGTGCATTCAAATTGGCAAAGAAATTTCGTTTTGTGACTAATGTGAAAACATGACTCTGTGTGCAAATAGGAATTACAGGCAGAGATTTATTGCGTTTTGCTCTGGTGATTTCACAGTTGCATTAGTAGGAAAAAGGGGGAGCGATTTTTTGGTGCAGAAGCAGACTCTTAGCACACACCCAGCTCCTTTCCATGTATAATCATGCACAGTATTTACAAGCGAGTGGGGTTTGAGGTTTCAGTCTGTAATGCAAAGACATTCAGCATCACTAAGGCTGGTTGCACCTTGCTGGAGTGTAGGCAGTCACCCAGGATACACATGGTGGTGGTCTGAAAAAGCAGTTTGGACATGTGCATTTAAAAAAATCTGAAAAGTGGATTCATAATGTGTCAGTCTGTAAAAGTGATTATCACTTGCCAAAAAAAAAGAGCAGTAAGTGTGCATTCAAATTGGCAAAGAAATTTCGTTTTGTGACTAATGTGAAAACATGACTCTGTGTGCAAATGGGAATTACAGGCAGAGATTTATTGCGTTTTGCTCTGGTGATTTCACAGTTGCATTAGTAGGAAAAAGGGGGAGTGATTTTTTGGTGCAGAAGCAGACTCTTAGCACACACCCAGCTCCTTTCCATGTATAATAATGCACAGTATTTACAAGCGAGTGGGGTTTGAGGTTTCAGTCTGTAATGCAAATACATTCAGCATCACTAAGGCTGGTTGCCCTTGCTGGAGTGTAGGCAGTCACCCAGGATACACATGGTGGTGGTCTGAAAAAGCAGTCTGGACATGTGCATTTAAAAAAATCTGAAAAGTGGATTCATAATGTGTCAGTCTGTAAAAGTGATTATCACTTGCCAAAAAAAAAGAGCAGAAAGTGTGCATTCAAATTGGCAAAGAAATTTCGTTTTGTGACTAATGTGAAAACATGACTCTGTGTGCAAATAGGAATTACAGGCAGAGATTTATTGCGTTTTGCTCTGGTGATTTCACAGTTGCATTAGTAGGAAAAAGGGGGAGCGATTTTTTGGTGCAGAAGCAGACTCTTAGCACACACCCAGCTCCTTTCCATGTATAATCATGCACAGTATTTACAAGCGAGTGGGGTTTGAGGTTTCAGTCTGTAATGCAAAGACATTCAGCATCAGTAAGGCTGGTTGCCCTTGCTGGAGTGTAGGCAGTCACCCAGGATACACATGGTGGTGGACTGAAAAAGCAGTTTGGACATGTGCATTTAAAAAAATCTGAAAAGTGGATTCATAATGTGTCAGTCTGTAAAAGTGATTATCACTTGCCAAAAAAAAAGAGCAGTAAGTGTGCATTCAAATTGGCAAAGAAATTTCGTTTTGTGACTAATGTGAAAACATGACTCTGTGTGCAAATAGGAATTACAGGCAGAGATTTATTGCGTTTTGCTCTGGTGATTTCACAGTTGCATTAGTACGAAAAAGGGGGAGCGATTTTTTGGTGCAGAAGCAGACTCTTAGCACACACCCAGCTCCTTTCCATGTATAATCATGCACAGTATTTACAAGCGAGTGGGGTTTGAGGTTTCAGTCTGTAATGCAAAGACATTCAGCATCACTAAGGCTGGTTGCCCTTGCTGGAGTGTAGGCAGTCACCCAGGATACACATGGTGGTGGTCTGAAAAAGCAGTCTGGACATGTGCATTTAAAAAAATCTGAAAAGTGGATTCATAATGTGTTAGTCTGTAAAAGTGATTATCACTTGCCAAAAAAAAAGAGCAGTAAGTGTGCATTCAAATTGGCAAAGAAATTTCGTTTTGTGACTAATGTGAAAACATGACTCTGTGTGCAAATAGGAATTACAGGCAGATATTTATTGCGTTTTGCTCTGGTGATTTCACAGTTGCATTAGTAGGAAAAAGGGGGAGCGATTTTTTGGTGCAGAAGCAGACTCTTAGCACACACCCAGCTCCTTTCCATGTATAATCATGCACAGTATTTACAAGCGAGTGGGGTTTGAGGTTTCAGTCTGTAATGCAAATACATTCAGCATCACTAAGGCTGGTTGCCCTTGCTGGAGTGTAGGCAGTCACCCAGGATACACATGGTGGTGGTCTGAAAAAGCAGTCTGGACATGGGCATTTAAAAAAATCTGAAAAGTGGATTCATAATGTGTCAGTCTGTAAAAGTGATTATCACTTGCCAAAAAAAAAGAGCAGTAAGTGTGCAATCAAATTGGCAAAGAAATTTCGTTTTGTGACTAATGTGAAAACATGACTCTGTGTGCAAATAGGAATTACAGGCAGAGATTTATTGCGTTTTGCTCTGGTGATTTCACAGTTGCATTAGTAGGAAAAAGGGGGAGCGATTTTTTGGTGCAGAAGCAGACTCTTAGCACACACCCAGCTCCTTTCCATGTATAATCATGCACAGTATTTACAAGCGATTGGGGTTTGAGGTTTCAGTCTGTAATGCAAAGACATTCAGCATCACTAAGGCTGGTTGCCCTTGCTGGAGTGTAGGCAGTCACCCAGGATACACATGGTGGTGGTCTGAAAAAGCAGTCTGGACATGTGCATTTAAAAAAATCTGAAAAGTGGATTTATAATGTGTCAGTCTGTAAAAGTGATTATCACTTGCCAAAAAAAAAGAGCAGTAAGTGTGCATTCAAATTGGCAAAGAAATTTCGTTTTGTGTCTATTGTGAAAAGAAATGTAGTGATATATTTAAATAAAATAAAGGAATTTTTTTTTAGTTTTTTTCAGGTATTGCTAAAGAGCAGTGAACAAAATTTAAGATGCCTACAAAATCCAGAGTTCAAAAAACTCACAAAAAAAACCTATATTTGAAGACAACTGGAGGACCAAAGTTAGCAGAAGATGCTCATGTTGGGAAAAAGAAAAAATCTTCTGGTAAGCAGAAAAAACAATTTCTAAAAAATATATTCAAAAGAATGAAAAATGTACAAAATGTCTGTACTGGAAAGAATGTTTTGAAAAGAAAAGGACAGGAAAAAATTGAGAATTTAGTTAATGCAAATATACCTTCTGCAACTGAAAAGATTTACATAAATAGAAAAACAGCATTTAAAGAGATACGTAGAAAAATGTTTCAGAGAAGAGTTATGTCCAATTTGATAAAGGATGTGAAGAAATATAAGCAAAAGAGTAAGTTTTATAAAAGAAAAAAAGAAATTGAAGCCATTGCAGCAAAGGCATTAGAATTAAAAAGGAAACTATTCATTTTAATTTTGAATAGGATGCGTACATTAGACAAAATGGTTAATGTACTGAAATCACATAGCAAAAGGAAAAGAGTAGTGAACAGAACAAACTTTTGTAAAGTGTTTTTAGGAAAGTGGATGCATAGTTCAAGTAGTGAACCTTTTTTTAATGAAGAGAGCTATTTTCAAAGTAATAGTTTGCTGCATGCAGTTGACACCAGAGGTCGTGCTTACGAAGTAAAAAATGGTTGCATAATGGAGGAGATAATGGTTCCAAGAGATGAGGTACAAGTGATGGCAGATGAGGCTATGGGGAGACGTCCTAAAGCCTCAGTGTACACTTGGAATTGTAGTAGTATTTGCACTGTGCGTCAGGAATCTATTGACAAATTTCGTGAGTTTCTAAGAGAATATAGTAAAAAAAGTATAAAACAGAAGATTAAGGTGCTTCAAAGTCTAGATCCATGCAGAGTGAGAGAGAATACTGGTTTGCAGGGTCATTCTCTGGCTTGTCTATCTAGAAAAGTGTGTAATAGTGTTTTCCATCATTTTAGGATGCTGGCTGTTCATCATACTGAAATGAGAAAGTTTGTGAGACGGTTGTATTTTGCCAAAAGTCCAGCAATAAAGTTAAATGAATTGAATAGGGCTCTGTTCCGAGGAACGGTATCAGATGTAGAGAAGGTTGTTGATGAAATTCAGTTTTGTTACTTTGGTCCTGAACAAAACAGTGCAGAGAAGGACACAGTAAATGAGGAAGAAGTGGAAGAGAATGTAGAACCCTCTGTAAGTAACACATTTGATGATCACATAACAAAATTTGCAATACTCTCTAATGAAAGACCAAATTTTACTTGTATTTGTTGCCGCAGAACTCATTATAGAAAACAAACTAGGAATGTTGATCTCTACAGAAAGAGTGAAAATGAAGATAATTATAAGTGGAAGGATTTTGCCACATATATATTTCTTGAAAATTGTTTTGATTTGGGTGAAGATCAGCGTATTTGTAAATACTGTTACAACAAGTTAGAGGAAAATAGAATGCCGACTAGAGCTGTACATAATAATTTAGAATTGGATGCTATTCCTGCTGAACTTCCTGAATTAAATACATATGAGTCTATACTCATTCAATGTGTTCATCCGTTCCAGACCATAGTACGTATGGAGCCCAAAACTGGTAAATTACCTCCTTCCGATTTACTGAGAGGTTTAAAAGGTAGAGTGGTGTATTTGCCCTTGGATTTGAAAAAAAATATGGAAACTATTGATGCGGATACTTTGGAAACTGAACCATTAATTATTCTAGTTAATGGTGTACCTACAAAGAATAAGAAGATTTGGCAGGAGCTGGTAGATGTGCGGAAAGTACAAAGAGCAAATTTGTATTTGAAAAGGAATAACAAATGGTATGAATCAATTTATATAGAAGAAGAAGAAGAAGAAGATTTACAAGAAGACACAGAAACACCAACTGGACAAATTGAAAAAGTGGACAAGTCAAAGGAAGAAGAAATTTATGAACATTTTAGCATACATCCTCTTGATTCAAAAGAAGTTATGGGAGACAATATTGATCTCTTTCAGATGAAGAAAGCAAAAGGAAGTCCCGTGAGTGTATGGGAGGAGAGCTTGGAAGCTCGATGTTTTCCCCAGCTGTTTCCTAAAGGAAAAGGAGGACGATACGATGAACGTCCGGAACAGATTCCAGCTTCTGAGTATCGGACTACAAGACTATATGCTGAAGATCCCAGATTTCGACAAAGTATTCCTTATTTGTTCCATCTTTTATTTGAAAGCGACTTGTCTGCACTGTCTTATGCAGTAAATCACATTTTAAAAAGTGGAGTACATTTACAAAATGTGTCTGCTAAGGATTTTATGGAGAAAGTGCAGCACCGAGATGATCATTTGGAAACACAACTGATCAATCTGATGGCTTGTCAGCGTGGGACAAATGAATATTGGTACCGACGCCATGGTGAATTAAAATGCATGTTACGGAATTTAGGAACACCAACATGGTTCGTTACCCTAAGCTGTGCGGAGTACGCTTGGGATGATTTACTGGATTTTCTACGAGAGGCAAATTCAAACATTAAAAACATCGAATACAAGACAGCAGGAGAACTGTGCTCATTGGATCCGGTTAATGTTTGCAGATATTTCAATCATAGATTTGAGGCTATGATGTCCTTCATCTGCAATAAAATAATCCACCTCTTGGAGAAGTAGTAGATTTCTTTTGGAGAAAAGAGTACCAGGCAAGAGGTGCTCCTCATATTCATATGCTGTTGTGGATCAAGGATGCCCCAAAGTTTGGAACAGATACTGATGAAGCAGTGTTATCTTACATTGAAGAATATGCAACATGTGCTATACCAAAAAGCACAGAAGAGAAAAAGTTAAAGGAGCAAGTTTTACGTTTCCAAAGTCATCGGTGTGGAAAATACTGTCGACGGAAATACAAGAGCAAAGATAAATACTACACTAAATGTCGATTTGGATTTCCTAGACCTGTTCTTTCAAATGGAAGAGTAAACAGTTTTATGTCAGCTGTGAGACATACTATCACAAGAAAATCACCTAAGAATACCTACAACCTTAAAAGAAAAGAAGAATCAAAAAATATAAATGACTACAACCCAGTCATTTTATCCATGTGGAACGCTAACATGGATATACAGTATGTAGCTGACAATTCCATTGCTGTTGCTCGATATGTAACGTCTTACATTACGAAATCAGAAAAAACAGAATTGAAGGAAATGTGGGAAGAGATTTCTCACGAGAAGACTGTCAGTAAGAAGCTGTACAGTTTCAGTTTGAAGATGTTATCGCATCGAGAAATTGGATCCTACGAATGTTCAGATAGGTTATCTTCTGCAAGTCTCTACTCGAAGTCAAGAAGAATAATTTGGGCAAGTTTAGGCCTTGCAGCAATGAGAAATCGGGTACTAAAATCTGTTGGAGAAATTGAATATTTGGCCGAGAATGACCCAGAAAGTACAGATATTTTGAAATCAAACATGTTGGACACATATTATCCCAAGAGAAGTCAACATCTGGAGAACATGTGTCTCTATGAAGTGCTGCAGAACTACATTTATTCACGGAAAGCCGCAGAAGACATCAACAATGGAAAATATAAAGTCATTGGTGAGGAAGGATGTTTGGTGAAGGAAACAAAAGGAAGTTTGATAAATCACAGGAAGCTGAGTTGCGACACTACTGACAAGAAGGAATTTTACTACTTGGCTCTTTTACAGTTGTTTAAACCATGGCGTACAGAGGATGAACTACTGGGAGAATTTCAAAGCTATGAAGATTCTTTTAATGCTTGCAAAGACAGCATACAATGCAGTACATTCTCAAGTTATCTGCAAATGTTAAATGAAGAAATTGAACAGGAAACTACAATTGCAGCAGAAATAGCTAGAGACAGTTCTCAGGACAGCCAAAGTTCAGAAACACTCAGTCAAGATCCCCTAGGACAACCAATCGTTGAAAATGAAGCATCAATAGCCATGAATGAAGTGGAAACGGCTATGAATCAAGCTCAAGAAGAATTTATAGACTTACAAAATTTGGAAAGACAACTGAACGAAGAGCAGCAACAAATTTATGAAGAGATCAGAAACAAAATTGATTACGGATTTCTACATGAAAAAAAAGAGTGCTCATGCACATCATTTCATCCAATCAGGATGTATGTAAGCGGACAAGCTGGAACTGGAAAAAGTTTCCTAATTAAAGTCATCAGAAGCTACCTACAGCAAAAAACGGATTCTACTTTGTCTTGTGTGGTTACTGCTCCAACTGGGTTAGCAGCATATAACATAAAAGGAATCACTTTACATCGTTTGCTAATGTTACCAGTGGAGCATGAGAACAAAATACAATACAACAAGCTAACTGGAGAAGCATCCTTGGAAGTTTCAAGAGTCTTGAAGAAGATGCAAGTTCTCATTATTGATGAGGTGAGCATGGTTTCAAACTTAATGCTTGCCTTTGTGCATTTAAGAATGCAGCAAATTCTGAAGACAGACTATGACATGTTATTTGGTGGAAAACACGTCATAGTTTTTGGAGATCTTTTGCAACTTACTCCAGTTAAAGGACAACCAGTGTTTAATACTGTCACACATGAAGACACGAAGAAGTCATTGGGAAGCATCGGAAATACAAATATCTGGTCCTTCTTTGAGTACAAGGAACTTACTACTAATATGAGGCAAGCAAGCGATGAAGAATATGGAAGTATTCTGAAAGATATCAGAATTGGACTACTCACAGAAGTTGGCAAAAAAGCATTACAGAGTCGGCTGCTACATAATTTATTTCCAAAGGAAGAAATAGTTGCAGAGAAGATATACAAGAACATTGCAGAAAACAAAAGTATCATCTGCTTAATGCCAACTCTACGTGAATGCTCAATATTCAATGAGGAGCTTTTGAAATTGGAAAAGGAAGAGATCAGGAAATTAGAAGCAGTGGACAAAATTGAGGATGGAAGAATTACTGTCACAGTAACAGGCACACTGAAAAATAAATTGGATTCACTAGAGAAGAACATTTCCAAAACAGCTGGATTAGAAAAAAATCTATATGTTTGCATGAACTGTAGAGTATTTTTAAGGAGAAATTTGGATGTTGAAAAAGGTTTAGTTAATGGAGCTATGGGAAGAGTTGTGGGTTTTATTAATTATCAGAAAAAAGATGGAATTGAATGTTTAAAAATAAAATTTGATCAGATAGAAGAAGTTAAAGACATTTGTCGTTGTACAGTTCGTTTCATGCTTGTGAAAGACTTATATGTACGTAGGAAGCAGTTTCCGTTTTCGCTAGCATATGCTGTAACTATTCACAAGTCTCAAGGATTGACTGTAGATTGTGCATTTGTGAACATTGCTTCAACTGTGTTCAAAGAAGGTATGGCATATGTTGCTTTGTCACGAGTGAAAACATTATCAGGTTTATTCATGATAGACTTTGATGACTCAAAAGTTAGTGCTGATACAAATTGTGTAAAGGAGTATAATAGATTAAGAAGAAGCTATGCTCCTCATTTAGGTCAGTATCCTGTGTTGGAGAAACGTGTAGTTTCTCGTAAAAGGAGAAATGAGAATATCTGTGATGAAGATGTACAGAGGAGGAAAAAAAAGAGGAGTGATGTAATTGCAAGCAAAACGAGTAAGGAAAAAGAAGAACAGGTTGTAGGATGTCATTTTGAAAATAGCTCTGGTGTTAACTGCTACGCAAATGTAGTGCTGAATGTTGCATTTTATCTGGAAAGTTTGCAAGAGCAGATAATAGTAAATCAGGGAAAAAGATTCTGTTCAGAGCTGAGTCTCCTTTTTCAAAAGCTGAGTAATGATAAAACTCAAATAGAAAGTGCTACTGAAATTAGAAAACTTTTAGATGTATGTTCAGGACGAACACAGTTTTCTCAAAATGAACAGCAAGATGCACACGAATTTTTGATGTTTTTTCTTCAGGTACTGGAAGAAGAAGAAGTTGCAATTGATAATTTATTTGGTCTCTCTTATAAATGGGAACATAGTTGTGAAAACTGTTATAATATATGTGGCTCTAATGTTGATAATGAAAGGTTTATTTTTTTGACATTGCCAGAGACTAAAACAGTCACTTTTGCTAAATTAGTTAAAGATGCTAATCATAGCATGCAATGCGGTGAGTGTCAATCTGACATATTTTCAACATTAATTTTAAAGGAATACGGACAGTATGTAATTTTAATGATGCAACGATGTAGAGCTGATGGTTCAAAATTGGATACTTTAATAAAGAAGTTTACAGGACAGCAATTATCAATTTCAGGAAAAACTTTTGTAACTGTTGCAATAATTTTCCGTGAAGGACCTACTGTTACTTCTGGACATTACACAGTTTATCTTAAATGTGAAAAAGGCTGGACACTGTGTAATGATTCCCAATTGGTTTTTAAGCAACGTTTGCCTTTTGATTTAGCAAATTCCTATCTAATCTTCCTGAAACCTAAATTTTAGAGAGACTTGGCAAGATCTGGACAAAACAATTTTACCATTTTATTGGATTACCATTGGAATTTTCAAAAATAAAGATTTTTTAAATTATCATTTGGCCTAATGGAAAGATAACCAATTGTAATGTGGACTTTTTAAATTTTTAATGAAACTTTCGAAAACCAAAAATTTAGAGAAAATCGGTAACATCTGCACAATTTAAATTTTGGAATGTTATTGGAGTGCCATTGGAAATTTTTTCAAAAAAGATTTTTTAAATTACTATTTGGCCATGTGGAAAGGTAACCAATTCTATTGTGGACTTAATAAATTATTAATAAATATTTAGGGAACCAATATGTTACAGAGAATCGGTGAGATCTGTACAAATAAAACTTTAGAATTTTATTGGATTACCATTGGAAATTTAATCAAAAAAGAATTTTAAAATTACTATTTGGCCTAAAGGAAATGGAACCAGATGTAATGTGGAGTTATTTGAGATATAATATTGTGATTATACTTCTGAAACAAACATATCAGACGGTATTTTAAAGAAATAAGTATTGATATTAGATTATATTTTTTTAGAATATTATGCATTTCTATAATGTTAAGTTTAAGTAAAAAGAGATTCTGGGCTTTTTTAATACAATCTTTGAGATTGTTATTTTTTTTTGCCCGCTGTAAAATGATGAATGCAATTGCTTTCACAATTTATAGTGAAATGCAATATATTCTGAAAACAGAAAAAATAAGGCAAAAATATTTTTTGATAAATATGTAAATATGTGTACTGTATTATAAAATGTTTTAAAAATATTAATACTTTTTTCTTTTTTTTCAGATTGATATAGAAAATTTTCGAAAACTAGAACCATTTTTAAAGCAATTTTTTAAAAAAACAAATGAATAAATATTTTTTTGAGTGGGTATGGTAAGTCAATAATTATAATTGTAGTCTCTCAAGGACCTTGTAATGTGATAATTGATTTTTAGTGCTTTTTTAAAAAAAAAAAAAATAAATTACGCGTACCGTACGCGTACGGTAAAAAAAAAAAAAAAAAAGTTTTAAAAACATATATAAAAAATAGATGAAAGGTAAGGTTGGCTCTTAAAAGAGCCGTTGTGTTCATGCAGGGACAGAGGAAAGAAAGATTGGGAATATTAGACGGTACGACAAGTGTGCTGATCTATTTTACTGTTCACTAGGGAAACACTGGTCTCCCTATAAGTAATTAGATCGTGACAATGGGCGCACCGTACTTCAACCCTCGCAAACCGAGGGTTAATTTCCAGAGGGCCAGCAAAAGGAGATGCTCCCCCCACAGATGAAGGGCTCACCTGACCTGCAGAAGAAGGACTCAGCCCTGCAGATGATGGTCCAGGCTGAGCTGCTGTGGATGTGCTTGGTTGACTTACTGAAGGGTTACCTCCAGTAAGTCGAGCATGTGTCCTTTTGTGTATATCCTTGAGGTGCCTCATCATGGTATGATTCCCAAAGGAATACTTCCTGTCAGGATTACCTCTTGAAAGTACACGCTGACACAGCTTGCAAGTCACTAAGGGTGCATTTACCTTTAGCTGGCCTTCAGGAAAAGTAAAATAATCCCATACATAAGAGGTCTTTTGTTTCCTCGCTCTCTGCCTCAAGGTAGTGCTGCTAGTGCTAGCCTCACTCTCAGAAGGGCTCTGCTGTTCTGCCATCGTATCACAAAGACAACCCAGCTCCTTCTCCTAAGGGATCACAAGCAGAAATGAGGGGAATGGGTGTGGTGTAGGAGAGTTCTAGAACTGAAAGTAGTTTCATCCAATCAAAAGTTGTGTTTCATGATCACATGACCTACCGTACGCTTACGGTACGCTTACGGTGCGCTTACGGCAAAAGTACGCATGCGCGTAAAAAAGACACGCGCTTGCGCGCATGCGCATAACAGTCACTACCCGACACTTCCGCGCAACGTGCGCGTGTAGTGTACACGCGTACGCGTCCCACGCGGAGTACGCGCGGCTACGCAAATTGCGTAACTATACGCAAACAGCGTAGATAAATTACGGGCATTGCGTAAACCGTACGCTTACCGTAAGCTTACGGTACGCGTACTAAAAAAATAATTTAAAAAAAAGGAAAAAATGTATTGCTAATAAATTTTACCTGTTTATTTTATAAAATATTTTTAAAAAAACATATTATAGAATTTTAAAAATTTAACCATAGTCTTAAAAAAAGGATAGAAAATTAAAAAAAATATATGTTTAAAAAATAGAAGAAAATAAAAAAATTAGCATTTAAAAAACCTTGCAAATTCACTGAAAAAACCATGGGTTTCACACACGTTATAGTTACGAATTAGCCTTTAAAAAACCTTGCAAATTCACTGAAAAAACCATGGGTTTCACACACGTTATAGTTAGGAATTAGCATTTAAAAAACCTTGCAAATTCACTGAAAAAACCATGGGTTTCACACACGTTATAGTTACGAATTAGCATTTAAAAAACCTTAGAAATTCAATGAAAAAACCAAAGGTTTCACACATGTTATAGTTAGCTGGACATTTCACTCGTAAAAAACCAATGAAATTCCCCCGTTATAGTTAGTTCAGCTAACTATAACTCGCGCGCCCGCAATGCACTGCTGATGACGTCACATATTACATCACTCATGACATGGTCAGTGACATCACTCATGACATCACTGATGACATCTCAAATGACATCACTGATGACATCACTGATGACATCATCATAGTGATAGAGTGGCAGACCACCTCTGCCCCTAATATAACCTTTGATACACACATTCAAAAATAGAAATTAAAATTTTAAAAACAATGGACATACCAATACCAGTTACAACAACCTATTCAGTAATTCTAAGATCCACATACACATCCACTCATTCACCAACAGTCCTGTACAGTCACTCATACATGTACTCACTCATCATATGTACTCATACACGTATACATCCTGTTACACAATGCCACTCATCCATAGAGGTACTCACACACATAGTCACTCATGCTAATAAAGAATCAAACATACATTTACTTGCATATACAGTTATACACACACCGCCACACTTACTTCTACAGAAACTTACACATACTTAGTCTTTTAAACAATCACTTATAAAACACATACTTATTCATACAGGAACTCTTCCAATCTCTCACTCTCACATATACTCGCTTATATACACCAATTGTCACATATACTAGTTTAAAACATATGTAGTTACTCATAGAGACACTATTGAGACAGTCATTCACTCACTAACACACCCATGCACACACTCATTCACCCATATAGTCCTGCACACATGCTGTCTTCAACACATAAAAAGAGTGAGTCACTCATTCATGCACCTATGCACTACGTAATACCCCCCACCGAACCATACAGACATCAGACACTGATACTCAAAAAACCAAATAATAACCTATATAGACACCCATGTAGCTACTCACCAACCCATGCAGCCACTTATACACAAAGTGAGAGACTGATACAGATATTTACATATTTTAACATTACTCACTAAGCCATGTATTCACTAAGATACACTTAATCAGTCAGTTATACAATCAATTTTTCAAAAACAATTTATCCATTTAGACACTTATATACCCATTTATTCTTCCATCGACCTTGAGATATACATATATAAAACATATGTAATTTTCTGAAAAACACACATTCTCTGAATGATGTCATCAGTGATGTCATTTGAGATGTCATCAGTGATGTCATGAGTGATGTCACTGACCATGTCATGAGTGATGTAATATGTGACGTCATCAGCAGTGCATTGCGGGCGCGCGAGTTATAGTTAGCTGAACTAACTATAACGGGGGAATTTCATTGGTTTTTTACGAGTGAAATGTCCAGCTAACTATAACATGTGTGAAACCTTTGGTTTTTTCATTGAATTTCTAAGGTTTTTTAAATGCTAATTCCTAACTATAACGTGTGTGAAACCCATGGTTTTTTCAGTGAATATATATATATATATATAGATTGAGGCACTTGTGAACATATATTAGGTACATTACACTGTCAGTGCAAGTGTTCATAGAGCATCCAGTATACAGTTTTGCCATTTACAGGTTGCATTATCAATTCGGTAACAGATTACAGTTTGGCGCACAACAGTAGCATGGAATGGCGGAGAGTCACTTCTTTAATGAGTGATATCTTTATTTAGTTCATTTATCTAGCTGCTGCTGAGTTTGTTAATATTACACCTATGGGTAGAATAGTTAAACTAACTCAATGCAGCACTGCAACCTAGGGGAAGATAGCTAAGCTGACCCATATTTACTAAATATGACCTGTTATAGTACTTTTCTATATATATTATATTATTTCATATTGTTATGAAATATAAAATAAATACATGTAGATTTGTTTTTTTTAAAGTTTGTGCAAGCAGTTTCTGAATCAGAAATCCAGTTGGAATGGAACCACCACACAACCTACTGAGCAACGTTTCTGTTAGAAGTGTTTGTGGTAATGATCAGTCCCAAGAGATGAGTCATGGACAATCAGCCCTCTTTCATAAATTGTTGCATAAACTAAGAGTCTTGTTGCACAAGTTATGACTTTGCTTTGCAATGCTACAAGTAGTGCTTTCCCACCAACGGTGAACTTGGTACAATGCACCAGCTACGAATGGAAAAGAGAATTTATTGTAGCCCCACAATTCATTATTTAATGTGTATTTGATATAGAAGTATTGCTTTTGAGTTACTAACATTCCCATAAGGGAATCAGGTGGAATGTGGAAACAGCAATAAACTTATTTTGTTATTCACAGTACTACACACACTGTACTAAGAAGAATGAACACTTTTATGTTAAAAGTATTTATTACTACAGGAACAATCTGTTTCTTATCACATCTAAAACAACTACACAGAATATTATAAAAACATTAACAATACGCTTTATAAATGACCTGAACAAACTGAACATTTCCAGCATTGCTAAATTGTAATTCACAATATTATTTAGAGCATAACACCCAAATGCCTACTTCTATGCACTTTCCACGAGGGCTAGAAAGGCAGAGCAACGTGGAGTCTAGAGTTTCTTAGAGAGATGAGACACACTGCATACTTTGTTGACAGCAAAGGTTGTCTTTATCAGCTTAGGCATGAACAAAGTGTTCTCCACAAATTGCAAACACCAAAATGCAAGGTGCAAATTGCAGCAGTCAGTCGGTCTTCTTCCTGAACGTGGCTTTATCAGCGTCAGGCAAGAGGCATTATCTGTCAAGTGTGAAGTGTGACAGCAGTAGGCCAGAGCGTCTCTGGCAGAATCTCAGGTGATAACCTGGGCAAAGGATCTCTCCCGACAACTGGTCAAGTGACAGCCCTTATATCCTTATTCTTATCAGAGACTGGAAGTTCTGACATACGTTTAGTAATGTATGACATAGATATGTGTATCAAGGTTTGCATTTTAGATGTCTCCTTCTAGACATATACGGCCAAAGGATGATTATTCAAACGACCTTATTTTGGTTATATGTCTGTATGCATTCTTACTTATCCTTGACATGGTTGGGAATAGCCATTTGACCCAGACAAATGTCACCTTAGAGGTTGTATCTATGTCAATATTTGAAAAACTTGAAAATATCACATTTCCTAGAAAGACAAGATCACGTGACAACTGCTTTTAAAGTTTTAGGTGAAGAATATGGCATCTTCCATGCGACATGATGGGATCAGGCCTACCCTTGATGGAGTCCTTTGGGATGTTTTACGTCACTCTGGTGTAGGTCTACAATATTTCCTTTGGCACCCATGGAAAAGACATTTGAAATTGGTTCAATGCAGCAACCCTGCTCAAACCACTCAATAAATTGTTGAAGGGGAATCATGGCTTCTGGGTTACTAGAAATTTCATAAACCAAGTCCTAGGGCATTGTGGTATCAAAAACAAACATATTTTGCACTTTACAGTATCATACATACAAATAGTACTAAGCGGAATAAGAACTTTTAACTAAACGTATTTAGTGCAACAGGGCAAACCTGTTTCCCAGCACATCTAAAACAAACCCACAAAATATCATAAAAACAGAGAATGAACCTTTTGTAAATAACTAGAATAAAATGAATATTTCCCACATAGTTAAAATGTCATTTAAAACCAAACACCTCAACAACCTGTTTTTATGAGCACCACTAGGAGAGCATGGAAATTATAACTACTATTTGGACTTTCTTTGGGTAGAAGCAACACACTGCATACCTTGTGGACAGCAAAACGTTACAGTTATCAGTATGGCGTGAATGCAGTGTTCCCTGGGTGATGAACCCTACCCCCACCCCTTGCAGCAGTGTTCTTTCGCCTGGACACTAATTGCATGTTATCTGTATCAAGTGTAATACAGTATTTTCTTGATGTGCTGGCTGCAGTCAAGGTCATCCCCTATAGTAACTTGGATGACAATCTGGGTGAAGGACCTATCCTGACAAGCGGTCAAGTGGCAGTCATAAACTAAATCTTATTAGAGATTAAAAATTCTGCCATAAATTTAGGAATGTGTGAAATAGATTACGTGCTTAAAAGTGTGCATCCCAGATGCATCAGAAGGCTGTTAGACCCAGCATCTTTAGGGTGGTCTTCCCCCATGCTTTTTGCCTGCTTGCCTTCTCATACTGCTGATTATTTTTGTTGGCCTTAGAAGTTTGAGCACTTTACAACTGCCAACCAGTGCTAAAGTTCACGAGCTTCTTCCATATAACATGGTTTGTCTGACGTATCCACAGTTTGCACATTTAATTTAACTGAAGGTCCCAGTAGAGTAAAAGCTGCTAGTGGGCCTGGAACACACAAGTAGCCCTTTAGACATGTCTCAGGCCTGCCACTGCAGAGCCTGTGTGTGCAGTGTACACTGTCACTTGGACTTTGAATTTAAAACCCCTTGCCAAGCCTTAAACTCCCCTATTATTACATATAAGTCACCCCTAAGGTACGTCCAAGGCTGCTCATAAGGCAGAGTGTCATGTAACTAAAAGAAAGGACATGCACATTTAGATTTAGCATGTCCTAGTGGTTAAAAACTCCCAAACTCGTTTCTCACTACTGAGAGGCCTACTGCTCTCATAAGTTAACATTGTAATTCCTTATTACACTTAATAGGCTGTAATTCTTAATTGAGAGAAGGGCAAAATTTTATGTGTAGTACCTCTGGAAAGGCAATGACAAATCCTCTTGTATGGAGAAAGTGGATTTGTAGTTACCCTTCTGCAAATACCACTTTTAGAAACTTGAACATTTCCATGCTCTTACGGTCTCATTAGCATGGCGGAAGGACCGCCACCAGCAGCCCGGCGGTGGCGGTCCTTCCCACATCCGTCCGCAATTTTCCCACTGCCAGATTACGATGGCGGTGAGATCCAGACTGTGACCGCGGCGGACGAAAAGTCCATCTGCCACGGAACCGCCACAGGCAATCATCTGCAACAATGAAATGGCAGCGGTGCCTAGAAGGCACCGTCTGCCAGATCACGATACTGTTTCCAGCCAACCTTTCAAAGGCGGATAAACTGTCATTAAAAGGCTGGGGGAGATTGGTTCCAGGGGCCCGTTGCAGGCCCCCCTTGTGTTGGAGGGAGGTGTGGGTGCACTGGGGGTACCCATGGGACCCCCAACATTTCACTGTACAAAGTGGCTGGCACTGTGTCATGCCTGCCACGTAGTGCAGTGAAATGCGCTACATGCTATTTTGACTTCGCAGCTGCAGTGGGTGCTGCTGTCAGCAGCCCCCTCCGCAATGTTAAAATGCAAGATGCGACCTCCATTGTGGCGGTCGCATCCTGATTTGGTGTGTTGGACTGCCGCATGTATTGCGGATGGTCCCAGTCTCCAACACAATGGCGGAGAGACTCCAGTCAGTCCGCCATTGTAATGAGCTGTCTCTGATCAATGGCTGGGCTTGATGACAGTTCACTTTGTGTAATCCCCCTAGACAGTCCCACACAAAGGAAGGGCTGGCTGTGACTTCATGCATCTACCTAGGAGGAAGGAGGGGTAGGGCGGGGCACTCCCTCACACATCTGAAAAAGCTGTGCTCTGACCACACACAAAGATCTGCATAGCCCCCTGCAGTGAGTCTTGAGCCAGGGCAGAACCTGTGTGCACTTCAAAGACCCTTTATTGAAGTCAACCTACTTCAAAGGCACAACTTGGTATATGTATTGGACTTCTGACCCTACCAACTCATTACACTTCTGGACTTGAAACCACTTTGACAAGAAGAACAACTGCTGTGCTCAGGGTTGCTGCTTGCTGTACTGCTACTCTGGAAGATTGCTGCTTTACTGTGCCCTCTGCTGCCTGCTTGCTCCCTCTGACTGTCCAAGAGTGTCTCAAAGGGCTAACTGACTAACCTCCTGTTCTTCAAAGCTTTAGGGACATCTAGGTCTTTAACCCTGTGCCTGGGTCATTGGAAGTCACTTCAGGTGCTTAGTCCAGTAAAATTGATGCATGTTCCGCTGCGATGAGCTGGATCAATGCATCACAGGAGAAGCCTAAACAGAATCAGCGCCTCATACTTGTGGCCCAAGCAGTATAATCAGAATTGGCACATCGACTGCCACATCACTGCCACCACAGAAGGATGACTGACGCATTCCTTTGACAGCATGGAGAAACCCAGCGTATCAGCTATGCACACAGTGCAGAGACCGCCACATTGCCGCCACTGCTGAAGGATGATCAACTCATACTTCGTCAGCGTGGAGAAACCCAGCACATCGGCAATGGAATCTATGCATTGTGGAACCAATGGTCGTCTATAGAAATCGGCGCATCACCATCAACGCATGATGGAAACAAACGCATCCTCTCGACTGAGGAACTGATATTGACGTATCAATCAATGCATCCCACATCTCGTGTTTGCAACCAAGGATTAAGAAACTTTTGCTCAGTGGGCCCTGCATGGGTCATATAGCCAGCCTGTGCGCCATCACAGGCGGCCTGAACTCTTGACTTTGTCCTGGTCCAGCGTAACTCGTTAACTCTAAAGTGGTATTTGCTTCTAAGCGCCAGTTTTGCATTTAATCTGAAAAATTCATATCTTGAATCTACCTATTGAATATTTGTCATTTTGGTCTGATTTTATGTATAAATTACAATCTATTTTTCTAAACTTGTGTGAAGTCTTTTTGTGGGGTTTTCACTGCTTCACTGTTGTTGTATTGCACATATACTTACCACATTGTCTCATAAGGCAACCCTCACTGCTCTGTGCCAAGCTACCAGAGGGTGAGTCCAGGTTAATTTAAAGTGCGTATCTGACTTTCTTTGATTAGGATTGCAGTTCCCGCTTCGACAGAGTGAATATTCTGGCAACCAGAAACCTAATTTCTAACAAAGGTAAACTGAGATCAATTTAGACTACACTATTGTGGCTATATGTCTGTGTTAGCTCCTCTTTGACCTTGACACTGTGAAAACAAGACACTCATCTCAGACTTGATGTCACATCAGGTGTCATATATATGTAATTGTCTGAATGAGTTGACCCTTTCAGAGTTCTTGGAATGATATGGTCGGATGACATCTGCATCAGTGGCAGACGTAACAATAATTCTGCATATTATATGAAAAATAGCATTTCCCATTAGTTGACATTTGAGAAAACGGTGACACCTATTTTCCTGAAATGGAGCCAGGGTCCACTTAAAATGGAGTCAAACCTTCAAGGCTTTATGACTAAATATAAAACACTCAAATAGCACTGGTTAATGAAATATGCATATAAAATGTTTGGGCCCAATTCACAGAACTAACTTAAGACAAAATCCTAAACGTACTACTTTTGGTTTTCACAGAAGGCATTCAGTAGTAGTAAAGTTAGGATTTTGTCTTAAGTCTGTCTTAAGTCTGTCTTAAGTCTGTCCTAAGTTTGTCTTAAGTTTGTCTTAAGTCTGTCTTAAGTCTGTCTTAAGTTTGTCCTAAGTCTGTTTTAAGTCTGTCTTAAGTCTGTCCTAAGTCTGTCTTAATTCTGTCTTAATTCTGTCTTAAGTCTGTCTTAAGTCTGTCCTACTACTGTAGTTATTCACAGAAGGCATTTAGCAGTAGTAAAGCTAGGATTTTGTCTTAAGTGTGACTTATGACAAACTTAAGACAGACTGAAGACAGACTTAAGACAGTCTTAAGACAAACTTAAGACAAACTTAGGACAGACTTAAGACAGACTTAAGACAGACTTAAGACAAAATCCTAACTTTACTACTACTAAATGCCTACTGTGAATACCGAAAGTAGTACGTTTAGGATTTTGTCTTAAGTTAGTTCTGTGAATCGGGCCCACTATTTTAAAATCCTAATTTAGTACAAATGAACTGAATTGTACCGATACAGAAAAAGCAGTAATGCTGCAAAGCAATTTATATGTAACAACAAGAAATAATCTAACATAGTTATTGCATTGTATAGTCCTAGCATCCTCTTTGACCTGTATCTTGACAGTATGCCAGTTCTAGTAGATTAGTAAATAAACTTCCCAATACTGAGTTTCAAAGGTGGTGCTCCTTGCATACCTGTTTGCACAACAAAAAATACTTGTTTCATATTGTATAGAAAGACTTGGGGATGAATTCAACACTCACAAACCATCTGTGTAGGACACCTACTACACAGCAATCTTCAATTACAATCAGTGCTCAACTCATGCCTCTGCTGTCTGATATTCCTAACGCGAAGCTCTTCTCTCACTGCTGGCCTGATACATGAGGTTTTCATAAGGTTAAGCTAGAAAGCTTCTTTAAAACTGTTGGAATAAACAATAAGGTAGGTTTAGCAGAGAGCTTATTGAAAACTATTAGAATAAACAACAATCATGAGGTGGCAAAGTTAGGGGTGGGTGAAATTACGCAGAGTTGCATAAAAACCCTGTGAGATTCTGTAGAGTTACACGAACTGGTGAAATCAGGCACGTTGAGCTTCTCCTGCTGATTTTTAGCATTGGGAGCTTATTTCCATGCTGGAAATTCTGTGCAAACTGCACCACGTGGAGTTAGAAGGTGCTGATTCTTAAGCTGATTTTGCTTCAGTTCCAGTAGATTTTCTAATCTACTTGAACTGAAGGAAAAAAATACTAAAAATATAAATATGTCCTTGAGCCCAGATCTTATCGACCAAAAATGCTGATTAATAGTGATACCAAAATCTATTCAAACGTATTAACCATGCGGTTATCCAGTATAATTGGTAAGATTGTCTATCCTCGCAGCATGGTTTTATACAAGGGAGGGGGACTATAGATCATATTTGTTGGGTTATTACTCTTCTGCATGCTTCTTTGGTGGCAGGAGAACCTATGGCTTTGATTTTATTAGACTCTGAGAAATTGTATGATAGGGGCCCCTGGAGGTATTTATGGGCTGCCTTCAACTGGTTTGGTATCAGGCCTCTCCAAATTAAAGCAGTACGAGCTCTGTAGTGTATTCCCATGCCTCGGATAGCATTAATGGGGGGACAATCAGAACAAATTCAAATCCCACAGGGCACAAGGAAGGGTGTCCCTGTTTCCCATAGCTGTACTCCCTATATATTGGCCCCTCAATATGGAAATTGGACAACAATGCTATAATACCTCATATGGAGTGCCATGGATGGGACAGAAAAGTGTTGGCATTTGCTGAAGATGTTCCCATAGTGACTCCTGATCCTTGATCGCACTGATAGAAATCAAAAAGAGCAGGATATCTTTGGCAGATTTTCTGGGTATTCTCTAAATCGGGACGAAATCCAAGTGGTTATTAGCAGTAGTATACAGCTTAATGATAGCAGAGTGATGGACAAGCAGGTGTATCTGGGTGTCAGCAAATCTGCCAAGGTGGACAAAATAGTGGAGAATAATCTATCAATCTGTTAGAATTATGTTTTTTACGAAAGTGCTATATTTCTTCCGGGTCATCCCACTTGAATTTAAAAATCAATGGTCTAAGATAATTGATGATATGGTAATCAGATTTTCTGGACTTACTCTAAAACCAGGAGGTCTCTCAAATGTTTGACTTTCCCTAAGCAAAGAGGGAAATGGGCCATCCTGAATTTTTAATTGGATTATTGCGTGGCAGCTCTACAGTATATAACTACTTTATTTGGTGAGGTGGATGGAACTCGATCTGTAAAGGAAATAAAATCCCTGAGTTTTTGATCTACTGCTTCGAGTAGAGTCTAGGGAGTCTAGGGAGTCCCTTCTCTGCCTACTAGAGCTCAGTTATTTGAGAAAAACTGCTTCAAGGCTATCCAAGGAGCCTATAAGATCTGGACAACATTCCAGAAGAAATTGGGACTCAAGCAATATAATTGTTACAGTCCAATTCAAGAAAACCTGAGTATCTCAGGGGTCTTCTGGGACTCTTATGTACTTGGGTGGGAGTGCAATGGTCTTAGAAGACTATGGGATTTCTACACCGATTTCTTCAATCAATCTCCACCATCTTTTCACCAATGGCTAGCGTGATTGTTGCAAATCTACAACCTCTAGCTCTCGCTATGCTCTAGCAAGGTAAGGAAAGCCAGGAAGAAACGAAAATGAATTTTGTTTCCCTTTATAGAATGGATATTGGATCAGCAAGACTCGTAAATGTATCTTATAATGGAATATAAAAAGGGGTTATCTTGTTCTCATTATCTCTGCTTATTGTGCTCATGGCTAAGCTGCAAGGTATGATGGTATTCTGGTTGGTGACCCCTGTTTGAATTTTGTATACAGCATTTACCCTGTGCAGGATTCTGTCCAGTTTATTGAATCAAGGTTAAATATAGTAGGTGTTATTCTAGAGACTATAATCTCTGTATGAAGTTGCATAAGATTTATAGGTTTGTTGTTATTTTTGTATGGAATTTGTAATGAACTGCGTTTTTTATGCTCTATATGATGTATTGAACACATGTTCTCTACTTGTGCTAATTTGAAAAAAATTAAAAACCCTGCAGTAAAAATATTTTTTTAAAGGGAGGTCATAAAATATCTTCAACAGGAATATCGTAAGTAAAATATAATTTTTAGTGTTGTTTTTAATATTGTTGTAAATGATATTGTTGTATGTAATGTCATTTGTAAGCCATAATCAGTATGCATTTCATTTTCGTTTTGTTTGATTCTATTTTTTGATACATTATTGTATTTTTGTCTTTAGTAGTGGGATTGTGGGTTTGTAGGAGGTAAGGGTGGGTAGATTTTTAAAACATGTGTATTGAAAAGTAAATGTTGGTTTAATTATTTTAATGATATGCAAATTAATATTATTCAATAAATATAAATTGAAATTAAATGAAAGTGTTTTTATATAGCGCATGGATTCCCGGAAGCATCCCAGCGCTGCGGAGGGTGGCTAGAGGGCGTGATGTAATTACGGGAATAGTCATGTCTTCAGGTGTTTACGAAATGTCAGGAGGTTGGATTCCTTATGGATAAAGAGAGGAAGGGAGTTCCAGAGCTTAGAGGCGTTATATGAGAAGAGGCGTCCGCCTGTCCGCGCCTTCTTGATTCTAGGGGTGTCGGTCAGATAGAGATCATCTGAGTGCAGATATCTAGTGGCTTTGTATGGTTTGATCAGGTTCTTAATGATCGGGGGACCCTTGCCTTGCAGGTTTTTGTGTGTAATGCACAGGGCTTTAAAATGTATTCTCTCCTGTATCGGGAGCCAATGGAGTGATTTTAGGGCGGGCTTGGTGGAGCAGCGTTTTTTTGTGTTCATGAGGAGTCTTGCTGCCGAGTTTTGGACCACTTGGAGCTTAGCAATGACCGATTTGGGGGTGCCCAGATACAAGGCATTGCCGTAGTCCAGTCGGGAAAGGATAATCGCCTGAATCAGGAGCTTTCTTGAGTGGTAGGTTAGGAGAGGCAATATTTTACATGTGGTTCGAAGCAAACCATAGCAGGTAGCGGCGGTTTTCCTAGCTTGAGTTCTGAAGGTAAGGTCATGGTCGAGCCAGATGCCCAAGCTTTTTATTTCTTTTTTTTACGTAGGGGCGGGTCCCATGCAGGTCGGCCACAGAGTATTGGGGTTGAAAGTTGCTTTGTTGCCCAGCAGCATGAGCTCCGTCTTTTCGTCGTTGAGTTTAAGGTGTGATGCACTCATCCAGCTAGCTACTTCTTTGAGGCCGGTGCACAGGTACACCGAGGACTGTTCCGCCTGGTTAAGTGACACGATTAGTTGGGTGTCATCCGCGTAAGTAACTATTTTGACTCCAAAGGGGGTTACTATCTCTGCCAGAGGAGACATGTACACATTAAAAAGTGTGGGGCTCAGAGACGAGCCCTGGGGAACCCCACATTAAAGCGTCAATGGCTGGGATCGAGTGTTACCTTCAAACACCTGGAAGGTTCTTTCTTCCAGGAATGATTTCAGCCAGGCTAGGGCCGTGCCTGTCACTCCTACCTTTTTGAGATGGTGTACTAGAGTGCAGTGGTTCACCGTGTCAAAGGCTGCACTTAGGTCAAGAGAATAATGGCTGTGGATCCTCCAGATCTAGAATCTTTCTGGCCTCCTCCACTACCGCTATCAGCGCGGTCTCCGTGCCCTGGCCAGGGCGGAAGCCAGTCTGAGAGGAGTGGAGCAGTCCAGAAGACTCGAGGTGTGTTGAGAGTAGCCGAGTGACGTACTTCTCTGAAACCTTACTGATTCCAGGGAGTAGGGAGATGGGGCGGTAGTTGCCCATCTCTGTGGGATCTAAGTGGGTTTTTTTTAGTAGTGCTTTTACCTTGGCTTTTTTCCACTCCTGTGGAACTAGCCCCCATGTTAGAGAGGCATTGGTTAGTTTGGTGATGGGAGGGATAATGGTTGGGGTTGCTAACTTCAAGATATCAAGTGGAGTGTGGTCAAGCGGGGAACCGCTCTTTATTGAATCTAGGATAGGGAGGAGAAGTTCCTCTGTGAGTGGATCAAATGATTCTAGGCGATGGGCAGTATCCTGAGGTTCTGATGTGTGGGGTTCAAGGTTTTGTTCATTATTATTGAGTGGGAGGTGTTTGAGGATTTTTTGAATTTTGGTAGAGAAGAAATCTGCTAATTCATATAATCTCTGGCCAGATGGGTCGGGGCTGGTGGAGGGTCGGAAACTTTCATGAGTTATTTTTACAATGCAGAACGTTTCTCTGGAAGAGTTGGATGAGGATATGATTATTTTCTCATAGTATGCAGCTTGGGTTGTTTTTAGTGCCGCTTTGTAAGAGGCAATGGATGACCTATATTCAGATTTTTTCTCACTGGTAAAGTCTTTCCTCCATGCTCTTTCTAGCTTTTTACATTGCTGTTTTAATTTGCGAAGTTCTTGGGTGAACCAGGGGGATTTATTCGGTCCGGTTTTTTTTAGTATGTTTTTTTTTGGTAGTACTAAGTCCAGCGCATTCTCGATCCATGAGGAAAACATTTTGTTTGCTGCTGAGGGGTCGGGGTCATAGGTGGGTTCGGTTGATCCTAGTATGCGCGTCCAGTCTTCTATGATCAGTTTCGGCCAGGGGCGAGCTTTGATGCGTGATGCTGGCGTATGGGGGCCCGTAATGAGTGGATGCCAGAGGAATGGAACTAAAAAATGGTCTGACCAAGGGAGGGTGATGGGTTCCCTGCTTTCTAATTCTGTCATATTGGAAACAATTGGGTCGAGGAGGTGACCTTTGATGAGTGTAGCTTGATGGATCTTAAGGTGTAGCTGGTAGGCTGCAAGATCCTGTGCAAGGTCGTCAGCCACTATAGCTAGCGGGTTCTCAAAATGGAAATTTAAATCTCTGAGAAGGCTGAAATTAGGTGAGACACTGGCCAGGGAGAAGACAGATTCCAGTAGAGAGGTATGGAATTGTCCCTGTGCTCCTCGGGGACGGAATATGAGGATGCCAGAAAAAGAAAGTGAGGGGGTGAATTCAATGACGAAGTGAGTGTTTTCACAGTCTGGGAGGGGGCTAATCAGGATGCGTCAGATTAAGTGATATTTATAGATGATTGCTATCCCACCGCCCTTTTCGCTTGTTCTATCTAGGTGCTGAATCCGGTATCCAGAGGGTAGAGCCTGAACGACGTCAGGGTCTGAGATTGGGGATAGCCAGGTTTCCGTGAGGAACAGAACATCTAGTTCTGTGTCTTGTAAAAGCTTGGAGATTTCTGATGTGTGTTTTGGCAGGAATCTGCAGTTCAGCAGAGCCATTTTGAATGGATTGTTGAGTGGTGGTTTGTCCTTGAAGGAAGTTTGTATGGGCAGTGGGCACATTTGTTTTGCAGTTTATCGATGGAGATGGAGTGGGAGCATGATGGCTTTGGGGTTTTCATTATATTAAGTAAATTTTCCCTAGAGTATCGGAGAGGGGCTGAAGGAGTAGGGGCATGGGTTGTGGGCTCTGGGCGTGTCCACTGCGTGTTGAGGCGTGCATGGGTTTTTATGCTGTTGGTTTAGCAGCTAGACTGCTAACTGTCCCCGTGCCGATTGAAGCACTACCGGTCTGCGTCAGCCTTCCCTCCACTCAACCGGAACAATCCATGGTGGACCGGGGAAGACGCTGACCTGGTGCTAGTGTGCAAGCGAAGGTGATTGCTGGGTCAGTGTTTTAAAAACCAAGTGAGGCAGGATTAAACAACGACAAATTTAAAAAAACAGTTGGTGATATTTTTAAAAGAATTTCAGGCAATTTCAGGCAATGAGCAAATTGTATTTTTTTAATGACATATTTCAAAGAAATATGTATAAAATTGAAAATGTAGATGTGCAACAATGTATTTTAATAAAGTAAAACTATTAGAACTTCTTTGCATAAAAGTTTTACATTTTGTGATTTTTGTGAAACATAAGTTCAATACAAATCTTTCACTTTGTTTTTTAATTATAATTTTACATTAAAATATATTTGTATTTCTTTACATAAAAAATTGGATTAATGTAATTATTTAGTTTATGATTACATATTTTGGATTGTGATTTTATTGTTTATTTTGTGGTTAAAAGTGTAGGAATGGTAGTAAATATATAAAAATAGATAATTATTAATAGTAATAACATTGTTTTTTATATCTTAATTTTTAAATATGAATATATAGGTTTGTAGTTTTAGTTAACGTTTTAGTTGCTTTAGTAGCAAAGTAATTGTGAGTATGGTGGATTAATTGTGTATATAAAATGTTTATGTTGTATTAGCTTGTTTAAACTGTTTTAGATTGCAGTGGGAAGAATACATGCCACCTCTTAATTGTCAACCACCTTCCCTTTTGATGGTTGGATTGTAGTGGGAATAGTAAATTTCACAGTTTTAGTGTCAAACCCCTTTCTCCAATATGGCTAGATTGGAGTGGGAATAGTAAATATCTCCCCTTTAGTGTCTTATGTCATGTACTCACAAGGTTCCAACCGTGGAGATGATACTGAAACTGCTGCACCACTTATCCTTCCTGAAGACAGTGCATGTCAAGGGACCAACACTTTAAATCAAACACTGTCCCAAGGGGGTTGGGCTAAAGTAAGAAAAAAAAGACTTTTTGTACCGAATCTGCTCTGGGGCCTTGCCAGCACCAAGTTCACAGGAAGTGTACGAAGCATGAAAACATCTAAAGCACTGGAGAAAATCATGAAGCTGGCCTGGAGATAATGTCTATAGTCTTAGAGGTGCTGATAACTCAGCCTTGCCTAACACTGTTGTGTAGTTCCTACTAATCTGTAGGATCTTCACATTGTTTGGACCACAGAAACTAAGGGCTTGGTACCCAGACTGATTCCGGACCCGCTCCCCCCCCCCCCGCAGGATAGGTTGACCTATAGACCAGCTAGCTCACAGTGCCTCTGTAAGCCCCTCTAACCTACCAGGTAGCGAATAGTTTCTGACAACCATTGAACATGACAACCCTCATTACTAAGAGATTTTGGATACAGTTAAGAATCTTTTGCTGAGTCACTCATGCTCACATATTCTCAGAGAATTATACAGAAAATATACAGTGGGAAGTTTTCAATAATATTTATTGAACCAACGTAATTCTTGCATAAAATACGTGCTGCAATGATTAGTAGACAGAAGCAAATAAAGGAGATTACAATCTCCAAAAGAGTGAACAGTAGATACATATTCGATCATGATGCTGAAGCACTGACTAGATGCAGGCATATGCGCAATATGGTAATCTAATGTACTCCTGAGATGTGAACTCTACTCTTAGTGTACTAGAGTGTGTGTAGCTGTAGAGCCAAGAATTCCCCCAGGGATGATCCAACCCCATTAATAATATTATTATTATTAATAGTTTCATATAGCGCAAACTAGACCTGAGACATCGGGTATCAGAGCACTTTACATGAGCACCAGTTTCGTTACAGAAGGACACATTCCTTTTTGGTGGGCACAGGATTTTCCCAGAATCACAGGATGTTGAGCGTTGTTGTCGAGACTTGAACCTGGTACCCCAGCTTCGAGGTCGACCGCTCTAGCTGTAAGGCTATATCCTCTCCGCATTACCTGATGGGAGAGAGTGAAGGACCCCATCTTGGTCTCTAGTTGGACACCCCTCACAGAATGTTTGACAGTGTATGGTGATTTCTCAGCATGCAGGGACCTCCTCTCCAAATCTATTAGGATGCCTATTATTTATAATAAAACGTAGCCTTCATGATGTGTTTGCTAGATTAGTGATGTTATGGATATGTATATAGCGCTGTCACCCCGTGGATGAAGATAGGACACATTTTGTGCATAGAGAGACCTAGTTTATGATGTTCAAAGCACTGTAATAACGTAGTGCGAAGCGGCATGCATAAACAAAGTAGTTTCAGAGATACTAATCCAACATGGTCATGCATTCAAATGTGTGCAAAAGGTCACCTATGAAATGTTGTTTTCTAGGACAATGTAAGGACTTACACTGCCTTGCTACATGTGCCTAACTCAGAAATATAACAACACTGCTAAAAGGATCAGTGCGCACTAACTTGATATCAAGTACTTGACCTTGTCTTCCACTTTGTCAGATGTTCAAAGAAGATCTCAAGGCCTTCACACAGTAAGCTGCAGGGAAACTGGCGTAGGTGTGCAGGAAGTGGAGGTAACGGAGACGTCAATGGAGCTGAACCATGGAATCACTGGATCAGTTTGGACTGAAGAAGACAAGAGCGCTGCTTGATTTTGGCTGATTCTGCAGGTGAGTGGGATAGGTGAAGCTTGTTCAAGCAGGGAGCGGGCTCAAGCAATGACTCAAGTTTGGGTATGGTTTATATACCTTGTCAAAGGTCCAACAGAATTAACTAGTTCTGGTTGGGCACATGGCAGACTGGAAGGTTCTCTACAACCCCTGAAGGAAACACGTGTTTGTACACTGGCTTTGACCTGAAGGAAGGGCAGGTGCAACTTGATGGCTGGAACCAATTAACCAGTAAACTATATCCTTTCACTCAAATGTGCACAATGGAAATCCACACCAAGGTCTTAGTAACAGCTGATGCAAAGTACTCTATTAGTTTGCCCATTCTGGGGGATGCCTGCCAGGGGCTCAAGTGAAATGGAATCATAGCCTCTCGGCAACATCAGTCATGGTATCACAGCCAGCCATTAAACACCACAGCGGTAATGCAACATGAGCCCTGCACTCTAGACCCAATACACAGCGGGCACAGGAGGGGGTTGTAACAGTCCCCCCAAGCATGAAAGGATTGAACCAGATGAAGGGCATGAAAATTGCTGGCTGTTTCCCAAGACTGTTCTTCAGGACCATACCCTTTCCAATCAATCAAATAAAACAAGTGTCCTTTCTCTAGGGTCACGTTGGGATCTTCTGATAACTATAATTTCATGGCAACTGGGTTCATGGGTTGTTAAATTGAAAAGGTACCCACATATCTGGGCTGTAGTTTATGCTGCCCCTGTAATCAAATGTTTTTAGTGGACAGCCAAACCTTACCACCAACATTGTAGTCTGGCCGTTATTATTGATGTCTGTTAGAATATTTGCCCATACTCAACTGAGCCTGATGTAAGTTTGATAACACCTGCTGTTGTGTGAATCTACAAGGCATTTTACGAAGACTTGTATGGCAGGTACATTTTCAGAATGCATTATTTATGCTGAATCTGAGTGTGGCCTTTGACACTGTGTCCCCCAGCTGCTTATTGGAGCGGCTGAGGATGGAGGATGTCTTTCAGGGTCGCCCCTTTCAGGTTCTTTCCTTTTTGATCAGAGGTGGGCCCACTGCTCTTCCCTGAGCCCTACCTTTTTTAATCTTTATATGCCCCTGGCCGATACCATTGAGCATCATAGATTTAATTGTATATCATTTGTCGATAACACTGAGCTGATCGTCATCTTATCTCAGAATTCTGCCTGTGGGGCTGCCTCTTTGAGGACCTGCCTGTCAGAGGTTACCCAGTGGATGGACCTCATCTGCCTGAAGTTAATCACAGGTAAGACTGAGGTCCTTCTCTTGGGCAACCTGCCATCTGGTCTCCATACTGGGGGCCAGTGCCACTTGGATCCTTTCCAATACCAAAGCCTAAAGTAAAAAATGAAGGTTTTTGGTTTGAGCAAAGTCTCACCTTTGATGACCAAATGACAGCTCAGGAAAGCAAGTACTTTGGAATCCTCAAATCTCTAAAAAACATCATTGGCCTCTTACATGTATGTGCTCAAAGGTCAGTGATCAAGTCCTTAGTCATCTCTCGGATGGATTATTCCAACATCTTATACCTGGGTGTCTCGCAGTCGTGGCTGATGAAACACCAACGGGTCCAGAATTCAGCAGCTCAGCTGCTACTAATTTTTCCCAAGGGGGCCTCCATGGAATCAGCACTTCTCAAACTTCACTGACTCCTGGTGAGGAATCATTTGCTTTTAAAGCTCTTCGTTACTCTTCACAACTTTCAGGAAGTCTGGTGTGGCCTATCTGCAACCTCTCATCACCCCTTATTCTGCTTTGAGACATCTCGGAACCTTTGTCACCTTGCTAGCTCAGGTCCCACGGGTGAAGAGAGTCCATATGGGTGGGAGCTCTTTCAGCTTCCTTCATCCGAGGTAAGGAACTCTCTTACTCTGCAGTTAAGGCAATCCAAGATAGAACTTCTGTTTCAAAAAATATGTTAAACATTTTTAAATAAAATAGGCATCTGCTGTCCTTGGGCTTTGTGTAACTTCTGTTAGGAACTTGACCTTTTAGCACTGGGACACTCCTGTTGGAGTAGCTATGTGCTTTATGAGCATCTTTAATAATAGTAATGATAATATTGTATTGTTAATCAGTATAAAGCTCAATCATAGACAGCAAATAGAATGACAAGAAGTCAAGTCAGAGAGTAAAACAGTGAAGGAAAGGCAGACACCTGGCTCATACACAAAAACATCTTTTTATATTGAGAAAATAACAGTGAACATTACAGTTTCAGCTTAAGGTAATTATGGTTGATTTGACAAACTGGCAAAACAAAATTCAAAATGTAATACAATGTTACATAACACAATCCCAAAGCCATCTCCTAATTGAAAATTAGACCAACACCTTTGATTGAATTTCATGTGTCAGTATACATTCTATTCACACCCATAACAATAGCAGTCTAATTTTATGAATAGGCCTAAAGAAGCAGAGATAGGAGGAACCTTGAAACAGCATAAGGCTTCCTCCAGAGTTCTTCGAGGACAGCACGTCAACACAGGATATTATAATAGGGCACATTTTGCTAAGTTTGATGGGAGGACGAATTAAAGAAAACATCATGGCTATGAAAGAAAACAAAATGGAGTTGAGGCATGGTTTGGGCCTGGATTTATCAAGTAAAGGAAAATATGGTTATGTATGGAGCAACCTTTTTGCATTAGTGCAAAATTGTTCAAAACAATAGTCACACATTTTTAATGAGTCAGAGTTCTCTCGATCACCTTCTATGAAGAAAAGTGTTTTCATTAGATGTATGTGTGACTAATGTAAAGGTTAAGTGCTACTGTTAGGCAGTTCAATCTGTATTTATTTAATATCTACTTGTTTATAGTGTAGATCAGCAGGGATAAATCTGGACGTATTTCATTCAAAATTCAATTTAGAATCAGAATCCCCTGTTATGAAGTAAAGTGTTAGCACTGATCTTATTTGTTGCCTAATGCAAAGGTTTGTTATATTACATTGTCTTTTCTTAGAGCAAATCAGAAGAGATACATCTGTACATGGCACTTTTAATATGTAATATGAAATATATATAAATATTACTTTAAGCAGAACCATCATGGTTTTAATCTGTATTTCTTAAGAATGAACGTATAAAATTTGGTGTGCACACTAATCTTGTGATAATGTAATAAACTGCAATTTTTAACAGATAATATGTGTATTATCAATATGCACCAGTGAAAAGAGAACGACTTCACAAGATGCACTGTTTTATGAGAGTTAAAATGATAAGATTTACAAATAAGTCTCGGTCTGAATTTACTTGTTCAGATCAACCAAATAGTTAAGAGCAACTGTGCTACCAAGCGCAGATGCACAGAACTATTGGTGCTGGTGCATCTGCATTTAGTAGCACACCCAAAATTCTAATGACCCTTAGAATGTTCGGTGGATTGAAATGTTGTTGTGACAAGGTACACTCATGACTGGACTTATTCGTGAAAGTTTCCTTGCCCTTTAGAGGATTCAAATGTTTTTGAATCTGATCCTTTGTCACTTGCACAGTTTTGTAATGCACTGGTTCCAAGCATCTAAGTTGAATGGCCAAAAAAAAACATCACGGGATGGCAAAGGAATAGCATCAAATATTGAACACTGGGTAAAGGAAGTAACAATGATTGTGCTATTGTGTCCATACAGAGGTGATAGAAGAGAAGGCTATGACATGAACTGGTTACAAGCAACTTAGATATATGTTCTAAAGAGTCCATAACAGAGCAGCAGGTGAGTGGTCAACAATATACATGACCAGTAAAGTCCATTTAAGAGTGGAAAAGGATGTAGGCTCACTGCATGTACACCACCCTGCATATGACTCACATGGAGGTAAAAAATGAACAGTCTAGATCGGTATCCTGTGGAGTATGACCAGGAACTGAAGAATGGATAAAACATCCACTGATTACAGACAGTCATGCTAAATGTCCTATTTAGGCTGCTGATGTAAGTTTATTTTAGTTGTTTGGCTGGAGCCCTAAAACTAATCAATTTATTGGAGCAAAGTTGTTAGTACATTTCAGTATCATTTTCTGAATTTTAAACAATCTTATCTTTTCTGGTTATTAGTTTGACAATTCTGTAGCTTGTACAGCAAAGGAGGTTCCACCAAGGCTTTTCTTTTTTCCTAGTTAGAGAAATATGTATGTGAGGAAAGATATTGGTAGAAGGCGTTTTGTGTGACTTTATGTGCTTAAGGGATTAGGGCAAGATTGGAGTTGGTGAAAAACATTTTACTTTGAATGATGTAAATGATAGGATATCTTGCTCCTTGAGCCAGATAGCTGAGGTTGCCACGTATTCCATTTTCCTCAGATTTGGATATCTGATGGGTGGCCATCAAAGACATGGAGACAGTGATCAAGGAGAAGATAGAGTTCTAGGAGATGGGAAGAGTCCTCACTGTTTTCTAGTTTTAGAATTCTTCAGTTTTGTTCAGGTTAGATATAGCAGGCTGGGTTGAAGGAACTGTTCAGCTCTGGAAAAGATGGTGGCTACAATATGAACAGGACGGAAGAGGTAATTACACCTTAAAGTACAGTGTGTTGTTAACTGTGATAACTGCCTTGTAGCAAGGGCAAAATCAAATACAGAATACTTCCTCATTTTGGATGGCTGGCTGGAGAATAGGACAGGGCGAGAGAAAAATTGTGGTAATTCTGCTCTGATGGGCAAGTTAACAAAATCTTTACAGAGAACACTTGTCTTAAGGGATTGAAGTCTTTTTAGATTCTGGACAAAGCTTGACATAATAATATGCCTAAGTTGCCACACTTTCACTCATCTTATTTTCCAACCATCTGCTGATTATTACAGTTTACAACTTACTGGAAGATGGTGAGAAGAAGCTTGATTATTGTGCAAGTGAATGTAAAATATACTTGTTACCTACTGAGATATTGAGACCTGGAAGATTTAATTGATATACAGAGACTCCTGCGCTAAGGGTATTCTTTTTCTTGTCTCTTAGGTAAGCAATGAATTGACTTGTTTTTAAAACAACTAATTAGGTTTCTTTGAGATTTCTTACCATGCAATTAGAGTCCTCTGGGACGGTGTACAGCATGCACACATTAAAGGCTTTCACTCACCAACCTCTATAAAGAGCATCTAAAACTCCTGATGATGTGCCAAAACGATTGGGTGCATGTATAGATCACAACAGGTGAGTCAATCTTACTTTACTGGAATAATGTTCAGATTCCATTCTTCCATACCTCAGCAATTGGCTTGAGAAAATGATAGATGTGTTTTGAGTATCAAAACTGCATAGCTTTCCATGTGACCCAACACGTAACACAAGGTGAACATGCAAGACTACTGGTTCACACACATTGTGCAATTGTGTGATAAATGTGCAGTGTAGGAAAAGACCCATGAAACTGGTTTTGTGGGAGAGAAAATTAGGAATTCACAACACTGTTCATTATTGTATTAACGAAACAGATGGAACCTTATTTCAAATTTCTTTCACATATTTTTCTAGTTTATAGTCTCCATAAATTTCCAATGGCAGAATAAAGCATTTGCAAAACAATCCCAAGCAGCTGCTGATTGCAAAGGCTAAGGAATTGCAACGAGTATATTAAAAAGGTGTTACTCTGCTAATTCTGCACTGTTGCTGCACAAATTCCCAATGTATTGATGTCCTATAAGCATAAAGTTCCAAGTCCCCACATCATGCAATAGAGGAGTGCTCTTGTAATTGAATACACACATTTCTGTTCTGCATTGCACAACAAGAAAAACTTAGCGCAAAACGCAGTGCAAAACCATCTCCACAAAGATATTGTGCTGCTGCCCTCAACTAGCACAAAACGCACACCTTTGCAACATAGTGCAATGGTGTGGGCATAATGTAAAGTAAATGTTTTGTACTAGAGTGTACCTTTTCCAGCAAAAAATACTATGCTAAGACTAACTAGTAAACCATCCCACATTGGATGTGTGTTTTACAGTGCACCACACATGCATTATGGAAAACATTTGGAGAAATTAAAGGAGTTCCTTAATTCAATAGCAGGCTCGAGTAGGTGTGATTGTTTGCTGAAAATCCCTGTCAACCATTGTTATTAGGTACAGTTTTTCAAAGTAAACCATTGGTGGTTGTGTTAGAACGCTCATGTACCATCCATGAGATTTCCCCACAAGGCAAAGTAGCACATATATCTATTTGTCTTACAAGAAGATTGTGTCTAGTTTATCAAGTCTTTGCAGTGGTTTGTATTACTTTTTGTGACATTGCACTGGTGCAAAGCCTTGATAAAATTACCCTGTGAGATCAGGTCCATACCTCTGACACATATCAGTTTCTCAAACCTGACAACATTTACCTGGGGATAAAGGCCTGTTCAAACCCAGGGCATCCAGATTTTTACGAAAGAACTGACCAAATCTATATATTGTGCATAATCCTCTATGTGTATGTAGGGCAAAAATCGTAAAAGATGCTGTGTGTTGAACTCATTATAATTGTTATCCTAGAAAAGTGTTTTTAAAAGGTGCGATAAATGTACATACACCTCATGGGCACCATACAAAAAAAATCAAAACAGAAAGCTGACCAACTGCTGTAATTATTCTATTCTCCTTTTTTACTATGTTAAACAATTCCCTACATATGTATGATTGATGGATTAGTATACTAGCTACAAACAAAAGGGTTGATTCACAAATGCGTGAATGAGTATGTTAAGTAGTATTACAGGAGTACTCTTTTACATACTTTTGCATACCTTTGTAAATTGGCCCCAACATTTCCAACTCCCTATTAGTAAAAGTGTAAAAAGGACACAGTTCCTTCAATTCCTACTAATTGTATATGAATATTCCCTCAATTTATGGGGCAATTCACAAAGGCATGTAAGAGTACATGTATGAGTACTAGAGGAGTACTGCTTCACATGAAGCATAATGTATTTACTACTGGACCTCTAGGTTGTTGAAAACCTAATTAGGGTCTGATTCACAAAAGTACTAATGAGCATTGAAAGTAATACTACAGGAGTGCACTTTTGCATAATTTACCTGCCTTTGTGAATCAGGCCTGAAATCTCAAACTATGTGATGGCATCAATCTTTGGGAGAATACCTTCAACCAGCAACCCCTACTCAGAACCTAACTGTGCTATAGGTCAGTAGAATTTCATTTGAGCAGCATATCAATAATTCAATGTCTACTTGCTTTCTGCTCATGAAAAAACTTAGGGAAATCATTCAGTTTATTCTTCAATACTCCAGATAACTGCTGATGCAAACCATGGTGTAAGCAAACTGGAAGACTGCAATGACCTATATGTTGTGCTTTCTGATTACCTCATTAAGAGGTTACAAGGAATACAAAATGCAGCGCCCAGGTTTATTTACGGGAGGAGTAAGTTCAAAAGTGTTTCCTTCTTACTCAGACAACTTCATTGGCTCCCCATTAAGATGAGATTTAAAGCCCTCTGTATAGCTCACAAGGCTCTCTTTTTCAACACGTCGAGCCTTGTGTATTTCAGACATGTTTAAAAGATACAATACTCCCAGACTGCTATGTCGACCTCTGTAGGACTGACCACACTACAGAAGTACTGCAGGATATGTTTAGGTGGTAGACCCTTCTTTGCGGTGACCGCTCTGGCTTGATATGTCTACAATATTTCTAGAGCATGATCTGTTATAATTAGGCAGAGCTCTGAAGACCCATTCATTTATCTCACGAGCCTCTGTTTATCTAACTAGTCTTTATTTCTCAGTATAGTTTGGGGTTGCAGAAGATCTACGAGAATTATGGTTGGTATTGCTACGCAGTTTTTGCTAAGGGTCCCGCACCTATTTTATTTTTCCCTTTGCTGCACAGTGGTGGTGGTGTGATAATTATATGTATTATGGAAAAATTACAAACCTTTGGTTTTACTAATGAAGACTTTGCCGCATTAGTAGGGAACCAGACTCGTTCCGAGAACCAAGGCAGTAGTAATCCTCTAGGAAATGAGGACATTAAAACATTGGCCGCTCTTAAAAAAAGGGATAGAACTACATGGCAATTTGATGTTGGAATACTTATGGGTGGGACGTATACCACAAGGCTTTAGAGTCAGGAATATTCCAGGACTCTTCTTTTTTTTTTTACGGAGTTTTATATAGCGCAAACTTGACCCGAATCGGGTATCAGATCGCTTCGTCCAAGTAAGAAAATTCCTTGATCATGGGTCCATGATTGCCAACTGCTGTTCTAGGGGTCGTATGATGCTTATCCTGGAAACCGCTAAAGAAATGAGTTAATTGAAATGCAGGAAAGTTAAGAGATGATTAAAAGAATACAGGCTTTAAGGCTTTAAAAGAGTCAAAGAATATATTGGAGGAAGTAGCCTCTTACACTAATTACCTTATAAAAAATACAGCCAATCTAATGAAAGAAGAAGAAAAAGATTACCGATATCTTGCAGAAAACTATTATTACAAGGTTAAGTATCAAGAGGGTGACCAGTATGCACAAATGCAACCTAACCATAGTTGAAACTCAATTTTCTGATACTTCATATCATATTTAAACAATGAAGGGAGCTCTCATCAGTTTGATCAAGGGGGCAATAGGCCTACCCTTTCAGTTCAAATCACAGGTCAGCGTTTTTTAGACAGGCATGGCAATCGAAGGGGTCAATGGTGACCGCACTACCAGCCGTGGTATCAAGGGCATTTCCAACAGAATCACAACCAATATCTGGTCAAGAGGAATGCTCAGTATTGGCGAGACTGAAACAAATACCTATTTTATTCTCACCTGAGAACTACTTGAACCTTCCATCTGTTCTCTCTTCTCCAAGGATTTGTCATTTGTCCCTCCTAAAAGAGTAAAATACCTTTGAATTGTTTCAGGATCGTATAGCCTTCTTTAGAAAGATTTGCCATTGTGTTTATTTTAGTTCCAGTAGTGAGTCCAATCAGGTGCCCACAAATATATCAGGTCTAGTCTACTTTCACTGCCACTTTAGAGCAGGTGGGGCCTGAAGTGGACATTTTTGTGGTCTATTAATGTTTGAAAGCTGCCACTTGTTTATTACTAAACCGATTTATAACCTGAATCATCAAGAGTTTGACACACTGGGGAACTAAAACAAGACAAATCTTTAACCATTAAAAATTGTGATAAAGGGGGAGGTATTGTTATCATTGACACTCCTTTTTATGTGTCCAAAATGCTAGAGCGTTTACAGAACTCTGAGCATTTCAGACCAGGGTCTACTGATTCAAAATCTAAAGTCAAGATAAAGATTGAATGCCTGACCTCCAGAACATTGCAAAATAATTCTATTTGTGAAAAGGAATGTTAATTTATGAACATCAGCCCCCTGGAATGGCTAGCATTTACAGTGTACCTAAAATTCACGAAAATAGTGAAGAGCCTCCCTATCGGTCTATAGTTCCCACCATAGGTTCTATTACTGCACCCCGTTCCGAGTACGTAGACTTCATATTGCCACCTTTTGTCCGTAAGATCACTTCCTATGTACAAGATACTAGAGACATGATAAATAAAGTAAAAGGTCTTTGCTTCAATGCTGGAAGTGAAACTATGGTCACTCAAGACATTGAATCTTTGTACAGTACCATTCCTGAGAGTGGACCCGTGGAAGCAGTAGAAGATTTTCAGGTTGAATGTCCGAAAACATTCATTTTGGATTGTTTAAGATTTGTACCTGAGGACAATACTTTTGAATTTAATAGACAATTGTCCAAGCAGATCAAATTTGCCAGTATGGGGGCCTCTTGTTCCTCTACTGTTTCCAATATCTTTATAGCCAAATTCGAGCATATGTCCATCTATTATGAAATTGCACCATTTTTTGAGTTAGTGACTCATTTGGCAAAATACATAGATGATTTTTTTTTTATTTGGACTTGGACGAGCTTCATGAGTTTGTTGCTTGGTTGAAATTATGCAACATAAACATACGATTAACGCCCAACACCAGCTGTGAACAAGTTGAATTCTTGGAAATCATCATAAGACATAAAGATCAACAATTGGAAGATGATTTATTTGTGAAGCCATATCTGGGAATACGCTACTACATTTGAATAGTTTTCATCCGCACCCTCAGAAAACAAGTGTTCTATTCAGACAATTCCTATGTTTACGTAGGAACTGCACTACGTTGTCTGATTAGGGCCATAGAAATAAAGAAGTTTATTTCTAGAGGGTACTATAGAAGATTTTTTTGCGACTCTTATAAGAGTGCACGTTATTACAACAGACAGCACCTTCTAGAAAATCAAGACCCAAAGAATGGACCGAAGTTGTTATTTGTTACACGCCACTCTGTGCTAAACAAGAAAATACCTCAATTAATAAATCAGAGAAAGAATGAGATCAACATGTTCCTAAACCTACGTTTGCACATCGTAGGAACAAAAATCTGAAGTACTATATTGTCTATATATATATTTTATGTATATATATTTATATGACTCAAATGGCACAGCGCAAGATCTATATACAAAAAGAATTAATGGCAGTTAGGCCTGGGCAAAATTTCCGTTCCGTTCGCGGAATTTGCGATAATTTGGCATTTCCGCGTTCAGCGGAGAGCGCGGAAATGTCAAAATTTCCGCATTCCGCAGCTTTGCGATAATTTGGTTCTTGCTCGCGCTGTAAAATAATACATTCTCGCGCCCGCGCGATCGCCTTACCTGAATCCCCGCGTTCGCCGACAAGTTTTCCCGATCCGGTCGCGTTCTCCATGAGATGTTGTATTGTTTTAGCAATTTGCGCTGTCTCGCGACAGTTCGCGCCCGCAGTGACGTCATGCGTCGCGCGATCACGTCTTTCTTCTCGCGATCATGCACCGCGAGAAGAGTGAAAACAAGATGGCCGCGCCCGCAAGCAACCGCATGGGTAAGCCGCGAACACGCAGAAAATACCGCGAACGGGCGGGAAAAAAACTTCAGCATGTTCGCGATATTTCCGCGTGTTTGCGGAGATTTTAAACATTTTCGCGATAATTTGCGAAAGTCGCTTTCGCAAATTCCGCCCACCATGGCAGTAGGCCTTTATTATGGAACCTTAAATGCACATCTTGCAAAGCATGTTTCTCTGCTCTTGAACCTGCCAGTTTGGCCTTCCGTGGTTCCAATCTTAGTCCGAGATCTTTCATTAATTGTAAAAAAACAGCAATATCATATGCTTATTGATTTGTCCTTGTCAGTTAGGATAAGTAGGTGTAACTTTCCAGACACTAGTGACTCCGTTAATGGAGCATTGTTCCTCTATCCAGCTAAAAAATATTGGAGCACCTCTTGTAAATTACTATTTGGAGCTACATCACAAACCAGAGGAGATCCATTTGTTAATTTTAGAGAGGATAGAAACTAAATTAGTGTACATATAGCATGAAAATCCGCAAACATAGGGAAGTATTTTGGATTTTCATCCTAGACACATATACCAAAGGGCTAAATAGTGAAATTCTTTGGGACCAAGCTATACGTTACAGTACATAATTGAGCTCCTAACGACATATATTTTGGCAGATTTATTATTCGTATATGAACAGTCTCATGAAAATGCATGCGATATCTCTGTTTTCAGGTGAAAGGGGAATTTTTCATCACTTACACTCCTTTCTGCTCATGGTATGGCATGGCCCATCTTTAGCACTTTTAGCTTCCTCGAGATTCATACCTATCTTTGTTGACCTAGGGCATTTAGTTTTATGATTAGTCACTTATCAAGCCAAAATCTATAGCTACATAGATACAGAGTACACTATAACTTGTGGTCTGTATCCTGGGACCTGCTATGTACAGGCTTCTGATGATGGAAGTTTGTGTTCCATCTTTTCATCTGTGGCACTTTTCATTTTTTTGAGAGTATATGTCTGTTCTGATACTTTTTGCAATTGCAGAATTATGATAGTGCATTCTTACAAATATATTTGGCAGCTTGTACTGATTTGCTATACAATTTAAAACATTGCACAGTGCATAACTTTCTTACTCTATCTATTAAGCATATCACACATTGTGCCCTTGCTTCCACCAGCTTTATGAATTACTTTTCCAACGTGGCCGCTGCTTGAGGACACATAGAAGAGGCTCTTTATCTAAGTGCTGTATAGTTGCATTCACAGGCCAGGCCACTTCCAGGTTTTGGATTCTTTTTAAACACTTTGCTGCCAGGCCTTTCCTGTGCCTCTCCCTTTTTTGACTATTTGGGATAGTTCACTCTTAGGCCCCCATAACTTTTGTCCTCGTAAGGTATCCACGTAAAATGTATGTCCTTTTCTTCCAACATCATGAGGATTCTAAAGGTACCAGCGGTTTATGGATTCCACAGGAGGAGACTGAGAAATGAGGCAAAATACAGCTAAATTAGTTTTTGGGGGGGGAAAAATGGGATAAAAGTGCTTCAGAAGAAAACATCTAGTTTCTTTCCTGCAAATGGTATCAACAAAGAGTTTGTGGTTCTAGAATCACCATTTACCCAGCTTTCAGGAACAGGTAGACTTTTTCAGAAAACTTAAATGTTCTACACAGTTTTGGCTTTTTACTGGGACATAGCCTATTTTTTTTATTTTTTGTGCCGTCAACCTCCTTCCAGGTAGTGGTACAAATGGATGTGAAACCAATGATTGATCCCTGAAAGCTATACCATTCCAAAAGTAGACAACATTTTGAATTTAGCAAGGGGTCATGTGTGTAGATCCTTCAAGGTTTATCAATGGAAAGTAACAGTTGAAATAAAAGAATATAGAAATTTATTTGAAAAAAAACGCCAATTGTGCCTACATTTTCACCTGTAACTTCTTCTAACTATGGTAGATTTTTTAAAGCTATATACAGTTAAATCTGTGGGATCCTCCTGGTTCTGGGGCTATATGAGGTGTGTAGGTTCAACAAGAACCTGCGTTATCCAGAGCCAATAACTGAGTTGCACCTTGCAATGTGTTTTCATTGCGTACCGGGTATTCAGTAATTCATTTGGTAAAATATAAAGAGTGAAAAATCGGTATCAAGTAAACCTATGTATTTCTGGAATTGTAACAAGATATGCAGTAGGTATTTGTGCATCTCTGAATTTGTGGGTACCCATTTAAGCATGTGAATTAGAGTATATTGTTGATAATGACTTCTTTTTTACATTCTGTCTTACATTTGAAAGGCAGAAAGGCATAGAAATACAAATAGTAATAACACTTGTTCTGACATTCTGTGTTTCCATATGTCTCCCAATAAAAATAGTACCTCACTTGTGTGGGTAGGCCTAGTGCCTGTGACAGGAAACTGCCCAAAACACAACGTGGACACATCACATTTTCAAATGAAATCGGAGTCTTTTTTGCAATGTGCTTAGCTGTGGATTTTCGTCCCTAGCTCAGCCGGCACCTAGGGAAATGTAGAAAATCTGTACATTTTTTAATACTAGACACCCAGGGAAATCCAGGATGGGGGAAGTGAGAGGCTCTCACCAGGTTCTTTTACCCAGAATCCCTTGAAAACCTCAAACTTTGTCCAAAAAAACACACTTTCCTCACATTTCTGTAATGGAAAGTTCTGGAATCTGCAGGGAGCCACAAACTTCCACCCATCGAGCATTCCCCCAAGTCTGACAATAAAAATGGTACCTCACTTGTGGGGGTAGGCCTAGTGTCTGCAACAGGAAATAGCCCAAAATGTATTGTGGAGACATCAAAATTATTTATCACGAAACAACCATAGTTTTGGTCCCGGGCTCGACAGCCATGTAGTGAAACCTACCAAACCCAGACATTTAAGAAAACTAGACACCCTGTGGAATCCAGGGAGGGGTAGCTTGCATGGATCCCCCAATGTTTCCTTACCCATAATCCCCTGTAAACCTCAAATTTAGCTTAAACAAATCTAATTTTCCTTATTGTTATGTGTGGTAACTTTGTGGGATCGTCAGGCCAACACAAATTTCCTACCACCCAGCATTCCCCCAGGTCTCCCAATAAAAATGGTACCTCACTTTTGTTGGTGGGCCATGTACCTGCATCAGGGAAGAGCCTAAAACGTATTGTGGAGACATCAAAATTATGTATCGGAAAACAACTTGGTTTTACAAGGTGGGTCACCTGCGTTTTTGGTCACAGGCTAGGCGGACATCTTGGGAAACCTACCAAACCCAGACATTTCTGAAAACTAGACCCCCAGGAAATTCGAGGGAGGTGTGACTTGCGTGGATCCTCCGATGTTTTCTTACCCAGAATCCCTTACAAACCTCAGATTTAGCTTACATAATCAGGGTCTAGTGTGCTTTCTGCCCTCCCCCTAAGAGGGGCAGATTAGTGGCTACTGCCCTATCTGTCTCCCAGGGGAGGCAGAAATACTCACTATGGCCAAATTACTATAGGGGAGCAAAAGCCCTTGCCCCAGGGGCTGCCCCCTCCCTGGTGCCTAGTGTGTGGATCCCTGGATAGGTCTTGCCAAATTGGGGGTACCTTTGGAATGTGGATGTTCTCCCCCTTTCCAATGGCATCTCTCACATGTTATTTTGTGCTCGGGGGCTGAAGCACTGAAACTAGCCAATCAGCTCATTTCAGTTTCAGTTTCATATGTAATGAAGTCAGCATGCCATGCCGGCGATCGTCATTACATAGGAAAACAAAAATATGCTCACTTCGCCTCCTCAGTTCAGATGCAGTTATATGCAAATCAATCTTGACCCTGTGCCTCATGGGAACAGTCCTGCCCAAACTGCCAAGCCAGGTCTTCCCCGAACCGGAAACAAGCATACTAGGACCGTTTTTTTGGGTAACACCCTTCATCAACCAGGCTAGCTTGAATCCAGTGGCAAAGTGAGCAAAGGACCCACGGCTGGGCATACCCTGCCAACTAAGGGCGAACAAAGCAAACACATGGGGCCTTTTTCTGTCAGTTAGATCCAACACTCATGGTATGATTAATATTTACATATTGAGTAACAATTCTTATTTATTGTAACTTTTTTCATTGTTTGTACTATGGTTATTGTTCTGTTTAGTGTTTTGGAAACTTTTTGGACTATTGTTGTCCCTGTTCTTATTTTACTGTGATTGATTATGTGGTTTTTCTGTATGCTTGTGCAGGATTATACTTTAAATATGGACTGATTGTTTGTACTTGTGGGTGCTCACAACTACATTATTGTATGCACTATTTTCCTTGTTTGTATAAAAAATGATTTATATAAAAATTATTTTTTGTACTATGTATTACAAATATACTGTTTTACTAGATGAACAAATTACAAAAACAACTGGTCTGATCCAGGGCTTTATGTACATTGTAGACGTACTGCATGTGATATTTTAAAGTGCTTTGGAGAAGTTCTTGTTCTTGTTTGCAATGTTTAGTTTCCCTGCTCTCTTCTCCAAACTTATCTAGCAAAATCAGGGACCCTCTTGTGCTTTTTTGACGGAACGGGTTAAGGCAAACACCGAGCGGTATCTCAGTTTTCCGTCCTACTTTTGCGAGATGTTGTGCGCCAGTGGGATTTTCGGCTGTCACCCAGCAGGTAAGTAGAGTATTGCATTGCGTTTGGGAGTTAGACGTTTCGCAAACACGCCCCCCTACGGATGTTATCTTTTGTAGGTGAGCATCTACCTGTATGACACGCTGCTGTGCTGGCTTCAAGTAAATTTGAGGTACAAAATACAATAGGCTGAATATTTAGTTTGCACACAGCAGCATATCACCGGGTGAGTGTGGCATCATACCTTAGCTTTTTTATGTGATTATATATTGGTAAGCGAAAATGAGTCGGGCAACCTATTTAGCAAAATTTTTTCCTCTCTCTTCCTTATGAATATTAGGAATCTTATGACTGGGCTAGTTGTTTTTATTGCCTGTGTGACACACTGATTATAATGAGTAGGCTTCATCATATCTGCCTGAACTGGATAAGAGGTATAGCTCTTTTCCATTGAATTCTTCATGAGTAAAAGCTCAAAATTCTTATCTGGTTTTAACTATTTGTATTTTCCTTTATTAACCCATAGAATGAGGTTCGCATGTTACATTCATTGATTTCCATGTAGCTGCAGATTTATACGAGGTCAGTGGTAAAACAGGAGAGACACATTGGGTGTTGGTGTATTCTCTCTATCTCTTTCTTTTTCTATTTATCACTGAGTTGTTTTTTGTAGCCCTATTAGGTGTCATCCTCATGTGCTTTTTAGAGAACTGTTATTTTTTGTAATGTACACAAACATGTCTTTTGCGAGCATGAGATAGGGTTAATTCAGTTCTTTTTAGAAAGGGCAACATCGACCACCCGCAGAAAAGAGAGGGGAAAAATTGTACACAGCCACATCAATGAACACTCACTGGGACAAAAGTTTTAGGCTCTTGAGTTGAAATGTAAACGGGCTCGGGACAAAGTGAAATGTAGTATCATATTACAATATATCAAACGACATGCCACGGACTTCATACTCCTTCAGGAGTCACATCTGGTGGGCAACTCCTGCAAAGCAATGAACAGATGTGGCTACAGACTAATCGCACACTCTGGTTTTACCACTGGATCCAGAGGGGTGGAATCAAGATTAAAAACTTGTTTCCACTATCCATACAACACTCTTGGGCCGACAAGATGGACAGATATGTAACGGTTTCTGTGCAATGAAAGGGAAACCACTCACGCTAATGGCTGTATATGTCCCACCGGGATTACAGGGCAAACCTTTAAAGACTTAGGAAAAATCATGCTGTCTTTCCCATAGGGCTACCTAGTTCTGGGTGGCGACCTTAACTCAGTGGTATCGGGTTCCCTCGACCGCCATCCCCTATATGTTACAGGACATTCACATAGATGGCTCCTGGATTTCCTAGAAGTTCTCAGTCTTGCAGATGCATGGAGAGCATACCACCCAGACAGCATCCAGCACACCTTCCACTCAGGCGCGCACAATAGCTTGTCTCGAATTGACTACCTTCTTGTTCCAGCATCCCTAGTAGGCAACATTCGGTTATTGAGGTGGGGTATCTCCGACCATTCCCCCTTATGGGTAGAGCTGGTTCTGGGGGATAATAGGGTGGGACGAATATCACCAATTAACCCCCGTACCTTTGAAACCCTGTGGGTAAAAAGGTACTCCTGCTAGCCATTGATAACTACTTCCCGGAAAACAAAGACTCAGTGCGATCATCCCAAACCTTGTGGGAAGCCTTCAAAACAGTACTGAGGGGGCAGGCGCTTTTGCTGATCGCAGGAGTGCGAAAAGAAAAATCAAATAACTTAGTCCGCTTAGTGAACGAGATCCTACTACTAGAGGAAGGGGAAGAGGGAGCGGGGACACAAGAGAAGGTCCATGCTTTGAAATTTAAAAGAGATGAACATAAATCTATAGCCACTGACATGGCCAAGATGTTAGGCAGAGACAAGGATGGAAGACTGTATGATTTGGGAGACAAAGCCGATAAACTGCCCGCCTGGTTAGATAAGAAAAATATGGCGAGCAATCTGGTATCAGAATTATCAGATGAATTGGAGGGGGCAATAATGGACCCACAAGAAATAGCCAATACATTTGCTGAGCTTTATTGCTCTATATACCAGACAGGCTACACCCTATTGGAGGAGGATTCCCTGGCTTTTCTCTCAGATATCCAGCTTCCCAGACTAACCATAGATGTAAAAGATGGACTGGACAGAGACTTTTCTAATGATGAAATTGCACAAAACCTGCAGTCGGGCATGGCCTTTGGCCCTAACGGTCTATCGATCGAGTTATACAAGTTGAAATCAGACACAATAGCCCCACACTTGCAGGCCATGCTTGAGGAAATCAGAGAGCATGGGATACTACCGCATGACCAAAGAGTAGCTACACTGGTTACAATACACAAAGTGGAGAAATCCAGCCATGAGTGTGCATTACATAGGCCGATTTCTTTATTAAAATGAGAGCCTAAAATACTAGCTAAACTACTGGCGAGTCGCCTGGCCCAAGTAATAAGTGCCTTGGTACATCCTGATCAATCAAGCTTTATGCCTCATCGAAACTAGGCCTCGGCCAAAATTCCGATCCGTTCGCGGAAATTGTGATAATTTGGCATTTTCACGTTCCGTGGAAAGCGCGAAAATGTCAAAATTTCCGCAATCCGCAGCTTAGCGATAATTTGTTTCTTGCTCGCGCTGTAAAAAAATACATTCTAGCGTGACTCCCCGCGCTCGCTGACAAGTTTTCCCGACCCGGTCGCGTTCTCCACGAGATTTTGCATTGTTGGTAGCCATTTTGCGCTGTCTCGCAACAGTTCGCGCTCGCATTATTGTCACTTGTCGCGCGATCACGTCATTCTTCTCGCGATCATGCACCGCGTGAGTATGAGAAGATTAAGATCTCGAACACGTCATTCTCCACCGCGAGCGAGAGAGTGAGGACACGGGCACGTCTAATCGAACGCGAAAAGGAGAAAGAGACCCCGAACACGTCATATCCAAAGCGACAGGGAGCGAGAGAACGTGATCAAGTCATTTTGGACACACCAGTATTGTGAAGCTCGAGAATTCGAACATGTAAAATTTTCAATTCGGAGAAGAATATCAGCTCTAGCAGCATGAAACCTTCTGCAAATGATGATTTTGGATGAAAACAACTCCTCAGATTGACATTTGGCTGTCCTTTTTTGTGCAAGAAGTTCTTTTTTAAAAAGGTGGGGAGAGGGAGGAAGTGACACAGAATCTCCAACTTCCTGTTCCTGTTCAGCAGGCTCCTCCCAGTGCTTTGTCCATCTCCTGCTCATTCTGCCTTTGGATTTTGAGCTGGAAAGATCACTCTTTTTGTCTGCTGCATCATTGCAATTGGATTTGAGGATTTTTTGATTTGGATATTTTACAAGTAAGTGGTTGTTGTGTCTGTTTGATTGTGGGCATTGCAGTTGTTGTAACTACAATTTATTTTTGGTAACTATCATCATTCCTTTTTTTTTAAAATGTTGTGGGTAGTAGTAGTCAGTACTAGGCCCGAGCTAGTCATGGGCATGGTCTCATGGGTGTGTGCATGATGAAGCAACTGTTCCTTTGGTGTTTTTTGAATGTATTTCATTTTCAAGCATCATTTAGGGCATGGACGGCATTGGATTGAGTTGGGGACGTGTTTTTTTTTGGGGTGGGTTTTCTGATGTTGTTGGGCCTGGCCATGTGGCTGGTGGCCATTTTGAAGCCTAGGCCTGCAAGCTTGCCTGGCCTTGTCTGCCAACAGGCCTGTTTTCATCCACTAGGATCAGAGCAGGTAGCCACAGCTTTATTAATCAAGTGTTTTCTGTGTGGTCTGTTGAATTTAGACATCATTTATGGCATGGATGGCATTAGATTGAGTTGGGGAAGTGTGTTTTCTTTGGGGTGGGCTTTCTGATGTTGTTGGTCCTGGCCATGTGGCTGGTGGCCATTTTGAAGCCTAGGCCTGCAAGCTTGCCTGGCCTTGTCTGCCAACAGGCCTGCTTTCATCCACTAGGATCAGAGCAGGTAGCCACAGCTTTATTAATCAAGTGTTTTCTGTGTGGTCTGTTTAATTTTTAGACATCATTTAGGGCATGGATGGCATTGGATTGAGTTGGGGAAGTGTGTTTTTTGGGGTGGCCTTTCTGATGTTGTTGGGCCTGGCCATGTGGCTGGTGGGCATTTTGAAGCCTAGTCCTGCAAGCTTGCCTGGCCTTGTCTGCCAACAGGCCTGCTTTTTCATCCACTAGGATCAGAGCAGGTAGCCACAGCTTTATTAATCAAGTGTTTTCTGTGTGGTCTGTTGAATTTTTAGACATCATTTAGGGCATGGATGGCATTGGATTGAGTTGGGGAAGTGTGTTTTTTTGGGGTGGGCTTTCTGATGTTGTTGGGAGTGGCCATGTGGCTGGTGGCCATTTTGAAGCCTAGGCCTGCAAGCTTGCCTGGCCTTGTCTGCCAACAGGCCTGCTTTCATCCACTAGGATCAGAGCAGGTAGCCACAGCTTTATTAATCAAGTGTTTTCTGTGTGGTCTGTTGAATTTTTAGACCCTCCGCGTCGCCTTCGCTGGCCCCAGCAATGGTGGTCGGTAGTGCACCTAGAAAACATTACACATTTATTAGGCGTCATATACACCTCCCGCCTATTGATCAGTAGCAAGGTTGAAAAACGAGTTAATACTAACATACATCATTAGTACAAATCAGGTAGTAGTAGAGTAGACACTAATAGTTATATGTGGTCATTCTAGCCTTTGCTTAGTTAGCCCGAGCCATGAAACCATTTTACCTTTGTCTCTTTTATTTTTGCACATGTGACGTTACCTTGCAGCTTTTTGTATAAGACACCTTTGAGCCCACATGACCTGCCTCACACTGCTACTGTCTAGTCTACGCGCTGCGTACAAGCGGTCAACAAAAACATTAACAAGCCACTTTTTTAGGAAGTACTGGTGTACTGTTAGTCCATATTGCTTATCAATAAATGCTACACTTTTTGGCACGGCTGAGAAATGCTTGTAAGTTGCAATATACTAACGCTCACCATTTCATTTTTCGCATTACAGACGGAAGATTCCTTTCTACGAACCAGAGCTTTGCAGAGCTTCTGAATGATGCAACAACTACCAGTACTAGATTCTTCTAATGTGAGGGGTCCCTTCACTCACATCTTCATTATAAATTTATATAAACTAAATTCCTAGGGGATGGTGGTGCTGCCTTCCACCACTGTTCAGTTATCATGATTTAATTCCCAACTGTAATTAAGTGTAACAATGTTTATTGTTTTAAAGTTATTGATTTTCCGGTTGGTGCTGCATTTTATAATAGAACAATGTACAGAGCTTCTCAATTCAAAATCAACATTTTGAACGTACATAGACTTGGTGGTATTTGGTGTGGAGTAACTTACATGAGTGAGCACATTAAAGTAAGGGTGTGCATGTGCATTGCTTCCACAACCGAGAGGTTGGGTGTGTTATGTTCTGGGTTGTGTACTTGTTGGGTATCTTGGGGGGAGGGTTCGGAGACCTAATAGTTATGACTAGACAGTACTATAGTCGAGCAGGGGATTGTGGTGGGTTCTGAATTTCTGATTGAGGTGTGTGAAGAAGGTCCAACCTACCATCACCAACATCCTATTTTCTTGTGCAAAGGTCTGTGTATGTGCAAGTTCCCTACAACAGTAGTAGTATGTCCTATAGGCTATCCTATCAAAATAGTAATAAATCTGGTTGGGCTTTTGTTGCTGTGAATTTTCAAAGCCTCAAGATTAACAAAGGCTCAAGATCAATAAGACTAGAAGTAGTACAAGAGGACGACCCAAAGGATTGGACTCAATGGCTAGAGCTACTGGTGAATATGAGTTTTACATTACAACCTTTCACATAAAGAGTGGCACTGGCCAACTGGGCAAGACTAGCTACTATAGTACAGACAGACTGATAGTATTAGTAGTAGTAGTACTGAGAGCCATCATAGCAGAGGCAGGGATAAGATTTTTGAAACCGTACAGATCGAAGGATAATTGTTGGTAAAAAAATAGCATTTGGAAACTGAAACAATAGTTCGTGAAAAATATGGTGCAGTAAAAGTTATGGAATAAGAAATATTATTAAAAACAAGAAGACTTACTGGGGCCAGCAGAGGAGCCCTCATTGGTGTCCTCGTGGTGGTGCTGTTTGGACTGTTGTCCCGCCGACTCCCCACTCCCTGTCTGTCTGCCCCTGGGTGCTGATGAACAGGAAAGATATAAGAAAGAGACAAACATTGATGGATGGTGTCAAACAAATACAATATTTTTCAACAACAGTCAAAAAACACTTATGAAAACAACAATTGCAATAACTAAAATGACCGATCTCATCTGGTCAACAAGTAGTATCGGGGGATTCGCGGATCGACTACTTAAGTTACTATTTATCAACAGTAATCCAGTCTTCCATTCTGATTCCAGAATACTAAGTTACAAGCAACTAAGCCTAAGTACGACGTACCACCCAACCTAGCCCACCTATTCCAGGCATGCCAATTGTACATTAAGTATGCATTTCCACTTCTTTTATTCCTCAACAATGCATATGGTCAAATGGAGGACACATGACTACATTTTTTGTATACACCAAATTTTGGGTTGATTGATTGATGCTGATGTTCTGCTAGTGCTAAGCCAATTACCACCACTCATTGAACAAAATAGAAAAGGTTCTAATAAAAACTGCCGTACTAGCAGCACGTCACGTAACTGAGGGGGCATCACGCACACCACTAACAAATTAGAAACTCATACAAAGTACCTAAACCTAAGTATCAATCCGCCCCTATCTATTAGTGACAGGACAGAGTAAGGAGTGGACTAGAGTCACTGTAGCATTACGTAACTTAATTTCTCTAAAATAAACTCTTACAGAATGAATCACGCTAAGTGAGCGCAAACGCAAAGTTGCAAACAAGTAAGATTAGTAGTAGCGCAGAAGAGCACCTGTGTCATAATCACAGAAGACTTTTAATCGTAATTAACCTGGAATGTAAGCAGCAACATTCTTGCTGGTTGGAAGAAAAAAAAGATATTCGCAATATATAACACAGAGCAGAAGAACAGACACAAAGTAGTAATAATTAAATTGTTACTCACCAAGCCCTGGGACCTCCACTCCTAGCAGGTCCAGCAGGTCCTGCTCAGGGTCCAGGATGTCGGACCACTGGTGCGTCAGCTGTGCCTGGGTGCGCCGGACCCCAGAGAAGCGCGACACTGCCCGGCGCACTTTCCCCACCGCTGCCGACGCTCCCGGAGGCCGTACCCGGACCCAGGCCTGCCACCTGCTGCCAGGGTTGAGGGGAGGTGGCGCTGCACAAAGAAAATCAGTGCAGCCAACTCCACCTCCCCAAACAAGGCCCGTGCCTGCACCCCTTGTGGGCACGGTCGCGGCTCTGGCTGCGACGGTGACCAGCCCTTCTCTTAGACATGGTTCTGGGGTAAGAAAAGGTAATAAAATTAAAGAAGTAAAGGAAATAAATAATAGCAGGCAATAGAAAGAGAAAAAGTAGCTAAAAAACAAACAAAAGGAGACAAAAACCAAAAATATAAAAGCAGGAAAATAGTTAGAGAAATAATAAATAAGAAAGATAAAAAAAAATTGGGTTTAAACAAAGGATTGAAAAGATGTAGGGAGGATTCAAAATCAGGCCCCAGAACCATGCAATAGAGTGAAAAACAAGATGGCCACGCCCATTGCGACCACGTGCGCAAGTTCGCGCGATATTTTCTCCCCGAGCAAGCAAAAAGCAACGCGATCAAGTAATAGCGGTCGTGAACAGGAAATATCTACCGCGAACGGGCGCGAACATGCATTGCGCGACCCGGAACAGGAAGTAAGCATCGCGAGAGGGCGGGACAAGTGAAAACAAGATGGCCGCTCTCGTGAGCAACCACATGGGTAAGTTGGAGACCCGCGATCACGCAAAAATTACCGCGAACAGGCGGAAAAAAAACTTCCGCGTCTTCGCGATATTTCCGGCGTGTTTGCGGAGATATTTAGCATTTTCGCGAAAATTTGCGAAAGTTAATTTCGCAAATTCCGCCCACCCCTAATCGAAACACAGCACTAAACCTGAGGAGATTACATGGGTTGTTGGGTCGACAGGGTACGCTTCGAGACGCTGCGGTGGTAGTCTCGTTGGATGCTAAAGAAGGCATTTGACACAATAGAGTGGCCATACTTGGTTGCGGTATTAGCTTAGATGGGTTTCAGACCCAAATTAATTGGCTGGGTTCACCTCCTATGCACAGAACCCCTGGCGCAGGTAGTGGTTAACAACATGCAGTCTGTGGTGTTTGAGCTGGGCCATGGATATATGTTCTTAAGTGCCCACAACAGAGCAGCAGGTGAGTGGTCCTCAATATACATGACCAGTAAAGTCCATTTAAGAGTGGAAAAGGATGTAGGCTCACTACATGTACATCACTCTGCATATGACTAACCTGGAGGTTTAAAATGAACAGTCTAGATCGGTATCCTGTGGACTATGACCAGGAACTGGAGAATGGATAAAACATGCACTGATTACAGACAGTCATGCTAAATTCCCTTTTTAGGCTGCTGATGTAAGTTTATTTTAGTTGTTGGGCTGGAGCCCTATAACTAATCAATTTATTTGAGAGAAGTTGTTAGTACATTTCAGTATCATTTTCTGAATTTTAAACAATCTTATCTTTTCGGGGTATTAGTTTGATAATTTAGCAGCTTTTACAGCAAAGGAGGTTCCACCAAGGCTTTTCTTTTTTCCTAGGTAGAGAAATATGTTGTGAGGAAAGATATTGGTAGAAGGTGTTTCGTGTGACTTTGTTTGCTTAAGGGATTAAGACCAGATTGAAGTTGGTAAAAAACATCTTACTTTGAATGATGTCAATGATAGGATATCTAGCTCCTTTAGGCAGATAGCTGAGGTTGCCACTAATTCCATTTTCCTCAGATTTGGATATCTGATGGGTGGTCATCAAAGACATGGAGACAGTGATCAAGAAGAAGATAGAGTTCTAGGAGATGGGAAGAGTCCTCACTGTCTTCTAATTTTAGAATGCTTCAGTTTTGTTCAGGTTAGATATAGCAGGTTGGTTTGAAGGAACTGATCAGCTCTGGAAGGGATGGTGGATAGAATATGAACAGGAGGGAAGAGGTAATTACGTCTTAATGTGTGATAACTGCCTTGTGGAAAGTGCAAAATCAAATACAGAATACTTTTTGGATGGGTGGCTGGAGAATGGGACAGGAAGAGAGGAAAATGGTGGTAATTCTGCTCTGATGGACAAGTTAACAAAATGTTTATAGAGAACACTTGTTTTAAGGGATTGAAGCCTTTTTAGATTCTGGACAAAGCTTGAGATATGCCTAAGTTGCCAAACTTTGACTCATCTTATTTTCCAACCATCTGCTGATTATTACAGTTTTAAGCTTACTGCAAGATAGTGAGAAGAAGCTTGATTATTGTGCAAGTGAATGTAAAATATACTTGTTACCTACTGAGATATTGAGACCTTTGTAGATTTCATTGATATACAGAGACTCCTGCGTTAAGGGTATTCTTTTTCTTGACTCTCAGGTAAGTAATGAATTGACATGTTTTTAAAACAGCTAATTAGGTTCCTTTGAGATCTCTTACCTTGCAATTAGAGTCCTCGGGGATGGTGTACAGCATGCACACATTAAATGCTTTCACTCACCGACCTCTATAAAGAGCATGTAAAATTCCTGATGTGAAATTATGTGCCAAAAAGATTGGGTGCATGTGAAAGATCACAACAGGTGAGTCAATCTTACTTTACTGGAATAATGTTTAGATTTCATTCTTCCATACCTCAGCAATTGGCTTGTGTAAATGATAGATTTGTTTTAAGTATCCAAACTGCATAGCTTTCAATGTGACCTAATATGTAACACTAGGTGAACATGCAAGCCTACTGGTACACGAACTTTGTGCAATTGTGTGATAAATGTGCAGTGTAGGAAAATACCCACAAAATTGGTTTTGTGGGAGAGAAAACTAGGAATTCACAACACTGTTCATTATTGTATTAACGAAACAGATGGAACCTTATTTCAAACTTCTTTCACATATTTTTTTAGTTTATAGTCTCTATAAATTTCCAATGGCAGAATAAAGCATTTTGCAAATCAATAAACAGCAGCTGCTGATTGCAATAGCAAAGGAATTGCAAGGAGTATATTGAAAAAGGTGTTACTTGGGTAGTTCTGCACTGTTGCGGCACAGATTCCAAATGTATTGATGTCCTATAAGCATAATGTCCCAAGACCCCACATCATCAAATAGAGGAGTGCTCTTGTAATTGAATACACACGTTTCTGTTCTGCATTGCACAACAGAAGAAACTTAGCGCAAAACACAGTGCAAAACCATATTTACAAAGATATTGTGCTGCTGCTGTCATCGCTCAACTAGCACAAAACACACACCTTTGCAACATACCGTGATGGTGTGTGCATAATGTATAGCAGATGTTTCGTACTAGAGTGTACTTCTTCCAGCATAAAATACTATGCTAAGACTAACTAGTAAACCTTCCCACATTGGATGTGAGTTTTACAGTGCACCACACATGCATTATGGAAAACATTTAGAGAAATTAAAGGAGTTTCTTTAGCAGGCTCAAGTAGGTGTGATTGTTTGCTGGAAATCCCTGTCAACCATTGTTTTAGGTACAGTTTTTCAAAGTAAACCATTGGTGGTTGTGTTAGAACGCTCATGTACCATCCATGAGATTTCCCCTCAAGGCAAAGTAGCGCATATATCTATTTGTCTTACATTTCGGTATAAAAGAAGATTGTGTCTAGTCTATCAAGTCTTTGCAGTGCTTTGTGTTACTTTTTGTGACATTGCACTGGTGCAATGCCTTGATAAAATTATCCTGTGAGATCAAGTCCATACCCCTGACACATATCAGTTTCTCAAACCTGACAAACTTTACCTGGGGAGAAAGGCCTGTTCAAACCAGGACATCCAGATTTTGCTGAAGAACTGACCAAATCTATATATTGTGAACAATCCTCTATTGTGTCTTAAGGGCAAAAATCGTAAAAGGTGCTATGTGTTGAACTCATTATAATTGTTATCCTAGAGAAGCATTTTTTAAAAGGTACAATAAATATACATACACCTCATGGGCACCATACTAAAAGAAATTTAAACAGAAAGCTGACCAACTGCTGTAATTATTCTACTCTCCTTTTTTACTATGTTAAACAATGCCCTACGGAAGTATATATGGTTGATAGATGAGTATACTAGCTACAAACAAAAGGGTTGATTCACAAATGCGTGAATGAGTATGTGAAGTAATATTACAGGAGTACTCTTTTACATACTTTTTAATACCTTTGTAAATAGGCCCCAACATTTCCAACTCCCTGTTAGTAAAAGTGTAAAAAGGACACAGTTCCTTCTACTTCTAATAAATGAATATGAATATTCCCTCAATATTTATGGGGCAATTCACAAAGGCATGTAAGAGTACATGTATGAGTACTAGAGGAGTACTGCTTCACATACATCATAATGTATTTACTACTGGACCTCTAGGTTGTTGAAAAACAAATTAGGGGCTGATTTACAAAAGTACTACTGAGCATTGAAAGTAGTACTACAGGAGTGCACTTTTGCATTTACCTGCCTTTGTGAATCAGGCCTGAAATCTCCAACTATGTGATGGCATCAATCTTTGGGAGAATGCCCTCAACCAGCAACCCCTACTCAGAAACTAACTGTGCTATAGGTCAGTAGAATTTCAATTGAGCAGCAAATCAATAATTCAATGTCTACTTGCTTCCTGCTCATGAAAAAACTTAGGGAAATCATTCAGTTTATTTTTCAATACTCCAGATAACTGTGGATGCAAACCATGGTGTTAAGCAAACTGGACGGATGCAATGACCTATATGTTGTGCTTCTGACTACCTCATTAAGAGGTTACAAGGAATACAAAATGCAGCACCCAGGTTGATTTATGGGTGGAGTAAGTTCAAAAGTGTTTCCTTCTTACACAGACAACTTCATTGGCTCCCCATTAAGATGAGATTTAAAGCCCTCTGTATAGCTCACAAGGATCTCTTGTTCAACACGTCGACCCTTGTATATTTCAGACTTGTTTAAAAGATACAATACTCCCAGACTGCTAGGTCGACCTCTGTAGGACTGATCACAGTACAGAAGTACTGCAGGATAACTTTAGGCGGTAGAGCCTTCTTTGTGGTGACCACTCTGGCTTGATATGTCTACGATACGTCTAGAGCATGATCTGTTATAATTACGCAGAGCTCTGAAAACCCATTTATTTATCTCATGAGCTTCTGTTTATCTAACTAGTCTTTATTTCTCAGTATAGTTTGGGGTTGCAGAAGCTCTACCAGAATTATGGTTGGTATTGATTTGCTACGCAGTTTATGCTAAGGGTCTCGCACCTATTTTATATTTCCCTTTGCTGCACAGTGGTGGTGTGATAACTATATGTATTATGGGAAAATTGCAAACCTTTGGTTTTACTAATGAAGAATTTGCCTCATTAGTAAGGAACTAGACTCCTTCCGAGAAGCAAGGCAGTAGTGAGGACATCCAAAAATTGGCAGCTCTGAAAAAAGAGGATAGAACTACGTGGCAATATTGAACTGGGGTGGCAGAGTGGGCTAAAGAACGGTGATGGATTAAACCCAGATCTCTTGACTGGGTGTGAGTGTTTGATTGGTTCTGATGCTCCGTCCATCACCACCCCCTTTTGTACCAATATTGAATATTCCAGCACTCTTCTTTTTTTTCTTTTTTCTGAGTTTTATATTGCGCGAACTTGACCTGAATCGGGTATCAGAGCGCTTCGTCCAAGTAAGAAAATTCCTGATCGTGTGTCCTTGATTGCCAACTGCTGTAATGGGGGTCTTATGATGCTTATTCTGGAAATCGCTAAAGAACTGAGGTAATTGAAATGCAGGAAAGTTAAGAGACAATTAAAAGAATACAGGCTTTAAGGCTTTAAAAGAGTCAAAGAATAAATTGGAGGAAGTAGCCTCATACACTAATTACCTGGTAAAAAATACAGCCAACCTAATGAAAGAAGAAGAAAAAACGTACCCATATCTTGCAATCAATCAATCAATCAATCAAAGCATTTATATAGCGCGCTACTCACCCGGAGGGTCTCAAGGCGCTTGGGGGAGGGGGGTCCGCTACTGCTCGAATAGCCAGGTCTTGAGTTGCTTCCTGAAGGCGAGGTGGTCTTGGGTCAGGCGGAGGTGGGTGGGGAGGGAGTTCCACGTCTTGGCAGCCAGGTAGGAGAAGGATCTTCCTCCCGTAGTGGCTCTTCGGATGCGGGGGACGGCGGCGAGGGCGCGGCTGGTCGATCGAAGCTGGCGGGTGGGGGTGTAGAAGGTCAGTCGGTCGTTGAGGTATCTAGGGCCTTGGTTGTGGAGAGCTTTGTGTGCATGGGTGAGGAGTCGGAACGTGATTCTCTTGTTGACGGGGAGCCAGTGCAGGTTTCTCAGGTGTGCGGAGATGTGGCTGTGTCGGAGAATGTCCAGGATGAGGCGTGCTGAGGCGTTCTGAATGCGCTGTAGTCTTTTCTGGAGTTTGGCTGTTGTTCCGGTGTAGAGGGAGTTGCCGTAGTCCAGTCGGCTGGTGACGAGGGCCTGGGTGACCGTCTTCCTGGTTTCGGTGGGGATCCACCGGAAGATCTTACGTAGCATGCGTAGGATGTTGAAGCATGATGAGGAGACGGCGTTGACTTGTCTGGTCATGGAGAGGGAGGAGTCCAGGATGAAGCCCAGGTTGCGTGCGTGGTCTGTTGGTTTGGGTGTGCTACCCAGGGCAGGGGGCCACCACGAGTCGTCCCATGCGGAGGGCGAAGGTCCCAGGATGAGGACTTCCGTCTTGTCTGAATTCAGTTTCAGGCGGATGTTCATCATCCACTCGGCTACGTCTTTCATTCCTTCGTGTAGGTTGGTTCTGGCGGTGGCGGGGTCGTTGGTGAGGGAGAGGATCAGCTGGGTGTCGTCGGCGTAGGAGATGATGTTGAGGTTGTGTGGACGTGCGATGGCCGCAAGGGGGCTCATGTAGACGTTGAACAGCGTGGAGCTGAGTGATGATCCTTGTGGTACGCCGCAGATGACTTCGGTGGCCTCGGATCTGAACGGGGGGAGGCGGACTCTCTGTGTTCTTCCGGTGAGGAAGGAGATGATCCATTCCAGTGCCTTCTCCTGGATTCCGATGTTGTTGAGGCGCTGAACTAGGGTGCGGTGGCAGACCGTGTCGAATGCCATGGAGAGGTCCAGGAGGATGAGTGCCGCTGTTTCCCCATTGTCGAGCAGGGCTCGGATGTCGTCAGTGGCTGCGATGAGAGCGGTCTCGGTGCTGTGGTTGGCTCTGAAACCGGACTGTGAGTGGTCGAGGGATCCATTCGTCTCGAGGAAGGCGGCCAGCTGTCTGTTGACGGTCTTCTCGATGACTTTGGCAGGAAAAGGCAGGAGCGAGATAGGGCGGTAGTTTCTGAGGTCGGTGGGGTCCGCTGATGGTTTCTTCAGTAGGGCGCTGAGTTTGGCGTGCTTCCAGCTCTCTGGGAAGGTGGCGGTGTCGAAGGAGACGTTGATGATGTCCCGCAGATGGGGTGCGATGAAGGAGTCAGCCTTGTTGAAGACGTGGTGAGGGCAGGGGTCGGTTGGTGATCCGGAGAAGATTGAGTTCATAGTGCGGATGGTGTCTTCGGCGTTGATCGGGGTCCAGGCGCGGAGGGTGGTGGTGGGGGGCGTTGGAGCGGTTGTAGGGTACGTCGGCAGTGCGCTAAAACTGTTGTGTATGTCTGCGATCTTGCTGTGGAAGAACGAGGTGAGCGAGTTGCAGAGGTCTTGCGAGGGAGTGATGTCGTTGTTTCCGGCGCTAGGGTTCGAGAGCTCTTTGACGATGTTGAAGAGTTCCTTGCTGTTGTGAGCGTTGTTGTTCAGTCGTTCCCTGAATGCGGTGTTCTTGGTGGCGTGAATCAGCTGGTGATGTTTACGAGTGGCGAGCTTGAGGGTGGTCATGTTGTCTGTAGTAGGGTCTTTGCGCCAGGCTTTCTCGAGGGCCCGGCAGTTCTTCTTGGAGCTCTTGAGTTCGTCGGTAAACCAGGATGCTTTCTTGGTGCCGGGTGTGGCAGGGGGGTCTTCAGTGGAGCGAGGCCGTCTGCCCAGTTGCTGATCCACCTCGTGAGGTTGTTGGCTGCTTGGTTGGGGTTCGCTGAGCTGGCGGGAGGGTTCTGGCTCAGGGATGTGGTGAGTTGGTCGGCTGTGATCTTGTTCCAGCTTCTGCGGGGGAACTGTTGTGGGTAGTGGTGGAGCGTGGTCCTTCTGAAGCTGAAGTGGACGCAGCTGTGGTCAGTCCAGTGGAGTCCGGTGGCGTGGCTGAAGGAGACGTCCTTGCTGGAGGAGAAGACGGGGTCAAGCGTGTGGCCGGCGTAGTGGGTGGGGGTGGTCACCAGTTGCTTGAGTCCGAGGTTGGCGAGGTTGTCTAGCAGGGTGGTGGTGTTGCGGTCGTTGGTGTTCTCCAAGTGGAAGTTGAGGTCCCCGAGGAGGATGTAGTCGGCGGAGGGGAGGGCGTGCGGGCTGATGAAGTGGCGATGTCTTCGCTGAATTGTGTGCGTGGTCCCGGGGGTCTGTAGATGAGGGTGCCTCTGAGGGTGGTCTTGGGGTCGGTGTGGATATGGAAGTGCAGGTGTTCGGCAGCTGTGAGGGTTTCGTCGGAGTTGGTCGTGATGCGGATGGTTTTCTTGTGGACGATGGCGATGCCTCCTCCCATCTGATTGATGCGGTCCTTCCGGGTGATCTTGTATCCGTCCGGGATGGCGATGGCGATGTTAGGTGCTGAGGAGGCGTTCATCCAGGTTTCCTTGAGGAAGGCGACGTCTGGGGCTGTGGTGTCGAGGAGGTTCCAGAGTTCTATGGTGTGCCTGTGGACGGAGCGAGTGTTGAGCAGGATGCACTTCAGGTGGTTGCTGCTGGTTCTCGTCTCGGCGGGTGCGGTGCAGGTCCGGATGCAGGAGAACTTGCAGGAGTGGCAGGTGAAGGGTCCGTCCTGGGGTGGCTTGGTGGCAGCCGGGGGATCGGCCGGTGGCGAGTGCGCTGAGGATGGCGGCATTGTACGTCCAGCGGGTGGGATGGCATCTGCGGGGGCCAGGGGCTCTGGCGCTGGGCGCGGTCCAGGCGCGGACGGGCGCAGACGAGCTTACCTTTGGCACACCTTCGGCGCGCATAGGGCGCGCCCGCTGTGCGTGAATGCTGCGCGTACGCGTGGACTCCGCCATAAATGGCGTAGTGGGGGGGCGGAGGGAGGGAGGAGCAGCTGGGAGGCGGGAGCGGGGTGGCGAATGGGAAGGGAAGAGGTCTAACGAGGGAAGGGGGTGGGGCCGCAGGGGAGCAGCGACAGGGAGCGGGGAGCGGGGTGCGACGGCAGAAAGGCAGGAAAAACGGCGGCAGTGCAGAGTCACTACACGGGAGGAAAACAGCAGGCACAGAGGGAAAGCTGAGAGAGGCACAACAGAAAATACCACAACAGCCAGAGGAAAAGCAGAGAGGCACAGGGGCTGATAGACAACAGCAGTAATATCAGAGAAGGGCACTGGGGAAATAACACAACAGCACAAGTCGGGTAGAGGCACAGGGGTCACGCCTACAGGAGCGGCGGTGAGCGGAGGGAGCAGGGAGACCGGGTCAACTCAAGGAGGAGACACGCGGCGGGTGGAGCGACCGTCTCTGACGATGTCAGGTCAGGTCACCGCTCCCCGTCGCGTGGAGGCGCCTTAAGTGTCCAGTGGGAGGGAGGAGCAGCTGGGAGGCGGGAGCGGGGTGGCGAATGGGAAGGGAAGAGGTCTAACGAGGGAAGGGGGCGGGGCCGCAGGGGAGCAGCGGCAGGGAGCGGGGTGCGACGGCAGAAAGGCGGGAAAAACGGCGGCAGTGCAGAGTCACTACACAGGAGGAAAACAGCAGGCACAGAAGGAAAGCTGAGAGAGGCACAACAGAAAATACCACAACAGGCAGAGGAAAAGCAGAGAGGCACAGGGGCTGATAGACAACAGCAGTAATATCAGAGAAGGGCACTGGGGAAATAGCACAACAGCACAAGTCGGGTAGAGGCACAGGGGTCACGCCTACAGGAGCGGCGGTGAGCGGAGGGAGCAGGGAGACCAGGTCAACTCAAGGAGGAGACACGCGGCGGGTGGAGCGACCGTCTCTGACGATGTTAGGTCCCCGTCGCGCGGCAGGGAGCGGGGAGCGGGGTGCGACGGCAGAAAGGCGGGAAAAACGGCGGCAGTGCAGAGTCACTACACGGGAGGAAAACAGCAGGCACAGAAGGAAAGCTGAGAGAGGCACAACAGAAAATACCACAACAGGCAGAGGAAAAGCAGAGAGGCACAGGGGCTGATAGACAACAGCAGTAATATGAGAGAAGGGCACTTGGGAAATAGCATAACAGCACAAGTTGGGTAGAGGCACAGGGGTCACGCCTACAGGAGCGGCGGTGAGCGGAGGGAGCAGGGAGACCGGGTCAACTCAAGGAGGAGACACGCGGCGGGTGGAGCGACCGTCTCTGACGATGTCAGGTCAGGTCATCCTGAAAACTATTATTACAAGGAAAAGTATCAAGAGGGTGACCAGTATGCACAAATGCAACCTAACCATAGTTGAAACTCCCTTTTCTGATACTTCATATCATATTCAGACAATGAAGGGAGCTCTCATCAGTTTGATCAAGGGGGCAATAGGGTTGACTTTTCAGTGCAAATCACAGGTCAGCCTTTTTTAGACAGGCATAGCAATCGAATGGGTTAATGGCGACCGCAATACCAGCTGTGGTATCAAGGGCATTTACAACAGAATAACAACCAATATCTGGTCACGAGTAATGCTCAGTATTGGCAAGACTAAAATAAATACCTATTTTTCATCTCACCTGAGAACCACTTGAACCTTCCATCTGTTCTCTCTTCTCCAAGGATTTGTCGTTTGTCCCTCATAAAAGAGTAAATTACCTTTGAATTATTTCAGGATCGTATAGCCTTCAGTAGAAAGATTTGCCTTCGTGTTTATTTTATTTCCAATAGTGAGTCCAATCAGGCGCCCATAAGTAGATCAGGTCTAGTCTACTTTCACTGACACTTTAGAGCAGGTGGCCCTAAGGTGGACATTTTTGCGCATGTGGTCTATTAATGTTTGAAAGCTGCCACATGTTTATTCCTGAACCGATTTATAACCTGAATCATCAAGAGTTTGACACACTGGGGAACTAAAACAAGACAAATCGTTAACCATGAAAAATTGTGATAAAGTCGGAGGTATTGTTATCATTGACACTCCTTTTTATGTGTCCAAAATGCTAGAGCTTTTACAGAACTCTGAACATTACAGACCAGGGTCTACTGATCCAAAATCTAAAGTCAAGATAAAGATTGAATGCCTGACCTCTAGAGCATTACAAAATGATTATATTTCTGAACAGGAAAGTCAATTGATGAAGATCAGCCCCCTAGAATGGCTAACATTTACAGTGCCCCTACAATTCACAAAAATAGTGAAGACCCTCCCTATTGGCCTATAGTTCCAAGCATAGGTTCCATTACCGCACCCCGTTCCAAGTACGTAGAATCCATATTGCGACCTTTTGTCCGTAAGATCACATCCTATGTACAAGATACTAGAGACATCATAAATAAAGTAGAAGGTCTTCGTGTCAATGCTGGAAGTGAAACTGTGGTCACTCAAGACGTTGAATCTTTGTACAGTAACATCCCTGAGAGTGCACCCATGGAAGCCGTAGAAGATTTTCAGGTTGAATGTCCGAAAACATTCATTTTGGATTGTTTAAGCATTGTACTTGAGGACAGTACTTTTAACTTTAGTTGACAATTGTCTAAGCAGATCAAAGGTGCCAGAATGGGGGCCTCTTGTGCCCCCACTGTTGCCAATATAGTTATGGCCAAATTCGAGCATCTGTTCATCTATTATGAAATTGTACCATTTTTTGAGTCAGTGACTCTTTGGGCAAAACATGTAGATGATTTTTTTTTTATTTGGTGTTGGACGAGCTTCATGGGTTTGTTGCTTGGTTGAATTTATGCGATGTAAACATGCGATTTATGCCCAACACCAGCTGTGAACAAGTTGAATTCTTGGAAATCATCTTAAGACACAAAGATAAAAAATTGGAAGTTGATTTATTTGTGAAGCCCATATTTGGGAATACAGTACTACATTTGCATAGTTTTCATCCGCACTCTCAGGAAACAAATGTTTTATTCAGACAATTTCTATGTTTAAATAGGAACTGCACTAAATTGTCTGATTAGGGCCATAGAAATGAAGAAGTTTATTTCTAGAGGGTATTATAGAAGATTGCATTTGCGACTCTTATAAGAGGGCACGTTATTACAACAGACAGCACCTTCTAGAAAATCAACACCCAAAGAATGCACCAAAGTTGGTATTTGTTACACGCCGCTCGTTGCTAAATAAGAAAATATGTAAAATAATTTGTTCCAATTTCCAATTTTTTAATGCAGTGAAAGAATGAGAACAACATGTTCCTAAACCTATGTTTGTAAAAATCTGAATTACGATATTGTCTATATATGTGTACATATATTAATTGAAAAAACCATAGGTTTCAGGAACGTTATAGTTAGTTGGACATTTCACTCATACAAAACCATAGAAATTCCGGCATTATAGTTAGTTCAACTAACTATAACTCGCGCCCCCGCAATGCACTGCTGATAACGTCACATATTACATCATTCATGACATGGTCAGTGACATCACTAATGACATCTCAAATGACATCACTGATGTCAGGCTAGTCCTTTGGGAGCAACTGGTTATGTTGCCACTCCAGAAACCGAAACCAGTGATCCGAAGGCAGAGGCCCTGCAGATGGCACACGAGGTGGGGAGCCCAGTCGTGTGCACCGGTGGGGCAGCGAAGTTACAAGCACCACTACCACGGAAAAGGTAACAAGGGCACTGAATAACACAGCATCTTCTCTTTGTATCTGGCAGGAACAACAAGGTTAACATTCCCTAGTTCCAAAATGTAGAATTAGTGCTACAACGGTCCTCAATAGGACCTGTGATGGATGCCGCTTCTGCCTTCTGTACACTGGAGGCGGCACATGGGTCACGCGGTACGGACATGCTGCGGTGGGGCGCACACTCGTTGAGCTCTCATGGCACTGCTCCACACTTCGGGGACAATGCTTTTTATTAGCTGTGTTTTCTGATGACGTGTAGCACCGGCCCCGTCCAACAACAGAACTCCTTTAGATCCAATCAGACTCTTCCACTCTCTCACCAGATGTGAAACCAGGCCACGCGGACACTTTCACAATACAACAGCCGGGAATGAGCTTTTCTGTAAAAAAAAACACATTCCTTCCTCATAATTTATCAAATAAACGACTCACAGAAGAACAGGGGCTAGCTTCGATCGATAAACAGCCGTTACAGCGCCGTTTTTACTGCGTGACACCATTACAACGCATGCGTTCCCACGCATGCGTTGTACATCGCGAAGTCATTAATACTCATTTTTTTAGAACGCATGGTCATTTACCACGCATGCCGTTACAACAAATTTTGTTGTAAAGGTATGTATGGTAAATGACCATGAGTTCTAAAAAAATGTAGATGATCCACGTCGTTGTAAGTTAACAGAGGCTGTTCCGTTTCCTCACAATGACGTGCACCGCCCCTCAGAGACAAAATGAAACAGGACAGAGGAACTAAAAGGAGTGAGAGGTAAGGGGGATTAGGCATGGGGTTGTGGTTACATTTCTAGGGTTTAGGGTAGTGCAGTGGTGTTTGGGTAGTGTAGGGGGTTGTGCTGAGGGTAGTGTTTTAGGGTTTAGGATAGTGCAGTGGTGTTTGTGTAGTGTAGGGGGGTCGTGCTGGCGGTAGTGTTTTACAGTTTAGGGTAGTCCAGTAGTGTTTGTGTAGTGTAGGGGGTCGTGCTAGTGGTAGCGTTTTAGGGTTTAGGGTAGTGCAGTGATGTTTGTGTAGTGTAGGGGGTCGTGCTTGGGGTAGATTTAGGGTTTAGGGTAGTGCAGTGGTGTTTGTGTAGTGGGTTGTTTTAGCGGTAGTGTTTTAGGGTTTATGGCAGTGCAGTGGTGTTTGTGTAGTGTAGGGGGTCATGCTGGGGGTAGTGTTTCAGGGTTTATGGTAGTGCAGTGGTGTTTGTGTAGTGTAGGGAGTCGTGCTGGGGATAGATTTAGAGATTAGGGTAGTGCAGTGGTGTTTGGGTAGTGTAGGGGGTCGGGCTGGGGGGCGTGTTTTAGGGTTTGGGGTAGTGCAGTGGTGTTTGGGTAGTGTAGGGGGTCGTGCTGGGTTGTAGGGGTTTAGGGTAGTGCCTTGGTATTTGGGTAGTGTAGGGGGTACTGCTGGGGGTAGTGTTTTAGAGCTTAGGGTAGTGCAGTGGTGTTTGGGTAATGTAGGGGTACTGCTGGGGGTAGTGTTTTAGGGTTTAGGGTAGTGCGGTGGTGTTTGGGTAGTGTAGGGGGTCGTGCTGGGGGTAGTGTTTTAGAGTTTAGGGTAGTGCAGTGGTGTTTGTGTAGTGTAGGGGTAGTGTTTTAGGGTTTAGGGTAGTTCAGTGGTGTTTGTGTAGTGTAGGGGGTCGAGCTGGGGGTAGTATTTTAGGGTTTAGGGTCGAGCAGCGGTGTTTGTGTAGTGTAGGGGGTCGTGTTTTAGGGTTTATGGTAGTGCAGTGGTCTTTGGGTAGTTTAGGGGATCGTGCTGGTGGTAGTGGTTTAGGGTTTAGGGCAGTGCAGTGGTGTTTGGGTAGTGTAGGGGGTCGTGCTGGGTTGTAGGGGTTTAGGGTAGTGCCTTGGTATTTGGGTAGTGTAGGGGGTACTGCTGGGGGTAGTGTTTTAGAGCTTAGGGTAGTGCAGTGGTGTTTGGGTAATGTAGGGGGTACTGCTGGGGGTAGTGTTTTAGGGTTTAGGGTAGTGCAGTGGTGTTTGGGTAGTGTAGGGGGTCGTGCTAGGGGTAGTGTTTTAGAGTTTAGGGTAGTGCAGTGGTGTTTGTGTAGTGTAGGGGTAGTGTTTTAGGGTTTAGGGTAGTGCAGTAGTGTTTGTGTAGTGTAGGGGGTCGTGCTGGGGGTAGTATTTTAGGGTTTAGGGTCGAGCAGCGGTGTTTGTGTAGTGTAGGGGGTCGTGTTTTAGGGTTTATGGTAGTGCAGTGGTCTTTGGGTAGTGTAGGGGATCGTGCTGGTGGTAGTGGTTTAGGGTTTAGGGCAGTGCAGTGGTGTTTGGGTAGTGTGGGGGTAGTGTTTTGGGATTTAGGGCAGAGCAGTGGTGTTTGGTTAGTGTAGGGGATCGTGCTGTTGGTTGTGTTTTAGGATTAGGGCAGTGCAGTGGTATTCGGGCAGTGTAGGGGGTCGTGTTGGGGGTGGACTTTTAGGGTTTAGGGCAGTGCAGTGGTGTTCGGACAGTGTAGGGGGTCGTGCTGGGGGTGGTGTTTTAGGGTTTAGGGCAGTGCAGTGATGTTCGGGCAGTGTAGGGGGTCGTGCTGGGGGTAGTGTTTTAGAGTTTAGGGTAGTGCAGTGGTGTTTGTGTAGTGTAGGGGTAGTGTTTTAGGGTTTAGGGTAGTGCAGTAGTGTTTGTGTAGTGTAGGGGGTCGTGCTGGGGGTAGTATTTTAGGGTTTAGGGTCGAGCAGCGGTGTTTGTGTAGTGTAGGGGGTCGTGTTTTAGGGTTTATGGTAGTGCAGTGTAGGGGGTCGTGTTGGGGGTGGTCTTTTAGGGTTTAGGGCAGTGCAGAGGTGTTCGGACAGTGTAGGGGGTCATGCTGGGGGTGGTGTTTTAGGGTTTAGGGCAGTGCAGTGATGTTCGGGCAGTGTAGGGGGTCGTGCTGGGGGTAGTGTTTTAGAGTTTAGGGTAGTGCAGTGGTGTTTGTGTAGTGTAGGGGTAGTGGTTTAGGGTTTAGGGCAGTGCAGTGGTGTTTGGGTAGTGTGGGGGTAGTGCTGGGGGTGGTGTTTTGGGATTTAGGGCAGAGCAGTGGTGTTTGGTTGGTGTAGGGGATCGTGCTGGTGGTGGTGTTTTAGGATTAGGGCAGTGCAGTGGTATTCGGGCAGTGTAGGTGGTCGTGTTGGGGGTGGTCTTTTAGAGTTTAGGGCAGTGCAGTGGTGTTCGGACAGTGTAGGGGGTCATGCTGGGCGTGGTGTTTTAGGGTTTAGGGCAGTGCAGTGATGTTCGGGCAGTGTAGGGGGTCGTGCTGGGGGTGATGTTTTAGGGTTTAGGGCAGAGCAGTGGTGTTCGAGAAATGTAGGGGGTCGTGCCGGGGGTGGTATTTTAGGTTTTAGGGCAGTGCAGTGGTGTTTGGGCAGTGTAGGGGGTCGTGCTGGGGTTGTTGTTTTAGGGTTTAGGGCAGTGCAGTGGTGTTCGGGCAGTGTAGGGGTCGTGCTGGGGGTTGTATTTTAGGGTTTAGGGCAGTGCAGTGGTGTTCGGGCAGTGTAGGGGGTCGTGCTGGTGGTGGCGTTTTAGGGTTAAGGGCAGTGCAGTGGTGTTCGGGCAGTGAAGGGGGTCCTGCTGGGGGTGGTGTTTTAGGGTTAAGGGCAGTGCAGTGGTGTTCGGGCAGTGTAGGGGGTCGTGCAAGGGTCGGTGTTTTAGGGTTTAGGGCAGTGCAGTGGCGTTCGGGCAATGTAGGGGGTCGTGCTGAGGGTTGTGTTTCAGGTTTTAGGACGGTGCCGTGGCGTTCGGGCAGTGTAGGGTGTGGTGCTGGGGGTGGTGTTTCAGGATTTAGGGCAGTGCTGTGGTGTTCGGGCAATGTAGGGGGTGGAGCTGGTGGTGGTGTTTTAGGGTTTAGGGCAGTGCAGTGGTGTTCGGACAGTGTAGGGGTGGTGCTGGGGGTAGTGTTTTAGGATTTAGGGTAGTGCAGTGTTGTTCGGCTAGCGTAGGGGGTACTGCTGGGGGTAGTGTTTTAGGGTTTAGGGTTTAGGGTAGTGCATTGGTGTTTGGGTAGTATAGGGGGTCGTGCTGGGGTTACTATTTTAGGGTTTAGGGTAGTGCAGTGGTGTTTGTGTAGTGTAGGGAGTAGTGTTTTATGATTTATGGTAGTGCAGTGGTGTTTGTGTAGTGTAGGGGTCGTGCTGATGTAGTGTTTTAGGGTTTAGGGTAGTGAAGCGGTGTTTGTGTAGTGTAGGGGGTCGTGTTTTAGGGTTTATGGTAGTGCAGTGGTGTTTGGGTAGTCTAGGGGTTGTCCTGGGGGTAGAATTAGGGTTTAGGGTAGTGCAGTGGTGTTTGGGTAGTGTAGGGGGTCATGCTGGGGGTAGATTTAGGGTTAGGGTAGTGCAAAGGTGTTTGGGTAGTGTAGGGGGTTGTGCTGCAGGTAGTGTTTTAGGGTTTAGGGTAGTGCAGTGGTGTTTGAGTAGTGTAGGGGGTATGGCTGGTGGTAGTGTTTTAGGGTATAGGGTAGTGCAGTGGTGTTTGGGTAGTGTAGGGGGTAGTGCTGGGGGTCGTGTTTTAGGGTATAGGGCAGAGCAGTGGTGTATGGTTAGTGTACGGGGTCATGCTGGGGGTGGTGTTTAAGGGTTTAGGGTAGTGCAGTGGTGTTTGTGTAGTGTAGGGGTAGTTTTTTATGGTTTAGGGTAGTGCAGTGGTGTTTGTGTAGTGTAGGGGGTCGTGCTGGTGTAGTGTTTTAGGGTTTAGGGTAGTGAAGCGGTGTTTGTGTAGAGTAGGGGGTCGTCTTTTAGGGTTTATGGTAGTGCAGTGGTGTTTGGGTAGTCTAGGAGGTCATGCTGGGGGTAGATTTAGGGTTTAGGGTAGTGCAGAGGTGTTTGGGTAGAGTAGGGGTTCGTGCTGCAGGTAGTGTTTTAGTGTTCAGGGTAGTGCAGTGGTGTTTGGGTAGTGTAGGGGTTCGTGCTGGGGGTAGTGGTTTAGGGTTTAGGGTAGTGCAGTGGTGTATGGGTAAAGTAGGAGGTACTGGTGGGGGTAGTGTTTTAGGGTTTAGGGTAGTGCAGTGGTGTTTGGGTGGTGTAGGGGTACTGCTGGGGGTAGTGTTTTAGGGTGTAGGGTAATGCAGTTGTGTTTGAGTAGTATTGGGGGTCGTGCTGGGGGTGGTGTTTTAGGGTTTAGGGCAGAGCAGTGGTGTTTGGTTATTGTAGGGGGTTATGCTGGGGATGGTGTTTTAGGGATTAGGGCAGTGCAGTGGTGTTCAGGCAGTATATGGGGTCGTGCTGGGGGTGGTATTTTAGGGTTTACAGCAGTGCAGTGGTGTTTGTGCAGTGTAGGGGATCGTGCTGGGGGTAGTGTTTTAGGGTTTAGGGCAGAGCAGTGATGATTGGTTAGTGTAGGGGGTCATGCAGGGGGTGGTGTTTTAGGGATTAGGGCAGTGCAGTGGTGTTCAGGCAGTATACGGGGTCGTGCTGGGGGTGGTGTTTTAGGTTTACGGCAGTGAAGTGGTGTTCTGGCAGTGTAGGGGGTCATGCTGGGGGTGGTGTTTTAGGCATTAGGGCAGAGCATTGGTGTTCGAGCAGTGTAGGGGGTCGAGCTGGGGGTAGTGTTTTAGGGCTTAGGGCAGTGCAGTGGTGTTCAGACAGTGTAGGGGGTGGTGTTGGGGGTGGTGTTTTAGGGTATAGGGCAGTGCAGAGGTGTTTGGACAGTGTAGGAGGTGGTGCTGGGGGTAGTGATTTAGGATTTAGGGTAGTGCACTGTTGTTCGGGTAGTGTAGGGGGTACTACTGGGGATAGTGCTTTAGGGTTTAGGGTAGTGCAATGGTGTTCGGGCAGTGTACTGGGTCATGCTGGGGGTTGTGTTTTAGGGTTTAGGGCAGTGCAGTGGTGTTTGTGCAGTGTAGGGGGTCATGCTGGGGGTGGACTTTTAGGGTTTAGGGCAGAGCAGTGGTGTGCGGTTAGTGTAGGGTGTCATGCTGGGGGTGGTGTTTTAGGGTTTAGGGTAGTGCAATGGTGTTTGGGTAGTGTAGGGGTACTGCAGGGGGTAGTGTTTTAGGGTTTAGGGTAGTGCAGTGGTGTTCGTGTAGTGTAGGGGGTAGTGTTTTGGGGATTAGGGTAGTGCAGTGGTGCTTGTGCAGTTTAGGGGGTCGTGCTGGTGTAGTGTTTTGGGGTTTAGGGGAGTGAAGCGGTGTTTGTGTAGTGTAGGGGGTCGTGTTTTAGGGGTTATGGTAGTACAGTGGTGTTTGGGTATCCTAGGGTGATGTGCTGGGGATAGTGTTTTACAATGGTGTTCAGGCAGTGTAGGGTGTCGTGCTTGGGGTGGTGTTTCAGGTTTAGGGCAGAGCAGGCGAGTGGTGTTTGGGCAGTGTAGGGGTTCGTGCAGGGGTGGTGTTTCTGGGTTTAGGACAGGGCAGTGGTGTTCTGGCAGTGTAGGTGGTCATGGTGGTGGTGGTGTTTTAGGGTTTAGGGCAGGGCAGTGGTGTTCGGGCAGTGTAGGGGGTTTTGCAGGGGTTGCTGTTTCAGAGTTTAAGGCAGGGCAGTGGTGTTCGGGCAGTGTAGGGAGTCTTGCTGGGGGTAATGTTTCAGGGTTTAGGGCAGGGCAGTGGTGTTCGGTCAGTGTAGGGGGTCGTGCTGGGGGTGGTGTTTCAGGTTTTAGGGCAGGGTAGTGGTGTTCGGACAGTGTTGGGGGTTGTGCTGGGGCTGGCGGTTTAGGGTTTAGGGCAGGGGACTGGTGTTCGGCAGTGTAGGGGGTCGTGCAGTGACTAGTGTTTCTTTGTTAAGGGCAATGCAGTGGTGTTTGGGCAGTGTAGGGGTTCATGCTGGAGGTAGTGTTTTAGGGTTTAGGGTGGTGCAGTGGGGTTCGGGAAGTGTAGAGGGTCATGCTGGGGGTCGTGTTATAGGGTTTAAGGCAGTGCAATTGTGTTTGAATAGTGTAAGGGTTCGTGCTGGGGGTTATCTTTTAGGGTTAGGGCAGTGCAGTGGTGTTCTGGCAGTGTAGGGGGTCATGCTGAGGGTGGCGTTTTACGGTTTAGGGCAGTGCAGTGGTGTTCAGGCAGTGTAGTGGGTCTTGCTGGGGTGGTGTTTCAGGGTTTAGTGCAGGGCAGTGGTGTTCGGGCAGTGTAGGGGGTTGGGCTGGGGGTAGTGTTTCAGGGTTTAGGGCAGGGTATTGATTTTGGGGCAGTGTAGGGAGTTGTGCTGGGGATGGTGGTTCAGGGTTTAGGGCAGTGGACTGGTGTTGGGGCAGTGTAGGGGTTTGTGCTGGGGCTTGTGTTTCTTTGTTTAGGGCAATGGAGTGGTGTTTGGGCATTGTAGGTGGTTGTGCTAGGGGTAGTGTTTTAGGGGTTAGGGCAGAGCAGTGGTGTTCGGGTAGTGTAGGGGGTCATGCTGGGGGTGTGTTTGAGGGTTTATGGCAGTGCAATTGTGTTCAGGCAGTGTGGGGGTCGTCCTGGGGGTTATGTTGTAGGGGTAGGGCAGTGAAGTGGTTTTCTGGCAGTGTAGGGGGTCATGCTGAGGGTGGTGTTTTACGGTTTAGGGCAGTGCAGTGGTGTCCTGGCAGTGTTGGGGGTCATGCTGGGGGTGGTGTTTTAGGTTTTCGGGCACTGCTGTGGTGTTCGGGCAGTGTAGGGGGTGGTGCTGGGGGTGGTGTTTTGGGTTTTAGGGCATTGCAGTGTTGTTTGGCAGTGTAGGGGGTCGTGATGGGTGTGGTGTTTTAGGGTTTAGGGCAGTGCAGTGGTGTTCGGGCAGTGTAGCTGGTTGTGCTGGGAGTGGTGTTTCATGGTTTAGGGCAGTGCAGTGGTGTTCGGGCAGTGTAGGGGGTCATTCGGGAGGTGGTGTTTCAGGGTTTAGGGCAGGGCAGCGGTGTTCTAGCAGTGTAGGGTGTCGTGCTGGGGATAGTGTTTCAGGTTTTAGGGCAGTGCAGTTGTGTTTGGGCAGTGTAGTGTTTGGTGCTGGGGGTGGTGTTTTAGGGTTTAGGGGAGTACAGTGGTGTTTTGGGCAGTGTAGGGGGGCATGCTGGGGGTGGTGTTTCACGGTTTAGGGCATGGCAGTTGTGTTCGGGCAGTGCAGGGGGTCGTGCTGGGGGTGGTGTTTCAGGGTTTAGGGCAGTGCAGTGGTGTTTGGGCAGTATAGGGGGTCATACTGGGGTGGTGTTTCAGGGTTTAGGGCAAAGCAGTTGTGTTCAGGCAGTCTTGGGGGTCGTGCTGTCGGGTGGTGTTTCATGGTTTAGGGCAGTGCAGTGGTGTTCGGGCAGTGTAGGTGGTTTTGCTGGGGCTGGTGTTTCAGGGTTTAGAGCAGGGGACTGGTGTTCGGGCAGTGTAGGGTGTGGTGCTGGGGGATAGTGTTTTAGGGATTAGGGCAGTGCAGTGGTGTTCGGTTAGAGTAGGGGCTGGTGCTGGGGTTTTGTTTCAGGGTTTAGGGCAGTGCAGCGGTGTTCAGGCAGTGTAGGGGGTGGTTCAGGGTGTGGTGTTTCAGGATTTAGGTAGTGCAACAGTGTCTGGGCAGTGTAGGGGGTCGTCCTGGGAGTGGTGTTTCAGGTTTTAGGGCAGTGAAGTTGTGTTCGGGCAGTGTAGGGGATTGGTGCTGGGTGTGGTGTTTCAGGGTTTAGGGCAGTGCAATGGTGTTTGGGCAGTGTAGGTGGTAGTGCTGTTGGTGATGTTTTAGGGTTTAGGGCAGTGCAGTGGTGTTCGGGCAGTGTAGGGGATGGTGCTTGGAGTGGTGTTTTAGGGATTAGGGCTGTGCAGTGGTGTTGCGTCAGTATAAGGGGGTGGTGCAGAGGGTGATGTTTCAGGGTTTAGGGCAGTGCAGTGGTGTTCCGGCAGTGTAGGGGGTGGTTCAGGGTGTGGTGTTTCAGGGTATAGTGCAGTGCAGCGGTGTTCGGGCAGTGTAGGGGTGGTGCTGGGTGTGGTGTTTCAGGGTTAAGGCAGGGCTGTGGTGTTCGTGCAGTGTAGGGGGTCGTGCTGGGGGTTGTGTTTTAGGGTTTAGGACAGTGCAGTGGAGGGTGCGTAGTGTAGGAGGTCATGCTGGGGGTGGTGTTTAAGGGTTTACGGCAGTGCTGTGGTGTTTGGGTAGTGTAGGGGTCGTGCTGGGGGTGGTGTTTTAGGGTTTAGGGCAGGGCAGTGGTGTTCGGGCAGTGTATTGGGTCATGCTGGGGGTGGTGTTTTAGGGTTAAGGGCAGTGCAGTGGTGGTTGGGCAGTGTAGGGGGTCGTGCTGAGGGTGGTGTTCTAGGGTTTAGGGCAGTGCTGTGGTGTTCGGACAGTGTAGGGGTGGTGCTTTGGGGTGGAGTTTCAGGGTTTAGGGCAGTGTTGTGGTGTTCGGGCAGTGTAGGTGGTGGTGCTGGGGGTAGTATTTTAGGGTTTAGGGTCGAGCAGCGGTGTTTGTGTAGTGTAGGGGGTCGTGTTTTAGGGTTTATGGTAGTGCAGTGGTCTTTGGGTAGTGTAGGGGATCGTGCTGGTGGTAGTGGTTTAGGGTTTAGGGCAGTGCAGTGGTGTTTGGGTAGTGTAGGGGGTAGTGCTGGGCGTGGTGTTTTGGGATTTAGGGCAGGGCAGTGGTGTTCGGGCAGTGCATTGGGTCATGCTGGGGGTGGTGTTTTAGGGTTAAGGGCAGTGCAGTGGTGGTTGGGCAGTGTAGGGGGTCGTGCTGAGGATGGTTTTTTAGGGTTTAGGGCAGTGCTGTGGTGTTCGGACAGTGTAGGGGGTGGTGCTTTGGGGTGGTGTTTCAGGGTTTAGGGCAGTGTTGTGGTGTTCGGGCAGTGTAGGGGGTCGTGCTGGGGTAGTATTTTAGGGTTTAGGGTCGAGCAGCGGTATTTGTGTAGTGTAGGGGGTCGTGTTTTAGGGTTTATGGTAGTGCAGTGGTCTTTGGGTAGTGTAGGGGATCGTGCTGGTGGTAGTGGTTTAGGGCAGTGCAGTGGTGTTTGGGTAGTGTAGGGGGTAGTGCTGGGGGTGGTGTTTTGGGATTTAGGGCAGAGCAGTGATGTTTGGTTAGTGTAGGGGATCGTGCTGGTGGTGGTGTTTTAGGATTAGGGCAGTGCAGTGGTGTTCGGGCAGTGTAGGGGGTCGTGTTGGGGGTGGTCTTTTAGGGATTAGGGCAGTGCAGTGGTGTTCGGGCAGTGTAGGGGGTCGTGCTGGGGGTGGTGTTTTAGGGTTTAGGGCAGTGCAGTGATGTTCGGGCAGTGTAGGGGGTCGTGCTGGGGGTGATGTTTTAGGGTTTAGGGCAGAGCAGTGGTGATCGAGAAGTGTAGGGAGTCGTGCTGGGGGTGGTATTTTAGGGTTTAGGGCAGTGCAGTGGTGTTCGGGCAGTGTAGGGGGTCGTGCTGGGGGTGGTGTTTTAGGGTTTAGGGCAGTGCAGTGGTGTTCGGGCAGTGTAGGGGTCATGCTGGGGGTGGTATTTTAGGGTTTAGGGCAGTGCAGTGGTGTTCGGGCAGTGTAGGGGGTCGTGCTGGGGGTGGCGTTTTAGGGTTAAGGGCAGTGCAGTGGTGTTCGGGCAGTGAAGGGGGTCCTGCTGGGGGTGGTGTTTTAGGGTTAAGGGCAGTGCAGTAGTGTTAGACCCGGCCCTCGTAACATAGCCAGACCTGACTCCTGCACCTCACACCAGCCCCCGAGCCCACGGCCTAGCCGATCCTTCCCACCAGAAAACACACACCCGACCCGGACTTCCCCGTCCGTGGCCTTCCTCCTTTCGGCCACACCGGGCACGTGTGCCCACTTCAAGCACCAAGATGCCGCCCGGCCCCAGCGCGACCCTGGCCTAGAGGCGCCACTCCGGCTGGAGGACATCGCGCTCCCCTTGGGATGAGAAAGGGAGGAGCAGTTTCCATCACACCTCTGCGCTTCCCTGGGAAGGTGGGTTTCGATCGACCCGCCGGCCTCCCCGAGGGCTGGCTCCACGCCTGCTGGGTGTCTGGGACTCCTCCCGACCCGGCCCTGAAAGGATCAAAGGACAATGGCAGGAAACCCCAACAAGCGACCCCCAGGTGACAAGACCCCTGCCTGCACAGACTCCGTACATCAAAGAGGAGTCACCCTATAACAAGGGGTGCTCTGGGACTGTCCGGCATATTCGCCTTGGAAACACCTGAGCCCTGCTGAGTGACTCGCGGCTCTCTGAAGATCGTAAGACCTCCGAACTTGTGCTTGAGCCCTACTGAGTGACTCGCGGCTCCCTGAAGATCGTAAGACCTCCGAACTTGTACCTGAGCCCTGCTGAGTGACTCGCAGCTCCCACAGACTCTCTTGGTCCCGCCGGACCCCACGACGACAAGCGTATCCCCCAGCTCGAGGATTGTGAGCTGTGCGCCGGGTACGCTCCTGCATCTGATCCATATCCCCAAAGACTGTCCCGCTACCTCCTACCCCCCTCCAAGACTTTGTGAGCCCGCGCTCCACTTGTATATATTTGCCTTGCTGATCATAAAGATCCTACAACTCCGATCTGATAAAGATTTATTCTTAAGAACTCTCGGTGTGGTGTCTCTTTGTCGTGTGGTGCCGAGTGTACGATCCTAGATACGAGATTTCTCCCCTGAGGAGTCTCCCGCCAGTGCCCGGCTACGATACCTCGAGGGTGGGTCTCAGGACAGTCAGGGCCCCCTCCGGGCCCCTCTGAGGTCGCCTTCTAACAAGTAGTGTTCGGGCAGTGTAGGGGGTCGTGCTGGGGTCGGTGTTTTAGGGTTTAGGGCAGTGCAGTGGCGTTCGGGCAGTATATGGGTTCGTGCTGGGGGTGGTGTTTTAGGGTTTAGGGCAGTGCAGTGGCGTTCGGGCAATGTAGGGGGTCGTGCTGAGGGTTGTGTTTCAGGTTTTAGGACGGTGCCGTGGCGATCGGGCAGTGTAGGGTGTGGTGCTGGGGGTGGTGTTTCAGGATTTAGGGCAGTGCTGTGGTGTTCGGGCAATGTAGGGGGTGGAGCTGGTGGTGGTGTTTTAGGGTTTAGGGCAGTGCAGTGGTGTTCGGACAGTGTAGGGGTGGTGCTGGGGGTAGTGTTTTAGGATTTAGGGTAGTGCAGTGTTGTTCGGCTAGTGTAGGGGGTACTGCTGGGGGTAGTGTTTTAGGGTTTAGGGTAGTGCATTGGTGTTTGGGTAGTTTAGGGGGTCGTGCTGAGGTTACTATTTTAGGGTTTAGGGTAGTGCAGTGGTGTTTGTGTAGTGTAGGGGGTAGTGTTTATGATTTAGGGTAGTGCAGTGGTGTTTGTGTAGTGTAGGGGTCGTGCTGGTGTAGTGTTTTAGGGTTTAGGGTAGTGAAGCGGTGTTTGTGTAGTGTAGGGGGTCGTGTTTTAGGGTTTATGGTAGTGAAGTGGTGTTTGGGTAGTCTAGGCCACAGGGCTCTTGCCTTAGCCCGACTCTTTTTAACATCTACGTGGCACCCCTGGCCAGCATATTGAGAGACTTTGGATTTGTCCCTGTCTCCTATGCTGATGATACGCAGCTCTTATTCCCTTTTAAACATCTTACCGACGAAGTGAAGGTAGCCTTCTCAGACGGCATGAAGGCTGTAGCGAATTGTATGAAGTCTAACTATCTTCAATGTAATGTGAACAAGACCGAAGTAATGCTTTTTGGGGAGGTTAGAACTCTGTGGACTCCGGAGTGGTGGCCATGTGAGCTCGGTCAAGTACCTGTACCTAAATTGGTCGTAAAAAACCTGGGTGTTCGTCTTGATCGTGAGCTCACCTTCAAACAGCATGGCAATTGGGTGGTTGGGAAATGTTTTTATGTAATTGGACTTCTACGCAAAGTGTTTCCACTATTGCCTGATTCCACCAGAAAAACCTTGGTACAGGCACTAGTGTTGAGCCGCCTGGATTACTGCAATGGACTCCTGCTGTCAGCCAATGAGGGAGTCCTGGCAAAACTCCAGGTGATACAAAACACCGCGGCTAGACTTGTACTGAATGCCCCCCCAAGAACTCCTTCTAAACCACTCCTTGACAAATGACATTGGCTCCCGGTCCGCAAGAGGATTACTTTTAAGACATGCTGTCTTATCCATAGAACTATACATGGATCAGGACCCTCTTACTGGAAGCACAAATTTACTCCGTACAACCCCACTCGGTCTCTTAGGTCCAGTAGCCAACTCCTACTTAAAGTACCTACTATTAAGAGGAGCAGACATGGTGGGAAAGCCTTGTCGGTGGCTGGTCCTATATTATGGAATAAACTCCCTCTTGAGCTCAGGCAATGCTCAGAACTCTTTGTTTTTAGGAGAAAACTCAAAACGTTTCTATTCTAGTAATCTGTCAGCTATGCCAATTTTGTATGTTGAACTGAACTGAGCTGTACGATATTCCTCCCGCAGTTGCTTATTTTCTGTTCTTCTTCTCTCTATCCCTGTGCGCAGAGATGCTCTTGTTAAGAGTCGATTCTAGCGCGGTATAAACCTGTAAATAAAAATAAATAAATAGGGGTTGTCCTGGAGGTAGAATTAGGGTTTAGTGTAGTGCAGTGGTGTTTGGGTAGTGTAGGGGGTCATGCTGGGGGTAGATTTAGGGTTAGGGTAGTGAAGAGGTGTTTGGGTAGTGTAGGGGTTGTTCTGCGGGTAGTGTTTTAGGGTATAGGGTAGTGCAGTGGTGTTTGGGTAGTGTAGAGGATCGTGCTGGGGATGGTGTTTCGGATTAGGGCAGTTCAGTGGTGTTCGGGCAGTGTATGGGGTCATGCTGGGGGTGGTGTTTAAGGGTTTAGGGTAGTGCAGTGGTGTTTGTGTAGTGTAGGGGTAGTGTTTTATGGTTTAGGGTAGTGCAGTGGTGTTTGTGTAGTGTAGGGGGTCGTGCTGGTGTAGTGTTGTAGGGTTTAGGGTAGTAAAGCGGTGTTTGTGTAGTGTAGGGGGTCGTGTTTTAGGGTTTATGGTGGTGCAGTGGCGTTTGGGTAGTCTAGGGGGTCATGCTGGGGGTAGATTTAGGGTTTAGAGTAGTGCAGTGGTGTTTGGGTAGTGTAGGGAGTCGTGCTGGGGGAGTGTTTTAGGGTTTAGGGTAGTGCAGAGGTGTTTGGGTAGTGTAGGGGGTTGTGCTGCAGGTAGTGTTTTAGTGTTCAGGGTAGTGCAGTGGTGTTTGGGTAGTGTAGGGGTTTGTCCTGGGAGTAGTGGTTTAGGGTTTAGGGTAGTGCAGTGGTGTTTGGGTAAAGTAGGAGGTACTGGTGGGGGTAGTGTTTTAGGGTTTAGGGTAGTGCAATGGTGTTTGGGTGGTGTAGGGGGTACTGCTGGGGGTAGTGTTTTAGGGTTTAGGGTAGTGCAGTGGTGTTTGGGTAGTGTAGGGGTACTGCTGGGGGTAGTGTTTTAGGGTGTAGGGTAATGCAGTTGTGTTTGAGTAGTATTGGGGGTCGTGCTGGATGTTGTGTTTTAGGGTTTAGGGCAGAGCAGTGGTGTTTTGTTATTGTAGGGGGTCATGCTGGGGATGGTGTTTTAGGGATTAGGGCAGTGCAGTGGTGTTCGGGCAGTATATGGGGTGGTGCTGGGGGCGGTATTTTCGGCTTTAGGGCAGTGCAGTGGTGTTTGTGCAGTGTAGGGGATCGTGCTGGGGGTAGTGTTTTAGGGTTTAGGGCAGAGCAGTGGTGATTGGTTAGTGTAGGGGGTCATGCAGGGGGTGGTGTTTTAGGGATTAGGGCAGTGCAGTGGTGTTCAGGCAGTATAGGGGGTCATGCTGGGGGTGGTGTTTTAGGTTTACGGCAGTGAAGTGGTGTTCTGGCAGTGTAGGGGGTCATGCTGGGGGTGGTGTTTTAGGCATTAGGGCAGAGCAGTGGTGTTCGAGCAGTGTAGGGGGTGGTGCTGGGGGTGGTGTTTTAGGGTATAGGGCAGTGCAGAGGTGTTTGGACAGTGTAGGAGGTGATGCTGGGGGTAGTGATTTAGGATTTAGGATAGTGCACTGTTGTTCGGGTAGTGTAGGGGTACTGCTGGGGGTAGTGCTGTAGGGTTTAGGGTAGTGCCGTGGTGTTCGGGCAGTACTGGGTCATGCTGGGGGTGGTGTTTTAGGGTTTAGGGCAGTGCAGTGGTGTTTGTGCAGTGTAGGGGGTCATGCTGGGGGTGGACTTTTAGGGTTTAGGGCAGAGCAGTGGTGTGTGGTTAGTGTAGGGTGTCATGCTGGGGGTGGTGTTTTAGGGTTTAGGGTAGTGCAATGATGTTTGGGTAGTGTAGGGGTACTGCAGGGGGTAGTGTTTTAGGGTTTATGGTAGTGCAGTGGTGTTTGGGTAGTGTAGGGGGTCATGCTGGGGTTAGTGTTTTAGGGTTTAGGGTAGTGCAGTGGTGTTCGTGTAGTGTAGGGGGTAGTGTTTTAGGGTTTAGGGTAGTACAGTGGTGTTTGGGTAGCCTAGGGTGATGTGCTGGGGATAGTGTTTTACAATGGTGTTCAGGCAGTGTAGGGGGTTGTGCTTGGGGTGGTGTTTCAGGTTTAGGGCAGGGCAGGCAAGTGTTGTTTGGGCAGTGTAGGAGTTCGTGCAGGGGGTGGTGTTTCAGGGTTTAGGACAGGACAATGGTGTTCTGGCAGTGTAGGTGGTCGTGGTGGTGGTGGTGTTTTAGGGTTTAGGGCAGGGCAGTGGTGTTCGGGCAGTGTAGGGGGTTTTGCAGGGGGTGCTGTTTCAGAGTTTAAAGCAGGGCAGTGGTGTTCAGGCAGTGTAGGGAGTCTTGCTGGGGGTGGTGTTTCAGGGTTTAGGGCAGGGCAGTGGTGTTCGGTCAGTGTAGGGGGTCGTGCTTGGGGTGGTGTTTCAGGTTTTAGGACAGGGTAGTGGTGTTCGGACAGTGTAGGGGGTTGTGCTGGGGCTGGTGGTTTAGGGTTTAGGGCAGGGGACTGGTGTTCTGCAGTGTAGGGGTTCATGCAGTTACTAGTGTTTCTTTGTTAAGGGCAATGCAGTGGTGTTTGGGCAGTGTAGGGGTTCATGCTGGAGGTAGTGTTTTAGGGTTTAGGGTGGTGCAGTGGTGTTTGGGAAGTGTAGGGGGTCATGCTGGGGGTCGTGTTATAGGGTTTAAGGCAGTGCAATTGTGTTTGAATAGTGTAAGGGTTCGTGCTGGGGGTTATCTTTTAGGGTTAGGGCAGTGAAGTGGTGTTCTGGTAGTGTAGGGGGTCAAGCTGAGGGTGGCGTTTTACGGTTTAGGGCAGTGCTGTGGTGTTCAGGCAGTGTAGGGGGTCTTGCTGGGGTGGTATTTCAGGGTTAAGTGCAGGGCAGTGGTGTTCGGGCAGTGTAGGGAGTTGTGCTGGGGCTGGTGGTTCAGGGTTTAGGGCAGTGGACTGGTGTTGGGGTATTGTAGGGGTTTGTGCTGTGGCTTGTGTTTCTTTGTTTAGGGCAATGGAGTGGTGTTTGGGCAGTGTAGGTGGTTGTGCTAGGGGTAGTGTTTTAGGGTTTAGGGCAGAGCAGTGGTGTTCGGGTAGTGTAGGGGGTCGTGCTGGGGTGGTGTTTTAGGGTTTATGGCAGTGCAATTGTGTTCAGGCAGTGTGGGGGTCGTCCTGGGGGTTATGTTTTAGGGGTAGGGCAGTGAAGTGGTTTTCTGGCAGTGTAGGGGGTCATGCTGAGGGTGGTGTTTTACGGTTTAGGGCAGTGCAGTGGTGTCCTGGCAGTGTTGGGGGTCATGCTGGGGGTGGTGTTTCGGTTTTAGGGCACTGCTGTGGTGTTCGGGCAGTGTAGGGGGTGGTGTTTCGGGTTTTAGGGCATTGCAGTGTTGTTTGGCAGTGTAGAGAGTCGTGATGGGTGTGGTGTTTTAGGGTTTAGGGCAGTGCAGTGGTGTTCGGGAAGTGTAGGTGGTCGTGCTGGGGGTGGTGTTTCATGGTTTAGGGCAGTGCAGTGGTGTTCGGGCAGTGTAGGGGGTCATTCGGGAGGTGGTGTTTCAGGGTTTAGGGCAGTGCAGTGGTGTTCTGGCAGTGTAGGGGGTCGTGCTGGGGATGGTGTTTCAGGTTTTAGGGCAGTGCAGTTGTGTTCGGGCAGTGAAGTGTTTGGTGCTGGGGGTGGTGTTTTAGGGTTTAGGGGAGTACAGTGGTGTTTCGGGCAGTGTAGGGGGGCATGCTGGGGGTGGTGTTTCACGGTTTAGGGCAGGGCAGTTGTGTTCGGGCAGTGTAGGGTTCGTGCTGGGGGTGGTGTTTCAGGGTTTAGGGCAGTGCAGTGGTGTTCGGGCAGTATAGGGGGTCGTACTGGGGTGGTGTTTCAGGGTTTAGGGCAGTGCAGTTGTGTTCGGGCAGTGTTGGGGGTCGTGCTGTCGGGTGGTGTTACATGGTTTAGGGCAGTGCAGTGGTGTTTGGGCAGTGTAGGTGGTTTTGCTGGGGCTGGTGTTTCAGGGTTTAGAGCAGGGGACTGGTGTTCGGGTAGTGTAGGGTGTGGTGCTGGGGGATGGTGTTTTAGGGATTAGGGCAGTGCAGTGGTGTTTGGTCAGTGTAGGGGCTGGTGCTGGGGTTTCAGGGTTTAGGGCAGTGCAGCGGTGTTCAGGCAGTGTAGGGGGTGGTTCAGGGTGTGGTGTTTCAGGATTTAGGCAGTGCAACAGTGTTCGGGCAGTGTAGGGGGTCGTGCTGGGAGTGGTGTTTCAGGTTTTAGGGCAGTGAAGTTGTGTTCGGGCAGTGTAGGGGATTGGTGCTGGGTGTGGTGTTTCAGGGTTTAGGGCAGTGTAGTGGTGTTTGGGCAGTGTAGGTGGTAGTGCTGTTGGTGATGTTTTAGGGTTTAGGGCAGTGCAGTGGTGTTCGGGCAGTGTAGGGGGTGGTGCTTGGAGTGGTGTTTTAGGGATTAGGGCAGTGCAGTGGTGTGCCGTCAGTATAAGGGGGTGGTGCAGAGGGTGGTGTTTCAGGGTTTAGGGCAGTGCAGCAGTGTTCCGGCAGTGTAGGGGGTGGTTCAGGGTGTGGTGTTTCAGGGTATAGTGCAGTGCAGTGCAGCGGTGTTCGGGCAGTGTAGGGGTGGTGCTGGGTGTGGTGTTTCAGGGTTAAGGCAGGGCTGTGGTGTTCGTGCAGTGTAGGGGGTCGTGCTGGGGGTTGTGTTTTTGGGTTTAGGACAGTGCAGTGGTGGGTGCGTGGGGTGATGTTTAATGGTTTACGGCTGTGCTGTGGCGTTTGTGTAGTGTAAGGGTCGTGCTGGGGGTGGTGTTTTAGGGTTTAGGGCTGGGCAGTGGTGTTCGGGCAGTGGATTGGGTCATGCTGGGGGTGGTGTTTTAGGGTTAAGGGCAGTGCAGTGGTGGTTGGGCAGTGTAGGGGGTCGTGCTGAGGGTGGTGTTTTAGGGTTTAGGGCAGTGCTGTGGTGTTCGGACAGTGTAGGGGGTGGTGTTTTGGGGTGGTGTTTCAGGGTTTAGGGCAGTGTTGTGGTGTTCGGCAGTGTAGGGGGTGGTGCTGGGGGCGGTGTTTCAGGGTTTAGGGCAGTACAGTGGTGTTCGGGTAGTATAGGGGGTGGTGCTGGGGGTGGTGTTTTAGGGTTTAGAGCAGGGCACTGGTGTTCGGGCAGTTTAGGGTGTGGGGCTGGGGATGGTGTTTTAGGGATTAGGGCAGTGCAGTGGTGTTCGGTCAGTATAGGGGCTGGTGCTGGGGTTTTGTTTCAGGGTTTAGGGCAGTGCAGCGGTGTTCAGGCAGTTTAGGGGGTGGTTCAGGGGGTGGTGTTTCAGGATTTAGGCAGTGCAACAGTGTTCGGGCAGTGTAGGGGGTCGTGCTGGGAGTGGTGTTTCAGGTTTTAGGGCAGTGAAGTTGTGTTCGGGCAGTGTAGGGGATTGGTGCTGGGTGGGGTGTTGCAGGGTTTAGGGCAGTGCAGTGGTGTTTGGGCAGTGTAGGGGGTAGTGCTGTTGGTGATGTTTTAGGGTTTAGGGCAGTGCAGTGGTGTTCGGGCAGTGTAGGGGGTGGTGCTTGGGGTGGTGTTTTAGGGATTAGGGCAGTGCAGTGGTGTTCCGTCAGTATAGGGGTGGTGCCCAGCGTGGTTTTTCAGGGTTTAGGGCAGTGCAGCGGTGTTCCGGCAGTATAGGGGTGGTGCTGGGTGTGATGTTTCAGGGTTAAGGCATGGCTGTGGTGTTCATGCAGTGTAGGGGGTTGTTCTGGGGGTTGTGTGTTAGGGTTTAGGACAGTGCAGTGGTGGGTGCGTAGTGTAGGAGGTCATTCTGGGGGTGGTGTTTAAGGGTTTACGGCAGTGCTGAGGTGTTTGAGTAGTGTAGGGGGTCGTGCTGGGGGTGGTGTTTTAGGGTTTAGGGCAGGGCAGTGGTGTTCAGGCAGTGTATTGGGTCCTGCTGGGGGTGGTGTTTTAGGGTTAAGGGCAGTGCAGTGGTGGTTGGGCAGTGTAGGGGGTCGTGCGAAGGGTGGTGTTTTAGGGTTTAGAGCAGTGCTGTGGTGTTCAGACAGTGTAGGGGGTGGTGCTTTGAGGTGGTGTTTCAGGGTTTTGGGCAGTGTTGTGGTGTTCGGGCATTGTAGGGGGTGGTGCTGGGGGTGGTGTTTTAGGGTTTAGGGCAGTCCAGTGGTGTTCGGGCAGTGAAGGGGGTTGTGTTGGAGGTGGGGTTTCAGGTTAAAGGGCACTGCAGTGGTGTTCGGGCAGTGTAGGGGGTTGTGCTGGGGTAGTGTTTTAGGTTTTAGTGTAGTGCAGTGGTGTTTGTGTAGTGTAGGGGGTTGTGCTCGGGTTAGTGTTTTATGGTTTAGGGTAGTGCAGTGGTGTTTGTGTGGTGCAGGGGGTAGTGTTTTAGGTTTTAGGGTAGTGCAGTGGTGTTTGTGTAGTGTAGGGGGTCGGGCTGGTGTAGTGTTTTAGGGTTTAGGGCAGTCCAGTGGTGTTCGGGCAGTGTAGGGCGTTGTGTTGGAGGTGGGGTTTCAGGTTTTAGGGCACTGCAGTGGTGTTCGGGCAGTGTAGGGGGTTGTGCTGGGGGTAGTGTTTCAGGTTTTAGGGTAGTGCAGTGGTGTTTGGGTATTGTAGGGTGTTTGTGCTCGGGTTAGTGTTTAAGGGTTTAGGGTAGTGCAGTGGTGTTTGTGTAGTGTAGGGGGTAGTGTTTTAGGGTTTAGGATAGTGCAATGGTGTTTGGGTAGTGTAGGGGTACTGCTGGGGCTAGTGTTTTAGGGTTCAGGGTAGTGCAGTGGTGTTTGGGTAGTTTAGGGGGTACTGCTGGGGGTAGTGTTTTAGGGTTTAGGGTAGTGCAGTGTGATTGTGTAGTATAGGGGGTAGTGTTTTAGGGTAGTGCAGTGGTGTTTGTGTAGTGTAGGGGGTCGTGCTGGGGGTAGTGTTTTAGTGTTTAGGGTACTGCAGCGGTGTTTGTGTAGTGTAGGGGTCGTGTTTTAGGGTTTATGGCAGTGCAGCGGTATTTGGGTAGTCTAGAGGCTCGTGATGGGGGTTGTGTTTTACAGTGGTGTTCGGGCAGTGTAGAGGGTCATGCTGGGGGTGGTGTTTCAGGGTTTAGGGCAGGGCAGTGTAGGGGTTCGTGCTGGGGGTGGTGTTTCAGTGTTTAGGCAGGGCAGGGCAGTGGTGTTCAGGCAGTGTAGGGGGTCATGCAGGGGGTGGTGTATCAGAGTTTAGGGCAGGGCAGTGGTGTTCGGGCAGTGTAGGGGGGTCATGCTGGGGGTGGTGTTTCAGGGTTTAGGGCAGGGCTGTGGTGTTTGGGCAGTGTAGAGGGTAGAGCTGGTGCTGGTGTTTCAGTGATTAGGGCAGGGGAGTGGTGTTTGGGCAGTGTAGGGGGTCATGCTAGTGTTAGTGTTTCATGTTTTAGGGCAGAGCAGTGGTGTATGGGCAGTATAGGGGTTTGTACTGCGGTTAGTGTTTTAGGGTTTAGGGCAGTGCAGTGGTGTTCGGGTAGTGTATGGGGTCGTGCTAGTGCGTGTTTTAGGGTTTAGGGCAGTGCAGTTGTGTTCAGGCAGTGTAGGGGGTTGTGCTGGGGGTGGTGTTTTAGGGTTTAGGGCAGTGCAGTCGTGTTCGGGCAGTGTAGGGCGTTGTGCTGGGGGTGGTGTTTTAGGGTTTAGGGCAGTGCAGTGGTGTTCTGGCAGTGTAGGGGGTCATGCTGGGGGTGGTGTTTTAAGGTTTAGGGCAGTGCAGTGGTGTTCTGGCAGTGTGGGGGTCGTGCTGGGGTGGTGTTTCATGGTTTAGGGCAGTGCAGAGGTGTTTGGGTAGTGTAGGGGGTGGTTCAGGGGGCGGTGTTTCAGGGTTTAGGGCAGTGCAGCGGTGTTCGGGCAGTGTAGGGGGTGTTGCTGGGGCTGGTGTTTCAGGGTTTAAGGCAGGGCAGTGGTGCTCGGGCAGTGTAGGGGGTCGTGCTGTGGGTTGAGATTTAGGGTATAGGGCAGTGCAGTGTTGTTTGCATAGTATGGGGGTTGTGCTTGGGTGGTGTTTACGGGTTTAGGGCAGTGCAGGTTTGTTTGGGCAGTGTACGGGGTCGTGCTGGGGGTGGTGTTTCATGGTTTAGGGCAGTGCAGTGGTGTTCAGGCAGTGTAGGTGGTTGTGCGGGGGTGGTGTTTCAGGGTTTAGGGCATTGCAGTGGTGTTCGGGCAGTGTATAGGGTCATGTGAGGGATGGTGTTTCAGGGTTTAGGGCAGTGCAGTGTTGTTTGGGTAGTGTAGGAGGTCGTGCTGGGGGTATATTTAGGGTTTAGGGTAGTTCAGTGGTGTTTGGGTAGTGTTGGGGGTCATGCTGGGGGTATATTTAGAGCTTATGGTAGTGCAGTTGTGTTTGGGTAGTTAAGGGAGTCATGCTGGGGGAGTGTTTTAGGGTTTAGGGTAGTACAGTGGTGTTTGGGTAGTTTAGAGGGTCGTGCTGGGGGTAGTGTTTTAGGGTTTAGGATAGTGCAGTGGTGTTTGGGTCGTGTAGTGGGTCGTGCTGGGGTTGTGGTTTTGGGTTTAGTGTAGTGCAGTGGTGTTTGGGTAGTGTAGGGGTAATGCTGGAGATAGTGTTTTAAGGTTTAGGGTAGTGCAATGGTGTTTGAGTAGTGTAGGGGGTACTGCTGGGGGTAGTGTTTTAGGGTTTAGGGTAGTGCAGTGGTTTTGGGTAGTTTAGTGGGTACTGCTGGGGGTAGTGTTTTAGGGTTTAGGGTAGTGCACTGGTGTTTGGGTAGTCTAGGGGGTCGTGCTGGGGTAGTGTTTTAGGGTTTAGGGTAGTAAAGTGGTGATTGTGTAGTGTAGGGGGTAGTGTTTTAGGGTTTAGGGTAGTGCAGTGGTGTTTGTGTAGTGTACGGGGTCGTGCTGTGGGTAGGTTTTTAGGGTTTAGGGTAGTGCAGCGATGTTTGTGTAGTGTAGGGGGTCGTGTTTTATGGTTTATGGCAGTGCAGCGGTGTTTGGGTAGTCTAGGGGCTCGTGATGGGGTAGTGTTTTACAGTGGTGTTTGGGCAGTGTAAGGGGTCATGTTGGGGGTAGTGTTTCAGGGTTTAGGGCAGGGCAGTGTAGTCGGTCGTGCTGGGGCTGGTGTTTCAGGGTTTAGGGCAGGGCAGGGCAGTGGTGTTCGGGCAGTGTAGGGGGTCATGCAGGGGGTGGTGTTTCAGGGTTTAGGGCAGGGCAGGGCAGTGGTGTTCGGGCAATGTAGGTTGTCATGCTTGGGTGGTGTTTCAGGGTTTAGGGCAGGGCTGTGGTGTTTGGGCAGTGTAGGGGGTTTTGCAGGGGGTGCTGTTTCAGGGTTTAGGGCAGGGCAGTGGTGTTCGGGCAGTGTAGGGGGTCTTGCTGTGGGTGGTGTTTCAGGGTTTAGGGCAGGGCAGTGGTGTTTGGGCAGTGTAGGGGGGTCATGCTGGGGGTGGTGTTTCAGGGTTTAGGGCAGGGTAGTGGTGATTGGGCAGTGTAGAGTGTAGTGCTGGTGCTGGTATTTCTGGGTTTAGGGCAGGGGAGTGGTTTTCTGGCAGTGTAGGGGGTCATGCTGGGGTTAGTGTTTCAGGGTTTAGGGCAGTGCAGTTGTGTTCGGTAGTGTATGGGGTCGTGCTGGGGGATCGTTTTAGGGTTTAGGGCAGTACAGTTGTGTTCAAGCAGTTAAGGGGGTCGTGCTGGGGGTGTTGTTTTAGCGTTTAGGCAGTGCAGTCGTATTCGGGCAGTGTAGGGGGTCGTGCTGGGGGTGGTGTTTTAGGGTTTAGGGCAGTGCAGCGGTGTCCAGGCAGTATAGGGGGTCGTGATGGGGGTGGTGTATTAAGGTTTAGGGCAGAGCAGTGGTGTTCTGGCAGTGTTGGGGGCCGTGCTGGGGGTGGTGTTTCAGGTTTTAGGGCACTACAGTGATGTTCGGGTAGTGTAGGGGGTTGTGCTGGTGGTAGTGTTTTAGGGTTTAGGGTAGTGCAGTGGTGTTTGGATAGTGTAGGGGGTCGTGCTGGGGTTAGTGTTTTAGGGTTTAGTTTAGTGCAGTGGTGTTTGTGTAGTGTAGGAGGTCATGCTGGGGGTGGTGTTTCAGGGTTTAGGGCAGCGCAGTTTAGGGGGACGTGCTGGGGTGGTGTTTCAGGGTTTCGGCAGGGCAGGGCAGTGGTGTTCGGGCAGTGTAGGGGGTCGTGCAGGGGGTGGTGTTTCAGAGTTTAGGACAGGGGAGTGGTGTTCAGGCAGTGTAGGGGGTCATGCTGGGGTTAGTGTTACATGGTTTAGGGCAAAGCAGTGGTGTTTGGGCAGTGTAGGTGTTTGTGCTGCGGGTGGTGATTTAGGGTTTAGGGCAGTGCAGTGGTGTTCGGGTAGTGTATGGGGTCGTGCTGGGGGGTGTTTTAGGGTTTAGGGCAGTGCATTTTTGTTCAGGCAGTGTAGTGGGTCGTGCTGGGGGTGGTGTTTTAGGGTTTAGGGTAGTGCAGTCATGTTCAGGCAGTGTAGGTGGTCATGCTGGGGGTGGTGTGTTAGGGTTTATGGCAGTGTAGTGGTGTTCTGGCAGTGTAGGAGGTCATGCTGGGGGTGGTGTTGTAAGGTTTAGGGTAGTGCAGTGGTGTTCTGGTAGTGTTCTGGCGACGGGGTTAGCATTCCACCCTTCTAGAGGGACACGACATGTACAGTACCTGAAACCCGGGTAAAATCAGACATAGCCTCAGCTCCACAAAATGGATGCTGCCACCACAGACACAAGTCTGCCCTCCTGCTGCTGGAAGTCCTTCCAGCTTGGGAGGTGTGGACAAAGGGTTTCCTGCCAGGGGAGGTGCGTGCACCACCCCAGACAGGATTTTGTGTATTGGTCAGGTAGGGCTTGAAAGAAACCAGACATGCCTGTGGCTCACAAGGAGCCTCGGGGCATATGCCAGTTCAAACCGGTCCTGGGGCACACCAGTCCCGGGCCTGGGGCGAGCTGTCCAAAGGATTGGGGGTGTAACCACCCCCCTTCCTGGTCCCACCCTTAGGGAGGGACCTAGCAGGTAGTCCGGCCCCTAGAATCCGCTTAAAGGTAGGAGCTGTGTCCTAAGACTTCAGACATCCTGGAATCAACTTGAAACTTAGAAGAAGACGGGAACTTCGACGCTCTGCCGCACAGAGGACTGAAGCCAATCTCCCCTGTGGTCAGGGAGTGACCACCTTGCTAACGCAAGCACCATCCAGCGAATCAACGTCTGCTTTGCCGCCGCCTCCCGCCGGAGCCCGAGCCCAGAGACTGACAAGACCTGGACCTCCAGACCTCTCACCGCCCGATCCACAGTCCCTGAAAAGAGGAGACCCGTGGAGGCACCGAGACACGTGGAGCCAGCCATCTTGAAACGACCATGACAAGCTGACAAGTGCAACAACCGAGGCTCCCTCCAAGTTGTGCTTTGGGATCTGAGAAGCCCAACCCTCGAGCAGCATCTGCACCAAAGGTGAGCCCTCCAGCATCTCCACGATCTGCGTGGGGCCCTTCTGCATTTTGCCACTCGACGCGCCTAACCGGTTGCTGGCCCGCTGGCTAGTGGCCATCTTGGCGACGAACTTCACGAAATACACCGCTGGTCTGGTTGCTCCAGACTGGACCTTGCTCCCTTCCAAAGGAGCAGTTCCTCTGACCTTGCTGGTCAGAACCATCAGCTTATTTCCTTTCCTACAACAATTGCTTTTGCCAAGGCTTGTTTGCTTTGATCAAGTCGCCGACACCGCCGACAGCGAGAGCCTGCGTGGGACAGCTCTTGACTCGACTCCTGGACGTCGTCGACCTTCAGGGACCACGTGGCTGCAGAGACAAGCAACACCTTTCTTCCTGTTTGCACCCGACATCGCCTGGTACCCACCTGGTGCCACGCTGGTCACTGGCTAGTGACTGTGAACACTGTCCCCTCTGCTTACAGGTCTTCAACATCACCGATCCACTCTTGGATCCACCGCATCTCTTCCGGGGCGACCGCCTGCAGCATCTTTGTCTACAGGCTCCATTGAACAGATAGAAGAAACCCGACGCACTTCGATGCCTATGCACCCGCTTCCTGTGGGTGAGGTAAAGCTGGCACTCCGGTGCCCAAGTGTAGAGAATCATCTCTAGTGTCTGTGTTTCCAATCTTAAGTTCCTAGGTCATCCGGAAGATTCCTTTTGCAGTAACTTTGTAGTTTTTACGCACCCATTGAAAACCTATGGGAGCTCGCGTGTGACTATTTGCTCTGCACACGCAACCCGTGGACCTCCTGGTCACTAACTGAAGTTAGCTCCTTATAGGCCCAGCGATTCTAGAGGCCCTAGGCCTTTTCCCTTTTCTGTTCGTGGTACTTATACCACTATTTTAGTATATGGTTCGAGCGGCCACCAGGGCCTATCCATATAAAGTGCAACTTCTGTGTATTCTACTGTAATCTTGTTTGACGATTTGTGCTCCTGTGCTCATAAAGAGACTAGGGGTTACTTTGAGAAATAAATACATATATATTTTGAATATATATCTGTGTGGTGTCCTTTCATTGGTATAAAAGGGGGTTGCATTTGGTAAAACAGCTGGCTTAACACGCTTCACGAGTTTAGCCTCAAAGACTGCTTAGCCTACGCTACCACTAGGGCAGCTAGTCCGAAAAGGTTGATGTTAGACCTGACATCCTTGGCGTGGGTTTTTCCCCTATCGTTTGTCTCTGCTACATGGATTTTTGATGCTGTGCTGGATTTCGTTTTGCTGGTTTAGATGCTTTGGACACTCTGCCACTGCTAATCAGTGCCAGAGTGTAAGTGCTCCCTGTGTAAAATATCGTATCGATTGGATATACATGATTGGCATATCTGTATCACCATGAAGTCCCTAGTAAAGTGCACTGTGTGTGCCAGGGCTGGTGATGACGGATGCTACTAGTGGGTCTGCAGCGCTGATTGCGCCACCCACCTGTGTAGCCCTAAAACAGTGTCTCAGGCCTGCCGCCGCAGGCCTGCCTGCAGTCCCCGGACTGCCATGTCCCCCTGGCCAGTGTTCACACTGGCCGGGCCTAACCCTTCCCTTTTCATACACGTCAGTCATCCCTATGGAAGGCCCAAGGTACCCCCCTGGGCAGGGTGCAGTGTATGTAGAAGGTAGAGCATGTACTAGTGCAGGTAACATGTTCTGGTGGTGAACACCGGACATTTTGTGTGTTCACTACTGCAAGGCTATCTTGTTCCATAGGCTAACATGAGGGAGGCGGGTGCCAATGGCTATCCGCCTATCTTCTCATACGAACAAGATAAGACATGAGTGTTTGATATCCCTGAGCTCAGCATTTAATAACACATCTTTTAGGAGAGATTGTTTTTAAATCCTGAGTTGGAGAACAGTACTTTTTAGAGAGTAGCTGTTCTCTTGTCTGACCCTTCTGTGTGCCTGGGCGCGCTTGTGGATTGACTGTCTGGTTTGAGAGTGACAGGGGCTGGGGATCCCCCGGGAGGTTGGCTGAGTCAGCCCTCTGCTGAATGGCGACAATCGCAAGGAGAGTGGAGGGAGGAGATAGCACCTGGGATTGAATAGGGCTGTGCCTGCCTGCCACTCTGCTGGCTCCACCTCCTGCTGGGCGGCTGACGACCTTGCCCCTCGCTCTGAAAAGAATGTAGGAGCCAGGAAAACAAAGTGCTCCAGCAACACCCAGAACTGGATCAGACCGGGCTCAGGACCCACTTGCACAAAGACTTCAAAGACTTCTAGGGGTATAAGTACAAGACCCCTGACAACAGATTTTTAGATTCGACCATCGAGAGGAACCTCTGCTGAAAGACGGACCGCTGAAGAACTAAAGGAAGATTGCCGTGCTGTGTGCTCTAAAGGCTGACCTGTTCTGGCGTACAACTGAAGCTAAGGAGAAGAAGGGGTCCTGCTGTGTGCTGACCCTATCCACTTGACCAAACAAGACTTTGCTGTGTGCTGTGTCTTCAACTGAATCTCCAAGGGCCTGAGAAGAGCTGGCCTCCTGTTTCGCAACCCAGGGATAGAAAGGTTGCCAAGAACTCAAGACTCTGCTGTGTCCCACCTGCGCTGCTGTGTGCCGCAGGGACCGTGGACTGTTCTACCAAGCTTCTCAACATCTGCCTGTGAGGTGGGCTGGCTGCTCTCTGTCTTGCTAGAGAGTGCCACACCGAGCCGGGCCCGACACCGGTTGCCGCATCAAGAAGATCGACGTGCTCATCGGCACGTGCCTTGCCGCGACCCGGAGGCCTGAGGCAGATCGAGAGTCGTATTTCCCTGCTCTACGAAGCCGCGCTGTGAGTGGCTGACTCCGGTGACGTCGACATCGTCACAGGGGGCTCGTCGAGGGAGTTGTGGAATCCTTGCACCGAACAAGCCCGAGGAGCGCTTGTATAACGAGCGCAGTGACACCGCCGGAGCAACGTAGCTGCCTAAAACATCGAGAGCCTACAAACTGATTCATTCTCAGTGAGTATCGAATCACTCAAGAGACTAGAGACTATCGTCTGACGGTCCCGACCAACTAAGAAAGCGACTATTGTGTAAACCTGTGATGCTTGATTTCAACTGCGGAAACTAGATAAAGATATATTATTTTTGATATAACTCACCTGTGTGGTCTAAGTTTGTGGTGTGCGGAGGAGGGGTCATTGTGGTGTCTACGTGCAAATACCTTACACATTGCCTTGGGGATAAGCCTGTCTGCTCGAGCCAAGCTACCTAGAGGGTGAGCAGGGGTTATCTACCGTGTGTGTCCCTGTACCCTGACTAGAAGCAAGGGTCCCTATTTGGTCTAAGGTGAATACCTCTGCCAACTAGAGACCCCCAGATCTAACATTGGTGGTCAGCGGTGCGGATTAGAACCAGTATTTGCACTTGACCTGCAGTGATTCTTCGGACATCACTAATCTAGTAAGCAGTTGCATCGCACGAAGTTTTTGCGAAGACCATTCTTGGAGGATTGACGAAGCATCATGTCTCTGAACGGAGTAGGCGAGGAGCTGGAGTTGCAATTCGAGGTGAAAAAGTTGCTCGAGTATAAGAAGGAGCAACTAAAGCAATTCTGCAAGCAGCTTGGATGCCCAGCGAAGGGCAGCGCCAACAAGACGGAGCTACAGAAAGCTCTAAGGGCCTGGTGGGAGGCCAAGAATGGCGCAACCGAGGAAACTACGGAAGGGGATGGCACACCGGAGCACGGATTTGGATCCGATGATCTGCCAGTGAATAGGCCAGCGTCTAGGGCTGGCAGCGCCCATTCCAGTAGGAGCCTCTCTCCAGAGGAGCTGGAGGAAAACCAAAGGGTCAGAGCCCATGAGATTGAACTTTTTAAGCTCAAAGCTCAAGCGGAAGAGAGGAAACTGCGCCTTGACAGTGAGAAAGAGGCGGAGGAGAGGAGGAATGCTCTTGCGTTAGAAGAGAAGAAACTCCAGTTGGCTCATGAGTTGAGCATGAGGGAGCTGGACATTAAAGCCAAACAGGTGGCGTCCAGTCCGAATGGTGGCAGCGCACAACCAGTACAGGCGGGTAAAGTATACATACCGAAAGATTTGGTGCAGAATTATCAGAGGGGTGAGGATATCTATGCGTGGTTTAGATCCTATGAGCTTGCCTTGAAGATGAATGAAGTGCCTGAGAAAAGTTGGGGAGCGGGTTTGTGGAAGCATTTTGAGGCCTCTGGGAGGGATGTCTTAGCACCCTTAGAAGCAGCAGGGACCTTAACCTACCCCACGATGAAGGAGGCCTTATGCCTCAGGTATGGGCTTACACCAGAACAGTACCGACAGAAGTTTAGGAACTTCAAGAAACTTGATTCGAGTACGTGGGTGGAGTGTGTGAGTATGTACACGCGTGCACTGGAAGGTTGGATAAAGGGCAGCAAAGTTACTGATTATGTGGGGTTGTGTCACTTGATTAGTTGGGAGCACTTGAGTAGTCTATGTGTTCCAGAGCTGCGCCAGCATCTTTTAGACAGCAAGTTAACTGATCCCAGCGAGCTTGCTAAAGAGGCAGACCGCTGGACTAGCACCAGGGTCAACAAAGGGGTGGTAAGTATGCCAGCCAAGGGTGGACAGGGTCCCCAGCAGAAAGGTGGGGAGGACAAGGGTAACAGTAAGGAGTTCTCTAAAGGGCCCCAAAACAGTTCCCAGGAGAAGGAGTCCCAAGCCCCCAAGCCGAAGAGGTCTTGGCCCCCTAAGGGCAACAGACCACCGCCTACTTGCTATGCTTGTAGGGAAGTGGGGCACATCGCCCCTAAATGTCCCAATAAACCCCCAGCACCAGCTGCTGCTCCAGTGCAAGGGTTAGCTAGTGTAGCTTTGGGAGGGGATTTGATTTCCAGTGGGGAAGCGGGATTAGCTATGATGACCCTTGTCTCTTTAGGAGACCAAGAGATGGTCCAGGATACCTTGATACCCGCTAACACTAAGAAATACGGGCAAAAGGTGACCATCAATGGGAGGGAGATAGAGGCTCTGAGAGACACCGGGGCTAGTGTGACATCTGTCAGGTGTCAGTGGGTGTCTGAAGAGCAAGTAATTCCCAATGTGCTCCGCCCAGTAGTGGCAGCTGACACTTCAGTTCGCCTCTGCAAGATGGCGCGTGTTCCCTTTACATGGGGGGGAGTCTCTGGTACCTTGGAAGTCTGTGTCAGTGATGCCTTGCCGGTAGATTGTCTGTTGGGTAACGACCTGGAGAGTTCTCCATGGAAGGACGTAGAGCACAGAACTCACTTGGAGATGTTAGGACTGCCAGCGTGGATCTGTGTATCCACACGTGCCATGACAGCCAGTAAGGGTGGATTGGTAGAACTGGAGCCTGGAACGATGGCCCAGGAACCTGCCAGGAGGGGAAGGGGCAGAGGGCGCGGGAAACCGGCCCCCACTGTTCCCACGGTCCAGGAGGAAGCGGAACCTGAGGGGGATGCCCTGTAACCTACAGGGGAGCAGGTGGCCGAACTGGGGGAGTTGCCTGAGCTGACCCATTGGCAGCAAGAGGGTGGTCCCTCCAGGGAGGAATTCTGCCGGGCTCAGAAGGAGTGCCCTTCTCTCATTGGTGTGCGGCAGCAGGCTGCAGACCAGGCAGCAGGCCTAGGGTCCAAGGAACATTTGATTTACTGGGAAGATGACTTACTGTATAGTGAGCCTAAGTTCGCTGAGCCCGGTGCAGCCCGTGTGCTGGTGGTACCCGAGCGCTTCAGGAACTTCTTACTGGGTCTGGCTCACGACGTGCCTCTCGCAGGACATCTGGGGCAAGACAAGACCTATCACAGGCTTGTCACCCACTTCTACTTGCCCCTGATGAAGAAGCACGTCGGTACCTTTTGTAAGTCATGCCAAACCTGTCAAGCCAGTGGCAAGAGCGGAGGGAAGTGCGTGGCGCCCCTCCAGCCGTTTCCTGTAGTGAGCACCCCTTTCGAGCGGGTGGGCATTGATATCGTAGGGCCCCTGGATCCCAAGACCGCCTTAGGCAACAGGTTTATCCTGGTCTTGGTGGATCACGCCACTCGGTACCCGGAAGCAGTCCCTCTCAGGACAATCACAGCACCCGTGGTGGGCCGTGCATTGATGGGGATCTTTTCCCGTGTAGGGTTCCCTCGAGAGGTGGTCTCCGACCGGGGTACCAACTTCATCTCTAGGTATATGAAGTCTCTGTGGGAGGAGTGTGGAGTAACGTATAAGTTCACCACTCCTTACCACCCTCAAGGAAATGGGTTGGTTGAAAGGTTCAACCGCACCCTGAAAGGTATGATTATGGGCCTAGCGGAGCCCATGAGACGGAAGTGGGACGTCTTGTTACCATGCCTGTTGTTTGCCTACAGTGAGGTGCCTCAGAAGTCCTTAGGGTTCAGCCCCTTTGAACTGCTGTATGGCCACCCTGTTAGAGGACCTCTCACACTGGTGAAGGAGGGGTGGGAGAAATCCCGTGGGAAAACCCCCCAGGATGTGTTCAGCTATGTGCTGGCCATCCGCAACCAAACGCAGCGCTTCAGGAAGCTCGCTCAGGAGAACCTAGAAGCCAGCCAGGAGGAGATGAAAAGATGGTACGACCAGAATACCACTCTGGTAGAATTTCATCCCGGGCAGAAAGTGTGGGTGATGGCGCCGGTGGAGCCTTGTGCGCTCCGCGACAAATGGACCGGGCCATATGAGGTGGTAGAGCGCAAGAGTGAGGTGACCTACCTGATCAACATGAAGACTCCTAGGCAGCCCCTTAGAGTCTTGCATGTGAACCGCCTCAAACCCCACTTCGAGAGGTCTGAAGTGACGATGCTCATGGCTACAGATGACGGTGGGGAAGAGGATAGTGATCCACTCCCTGACCTCCTGGCAGCGAAGGAGCAAGACGGGTCAGTAGATGGTGTGGTCCTCTCGCCCACACTGACCCCGGAGCAGCAGAGCGACTGTCGCCAGGTGTTGGGTCAGTTCGCCTCCCTGTTCTCCCTGACACCAGGTGTCACCAATTGGTGCGTCCATGATGTGGACACTGGAGATAGCCTGCCTGTGAAAGAGAAGTTTTACAGAGTAGCTGACAAGGTCAGGGCCAGCATCAAGGAAGAAGTTTCCAAGATGTTGGCGTTAGGGGTAATTGAGCCCTCTAGCAGTCCCTGGGCTAGCCCAGTGGTCCTCGTTCCCAAGAAATCTGCTACACCCGGTGGCCCGTCAGAACTTCGGTTTTGCGTGGACTACCGCGGGCTCAATGCGGTCACCAAGACTGACGCGCACCCCATCCCCAGAGCTGATGAGCTCGTGGATCGGTTAGGAGCTGCCCGGTACCTCAGCACCTTCGATTTGACTTCGGGGTACTGGCAGATTGCCTTAACTGACGGGGCAAAGGAGAGGTCGGCATTTTCAACACCAGAGGGGCACTTCCAGTTTCGAGTCATGCCCTTTGGATTGAAGAATGCCCCTGCCACCTTCCAGAGACTGGTCAACCGGGTACTGACCGGGCTGGAGCAATTCAGCGCCGCATACCTGGATGACATTGCTGTGTTCAGCTCCACTTGGGACGAACACTTGCAACACCTCTGTGAAGTGTTGAGGGCGCTGCAGAAGGCAGGCCTCACTATCAAGGCTAGTAAGTGCCAGATAGGGCAGGGATCAGTGGTGTATTTGGGACACCAGGTGGGGAGCGGCCAGGTGGCGCCCCTACAGGCGAAGATCGATACCATTCTGGCTTGGGAACCCCCCAAGACGCAGACAGAGGTGAGAGCCTTTCTAGGACTCACCGGGTATTACAGACGGTTCATCAAGGGATACGGCACCATTGTTGCCCCCTTGACGGAACTAACCTCAAGGAATCAGCCCAGGAAAGTGAATTGGACCGAGGCCTGTCAAACTGCTTTTGATGCCCTGAAAACTGCAATGTGCACAGCACCGGTGCTTAAGGCGCCTGACTTTTCGAGTGAGTTCGTAGTGCAGACAGACGCTTCAGAGCAAGGCGTGGGAGCAGTACTCTCACAGATGGACGACGAGGGCGGGGACCAACCCGTAGCTTTCATTAGTAGGAGGCTACTTCCCAGGGAACAGAGGTGGAGCGCTATTGAAAGGGAAGCATTTGCTGTGGTCTGGGCCCTGAAGAAGCTGAGGCCCTACCTGTTTGGGACTCACTTCCGTGTTCAGACCGACCACAGGCCCCTCAGATGGCTAATGCAGATGAGGGGTGAGAATCCAAAACTGTTGAGGTGGTCCATCTCCCTACAGGGAATGGACTTTACGGTGGAACACCGTCCCGGTACAGAGCACGCCAATGCTGATGGCCTGTCCAGGTTTTTCCGCCTTAGCGATGAGAACTCCCAAGAGGGTGGGTAGTTCTCCCCGCTTTCAGCTGGAGGGGACACGTGTTAGACCTGACATCCTTGGCGTGGGTTTTTCCCCTATCGTTTGCCTCTGCTACATGGATTTTTGATGCTGTGCTGGATTTCGTTTTGCTGGTTTAGATGCTTTGGACACTCTGCCACTGCTAATCAGTGCCAGAGTGTAAGTGCTCCCTGTGTAAAATATCGTATCGATTGGATATACATGATTGGCATATCTGTATCACCATGAAGTCCCTAGTAAAGTGCACTGTGTGTGCCAGGGCTGGTGATGACGGATGCTACTAGTGGGTCTGCAGCGCTGATTGCGCCACCCACCTGTGTAGCCCTAAAACAGTGTCTCAGGCCTGCCGCCGCAGGCCTGCCTGCAGTCCCCGGACTGCCATGTCCCCCTGGCCAGTGTCCACACTGGCCGGGCCTAACCCTTCCCTTTTCATACACGTCAGTCATCCCTATGGAAGGCCCAAGGTACCCCCCTGGGCAGGGTGCAGTGTATGTAGAAGGTAGAGCATGTACTAGTGCAGGTAACATGTTCTGGTGGTGAACACCGGCCATTTTGTGTGTTCACTACTGCAAGGCTATCTTGTTCCATAGGCTAACATGAGGGAGGCGGGTGCCAATGGCTATCCGCCTATCTTCTCATACGAACAAGATAAGACATGAGTGTTTGATATCCCTGAGCTCAGCATTTAATAACACATCTTTTAGGAGAGATTGTTTTTAAATCCTGAGTTGGAGAACAGTACTTTTTAGAGAGTAGCTGTTCTCTTGTCTGACCCTTCTGTGTGCCTGGGCGCGCTTGTGGATTGACTGTCTGGTTTGAGAGTGACAGGGGCTGGGGATCCCCCGGGAGGTTGGCTGAGTCAGCCCTCTGCTGAATGGCGACAATCGCAAGGAGAGTGGAGGGAGGAGATAGCACCTGGGATTGAATAGGGCTGTGCCTGCCTGCCACTCTGCTGGCTCCACCTCCTGCTGGGCGGCTGACGACCTTGCCCCTCGCTCTGAAAAGAATGTAGGAGCCAGGAAAACAAAGTGCTCCAGCAACACCCAGAACTGGATCAGACCGGGCTCAGGACCCACTTGCACAAAGACTTCAAAGACTTCTAGGGGTATAAGTACAAGACCCCTGACAACAGATTTTTAGATTCGACCATCGAGAGGAACCTCTGCTGAAAGACGGACCGCTGAAGAACTAAAGGAAGATTGCCGTGCTGTGTGCTCTAAAGGCTGACCTGTTCTGGCGTACAACTGAAGCTAAGGAGAAGAAGGGGTCCTGCTGTGTGCTGACCCTATCCACTTGACCAAACAAGACTTTGCTGTGTGCTGTGTCTTCAACTGAATCTCCAAGGGCCTGAGAAGAGCTGGCCTCCTGTTTCGCAACCCAGGGATAGAAAGGTTGCCAAGAACTCAAGACTCTGCTGTGTCCCACCTGCGCTGCTGTGTGCCGCAGGGACCGTGGACTGTTCTACCAAGCTTCTCAACATCTGCCTGTGAGGTGGGCTGGCTGCTCTCTGTCTTGCTAGAGAGTGCCACACCGAGCCGGGCCCGACACCGGTTGCCGCATCAAGAAGATCGACGTGCTCATCGGCACGTGCCTTGCCGCGACCCGGAGGCCTGAGGCAGATCGAGAGTCGTATTTCCCTGCTCTACGAAGCCGCGCTGTGAGTGGCTGACTCCGGTGACGTCGACATCGTCACAGGGGGCTCGTCGAGGGAGTTGTGGAATCCTTGCACCGAACAAGCCCGAGGAGCGCTTGTATAACGAGCGCAGTGACACCGCCGGAGCAACGTAGCTGCCTAAAACATCGAGAGCCTACAAACTGATTCATTCTCAGTGAGTATCGAATCACTCAAGAGACTAGAGACTATCGTCTGACGGTCCCGACCAACTAAGAAAGCGACTATTGTGTAAACCTGTGATGCTTGATTTCAACTGCGGAAACTAGATAAAGATATATTATTTTTGATATAACTCACCTGTGTGGTCTAAGTTTGTGGTGTGCGGAGGAGGGGTCATTGTGGTGTCTACGTGCAAATACCTTACACATTGCCTTGGGGATAAGCCTGTCTGCTCGAGCCAAGCTACCTAGAGGGTGAGCAGGGGTTATCTACCGTGTGTGTCCCTGTACCCTGACTAGAAGCAAGGGTCCCTATTTGGTCTAAGGTGAATACCTCTGCCAACTAGAGACCCCCAGATCTAACAGTTGACTTACAACTACTCCATAAGGGTTGCTTGGCATGGTACAAGGTGGTCACTTTAACTAGTGAACATCATATACCAGGCCAACTTCTCACATTGGTGAGCAGCGGTTGGATTTGAGCTTGCTGTGTTTTACCATTGTAATCTCTTGGTTACCAATTGAAAGATCACATAGGTACCTGTAGGTACATATAAAACAAGATTAGATATACTTAAGTTCTACTGAACTTAGTTGTTGTAGAGCAAAGGGAGTAGCACACCCTGACTACAACTACTAGATAGGTTTAGTAGGTAAACCCAAGTGTAGGTAGATTGCAACACATCCACCCACACTTAAGAGCAATGGCTGGGGCAGAGGGGTCCAAGGTACCCATCTCTGTTGAGGATGACCCCAAGAGGGCACCATCCATCTTTGCTACCCTAAATCAGAATGAGCTCAGGCATTTGCCAACTCTTAGAGGCCTTAAACAGCCCAAGAACCCTACCTCTGCTGAGCTCAGAGAACTCTTGCAAAATGATGAAAATCAAAGAGAGCTCAAGAAAGCTTCCCAGTTAGCCCCCTTAGGGACAGGAACAGGAGGCCCCCCTTCTGAAGATGCTACCGAGGTACCCCTTCCCAATAGTAACCCCTTAGATGAGGTTCCTACTACAGAGGATGAAAGTGAGAAGGGTACTGATACAGAAGGTAGTGAGGATGAAGGGAGAACTAGCCCAGTGCCAAGTGTTATACTTGGCCCAGCTAAACTAAGGCTATTGGGGACTGACAGTGGGTTTACCCCATTGGATCTCTCCAGTGGACTTAACCCAGGGCTTGGGAGGCAAAGGAATCGCTCAGGTGAATCCAATGCTTCCCATGGCTCTAGAGGCTCTCAAGGTCACTCTAGGAAAAGGATGACCACCCCTCAGAGGAGGGAACATGAGGCCAGAATGCAGGAAGCCCAGTTGAGGATCAGGAAGCAGGAGCTAGAAGTAGCCCTGATGGAAGAAAAACTGAGCAAGGCTAGGCAGCATAGAGAGAGTGGGTCTATACCCACTGGTGGCAGCAATGTCCCTAGGGACAAAGATAGGGTCTTTGACAATAGGAACCTGTCCAAGGTTGTGCCCCCCTACAAAAGTGGGGATGACATCCACAAATGGATGACTGCTCTTGAGAGAGCCTGCAAAGTGCAGCAGGTTCCTGAAGACCAGTGGGCAGCAATCTTATGGCTCTCCTTTGAGGGGAGAGGCAGAGATAGAATCCTCACTGTTAGAGAAGAGGATGTCAGAAATTACAGAGTCCTGAAGGGTGTCCTAGTTGATGGGTTAGGCTTAACCACTGAACAGTACAGGTTAATGTTCAGAGACACCCAGAAGACACAGACTCAGGACTGGTCTGAATATGTGGAATGTGCCACTAAGGCTTTGGAGGGTTGGTTGCTGGGAAGTAAGGTGTCTGATTATACAGGATTGTACAATTTGATGATGAGAGAGCAGATTTTAAGTAATTGTCAAAACCAGCTTCTCCATCAACACCTGGTAGACTCAGATTTGACCTCTCCCCAAGAATTGGGAAAGAGGGCAGATAAATGGGTCAGGACCAGGATCAGGCCTAAAAACCAGGGTGGTGACCAGAAGAAAGATACCACCAAGCCTCAAGAGAAGGGTGGGGATAAAGAAAAAGAGAAATCTTCCTCAGGGCCCCAAAACTCCACACAGGGTGGTGGGTCCCAAGCTCCCTCCTCTACCACAGCTAAAAAGCCTTACTGCCATGAGGGTAAAACTCCTGGGCATTGGAAAACTGACAGCAGTTGCCCAAGGGCTAAAAACAAAACTGTTCCTCCAAGTACTCCTGTCACACCACCTATTACTGTCAGCAGTAATCCCCCAGGTGGTGGGAGTGCCCCCATAAATATGGGTGGGTTCACTTGGGGAACACAGGGGGAGCCTGGCTTAGCCAATTCCCCTACAGCAACTACTCTTGTCTGTGATGGTGGCATGGGGTTTGCCAACTTCACTGCCTGTCCCAACACTTTGGGTAGGTACAGACAGGAGCCCTACATCAATGGTACCAAAGCTGAGGCCTACAGAGACCCTGGAGCTAGCATCACAATGGTGGCCCATTGGCTAGTTCCCTCTGAGCAGCTTTTGCCTGGTTTCTCCTACCAGGTGACTAACATTGATGGCAAACAGAACAGTCATCCCATGGCAGAGGTATGTCTCAGCTGGGGAGGTGTCACTGGCCCTAAAAGGGTGGCAGTGTCCCCAACCTTGCCTGTAGACTGCTTACTGGGGAATGACTTAGAACTCTCAGCTTGGGCTGGAGTTGAACAAGACACCCATTCTAAAATGGTAGGCCTTTCACAAAAGGGTAGTGGGGTTGTGCCATTCACAACCCCTGTCCAAATAGATTTCCTCCCTGGAAAGGTTGGAAGGGCAGTGGTAGCCACAGCCCAGGCACAGACAGACTTCCCTGTAGAGACTGGCAGAGCTGTGACAGTCACAGCTCAAACACAAACTGAGTGCCCCCCTGAAAAGGTTGGCAAGGCTGTAATGGTCTCAGCCTATACTCAGACTGACATAGGTGTAGTGAAGCCTGAAACTATGGATCACTCCACACAAACAGAGAGTAGTGGGGAGGAAGAAAAGTCTCCCTCTCCCCAGACATTAGGAAAAGGTCAGCCTCCTCAGGGATCTGACCTCACCCCTTGTGAAGGAACTGCCCCAGAGGTAGCCAGGCCTGGCCTGGCAGAGCCTCTGATGTCAGTGGCCCCTTCCAAGGTGGGATCCAGTCTGGTGCAGGTAGCCTGCCTCTCTCTACCCTGCCTCAGTCAGCCCAGGGCTGCAGAGGTCAGGGAGGCCAGTGGACCCCCAGAGGGCCCCTGTCCACAAGAACCCCCCCATCAAAAGAATGAGGATTGCCTGGCTAGTAGCCCTAGTCAGGTGATGGGTAAAAACATCCCTGAGGGATCCCCTTTACAGGTAGTTAGGGACTTCCCCCAGAGGGATTCTGTTGGGCACAGGCAAACATGGGACCTTAGGGCCCCAAACCTGACCTGTCCCTCCAGTAAGCCCACAAAAGGGACCCAGACTCCAGCTTTAGGTAGCCAGAGGCTGACCCTGAGAGCACAGTGCAACTCAGTTAAGGAAAGAAAGGCATCCATGGTGGAGGATGATTGGAGGAAGCTGAGGCCTCACTTTGAGGACACTCACTTCAGTACTCCATCTCAAAACCAGCCTTTTACTTTGCCAAGACACACCAAAGGTAGAGATTCCCTATGGTGGAGACCCTCTGATACCCTTAGGGTGAGGGATTGCTTAGTGGACCATGAGACAGGGGGTAACCATGCCAGTGCTGGTTCCTCCTTATATGGCCACTTGGGCAATATAGGCTTACCTGGTCAAGGTCAGCCTTATCTCCCTTCGTTTGGGGGGGGGGTTGTGTAGGAAGGTGGATATCTGACTATGGTTACCCCCAAATTTTTGCCTAGTGTCTAGCTGGTTTTTCGACTTAGTTGGCCTGAGATCCTGCCATTCAGGCTCTCAGGCTATCTGCTCTCTCTGTAAAATGGACTCCATGTACCCTAGGTACATACCCAATTGGTTGGATCACCCTGTCAGCCCCTGTACCAGTGTACACTAGGTACCCAGGGCATTGGTGTATCTAAGGCCTGCCAGCGGCTGCAGCATGAAGTATGCCACCCCAGGCTTGGCCTAACAAATTTGACACAACTGGCTGATCACTCAGCTGGGGTAAGTCGGTGTAACCACCTCTTACTTAGGTGTAGTATACCTATACCTAACCTTAAATGGGACACCTGGTAACCTATAAGTCACTCCTATGGCAGGCCTTAACAATCCTGAAGGCAGAGTGCTTGGTTCCATGTGAGATGGTGCTCTGGCATGAGCTGAGCCTGTCTGCAGTGGTCGGAACAACTTCCTTCTACTGTTTCCAGATATCGTCATACCATATACTCTTAAGTGCATTATGAACCTCGCGGTTAAATGCTAACTTTGGTTTGGCTTTATCAAAACATGTCGAGTAAGGTGTCATACGAATTGGAATACTAACCCCTCGCCAATTCTGGCGACGGGGTTAGCATTCCACCCTTCTAGAGGGACACGACATGTACAGTACCTGAAACCCGGGTAAAATCAGACATAGCCTCAGCTCCACAAAATGGATGCTGCCACCACAGACACAAGTCTGCCCTCCTGCTGCTGGGAGTCCTTCCAGCTTGGGAGGTGTGGACAAAGGGTTTCCTGCCAGGGGAGGTGCGTGCACCACCCCAGACAGGATTTTGTGTATTGGTCAGGTAGGGCTTGAAAGAAACCAGACATGCCTGTGGCTCACAAGGAGCCTCGGGGCATATGCCAGTTCAAACCGGTCCTGGGGCACACCAGTCCCGGGCCTGGGGCAAGCTGGACAAAGGATTGGGGTTGTAACCACCCCCCTTCCTGGTCCCACCCTTAGGGAGGGACCTAGCAGGTAGTCCGGCCCCTAGAATCCGCTTAAAGGTAGGAGCTGTGTCCTAAGACTTCAGACATCCTGGAATCAACTTGAAACTAAGAAGAAGACGGGAACTTCGACGCTCTGCCGCACAGAGGACTGAAGCCAATCTCCCCTGTGGTCAGGGAGTGACCACCTTGCTAACGCAAGCACCATCCAGCGAATCAACGTCTGCTTTGCCGCCGCCTCCCGCCGGAGCCCGAGCCCAGAGACTGACAAGACCTGGACCTCCAGACCTCTCACCGCCCGATCCACAGTCCCTGAAAAGAGGAGACCCGTGGAGGCACCGAGACACGTGGAGCCAGCCATCTTGAAACGACCACGACAAGCTGACAAGTGCAACAACCGAGGCTCCCTCCAAGTTGTGCTTTGGGATCTGAGAAGCCCAACCCTCGAGCAGCATCTGCACCAAAGGTGAGCCCTCCAGCATCTCCACGATCTGCGTGGGGCCCTTCTGCATTTTGCCACTCGACGCGCCTAACCGGTTGCTGGCCCGCTGGCTAGTGGCCATCTTGGTGACGAACTTCACGAAATACACCGCTGGTCTGGTTGCTCCAGACTGGCCCATGCTCCCTTCCAAAGGAGCAGTTCCTCTGACCTTGCTGGTCAGAACCATCAGCCTATTTCCTTTCCTACAACAATTTCTTTTGCCAAGGCTTGTTTGCTTCGATCAAGTCGCCGACACCGCCGACAGCGAGAGCCTGCGTGGGACAGCTCGTGACTTGACTCCTGGACGTCGTCGACCTTCAGGGACCACGTGGCTGCAGAGACAAGCTACACCTTTCTTCCTGTTTGCACCCGACATCGCCTGGTACCCACCTGGTGCCACGCTGGTCACTGGCTAGTGACTGTGAACACTGTCCCCTCTGCTTACAGGTCTTCAACATCACCGATCCACTCTTGGATCCACCGCATCTCTTCCGGGGCGACCGCCTGCAGCATCTTTGTCTACAGGCTCCATTGAACAGATAGAAGAAACCCGACGCACTTTGACGCCTATGCACCCGCTTCCTGTGGGTGAGGTAAAGCTGGCACTCCGGTGCCCAAGTGTAGAGAATCATCTCTAGTGTCTGTGTTTCCAATCTTAAGTTCCTAGGTCATCCGGAAGATTCCTTTTGCAGTAACTTTGTACTTTTTACGCACCCATTGAAAACCTATGGGAGCTCGCGTGTGACTATTTGCTCTGCACACGCAACCCGTGGACCTCCTGGTCACTAACTGAATTTAGCTCCTTGTAGGCCCAGCGATTCTAGAGGCCCTAGGCCTTTTCCCTTTTCTTTTCGTGGTACTTATACCACTATTTTAGTATATGGTTCGAGCGGCCACCAGGGCCTATCCATATAATGTGCAACTTCTGTGTATTCTACTGTAATCTTGTTTGACGATTTGTGCTCCTGTGCTCATAAAGAGACTAGGGGTTACTTTGAGAAATAAATACATATATATTTTGAATATATATCTGTGTGGTGTCCTTTCATTGGTATAAAAGGGGTTGCATTTGGTAAAACAGCTGGCTTAACACGCTTCACGAGTTTAGCCTCAAAGACTGCTTAGCCTACGCTACCACTAGGGCAGCTAGTCCGAAAAGGTTGACTTACAACCACACCATAAGGGTTGCTTGGCATGGTACAAGGTGGTCACTTTAACTAGTGAACATCATATACCAGGCCAACTTCTCACAAGGGGTCATGCTGGGGGTGGTGTTTTAGGGATTAGGGAAGTGCAGTGGTGTTTCGGCAGTCTAGGGTGTCATGCTGGGGGTGGTGTTTTAGGGTTTAGGGTAGTGCAGTGGTGTTTGGGTAGTGTAGGGGGTCCAGCTGGGGTAAGTGTTTAAGGGTTTAGGGTAGTACAGTGGTGTTTGTGTAGTGTAGGGGGTAGTGTTTTAGTGTTTAGAGTAGTGCAGTGGTGTTTGTGTAGTGTAGGAGGTTTTGCTGGAGTAGTGTTTTAGGGTTTAGGGGAGTGAAGCGGTGTTTGTGTAGTGTAGGGGGTCGTGTTTTAGGGTTTAGGGAAGGGCAGTGGTGTTCGGGCAGTGTAGGGGGTCGTGCTGGGGTTGGTTTTTCAGGGAATAGGGCAGGGCAGGCAAGTGGTGTTAGGGCAGTGTAGGGGGTCGTGCAGGGGGTGGTGTTTCAGGGTTTAGGGCAGGGCAGTGGTGTTCGGGCAGTTTAGGGGGTTTTGCAGGGGGTGCTGTTTCAGAGTTTAAGGCAATGCAGTGGTGTTTGGGCAGTGTAGGGGGTCATGCTGGAGGTAGTGTTTTAGGGTTTAGGGTGGTGCAGTGGTGTTCGGGAAGTGTAGGGGGTCATGCTGGGTGTCGTGTTTTAGGGTTTAGGGCAGTGCAGTTGTGTTCAGGCAGTGTAGGGGGTTGTGCTGGGGGTGGTGTTTTAGGGTTTAGGGCAGGGCAGTCGTGTTCGGGCAGTGTAGGGCGTCGTGCTGGGGGTGGTGTTTTCGGGTTTAGGGTAGTGCAGTGGTGTTCTGGCAGTGTGGGGGTCGTGCTGGGGTGGTGTTTCAGGGTTTAGGGATGTGCAGAGGTGTTTGGGCAGTGTAGGGGGTGGTTCAGGGGGCGGTGTTTCAGGGTTTAGGGCAGTGCAGCGGTGTTCGGGCAGTGTAGGGCGTGTTGCTGGGGCTGGTGTTTCAGGGTTTAAGGCAGGGCAGTGGTGCTCGGGCAGTGTAGGGGGTCGTGCTGTGGGTTGAGATTTAGGGTATAGGGCAGTGCAGTGTTGTTTGCATAGTATGGGGGTTGTGCTTGGGTGGTGTTTACGGGTTTAGGGCAGTGCAGGTTTGTTTGGGCAGTGTACGGGGTCGTGCTGGGGGTGGTGTTTCATGGTTTAGGGCAGTGCAGTGGTGTTCAGGCAGTGTAGGTGGTTGTGCGGGGGTGGTGTTTCAGGGTTTAGGGCATTGCAGTGGTGTTCGGGCAGTTTATGGGGTCATGTGAGGGATGGTGTTTCAGGGTTTAGGGCAGTGCAGTTGTGTTTGGGTAGTGTAGGAGGTCGTGCTGGGGGTATATTTAGGGTTTAGGGTAGTTCAGTGGTGTTTGGGTAGTGTTGGGGGTCATGCTGGGGGTATATTTAGGGCTTATGGTAGTGCAGTTGTGTTTGGGTAGTTAAGGGAGTCATGCTGGGGGAGTGTTTTAGGGTTTAGGGTAGTACAGTGGTGTTTGGGTAGTTTAGAGGGTCGTGCTGGGGGTAGTGTTTTAGGGTTTAGGATAGTGCAGTGGTGTTTGGGTCGTGTAGTGGGTCGTGCTGGGGTTGTGGTTTTGGGTTTAGTGTAGTGCAGTGGTGTTTGGGTAGTGTAGGGGTAATGCTGGAGGTAGTGTTTTAAGGTTTAGGGTAGTGCAATGGTGTTTGAGTAGTGTAGGGGGTACTGCTGGGGGTAGTGTTTTAGGGTTTAGGGTAGTGCAGTGGTTTTGGGTAGTTTAGTGGGTACTGCTGGAGGTAGTGTTTTAGGGTTTAGGGTAGTGCACTGGTGTTTGGGTAGTCTAGGGGGTCGTGCTGGGGTAGTGTTTTAGGGTTTAGGGTAGTAAAGTGGTGATTGTGTAGTGTAGGGGGTAGTGTTTTAGGGTTTAGGGTAGTGCAGTGGTGTTTGTGTAGTGTACGGGGTCGTGCTGTGGGTAGGTTTTTAGGGTTTAGGGTAGTGCAGCGATGTTTGTGTAGTGTAGGGGGTCGTGTTTTAGGGTTTATGGCAGTGCAGCGGTGTTTGGGTAGTCTAGGGGCTCGTGATGGGGTAGTGTTTTACAGTGGTGTTTGGGCAGTGTAGGGGGTCATGCTGGGGGTAGTGTTTCAGGGTTTAGGGCAGGGCAGTGTAGTCGGTCGTGCTGGGGCTGGTGTTTCAGGGTTTAGGGCAGGGCAGGGCAGTGGTGTTCGGGCAGTGTAGGGGGTCATGCAGGGGGTGGTGTTTCAGGGTTTAGGGCAGGGCAGTGGTGTCCGGGCAATGTAGGTTGTCATGCTTGGGTGGTGTTTCAGGGTTTAGGGCAGGGCTGTGGTGTTTGGGCAGTGTAGGGGGTTTTGCAGGGGGTGCTGTTTCAGGGTTTAGGGCAGGGCAGTGGTGTTCGGGCAGTGTAGGGGGTCTTGCTGTGGGTGGTGTTTCAGGGTTTAGGGCAGGGCAGTGGTGTTTGGGCAGTGTAGGAGGGTCATGCTGGGGGTGGTGTTTCAGGGTTTAGGGCAGGGTAGTGGTGATTGGGCAGTGTAGAGTGTAGTGCTGGTGCTGGTATTTCTGGGTTTAGGGCAGGGGAGTGGTTTTCTGGCAGTGTAGGGGGTCATGCTGGGGTTAGTGTTTCAGGGTTTAGGGCAAAGCAGTGGTGTTCGGGTAGTGTATGGGGTTGTGCTGGGGTGGTGTTTTAGGGTTTAGGGCAGTGCAGTTGTGTTCGGGTAGTGTATGGGGTCGTGCTGGGGGATCGTTTTAGGGTTTAGGGCAGTACAGTTGTGTTCAAGCAGTTAAGGGGGTCGTGCTGGGGGTGTTGTTTTAGTGTTTAGGCAGTGCAGTCGTATTCGGGCAGTGTAAGGGGTCGTGCTGGGGGTGGTGTTTTAGGGTTTAGGGCAGTGCAGCGGTGTTCAGGCAGTATAGGGGGTCGTGATGGGGGTGGTGTATTAAGGTTTAGGGCATAGCAGTGGTGTTCTGGCAGTGTTGGGGGCCGTGCTGGGGGTGGTGTTTCAGGTTTTAGGGCACTACAGTGATGTTCGGGTAGTGTAGGGGGTTGTGCTGGTGGTAGTGTTTTAGGGTTTAGGGTAGTGCAGTGGTGTTTGGATAGTGTAGGGGGTCGTGCTGGGGTTAGTGTTTTAGGGTTTAGTTTAGTGCAGTGGTGTTTGTGTAGTGTAGGAGGTCATGCTGGGGGTGGTGTTTCAGGGTTTAGGGCAGCGCAGTTTAGGGGGACGTGCTGGGGTGGTGTTTCAGGGTTTCCGCAGGGCAGGGCAGTGGTGTTCGGGCAGTGTAGGGGGTCGTGCAGGGGGTGGTGTTTCAGAGTTTAGGACAGGGGAGTGGTGTTCAGGCAGTGTAGGGGGTCATGCTGGGGTTAGTGTTACATGGTTTAGGGCAAAGCAGTGGTGTTTGGGCAGTGTAGGTGTTTGTGCTGCGGGTGGTGATTTAGGGTTTAGGGCAGTGCAGTGGTGTTCGGGTAGTGTATGGGGTCGTGCTGGGGGTGTTTTAGGGTTTAGGGCAGTGCATTTGTGTTCAGGCAGTGTAGTGGGTCGTGCTGGGGGTGGTGTTTTAGGGTTTAGGGCAGTGCAGTCATGTTCAGGCAGTGTAGGTGGTCGTGCTGGGAATGGTGTGTTAGGGTTTAGGACAGTGTAGTGGTGTTCTGGCAGTGTAGGAGGTCATGCTGGGGGTGGTGTTGTAAGGTTTAGGGTAGTGCAGTGGTGTTCTGGTAGTGTAGGGGGTCATGCTGGGGTTAGTGTTTTAGGGATTAGAGTAGTGCATTGGTATTTGTGTAGTGTAGGGGGTAGTGTTTTAGGGTTTAGAGTAGTGCAGTGGTGTTTGTGTAGTGTAGGGGGTCGTGCTGGTGTAGTGTTTTAGGGTTTAGGGTAGTGAAGCGGTGTTTGTGTAGTTTAGGGGGTCGTGTTTTAGGGTTTATGGTAGTGCAGTGCTGTTTGGGTAGTCTAGGGGGTCATGCTGGGGGTAGATTTAGGGTTTACAGTAGTGCAGTGGTGTTTGGGTAGTATAGGGAGTCGTGCTGGGGGAGTGTTTTAGGGTTTAGGTTAGTGCAGAGGTGTTTGGGTAGTGTAGAGGGTCATGCTGCGGGTAGTGTTTTAGTGTTCAGGGTAGTGCAGTGGTGTTTGGGTAGTGTAAGGGTTTGTGCTGGGGATAGTGGTTTAGGGTTTAGGGTAGTGCAGTGGTGTTTGGGTAAAGTAGGAGGTACTGGTGGGGGTAGTTTTTTAGGGTTTAGGGTAGTGCAATGGTGCTTGGGTAGTGTAGGGGGTACTGCTGGGGGTAGTGTTTTAGGGTTTTGTGCAGTGCAATGGTGTTTGGGTAGTGTAGGGGTACTGCTGGGGGTAGTGTTTTAGGGTGTAGGGTAATGCAGTTGTGTTTGGGTAGTGTTGGGGTCGTGCTGGGGGTGGTGTTTTAGGGTTTAGGGCGAGTGCAGTGGTGTTTGTGCAGTGTAGGGGATCGTGCTGGGGGTAGTGTTTTAGGGTTTAGGGCAGAGCAGTGGTGATTAGTTAGTGTAGGGGGTCGTGCAGGGGATGGTGTTTTAGGGTATAGGGCAGTGCAGTGGTGTTTGGACAGTGTAGGAGGTGGTGCTGGGGGTAGTGATTTAGGATTTAGGGTAGTGCACTGTTTTTCAGGAAGTGTAGGGGTGTTGCTGGGGGTAGTGTTTTAGGGTTTAGGGTAGTGCAGTGGTGTTCGGGCAGTGTACTCGGTCATGCTGGGGGTGGTGTTTTAGGGTTTAGGGCAGTGCAGTGGTGTTTGTACAGTGTAGGGGGTCATGCTGGTGGTGGACTTTTAGGGTTTAGGGCAGAGCAGTGGTGTGTGGTAAGTGTAGGGGTCATGCTGGGGTTGGTGTTTTAGGCGTTAGGGAAGTGCAGTGGTGTTTGGGTAGTGTAGGGGGTCCAGCTGGGGTAAGTGTTTAAGGGTTTAGGGTAGTACAGTGGTGTTTGTGTAGTGTAGGGGGTAGTGTTTTAGTGTTTAGAGTAGTGCAGTGGTGTTTGTGTAGTGTAGGGGGTCGTGTTTTAGGGTTTAGGGAAGGGCAGTGGTGTGCGGGCAGTGTAGGGGGTCGTGCTGGGGTTGGTGTTTCAGGGAATAGGGCAGGGCAGGCAAGTGGTGTTAGGGCAGTGTAGGGGGTCGTGCAGGGGGTGGTGTTTCAGGGTTTAGGGCAGGGCAGTGGTGTTCGGGCAGTGTAGGGGGTTTTGCAGGGGGTGCTGTTTCAGAGTTTAAGGCAGGGCAGTGGTATTCGGGCAGTGTAGGGAGTCTTGCTGGGGGTGGTGTTTCAGGGTTTAGGGCAGGGCAGTGGTGTTCGGTCAGTGTAGGGGGTCGTGCTGGGGATGGTGTTTTAGGTTTTAGGGCAGGGTAGTGGTGTTCGGAGAGTATATGGGGGTGTGCTGGGGCTGGTGTTTTACGGTTTAGGGCAAGGGACTGGTGTTCGGCAGTGTAGGGAGTCGTGCAGTGACTAGTGTTTCTTTGTTAAGGGCAATGCAGTGGTGTTTGGGCAGTGTAGGGGGTCATGCTGGAGGTAGTGTTTTAGGGTTTAGGGTGGTGCAGTGGTGTTCGGGAAGTGTAGGGGGTCATGCTGGGTGTCGTGTTTTAGGGTTTAGGGCAGTGCAATTGTGTTTGAGTAGTGTAAGGGTTCGTGCTGGGGGTTATCTTTTAGGATTAGGGCAGTGCAGTGGTGTTATGGCAGTGTAGGGGGTCATGCCTAGGGTGGCGTTTTACGGTTTAGGGCAAGGCAGTGGTGTTCAGGCAGTGTAGGGGGTCCTGCTGGGGTCGTGTTTCAGGGTTTAGTGCAGGGCAGTGGTGTTCAGGCAGTGTAGGGGGTTGGGCTGGGGGTGGTGTTTCAGGGTTTAGGGCAGGTATTGGTTTTGTGGCAGTGTAGGGAGTTGTGCTGGGGCTGGTGGTTCAGGGTTTAGGGCAGTGGACTGGTGTTGGGGCAGTGTTGGGGTTCGTGCTGGGGCTTGTGTTTCTTTGTTTAGGGCAATGGAGTGGTGTTTGGGCAGTGTAGGTGGTTGTGCTGGGGGTAGTGTTTTAGGGTTTAGGGCAGAGCAGTGGTGTTCAGGTAGTGTAGGGGGTTGTGCTGGGGTGGTGTTTTAGGGTTTATGGCAGTGCAATTGTGTTCAGGCAGTGTGGGGGTCGTCCTGGGGGTTATGTTTTAGGTCTAGGGCAGTGCAGTTGTTTTCTGGCAGCGTAGGGGGTCGTGCTGAGGGTGGTGTTGTACGGTTTAGGGCAGTGCAGTGGTGTTCTGGCAGTGTTGGGGGTCATGCTAGGGGTGGTGTTTTAGGTTTTGGGGCACTGCTGTCGTGTTCGGGCAGTGTAGGGGGTAGTGCTGGAGGTGGTGTTTCGGGTTTTAGGTCATTGCAGTGTTGTTCGGCAGTGTAGGGGGTCATGACGGGTGTGGTGTTTTAGGGTTTAGGGCAGTGCAGTGGTGTTCGGGCAGTGTAGGTGGTCGTGCTGGGGGTGGTGTTTTAGGGTTTAGTGCAGTGCAGTGGTGTTCTGGCAGTGTAGGGGGTTGTGCTGGGGGTGGTGTTTCAAGTTTTAGGGCAGTGCAGTTGTGTTCAGGCAGTGTAGTGTTTGGTGCTGGGGGTGGTGTTTTAGGGTTTAGAGGAGTACAGTGGTGATTCGGGCAGTGTAGGGGGGCATGCTGGGGGTGGTGTTTCAGGGTTTAGAGCAGGGTAGTCATGTTTGGGCAGTGTAGGGGGTCATGCTGGGGGCGGTGTTTCAGGGTTTAGGGCAGTGCAGTGGTGTTCGGGCAATATAGGGGGTCGTACTGGGTGGTGTTTCAGGGTTTAGGGCAGTGCAGTTGTGTTCGGGCAGTGTTGGGGGTCGTGGTGTCGGGTGGTGTTTCATGGTTTTGGGCAGTGCAGTGGTGTTCGGGCAGTGTAGGTGTTTTTGCTGGGGCTGGTGTTTCAGGGTTTAGAGCAAGGGACTGGTGTTCGGGCAGTGTAGGGTGTGGTGCTGGGGATGGTGTTTTAGGGATTAGGGCAGTGCAGTGGTGTTCGGTCAGTGTAGGGGCTGGTGCTGGGGTTTTGTTTCAGGGTTTAGGGCAGTGCAGCGGTGTTCAGGCAGTGTAGGGGGTGGCTCAGGGGTGGTGTTTCAGGATTTAGGCAGTGCAACAGTGTTCGGGCAGTGTAGGGGGTCGTGCTGGGAGTGGTGTTTCAGGTTTAAGGGCAGTGAAGTTGTGTTCGGGCAGTGTAGGGGATTGGTGGTGGGTGTGGTGTTTCAGTGTTTAGGGCAGTGCAGTGGTGTTTGGGCAGTGTAGGTGGTAGTGCTGTTTGTGATGTTTTAGGGTTCAGGGCAGTGCAGTGGTGTTCGGGCAATGTAGGGGTAGTGCATGGGGTGGTGTTTTAGGGATTAGGGCAGTGCAGTGGTGTTCCGTCAGTATAGGGGGTGGTGCCGAGGGTGGTGTTTCAGTGTTTAGGGCAGTGCAGCGGTGTTCCGGCAGTGTAGGGGGTGGTTCAGGGTGTGGTGTTTCAGGGTATAGTGCAGTGCAGCAGTGTTCGGGCAGTGTAGGGGTGGTGCTGGGTGTGGTGTTTCAGGGTTAAGGCAGGGCTGTGGTGTTCGTGCAGTGTAGGGGGTCATGCTGGGGGTTGTGTTTTAGGGTTTAGGACAGTGCAGTGGTGGGTGCGTAGTGTAGGAGGTCATACTGGGGGTGGTGTTTAAGGGTTTACGGCAGTGCTGTGGTGTTTGGGTAGTGTAGGGGGTCGTGCTGGGGGTGGTGTTTTAGGGTTTAGGGCAGGGCAGTGGTGTTCGGGCAGTGTATTTGGTCATGCTGGGGGTGGTGTTTCAGGGTTAAGGGCAGTGCAGTGGTGGTTGGGCAGTGTAGGGGGTCGTGCTTTGGGGTGGTGTTTCAGGGTTTAGGGCAGTGTTGTGGTGTTCGGGCAGTGTAGGGGGTGGTGCTGGGGGTGGTGTTTCAGGGTTTAGGGCAGTACAGTGGTGTTCGGGTAGTATAGGGGGTAGTGTTTCAGGGTTTAGAGGAGAGGACTGGTGTTCAGGCAGTGTAGGATGTGGTGCTGGGGATGGTGTTTTAGGGATTAGGGCAGTGCAGTGGTGTTCGGTCAGTGTAGGGGCTGGTGCTGGGGTTTTGCTTCAGGGTTTAGGGCAGTGCAGCGGTGTTCAGGCAGTGTAGGGGGTGGTTCAGGGGTTGGTGTTTCAGGATTTAGGCAGTGCAACAGTGTTCAAGCAGTGAAGGGGGTCGTGCTGGGAGTGGTGTTTCAGGTTTTAGGGCAGTGAAGTTGTGTTCGGCAGTGTAGGGGATTGGTGCTGGGTGTGGTGTTTCAGGGTTTAGGGCAGTGCAGTAGTGTTTGGGCAGTGTAGGGGGTGGTGTTGTTGGTGATGTTTTAGGGTTCAGGGCAGTGCAGTGGTGTTCAGGCAGTGTAGGGGGTGGTGCTTGGGGTGGTGTTTTAGGGTTTAGGGGAGTACAGTGGTGGTTCGGGCAGTGTAGGGGGGCATGCTGGGGGTGGTGTTTCAGGGTTTAGAGCAGAGTAGTCATGTTCGGGCAGTGTAGGGGGTCATGCTGGGGGCGGTGTTTCAGGGTTTAGGGCAGTGCAGTGGTGTTCGGGCAGTATAGGGGGTCGTACTGGGTGGTGTTTCAGGGTTTAGGGCAGTGCAGTTGTGTTCGGGCAGTGTTGGGGGTCGTGGTGTCGGGTGGTGTTTCATGGTTTTGGGCAGTGCAGTGGTGTTCGGGCAGTGTAGGTGTATTTGCTGGGGCTGGTGTTTCAGGGTTTAGAGCAGGGGACTGGTGTTCGGGCAGTGTAGGGTGTGGTGCTGGGGATGGTGTTTTAGGGATTAGGGCAGTGCAGTGGTGTTCGGTCAGTGTAGGGGCTGGTGCTGGGGTTTTGTTTCAGGGTTTAGGGCAGTGCAGCGGTGTTCAGGCAGTGTAGGGGGTGGTTCAGGGGTGGTGTTTCAGGATTTAGGCAGTGCAACAGTGTTCGGGCAGTGTAGGGGGTCGTGCTGGGAGTGGTGTTTCAGGTTTAAGGGCAGTGAAGCTGTGTTCGGGCAGTGTAGGGGATTGGTGCTGGGTGTGGTGTTTCAGTGTTTAGGGCAGTGCAGTGGTGTTTGGGCAGTGTAGGTGGTAGTGCTGTTTGTGATGTTTTAGGGTTTAGGGCAGTGCAGTGGTGTTCGGGCAATGCAGGGGGTAGTGCTTGGGGTGGTGTTTTAGGGATTAGGGCAGTGCAGTGGTGTTCCATCAGTATAGGGGGTGGTGCCGAGGGTGGTGTTTCAGGGTTTAGGGCAGTGCAGCGGTGTTCCGGCAGTGTAGGGGGTGGTTCAGGGTGTGGTGTTTCAGGGTATAGTGCAGTGCAGCGGTGTTCGGGCAGTGTAGGGGTGGTGCTGGGTGTGGTGTTTCAGGGTTAAGGCAGGGCTGTGGTGTTCGTGCAGTGTAGGGGGTCGTGCTGGGGGTTGTGTTTTAGGGTTTAGGACAGCGCAGTGGTGGGTGCGTAGTGTAGGAGGTCATACTGGGGGTGGTGTTTAAGGATTTACGGCAGTGCTGTGGTGTTTGGGTAGTGTAGGGGGTCGTGCTGCGGGTGGTGTTTTAGGGTTTAGGGCAGGGCAGTGGTGTTCGGGCAGTGTATTGGGTCATGCTGGGGGCGGTGTTTCAGGGTTAAGGGCAGTGCAGTGGTGGTTGGGCAGTGTTAGAGTCGGGGATCTCTGGTTGGCGCAAGGTTGCCCTTGTGTCAAGCAGGAACCCTCTCCTCCACGTCAGGGCGCAGGATAACCCCTTGCGAATGACCCTTGCTCACCCTCTAGGTGCGTGGCGTGAGCAGCCAAGGCGATTCCTCAGGCGTTGTTGGTTAAGCACTTACAATTACACACACAGTAAAGACATCAATCCCCCCAGAAACGGACACCAGACTTGGATATATATAAAAATACGCTTCTTTATGTAAAAATAGGTGTATATATCTCAGCAGACTTATCACAAGACCAATAACGTTTTCGCTAGGCCACCAGGTTGTAAAGCAGGCAAATGTTCTTTGTTCGTAGTTTCAAATGGATACTTTGTAGTCTCTTGCAAATGTTTGTGGTTCCAGTACTCACAGAGATCGGCTCCTGCGAACGGGGAAATAAGGCGTTGCGGGCCCCGAGCCCGATACTGGAACTTCTTTCGTGACGTGGAAAGTCGGCACAGGTCGGTGCGACTCTCAGCTTGGGAAGTGTTCTTGGGTCCTCAATCAGCAGGTGTGGGCAAGTAGGCAGGCGCGGCCAGCGACCCTTTAGCACGGCGGTGCAGGGGGGTCTCCACAGCGGGGGCGGCGCGGCCTGAGGTGTCCGGGGATAGCGAAGCGGGGTCGCAGGGCACAGTCAGTGCAGCTGGATGACCCGGCGTAGATCACAGTCGTCGGACGGTTTCCGGCGGGAGGGGTGATAGCGCGGTCAGCGCGCTCCAGTGCCAGGCGGTGACAGTGATGCAGGCAACCTGGCCCGGGGGCAGAGAGCGGCTCCGGACGGAGCGGGGCTCTCACGGGTTTGAGGCAGGCAAGCTTCTGAGTGTCACGGCCCTAGGAGGGGCGATGAAGGGCGCAGTCTCTTTCCAGCGGGATGCACACACGGCTCGAATTGGAGGACGAGCAAGAAGCACAGAGAACCCACTGGTCCTGGGGTTCAGTTCAGGGGGCAAGCTCAGATCAAGCCCTTGGAGAATGTTCAAGCACAAAGTAGCAAAGTCGTTTCAGTCGTCTCTTCCTCTCCTTTCTCAGCAAGGCAAGCAGCAGGCCAGCTCCTCCAGTGTCTCCTTCTCCTTCTAGTCGGGCAGAGGTTCTTTGTGGTAAACAGGATTCTGATTTCTTAGGAGCCAGGCCCCTACTTTTATACCATGATTCTTTTGTTCTTTAGCGCCAGGGGGCCTAGGCCTGGCTCAGTCCAGTTCTGGAGCACTTTGTTATGGTGACTCTGCTCTTTCCTTTCAGCAGCAGGGCAGAGACATCAGCCGCCCCACAGGGGGCGGCGCCGGCTTTGTGGTGGCAGAGCACAGGTCTATTCAAGAGTCAAGGTGTACTCCTCCCACCCATCCTGGTGTCATCTCCCGGCCCACCACCTGGCAGCCAACCTGTCTCTGGGGATCCCCCCACCCTGCTCCTTACTGTTGCTAGGCAGAACACACACACACACAGCAGAGGCGGACTGAGATGGTCAGGTCAGTAAATACTAACTTTCTAAAAGTAGTATTTACAAACCCAGGATATTAAAATAAACTTGACTACAAGAAGTATTTTATTATTCTGAGTTCAGGCATACTAAACTTGACACTCTACCATGCTCTCTGAGTCCACTGGGGTCACAGCGTTGGCGGGATCCCAGCAGCCCATTCTGGCCTATGGAGAGCAGGTAGCCTTCAATAGTGAAAAACGGAAAGGGCTGTAATTCACTACTAAGACATGCCACACACATCGGGGCATGTCCTACCTTAGGCCTACAATGCACCCTGCCCTTGGGCCTACCAGAGGGGTGGCTAATATGTAGGTAAGGGAAGGTTGAGGGACTGGCAAGTGGGGGCACTTGCGCAGTCAGCGCGACGGTCCCGGACCGCGCACAGGGTCTGCGGTGGCAGACCCTAGACACATTTTACAAGGCCGCTTCTGTGGGTGGCGCAACCAGCGCTGCAAGCCCACCAGCAGCATTGGCATTCACAAGCCCTGGCACCCCTGGTGCCCTTTACTGGGGACTGACAGTGAATCCAATAAACCAATCATGAACATCAATTACAGGTACACTTTACCTAGGGAGCACTTGCACTGCGGCACGGATTAGCCGTGGCGCAGCGCCCTGAGCGGACAACACCAGCAAAACAATCGAGGCACACCATCAAAAAGTGGAAGGGAAACTCACGCCAAGGTGCCAGGTCTAACAGGCAGTGTACTCGGTCATGCTGGGGGTGGTGTTTTAGGGTTTAGGGCAGTGCAGTGGTGTTTGTGCAGTGTAGGGGGTCATGCTGGGGGTGGACGTTTAGGGTTTAGGGCAGAGCAGTGGTGTGTGGTAATTGCAGGGGTCATGCTGGGGGTGGTGTTTTAGGGATTAGGGAAGTGCAGTGGTGTTTCGGCAGTCTAGGGTGTCATGCTGGAGGTGGTGTTTTAGGGTTTAGGGTAGTGCAATGATGTTTGGGTAGTGTAGGGGTACTGCAGGGGGTAGTGTTTTAGGGTTTAGGGTAGTGCAGTGGTGTTTGGGTAGTGTAGGGGGTCCAGCTGGGCTAAGTGTTTAAGGGTTTAGGGTAGTGCAGTGGTGTTTGTGTAGTGTAGGGGGTAGTGTTTTAGGGTTTAGAGTAGTGCAGTGGTGTTTGTGTAGTGTAGGAGGTCGTGCTGGAGTAGTGTTTTAGGGTTTAGGGAAGGGCAGTGGTGTTTGGGCAGTGTAGGGGGTCATGCTGGGGTTGGTGTTTCAGGGAATAGGGCAGGGCAGGCAAGTGGTGTTCGGGCAGTGTAGGGGGTTTTGCAGGGGGTGCTGTTTCAGAGTTTAAGGCAGGGCAGTGGTGTTCGGGCAGTGTAGGGAGTCTTGCTGGGGGTGGTGTTTCAGGGTTTAGGGCAGGCCAGTGGTGTTCGGTCAGTGTAGGGGGTCGTGCTGGGGGTGGTGTTTCAGGTTTTAGGGCAGGGTAGTGGTGTTCGGACAGTGTAGGGGGTGTGCTGGGGCTGGTGTTTTAGGGTTTAGGGCAAGGGACTGTTGTTCGGCAGTGTAGGGGGTCGTGCAGTGACTAGTGATTCTTTGTTAAGGGCAATGCAGTGGTGTTTGGGCAGTGTAGGGGGTCATGCTGGAGGTAGTGTTTTAGGGTTTAGGGTGGTGCAGTGGTGTTCGGGAAGTGTAGGGGGTCATGCTGGGGGTCGTGTTTTAGGGTTTAGGGCAGTGCAATTGTGTTTGAGTAGTGTAAGGGTTCGTGCTGGGGGTTATCTTTTAGGATTAGGGCAGTGCAGTGGTGTTCTGGCAGTGTAGGGGGTCATGCCTAGGGTGGCGTTTTACGGTTTAGGGCAAGGCAGTGGTGTTAAGGCAGTGTAGGGGGTCCTGCTGGGGTCGTATTTCAGGGTTTAGTGCAGGGCAGTGGTGTTCAGGAAGTGTAGGGGGTTGGGCTGGGGGTGGTGTTTCAGGGTTTAGGGCAGGTATTAGTTTTGGGGCAGTGTAGGGAGTTGTGCTGGGGCTGATGGTTCAGGGTTTAGGGCAGTGGACTGGTGTTGGGGCAGTGTTGGGGTTCGTGCTGGGGCTTGTGTTTCTTTGTTTAGGGCAATGGAGTGATGTTTGGGCAGTGTAGGTGGTTGTGCTGGGGGTAGTGTTTTAGGGTTTAGGGCAGAGCAGTGGTGTTCAGGTAGTGTAGGGGGTCGTGCTGGGGGTGGTGTTTTAGGGTTTATGGCAGTGCAATTGTGTTCAGGCAGTGTGGGGGTCATCGTGGGGGTTATGTTTTAGGGCTAGGGCAGTGCAGTGGTTTTCTGGCAGCGTAGGCGGTCGTGCTGAGGGTGGTGTTGTACGGTTTAGGGCAGTGCAGTGGTGTTCTGGCAGTGTTGGGGGTCATGCTAGGGGTGGTGTTTTAGGTTTTGGGGCACTGCTGTCGTGTTCGGGCAGTGTAGGGGGTAGTGCTGGGGGTGGTGTTTCGGGTTTTAGGTCATTGCAGTGTTGTTCAGCAGTGTAGGGGGTCGTGATGGGTGTGGTGTTTTAGGGTTTAGGGCAGTGCAGTGGTGTTCGGGCAGTGTAGGTGGTCGTGCTGGGGGTGGTGTTTTAGGGTTTAGTGCAGTGCAGTGGTGTTCTGGCAGTGTAGGGGGTCGTGCTGGGGGTGGTGTTTCAAGTTTTAGGGCAGTGCAGTTGTGTTCAGGCAGTGTAGTGTTTGGTGCTGGGGGTGGTGGTTTAGGGTTTAGGGGAGTACAGTGGTGTTTCGGGCAGTTTAGGGGGGCATGCTGGGGGTGGTGTTTCAGGGTTTAGAGCAGGGTAGTCATGTTCGAGCAGTGTAGGGGGTCATGCTGGGGGCAGTGTTTCAGGGTTTAGGGCAGTGCAGTTGTGTTCGGGCAGTGTTGGGGTCGTGGTGTCGGGTGGTGTTTCATGGTTTTGGGCAGTGCAGTGGTGTTCGGGCAGTGTAGGGGGTTGTGTTGGAGGTGGGTTTTCAGGTTTTAGGGCACTGCAGTTGTGTTCAGGCAGTGTAGGGGGTTGTGCTGGGGATAGTGTTTTAGGTTTTAGGGTAGTGCAGTGGTGTTTGTGTAGTGTAGGGGGTCCAGCTGGGCTAAGTGTTTAAGGGTTTAGGGTAGTGCAGTGGTGTTTGTGTAGTGTAGGGGGTAGTGTTTTAGGGTTTAGAGTAGTGCAGTGGTGTTTGTGTAGTGTAGGGGGTAGTGTTTTAGGGTTTAAGGTAGTGGAATGGTGTTTGGGTAGTGTAGGGGGTACTGCTGGGGCTAGTGTTTTAGGGTTCAGGGTAGTGCAGTGGTGTTTGGGTAGTTTAGTGGGTACTGCTGGGGGTAGTGTTTTAGGGTTTAGGGTAGTGCAGTATGATTGTGTAGTGTAGGGGGTAGTGTTTTAGGGTTTAGGGTACTGCAGCGGTGTTTGTGTAGTGTAGGGGTTGTGTTTTAGGGTTTATGGCAGTGCAGCGGTGTTTGGGTGGTCTAGAGGCTCGTGATGGGGGTAGTGTTTTACAGTGGTGTTCGGGCAGTGTAGGGGGTCATGCTGGGGGTGGTGTTTCAGGGTTTAGGCAGGGCAGGGCAGTGGTGTTCGGGAAGTGTAGGGGGACGTGCAGGGGGTGGTGTTTCAGAGTTTAGGGCAGGGCAGTGGTGTTCGGTCAGTGTAGGTTGTCATGCTGGGGGTGGTGTTTCAGGGTTTAGGGCATCGCTGTGGTGTTTGGACAGTGTAGGGGGTTTTGCAGTGGGTGCTGTTTCAGGGTTTAGGGCAGGGCAGTGGTGTTCGGGCAGTGTAGGGGGTCTTGCTGTGGGTGGTGTTTAAGGGTTTAGGGCAGGGCAGTGGTGTTTGGGCAGTGTAGGGGGGTCATGCTGGGGGTGGTGTTTCAGGGTTTAGGGCAGGGTAGTGGTGTTCAGGCAGTGTAGAGGGTAGTGCTGGTGCTGGTGTTTCAGTGATTAGGGGAGGGGAGTGGTGTTCGGGCAGTGTAGGGGTCATGCTGGTGTTAGTGTTTCATGGTTTAGGGCAAAGCAGTGGTGTATGGGCAGAGTAGGGTTTTGTACTGCGGGTGGTGTTTTAGGGTTTAGGGCAGTGCAGTGGTGTTTGGGTAGTGTATGGGGTCGTGCTGGGGGGTGTTTTAGGGTTTAGGGCAGTGCAGTTGTGTTCAGGCAGTGTAGGGGGTTGTGCTGGGGGTGGTGTTTTAGGGTTTAGGGCAGTGCAGTTGTGTTCAGGCAGTGTAGGGCGTCGTGCTGGGGGTGGTGTTTTAGGGTTTAGGGCAGTGCAGTGGTGTTCTGGCAGTGTAGGGGGTCATGCTGGGGGTGGTGTTTTAACTTTTAGGGCAGTGCAGTGGTGTTCTGGCAGTGTAGGGGGTCATGCTGGGGGTGGTGTTTTAACTTTTCGGGCAGTGCAGTGGTGTTCTGGCAGTGTTGGGGGTCGTGCTGGGGTTGGTGTTTCAGGGTTTAGGTCAGTGCAGAGGTGTTTGGGCAGTGTAGGGGTGGTTCAGGGGCGGTGTTTCAGGGTTTAGGGCAGTGCAGCGGTGTTCGGGCAGTATAGGGGGTGTTGCTGGGGCTGGTGTTTCAGGGTTTAAGGCAGGGCAGTGGTGCTCGGGCAGTGTAGGATATTGTGCTGTGGGTTGAGATTTAAGGTATAGGGCAGTGCAGTGTTGTTTGCGTAGTATGGGGGTTGTGCTTGGGTGGTGCTTATGGGTTTAGGGCAGTGCAGGTTTGTTCGGGCAGTGTAAGGGGGTCATGCTGGGGGGTGGTGTTTCATGGTTTAGGGCTGTGCAGTGGTGGTCGGGCAGTGTAGGGGGTCTTTCGGGAGGTGGTGTTTCAGGGTTTAGGGCAGTGCAGTGGTGTGCAGGCAGTGTAGGTGGTCGTGCGGGGGTGGTGTTTCAGGGTTTAGGGCAGTGCTGTGGTGTTCGGGCAGTGTATGGGGTCATGTGGGGGATGGTGTTTCAGGGTTTAGGGCAGTGCAGTGGTGTTTGGGTAGTGTAGGGGTGGTGCTGGGGGTATATTTAGGGTTTAGGGTAGTTCAGTGGTGTTTGGGTAGGGTAGGGGGTCATGCTGGGGGTATATTTAGGTCTTATGGTAGTACAGTTGTGTTTGGGTAGTAAAGGGAGTCATGCTGGGGGAGTGTTTTAGGGTTTAGGGTAGTACAGTGGTGTTTGGGTAGTTTAGAGGGTCGTGCTGGGGGTAGTGTTTTAGGGTTTAGGATAGTGCAATAGTGTTTGGGTTGTGTAGTGAGTCGTGCTGGGGTTGTGGTTTTGGGTTTAGCGTCGTGCAGTGGTGTTTGGGTAGTGTAAGGGTAATGCTGGAGGTAGTGTTTTAGGGTTTAGGGTAGTGCAATGGTGTTTGAGTAGAGTAGGGGGTACTACTGGGGGTAGTGTTTTAGGGTTTAGGGTAGTGCACTGGTGTTTGGGTAGTCTAGGGGGTCGTGCTGGTGTAGTGTTTTAGGGTTTATGGTAGTACGGTGGTGATTGTGTAGTGTAGGGGGTAGTGTTTTAGGGTTTAGGGTAGTGCAGTGGTGTTTGGGCAGTGTATGGGGTCATGCTGGGGTTAGTGTTTCAGGGTTTAGGGCAAAGCAGTGGTGTTTGGGCAGTGTAGGGGTTCATGCTGCGGGTGGTGTTTTAGGGTTTAGGGCAGTGCAGTGGTGTTCGGGTAGTGTAGGGGGTCGTGCTGGGGGATTGTTTTAGGGTTTAGGGAAGTACAGTTGTGTTCAAGCAGTTAAGGGGGTCGTGCTGGGGGTGGTGTTTTAGCGTTTAGGGCAGTGCAGTCATATTCGGGCAGTGTAGGGGGTCGTCCTGGGGGTGGTGTTTTAGGGTTTAGGGCAGTGCAGCGGTGTTCTGGCAGTGTTGGGGGCCGTGCTGGGAATGGTGTTTCAGGTTTTAGGGCACTGCAGCGATGTTCGGGTAGTGTAGGGGGTTGTGCTGGGGGTAGTGTTTTAGGGTTTAGGGTAGTGCAGTGGTGTTTGGATAGTGTAGGGGGTCATGCTGGGGTTGGTGTTTCGGGGTTTAGGGCAGGGCAGTGTAGGGGGTCATGCTGGGGGTGGTGTTTCAGGGTTTAGGCAGGGCAGGGCAGTGGTGTTCGGGCAGTGTAGGGGGTCGTGCAGGGGCTGGTGTTTCAGAGTTTAGGACAGGGGAGTGGTGTTCGGGCAGTGTAGGGGGTCATGCTGGGGTTAGTGTTACATGGTTTAGGGCAGGGCAGTGTAGTTGGTCATGCTGGTGCTGGTGTTTCAGGTCTTAGGGCAGGGCAGAGCAGTGGTGTTCGGGCAGTGTAAGGGGTCGTGCAGGGGGTGGTGTTTCAGGGTTTAGGGCAGGGCAGTGGTGTTCGGGCAATGTAGGTTGTCATGCTGGGGTGGTGTTTCAGGGTTTAGGGCAGGGCTGTGATGTTTGGGCAGTGTAGGGGGTTTTTCAGGGGGTGCTGTTTCAGGGTTTAGGGCAGGGCAGTGGTGTTCGGGCAGTGTAGGGGGGTTATGCTGGGGGTGGTGTTTCAGGGTTTAGGGCAGGATAGTGGTGTTTGGTCAGTGTAGAGAGTAGTGTTGGTGCTGGTGTTTCTGGGTTTAGGGCAGGGCAGTGGTGTTCGGGCAGTGTAGGGGGTCTTGCTGTGGGTGGTGTTTCAGGGTTTAGGGGAGGGCAGTGGTGTTCGGGCAGTGTAGGGGGGTTATGCTGGGGGTGGTGTTTCAGGGTTTAGGGCAGGGTAGTGGTGTTTGGTCAGTGTAGAGGGTAGTGCTGGTGCTGGTGTTTTGGGGTTTAGGGCAGGGCAGTGGTGTTCGGGCAGTGTAGGGGGTCTTGCTGTGGGTGGTGTTTCAGGGTTTAGGGCAGGGTAGTGGTGTTTGGTCAGTGTAGAGGGTAGTGCTGGTGCTGGTGTTTCTGAGTTTAGGGCAGGGGAGTGGTTTTCAGGCAGTGTAGGGGGTCATGCTGGGGTTAGTGTTTCAGGGTTTAGGGCAAAGCAGTGGTGTTCGGGTCGTGTATGGGGTTGTGCTGGGGTGGTGTGTTAGGGTTTAGGGCAGTGCAGTGGTGTTTGGGTAGTGTATGGGGTCGTGCTGGGGGGTGTTTTAGGGTTTAGGGCAGTGCAGTTGTGTTCAGGCCGTGTAGGGGGTTGTGCTGGGGGTGGTGTTTTAGGGTTTAGGGCAGTGCAGTTGTGTTCAGGCAGTGTAGGGCGTCGTGCTGGGGGTGGTGTTTTAGGGTTTAGGGCAGTGCAGTGGTGTTCTGGCAGTGTAGGGGGTCATGCTGGGGGTGGTGTTTTAAGGTTTAGGGCAGTGCAGTGGTGTTCTGGCAGTGTTGGGGGTCGTGCTGGGGGTGGTGTTTCAGGGTTTAGGGCAGTGCAGAGGTGTTTGGGCAGTGTAGGGGGTGGTTCAGGGGTGGTGTTTCAGGGTTTAGGGCAGTGCAGCGGTGTTCGGGCAGTGTAGGCGGTGTTGCTGGGGCTGGTGTTTCAGGGTTTAAGGCAGGGCAGTGGTGCTCGGGCAGTGTAGGATATTGTGCTGTGGGTTGAGATTTAAGGTATAGGGCAGTGCAGTGTTGTTAGCGTAGTATGGGGGTTGTGCTTGGGTGGTGTTTATGTGTTTAGGGCAGTGCAGGTTTGTTCGGGCAGTGTACGGGGTCATGCTGGGGGGTGGTGTTTCATGGTTTAGGGCAGTGCAGTGGTGTTCGGGAAGTGTAGGGGGTCATTCGGGAGGTGGTGTTTCAGGGTTTAGGGCAGTGCAGTGGTGTGCAGGCAGTGTAGGTGGTCGTGCGGGGGTGGTGTTTCAGGGTTTAGGGCAGTGCAGTGGTGTTCAGGCAGTGTATGGGGTCATGTGGGGGATGGTGTTTCAGGGTTTAGGGCAGTGCAGTGGTGTTTGGGTAGTGTAGGGGGTGGTGCTGGGGGTATATTTAGGGTTTAGGGTAGTTCAGTGGTGTTTGGGTAGTATAGGGGGTCGTGCTGGGGGTATATTTAGGTCTTATGGTAGTGCAGTTGTGTTTTGGTAGTAAAGGGAGTCATGCTGGGGGGTGTTTTAGGGTTTAGGGTAGTACAGTGGTGTTTGGGTAGTTTAGAGGGTCGTGCTGGGGGTAGTGTTTTAGGGTTTAGGATAGTGCAGTGGTGTTTGGGTCGTGTAGTGGGTCATGCTGGGGTTGTGGTTTTGGGTTTAGCGTAGTGCAGTGGTGTTTGGGTAGTGTAAGGGTAATGCTGGGGGTAGTGTTTTAGGGTTTAGGGTAGTGCAATGGTGTTTGAGTAGTGTAGGGGGTACTACTGGGGGTAGTGTTTTAGGGTTTAGGGTAGTGCACTGGTGTTTGGGTAGTCTAGGGGGTCGTGCTGGGGTAGTGTTTTAGGGTTTAGGGTAGTACAGTGGTGATTGTGTAGTGTAGGGGGTAGTGTTTTAGGGTTTAGGGTAGTGCAGTGGTGTTTGGGCAGTGTACGGGGTCATGCTGGGGTTAGTGTTTCAGGGTTTAGGGCAAAGCAGTGGTGTTTGGGCAGTGTAGGGGTTCATGCTGCGGGTGGTGTTTTAGCGTTTAGGGCAGTGCAGTCATATTCGGGCAGTGTAGGGGGTCGTGCTGGGGTGGTGTTTTAGGGTTTAGGGCAGTGCAGCGGTGTTCTGGCAGTGTTGGGGGCCATGCTGGGAATGGTGTTTCAGGTTTTAGGGCACTGCAGTGATGTTCGGGTAGTGTAGGGGGTTGTGCTGGGGGTAGTGTTTTAGGGTTTAGGGTAGTGCAGTGGTGTTTGGATAGTGTAGGGGGTCATGCTGGGGTTGGTGTTTTGGGGTTTAGGGCAGGGCAGTGTAGGGGGTCATGCTGGGGGTGGTGTTTCAGGGTTTAGGCAGGGCAGGGCAGTGGTGTTTGGGCAGTGTAGGGGGTCGTGCAGGGGGTGGTGTTTCAGAGTTTAGGACGGGGGAGTGGTGTTCGGGCAGTGTAGGGGGTCATGCTGGGGTTAGTGTTACATGGTTTAGGGCAGGGCAGTGTAGTTGGTCATGCTGGTGCTGGTGTTTCAGGTCTTAGGGCAGGGCAGAGCAGTGGTGTTTGGGCAGTGTAGGGGGTCATGCAGGGGGTGGTGTTTCAGGGTTTAGGGCAGGGCAGTGGTGTTCGGGCAATGTAGGTTGTCATGCTGGGGTGGTGTTTCAGGGTTTAGGGCAGGGCTGTGGTGTTTTGGCAGTGTAGGGGTTTTTGCAGGGGGTGCTGTTTCAGGGTTTAGGGCAGGGCAGTGGTGTTCGGGCAGTGTAGGGGGTCTTGCTGTGGGTGGTGTTTCAGGGTTTAGGGCAGGGCAGTGGTGTTTGGGCAGTGTAGGGGGGTTATGCTGGGGGTGGTGTTTCAGGGTTTAGGGCAGGGTAGTGGTGTTTGGGCAGTGTAGAGGGTAGTGCTGGTGCTGGTGTTTCAGGGTTTAGGGTAAAGCAGTGGTGTTTGGGCAGTGTAGGGGTTCATGCTGCGGGTGGTGTTTTAGGGTTTAGGGCAGTGCAGTGGTGTTCGGGTAGTGTATGGGGTCATGCTGTGGCTAGTGTTTCAGGGTTTAGGGCAATGCAGTGTTTGGGCATTTAGGGGGTCGTGCTGGGGGTCGTTTTTATTGTTTAGGGCAATGCAGTGGTGTTCGGGTAGTGTAGGGGTTTGTGCTGGGGTGGTGTTTTATGGTTTAGGGCAGTGCAGTCGTGTTTGGGCAGTGTAGGGGTTCGTGTTGGGGGTGGTGTATTAGGGTTTAAGGCAGTGCAGTCATGTTCGGGCAGTGTAGGGGGTCATTCTGGGGTGGTGTTTTAGGGTCAGGGCAGTGCAGTGGTGTTCTGGTAGTGTTGGGGGTCATGCTGGGGGTGGTGTTTCAGGTGTTAGGGCACTGCAGTGGTGTTCAGGCAGTGTAGGGGTGGTGCTGGGGGTGGTGTTTCTGGTTTTAGGGTACTGCAATGGTGTTTGATCAGTGTAGGGGGTCGTGCTGGGGGTGGTATTTCAGAGTTTAGGACGGGGGAGTGGTGTTCGGGCAGTGTAGGGGGTCATGCTGGGGTTAGTGTTACATGGTTTAGGGCAGGGCAGTGTAGTTGGTCATGCTGGTGCTGGTGTTTCAGGTCTTAGGGCAGGGCAGAGCAGTGGTGTTTGGGCAGTGTAGGGGGTCGTGCAGGGGGTGGTGTTTCAGGGTTTAGGGCAGGGCAGTGGTGTTCGGGCAATGTAGGTTGTCATGCTGGGGTGGTGTTTCAGGGTTTAGGGCAGGGCTGTGGTGTTTTGGCAGTGTAGGGGTTTTTGCAGGGGGTGCTGTTTCAGGGTTTAGGGCAGGGCAGTGGTGTTCGGGCAGTGTAGGGGGTCTTGCTGTGGGTGGTGTTTCAGGGTTTAGGGCAGGGCAGTGGTGTTTGGGCAGTGTAGGGGGGTTATGCTGGGGGTGGTGTTTCAGGGTTTAGGGCAGGGTAGTGGTGTTTGGGCAGTGTAGAGGGTAGTGCTGGTGCTGGTGTTTCAGGGTTTAGGGTAAAGCAGTGGTGTTTGGGCAGTGTAGGGGTTCATGCTGCGGGTGGTGTTTTAGGGTTTAGGGCAGTGCAGTGGTGTTCGGGTAGTGTATGGGGTCATGCTGTGGCTAGTGTTTCAGGGTTTAGGGCAATGCAGTGTTTGGGCATTTAGGGGGTCGTGCTGGGGGTCGTTTTTATTGTTTAGGGCAATGCAGTGGTGTTCGGGTAGTGTAGGGGTTTGTGCTGGGGTGGTGTTTTAGGGTTTAGGGCAGTGCAGTTGTGTTCGGGTAGTGTAGGGGGTCGTGCTGGGGGTGATGTTTTATGGTTTAGGGCAGTGCAGTCGTGTTTGGGCAGTGTAGGGGTTCGTGTTGGGGGTGGTGTATTAGGGTTTAAGGCAGTGCAGTCATGTTCGGGCAGTGTAGGGGGTCATTCTGGGGTGGTGTTTTAGGGTCAGGGCAGTGCAGTGGTGTTCTGGTAGTGTTGGGGGTCATGCTGGGGGTGGTGTTTCAGGTGTTAGGGCACTGCAGTGGTGTTCAGGCAGTGTAGGGGTGGTGCTGGGGGTGGTGTTTCTGGTTTTAGGGTACTGCAATGGTGTTTGATCAGTGTAGGGGGTCGTGCTGGGGGTGGTATTTCAGGTTTTAGGGCAGTGCAGTCGTGTTCGGGCAGTGTAGGGGGTCGTGCTGGGGGTGTTTTAGGGTGTAGGGCAGGGCATTGGTGTTCGCGCAGTGTAGTGGGTTGTGCTGGGGGTGGTGTTTTAGGGTTTAGGGCAGAGCAGTGGTGTTCGGGCAGCTTAGGGGGTCTTGCTGGGGGGTGTGTTTCAGGGTTTAGGGCATTGCAGAGGTGTTCGGGTAGTGTAGGTGGTCGTGCTGGGGATGGTGTTTCAGGGTTTAGGGCAGGGGAGTGGAGTTCGGGCAGTGTAGGGGGTTGTGCTGGGGTTAGTGTTTCATGATTTAGGGGAGTGGTGTTCGGGCAGTGTAGAGGGTCATGCTGGGGCTAGTTTTTCAGGGTTTAGGGCAGTGCAGTGGTGTTCTGGTAGTGTTGGGGTCGTGCTGGGGGTGGTGTTTCAGGTTTTAGGGCACTGCAGTGGTGTTCGCACAGTGTAGGGAGTGGTGCTGGGGTTGGTGTTTCAGGTTTTAGGGCACTGCATTGGTGTTCTGGCAGTGTAGGGGGTCGTGCTGGGGGTGGTGTTTCAGGTTTTAGGGCAGTGCAGTGGTGTTCAGGCAGTGTAGGGGTCGTGCTGTGGGTGTTTTAGTGTTAAGGGCAGTGCAGTGGTGTTCAGGCAGTGTAGGGGGTTGTGGTGGGGTGGTGTTTTAGGGTTTATGGCATTGCAGTGGTGTTCTGGCAGTGTTGGGGTCGTGCTGGGGGCGGTGTTTCAGGTTTTAGAGCAGTGCAGTTGTGTTTGGGCAGTGTAGGGGGTTGTGCTGGTGGTGGTTTGTTAGGGTTTAGGGCAGTGCAGTGGTGTTCGGGCAGTGTAGGGGGTGGTGCTGGGGCTGTGTTTTAGGGTTTAGGGCAGTGCAGTGGTGTTCTGGTAGTGTTGTTATTTGAGATGTCATCAGTGATGTCATGAGTGATGCCACTGACCATGTCATGAATGATTTAATATGTGACGTCATCAGCAGTGCATTGCGGGGGTTCAAGTTATAGTTAGCTCAACAAACTATAACGGCCGAATTTCACTGGGTTTGTACGAGTGAACTGTCCAACTAAGTATAACGTTTCTGTAACCTATGTATTTTTTCAGTGAATTTCTAAGGTTTTTCAAATACTAATTTCTAACTATAACGTTTCTGAAACCTATGTTTTTTTCAGTGAATTTCAAAGGTTTTTTAAATGCTAATTTCTAACTATAACGTCTCTGAAACCTATGGTTTTTTAAGTGAATTTCAAAGGATTTTTAAATATTAGTTTCAGATTAAAATTTTTATAAAACTTATATTTTTTTTTAGTAATATTTTTGAACTCTAATATCCTTTAATAATTTTTTCTTTTCTATTTTATAATTATGTAATGTTTTGTATCTTATAGAATAAATATCTATCTCTTTATTTTTATTTTTTTGTGACAAAAAACTGGAGTCACGTACTAGTCGTGTAGTATGCTCGATAGGTGCATGGCTCCTATCCACCATATTGCTAAAGTCGTGAAGGATGCGCATTTGGAATGCGATAGGTGCATGTTGCCGCATCCCGCGTAATGTCATATAGGTACTCTGTCGCGCTGGCTGCGCGTTTGGTATGCAACTGGTGCATGGTACGAAGATGCGCGTTATGTCATGTACGTATGAGGTCACGCCGGCTGCATGTTGTGTATGCGATGGTTTCCCGGAGCAGGGCCACGCATTACATCATAGGCTTACGGTGTCACACCAGGTGCGCGACTTCCCCAAAACATTTTATGTCTCAAAAGTATATGTATATACCTTTAAGGTGTATATAAGAGCAAGAGATAATCTAAACTATTTTAAAAAATCACATATTTCTACTTGTACTAAAGTTACATTATTTTCGCGAAGTCGCGTCGGGTGTGCGCTTAGTGCGTGCCGGGTGCGCGCACCCCATGTGACTTCAAAAGAAAGCATTTGATTGATTTACAAAGTTTTCTTTCTAGAATGTGAAGGACCCCCTCCCTTTTTTTTTCATTGCTTCAAGATCATCCTAGGAGACACACCTGTTGTTTTTTAGCTGCCTTGAACATTTTTTGGGTGTTTATCAAAAAAGAAAATTGGCTTCTTCTACTCCTGATGTGAACATTCAATCAGAAGAAGAAGAAGAAGAGTTGCAGGAAGAGGTGAAAGAAAAGAAGGAGTCCCTTGTCTTGAAATTCTTTACTATTCCAGAGTGGAAGAAAAAGGTCAATGCCACTAAGGTGAGATACACTTTATGCCCACGGGTGCTCTCAAGGGGAATTGAAAACAAAAAATAATCATGTGGAACAGCAAGCATGTGGAAACATCTGAGGACAATACACCCTTGACATCTGGCCCATGAAGAGCATCGTCGTGTAAAGGAAGCTGGAGTGCAAAGAGACCAGGCTGGTGGACCAAGCACCTCTGGACAAAACCATGGACATGACATCCGTCCAGAGTTCAGAAATTTGGAACAGCACTGCAACAAGTGCAAGACACTAATATGCTGTGGCAAACAGTCTGTAGATGCTATTATTGCTGCCGAAAGATACCACTTTTGTTAATTGTTTTGCATTCTTTCTTGCAATGAGAGTTTAATTGCAAAGTTTGACAGTTTGTTTTGTTGTTTTTCCTTTTTCTAAAAAAACAGCAACATTTTTTCAAAATAGTTAAAAAATACAAAAAAATACAAAAAAGAAGAAGAAAAACGGCTCTTTTCAGAACCACCAAATCTGTAAAAAAAAAAGCAATAACTATAATAATGCATGAATCATTGCATGAGCAGATATGTAGAGCTTGTGTGATTGAAAGAGTGCATTATTAGTGCGTAAGTTATTGCATTAGTGCATCACTATTGTCTGTGTGATTGGACGAGTGTATTGGTAGTGCATGGGTTATTGAATTACTTCATAGGTAGTGCTTGAGTGATTGAAAGACTGCATAAATAGTGCCAGTGTGATTGCATGAATGCATCAGTACTACATATGTGCTTGTATGAGTACATGGATACTACCTCTCTGATTGGACAAGTGCATGAGTAATGCCTGGTTGATTGCATAAGTGCATCTGTACTACATAGGACCTTGTATTAGTGCCGAGGTAATACCTGCATGATTGAACGAATGCTTGGGCAATGCCTGCATTATTCTATGAGAGCTTTCATAATGCCTGGGTGATTACATTATTATATATGGGTAGTCCTTGGTTGATTGCAAGACTGTATAAGTAGTGCTTGGGTGATTTGATGAGTGTATCAGTAGTGCCTGCATGATTGTATGACTGCATGAGTAACACTTGGGTGATTGCATCACTGCATGAAAAATGCCTAGGTGATTGCATTAGTATATAACTAGCTCTTCTGGTATTGCGAGAATATTTCAGTAGTGTTTGTGTGATTGAATGAGTGAATCAGTAGTGATTAGGTGATTGCATGAGTGCATCAGTAGTGTCTGGGTTATTGCATGAGTGCATAAGTTGTATGTAGATGCTTCTATAGGAGCATAGGTAGTGCTTGTATGATTAGATGACTGCATGGGTAAGGCCTGCATTATTCCTTGAGTTGTTACAGTATGAAAAGTATGTCTGTGATTAGTGCATAGTGACATAGTGATTACAAGTGCTTGGATAGTGACTGGATAGTTAGAGTGCTGGTAGTTGACAGCAGGGTGAGTTTATAAGTGCTTGTGTTTCGGCACAGTGATTAGATAAGGAAATGGTTCTGTCAGGATAATTGCCGGAGTGGACAGAGAGTGACAGTGTGATTGGTGGACTGCATGGCTACTACCTGGGTTATTGCAGGAGTGAATCAGTAGTCTGCAGGGGGTTAGGAGACAGTATAGATTGTACACATTTGACTGTAGCACTGCGTGTCTTAATGCCTGAGTCATTGTACAAGTGCATGGATACTGACTGGATAGTTAGAGTGCTGGTAGTTGACAGCAGGGTAAGAATATAAGAGCTTGTGTTTCGGCACAGTGATTAGATAAGGACATGCTTCCATCAGGATGATTGCAGGAGTGGACAGAGAGTGACAGTGTGATTGGTGGACTGCATGAGAATACCTGGGTTATTGCAGGAGAGAATCAGTAGTCAGCAGGGGGTTAGGGGACTGCATAGATTGTGCACATTTGACTGTAGCACTGCGTGTCTTAATGCCTGAGTATTTGTACAAGTGCATGGATACTGACTGGATAGTTAGAGTGCTGGTAATTGACAGCAGGGTGAGTTTATAAGTGCTTGTGTTTCGGCACAGTGATTAGATAAGGACATGGTTCTGTCAGGATAATTGCAGGAGTGGACAGAGAGTGACAGTGTGATTGGTGGACTGCATGGGTACTTCCTGGGCCATTGCAGGAGTGAATCAGTAGTTAGCAGGGGGTTAGGGGACTGCATAGATTGTGCACATTTGACTGTAGCACTGCGTGTCTTAATGCCTGAGTTTTTGTACAAGTGCATGGATACTGACTGGCTAGTTAGTGTGCTGGTAATTGATAGCAGGGTGAGTTTATAAGTGCTTGTGTTTCGGCACAGTGATTAGATAAGGACATGGTTCTGTCAGGATAATTGCAGGAGTGGACAGAGAGTGACAGTGTGATTGGTGGATTGCATGGGTACTTCCTGGGCCATTGCAGGAGTGAATCAATAGTCTGCAGGGGGTTAGGAGACTCCATAAAGTGTACACATTTGACTGTAGCACTGCATGTCCTAATGCCTGAGTCATTGTACAAGTGCATGGACAGTGACTGGATAGTTAGAGTGCTGCTAGTTGACAGCAGGGTGAGTTTATAAGTGCTTGTGTTTTGGCTCAGTGATTAGATAAGGACATGGTTCTGTCAGGATGATAGCAGGAATGGACAGAGAGTGACAGTGTGATTGGGGCATTGCATGGTTACTACCTGGGTTAGTGCAGGAGTGAATCAGTAGTCTGCAGGGGGTTAGGTAACTGCATAGATTATACACATTTGACTGTAGCACTGCATGTCTTAATGTCTAAGTCATTGTACAAGTGCATGGATAGTGACTGGATAGTTAAAGTGCTGGTATTTGACAGCAGGGTGAGTTTATAAGTGCTTGTGTTTCGGCACGGTTATTAGATAAGAACATGCTTCTGTCAGGATGATTGCAGGAGTGGACAGAGAATGTCAGTGTGATTGGTGGACTGCATGGCTACTACCTGGGTTATTACAGGAGTAAATCAGTAGTCTGCAGGGGGTTAGGGGCCTCCATAGATTGTGCACATTTGACTGTAGCACTGCATGTCTAAATGCCTTAGTCATTGTACAAGTGCATGGATAGTGACTGGATAGTTAGAGTGCTGGTAGCTGACAGCAGGGTGAGTTTATAAGTGCTTGTGTTTCAGCACAGTGATTATATAAAGACATGGTTCTGTCAGGATGATTGCAGGTGTGGACAGAGAGTGACAGTGTGTTGGTGGACTGCATAGCTACTACTTGGGTAATTGCAGGAGTGAATCATTGCTGTGTAGGTGGTTAGGGTACTGCATGGCTAGTGCACATGTGAATGTAGTACAGCTTGTATTAGTGACTGGGTCATTGCATGAGTACATGGGTAGTCACGAGATTATTAGAATATTGCAAAGAGACTGTATGGTGAATTTATAAATGCCTGGGTTTTGGCAGAGTGAATAGATAAGTACATGGTGGTGACTGCGTTATTGGAGGAGTGCATTGGGAGTGACAATGTCATTGAAGGAGTGCATGAGGAGTACCTGTGAAAATGAAGATGTCAATGAGCAGTGTGTAGCTGGTTAGAGGACTGCATGGCTAGTGCACATGTTATTTTAGCAGAGCATCTGTTAGTGTCTGGCTTATTGCATCAGAACATGGGTAGGTACTGGATGATTACAATGCTGCAAGAAAAGTATATGGTGAATTCATAAGTGTTTCAGCTTTGGCAGTTACTGGATAAGTAAATGGTGGTTGGTGGTTGATGGCTGATAGCAGGAGTACATAGGAAGTGACAGGGTGATTACTGAACTGTTTGGCTACTACCTGAGTAATTGAAGGTGTAAATAAATAGTGTTTACATGGTTAGAGGATTGTATACATAGTGCACAGGTGATTGTAGCGTTGCATGTGTAGTGCTTGGATGACTTAATCTTACCTGTTTTTAAGTAGATATGAAACTTATTGAAATATTGTTTCCCTTTTTTTTCAAATATAAATTTATAGTTTTAAGAACACAACATAATTTTATAATTGCATAACATATTCCTATTGCCTTTTTTGCTGTCTTCAGAATCTATTGAATTTCACCATACACAGTGATTTCAATTTGAATCATCAGGTGACAGTCAATAAGATTGTTAAAAAGAAACCACATGTATCTTGAAAATATCTACAACAAAGTCAGTTCTCTATTTACATTTTCACAAATGAACATCATTATTAACATTGTATATAATACAAAGATTAAATATATGAGCACCTTTTTTGGGACACATTTTTCAAAATGCAATATGAAGAAACAGAATAAATTATTCAAACCGTAATTCTGAACATCTTTCCAATAGGCCAAATGATGGTTCGGAAAACATTTGCATTGAGGATATCCAAAATAAACTTCAGAATTCATATTAACACCTTCCCAATAGGTGGAATGATGTTTGTGAAATTATTTGATGTGAATATTTCCAAAATAAATATACTGATTCATTCATGTTGATATCTTCTCAGAATTTTGGAATCAGAAATATTAGATATGAATTTGGTAATTCATGAGGTAACCGACATTTGAACTCTAAATGTGCATCATTGCACAGTGTCCATCATTTGTTGCATTTTTAATACACAGTATGGTGTCCAGATGTTGAAGTAGGTCCATCGTGGAACACAATAGCCACTGTTTTAAAAGTTCTTCCTGAAATTGACACTTGACCTGCCACAACATTTTTAATTTTGGTTTCCAATTTTGTCCCACCTTTTTTGCTAAGTGTCTTCTCCTGTGAAATTTCCTCCAACATTTCTTTCAATTTTGTCTTCTCAGATTTTGTAATAAATGACGTGACATAGCGAGCAACAGCAATTGAGTTATCTGCAACATATTGTATGTCCATATTTGCATTACACATCTTTGAAATCACTGGATTGTAATCATTGATGTATTTCGATTCTTCTGTTCTTTTTATATTATAAGTATTTTTGGGTGATTTTCAAGTGATAGCATACCTCACTGCAGACATAAAAGTGTTCACTCTTCCTTTGGAAATTACTGGACGTGGAAAACCAAATCAACATTTTGGGGCCGATTCCGATCCTGGAAAAACGCTGTACAAATCATGGTATGGAGCGTTTTCTCCTTACAACTCGTACTTGTAAGGATTCCCCTACAACCTAGGAAGTACGATCCGTACAAATAGACGCTCTCCATACAAATTGTAAAAAAGACCATACAACTCGTAAATACAAGCGATTCCGATTCGGATTGCCCTGCACGCGACGTTCACATGTATTCCCGGCAGCAGTTTACAACCCGTCAAGTACGATTCGTACAAACGGCACTCCGTACGGCTCTTTTTTTACAGGAGCCAAAAAGTGCCGGGAAAACATTGTACGCCCCGATAACAGTACGAGACGGACCCCCATGTACGCGTCGTACACCCCATGAATACAGGGGTACGGTGCGTATGTACGTGCGTACCGATGACACAGAAAGTGGGGTACGGTGCGTATATACACGCTGAAGGAGTACTGGTCGTGTACGCACCATACAAGCACCGTACCCCAAAATCACTTGTGTACGCACCGTACCCCAAATCGCATATGTACGGTGCGTACCCCAAAATCGTGTATGTACGGTGCGTACATGCGCGATGTTGGGGTGCGCACCATACACACACCTCGCATGTGGGGGGACCCCTGTATGCCTCATACCCCTATACGATCCATACTCCGGTACGAGTCGTACCCCCAGAACGAGTCATACCAGGGTATGAGGCGTATAGGGGTTCGCTTCGTAGCCCGGTACGAGTCGTTCCCCGTTTACAGGCCATTTTCCATACAAATCGCATGCCGACAACCCGGTACGAATCGTACTTGACAGGTTGGACAGCCTTTTTACAAATTATATGGTCTTTTTTACAAGTCCGTGTCGTACAGCTTTTCCCAATCCGATTTGTAAGGATCGGGCCAATCTGTATGTATTTTTCCCGTACGAATCGTACTACACGGGTTGGAAGGGACTTGTACGATTTGTATGGAAAAAAATACGGATCCGATTTGTATGGAAAATAAACATCCAGGATCGGCCCCTTTGTGTAAAATTTTTCCTTTAACTTGTATTTCCGTCGAAATTTTTTTCCATATCGATGACTTTGAAATCGTAAAACTTGCTGTCTTAAGATATTTTCTCCTCCTGTTTTTGGAATCGCACGGGTAACATAACCTTCAATAAAAGATAAAACAGTCTCATCCGAATCAGTTCCAAATTTGGGTGCATCCTTGATCCAGAAAAGCATATGTATATGAGGAGCACCTCTAGCTTGGTATTCCTTTCTCCAAAAGAAATCAGTAACTTCACCAATAGGTGGATACTTTTTAATACAGATGAAAGACATCAAAACTTCAAATCTATGATTTAAATATCTGCAGACATTTACAGGATCCAGGGTAAACAGTTCTCCAGGTGTCTTCAATTCAATATTTTCTATATTTGAATTTGCTTGTTGTAGAAAATCCAGTAAATCATCCCATGCGTACTCAGCACAGCTAAGTGTAACAAACCACGTAGGGGTTCCTAAGTTCCTTAACATACATTTCAGTTCCCCATGACGTCGATACCAATATTCATTAGTGGCACGTTGACATGCCATCAAATTAATTAACTGTGATTCTAAATGTTCGTCTCTTTCTTCAACTTTGTCCATGAATTCCATTGCAGAAACATGTGAAAGATGAATTCCTGTTTTCAATATGTGGTTGACTGCATATGAAAGTGCGGACAGGTCACTTCCAAATAAAAGATGAAACAAATATGGAATATACTGGCAAAATCTTGCTTCTTCTGAATATAGTCGTAAAGTACGATATTCTGAAGCTGGAATCTGAACTGGTCGTTCATCATATCGTCCACCTTTTCCGGTAGGGACCAACTGTGGAAAAGAACGAGCTTCCAAACTTTTTTCTCATACACTCATGGGAGTTCCTTTTGCTTTTTTCATCTAGAACAATTCAACAGTGTCTCCTATCAGTTATTTTGAATGTAGAGGGTGTATAGTATAATGTTCATAAATCTCTTCCTTTCTGCAGTTCTCTACTTTTTCTATTTGTCCACTTGAAATGTCTGTATCATCTTCTAAATTCATTCCTTGTGATTCTACATTTACAGTTTTATTGTAGATATTGTTTTGCAGCAGATATAATGTAGCCTTTTGAAGTTTCCTCACATCTGCTAACTCTTGCCATATTTTCCTACTCTCTGTAGGTACACCATTAACAAGAATGACTACAGGTTCAGTATCTTCTCTTTCTACACCAACAGTTTCCAACATGTTTCTTAAAATCTAAAGGTAAATACACAACTCTTCCTTTTAAACCTCTTTGTAGATCAGTTGGAGGCAGCTTACCTGTTTTAGGCTCCATCTGAATTATAACCTGAAATGGGTGCACGGATTGAATAAGGATGGACTCATATGTATTTAAATCTTTAATTTCTGGAAGTACAGCTACTAATTCTAGGTCATTAGGCATTTTATTGTCTTCTCATTTATGGTAACATTATTTACAAATACATTGTTCACTATCCAACTTAAATAGACCTTCCACAAACAAATAAACAGCAAATTCTCTCCATGTATCATTGTTTTCCTTTTCACTTTTGAAAAACACATCTTCATTTCTAGTTTGAATTTTATAATGAGTACGTCGGCAACAAATACAAAAATAGTGGGGATTTTCACCAGAAACTACTTTAAACTTTGCTATTTCTTTTTCAAACTTCACATCAGTAGTATATTCCACCTCTTCTTCAACACCTACACTTATCAAACTTCCACTTTCTCTACACTCCTCTTGACCAGCAAAGAAACGTAACTCTAAATCATCACAAACATTTTTTACATCCAAGACTGAACCATGCAAAAGGGTTGTATTAATTTCATTTAGACATAATAATGCAGGACTTTTCAAGTAGTATAATCTTCTAACTATCTACCACACTTAGGAATGATGTACTGCTAACTTTCTCAAATGATGAAAACAACTTTGACAAACTTTCCTAGAAAGACAAGCCAGAGAATTACCTTGCAACCCTGTATTTTTTCTCACTTTGCAAGGATCCAGTCCTTGCAATATCTTAATCTTCTGTTTGACAATTTGTTTCTATATTCTCTTAACAAATGTAGTAAAATCTCAATAGATTTTTGACATATATTACAAATACTACTACAATTCCATGTAAACACTGGAGCCTGTGTATATCTCCCTTGAACTTCCTCAGATATTACTTCTTCCACATTTGTAGGAACCATCATTTCATTTTCATTTGGACAACTATTTTTAACTTCATAACAACGACCACAGGTATCAACTGCGTGACCTAAATCATTTTGTTGAAAATAGCTTGCTTCATGAAAAAAGGTTCTGTACTAGAAGTATGCTTCCATTCTCCAGAAAATATTTTACAAAAGTTAGTTCTATTTACAATTCTTTTTCTTTTACATTTGTCCATCATAGACTGCATTATTGTATTTAAAGTTTTCAAACTTTCTAACACTAAGATAAACAATCTTCTTTTTAATTCAAATGCTTATTCAATAACACTTAGCACCCCTTTTTTTGTTTGTAAAATGCTGATCTACTTTTGTATTTCTTACATTTTTTTAACAAATTAAGGAGAACTTTTATATAATCTTTTTAGAATTTCTAAAACTTGTTTCTTCCTGCTTTCTAAATTTTTTATTTTCTGATAATCCAATTTTGCAATTATCTGTACATTTTTCTTTACCTTTTCTTTTACTGTAATTGTTGTATCTCTCTTCTCTTTTTATTTTAGAATTTATAAGACTCTTTAAAACTTTTTTCAAAAATTCTTTACTTCTCTTACCAGAAGGCTTTTTCTTTAAGGGTCCATGTTGTACTTGATCTAATTGTTCTTTTGCTATTTGCTTTACATAGACTTCCTTTCTTTGTTGTCTTTTTCTTTGCTCTTTTCTTGTAATTGTAACTGCGTCTTAATAATTATGCGAAATATCTGCAAACAATTTAATGTAATTGAAATAATTATAAATAATTATTCACATGTATAACTCTTCAAATACATCCAATCATACTACATCAATGATTGGAGCAGTGGAACAGTACTACCTGGATAATTGGACACGTCTATGAGTAGTGTTTAGGAGATTAGAGCACAGCATTCTTACTACACATGTGATTGTAGAAGTGCATAGTTAGTACCTGCATCATTGCATAAGTACATGACTACTGACTGAAACATTAGAATTTATAACTGCTAATGTATTCACAGACTGATTACATAAGTACATAGTGCTGCAGGGATCATTGGAAAAGTGTATGGGCAGAGACAGGGGGATTGTTTAACTGCATGGGAACTACCTAGACAATTGGAGGAGTGAATCAGTAGTATGTAACTGATTAGAGATCTGCATGGATAGTACACAGGGAATTGTAATAGTGCATATGGTAGTGTCTGGATCATTCCAAGAGTACATAAGTAGTAAACAGAAGATTACAGTGCTGCAAACAGAGTGCATGGTGTATTCTAAGTGCTTAGGTATTGCCGGAGTGATAGGATAAGTAGATAGTGCTGGATGGGTGATTGGAGAAGTGCATGGGACACACAGGAGGATTCCTAGACTGCATAGCTACTAACTGGGTATTTAGAAGAGTGTATCAATAGTAAGTACCTGCTTAGAGTTTTGCATGCATAGTGCACAGGATATCGTAGCTGTACTAGTGTTACTGGCTACGGCATTCCATAAGTACATGACTAGTAACTGCATGCTGATGTTATAAGTGCGTAGGTATTGGAGGAGTGATAGGATAAGTAGATTGTGCTGGATGGGTGATAAGTGAAGTACATGAGACATACAGGAGGATTACTAGACTGCATAGGTACTAACTAGGATATTTAGAAGAGTGTATCAATAGTATGTAGCTGGTTAGAGCTCTGCATGCATAGTGCACACAATATTGTAGCTGTAGTTGTGTTAGTGGCTAGGCCATTCCATAGGTACATGACTATAAAACTGGTATAATTACAGTGCTGCAAACAGAGTACATGGTGAATCTATAAGTGCTTAGGTATTAATGGAGTGATAGGATAAGTAGATAGTGCTGAATGGGTAATTAGAGAATTGCATGGGACAGACAGGAGGATTCCGAGACTGTATAGGTACTAACTAGGTATTTAGAAGAGTGTTTCAATACTATATAGCTGGTTAGTGGTCTGCATGGATAGTGCACACAATATTATAGCTGTACTTGTGTTACAGGTTGGGCCATTTAATAAGTACATAACTAGAATGATTACAGTGCTACAAACAGAGTGCATGGTGAATTTATAAGGGATTAGGTATTGGCAGAGTAATAGGATAAGTAGATAGTGCTGGATGGGTGATTGTAGAAGTGCATGGGTCAGACAGGAGGATTCATAGACTGCAGGGGTACTAACTGGCTATTTACAAGAGTGTATCAATAGTATGTAGCTGGTTAGAGGTCTGCATGCATAGTGCACAGAATATCGTAGCTGTACTAGTGTTACTGTCTAGGCCATTCCATATGTACATGACTAGTAACTGGAATAATTACAGTGCTGCAAAAAGACTGCATGCTGAATTTATCAGTGCTTAAGTATTGGCGGAGTGATAGGATAGGTAGATAGTGCTGGATGACTGATCGGAGAAGTGCACGGGACACACAGGAGGATTCCAACACTGCATGGATACTAACTGGATATTTACAAGTATGTAGCTGGTTAGAGGTCTGCATGCATAGTGCACAGAATATCGTAGCTGTACTAGTGTTACTGTCTAGGACATTACATAAGTACATGACTAGTAAATGGAATAATTAAAGTGCTGAAAACAGAGTTCATGGTGAATTTATAAGTGCTTAGGTATTGGCATAGTGATAGGATAAGTAGATAGTGCTGGATTGGTGATTAGAGAAGTGCATGAGACACACAGGAGGATTCCAAGACTGCATAGGTACTAACTAGGATATTTAGAAGAGTGTATCAATAGTATGTAGCTGGTTAGAGCTCTGCATGGATAGTGCACATAATATGGTAGCTGCAGTTGTGTTAGTGGCTTGGCCATTCCATAGGTACATGACTAGAAACTGGAATAATTACAGTGCTGCAAACAGACTGCATGCTGATTTTATAAGTGCTTAGGTATTGGTGGAGTGATAGGATAAGTAGATCGTGCTGGATGGGTGATTAGAGAAGTGCATGAGACACACAGGAGGATTCCTAGTCTGCATAGGTACTAACTAGGATATTTAAAAGAGTGTATCAATAGTATGTAGCTGGTTAGAGATCTGCATGGATAGTGCACACAATATTGTAGCTGTAGATGTGTTTGTGGCTAGGCCATTCCATAGGTACATGACTAGAAAATGGAATAATTACAGTGCTGCAAACAGAGTGCATGGTGAATTTATAACTGCTTAGGTATTGGCAGAGTGATAGGATAAGTAGATAGTGATGAATGGGTAGTTGGAGAATTGCATGAGACAGACAGGAGGATTCTTAGACTGCATAAGTACTAACTGGGCATTTAGAAGAGTGTATCAATACTATGTAGCTAGTTAGTGGTCTGCATGGATAGTGCACACAATATTATAGCTGTACTTGTGTTACTGGCTAGGCCATTTATTAAGTACATAACTAGAAACTAGAATGATTACAGTGCTGCAAACAGCGTGCATAGTGAATTTATAAGTGCTTAGGTATTGGCGAAGGGATAGGATAAGTAGATAGTGCTGGATGGGTGATTGGAGAAGTGCAAGGGACAGACAGGAGGATTCCTAGACTGCATGGGTACTAACTGGGTATTTACAAGAATGTATCTTATTATGTACCTGGTTAGATGTCTGCATGCATAGTGCACAGAATATCATAGCAGTGCTAGTGTTACTGGCTAGGGCATTCCATAAGAACATGACTAGTAACTGGAATAATTACAGTGCTGCAAACAGAGAGCATGGTGAATTTATAAGTGCTTAGGTATTTGAGGATTGATAGGATAAGTAGATAGTGCTGGATGGGTGATTGGAGAAGTGCATGGGACAGACAGGAGGATTCCTAGACTGCATGGGTACTAACTGGGTATTTACAAGAGCGTATCAATAGTATGTAGCTGGTTAGAGGTCTGCATGCATAGTGCACAGAATATCGTAGCTGTACTAGTGTTACTGGCTAGGGCATTCCATAAGTATATGACTAGTAACTGGAATATTTACAGTGCTGCAAACAGACTGCATGCTGGTTTTATAAGTACTTAGGTATTGACGGACTGATAGGATAAGTAAATAGTGCTGGATGGGTGATTAGAGAAGTGCAAGAGACACACAGGAGGATTCCTAGACTACATAGTTACTAACTAGGATATTTAGAAGACTGTATCAATAGTATGTAGCTGGTTAGAGGTCAGCATGGATAGTGCACACAGTATTGTAACTGTAGTTGTGTTAGTGGCTAGGCCATTCCACAGGTACACAACTAGAAACTGGAATAATTACAGTGCTGCAAACAGAGTACATGGTGAATTTACAAGTGCTTAGGTATTGGCGGAGTGATAGGATAAGTAGGTACTGCTGGATGAATTATTGGAGAAGTGCATGGGACAGATAGGAGGATTCCTTGACTGCAGGGGTACTAACTGGGTATTTATAAGAGTGTATCAATAGTATGTAGCTGGTTAGAGATCTGCATGCATAATGCACATAATATAGGACGTGTACTAGTGTTACTGGCTAGGGCATTCTATAAGTACATGACTAGTATCTGGAATAATTAGAGTGCTGCAAACAAAGTGCATGTTGAATTTATAAGTACTTAGGTATTAGTGCACTGAATGAATAAGAGTTTGGTGCTCGATCGGTGATTGGAGGAGTGTCTCAGTACTAACAGGGCAATACCTGCTCTGCAAGGACACTCCTTATAGGATTAAAGTACTGCATACATCTCTACTGCTACTTTACCTTTCTACAACTACCTTTAATATTACACCTAGCCAAATACAAAGCAGGAACCATTCACCTTTCTCAGCTATAAGTCTCACCATATCACTGAAAAATATAAATTCACAGAACAAACTTCAAATTTAAATCAAACACCAAAAATGATGATGCATATTTCAACTTTACCTCTTTAGAGACTTATAAAAACTAAGTTAATACCTTAACTCTACATATACATTTCCAATTTGAAATCAACACCTAAAATTATGTAGTATAGTACTAATGTACATATCCACACATTAAGACCATCTGTCATAATGAGAAATCCCTATTCCAAAAACACACATAACATAATACTATACAAAATGTATACTAAACATTTAAATACATTACAAAAAACTGTAATAAATATTTCTTCATTACAAAATATATCTCAAACCTCAAATGTTATGATTTATATTTTATCTTTAAAAACAAAAGCACCACATAGTACAACTCACAAATTGATAACTCACCTTTCAAATTGATTTGTAGATTATGAAGTATAAGAAAAACACACCAGATTTTCTTATGCACACAATGAATATAATGCACTGCTCTTAGCAAAACCAAAAAATGGCAACATTTCCCTCTCTTTCTCCACACATATACATGTAAATAACAAATCACATTGCTTCCCAGGTTAAGTCAAATTCTAAAACACATCTATTGGTTATACATATCAACTCTTGCCAACTGACCCGAAATTGCTTCTGGAATTTTCCGGAGTCGTGCCTGGACCGAGCACCGTAAGCGATGACACCTTGAATCCATAGGAGAGTTCAAATGTATATTACAATCATTTTAGCATTTTTTTTTAATAACACACCACTTCTAACCATAGCACTGACTTGGGAAATCTCACTGCAATAACATATTACTTTAATATTTATACCAAATACACATTTTAATGCCACGGATAACTTCGAACCCTACCCCCATTCTGCGTAATGCCTGTTTCCATAGTAACAGTTCATGGATAACTCAACTGAACTCACAGGCCACAAGTTCAGCACACAATGTTGCAAATACAAACAGCAAGTGTGCATGACATTCCAAGATATCAGCTTATCCTATCTAATGTAGCATTCAAAGATGTTTTTCTAACCAATAAGAAACATGCTGTTTAACGACAGTAACATGCACCCTATTTTTTACTCTATAATGTTCTTAAACAGCCAATCATTTCTCTTCTTTTTTAAAACTGCATCTTATTCACCATTTTAGATACCTCTTATTGTACCAACTGCCTACTTCACTTACAGACATCTTTTCAGTGCATCCAGACCTCACTTCAAGATGCTTAGAGTGTGGACAGTGGGACACAGCTATGTTTTTCTGTGCACAAGGTATGCTGAGCACAGTGGTATTGACAAAGATCTAGCTTTGCAAAATGTGGACATTAAATGGATTGGACAAAGAAGATTAAAGTGGCACCAATTGATGCCTTTGGTTAAAACCTTTTTACATCTCCAACCCCCTAACCTCATGATTGTGCACTGTGGTGGCAATGACCTAGGCACGTTGACTGGGGTAGGTATGGAAATGCTAGCGAAGGACACCTTTGCAGAATTGATGTTGCTTTTCCCACAAACTGCCTTTGATACTCTAACATATGCCAAAGACAGAAATGGAACTGGTCCAATCAATTTTGTTCTCAGATTGAGAAACCTAGACAAAAATGTCAATAAAGCTGTTTCTGCTTACCTCAGAGACCATAGAATGGGCTCCATATACAACAACAATCTGCATTTCAATATGGATGGCATCTACAGGAGTGATGGTGTACATTTCACAGATAAGGAAACAGAGTCCTTCTCAACAACCTACGGCTCTGCATCGGCACTTACATGTAGCTACAAAAATCTGCCAATAAACACAAGTGCTCTTTTTAGAGCCACCTGATAACCTAACATATAATTTAGTTTTTGAAAAAATATATATATTATTTTTTCTTGCTTGGAGTCGCGCACCTAGTGTGACTTAAAGTCGCACACCCATCGTGTTCACACAGGGAGCCACGCTGAGAGCCGCGCACCCATCGCGTTCACACAGGGGGCCGTGCTGAGAAATGCGCACCCATCGCGTTCACACAGGGGGGCTGTTCTCAGAGCCGTGCACCCATCATGTTCACACTAGAATGCCACACACCCATCGCGTTCACACAGGGGGCCGCGCTGAGACTCGCGCTAGGGTCACGACTCTGATTAAAAAAAACTTTCACTAATTAACATTCGCCTCAGGGACCCTATCCCCTGAGACATGTCCACTCGCTTTTATTCGTTGGGGACCGTGGAGGAGCCCCAATGCCCCCATGTTCCATGCCGGCTCCCCGCCTCCTGCGGGAGCCGGCATTGCTTTTCCACATGGGGAGCTGCTGACCTGCAGCTCCCCGTGTGGAAAAGTAATCTGTTTTGGATTATGGAAGTGAGAGCAGGTTTCCCTGCTCTCGCTTCCAAAATCCAAAGAAGTGTTTGCTATTGCAGGGTGGGAGCCACACGACTCCCACCCTACTATAGCAAACAGCAGTGTCCCGAGGGTGGGCACCCCAGGACACAGCAAGAGCAGGCCCTGGGAGGTGGCAGTCCCCAGGGCCATCACAGGCTCCAGGAGGGGGACACGCGGCCCCCCTGCCTTCAATTAGAAAGCCCAGGGGAGGTGGTGGCCCCCGGGGCTCTGGGGTCCATAACGGACCCCCACATTTCCATTTTAGTGCCCCCGGGACATAGCGGTCCTGGTAGGGGCTCCAGCCCCCACAAGTTTCAGCAATGCCCCCGGGACCTGGCCCACCCAGGGGCCTAATTTAAATGAAGCGCAAGAACTGCGCTCTGATTTTTTATTTTTTCTAGTTTGGAGTCGTGCGCCCAGCGCGAATTTGGACATTTTGTTTTAAGAAAAATACAATTTGGGGCCCTGTGGGTCCTTCTGGGGCCCCCTAAACAGGCCTAGGGGGTCTGGGTGTTTCTGCCCTTCCCCCTTTTCTTTATTTTGGCCTTTGTTATTCTGTTTTCTTCTGACTCGCTTCTACCGAGTCAAAAGATGGCTGCCAACACTTCCTGGTTTGGAGTGTTGACAGCCAATTAGGATAAAGCGCGTGGTCGGTAGCGTGCGCGGATACACCGCGCCACTAGATATCGATATTTTTATTTTTTTAATTTCTCAGCAACTACTGAACGGATTTTGACCATTTTTAAAAAGCATTTCCTATGGACATTAACTTGGGGAGAATTTCGCAAAGGTTCGTAAAACGGCACCAAAGTTATTAGCAAATCAAAAAATGCTTTTTCTATGGAAACTAGGTTCTAACTATAACTACCTACTGGCAACTGCCAGTAGGTTATATATATATATATATTCACTGAAAAAACCATAGGTTTCACACATGTTATAGTTAGCGGAAATTTTACTGATAAAAAACCAATGAAATTGCCCCGTTATAGTTAGTGCTGGCAACTATAACTCACGCGACCGCAATCCTCTGCTGATGCTAATACTGTATTTAGACACTTATTTGCCCATGTCTTCTTCCATACATTTTTAGCTATACATATATTACAAATATTTTTTTTTCATAAAGACACATATGTCATCAGCAGAAGATTGCGGTCGCGTGAGTTATAGTTGCCAGCACTAACTATAACGGGGCAATTTCATTGGTTTTTTATCAGTAAAATTTCCGCTAACTATAACATGTGTGAAACCTATGGTTTTTTCAGTGAATTTGCAAGGTTTTTTAAATGCTAATTCCTAACTATAACGTGTGTGAAACCTATGGTTTTTTCAGTGAATTTGTACGGTTTTTTAAATGCTAAGTGACTTTACGCCATTCGTGGCGTGCGCGCCCACTTAACGCAGTTCGTTCCGTGCGCGCACGGTGCGCTTCGCGCACCGTGCGCGCACAGTGAGCACGCGGTGCGCTTCGCGCACCGCGCACCCACTTTACGCAGTTAGTGCCGTGCCCACGTTACGCTAGATGGGCCATGTACGCACGATGCGCTTCGCGCACCGTGCGCACATGGAGGACATATTATGCGCTTCCTTGTGATAGGTAATCTGTTGAAATTTTTTGGGAAAATTTTCTGTGCTCTGATAAGCCATGCACAAATGGTGGCCTTCGGCCACCATTTGCACAAGGGGTGGAGAAAGTGTGGATAGTGTTTTTTTAATTTTTATTTTTTTACCGTACGCTTACGGTAAGCGTACGGTAAGCGTACCCCGCGAAATTGCCGAAAAAAAAATAATGCCGTTTTTGCTCTTGGGGGATGTTTGGGGACTCCCTCAACATGACTATGTGAGAGGGAGTTGTCAAAACATCCCCGTAACATGTTTTTGGCCATCATGTTTGATACATAACACTCAGTGCGGTAGACAAAATGGCGGACGCCGCTTCCTGGTTTCTGCCGATTCGAATGTTTACTAAGATCTAAGAGCCAATCAGAATCGCGCTCGCGCACGCCACCGTACGCTTACCGTAAGCGTACGGTAAGCGTACCGTAAGCGGGCTCAGATATATATATTGATTTAAAGGCTATTTTCTCAGAATCTACTGAACAGATTTACACCAAACCTACAAAAGGCACTTCCTTGACCTAGGGACTACCTCTCTGCCAAATTTCTAATAATTCTGTTCAGCCGTTCGGGCTGTAGCTCGTTCTAAAGGTCCTATGGAAAAATGCATGGGAAAAACGCGTTTTGGGACCCCCCTTTTATCTCAGCCCCCGCTTGACGAATCCCCCCGAGACTTTCAGGGTAGGAGCGGAGCGTAGCGCCCCACCTATTTTGAGAAATTCGCGAGGATTCGTCGACCGGCGCCAAAGTTATTCAAAATAGAATGTTGAGGTTTTCCTATGGAAACGTGGTCCTAACTATAACTACCTACTGGCGACCGCCAGTAGGTAATATATATATATATATATATATATATATATATATATATATATATATATATTATCTAGTCGCCAGTAGATAGTTATAGTTAGGACCGTGTTTCCATAGGAAATCTGCAACATTCTATTTGTAATAACTTTGGCGCCGGTTGACGAATCCTCGCAAAATTTTCAAAATAGGTGGGGCGCTCCGCTCCTACCCTGAAAGTCTCGGGGGGATTCGTCAAGCGGGGGCTGAGAAAAAAGGAGGGGTCCCAAAATGCATTTTCCCCATGCAATTTACCATAGGGACCTTTAGTCCAAGGTACAGCCCGAACGGCTGAACAGAATTACTTGAAATTTGGCAGAGAGGTAGTCCTCAGCTCAGGGATGTGCCTTGTGCATATATGGAGTCAATCTGTTCAGTAGTTCCTGAGAAAATCAAAAGTAAAACCATATATATATGTGGGCGGAGCCTAACCACACATCTCATCCTGAGATCTGATTGGCTGTCAGCACTTCATCCAAGAAGTGTTGGCAGCCATCTTGGGACCAATATACATGATAGCACCTCATTAAAAAGCATTGCAGTTAATAGAAGGTTTTAAGACTTTAGTTACATTATAAATTATTTGTTGATGGTACCATACTCATTTTAGGAATTGTGGTATGTTCTAAGGTGATTTCACCATGTGAAAAAGCCTTCTGCTGGGATATCATGATTGAGAGAAAAATATTTTCTCATGCTTTTGTGTTCTACTGCAGCTTCCCAGAGTGTTCCAAAGAACAACTAGAGCGCTTACAGCCCTATTTATGATAAACGTATGGCACACCTGAAGCCATCTTGCTTGGATTAAAGTGGTAACTCTTAAAACATTTAATTTAAAAAGGAACAAAATGAGGGGGTTCATTTTTCCATAAAAAGTATGATTAGTGCTGCCGAAAGAAAAATTAGGGCACATTTTGAGTGACTTCTCAAATCCTCTTCTATTTCATTAAAAAATTCTGACATGCAGACTGAAACATGCACTTTCAATACCAGCAGCAGTTTTCCCTGGTGAGCAGTAGCTTTACTACAGTGATCTAATGAGCAAAAAGAGTGCTAACATTCTGAATTTATGGCAAATGTGTGACACATCTGAATGCCTTCTTGATGGAATCAAAGTAAAAAACTGAAAGTATTTCCTACTGAGGAGACTGCAGTAAATGAGGAAATTAGGAAACTTCATAACAAATAAGTCTCCCAAGATGGCCACTAGAGACAAAAGAGCCCAAATGTAGCCCAAATATCATCCAGATGTAGCCCAAGTATAGCCCAATGACAGAATGTCCCAGAGTGTTCTTAAAAACAACTAGAGCGCTTACTGTCTTCATTATGACAAAAGTATGGCACACCTGAAGCCATCTTGATTGGAATAAACTGGTAACACTTAAAATAGTTAATTTAAAAAGGAACACAATGAGGGGGTTCATTTTGCCATAGAAATTATGATTAATGCTGAAGAAAGAAAATGAGGGCACATTTTGAGTGACTTCTCAAATCCTCTTCTACTTCATTAAAAAATTCTGACATGCAGACTGAAACATGCACTTTTAATACCAGGAGCAGACTTGCATGGTGAACAGTAGTTTTACTACAGTGATCTAATGAGCAACTAGATTGCTAACATTCCGAATTTATGGCAAATGTGTGACATATCTGAATACCTTCATGATGGAATCAAAGTAAAAACTGAAAGCATTTCCTACTGAGGAGACTGCAGTACATGAGGAAATTAGGAAATTTCATAACAAATAAATCTCCCAAGATGGCCACCGGAGACAAAAGAGCCCAAATGTAGCCCAAAATCACCCAGATGTAGCCCAAATATAGCCCAATGACAGAAGTGTGCAAAACACTTATTATTTTGTGTTTTTGCAGTGTTATATAGTGCAGACTTGTCAGGTATTGGAGTGCTTTACATGAGCATTGGTTACATCACACAAGAACAAATTCATTTTGGTTGTAGACATGGGGAGACTAAGTGATTTGACCAGAATCACAGAATGTCGAGCTGAAGCAGAAACTCCAACCTGGTTCCCCAGTTGCAAAGTCTGCAGTTCTGGAAGTAACACCACATCCTCTCCCCTAAGTGCAACATTTAATCAAGTGGTCAACTGGATAAAAAAACATAAAGTTAACAAATAATTTAAAAGGGTGAACAACCTTTACAACGCAACTTTTACACCGCACTACCATTACAACGAAACTATTACAACGCGAAATCTGTTACAACGCATGCCATTACAACGCATGCCATTACAACGAAATGCACTAGATGGCGTGCTAACATTAGAAATAGTGTAGTTTTACTATCCAAACACCTTCCCTACTGCAACGTGGACTGGAGTTAGAATAGTAAATTATACATTTCTAATGTCAGCACTCCATCTAGTGTACGTCGTTGTAAAAGCATGCGTTGTAAAGGCTGGCGTTGTAACAGATCTTGCGGTGTAAAAAATGCGTTGTAACGGCATGCGGTGTAAAAGCATGCGTTGTAACGTCATACATCCATTTAAAAGTGCTTTGTCGCTATTTGAAAAACTCAGAAAATATGTCCTTATTTTAGTCTTTTAGAGCACTAACCATAATTTTGATGCCAATAAGACCCTCTCATATATGTAATTTCTAAAGGAAATGCTCTAGGTATTACAGTTTTGATTACATCAAGATGACGTCAGGCGTTCCACACTTTTGTAATAAATATAGAATGTTAGCAATCTAGTTGTTCATTAGGATACTGTTGAGAGGCAGAGGCCAGGGGCACGGACTCTGAAAATTGAAGGCAGGTAGGAGGGCGCAAAGGCAACAATTTAACCACACTGAGCAGGCAGGAAGGGCCGTGGCAGCACAACAGACTATGGAGGGCAGTGGAAAGGGGGGCAGGGGCAACAAATCAACAATACAGGACTTGCAAGAGAGGCTGTGGCAATGTAATAGACCATTGTGGGCAGAAGGAAGAGGCAATGGTAGTACAACCATACATGCCAAAAGACCCGATTCAGCCAGGAAACGTCCAATGTTTTTAAGCTCAAATGGGCTTTATTTGATCTGTCTCCTGTCTACAATCTCCTCTTTTTCAATGTAACTCAAAGGCGAAAATCAATACCCCAGTTTTTTTTCAAAATCTCCCTCTTACCAAGTTCAAAATGTTCGCAAGTATGGTACATTGGATCATGGAAGGAAATGGGGTGGAGACATGGACTTGGATAACAGAGGACAGGAGGGACATGGAGAGGTGCACCAAACTGACCCTGCAGGGCAGGCATCAGGGTTTGCAGCAGCACAATACACCACACAGGGCAAACGGGAACGGGAGTGCAGCACAACAATCCATAGAAAGCAAGAGGGAGGGGACAGGACCATGCACATGGACAACAGAGAACAGAGGGGCAAGAGGCAATGGTAGCTAGCTGACCATAATGGACAGACAGGAGAGAAAGCTGCACCATAACAGGCCATAAAGGGCAGGAGGGACGGATCAGGGGCATTACAATGGAACAGACAAGCCAGGAGGGAGGAAGTAGGGGTCTGCACATGTAAACAGAGGGCTGGGGGCAAGGGGGCAGGGGAGGAGCAGCAAGATTGCCATGGAGGTCAGGCAGTATGGGCACTAGAAGCAAGACACACCATGAAGAGCAACAGTGAGATTGTGATGGCATACACACAGACCATGGAGGGAAGGTGGGAGGGGGTCAGGGGCAGCTAACTGACCACACAGGGAAGGTGGGAGGGGCCATGGCAGCACAGAAGACCATGCATGGCAAGCGGGAGGGTTAGTGGCAGCACAATGGCTATGATGGGCAAGAAGGAGGGTGCAGGGGCATGCACAAAGGACGATGGAGGATAGAAGGGAGGGTCAGGACCTGTGCACAGACAAGAAAGTTCAGGGGAAGGGGCCTCACAACAGACCGCACGGGGCAGGCAGGAGGAGCAGTTGCAGCACAACAGACCAGGGAGGGCAGAAGGGAGTGGCAGTACAATGGACCATGTAGGACAGGAGGAAGAGGATAGGGGCATGGAATGTGGACAGGCAGGGTGGAAGTGGCAGGGAAAGGTTACAGTCATCTGACAATGCTAGGCAGGTGGGAGGGGAGTGGCAGCTCAACAGAACACTCATAGTAGATAGGAGTGGCAGGTCCATGGAACATGGTGGGCAAAAAGGATGGAGCATGGGCATGCAAAAAGACATCGGAGGGCAGGGGGAAGGAGAATAGGGGCAGCAAGCTAAGCACAGAGTATAAGCAGGAGGTCAATGATGGGGCATAGAATTGGGCAATGGAGGGCAGGAGGAGTGGACTGGTACATCATACTAAATTGAGGGCAGTGGCAGCACATCAGACCATGCATGGCAGGAGGGAGGAGGCTAGTCCATGGATTCACACAACAGAGGATAGGGTGGAGGGGGATGGGGCAGCAAGCTAACTGTTCATAGAAGGTGGGTATTAGGAACTTTATTGGTTTTAAAACTTGTGTCTGTGCAAACTACTTAAAATATGAACAAGTATGCAGCATAATCTCACTTTTATTCAGGAAGAAGAGGACGTTTGTGACTGTGACTCCGGGCTCACTTGGCAGAAACACCCCCTGACCCTCCACCCCCTATCTCAAAATGTAATGCCCGTGAAAAGGGTAGGTGAACACAGTGTTATATAGAACATAGTCCTGAGAGCACGATTGAAAATGAAAACTAGATATAGTGTATGGTATAAACTGTGCACCAAAAAGTGTGATATAAGATGAACCGGGCATGAAATATAATATGCAATACATTGTGCGCAATGACAGATTCATTGGAGAGCGCGAGATAGCCCAGGCACTAGCGCTTGCTATGAGATATGCACCTTGGAGTGTAATATGCACAGGGCAGTGTTGTGTAACCTAGCTAGTCTCTAAAGTTGTAATATAAAATATGTGCTGGGGAGTGTAACGTTGATATGCACTGTGACAAAGATATGGATCCCGGATTGTAATATGTATGGCATAGCACTGTGCGTTATAACATAGGCATCGAGGAAGGCACGTTAGATGGGGCAATATAACCCGTGCGAAGACAAGTGTGGCATGACATATTCACGGGTGGTGTTACAGTGCACATGGGCTAGAGAGTGTCATAGCATATGCACTAGCTAGTGGAATACAACACAGAGGTGTGTGGCACTCAGCAGGCAATGGTGGGTGTAACACAGCATTGGGCTCTGCCAGGAGCGCGCTGTGACTCTCAAGTGATGTTCGTCCCCTTTCCAGAGAGTAAAATAAAAAGTATTACACATCCGGCAGTGGATGTGTGTTTTATTAACCGTGAGGGGGTTTCTTGCATAGTTTTGATTAAATTTTTGTCGAATCCCCTTTGAATGGCTTGGTGTGCATGTGTACTAAATGTGCCCGTCAAGAGCTACCCATGTTTGTATAAATAAACGACAAGGGTGTCTACCGGGATTAGGCACGGTAGGGCATCAGACATGTCAGAGCTTCACTAGTGGTGTAAATACATTCCACGTGGATTCATTGTATGCATAGTCGCCTTTTAATGAATATCACGCAAATCGTCATGGTGATAGGTACGTACGGTTTGTCCAGCATGTCCTAGGTGTGTTTATAAATATATATTTTTTAAAAATATTAAAAAACAGTGGCCTGCCCTGGGGATTGGGGTCAAAAAAATATAATTAGGAGACAGGCCCTGGGGGATGGGGTCATCAGGGCCAATAAATTAGAATAAAAAGGGGAACCACACAGCCCCCCTTCTTAAAAAATTAAAATAAATAAAAGACTGACATCGTGTCGGAGGCCACGCCCCCTCCTTGCAGCACTCTGCAAACGCGCCCCCTGGCGAGTTGTAAGTTGGGGAATTAATTCCTCTTCAATACTGAGGGTCCCTGAGGGCCAACTAGCCCAACAGGCATCTCCAGTATGCGCCAGGGAGCTGCGCTGCAGACATGTGTTCTGAGGCTAAGCCCCTTTTTACACCTCGCTGCAACGCAGCTCTGTGGCGCTTACTGGAGGTACCTAGTGGTCTAGTTTGACCCTAGGGACCCTTAGGATTCAAGGGGACTTTATCTCTCAACTTAGAACAGCCACAGGGCGCGTTTACACAGTGGTGAAGGTAGGGGACGGGGCCTGAGGTGACGTGTGCAAACACGCACTATGGCACGTTTTTAAATTGGGGATATAATTTCCCTTCAATACTGAGGGCCCCTGGGGGCTAACTAGCCCACCAAGTGCTTCCAGTAAGCGCCCCTGAGCTGCATTGCAGAGAGGTGGTCCAGGCCGTGCCACTTTTTACACCTCTATGCAACGCAGCTCTGTGGCACTTACTGGAGGTACCTAGTGGGCTAGTTGGACCCTAGGGACCCTCAGGATTTAAATGAACTTAATCTCCCAACTAAAAACGGACACAGGGCGTGTTTACACAGTGGTGAAGGGAGGGGACAGGGCCTGAGTTAACGTGTGCAAACACGCACTATGGCACGTTTTTAAATTGGGGATATAATTTCCCTTCAATACTGAAGGCCCCTGGGGGCTAACTAGCCCACCAAGTGCTTCCAGTAAGCGCCCCTGAGCTGCATTGCAGAGAGGTGGTCCAGGCCGTGCCACTTTTTACACCTCTCTGCAACGCAGCTCTGTAGCACTTATTGGAGGTACCTAGTGGGCTAGTTGGACCCTAGGGACCCTCAGGATTCAAATGAACTTAATCTCCCAACTAAAAACGGACACAGGGCGTGTTTACACAGTGGTGAAGGGAGGGGACGGGGCCTGAGTTAACGTGTGCAAAAATGCCCGGTGGCCTGTTTTAAGAGGTAGTTTTAATCCCCCTGCCCTATTATATGCTAGGGGCTTACAGAGGAGGTCATGCTAATCACAGGGGGACCCCAACGCATAATGTTCCCTAGTGTATGTAGGTGTTTTCACTGTATTCTGAGTGTCTTTTAGCATAGCACTGGCTCTAGGACTGGTTAGTCAGACTCAGTTACCACCAGTATCTGTCTGAAAAAGTTGAGGGTATAGGATGATTTTGCAACAAGGCTTCTTTCTGCTCTTCTTTTTGTTCTTTCTGCACGTTATCCTTCTTCCTGCACTTTTCTTCGTCTTTGAGGACTTCTGTTGCTTCTTTCTGCACTTCTTTTTTTTTCTTTCTCTGCATTTTTTCTTCTTTCTTCACATGTCCTATCTCTGTAAGCATAGTTAGAAATTAGCATTTAAAAAACCTTTGAAATTCACAGAAAAAACCATAGGTTTCAGGCACGTTATAGTTAGGAATTAGCATTTAAAAAACCTCAGAAATTCACTGAAAAAACCATAGGTTTCAGGGGTGTTATAGTTAGCTGGACTTTTCACTTGTACAAAACCATTGAAATTCCCCCGTTATAGTTAGTTCAGCTAACTTTAACTCGCGCGCCCGCAATGCACTGCTGATGACGTCACATATTACATCACTCATGACATGGTCAGTGACATCAATCATGACATCCCTGATGACATTTCAAATGACATCACTGATGACATCATCCTTGTGATAGAGTGGCAGACCTCCTCTCACCCTAATATAACCTTTGATACACACATTCAAAAATAGAATCTAAAATTTTCAAAAGAATGGACATACCAATACCAGTTACAACAACCTCTTCAGTAATTCTAAGATCCACATACACATCCACTCATTCACCAACAGTCCTATACAAGTCACTCATACATATACTCACTCATCATATGTACTCATACACCTATAAAATCTGTTACACAATGCCACTCATCCATAGAGTTACTCACACACATAGTCACTCATGCTAATAAAGAATCAAACATACATTTACTTGTATATACAGTTATACACACACCACCACACTTACTTCTACGGAAACTTACACATGCTTAGTCTTTTAAACAATCACTTATAGAAATACATACTTATTCATACAGGAACTCTTTCAATCTCTCACTCTCACATATACTCACTTATATAACCAATAGTCACATATACTAGTTTAAAACATGTAGTTACTCATAAAGACACTATTGAGACAGTCATTCACTCACTAACACACCCATACACACACTCATCCACCCATACAGTCCTGCACACATGCTGTCTTCAACACATACAAACAGTGAGTCACTCATTCATGCACCTATCCACTACGTAATACCCCCCACCGAACCATGCAGACACTCAGACTGATACTCAAAAAACCAACTAATAACCTATATAGACACCCATGTAGCTACTCACCAACCCATGCAGCCACTTATACATAAAGTGAGAGACTGATACAGATATTTACATATTTAAACATTACTCACTTAGCCATATATTCACTATGATACACTTAATCAGTCAGTTACACAATCAATTTTTCAAAAACAAATCATCCATTTAGACACTTATATACCCATTTATTCTTACATCGACCTTGAGATATACATATATAAAACATATTTAATTTTCAGAAAAACACACATTCACTGGATGATGTCATCAGTGATGTCATCAGTGATGTCATTTGAGATGTCATCAGTGATGTCATGAGTGATGTCACTGACCATGTCATGAGTGATGTAATATGTGACGTCATCAGCAGTGCATTGCGGGCGCGCGAGTTACAGTTAGCTGAACTAACTATAACGGGGGAATTTCAATGGTTTTGTACAAGTGAAAAGTCCAGCTAACTACAACACCCCTGAAACCTATGGTTTTTTCAGTGAATTTATATATATACATACATACATATATATTCACAAAACTTAGTCTCTAGGACTAAAGAAGAACGCACTCACTCATATGTTTTATAAAGACCTACAGCGGCTTTATTTTCTTGCCAGACCAAACGCGTTTCACCTCTTCCAAAGGCTGGATCACGGGATGAGATCACCTGACAAGCTTGTTTCTTTTATATTTAGCACGCATCCGCTTCCTGTCATTTTCTCAAGTGCATTGTGGTTAGTGAAGTTTAGTGGTATATTTAAATTGAGATACATTTTGTGCTACGTGTCAAGTGAGATTAAAAACAATTTCCACGCATGTAAATCTTTTAGCACAGTTATGATTCTTATGATTTTGGCACTTTAGTGTGCGTATTTTCATTGTCATACATGGTTGATTGCCCATTGATTACAGAACACTGCAAAAAATGAGTGGAGAGAGAAGGTCATATTATGGCTTTTGATCATTTGGAATGGCACCAGAGAAGACTTTACAACATGCTTTGAGAGATTGAATAACTCTCCAGCCAAATTGAAGTTTACATATGATATAAGCTCGGAGAGGCTCATATTTTTGGACACAGAGATATATATTGAGGATAAAAAATTGACTTGTGAAGAAGAGCGTCTGCTCAAAACGTGTCACCAATAACAAAATCACTTGAAACACGATCCCTGGTTGGCAAGTCTTTTTCTGTGTGCAAAACCGCCGTGGAATTTCTGAACATTTCAAGCTGGGTCCCGACACCCGGAACTCGCACCAACTCCGATAGGAGTGGAACTGGACAAGTCGGGAAAATTTATTTCCTATATAGGTAGTTATAGTTAGGACCAAGTTTCCATAGAAAGAACATTTTTTGTTTTGCTTATAACTTTGGTGTCGTTTGATGAATCTTCATGAAATTTTCCAAACTACTTCTTTGTTCAGATCAGCTCCTATGTTGAACGCTTGGGGGTGATTCATCAAGGGGGGGCCGAGAAAAAAGGGGGGTCCCAAAATGTGTTTTCTCCATGCAATTTCCACAGGAAAGTTTAGACAAGGCTACAGATCGAACGGGTGAACGGAATTACCCCAAATTTGGTAGGGAAAAGGGTCTTGGTCTAGAAAGCACGCTTTTGTTTATTTGGTGTGAATCCGTTCAGTAGTTTTGGCGAAATTTAGAAATTTACAGATGTCGATATTTGGGAATTCTGCCATCTGATTGGGTGAGGCGTTACAAGCACAAGCTTGCTTTTATTGGCTGCGAACGGTTGCAACTAGGAAGTGTTGGCAGCCATTTTGTGATTCCGTTGAAGCGAGTAAGGGGAAAAAAGGGTGAAAAAAGTAGCAAAGAGGAGGGTAGGAGAGCTGTGAGCTCTGTGGGGTGGGTAGGGTGTGCTATACACGGAGCGTGAAGCGAAGTATTCACCCTTACCGATGTGAAAGTGCTGTTTTGCCCAGAGTGAGTTGGTGCTGAGGTGAGGTGCCGGTACACTCTGGGATGAAACCGTGAGCTGATTGCTGTAAACTGATGTGCTCTGGGCACTGTAGCATACTGGCCGCTGTAGCATAGCTGTGCAAGTGGTGTTAGAATGCGTTTAGAATGTAGCAGGAGTGGGAAGCAAACTACTCACCCCTAATGGTCTGAAGACTTGAATAGAGTGTTTTAGCAAGCAGGAATAAAGAAATAATCGTGAAGAATATAATGCAGAATGTTGCAATGCCACAGAAGGCAAATGGTGAAATCAGGTGTGTTTAAGAAAGTGTCTGTTTGTAATAAAGCGATGGAGTCAGCAAGTTATATAAAAACTGTCTTTATTTAAGTGGCATAAATGGATCCACTGGTGCAAGAGCTAAGGCATCCAGCTGAGGCAAACTCCAACCGCTTCTGCTGTATTCAAACCTAAGCTCCTGCATCAGTCAATTCCACAATCCACATTACTTGTTACAGTTCCATGTGACATAAACAATACATATTAGACATGAATGACTGTAAATTGTATAATGAAAATAAAGGTAGGATACTATTACCACACTGTGCCAATCAGTTCCTAAACAATGCCGTGTTTTTGGATCTTGATTGCCAGCTCGTGAGCAGAGGCTGATGATGAGCTAATTTGTGTGAAAGGGCTTCGTGGATAACAGGCAGGCAGAGAGACGTCTGCACAAAGAATAGACATGGTTGCAAAATGGATGTCGGGTTTAGGCTAATTTAGCAAGTAAATAGCGTATTTGCATAGGCCATAGATCACCCATGTCTGGTTAGGCTGGAGACGTAAGGGGCAATAATGAAAACAGAGTTCAAATGCGTAAGCATACTTAGAAAGCTATTATATGAAAATAGTTCAATTGAAGTGTATTAAAAAAATGTATAGGAAAAAGTCAAAAAAGTTGGAAAAAATAAATCCAAGAATACAATTAATTTCTTACAAGTCTTGGAGATTGCAGTTCGGAAGTTCTTCAGTGGCTTGAGATGCGTAATGTTCCAAGAGGCGATTGTTGCCATTGTGTTAGAAAAGCAAAGCGATCTAATTCATATCCTCGAAGGGACAGTAAAGTTCCTTGAATGTTGGAGCAGCAATTTGAATTGGCAGGCAATCTGCGATGTTATCAAAGGTCGCACGTTGCAGGAGATCTTTTGCGGCTGCGCATAAATCCTATTCCGCCAGGATACCTTTTTGCGTTGTATCCTCCACTGCCCAAACAATCAAGTTCATGGTTTTCAAGATATTCCATTACCTGCTGGATATCGGGAGCGATTGTAGGGATGTTGGCAATAGATCCATTCGCCAGTCGAATGGGCAAGTTTTGCAATAAAAAAATGGTTGCACGCAGATTGCATATGTGTAAATAAATTTCATGTTGTAGCTGGCTCTGATAATAGATAGAGGCAGGCAGCCGAAAAGTTGTTCCATTTGTTCACGGTATTGATGTAGCTTCTGGTAAAGGCGTAATCTGTCGGACATGCTTGTTACCACAGGGAGCGCAGCCGATTTTAACAAGCAAAAATAGTAGTAGTATGGCTGCAAACAGAGCGAGAATTATGGGCACTGTTCCTGTTATTCCAGAGATTATCAAATGAATGAAGACTGGTATCATACCAAAACCTGCTTGAAAGCCTGTGACAAGGCCGGAGGAGACAGTGTTAAAAAAGTGTGCCAGAGCTCAAATGTCAGATGTGTTGAAAATTGTGTAACAATTGACAAAGTGTAATGGGAGGCTCTTATTTAAAAGGGACTGTATTGTACTTGAATTTCATGCTATCCGCAGTCGATAAATTACTTTTGCAGAAGTGAGGGACACTTCTGCTTGAAACAAAAGTGGTTTCAGTTTGCTCAGTTTAATAAAATCTGTTTTCAAAGTAGGTATTGAAGCCCAAGTTGAACTGTGGGAGTTACTTTGTGTGGGTGGGAATAGACATTGCCACAGGAAGTTACTAGGTTTGAAACAGTGAGGACATACGGTATGCCAGCTCACATTCTGTAGGAGTCCATGCTATTAAGAACCAGATAACTGCCGTTGTGTGTATGTTAGTCTGATTGTGGGAGTTAGCGTGCTTTTAAGAAAGCACGCAAGATTGTGGGCTGTAAGCTTAGAAGCGTTGTCCATTTGTACATTCTTTCATAGTAATGAATGACTGCCATTGTGGTCGCACTTTTCACCTGTGAGAAAAACGCTGTATCCTCTTTATGACAGAGATATGTAAATGGGAGAAACCACTGCTTGTAAATAAACACGCTACCTTATATAATCACATACAACATGACAAACAACATGTACACCTAGCAGACACGATGTACTGTGGGAACTGTGGCTGACCATGTAAAGAAACCAAACATGCCATAGTACCTCTGCCACACAATGCAGAATGCGGGGAGAGATGGGAGCAAAGTATGTGCGAAGGTGGCAAGTGATTCTCGATTATAAAAGTATACAATACAAAGTGTTGGGGCGATGTGCCGGACATACTTGAGTATGCAGACCACAGACATGGGCATGTGAAGAAAAACTGATGGTCTATTTAGTGAAGTGGACAGTGGACGCAACCACGATAGTACAGTCAGTAGGGAAGATTACAAAAACATAGCATGTACGTGCCCCCTCCCCCCCAAAATCTTTAGCGTAGTGGGCTGGCTCGGTGTAGGGGTATGTATAAAAGGCATGTTTCTCTTGGTGTGGATCTCTTCCGGAATGGCGAACATGTCTGCCAGGTCTGCGCAGCTTACACAGCCACGAGGCTGACGCCGTGAGCGAAGGTGGCTGCGTGAATAATGCTTTCAGCCTGCTGGTACCCAGAAACTGTCATGGCCGATGAAACGTTCTTATGCCCCACAGTTCACCTTTTGACACCGCCGTATGTGAAATAGGGCCCACCACATGCCGGCGGAAGCTTTTGGGCCGAGGTCTGCGAGCTCGGAAGGCTCCTGAGATCAACGCTGGCTACCGCAACATGGGCACACAGCACGGTGTCTTGATCCCACAATGGACGATGTTAGAACTGCATCTGACAGTGGAGATGAAGGTACTCCCTTCGACCAGGTGCAACCAACTCTAGGTCCCAACAGTGGAACGATGTCTTAATCCCACAATGCACGATGTCTGATATTACCTGCTGCTTGGTTTTCACAGAACTCCCTCCGTTGAGATTCATCATACTCTGTGCTTCCGTAGCTAATTGCTGCACATGATCATTGGTTTTTGCTGACTGCAGTCTCAGGAGTACACCATGGTACAGCAGGTCTGAACAGTGAAACGGGGTCTTGATCCCACAATGTACGATGTTAGAACTGCATCTGAGAGTGGAGATGAAGGTACTCCCTTCGACCAGGTGCAACCAACTCTAGGTACCAACAGTGGAACGTTGTCTTGATCCCAGAATGGACGATGTCCGATATTACCTGCTGCTTGGTTTTCACACAACTCCTTCCGTTGAGGTGCATCACACTCTTGGCTTCCGTAGCAAACTGCTGCACATGATTATTGGGCTTGGCTGACTGCAGTCGGTGAAGTACACCGCGGTACAGCAGGTCCAAACAGTGAAACGGGGTCTTGTTTCTGTGATTGAGGATGTCAGAAGTTAAAGTCTGTGATGATTTGTGTGTACCCCCTCCCATCAGGTGCAACCAACTCCATGCTTTCGAATCCAACAGCACATGGCTGTGAGGTGTTAATGACCACTGCCTCTGGCCTACACTATGGTCAGCAGGGCTCACAATTCAGATCAAGTGGTGATTGTTTAATTACAGAATCCAGTAGGAAACTAACTACAACTTCTATTGAAATATACACAATATCCTTTTAGCATACTTGCTTGAAGAACTTTTTTTAGATGAGTTATAGGTTCAGTACAATGACCAAATTCTTCTTGGTAGTGGAAAAGAACACCGAATAACAGTCTACACTGTGGACAGCAGAGATCGCAATTCGAATTGCTTTGATTTATTTATTGCAGAGTTTTTTGTAATTTATGATGTATTTTGTAAAGAGGAGGTGAGAAAAAGTATTCATGGATGACTGTGCTGACTACTGCCTTCAATTTACACTGCAGACAGAAGTGTTCACAATTCAGATTGAGTCGCTATTGTAGATGACGCAGTCCTGTAGGCGAAAGACATTGCTCCAGTGCGCTCTGTCTGCACCACGCATACGCATCATCGCAGGGTCCGCACACGGTTTTTGTTGCTTCGCGTATCACAAACTGGGCAGCTCAAGTGAGCGCCACATGGCTGTGGGCCCTTGCTGACCGCTCTCTGGCCTACACTGCAGACAGCAGTGTTTACAATTCAGATCGAGTCGCTATCGCAGATGATGCAGTCCTTAGGCAACAGACATTGTTCCTAGTACGGCCAGCCGGCAGCATGCATCATCGCTGGCTGTGCACATGCTGAATGCTTTTGATATGACTGTCTGAGTGCACTAGAACTGATGGACCCTTTATGATGCAATTTTTTTGTGTATTATTTCAGATCTACTGCCTGTATCTCAGTATACCACAAGTTATGGTTCTTTTACGATAGAATCTATTGTGTATTATTTCACATCTACTGTCCCTACCTTACTGCAGCACACACTATTGACCCTTTTATTATTGAATCTCTGTGTGTGATCCAATGATTACTGTTGTCGTTGATGCTAGCAGCAACGATTCCCTGAGGGCTAGTTTACACTCAACCCACACGCATCTAGCACAGACGTCACTGGATATGTGACCCTGGTAATAAAGAGGAGTGGAGCGCACGTGCCCGTACTCACATCCACTATCTATCTGTGTCCGTGTGTTCATTATCTATGCATGATACTGCCCCTGGGCCATACCACATTACCTTGTGCTGTGGACAGCGTATGCAAGCATGTTACCCTTGGCAGAGGGGAAAACTTTGGGTATGTAACTTTTAGGTGCATGGCTATCACAGGTGGAAGGCTACTTTACAGAACATGAATATTTATGAAGATGTTGGTTGCATGTTGTGTGTAGGGTCAGATATGTGTACATAATAATAATCCACATAGTAAAAAGTTTTCAAAAAAGCTCTCTAAGCAGAAGAGGAGTCTCTCATCAAACGCTGTAGAGGGAATGACTAAAATGGATGGGGTCCTCCAACTGTTAAAATGGGAAATGTTATGAACCAATCAAACGCTTTTTTTAAGGTCACATGGCAATCGCGCACCAAGCGTGTAAGGAAGCCGCACCCGACACAATTTTGAGAAAATATATTGACAATAATTTTATTACAGTTAGAAATATATAAATGTTTAAAATATTTTAGATTATCGCTTGTTCTCATATACACTTTAAACTTACTTAGATATAGTTTAGAGACAAAAAAAAATGAAGGAATGTCGTACACGGCGCGACACCATACGTCTATGATGTAACACAGGGCCTGGCAGTGTGCACTCGTTGCATACGCAATGCGCAGCGTGCGCAACCCCATACGTACATGACGTAACGTGCGACTTGGTACTGCATACCCGTCTCATACCAAACTAGCAGCAGGCGCGACCACATACGTATATGATGTTACGCGGGACACGGTGCCACAAACTTGTCAGATACGAAATTTACAAGTTTAGCAATATGGTGATAGGATTCGCATGCTGATGGAGCTTAGTACACTACCGGTATGGGAGTCCAGTTTTCTCAACAAAAAAAAAAAGATATACTTACTTTTTTTTCAAAATATAAAACATTACATAATTTGTACAATTAATTTAAAAAAAGGATAACATAGTTCCAAAATATTTTTAAAAAAATGAAAAAATATAGGTTTTATAGATATGAAATTAACATTTAAAAAACCTTCAAAATTCACTGAAACAATCGTAGGTTTTACAGACGTTATAGTTAGGAATTAACATTTAAAAAACCTTTGAAATTCACAAAAAAACCATAGGTTTCAGGGACATTATAGTTAGTTGGACATTTGACTCATAAAACCAGAGAAATTCGCCCGTTATAGTTAGTTGAGCTAACTATAATTCGCGTGCCCACAATGTACTGGTGATGACGTCACATATTACATCACTCATGACATTGTCAGTGACATCACTGATGACATCACTGATGACATCATCCACGTGATAATCTGATGCACATACTGATGGCCTAATATAAACTTTGATACACGCACTCTAAAATACAGACTACTATTTTTGAAACCATACACACAACAATGCCAGATACTACATACCACCCACTATTTCCTAGGTCTACACTCACATCCAGTCACTTATACATGCAGTTACTCATCAATACAGTACTATAAGATGCACTCATACACCTATACATACAGTCACACTCCGCCACTCAATCACATACCCATTTACTCATGTATACAGTTATACACACCAACTGTGTTATTTATACACACACCACATCACTTATTTATGCAGATACTAACATATACTTACTGTCTTATACAATCACTGATACAAACAGACACTCATTTATATACCCACTCTTCAAGTAACTTACTCTCACGTATAGTCATTTATATACTCCAACACTCACATATACTGCCTTAAAACATATGTAGTTACTCACACACATACCACTGAAACATTCATTCACTCACCAACACACCCATACACACACTTACTCACCCATACAGCCCTTCCCAGATGCACTTTTGAATCAATACAACCAGTGAATCACCCACTCAGACATCTATGCACAGAGTCGCACCCCCCCACCCACCCCCACAGACACACAGGCACTAATACAAATACTCAGACAACAAATCAATAACCCAGATAGACATTCATGTAGCTACTCACCAACCCATGCAGCAGCCTATACACCAACTGAGAGAGTAATAAAGAGTTTCACACAGTTTAGTCGACAATCCATGCATTCAGTAAGACACGTTCAATCACTCACTTATACAGTCAGTCACGCACCTATTAAATAATCCTTTCAGGCACTTGTAAATCCATTCATTCTTCAATACACCTTGGCATAGATATATATGAAAAATATTTAAACTTTACAGAAACACACATTCACTGGATGATGTCATCAGTGATGTCATTTGAGATGTCATCAGTGATGTCATCAGTGATGTCACTGACCATGTCATGAGTGATGTAATATGTGACGTCATCACCAGTGCATTGTGGACGTGTGAGTTATAGTTAGCTCAACTAACTATAACGGGCGGATTTCTCAGGATTTATGTGAGTCAAATGTCCAACTAACTATAACGTCCCTGAAACCTATGGTTTTTTAGTGAATTTCAATGGTTTTTTAAATGCTAATTCCTAACAATAATGTCTGTAAAACCTATGGCTTTTTCAGTGAATTTATATATATATAGGACTCAAATGGCACAGCGCAAGATCTATATACAAAAAAACATTAATGGCATTAGGCCTTTATTTGGCAACTTTAAATGCACATCTTGCAAAGCATGTGACTGCTCTTGAACCTGCCAGTTTGGCCTTCAGTGGTTCCAATCTTAGTCCGAAATCTTTCATTAATTATAAAAAAAACAGCAATATCACATGCTTATTGATTTGTCCTTGTCAGTTAGGATATGTAGGTGAAACTTCCCAGACACTAGCCACTCGGTTAATGGAGCATCGTTCCTCTCTCCGGCTAAAAAAACTTGTAGCACCTCTTGTAAATTACTATTTGGAGCTACATCACAAACCAGAGGAGAACCATTTGGTAATATTAGAGAGGATAGAAACTAAATCAGTGTACATATAGCATGAAAATCCGCAAACGTAGGGAAGTATTTAGGATTTTCATCCTAGACAAATATTCCAAAGGACTAAATAGTTACATTCCTTCGGACCAAGCTATATGCTACAGTACATAATTGAGCTCCAAACAACATATATTTTGGCTGATTTCTAATTCGTATATGAACACTCTCATGAATCTGCTTGCGATATCACTGTTTTCAAGTGAAAGGGGCATTTTCAGCATTTTTCAGTACTTACACTCTTTTCTGCTCATGGTATGGCGTGGCCCATTTTAAAATCTGTAGCACTTGTAGCTTCCTCGAGATTCATACCTATCTTTGTTGACCTAGGGCATTTAGTTTTATGATTAGTCACTGATCAAGCCAAAATCTATAGCTACATACATACAGAGTACACTGTTACTTGTGGACTGTATCCTGGGTCCTGCTATATACAGGCTTCTGATGATGGAAGTTTGTTGTCCATCTTTTCATCTGTGGCACTTGTAATTTGTTTGAGAGTATATGTCTGTTCTTATACTTTTTACAATTTCAGAATTATGATACTGCATTCTTACAAATATATTTGGCAGTGCAGCCTCACAGATCAGTTCTATTTAGCTGACACCAGCTTGTACTGCTTTGCTATACAATTTAAAACATTGCACAGTGCATAACGTTCTTTCTCTATCTATTGTGCATATCACACATTGTGTCCTTGCTTCCGCCAGCTTTATGAATTACTTTTCCAACATGGCCGCTGCTTGAGGACACATAGAAGAGACTCTTTATCTAAGCGCTGTATAGTTGCATTCACAGGCCAGGCCACTTCCAGGTTTTGGATTCTTTTTAACCACTTAGCTGCCAGGCCTTTCCTGTGCCACTCCCTTTTTTGACTATTTGGTGTAGTTCGCTCTTAGGCCCCCATAACTTTTTGTCCTCGTAAGGTATCCACGCAAAATTTGCATACTTTTCTTCCAACATCCTATGGATTCTAAAGGTACCAGCGGTTTGTGAATTCTGCTGGAGGGGACTGAGAAATGAGACAAAATACAGCTAAATTTGTTCTTTTGGGGGGAAAACTGGGATAAAAGTGTTTCAGAAGAAAGCATCTAGTTTCTTTCCTGCAAATGGTATCAACAAAGAGTTTGTGGTTCTAGAATGAATGAATGAATTTAGACTTATAAAAGCACGAACTTACCCAAGAGTGTCAAGGCGCTGGATGCAAAACATCAGGGGACGGGAGAAAAAGGATCACGCTCATACTGAAGGACCATGAAAGAGCCGCGAAAGGACCACGAAAGAGTCTTTAAGGCCTTACAAAATAAAGGTAGCGAGGCCTCACTAGAGATGTTCAATGAAAGAGAGTTCCTCAATTTGGGCTGCATGGTGGAAAAGGCTCTGCCACCCCATTTAGTCTTCTTAAACCTGGGAACAATAAGAAGGTTTTTGTCCGAGGACCGAAGAGATCTGGAGGGAGCATAATGACAAACGATCAACTTAATGCCCTCAGGACCAGAGTGATAAAAGGCTTCATGAGTCAAGCATAGAATCTTAAAAATGATCCTATCATTCATCGGGAGCCAGTGCAGAAGCTTAATCAAGGCTGTAACTGAGTGAAATCTAGGAAGGTTCAAGACCAGCCTGGCTGCCGCCTTCTGCACCATCTGCAACCGATGAATAAAACTTTTATTAATGCCCAAATAAAGGGCATTACAATAATCAAGTCTTGACGTTGCCAAGGCCACAACAGCCTGCTTACGTGCTTCAAAAGAAAGATAGTGAGAGATCATTCTAAGAATCCTGATGATACCAAAGCAGGTGGAAATGATCCTGTTTACCTGCAGCCTCAGAGAGAGAGCATTGTCCATGATCACCCCTAGGTTCTTCCCATGAGAAACTGGACACGGACAGACCCCCAGCGTGGCCGGCCACCAATCACTAGACCAGATTTCCTGATCCCTTCCAAAGATCAAGACCTCGGTCTTCTCTCCATTCAGCTTCAGGATATTTTCCACCATCCAGAGGGAAACTGCCTCCATGATGCTCCTAAAATTTAGGGCCGAATCTTTTACAGTATGTGTATTGGAAACCATTATTTGGGTGTCACCCGCATAGGACAACACCTCCAGCCAAAAAGATCTTACCACCTTTGCAAGTGGGGCCAAATAGATATTAAAAAGTGTAGGGCTCAAAGAAGAGCCCTGGGGGACACCACACTGCAGAGATTTAGGGGCTGAAAAATACTGGCCTAACTTCACCCTCTGTTCACGTTCCCCAAGGAAGGAGGCAAGAGACTCAGAGCTGTACCCCCAACACCCATCTTTCAAAGGGGAGCCACCAGCCTATGCGGAGATAAGGTGTCAAAGGCTGTGGTGAGATCCAAGAGCACCAAAAGAGTAGTACGGCCAGAATCGACCTGAGTCCGGATATTATTAAAGACTGCCGTCAGGTCTGTCTCCGTACTATGATATCTCCTGAAACCATGTTGAGAGCCATCCAGGAGATAATGGTCTTTTAAGTATGTGCTGAGATGGAGAATCACAATTTTCCCAGCTTTCAGGAACAGGTAGACTTTTTCAGAAAACCTAAATGTTCTACAAAGTTTTAGCTTTTTATTGGGACATAGCCTATTTTACCTATATTTTGTGCCTTCGACCTCCTCAAATGGATGTGAAACCAATGATTGATCCCTGAAAGCTATACATTTCTGAAAGTAGACAACATTTTGAATTTAGCAAGGGGTCATTTGTGTAGATCCTTCAAGGTTTTTCAAGGGAAAGTAACAGTTGAATTAAAAGAATATAGAAATTGATTTGAAAAAAACGCCATTTGTGCCTACATTCTCACCTGTAACTTCTAACTATGGTAGATTTTTTAAAGCTATATACCGTTACGTCTGTGGGACCCTCCTGGTTCCGGGGCTATATTAGGTTTGTATGTTCAACAAGAACCTGCGATATCCAGAGCCAATAACTGAGTTGTACCTTGCAATGTGTTTTCATTGTGTACCGGGTATTCAGTAATTCATTTGGTAAAATATAAAGAGTGAAAAATCGGTATCAAGGAAACCTTTTTTGCAATGTGCTTAGCTGTGGATTTTGGTCTCTAGTTCAGTCGGCACCTAGGGAAACCTAGAAAATCTGTAATTTTTTTAAAACTAGACACCCAGGCGAATCCAGGATGGGGGAAGTGTGAGGCTCTCACCAGGTTTTTTTACCCAGAATCTCTTGCAAACCTCAAACTTTGTCCAAAAAAACACAATTTCCTCTCATTTCTGTGATGGAAAGTTCTGGAATCTGCAGGGAGCCACAAACTTCCACTCACCCAGCATTCCCCCAAGTCCGATAATAAAAATGGTACCTCACTTGTGTGGGTAGGCCTAGTCTCAGCAACAGGAAATGGCCCAAAATGTATTGAGGGGACATCAAAATTATTTATCACGAAACAACCACATTTTTGGTCCCGGGCTCGACGGCCATGTAGTGAAACCTACCAAACCCAGACATTTGAGAAAACTAGACACCTGGCGGAGTCCAGGGAGGGTTAGCTTGCATGGATCCCCCAATGTTTCCTTACCCATAAACCCCTGTAAACCTCAAATTTAGCTTAAACAAATCTAATTTTCCTTACAGTAATGTGTGGTAAATTTATATGATCGCCAGGCCAACACAAATTTCCTGCCACCCAGCATTCCCCCAGGTCTACCAATAAAAATGGTACCTCACTTTTGTTGGTGGAACATGTACCTGCATCAGGGAAGAGCCTAAAACATATTGTGGAGACAACAAAATGATGTATCAGAAAACAACTTGGTTTTACAAGGTGGGTCACCTGTGTTTTTGGTCCCAGGCTAGGCGGACATCTTGGGAAACCTACCAAACCCAGACATTTCTGAAAACTAGACCCCCAGGAGATTCAAGGGAGGTGTGACTTGCGTGGATCCTTCAATGTTTTCTTACCCAAAATCCCCTGCAACCCTCAGATTTAGCTTACAAAATCAGTGTCTAGTGTGCTTTTTGTCCCCCCAGAGGGGCAGATTAGGGGCTATTGCCCCATCTGCCTCCCAGGGGAGGCAGAAATACTCACTATGGCCAATTTACTATGGGGGAGCAAAATCCCTTGCCCAAGGTGCTGTCCCTCCTTGGTGCCTAGTGGGTGGATCCCTGGATAGGGATTGCCCAATTGGGGCAATACCCAAGCATGAATCCATGAGGGAGGGGTACTATTGGAATGTGGAGGTTCTCCCCCTTTCCAATGGCATCTCTCCCATGTGATTTTGTGCACGGGGCTGAGATAGCCCCACAAGCAGCGAAGCACTAAAACTGAAACTAGCTGATTTCAGTTTCAGTTTCATATGTAATGAAGTCAGCGCGCCATGCGGGCGATCGTCATTACCTAGGAAAACAAAAACATGCCTCGGGAGGTTGGGGATGCTCTTCCCCACCTTCTGAGGCCAAGAACAGAGAAAGGAAATCCCGCTGCTGAAAACAGGAGTGCTGTGCCTTTGATGTAACGGTTACGTCCATGGCACACCAGCGATGCAGCCATAGATGTTAACTTTTCAGACACTTACCCCTAGTCACAGATCTGGGTTGAAACCATCATCATTCATTAACTCACTTCGCAACCTCATTTCAGACCCAGCTTTATGCAAATCAGTCTTGACCCTGTGCCTCATGGGAACAGTCCAGACTGAACTGCCAAGCCATGTCTTCCCTGAACCGGAAACAAACATCCTGGGCCCTGATTCTGGGTAACACCCTTCATCAACCAGGTTTGCTTGAATCCAGTGGCAAAGTGAGCAAGGGACCCATGTCTGGGCATACCCTGCCAACTGAGGGCGGACAAAGCAAACACAAGGAGATGATGGATGGAGCGCTGAAACTTTTCAGACACACACCCCCAGTCACAGAGCTGGGTTGAATCCATCATCATTCTTTAGCTCTCTTCGCCACCTCAGTTCAGACCCAGCTATATGCAAATCAGTCTTGACCCTGTGCCTCATGGGAACAGTCCAGCCTGAACTGCCAAGCCAGGTCTTCCCTGAACCGGAAACAAGCATCCTGGTACCGGTGTCTCGGCAAGACCCTTTATCAGCCAGGCTAGCTTGAATCCATTGACAAAATGAGCAAGACACCCAGGTCTGGGCATACCCTGCCAACTTAGGGCAGACAAAGCAAATACAAGGAGATGATGTGCAGAATGCTGAAACTTTTCAGACACTCACCTCCAGTCACAGATCTATGTTGAATCTATTGTAATTCTTTAGTTCACTTCGCCACCTCAGTTCAGACCCAGCTATATGCAAATCAGTCTTGACCCTGTGCCTCATGGGAACAGTCCAGACCGGAATGCCAAGCCAGGTCTTCCCTGAACCGGAAACAAACATCCTGGGCCCTGATTCTGGGTAACACCCTTCATCAGCCAGGTTAGCTTGAATCCAGTGGCAAAGTGAGCAAGGGACCCACGTCTGGGCATACCCTGCGCCAAATTAGGGCAAACAAAGCAAACACCAGGAGATGATGAATGGAGCACTGACACTTTTCAAACACTCACCCCCAGTTACAGATCTGGGTTGAATCTATCACCATTCTTTAGCTCACTTCGCCACCTCAGTTCAGACCCAGCTATATGCAAATTAGTCTTGGCCCTGTGCCTCATGGGAACAGTCCAGCCGGAAGTGCCAAGCCAGGTCTTCCGTGAACTGGAAACAAGCATCCTGGGACCGGTTGCTGGGTAACACCCTTCATCAGCCAGGCTAGCTTGAATACATTAGCAAATGAGCAAGGGACCCACGGCTGGGCACTGTCATGCCTCGCGGTCATGCCCCTGAGAGCGGATAGGTATTTAAGGGGCGAAGGGCGTGCAAACGCTGCTTAGCGTTCTTGCACTTAGCCCCATTTCCGTCCCATTGGTGTTTGCCTGACTTCCGGTTGGGTTGAGTTTCCTGTTTCCGGTTGCAGACGAGTTGTAGTGAACGAGTGCTGGCGTACTCGTTGTTCCTTGTGTAGTGTGGTGTTGGCGTTTTCAAGCTTGCAGAAGCGGCATCACTGGCTGCGCAATTCCTTCTGGTTGGTGTGGCTGTACCCGAGTGATTTCCCCATTACCAAGTAAGGTCAAAGAGTCTGTGTCTATTCCGTGGGTCCCGTTCCACACGCTGTTCCTTTAAGTGGATTCCTGGGATTGAACCTTGCATTGGCAGTCTTTTTGTTTGTCTGGGATATGCTTGATCTACATGTCATCGCCTATATAGATGATTTGTTGATATTCTCTCCCTCTATGTCCGAACATGTGGGCCACGTCCGACAGGTGTTGGAGCGCTTACGCGAGAACAACCTGTATTGCAAATTGGAAAAATGCACCTTCCATACACAAGAAGTGCCTTTTTTGAGCTTTATTGTTTCACCGCATGGACTTAGTATGGATCCTGTTAAAGTCAAGGCCGTTCTCTCTTGGCCGGCACCTGGTACTGTCAAAGAACTACAGAGCTTTCTTGGGTTTGCCAATTTTTATAGGCGTTTTATCCAGAAGTACTCGGAATTGGCACATCCCCTTACTGCCCTCTTGCGTAAGGGAGTTCAGTATGTATGGTCGGTGGTAGCAGAAGCATCCTTTCAGCGCTTGAAGGTGGCATTCACGCGCGCTCCTGTATTACGACATCCGGATCCAGCCTTGCCCTATGTGGTGGAGGTGGACGCCTCTCAGGTGGCAGTAGGAGGGGTTCTGAGTCAAACTGATCTGGAGAGTGGTGTGTACCACCCAGTAGCTTATTTTTCCCACAAGTTCACTCCTGCGGAATATAACTATGCGGTGGGAGACAAAGAACTCCTGGCGATAAAAAAGGCATTTGAAGAGTGGAGGCAGTATCTCCTAGGTGCCCGTTATCCAGCTGTAGTATACACAGACCATCGCAACCTCCAATACCTTAAGTCGACTAAAGCCCTGTCCATGAGACAACTCAGATGGTCTCAATTCTTCTACAAATATGAATTCACTATCTTGTTCCTCCCAGGGAGTAGGAATGGTAAAGCAGATGCCCTATCCCGGCTGGGATTTCAGCAACCTGAAGAGCCAGTAGACACACCCTCTGTCATCCCCAGCGAGTGCATCGTAGGAGGGGTGATCAAGGAGGACAGTTTTAGGGATCAGATTAGACGAGGTCAACTCTCCGTGAACAAGCATGACTTCATAGGGTCAAATGAGTCCGTCTATAAAGATGGTTATGTTTGTGTTCAAGGAGGAGTGGTGTTGCCCACTCCTAATTTACAAGCCCAGGTATTGGAATGGTATCATTCACACCCCTTGTCAGGACATCCGGGAATAAAGAAGACCACCAAGGTCATACGTGAGCGTTTCTGGTGGCCCACTATGCTGAAAGACATAGAGCAGTATGTGAGAACGTGTCATGTATGTGCCCAAACCAAGGTGTCCCATCAGAATCCAGTGGGCCTGCTTCTCCCACTCGCCTCTCTTCCTGGCCCATGGCATACCGTGTCCCTAGATTTCATAGTGGAACTGCCTGTAACCAAACGAATGAATAATACCTTGCTTGTGGTGGTGGATCATTTCACGAAGACTGCTCATTTTGTTCCCTTGACTGGGTTGCCCACGGCGTCAGAATTGGCCTCTATATTCTTGTAACAGACTGTCCGTCTCCACGGTTTCCCTTCTGTCTTGGTCTCAGATAGGGGGGCCCAATTTGTGTCTCGGTTTTGGAGGTACCTATGTACTATGCTGCAGATTGATGTTCGACTCTCTTCTAGTCATCATCCGCAGTCGGATGGCCAGACCGAGAGGGTTAATCAGTGCTTCGAACAATATGTGAGGAATCAAGCCCTACACTCCGTAGCAGATTTCGTATAACAACAGCCCGCATTCTTCTATCAACCATACCCCTTTCTTTTGTTCTCACGGTTTCCACCCCAAGTTGTTACCTGTAGGGGTCCCTATTGACAGCCCGACTCCTGCTGCCAATGATTTAGTACTGAAGCTACAGGACATACACAAGAAAACATTGGTAGACCTAGACTTGGCCAAGGTGAGATACAAGGAGGGGGCGGATTTACACAGGAAGTTGGAGCCTATATATGCTCCTGGGGATAAGGTGTGGCTTTCCACGAAACACACAACGCTCAGTGGTCCTCGCAAGTTCAATCCCAAATACATCGGTCCTTACAAGGTAATTAAGGTGGTCAATCCGGTGGCTGTGAAGATTGAACTACCTGCTTCCTTTAGAATCCATCCAGTATTCCACGTATCATTGGTAAAACCTGTTGAACCTGGCACGAAGATCCCTAAGAGGCCTGCTCCTGTTACCATCCAAGATACTGACGAATATGAAGTTGAGGCTATAGTAGACTCTCGCACCATTGGTAGATCTCTTCAATATCTGCTGCATTGGAAAGGTTACAGTGTGGAGGAACGCACCTGGGAGTCTGCTTGTGATGTGCATGCTCCCCGGTTAGTACGGCTGTTTCATCAACGGTACCCAAATAAACCCAAGCCAAGGGGAGGGCATTGTGGGGGAGTGTGCTGTCATGCCCCGCGGTCATACCCCTGAGAGCGGATAGGTATTTAAGGGGCGAAGGGCGTGCAAACGCTGCTTAGCGTTCTTGCACTTAGCCCCATTTCCGTCCCATTGGTGTTTGCCTGACTTCCGGTTGAGTTGAGTTTCCTGTTTCCGGATGCAGACGAGTTGTAGTGAAGGAGTGCTGGCGTACTCGTTGTTCCTTGTGTAGCGTGGCATTGGCGTTTTCGAGCTTGCAGAAGCGGCATCACTGGCTGCACAATTCCTTCTGGTTGGTGTGGCTGTACCCGAGTGATTTCCCCGTTACCAAGTAAGGTCAAAGAGTCTGTGTCTATTCCGTGGGTCCCGTTCCACACGCTGTTCCTTTAAGTGGATTCCTGGGATTGAACCTTGCATTGGCAGTCTTTTTGTTCTAAATAGTGGAGCCTGCAGTTAAGGCGACTCTCGGTCTTTGTCAAACCGGAGTATCATTTGGTTCTGGTGTTGTTAATCCTATTATATTAGTTATCCTTTGATATTACGACCTTTCAGCGAATGAGAAAGGCATTTCCAAATCTTTTCCCTGCACTACGTTCCCTTAAAACGTTTAATAGGGGGTGTTGACTGGCGTGGACCATTGAGCACTGATTTAGGTTTCAGTATTGCAGTATAGAAAACAAGGTAATCTTTATTCGTAACACTTGAGATAAGGTGGGGGATATTAGCCTTTATTTATTCCTGACCCATGACTATCTGTTCCCTTCAGCCCTAAGGTATATTAATCACCTGCAGAGAGTAGTAGACGAAGACATTATTTAGCCTCCCTCCCAGGTCACTTGGATACTTACGGGGTGAGCCAGGTACCTTCGCTGTTTAAGCTCATTCTCTGAGGGATTGTTTGGTATTGCACTTGTGTCTCATCATGGGGTCTTCGTGTAGAGTGAGGCACAGATACTCATGCTGAAAGTTACCAGAGAGGCTGAAGATAATCGTGGTAGGTTTCCATAATCTTGAGGGTTCAAACAAACGAGGTTAGTGGAAAATTGATGTACCTTAATAAGACTTTGTTTTACAGCTGGGAGTCCTTGCCTTTAACCCTGACGTGATCCACCAATCAAGACCTGCCTTTCTCCCCGCCTATCCTTGTTTTGTTTCCCTGTTTTCCCCTAGCATGTCCTCCGTATTCTAGAGTCTGATAGAGTCGGAGGGACGTGGGGGACGACTGTGGACTTTTCTCCAAGATTCCAGACGCTCCTGTAGAACATCCTCAGCGATCCTTACAGGCACACCCTGCCAACTTAGGGCAAACAAAGCAAACACAAAGGGTGTTTTTCTGTCAGTTAGATCCAACACTCACGATATGATTAATATTTACATATTGAGTAAAAATTCTTATTTATTGTAACTGTTTTCATTGTTTCTAATGTGATTATTGTGCTGTTTAGTGTTTTGTAAGCTTTTTGGACTATTTGTCACCCAGTTATTATTGTACTGTGATTGATTATGTGTTTTTTCTGTATGCTTGTGCAGGATTTTACTTTAAATATGGACTGATTGTTTGCACTTGTGGGTGCTCACAACTACATTATTGTATGTACTATTTTCCTTGTTTTTATAAAAATGATTTAAATAAAAATAATTTTTTGTACTATAAATTATAAATATATTGTTGTTTAAGATGAATAAATTACAAAATATACTGGTCTGATCTATGGCTTTCTGTACATTGTAGATGTACTGTATGTGATATTTTAAAGTGCTTTGGAGAAGTTCTTGTTCTTGTTTGCAATGTTTAGTTTCCCTGCTCTCTTCTCCAAACTTATCTAGCAAAGTCAGGGACCCTCTTGTGCTTTTTTGACGGAACGGGTTAAGGCAAACACTGAGCGGCATCCCAGTTTTCCATCCTACTTTTGCGAGATCTTGTGCGCCAGTGGGGTTTTTGGCTGTCACCCAGCAGGTAAGTAGAGTATTGCATTGCATTTGGGAGTTATCTTTTGTAGGCGAGCATCTACCTGTATGACACACTGCTGTGCTGGCTTCAAGTAAATTTGAGGTACAAAATACAATAAGCTGAATATTTAGTTTGCACACAGCAGCATATCACTGGGTGAGTGTGGCATCATACCTTAGCTTTTTTACGTGATTATATATTGGTAAGCAAAATGAGTCGGGCACCCTATTTTTCATAATTTTTTCCTCTCTCTTCCTTATCATTATTAGGAATCTTATGACTGGGCTAGTTGTTTTTATTGCCTGTGTAGCTGTATAGCTCTTTTCCATTGAATTCTTCATGAGTAAAAACTCAAAATTCTTATCTGGTTTTAACTATTTGCATTTTCCTTTCTTACCCATAGCCTGAGGTGTCTGTTCACATGTTACATTCATTGATTTCCATGTAGCTGCAGATTTATATAAGGTCAGTGTTTTCCATGTAGCTGCAGATTTATATAAGGTCAGTGTTACCACAGGACAGTCAGATTGGGAGATGGTGTATTATCTCTTTCTCTTTATTTTTCTATTTATCACTGAGTTGTTTTTTGTAGCCCCATTAGGTGTCATCCTCATGTGCTGCTTAAAGAACTGTTATTTTATGTGAACTACATTAACATGTGTTTTGCCAGCATGTTTTGCTACAAAGATTATGGGTACACTAATGCATGATTTTGCATTAATTTTGGCTTACAAACCGTTTTTAATGTAGTTTTTATATATGTATGTATGTATGTATGTATGTATAACACACTTATAAAGCGCTCCTGTCACTCAACGGGCATCCTGGCGCTGTGATCTAACAGATCCTGAAACACAGTCAATACTATATCAGCAAGCTACACTGTCCTAGGGAACAGGTGAGTTTTTAGTTCTTTTTTAAAGGAGAGAAGGTCTCCTAAGCATCTGAGCGGCAGTGGCAGATCATTCCACAACTTGGATGCCGTAAAGCCAAAGGAACGGCCACCCATCCGCTTTCTCCGGATGTTGGGGACAACTATATATATAGAGTAATAGGGCTTTATTGTTCATAACACAGATTTGCTATGACCACAGATACAGCTCATGACATACAATTCATCTATTCCTGAAGAAGGCGCTGTACCGTAAAGGACGTAGAGAAAAATATACTATTTATTAGCCACTGTTTGAGAAAGTATATAAACAAATATTTCCTTTGAAAGATTATATAAGAAAAGTTGTTTGAAATTGTTCTCTTGTTTCACATATTATATAATATATGTTTCTATTTTGACTTGGATATTTGTTTTGTCATTTTCATTTTAGCTTTTTGTGTTTTTTTTCCTTTGAGGCATGTTGTGGATGCATGAGAGGGTATGAGAGATTGTATGGTTGCAATAATAATATGTCTTGCCATGATCTATTAAAAATGACATGAGAGCTGCTTTTAAAGTACACATGGAATATACATTTTTTGAACAATAAGGTGCCGATTCCGATCCTGGAGAAACCGGGTACGAACCGTCGGTCGGAGCGTTTTCTCCGTCCGACTCGTACCCGGGAAATAAACATTACAAACATGTAAGTACGATTCCCACGGAAACACCATTTCCGTATGAATCGTAAAAAACACCGACCAATGAAAAAATACATACCAATGTGATCCGAAACAGCACCGACGTGATGTCGGGACGCATTCAGGCTGCGTTTCACAAACCAGGAAGTACGATCCGCACCGACGTCACCCCGCACGGATAAAATTCTCCGCCTGCCAAAAACTGCCGGGAAATCAGGACGACGCGCACAAGGAGCACCTGTACGCGATAAACAGCCATGGACCCGAACCTACGTGTCATCCCAGCACTCATAGCAGTCCACCTGCTCTACAGGAACGGACGCAGATGCCTCAGAAGGTCAGAACAACACCCAGGGGCAAAGGGGGGGGGCAGGGGCAAGACACATAACCCCCACCCAAGTCACAAATCACACATACCCTGGACATACCTGACCTGCAGGACCTGGTCACCTCGAGGGGGTGGGGGCGAGTCCAGCAACGCAAGCGTCCGTCACAACGGAAGTGGATGTTGACGCAAACCGGCAACACAACAATACCGGTACGTACCGTACCCACGCCTTAAGAGCGTGGGTACGGGTCATACCACGCCCACCCCTACATCACCCCAACAATGGCGGTACGCCCGTACCCACGTTCTAAAGGCCTGGGTACGGGCCGTACCAGCATTGTTCGGGTGATGTAGGGGTACACGTGGTACGACCCGTACCAACGCTCTGAAGGCCTGGGTACGGTGCAGACCCCCAATGGGGTGCCGTAGGGGTACGCACTGTACCCAGCCCTTCAGAGCATGGGTACGGGTCGTAACACGCGTACCCCTACATCACCCCAACAATGCTGGTACGGCCCGTACCCAGGCTTTTAGAACGTGGGTACGGGCTGTACCGCCATTGTTGGGGTGACGTAGGGGTGGGCGTGGTACGACCCATACACACGCTCATAAGGCGTGGGTACGGTACGTACCCAGGCCTGCAGATCGTGGGTACAAAAATGTACGGAGCGGACCCCCACCCGTGTATGAATGGAGCGTACCCACACCCCGCCAGTGTATGTACGGAGCGTACCCACACCCGTGTATGAATGGAGCGCACCCACACCCGTGTATGAATGGAGCATACCCACGCCCCACCAGTGTATGTACGGAACTTACCCACACCCGTGTATGAATGGAGCGTACCCACACCCCACCAGTGTATGTATGGAGCATACCCCTACCCCTGTATGAATGGAGCGTACCCACACCCGTGTATGTCCCGAGCGTACATGCCCAGATACAGGAGGGGTGGGTGCAGAGTCCTCCCAGCAGTGCCCAAACACAGGAGGGGTGGGTGCAGAGTCCTCCCAGCAGTGCCCAGACACAGGAGGGGTGTGTGCAGAGTCCTCCCAGCAGTGCCCAGACACAGGAGGGGTGGGTGCAGAGTCCTCCCAGCAGTGCCCAGACACAGGAGGGGTGGGTGCAGAGTCCTCCCAGCAGTGCCCAGACACAGGAGGGGTGGGTGCAGAGTCCTCCCAGCAGTGCCCAGACACAGGAGGGGTGGGTGCAGAGTCCTCCCAGCAGTGCCCAGACATAGGAGGGGTGGGTGCCTATCACTCCCAGAAGTGCCCAGACATAGGATGGGTGGGTGCAGAGTCCTCCCAGCAGTGCCCAGACACAGGAGGGGTGGGTGCAGAGTCCTCCCAGCAGTGCCCAGACATAGGAGGGGTGGGTGCCTATCACTCCCAGAAGTGCCCAGACATAGGAGGGGTGGGTGCAGAGTCCTCCCAGCAGTGCCCAGACACAGGAGGGGTGGGTGCAGAGTCCTCCCAACAGTGCCCAGACGTAGGAGGGGTGGGTGCCTATCACTCCCAGCAATGCCCAGACATAGGAGGGGTTGGTGCAGTGTCCTCCCAGCAGTGCCCAGACACAGGAGGGGTGGGTGCAGAGTCCTCCCAGCAGTGCCCAGACACAGGAGGGGTGGGTGCAGAATCCGCCCAGCAGTGCCCAGACACAGGAGGGGTGGGTGCAGAGTCCTCCCAGCAGTGCCCAGACATAGGAGGGGTGGGTGCCTATCACTCCCAGCAGTGCCCAGACATAGGAGGGGTGGGTGCAGAGTCCTTCCAGCAGTGCCCAGACACAGGAGGGGTGGGTGCAGAGTCCTCCCAGCAGTGCCCAGACACAGGAGGGGTGTGTGCAGAGTCCTCCCAGCAGTGCCCAGACATAGGAGAGGTGGATGCCTATCACTCCCAGCAGTGCCCAGACATAGGAGGGGTGGGTGCAGAGCCCTCTCAGCAGTGCCCAGACACAGGAGGGGTGGGTGCAGAGTCCTCCCAGCAGTGCCCAGACATAGGAGGGGTGGGTGCCTATCACTCCCAGCAGTGGCCAGACATAGGAGGGGTGGGTGCAGAGTCCTCCCAGCAGTGCCCAGACACAGGAGGGGTGGGTGCAGAGTCCTCCCAGCAGTGCCCAGACACAGGAGGGGTGGGTGCAGAGTCCTCCCAGCAGTGCCCAGACACAGGAGGGGTGGGTGCAGAGTCCTCCCAGCAGTGCCCAGACATAGGAGGGGTGGGTGCCTATCACTCCCATCAGTGCCCAGACATAGGAGGGGTGGGTGCAGAGTCCTCCCAGCAGTGCCCAGACACAGGAGGGGTGGGTGCAGAGTCCTCCCAGCAGTGCCCAGACACAGGAGGGGTGGGTGCAGAGTCCTCCCAGCAGTGCCCACACACAGGAGGGGTAGGTGCAGAGTCCTCCCAGCAGTGCCCAGACATAGGAGGGGTGGGTGCCTATCACTCCCAGAAGTGCCCAGACATAGGACGGGTGGGTGCAGAGTCCTCCCAGCAGTGCCCAGACACAGGAGGGGTGGGTGCAGAGTCCTCCCAACAGTGCCCAGACATAGGAGGGGTGGGTGCCTATCACTCCCAGCAGTGCCCAGACATAGGAGGGGTGGGTGCAGAGTCCTCCCAGCAGTGCCCAGACACAGGAGGGGTGGGTGCAGAGTCCTCCCAGCAGTGCCCAGACACAGGAGGGGTGGGTGCAGAATCCGCCCAGCAGTGCCCAGACACAGGAGGGGTGGGTGCAGAGTCCTCCCAGCAGTGCCCAGACACAGGAGGGGTGGGTGCAGAGTCCTCCCAGCACTGCCCAGACATAGGAGGTGTGGGTGCCTATCACTCCCAGCAGTGCCCAGACACAGGAGGGGTGGGTGCAGAGTCCTCCCAGCAGTGCCCAGACATAGGACGGGTGGGTGCCTATCACTCCCAGCAGTGCCCAGACATAGGAGGGGTGGGTGCAGAGTCCTTCCAGCAGTGCCCAGACACAGGAGGGGTGGGTGCAGAGTCCTCCCAGCAGTGACCAGACACAGGAGGGGTGGGTGCAGAGTCCTCCCAGCAGTGCCCAGACATAGGAGGGGTGGGTGCCTATCACTCCCAGCAGTGCCCAGACATAGGAGGGGTGGGTGCAGAGTCCTCCCAGCAGTGCCCATACACAGGAGGGGTGGGTGCAGAGTCCTCCCAGCAGTGCCCAGACATAGGAGGGGTGGGTGCCTATCACTCCCAGCAGTGCCCAGACACAGGAGGGGTGGGTGCAGAGTCCTCCCAGCAGTGCCCAGACACAGGAGGGGTGGATGCAGAGTCCTCCCAGCAGTGCCCAGACACAGGAGGGGTGGGTGCAGAGTCCTCCAAGCAGTGTCCAGACATAGGAGGGGTGGGTGCCTAACTGTCAAGAATTCCTGTCATACGAGGGGAGGAAAACGGTAACCAGCGAAAACGGACTACATCTCCCAGGATGCTTAGCGGTTGAGAGGTTATGTAAACAGGAGAGCTGTTACATAACTCAAGGGAAACACGCCCTTATGTAAACAGGAGAGCTGTTACATAACTCAAGGGAAACACGCCCTTATGTAAACAGGAGAGCTGTTACATAACTCAAGGGAAACACGCACTTATGTAAACAGGAGAGCTGTTACATAACTCAAGGAAAACACGCCCTATAAAGGGAGGAACCGGGAGGTACAAGGCTGTCGGATATTGTGTTTACACCGACGTACCTGCTTCGTGAAGAGCAGTGTTCCGGAGTGGTGCTCCAGTAAGGCAAGAACGGAGGTAGGTCGAGTCGTTACTCCCTGGGCCGTGTCTTGCCCCATCGTCACCTGTGAAGGACCCGGAAGCTCTACCGGTCAACCATTGAGCTTCGCTTTTTGACTCGGCTGAGTCCAAGCGCAGTGGCGCTTTTGCTGGTTGGAGTCGTAACTCCCAGCCAGACCAGAGACACAGGGACTGCCAGCTGTAACGCACACCAGGAGGTGTTTGCCGCGTTACAGACTCGGAAGTCCACAGGATCGATCGAGCGGCTGCTCTCGGTTCAGTCTTCTTGCTTGTGATTGGGGTATCGGTGACGCATCACCAGGAGGTGACTCCGCGTCCCGGTGCAGTCTGAGGAAGAGGTTGAGCGGCTGCTCCCTTCAGGTAGAGACCCCGGCTGGGTGTTTCCCTGACTCCTCGATTCTCCCCAACACTCTTCGTGCCCCTCACAGCCTACCGATTGGCATTGTCGGCCATTTCATTTCTGCCCTCTGTTGGCATACGCCGGGATCGGCGTATATGCAGAGGACGGTTAGGACCATCCGTGCTGTGGGCTGGTAACGTACTTAGCCTGGAGGATTCCAGTGACTATAACTTTTGTTTGTTCTTTGTATTTTATTTGCCTTCATTAAAAGAACTAACCCTTCACAAGTGGTTGCGTCCTCATTGTCGTGTCTGTTAAACGATCCTGAGACGTTCAGGGCGTTACAAAATATCCGACCTTAATAACACTAACTGTCTCCCGGTCGATAACAGACATGGCAACACTTGATGATGTGCTGGCTGCTTTAGCGGCCATGCAAGTTGAAGTGGCTGCCTCTAGGCAAGAAGCAGCCGATGTAAAAGCCAGACTGGATGCTATCCAATTGGACCCGCTCACGCCCAGCACCTCCCTCACGAACCAGACCGCTGCGGTAGTAGTGGAAATGCCGGTAGCCATCCCCTTGGCAACACCAGAGAGGTACAGTGGGGATCCTAACACAGTGCAGGTATTCCTCACACAAGTGGCGCTACATTTATCGTGCAAACCAAAGGCGTTCCCCACGAGTCAGGCTCGTGTGGCTTTCCTTATATCCTATTTGGCTGGAAACGCGGCACAATGGGCCGTACCTCTGGTGAGCAGGGACGACCCCCTCTTATGTGATTGGGGTGCTTTTCGCGAGGAATTCCTGAAGGTATTCGACAGAAGGGCTGACTCGTACACGGCGGACCGTGAAATGCTTGAGTTGAGACAGGGATCCAACGACCTGGTGCAGTATCTCAACGCGTTCCGAAGGCTGGTTGCGGAAACCAAGTGGCCTGTTGCTAAACAGACGGCGCTCTTCCATCAAGGGCTGTGCGATGAGCTCAAGGACGCCGTGGCTCATATTGACCCTCAACCCAAGACATGTGAGGGCCTTATCAACCTGGTATTACGGCTGGAACATAGGCTAAGTGAAAGAAAGGGGGATCATGGGAGAAAAGGAAAATCCCTTCCATCCTATGTGACGGTGGGAAGTCCTGAAACTTCCACCGCATCCAAGGGAGAACCCATGGACATCTGCGCAATACGAGCGAGCCTCACAGCCACGGAGAAAGAGTCACGCCGTAAACAAGGATTGTGCCTATATTGTGGCAAAAAAGGCCACTACGTACGTGAATGCCCTGCCAAACCGAAGACGTCACGTTATCGGGCCAACCGGTCGGTAACAGCCGTGGTGGACATACCGGCGGAAAACTAGAGGACTCCAAGACCAGAGAAGGGGCATCTCGGAGTCACTCATCCATCCCTTCACTTTCCAACTCGGTCACTAAGGGACAACGACACCTGTTTATCACGGTGCACGTGGGAGTGCATGACCAGTGGATACCCGTTGTGGCCATGGTGGATTCAAGGGCCACTGGCATGTTTATGGACCACAACGAGGCATGCAGGCTAGGGCTAGTGCTTCTTCCCAAAGCAGTACCCGAAGACGTCTATGCGGTAGACGGAAGGCGATTGGTGACGGGGCCCATCGGACAGCACACGGGGGTCCTTCCGATGAGATATGGGAGGAACCATTTCCGCCGGCGATCCTGGAGGCACGTAGGTGTTCAGAGCAGAATACCCGGGGCGTGACTGGCGCCCTCCGCCCCAGCCGATCCTTATCCGGTATAGCCTGGACCCATTAAACATTGGGTTCGCTCATAGGGACTCGAATAAAACGTGATCCCTATACTATGGACATATAGGATACATTCTGACCTATATCAAATTTTGTTACCACTTTCCTTTTGGTCCTGACGAAGCGCTACGGATCCGTTAGGGACCGCTGGGAAGCGCGAAACATGTTGACCACCCACCTCACGTTCTCACTCTCACTCTAACTTTATCACATACGGGTCGAGAGTAACAGAACTATCTACCTTTCCCCTACCTTTTTAGAGTGCTATTTAGGCACCACTCCCCGTTAGATTTTAACCAGACCCGCAGGACCCATTAATAAACCGTTTGGGGTTCCTACAGGTCTTTTTAGCCTCACCACACCACCCACCATCCCCACACACCCGCACGCACAACTACGGCTACTCCAGTAAAAAGATCTCCGACAGAGAGCCCTCCTGAAGGGCCCGTGAGGGACTGCAGCGCCACCCCCACGAGGAGCAACGCCCGATGATGATGCTTTGCACCCGCAAGGGTGTGTGAGGGCACTTGGAAATCCACCCAGGAGTATCTGGCCTACACGTTAGACATCACCGCGAACCTTCACAATCACCATTATTTTCCCAACCCCCCAGCAGTTCACCACTTTGGGACTGCCCACCATAGGAACTGGTACCATTTTGTGTATTTACAGAAACACAACCCCTTTGTGGATTGGCCAACACATCGCATCGAAATGACGTCACCGTATTGCATCCTGCATTGTGGAATAAGAACGGAATCCCTTGACGCAGATGAGAGCGGGAGTCAGACGGTGGCTACAGCGGCAGAAAAAGATGTGGCTCTCCCCCAGGCTTATCACAGTTTTGAGGATGTATTTGATGAGGTGAAGGCGGAAGTGCTACCACCACATAGACAGTTTGACTGCCAGATAGACCTGGTGCCAGGGGCCAGCGTTCCCAGCGGCAGGCTGTATGCCCTGACGGAGCCTGAAAACGTGAATCTCCGGGGGTACCTGGATAAACTCCTCAAGCTAGGATTCATCCGCCCGTCCAAGTCTCCGGCCGCCTCGCCACTCTTCTTCATCCCGAAGGCTAATGGGGAGCTGAGAGCCTGTGTGGACTTTAGGGCATTGAATGCGATAACCATAAAAAATCGGTACCCCTTGCCTCTCATCAGTGTACTTCTGGAACAGGTCAAGAAAGCTCGTATCTACACCAAGTTGGATTTGAAAGGGGCATACCATCTGGTGCGCATGAGGGACGGAGACGAGTGGAAGACCGCCTTTAAGACCAGGTTCGGCCTTTTTGAGTACCTCGTCATGCCGTTCGGTCTGTGCAACGCCCCGGCAGCCTTTCAGTACTTTTTGAATGAGGTATTCAGAGAGGAGTTGGATATCTACGTGGTCGTATATATCGACGACATCCTCATCTATTCGTCCAGTGTGGAGGAGCACGTACACCACGTCAAAGCTGTGCTCCAAAAGCTGAGGGAAAACATGCTGTTTTGTAAACTCAGCAAGTGTGACTTCCACGTCACATCCGTGGAATTCCTCGGAGTGATGCTGAGTCCAGAGGGACAGGAGATGGCAGAACGAAAGATCAAGGCGGTGAAAGAATGGCCGGTGCCCCAAAGCGTGAAGGACGTCCAAAGTTTCATTGGCTTCGCCAACTTTTACAGGCGGTTTATAGATGGATTTTCAGGAGTGGTGGCCCCAATCACACAGCTACTGAGGAAGTCCAAGGAGTTTGTCTGGTCCCCTGAAGCGAACAAAGCCTTTGAGGCCCTGAAAAGCGCCTTTGGTAAGGCGCCGGTGTTGGCTCACCCCGATCCGGATCTCCCCTACGTGGTGGAAGCGGACGCGTCGGATGTGGCGCTGGGGGCTATCTTGTCCCAACGCAACCACGACACAGGGGTGCTTCATCCCGTTGCGTACATGTCCCGCAAACTCAACGACGCCGAACGCAACTACCATATTGCGGAGAAGGAGCTTCTCGCAATCAAGGACGCCTTCACCGAATGGAGGCATTGGTTGATGGGGGCAAGACATGTGGTATCGGTGTACACGGACCATCGGAACCTACAGTTCATGACGGCCACTAGACACCTTTCTCCCAGGCAGCTGCGGTGGATGATCTTCTTTGCGGGGTTCAACTTCCGCATCACATATCGGCCGGGGACGGAAAACCGGAAGGCGGACGCCCTGTCCCGTCAATCTGCAGTTAAGGAACCATTGCCTGCAACCGAGCGTTCCATCATTTCCCCGAGGATGGTATTGGGGGTTATCCAACCGGATACTTTCCTGAGGGGAATAAAGAGAGGGATCAGGTCATTCGCATGGTGGAGGTGGCTCCTCAGTCACAGAGAATGGCAGCTGAAGGACGGGATACCCCTGAAGGGCAGGTGCCTATTGATACCCACGCCTAGGCTAAGGAAACAAGCATTCATCTGGTGCCATGACTCTCCATGCGCAGGTCATTTGGGCTTTGAAAAAACGGTGGCTAGCATGGGACGGCATTTCTGGTGGCCAACCATGAGAGTGGATGTCAGGAGGTGGGGACAGGAGTGTCCTACGTGTGCTACCATGAAGGCCGCCCATGGCCGAACCCAAGGGCTCTTACATCCACTTCCGACCCCGGATAGACCATGGGATAGCATATCACTGGACTTCGTGGTGGGCCTACCGGTAGACCAGGGGATGACGGCAATACTGGTGGTGGTGGATTACTTGACGAAAATGGGGCACTTCATCCCCTGCAAGAGAGTCCCTACGGCCGGGGAATTGGCGTCACTACTCCTAAAGAATGTGGTACGACTGCATGGATTACCTGGGGTGATCGTGTCGGACCGGGGGTCGCAGTTTACTGCGCAATTCTGGAAGACTTGGTGCACTGCGCTGCATGTTAAGACCGCCCTGTCCACCAGCTACCACCCTCAAACGGACGGCCAAACCGAGCGCCTGAACCAAACGCTCAAACAGTATCTGCGATGTTTTGTGGACCAGGGCAGGGAAGAATGGGTCGACTTGCTATGGGTTGCAGAGATAGCCTATAACAACGCCACTCACAGCTCCACACAGTCATCTCCGTTCTATAGCAACTATGGCCAACATCCCAGGTTCTTGCCATTTCTACATCCGTTCAGAGAGGACAGGATTCCCGCCACAGCGGACAGGGTGGCACACATAAAAGACACGTTGATGCGCTCAAGGGCTGTCCTAATAGAGGCCAAGAGAAGATACAAGGCTGCGGAAGATAGGAAGAGAAGGCCCGGGCCACTGTACCGCACTGGAGACTACGTCTGGATATCCACAAGAAACATGAGGTTTCGAAAGAACAGTGTGTTCCATCCCAAGTACATGGGCCCCTATCGAATTACCAAGTGTATGGGTCCCGTGAACGTGAAGGTGTGCTTGCCCCAGTCATTGCGGATACACCCTGTCTTTCATGTATCATTGCTCAAACCAGCACCCTCCAAGCCATCTGGGACACCTAGGCCGGTATGCGTGGAGTCGGAGGTGGAGTATGAAGTGTCGGGCATACGGGCGTCCAAATGGCGCAGGGGGAAGCTGTGGTACCTGGTTGCGTGGAAAGGCTATGGCCCGGAGGAGCATTCATGGGAACCGGCTGAAGGGGTTCATGCTCCGCGCTTGGTCTCCTTGTTCCATCGGCGTTTTCCTGCCAGCGCTGGACCCGTGGGGAGCCGCTGAGAGGGAGGATGTACTGTCAAGAATTCCTGTCATACGAGGGGAGGAAAACGGTAACCAGCGAAAACGGACTACATCTCCCAGGATGCTTAGCGGTTGAGAGGTTATGTAAACAGGAGAGCTGTTACATAACTCAAGGGAAACACGCCCTTATGTAAACAGGAGAGCTGTTACATAACTCAAGGGAAACACGCCCTTATGTAAACAGGAGAGCCGTTACATAACTCAAGGGGAACACGCACTTATGTAAACAGGAGAGCTGTTACATAACTCAAGGAAAACACGCCCTATAAAGGGAGGAACCGGGAGGTACAAGGCTGTCGGATATTGTGTTTACACCGACGTACCTGCTTCGTGAAGAGCAGTGTTCCGGAGTGGTGCTCCAGTAAGGCAAGAACGGAGGTAGGTCGAGTCGTTACTCCCTGGGCCGTGTCTTGCCCCATCGTCACCTGTGAAGGACCCGGAAGCTCTACCGGTCAACCATTGAGCTTCGCTTTTTGACTCGGCTGAGTCCAAGCGCAGTGGCGCTTTTGCTGGTTGGAGTCGTAACTCCCAGCCAGACCAGAGACACAGGGACTGCCAGCTGTAACGCACACCAGGAGGTGTTTGCCGCGTTACAGACTCGGAAGTCCACAGGATCGATCGAGCGGCTGCTCTCGGTTCAGTCTTCTTGCTTGTGATTGGGGTATCGGTGACGCATCACCAGGAGGTGACTCCGCGTCCCGGTGCAGTCTGAGGAAGAGGTTGAGCGGCTGCTCCCTTCAGGTAGAGACCCCGGCTGGGTGTTTCCCTGACTCCTCGATTCTCCCCAACACTCTTCGTGCCCCTCACAGCCTACCGATTGGCATTGTCGGCCATTTCATTTCTGCCCTCTGTTGGCATACGCCGGGATCGGCGTATATGCAGAGGACGGTTAGGACCATCCGTGCTGTGGGCTGGTAACGTACTTAGCCTGGAGGATTCCAGTGACTATAACTTTTGTTTGTTCTTTGTATTTTATTTGCCTTCATTAAAAGAACTAACCCTTCACAAGTGGTTGCGTCCTCATTGTCGTGTCTGTTAAACGATCCTGAGACGTTCAGGGCGTTACACTATCACTCCCAGCAGTGCCCAGACATAGGAGGGGTGGGTGCAGAGTCCTCCCAGCAGTGCCCAGACACAGGAGGGGTGGGTGCAGAGTCCTCCCAGCAGTGCCCAGACAAAGGAGGGGTGGGTGCAGAGTCCTCCCAGCAGTGCCCACACACAGGAGGGGTAGGTGCAGAGTCCTCCCAGCAGTGCCCAGACATAGGAGGGGTGGGTGCCTATCACTCCCAGAAGTGCCCAGACATAGGACGGGTGGGTGCAGAGTCCTCCCAGCAGTGCCCAGACACAGGAGGGGTGGGTGCAGAGTCCTCCCAACAGTGCCCAGACATAGGAGGGGTGGGTGCCTATCACTCCCAGCAGTGCCCAGACATAGGAGGGGTGGGTGCAGAGTCCTCCCAGCAGTGCCCAGACACAGGAGGGGTGGGTGCAGAGTCCTCCCAGCAGTGCCCAGACACAGGAGGGGTGGGTGCAGAATCCGCCCAGCAGTGCCCAGACACAGGAGGGGTGGGTGCAGAGTCCTCCCAGCAGTGCCCAGACACAGGAGGGGTGGGTGCAGAGTCCTCCCAGCACTGCCCAGACATAGGAGGTGTGGGTGCCTATCACTCCCAGCAGTGCCCAGACACAGGAGGGGTGGGTGCAGAGTCCTCCCAGCAGTGCCCAGACATAGGACGGGTGGGTGCCTATCACTCCCAGCAGTGCCCAGACATAGGAGGGGTGGGTGCAGAGTCCTTCCAGCAGTGCCCAGACACAGGAGGGGTGGGTGCAGAGTCCTCCCAGCAGTGACCAGACACAGGAGGGGTGGGTGCAGAGTCCTCCCAGCAGTGCCCAGACATAGGAGGGGTGGGTGCCTATCACTCCCAGCAGTGCCCAGACATAGGAGGGGTGGGTGCAGAGTCCTCCCAGCAGTGCCCATACACAGGAGGGGTGGGTGCAGAGTCCTCCCAGCAGTGCCCAGACATAGGAGGGGTGGGTGCCTATCACTCCCAGCAGTGCCCAGACACAGGAGGGGTGGGTGCAGAGTCCTCCCAGCAGTGCCCAGACACAGGAGGGGTGGATGCAGAGTCCTCCCAGCAGTCCCCAGACACAGGAGGGGTGGGTGCAGAGTCCTCCAAGCAGTGCCCAGACATAGGAGGGGTGGATGCCTATCACTCCCAGCAGTGCCCAGACATAGGAAGGGTGGGTGCAGAGTCCTCCCAGCAGTGCCCAGACACAGGAGGGGTGGGTGCAGAGTCCTCCCAGCAGTGCCCAGACACAGGAGGGGTGGGTGCAGAGTCCTCCCAGCAGTGCCCAGACACAGGAGGGGTGGGTGCCTATCACTCCCAGCAGTGCCCAGACATAGGAGGGGTGGGTGCAGAGTCCTCCCAGCAGTGCCCAGACACAGGAGGGGTGGGTGCAGAGTCCTCCCAGCAGTGCCAAGACACAGGAGGGGTGGGTGCAGAGTCCTCCCAGCAGTGCCCAGACACAGGAGGGGTGGGTGCAGAGTCCTCCCAGCAGTGCCCAGACATAGGAGGGGTGGGTGCCTATCACTCCCAGCAGTGCCCAGACATAGAAGGGTTGGGTGCAGAGTCCTCCCAGCAGTGCCCAGACATAGGAGGGGTGGGTGCAGAGTCCTCCCAGCAGTGCCCAGGCACAGGAGGGGTGGGTGCAGAGTCCTCCCAGCAGTGCCCAGACACAGGAGGGGTGGGTGCAGAGTCCTCCCAGCAGTGCCCAGACATAGGAGGGGTGGGTGCCTATCACTCCCAGCAGTGCCCAGACACAGGAGGGGTGGGTGCAGAGTCCTCCCAGCAGTGCCCAGACATAGGAGGGGTGGGTGCAGAGTCCTCACAGCAGTGCCCAGACACAGGAGGGGTGTGTGCAGAGTCCTCCCAACAGTGCCCAGACACAGGAGGGGTGGGTGCAGAGTCCTCCCAGCAGTGCCCAGACACAGGAGGGGTGGGTGCAGAGTCCATGGAAAGAAAAGGGTGCAGTACCCACAGATACAATGCCCACAATTGTCAGCCAGGTGCTCAAAGACCCTGCAGAACACGTAACATGTGTGCGAGGCTGGGAGTACACACATGCATAGTGTGTAAAAGGGAACATGTCCACATGAAGTACCTTCAATATACTCCACACACAAGTACAGTGACCACCAAGGATGCCACAAATGATGCAGGTGGAGACATTGCCCAGCATGCATGGCCAAAGTAGAACGGATCCGTCACACACCAAGGATATGTAGACACAGCTCAGCACACCATTTAGGAAACACCCTGCAGGGAAGATGTCAGGGTCCACAGAGGAAGGAACACACCTTGGGACAATGTCACCATGCAGTAAGAGCATACATGAACAAAGTTATTTCGCAAATACCTTGTGATGGCACACAGATACCAGGGTCCATCCCATGAGCAGCACACCACTACATTTGCCAGACACCTAACACATTATCCCCACCCCAAACATGGAGCAGCACCACCAACAGCAATACCAGAAAAGCAGTAGTGTGCAAAGGGAAAAAACATAGCTTTATTCAGCATTAAAAAAAGAATTGTTATTAAAAGTTGAATATGTACAAGGCCCATAGGGCAGTCCATAGTCCAATTCCTGGTAGGGGACACATAGGGACGCGTGTCCCCTAGCTTGCCTGCACAGTTCATACCTCCTTTGCTTCCACAGGGGGGGGGCATCATGTGGGGGGGAAGAACCAGGCACCGCAGGGACAGGAGGGGCAAGGGTAGGTGTTGTGGGTGCAGGGACGAAGGACTCCACCACAGGGGGTGGGGCAGCGCCAAAGGTGGAGGTCAGAATGGCGCTGCACATGGTTGCAAGGTCCTCCAGCGTCTCCGCTGCACCCGAAGGAACCACAGGCCCCAAGGAGGGGGGGGTCAGAGGGATGGGTCGCAGCACTACTGGGGGAGGGTGTGGACAGGGGGAGGGACTCAACCACCCTGACCGGGAATTCCTTTGACCGCTTGCGGGGTGGTGTCACTTTGGGGCTCAGGGACAGAGCGGCATGAGGGATTCTTTGGTGGAATCCTGGCCAGGAGAGCTGAGGGGAGTGGATTTGGAGGTAGTTGGTTGTGATGAATGTGGACTCCCACTGTGGCTGCGTGTCTTCTGTTTGCCCCCCGACCCAGTGGGTGTGCCTACTTCACCCTGTGTGTGCGTGGCAGGAGGTGTGCGCTTGGCCTTCCCTGGTGGTGTGGTGCCAGTGTCTGGTGGGGTGCGTGCATGGGTACGTCTGGGTGTGCTTTGGACAGGCATGGGAGTGGGAAGTGTGGATGGTGCAGGGGTAGGGGTAGGGGGGGGACGTAGCGCTGCAGGAGACCCACTGCTGCAGTCAGTGTCGAGTCAATGGACCTCAGCAACTGGCGTTGGTCAGACTGCGCAGCTGAGATGCCCTCCATGTATGCCTCCATCTGGGTGAGCACTCGTGTGTGGCCATGGAGGACATTAAGCATCGCAGTCTGACCAACCTGCAACTGGCGCAGGATGTCCACAGACTCGGCATTGGCGGCAGCAGTGGAGACAGGGGCAGGGGGTGCGGTGCCTGGCAAGAAGGAGACACGTGGTGGCCTAGCATGGCGGGAAGGGACCAGAGCAAGTGGGAGGCCGGTGATGGGAATCGAGGGGGCGGGTAGAGATCGAGTGCTGCTGTCAGCTGTGGGAGCAGCCTCCGCCCCCTCTGGGAGATCAGCCTCAGACCCGTCAGCGTCATAGTCGGTGGTGTTACTGGACAGGTCCTCCGCCTCACTCCCCTCGGCCTCCGTGCCACTCGATGCGCCAGACAAGACAGCACTGCTGCCACTGGTGCCTGCTCCCTCCTCACGGTCCGTGCCAGTGTCTCCCTCGGAGTCCCCCAACAATGCTGTGGGCAAGGTGAAGAGACAGGAAATAATCAGACACCTGTATACATATGTCACATGAGTCAAATCTACATAGGTCACAGTGCATAGCCTGAAAAGCAACATGAGTAACATCTACAACACAAGGTACATATGTAGGCCCTGCAACACACAGCTGGTTGACCCACCATGCCACTGAGAAATAATGGAGAGCATGACCCAACAGCAAATTACTTGATATCAAATAGGACAGAGGAGCCAGGCTCTGGGGACAATCGTGCACAGCATCTGTACCACACAGCGTTGACAAAAAAGGGATGAGCAGGAACCATGTCTATTAACTTTTTGCACATGCTGCAAAGCTAATACATTAAAACATGCACAACATGACTGGGTCACTGCACCTTGAGTGTATGTCCAGACAAACATCACACACAGGCCAGACCTAGCAGGGAGACTTCAGATTTGGACATGTAGGCCTTTCCCGCACAAAGCACCCCCTACCTGAGACAATGTGATTGAGACAGAGGAAGTACTTACACCTCTTACTCTGGGATAAAAACACATGGCCTGCACTAAATCCTGATTGTACACAAACTACCCCTGGTGCACCTGTCCACATATATCATTGACAATCAAACATCATCAGATCATCGTCGTTCCAAGACACACAGGCACTGCCCACTGTGAGTATGCACAAGCAAAATTGGGTCACACTGTACAGTGGATACATGTAGCACAGTTTACGTCAATACAGATGAGGCCAAGGTACAATGCCACAGAGCCCAACCTATGCCGAAGACACAGAGAATGTCCACATAGTTGGATGACACACATGATACCTAGGAAAAGGTGCCCCAGGGCACGGTAGTGGCCACACACCTCCATGGTCCTGGGTGGATATGACTGCAACTGAAGCAACCGTCCCTGCACTATGCATTAATCCCACTCATGGACATCATGTCAGAGGGCACAACATTGGACATGCATGCTGGAAGGCAGTACACTTTAAAGACACACTCCTATGTTGGGACTCAGCATCAGTGCCAACTGACATGGACCCCACAATGACTGAACTGGCCAGTGCACAGCCAAGGTCCCACAACCTGTTACACTCCACCCCCACACATGATGCTGCAAGCATTGGGCACTTGGATTAACTGCCAGCCTAGATTACCTTGGGCAAGAGTGACTACACACAGACCAGGGAACACATGGCAAGGAGGGGAAGGGAGGAAGAACAGCACCGGTTTACTTTGGGGAACTGGTTATGCACTGCACATGTAAACCCTGGCAGTGTATCCATGCAACTGCGCACTTCCAAAAGCTGGTGACACACAACAAACACACATGTACCTACCCCCTGCCTGCTGCTGCTTCTCCTGTAAGTGCCTTTCCAAGTCGGGGAAGACCACCGCCAGCACACGCTTCTGGATGTGGGTCAGACGCCGGCGCCCACGGTTCTTCCGGCTCTCAGGTGAGTCCCCCAGCAGGACCCGTGCAATCCTCCTCGTCCAGCACCGGATATCCTGCCAGCGTTTCCTCACCTGGGCTAGACCCCGCTTCCGACCCTCCGTATTCCTCACGGCACTGACGGCTTGCTTCCATATCTCCCCCTTGGCATGGACGCCTACCTGTGAGGATGCAAAAGTGAGAATACTTTAATTCACCTGAGCAATGACATAGAGACACACATATTAACAATTTGTCTTCTTTGAACAGGCCATGGTATGCAGGCAACTCATTGCACATTTGTCATAGGGACATAATCCACTGTGGAAGGCAAAATGCACTACGTGGCATTGAAAGTACACAGGTGGCATGAGGGGTGCCACACAATCAATGATCCTGGATCACACTGTGCATCACAAGCTACACAAGGATTATGTACAGCACCTCAAAGCAGTCACATTTCCCAGCCCACTGACGCTACCTCAGCAGAGTACACAGACACACACAGGCACAGGACAATCACCTGCCATTGCCAACTGCGGGTACAAACCTCACTCTGCCCATGTGCCACTAGACTGGGGGGTGTCACAGGTGTGGGGCTGGCTCAGCACGGCAGTCACACAGCACTGCTCCCTGCTCACATCACATGGGCAGGGTATATCCATCCCCCATGCAGCTGGTGTGCAACACTCCCCATATACACTCACCCACATGACTGGGGACTTACACACACACCAATGTCAAGGGGACAAACACATAATTTGGACACTCACAGCACAGGTACACTAAACAAACACACATCTATGGGTACTGTCACCTGTCACACTGGGGGGACCACAGAATCCCATCAGGACTGTAGCAACAACATTCCCAGGAGGAGTAGCCAGGCAGAATGTGGCATGCACCATGCATTGATTGTCACAGTAAGCACAATGCAAGTGAGGAGTGCACACAGGAACCACAGCATGCTCTGCATGGGAGACATGAGGCCTTCCCCACCCTGGGACCCACTCAAAACAACATTGCATGTCTGTCACACAGGGACACAATGCCAGAAGTCACAGTCACAAAAAGGGGCACAGTCTAAGTTAGTGGAGTCTGCACTCACCTGCTCCCCTGGTCGACCATACAGCATGGTGTACTGTGGGAGGATCACATCCACCAACGCCATATTCTCCTCCATGGTGAATGGCTGGGCCCTCTCCACAGACCTGGACATGGTGCCAGAGGAATCACGAGCAGCAGCAGTGTTGTGGAATGAAAGGATGTGCAGGCAAGTGCTCTCTCATGGGACCTGGCTGCCTTATATTTGCCTTGCTGGCCTGTTTCATTTACAGGAGTACAGAGTGATTGGTCAGTCACATTAGCATCCTACGTTTCCTCCAATCCCTTTAAACCTACCCCAGTGAGTGGTTTTGCATGGTTTAAAAATTGAGCATGATGTCAAGTCAACAACCACTTTGCAACAAAGTATACTGTTTCCAACCGACTTCTGCTGACCAACTAATTCAAACTTCAAACTGGGTCTCCATGACAACCAGCATGCATTTAGGCCCTTATACTTGTCCCTCATGTGTCCCCTATGTTATTTCAATATTTACACACAGGTACGGTCCGTTCCATGGCCCTAGGGCACCCCAAATGCAGTGATATAGACCGTACATGCGTGTGTAGGGTCCCTATCACTATGGGAGTGCTGGCGTATGCGTACACCACAGTGATACAGACCATACACACGTGTGTAGGGTCGGTCCCTATCACTATGGCGTATGCATACGCCAGCACTCCCATAGTGATAGGGACCCTACACACGCGTGTACGGTCCGTATCACTATGGCGTACGCATACGCCAGCACTCCCATAGTGATAGGGACCCAACTATGGCGTACGCATACGCCAGCACTCCCATAGTGATAGGGACCCTACACACGTGTGTACAGTCCGTATCACTGTGGCGTACGCATACGCCAGCACTCCCATAGTGATAGGGATCCTACACACGCGTGTACGGTCCGTATCACTGTGGCGTACGCATACGCCAGCACTCCCATAGTGATAGGGACCCTACACACATGTGTACGGTCCGTATCACTGTGGCCTACGCATACGCCAGCACTCCCATACTGATAGGGACCCTACACACGCCCTCAGAGCGTATGTACGGTGCGTTTCACACCTGACAGTGGTGACAGGCGGCACACAGAAAGGAATTGAGCTGTAATACTTGGCCAAGGCTGGACATCAAGGCATTGTCTGTGCAGTACTACATGTGTCGGGCACAGGTGGGTCAGGCTGTGATGTGGCACTATACTCCTGAGGTGTGAAGCTAATAAAAGTATGATGAGCTGTGTACACATGTCATGTGTGATGGTGCCCTATGTGCCACACATCCCCTTCACTCCTTTGACATGTGTGCATGTAGTACAGACTTGTTGAGCCATGCGTCACTGGCATGGCACAGTCACCGACACCCGCAAATGTCCCCTGATGCCAGGTACATGGAATATTACCCCTGACATGTGAATGCCCGTGTTGCACGCTGTAACTATGTCATGTGTGTGTCATGTGTTCCCATAGGTTTGCTGTAGGTGTTTGGTCAAATGCATCTGCAGTTGCTACAACCAACATGTGTCTGTGTGTAGATGGGCATGGCACACTGTAACGCACACCAGCCCACATGTGTAATCTGACGTAAGGTGTGTATGTATGCATCGACACGGAGTTTCAAAACAAGGACATATCTGCATACTCTCAATGTATGTGTGATCAGTCTTGACATCAATCCTTCATGGCAAGGTGTGTGGTCTGTCCTTTTCTATGACATGTGACCTGTGCCTCTAGTGTTCCGCAACCTGTCTGTACAATAAACATCCTTCTTCTGCACATATGTGGATGTCTGTAACTCCTGTAATGTGTCTGCCTGTTCACTTACACTGGCCCACAGCTATTTCATGGCATGGCATATTGAGGTTGAGAATCAACGTTTGTAGCTAACTCTTGGTAGGAGTGTCACCTGCCTGGCATACGTGTCCAGGGCATGTTGCACAGACCTGACTCTGTATGTAGCATATGTGTATTGCCTGTTGAACATGTGCTCAGTACATTGACATTGGTGATGTACTGTACTCACTCTTCGTTGTCCCTTCTAATTCACTGCAGGGCTCCGTCTCACCCTCGACCAATGCCGGACTTGGCTGACCTGAGGGAACATGACTGTATACGCAGCTACCGCTTCCCCGACATTTGATTGAGGACTTGACGACACGGCTGGCACCACACCTCCAACCGCTACACAGATATCCTACTGCACTGACACCCAAGATGAAGGTGATGGCAGCCCTACATTTCTTTGCCATGGGTACCTTTCAACATACCATTGCCCATGTCGGTGGCATGTCCCAAACCATGTTCAGCCGTGTTCTGCATGATTTTTTAGAGGCCATGTTGGATCACCTGGATGAGTTCATAAAATTCCCAACTCCTGAGCAGTTGACAGGTGTCAAGCGTGAGTTCTATGCCCTGGGAGGGATGCCCCATGTCATTGGGTCCATAGATGGAACACATGTGGCTTTGGTACCACCACAGGCACAGGAGGTAGCGTATAGGAACCGCAAGCATTACCACTCCATTAATGCCCTTGTGGTGTGTCTTGCCAACATGGTGATTTCACATGTCTGTGCTCGTTTTTCCAGGATCAGCACACGATGCCTACATCATGAGGCGTAGCAGGGTGCCTGAAATGATGCTGCAGCTGCGCAACAAACGAGCATGTATTGTTGGTGGGTATACACTGGCAGTCCTGTATTTAACGTCATCTTCCTGTCTTACTGCTTCTCCTGACCCACTGTTGTCCATGATGTTTCCATGTAGGGGACGCTGGCTATCCCAACATGCCATGGCTGATCACGCCTCTCCGCAACCCCAGCACGGCTGCCGATCACCGCTACAACAACGCCCATGGGCGGACCAGGCGAGTGATAGAGAGGACGTTTGGCCTCCTGAATAGCCGATTCCGTTGCCTGCACAAGACCGGTGGCGCACTCCCATATGCACCGGTGAAGGTCTGCAAGATCTTCCTCGTGTGCTGCATGCTGCACAACACGGCAGTGGAGAAAGCTGTGCCACTCATCCTGGATCCAGATGAGCAGGACCATCCACCCGTGGAGGATGAAGGGCTTGGTCACGAGGCAAGTGATGTGGAGGAGGAGGAGGCGGTAGAGGACATCCGGAGTCGGCTCATACGCAACTTCTTTGCTTAGTGGTGAGTTCCAGTGTCTGAGTGTGCACGCATTGGGCATGTGTTGCAATGTGTGTGTCCATCTGCATGTCTGCCAAGTGAGTCAGAGGTGTGTTTGGATGTGTCACTCGAGTGATGGTGCAATGGAAGAATGTTTTTCCAGAGTCATCATTGTCACCTAGCATGTTGACAACCTTATACGTGTCGAGTACATGCACATGCATGCGGATGTGCTTCTTTAGGCTGACTTCTGGCGTGTCTCTCATCCACAGGTACTTGCGCATGCTGTCTGCTGGTGGCATTGTTGTGCTCCTGCTATTCTTCATGAACACAGCAACATGTGCTGAATCAGCGTTACATGCACGGACAAGTTTGAAAATCTCCTTAGGGTAAGGGATGCAGCACAGCTTTTTGGGAGTGGTATTTGTTTTGAATGTGTGTGCACTGCTCCTGTTCATGTTTGGATACTTTACATACATGTAGAATCACCATGGGGCACATGACATGGAGCTGAATTCACCTGAATTGATGGTCAGACTTGGTGACAGTCATCTGTAATGGGATTGTGGATTGTGATGAAGCCATCAATGTGTGTAACACTGCCCTCGGAAACATACGGGTTGCACCGGATTGACATGGTGTGTGAATTCCCCATTAGGAGCTCAATGGTGAATAGCAGCCTCTCCGTGAGCAGCAGGGGGTGTTTAGCTGTAACCCGTCACTTGTGTGCCAGTGCTATGGATTTCCAGCATCTGTGGTGCAAAGGGGGGTGCCAGTGTTGGTCCCATGTGTTCATCCACATGACCTGTGTATGTGTTGACAGAGTTGCATTAGCATTCCGACACACATGAGTAATAAAGGTGTCCCTCTGCCTCCAAAGGGCCTCATCTCTGTCAATGGTGGTCTGTTGCCACTGTGCTTGCGGCATGTCTGGCATTGTTCTCAGAGATGGTGCATATGAGTCTATGTGTAGAGTAGCAAGATGCAAGCTGTTTGTCAGGGATTAGAATCTGTATTGTGCATGATGTCCATGGCTGTGTAGGTATTGTGGCATGTCAGTTTCCACGACGGCCACTGTGCTGCATGTGAATCCATTGTGTGTGTGTGTGCCATGTTGAACCAGACATTCCTTCCTTGACATACACCTTTTGCATAGATCCTTCCTGAGATCCCTGTCTTTGTGTGCTACTTGTGGCATTGTTTTCTTGACATGGCGCATGCTGCTGCAGGCCCTGCAGCAAGGGCACCCAGTGTCCACGCAAACGAGCTGGTGTTCATCATGGATTGCTTGCTGACATGTGCTATGCTGATCAGCAGCATCTGTGCCTCATGCGGCAGCACACTCTGCATTATGCACAAGATCCCCAGTTCCATCCACCTCAAGGCAAGAGGGAGACCATCCCCCAGGTCAACCAAGACATCCGTGTCTAATCCTACCCTGCACTCTACGGACATGTGCGTTACAAATCCCATGGTACTTGTCCACATCCAGGGTGCATCTGCACAGCTCTGCTTCTACATCCGGCGACCAGGCCACATCAACGTCCAACAGAGATGGGGGAGTGGATCACTGCCAGCTGCAGGATGACCTTCTCAATCCACGCACACACTCAGGATGCAGCCCACAACCACAACACAAACTTGTGGCACTGTGATCCAACACCCCATTTTGCCATCTCCATGCATCCAACCTTGGCCGGCCCACCATTCTCCACATCCACCTGACTCAAGCATGCCGGAAATGGTTCTGCCACGTGTCTACACATACCTGGGAGCAGCACCCCAGGACACTCCACATGATCCCTGACCTCTGCGCATGACTGTTGCTCTTCTAAATAGGTCTGTAGGCACAGTTGTGCGGGCACCCCCTCAGCTGGTTGGACCCATCACGGGTGAGTATGGTGCTCCATGTTTGTCTTGGATGATACATTGTGACCCATGTGTGTCCTGTGCCAGACTCAGACCCCAGGGTATGGATGGTTGGAGTTACTACTGTAATCAGGCATGGTTTGACTTTACAACACACACATGTAGTGGAATAATGCAAAATGATGGCATCATCTGGTGATTGTGATGATTTTTATTATTGGTGGGGTATGTGTTTGGGGGTGATGAAAAGAGGTGCTCTCCGGGTACGTAGAATCCAAAGTTCACTGGGGGAGTTGGTATCCTTGCCATTGGAAGTCATCAGAGTCTTTGCCACAGTCTTTGTCAACATTGGTCAGACAGTGACCAGCAAGTCCATGTGGCAGAGAATGTCATTTGCTGATGTGCTGCTGTTGGGCCAGAGGGCCAGGTGCCAGGCCAGGTGACCTGGGAGATGGTGATATTCCGCTGACTCTCACGGTCTTTTGTGTGGACGACCCACCTTCCTCCGGAGACCCTCAGAAGCAGGCCTTGACGGTGCTTGTGATGCTCCGTCGGATGAATCCTCCTCCTCCTGATCCCTCCCTGTGGCTGGTGGTGATCTTTGCCTGGTGGCACAAGGAGGGTTGCCCATGTTGTCGGCAATCCGACGGAGTACACGGGTCATTTCCGTTTGCACCGCCACGAGCTCAGCCAGTCTGTCCTCCATCCGTCCTTGGTGTCGCTGTTGACTGGCATGTTGGTCGGCCTGCTGGGTCTTCATCTCCTCGAGGGTCCCCTTGATGTCTGTGAGGGTGGACACAACCTGTCTGATGCCCCTGGTGTCACGCCAGTATGTGTCCAGGATGTTGCTGACGTGTGACATTACCGGTTCCTGAGCCAACTGATCAAAAGGTCTGTGCGGAAAAGAAGCCCGATGTTAACAGGAAAAGATTACAAGAGAAAGCCTGGGTCGCGTTGGAAAAATGGAACACACACCATGATGGGCAAAGCGCTCAGGACGACGCTCCTCAAGCAGGTCACGCACATATCATTTACGACCGTTAACTGGTATGAACCAACGCTTGTTAAATTCGGAAGAAAATATTCCGATAGAACGAGTGCTGAGAGAAATAAATAAAGAAAGTAATCTATTCCACCCACTTGTAAGAAAAACAAAATTGTTGAAATAAAAGCTTTAAAAAAGGTATTCTTTCTATCAAGGTAGGATACTTAACAGACTCTCTGGAGCAGCTACTTGGAATGGTACGCTTGAGTTTTCCTCTGAAAGATGTACCTGCTTTATTGACTAGCCTCCCTTGATTAACACGGTTATGTTAGTAAGCGATTAAAAAGCATGTGGAACTGCGAGAACAGAATGGGGCTTGGGTTTCTTCATGATAGTTCTAATGAATAATACCGTGTATTCTGTTTGGAAATATTTCATAGCAATTAATCTCAACTTTCCCTTCGCTAGTACACGAGCATTCTAATAATAAAGGTTCAGATGCACTATTTCCTGCAAACACATAAAGCTGTTTGCTCGTTACCATCTGTTTAAATCATGGGTGTTTTATTTAGAAGTTAAGATTATATTTTGCTACTAAGGAGTGTGGGACTCTACCAACTTGAATTGGGCCTATAAACGTTTTGTTCACTGAATTACATTAAGATAAAGTTATGGGTGGGCCTCTTTTTACTTTATAAAGACAATGAATTACATACTTGTCGTATTATGTTAAAGGGCAAGTCTTTTTATGCAAGCATTGTGTAGTTTCTTGCTTTTACGTCCACGAATACATAGTAATTAACCTCAAATCATCAATAGGATGTCAAAAAAGCACTATCTTGACTGGCGTAACAGATGATACTACTATTCCGCATACAAGAAAACGGAGTTTTGGTTTTATTTTATATGCAACCGAGAATTTTCCCGACGCACATACATTACACAGAAAATAGGCAGACCTTAGAATTAGTCATGCTGCAACATATCAGATCCACCATCTTGCGAAACTTAAACTCTGCAAAGGTGGTGGCTCTACCTGCTCAGTGACTGGGATTAGTTAATGGTGTTAAAACCAATAAATCAAGTTTGCCAAAGTACGATCATGACCCAAAAGAACACACACAAAATAAGTTATGCTGAACTGTTTAAAGTTTGAAAGGCGACAGATGTTCAGAGGAATGGAATTGCAGATGAGAGAAGGTGGCCTAGAACTCTGGAAGATATACTGCCACATCTGGTTGAAGCGAGGCGTCCCTAATCAAGCAACATTTTTTGTATGAATATTTTTTTGTACACAACGCAACTTCGTCTAATGTTTGGAAAAAAAGATATCTAGTGGTGGATCTATATATACGTCGTAAAGTAATCTGAGTGAAAAAAAGAAATGTGTAATATTATTTTACCTTATCCCCATCTCAGGAATAACTGGGCATCAACACAGAAACAATCATTACATGTTTTTTGCACACAGACAAATGTTGACTAACTGGCTACAACATCTAACAAACAACTAATAATGCCGCAATGGGGCTACAAAAAGGTTAACTCCATCGACCTATAAACAGGCACAAAACTGAAACAAAATGTGCTTGTTTGTTGGAGGCAGGCTTAGGGATCTGTTTTCATGGCCAGGCACGTGATTCAAAGGTTACCGCTTTCTGGGGTTAGGTGGCGCGGGTACGAGAAAGTGGTCACAGTATGGCGGGTGTGCTGTACATACGGCTTTTCAAGAAAAGGCATCCTTTTGTTGTACTTTAAAGGCCCTCTATTCTATTACGCATGGTCAAACCCTGCCCACTCCAAAAACATCAATGACACAGAGTGCAATCTGCCCACTTTTGAAGTTTGTATTTCTCGGTGGCTTCATGCTCTCGGTGTCCCCACCTCTGTCGCAGCCGAGCCAAGGCAGGAAGGAAGAGCCATGGCTAAAGCTGCAGCGGGAGAAAGGTGTGCTTGCGGATGCCATGAATATGAAGCTTGACATGCCGCACTTAAAAAAAAAACATACATTTTAAAAGAAAAGGATTTTGGCAGTGCGCGCTCTAAGAAAGTTAAATATATATGCAATGGCGCGGTTGCCCTTATAAAAGTTCAAGGCATTGAGGAGAAAAGCGTGCCGCCGTAAATATCAAGCTTGGCATGCGGCAAGCTTGGCATGTGGTGCAGGAAAGCGTGTCCAACAGAAGGCACAACCATCATTAAGCAAAACTGACGAAAGGCGATACCGCCACCCGAATCACTGCTTGTGCATCGGCTCTGTGTTTAAAAATAAACTCCTCTTCCTGGTGGCTCCCATCTGTGTGTCCTGAGCTTAAGTAACAGGCAGCGATGCGCTGTTCTAATCTATCAGGAGCAGTTGTGAAAACACAACAGCAAGCGCGGCGCTCCAAGCTGCAAATTACAACAAATTAATAACGAGCGCCGCGCTGACTGCAACTCAGCAAGCTGGGCTGCACACATTGTAAATAAAAGAAAGTTCCCCTCAAACAGACATAAAACATTAAATCGGACGAAAACAGTAGTTAGGCGCTGCTGGTTCCAGACTAAAAGGAAGTGAGCATCACATCAGCACCCAATAAAAAAACTTCTAACAATGGCAATTATAATGTTTAACTAATGGCAAGCAGCAACAGAAATGAGCCGGCAATAGGCAGAGTTTCACCTAACATACTAACTACTTAATGCCTAGTAGAGGCAGCGCATGCGCTGCCTTATGCGAGACCTAAAAAACCAGACGGTGACTGCTTCACTAGTCTCATTAACTTTTTCCTTCAGAAATCTTCATGATGCTGTTATTGCTGTCGGTATTACTTCTTAAATCCATTGGGTTTTGGCAAGTATTAGCATTGACCCAGCATAGGGGTTTGTTTACAAAGGGAGAGTGCCACCAAAACATTACTTTCAGCAAAGTTCTTTGGGCTCAATAACCTTCTCCATATTAACAAAGCGGCTTTAAGTAGCTCAATGCTCCTCGTACACACATCACTTTGCAAGAAAGTGGCATGCAATGGGTGTTGCTGTGGGCGATCCACCGCAAAACCCACTGCTTTTTGACACTGCTCCAAATTTACAAGGATGTGTAAATCTGAAGCAGCACAACAAACAAACGTCATACAATAGCAGGTGTAAGAATGGTGCAACAAGGAGAAATACTTTCTTTCTTCTCATTTTTGCTTCTTCTAGCAAAACGCCAGCAAAACGCCATTAGTGATTGTTTATGTGCAGGAAGGTGTCCTTTCCTTCACATACAGAATCATCAAATAATGACCATTTGCTACTTCGATGTGTGCTGCGAAAATTAGCGCAGCTCTGCGCTCCGGCATTTCCTTGTAAATATGCCCCAAAGTTTGGAGCTCAATCAACACAAGCCACAATTTCTTTTTAGGGTCTGTAAAATTGCCTAATAGTTTTCATCATTTTGCGTAAAATGACTCCTGTAAAAGATGTTCTGTGTGAACTAGTCTCCTTTGTTCTCTCACAGAACATTTTTTATGCCAGGGGCAGGTTTGCTTAAAAACACAACATAAAATAGCGTAACTTAAACCTTCAGAATATTTCCCAAATGTTTGCATTGGAAAACATATATGGGTTTTACTGATATTGCTGGATGGCTTAATTACTTTTTCAACCATGTGTAAATATTTGAAAAGTGGTAAAATATATCCATCTTTATGTTTGTTTATTTCTTGGTTAAATTTATTTTATGTAGCCAGTTTAAAAGGTACATTTTGATAAAGACAAGCAGGCAGCTTTCTTTCCCCATTTTAGGCAGACCTTTTGCTCCATTTTGGAGAGGTGGCAAAGTGTGATGTTCAGGGCATTCAATACTGGGGTTTCCCCCTTTGATACAGTATATTTCTGCTTCTAGTTCTCAATTGTATGTGATACTCTCTGTATTACTTCCCTAATTGAGTGATTTTTCCTTATTTTTTCATTGACCTTCTCTTGCCTATCAATAATTTTCCACTTTCTTCCTTTTCCCTAGATAACGCTTAATGATATTTGAGATGGACATACAGTGCACAGCGATTTCCTGCACAGTGGCTATTGAGTTGTATTCCTGTTTAATGTGTGACGTTTGAGTTCATATTCCAGTCTGGACGTTTTCCAGGGAGACTGGAGCACCGTCTTCTGTAATGAGTGCATACAATATCTGCCTTTAATGAAATGCACAATTTCTCTGAATTGGTTAGGAAAATCCACATTTTAGATGCTGAGACATTTTGACAAAATGTTTGTGACGATCACCACAGTTGGTCGTTCCTACCTTCTGACAGTCTACAACTCACAATAACCACAGAAGAAAGAAAGACTAGGTACGTTTTTTTGGGCTCCCCTCATGTTACCAGGAGACATAACCATTTTTTAATATAGAAACCATTTCCTAAATGAATGTGCCTCTGTACTAATAACAATGATCGTTTACTCTTATGTGAGGAAAGTGGTGGATTATATGGCATGGGTGTGAGACCTTGCTCTTGGTACAGCTCACTTGCAAAACCTTTAGGTCAACCCTAGGTAGCAGAGGCTTTTAGCAGTCAGACTTAAGAAAGTAAGTTTAAATTATTTAGAAGGAACCAAAACAAGAAGAAATGAAAGATATCTGATACCAATTTATCAAAAAATAAATCTTATTGTTTTGAATTTTGAGACACCAAAAAAAACAAAATCCACATGAGGGTTCTGAAGAAATAGATTTTTCAGTAAAATGGAAATCGCTGCTTTTCACTAATATAATCAACATGCACTGGCAAATTTTGCAGTTTGTGGAAGCCCTGGAAACTTTGGAAAATGTTTGTAAAGTTGTGTTTGGTTACTCCCGCCTGCTTTGGGCGATCAATCTAGCAGGAAGGAGACCAAGCGGACCAGAAAGTATTTGTAGAACAATTACCTTGTCACCAAACAGTCTCAAGTCGAGTTCCATGTTCTATAAGCAAACCACCATAGAATTCAATAGAGTTGTCCTGAGGCAAGGGATATAGGATCCTGAAGATGCCGAGGATGCTGTTTGGCCAATAGAGGGCCACTCCTCTGGCCACAGTTGTCAATGGCATTCGTAGACGTGATGGGTCTAGCAAAAGTCCTTTTGCAACTGAACTACTGGTGATCACAGCAAAACCAGCAGTTCTGTTTTGTGTAGGCTAGTGTCTGTCTTGGGCAACCAAACTGCACTCTGATGACTCTACCAGGTCCAGCAGATGTGGGTATAACTTTTGAACATTGGTACTCAGTCTCCCAGGCTGCACATCCATGGTCAGTGACAATCAAGCCATTGTGGCTACTGACTAGCCTTAGGCAGGCTTTTTCAGATTTTATGGTCCTGGACCTCAAATGGAAAGTTAGACAACTGACTCTTAGAGTTCACCTCTTCTGTCAGGTATTCAGGAGCATCTTTCCATGAGCCAGGCACCATAGGCACAGTAGACTCTTTGCTAGTCGAAAGAGCAGCAGGTGCAGTCCAGTCTTTGGTATAGCCTCTCTTCCTTGGTCCAGGGAACAGCAGGGTAGTCCCTCTTCGGTCCTATCAGCTGTCCAGATGTGATCTGAGGTCTGTGTGCAAAACGTCCATATTTGTGCCCAGGACATGCCCTCGGGGGATGCTACGATTACTAGCCAATAGGCTACTTCACCTCACACCTGATGATGATTTCCTGCAATGTGTGGCAACTAGCTATCCCAAAGTGCACTATTCCTCCCACTCACAATATGGCAGGACCCTTCTGTCAGTGTGTGGCTCTTGGTAGCTGACCCTAAATGTGGGGGCTACCTGAGGGCCACACTGGAACCAAACAGTAACCCCTCTCGGGTGTGGTCACTATTTTGCTCAAAGGCAGCATACCATTGAAAGTTCACCTTTTGGGCACACACATGGTGTGACTTCTTTCCAGGAAGAGGTAACACCTCTTCCAATGGCAGTCCTCCAGTGTTCTAGGTCCTGGAAGTGATTCTCACTTCTCCTCAGCTGAGCAGATGGTTATCTTGTAGCCAATATCTGTGAATGCCACAATAAAACGTGGGCAACAGAGCAGCACTTTTCTAAACGTTTCATACACTTAAAAGTTACATCAAATTTGACTTGGGCATTTAGTTGGGTTTAAAGCAACACATATTTTGGTACCAACATTAATAGTCCCTTCAGAAGTTAGCACAGCTGAGTTGGCAATCTATAATTCTGTACGTGCCAAAGGTGCTACCAGCCTCTCCACAGTAAAAACAACAATTTGGGTTTTTTACTGTTAGAGCTTACAAGAATGCATTTTCTACATAATAGTATGCAGCACTCAGCAGTAGGCCCACATTAGGGGTGACATATAAAAGAAGGGAGGGGTGGACTTTGTCATTGGTTTAAATGGCAAAGTTGAGTAAGGCATTTGAACCTGCTCTTACGGTCTGCAGTAGCAAGCTGGCAGCCATGCTTTACTCTGCCACTCTCAGGGTGGCTAAATTAGTGCAAAGTCCCTGGGAGACAGCTTAACATACAGGGTAAATACCAAACTTAAATCAGACAAGGCTAATAAAGTGTAACCCTCCATGAATACAGATGTACTACAGAGAAAAGGAATGCAAATTACATCATATTATACAATATGGTGCATTCTGAACCCTATACTACTCAAACACCACTGCGCAACCATAATCCCTAAACACTACCTCACCATGACACCCTACACTACACAAACATCACTGCGGTACCGTAAACCCTTAAACACTGCCCACAGCACGACCCCCTACACTATGCAAAAATCACGGCGTTTCCATAAACCCTGAAACTCTACCCGCAGCACAACCACCTACACTACTCAAACACCACTGCACTACCTTAAAACCTAAAACATTACCCCCAGCACGACACCCTATACTACCCAAACACTACTTCTCTACCCTAAAACACTATCCCCAGTACGACCCCATACACTACACAAAAACCTCTGCGCTACCCTAAACCCTAAATCACTACCCCAGCATGACCCCCTATACTACCCAAACACCACTGCTCTACCCTAAACCCTAAAACACTACCATAGCATGACCCCCTATACTATTCAAACACCACTCCACTACCCTAAGCCCTAAAACACTACCCCAGCACAACCCCCTATACTACCCAAACACCACTGCACTACCCTAAACCCTATAACAGGACCCCCTAAACTACACAAACACCACTGCACTACCATAAACCCTAAAACACTACCCCAGCATGACCCCTTCACTACCCAAACACCACTGCACCACCCTAAACCCTAAAACACTACCCCTAGCATGATCCGCTTCACTACCAAAACACTACTGCACACCCCTAAAACAGTACCCCCAGCATGACCCCCTGCACTACACAAACACCACTTCACTACCTTAAACCCTAAAACACTGCCCCCCAGCATAACCCCCTACACTACACAAACAACACAGCACTACCCTAAACCCTAAAACACTACCCCCAGCAGTTCCCCCAGCATGACCCCCTACAATACCCAAACACCACTGCGCTACCCTAAACCCTAAAGCACTACCCCCAGCACAAACCCCTAGACTACACAAACACCACCACACTACCCTAAACCCTAAAACACTACCCCAGCATGACCCCCTACGCTACCCAAACACCACCGCACTACCCTAAACCCTAAAACACTACCCCAGCACTACCCCTACACTACCCAAACACCTCAGTACTACCCTAAACCCTAAAACAGTACCCCAGCACGACCTCCTACTCTACCCAAACACCACTGCACTACTCTGAACCCTAAAACATTGCCCCCATTACAACCCCCTACACTACACAAACACCACTGCACTACCCGAAACCCTAAAACACTACCCAGCATGACCGCCTGCACTACACAAACTCCACTGCACTACCCTAACCCCTAAATCTACCCCAGCACAACCCCCTACACAACCCAAACACCACTGCACTACCCTAAACCCTAAAACACTACCCCAGCATGACCCTCTACACTACCAAAACACCACTGCACTACCCTAAACCTTAAAACATGACCCCAGCACGTCCCTCTACACTACCCAAACACCACTGCACTACCCTAAACCCTAAAACACTTCCCCCAGCACGACCCCTACATTACCCAAACACCAATGCATCACCCTAAACCCTAAAACACTACTCAAAGCACGACCACCTACACTACCCAAACACCACTGCACTACCCTAAACCCTAAAATACTACCCCCAGCTTGACCACCTACACTACCCATACACCACTGCTCTACCCTAAACCCTATAACACTATCCCCAGCATGACCCCCTTCACTACCCAAACACCACTGCACTACCCTAAATGCTAAATCTACCCCAGCACAACCCCCTACACAACCCAAACACCACTGCACTACCTTAATCATTAAAACACTACCCCCAGCACGACCGCATACACTCCACAGACACCACTTCACTACCCTAAACCCTAAAACACTACCCCAGCATGACCCTCTACACTACCAAAACACCACTGCACTACCCTAAACCTTAAAACACGACCCCAGCACGACCCTCTACACTACCCAAACACCACTGCACTACCCTAAACCCTAAAACACTTCCCCCAGCACGACCACCTACTCTACCCAAACACCACTGCACTACCCTAAACCCTAAAATACTACCCCCAGCTTGACCACCTACACTACCCATACACCACTGCTCTACCCTAAACCCTATAAAACTATCCCCAGCATGACCCCCTTCACTACCCAAACACCACTGCACTACTCTAAACCCTAAAACACTACACCCAGAACGACCCCCTTTACTACCCATACACCACTACACTACCCTAAACCCTAAAACACAACCCCCGGCACGACCACCTATGCTACCCAAACACTACTGCGCTACCCTTAACCCTAAAACACTACCCCCAGCATGACCCCTACATTATCCAAACACCACTGCGCTACCCTAAACCCGAAAATACTACCCCCAGCACGACCTCCTACACCACCCAAACACCACTTCACTACCCTAAACCCTAAAACACTGCCCCCAGCACAATTCCCTACACTACACAAACACAACAGCACTACCCTAAACCTTAAAAAACTTCCCCCAGCACGACCCTCTACACTACCCAAACACCACTGCACTACCCTAAACCCTATAACACTACCCCAGCACAACACTATACACTACCCAAACACCCCTGCACTACCCTAAACCCTAAAACACTACCCGCAGCACGACCAAAAACACTACCCAAACACCAATGCACTACCCTAAACCCTTAAACACTACCCCAGCACGACTCCCAACACTACCCATACACCACTGCACTACCATAAACCCTAAAACAGGACCCCCTACACTACACAAACACCACTGCACTACCCTAAACCCTATAACACTACCCCCAGCACAACCCCCTTCACTACCCAAACACCACTGCACTACGCTAAACCCTAAAACACTACCCCCAGCATGACCCCTTCACTACCCAAACACCACTGCGCTACCCTAAACCCTAAAACACTACCCCCAGCACAACCCCCTATACTACCCAAAACCACTGCGCTATCCTAAAGCCTAAAACACTACCCCAGCACCATCCCTCTATTACCCAAACACCAGTGCACTACCCTAAACCTTAAAACACTACCCCCCGCACGACCCCCTACACTACACAAACAGCACTTCACTACCCTTAACCCTAAAACACTGCCCCAAGCACAACACGCTACACTACAAAAACACCACTGCACTACACTAAACCCTAAAACACTACCCCCAGCATGACCCCCTACACTAAAAAAACACCACTGCACTACCCTAAACCCTAAAACACTACCCCCAGCACAACACTGTACACTACCCAAACACCCCTGCACTACCCTAAACCCTAAAACACTACCCGCAGCACGACCACCTACACTACCCAAACACCACTGCACTACCCTAAACCCTTAAACACTACCCCAGCATGACTCCCAACACTAATCATACACCACTTCACTACCATAAACCCTAAAACAGGACCCCCTACACTACACAAACACCACTGCACTACCCTAAACCCTATAACACTATCCCCAGCATGACCCCCTTCACTACCCAAACACCACTGCACTACCCTAAACGCTAAATCTACCCCAGCACAACCCCCTACACAACCCAAACACCACTGCACTACCTTAATCATTAAAACACTACCCCCAGCACGACCGCATACACTCCACAGACACCACTTCCCTACCCTAAACCCTAAAACACTACCCCAGCATGACCCTCTACACTACCAAAACACCACTGCACTACCCTAAACCTTAAAACACGACCCCAGCACGACCCTCTACACTACCCAAACACCACTGCACTACCCTAAACCCTAAAACACTTCCCCCAGCACGACCCCTACATTACCCAAACACCAATGCATCACCCTAAACCCTAAAACACTACTCAAAGCACGGCCACCTACACTACCCAAACACCACTGCACTACCCTAAACCCTAAAATACTACCCCCAGCTTGACCACCTACACTACCCATACACCACTGCTCTACCCTAAACCCTATAACACTATCCCCAGCATGACCCCCTTCACTACCCAAACACCACTGCACTACTCTAAACCCTAAAACACTACACCCAGAACTACCCCCTTTACTACCCATACACCACTACACTACCCTAAACCCTAAAACACAACCCCCGGCACGACCACCTATGCTACCCAAACACCACTGCGCTACCCTTAACCCTAAAACACTACCCCAGCATGACCCCTACATTATCCAAACACCACTGCGCTACCCTAAACCCTATAACACTACCCCCAGCATGACCCCTTCACCACCCAAACACCACTGCGCTACCCTAAACCCTAAAACACTACCCCCAGCATGACCCCTACATTATCCAAACACCACTGCGCTACCCTAAACCCGAAAATACTACCCCCAGCACGACCTCCTACACTACCCAAACACCACTTCACTACCCTAAACCCTAAAACACTGCCCCCAGCACAATTCCCTACACTACACAAACACAACAGCACTACCCTAAACCTTAAAAAACTTCCCCCAGCACGACCCTCTACACTACCCAAACACCACTGCACTACCCTAAACCCTATAACACTACCCCCAGCACAACACTGTACACTACCCAAACACCCCTGCACTACCCTAAACCCTAAAACACTACCCGCAGCACGACCACCTACACTACCCAAACACCAATGCACTACCCTAAACCCTTAAACACTACCCCAGCACGACTCCCAACACTACCCATACACCACTGCACTACCATAAACCCTAAAACAGGACCCCCTACACTACACAAACACCACTGCACTACCCTAAACCCTATAACACTACCCCCAGCAAACCCCCTTCACTACCCAAACACCACTGCACTACGCTAAACCCTAAAACACTACCCCCAGCATGACCCCTTCACTACCCAAACACCACTGCGCTACCCTAAACCCTAAAACACTACCCCCAGCACAACCCCCTATACTACCCAAAACCACTGCGCTATCCTAAACCCTAAAACACTACCCAAGCACCATCCCTCTATTACCCAAACACCAGTGCACTACACTAAACCTTAAAACACTACCCCCCGCATGACCCCCTACACTACACAAACAGCACTTCACTACCCTTAACCCTAAAACACTGCCCCAAGCACAACACGCTACACTACAAAAACACCACTGCACTACACTAAACCCTAAAACACTACCCCCAGCATGACCCCTTACACTACAAAAACACCACTGCACTACCCTAAACCCTAAAACACTACCCCAGCACAACACTGTACACTACCCAAACACTCCTGCACTACCCTAAACCCTAAAACACTACCCGCAGCACGACCACCTACACTACCCAAACACCACTGCACTACCCTAAACCCTTAAACACTACCCCAGCATGACTCCCAACACTAATCATACACCACTGCACTACCATAAACCCTAAAACAGGACCCCCTACACTACACAAACACAACTGCACTACCCTAAACCCTATAACACTACCCCCAGCACAACCCCCTTCACTACCCAAACACCACTGCACTACGCTAAACCCTAAAACACTACCCCCAGCAGGATCCCTTCACTACCCAAACACCACTGCGCTACCCTAAACCCTAAAACACTACCCCCAGCACAACCCCCTATACTACCCAAAACCACTGCGCTATCCTAAACCCTAAAACACTACCCCAGCACCATCCCTCTATTACCCAAACACCAGTGCACTACACTAAACCTTAAAACACTACCCCCCGCACGACCCCCTACACTACACAAACAGCACTTCACTACCCTTAACCCTAAAACACTGCCCCAAGCACAACACGCTACACTACAAAAACACCACTGCACTACACTAAACCCTAAAACACTACCCCCAGCATGACCCCCTACACTACAAAAACACCACTGCACTACCCTAAACCCTAAAACACTACCCCAGCACAACACTGTACACTACCCAAACACTCCTGCACTACCCTAAACCCTAAAACACTACCCGCAGCACGACCACCTACACTACCCAAACACCACTGCACTACCCTAAACCCTTAAACACTACCCCAGCATGACTCCCAACACTAATCATACACCACTGCACTACCATAAACCCTAAAACAGGACCCCCTACACTACACAAACACAACTGCACTACCCTAAACCCTATAACACTACCCCCAGCACAACCCCCTTCACTACCCAAACACCACTGCACTACGCTAAACCCTAAAACACTACCCCCAGCAGGATCCCTTCACTACCCAAACACCACTGCGCTACCCTAAACCCTAAAACACTACCCCCAGCACAACCCCCTATACTACCCAAAACCACTGCGCTATCCTAAACCCTAAAACATTACCCCAGCACTATCCCTCTATTACCCAAACACCAGTGCACTACCCTAAACCTTAAAACACTACCCCCCGCACGACCCCCTACACTACACAAACAGCACTTCACTACCCTTAACCCTAAAACACTGCCCCCAGCACAACACGCTACACTACAAAAACACCACTGCACTACACTAAACCCTAAAACACTACCCCCAGCATGACCCCTACACTACAAAAACACCACTGCACTAACCTAATCCCTAAATAACTACCCCTAGCATGACCCCCTACACTACCCAAACACCACTGCACTACACTAAACACTAAAACACTACCCCCAGCACGACCCCCTACACTACACAAAGACCACCGCACTACCCTAAACCCTTAAACACTACCCCAGCTTGACCCCCTACACAACCCAAACACCACTGCATTATCCTAATCCCTAAGACACTACTCCCATCATGACCCCCTACGCTACCCAAACACCACTGCACTACCCTAAAACACTACCCCAGCATGACCCCTACACTACACAAACATCACTTTACTACCCTAAACCCTAAAGCACTGCCCCAGCACAACCCCCTACTCTACAAAAACACAACTGCACTACCCTAAATCCTAAAACTCTACCCCCAGCATGACCCCCTACACTACAAAAACACCACTGGACTAACCTAAACCCTAAATAACTACCCCTAACACGACCCCCTATACTACCCAAACACCACTGCACTACCCTAAACCCTAAAACACTACCCCAGCATGACCCCCTACACAACCCAAACACCACTGCATTATCCTAATGCCTAAAACACTACCCCCATCATGACCCCCTACACTACCCAAACACCACGCACTACTCTAAACCCTAAAACTCTACCCCCAGCATGACCCCCTACACTACACATACACCACTGCACTATCCTAAACCCTAAAATACTACCCTGAGCATGACATCCTACAGTACCCAAACACCACCTCACTACCATAAACCCTAAAACACTACCCACAGCACGACCCCTACTCTACCCAAACACCACTGCACTACCCTAAAACACTACCCCAGCATGACCCCTACACTACACAAACAGCACTTTACTACCCTAAACCCTAGCGCACTGCCCCAGCACAACCCCCTACTCTACAAAAACACCATTGCACTACCCTAAACCCTAAAACACTACCCCCAGCATGACCCCCTACACTACAAAAACACCACTGGGCTAACCTAAACCCTAAAAAACTACCCCTAGCACGACCCCCATACACTACCCAAACACCACTGCACTACCCTAAACCCTAAAACACTACCCCTGGTACAACCCCTCTACTACACAAACACCACTGCACTAACCTAAACCCTAAAACACTGCCCCCAGTATGACCCCCTACACTACACAAACACCACCACACTACCCTAAACCCTAAAACGCTACCCCAGCATGACCACCTACACAATCCAAACACTACTGTGTTATCCTGATCCCTAAAACACTACCCCAGCATGACCCCCTACGCTACCCAAATACCACCGCACTACCCTAAACCCTAAAACACTACACCCAGCATGACCCCCTACACTACACATATACCACTGCACTACCCTAAACCCTAAAACACTACCCCGAGCACGGCCTCCTACTCTAGCCAAACATCACCTCACTACCGTAAACCCTAAAACACTACCTCCAGCACGACCCCTGCACTACCCAAACACCACTGCACTACCCTAAAACACTAGCCCAACATGACCCCTACACTACACAAACACCACTGCACTACCCTAAACCCTAAATCTACCCCCAGCCCGACCCCCTACACTACCAAGACACCACTGAACTACTGTAAACCCTAAATCTACCCCCAGCACAACCCCCTACACTACCAAAACACCACTGCACTACCCTAAACCCTAAAACACTACCCCAGCACGATCCCCTTCACTACCCAAACACCACTGCGCTACCCTAAACCAAAAAGCACTACCCCCAGCACGGCCCCTACATTGCCCAAACACCACTGCGCTACCCTAAACCCTAAATCACTACCGCCAGCACGACCCCCTACACTACACAAACAGCACTTCACTACCTAAACCCTAAAACACTGCCCCCAGCACAACCCCCTACACCACAAAATCACCATTGCACTACCTGACCGTTAAAACACTACCCTCAGCATGACCCCCTACACTACAAAAACACCACTGGAGTAACCTAAACCCTAAATACTACCCCTAGCATGACCCTCTACACTATCCAAACACCACTGCACTACCCTAAACCCTAAAACACTACCCCCGGCACAACCCCCTCCACTAGACAAACACCACTGCACTAACCTAAACCCTAAAACAATGCCCCCAGCACAACCCCCTACACTATACAAACACCACCGCACTACCCTAAACCCTAAAACACTACCCCAGCATGACCCCCTACGCTACCCAAACACCACCGCACTACCCTAAACCCTAAAACACTACCCCAGCACTACCCCTACACTACCCAAACACCTCAGTACTACCCTAAACCCTAAAACAGTACCCCAGCACGACCTCCTACTCTACCCAAACACCACTGCACTACTCTGAACCCTAAAACATTGCCCCCAGCACAACCCCCTACACTACACAAACACCACTGCACTACCCGAAACCCTAAAACACTACCCAGCATGACCCCCAACACAACCCAAACACCACTGCATTATCCTAATCCCTAAAACACTACCCCCAGCATGACCCCCTACACTACCAAACACCACCACACTACCCTAAACCCTAAAACACTACCCCCAGCATGACCCCCTACACTACACATACACCACTGCCCTACCCTAAACCCTAAAACACTACCCCAAGGACAACCTCCTACACTACCCAAACACCTCCTCATTACCGTAAACCCTTTAAACACTACCCCCAGCACGACCCCATCCTACCCAAACACCACTGCACAACCCTAAAACACTACCCCAGCAGGACCCCTACACTACACAAACACCACTGCTCTACCCTAAACCCTAAATCTACCCCCAGCACGACCCCCTACACTACCAAAACACCACTGCACTACCGAAAACCCTAAATCTACCCCAGCACGACCCCCTACACTACCAAAACACCACTGCACTACCCTAAACCCTAAAACACTACCCCAGCACGACTCCCTACACTACACAATCACCACTGCACTACCCTAAAACTTAAAACACTACCCACACCATGACCCCCTACACTACCAAAACACCACTGCAATACCCTAAACCCTTGAAAAGTAACCCCCACCCCATGCCCAATCCCCCTTACCTGTCACTCCTCGTGGTTCCTGCTTCACGTCGTCTCTGAGGGGCGGTGCATGTCGTTGTGAGGAAACGGAACAGCCTATGTTTCCTTACAACGACGTGGATCGTCTACATTTTTTTTTAGAACGCATGGTCATTTACCATACATACCATCAAATTCGTTGTTAAGGCATGCGTGGTAATGAGCATGCGTTTTAAAAAAATGCGTAGTAATGACTTCACAATGTACAACGCATGCATGGTAATGCATGTGTTGTAATGGTATTGCAAAGTAAAACAGTCATTGTAACAACTGTTTACCGATCGAAGTTGGCCCCTGTTCTTCAGTCAGTCTTTTATTTGATTAGGATGAAGGAATGTGTTTTTTTACCGAAAAGTGCATTCCCGGCTGTTGTATTGTGAAAGTATCCGCGTGGCCTGGTTTCACTTCCAGTGAGAGAGTGGAAGAGTCGGTTTTGATCTAAAGGAGTTCTGTTGTTGGACAGGGCCAGCGCGACACGTCATCAGAAAACACAGCTAATGGAAAGTGTCCTCCCCGAAGTGTGGAGCAGTGCCATGAGAGGTCAACGAGTGTGCGTCCTACCGCAGTTTGACCGCACTGTGCCGTTCTAGGTTACGGGAGGCAGAAGTGGCATCCATCGCAGGTCCTCTTGTACACTAAAAAAGATACCAAACTATGCTTTCCTTTCTTTTCTTCTTCTGCTGCACCATCTGTTCTTCCTCCTCTACTGCAAGTGGATCAACTTCGGCAAAACTAGAAGCCATAGTTTTATTAAAAATAAACAAACACACAAAAAAGGTATATCAATATAAAGAGAAGCAAGAAACAGGTCTTCTCTCTATCAAGGACAAAAAGTAAGGGAAATATCAGAAGGATGAATCCTCCCTCTTTCACAATGAAAAAGATTTCAACCAATCAGATTTCTTTTTTCTTTCGTTGACATGAAGTCGCGTAGGGTGCACGCACTCATCACGCACCCTTCGTGCACCTGCAAAAATCATTTATATCATTATACACTATAAATACAAATTTCTATAAACTTTTAATAAGTATATTAGCAAAACTGTTCAATCTAATATCATATTCAAACTTTCTATAGTCATTTTTTCAACTTTAAAAGTACGCTGAAGTCTCGACTTCGACTCGATCTAAGCCCGATAACGGCACGACCCTGGAAATACGCATGGGGAGATGTTGCGCACATTAAGTGGCTACACCGCACATTTAGTAACTTTACTTTCGTCGAAATTGTATTGAAAATAATACTTTAAAATTACTTTTATTAATAAATTTAGACAAACACTTAAAGGAAAACTTTTATTTATAATTAATTTAAAGATATTTCATACTTTACAAATCACGCCAAAGTCGTGACCCAAGCGCGACTTTTCAAAATGGTTACCGGAATGCGCGCAGCCATCGTGTAGGATGCGCGACTTCTGTATAATATTACAAAAAAAAAAGAATGAATATAGTTTTGCTAACTAAAAATTATTCACAATTTTTTTAAACATATATATATATATATATATGTATAGAAAATAAAAAAAACATATGATTGAGGTACATTAGACATACAAATTTTCATTAAAAAAAACGTTGAAATTCACTGAAAAAACCATAGGTTTCAGGCACGTTATAGTTAGAAATTAGCATTTTAAAAAAACATAGAAATTCACTGAAAAAAACATAGGTTTCAGGAACATTATAGTTAGTTGGACATTTCACTCGTACAAAACCATAGGAATTCCGGCATTAAAGTTAGTTCAGCTAACTATAACTCGCGGCCCCGCAATGCACTGCTGATGACGTCACATATTACATCATTCATGACATGGTCAGTGACATCACTGACGACATCTCAAATGACATCACTGATTACATCACTGATGACATCATCCACGTGAAAATCTGATGCACCTCCTTACACCTGAATATAACCTTTGAGACACCCACTCTAAAATACAGACTACCATTTTTTCGAAAAAATAGACACAGCAATACCAGTTACTAAATACGCGCTGAGAGATTCCTAGGTCTACACACGCATCCACTCATTCACCCATACAGTCACTCATACGTGCAGTCACTCATCAATACAACACTATCATATGCACTCATACACCTATACAGACACTCACACACTGCCAAAAATCCAGAGTTACTCACACACCCAGTCAGTCATGCAAAGAATCAATCATACTTCCATTTACTCACCTACACAGTTATACAGACACCACCTCACTTATTCGTACAGTTACTAACACATAATTACTCCCTTTAGCGAATCACTGATACAAATACACACTCATCCATGCAGCCACTCTCACAATTACTGACTCTCACATATAGTTATTTATATACACCATCACTCACATATACTGCCTTTTACATATGTACTGACTTGCACATGTACCACTGAGACATCCATTCACTAACCAACACACCCATACACACACTCACCTACCCATACAGCTGTTTCCACATGCACTCTTGAACCCATACACCCACTGAATCAAACACTCACACATCTATGCACAGAGTCACACACATCCCACCCACCCACACACACACTCAGGCAGCCATACAAATACTCAGGCAAGCATTCAATAACCCATATAGACTCTCCTGCAGCTACCCACCATCCCATGCAGCAACTTACACAACAACAGACTGACTGATACAGACTTTCACACAGTTTACTCACTAACCCATGCATTCAGAAAGACACATTTAAGCACTCACTTATACAGTCAGTCATGTACCTACTAAATCCTCCATACAGACACTTATACACCCACTCATTCTTCAATACTGCTTAACATATATATAAAACAAATTTAAACTTTACAGAAACACACAGTCACTGGATGATGTCATCAGTGATGTCATCAGTGATGTCATCAGTAATGTCACTGACCGTGTCATGAATGATGTAATATGTGACATCATCAGCAGTGCATTGCGCGGGCATGACTTATAGTTAGCTGAACTAACTATAACACCGGAATTTCTATGGTTTTGTACGAGTGAAATGTCGAACTAACTATAACATTCCTGAAACCTATGTTTTTTCAGTGAATTTCTATGTTTTTTAAAATGCTAATTTCTAAATATTACGTGCCTGAAACCTATGTTTTTTTTGTGTATATCTACATATATATAATGTGCGGAAGGCATATGTTACAAAGCAGATGCGTTGTAAAAAAACGCATGGTAAGAAATGCATGGTAGAGGCATGCGGAGTATTTCCCTGTGTTGTTCTGTCATAAAACCCTCAAAAAGTCACAAAAATATACCTGATACCTGGAGCAAGTGCCATTTTCTGCACCTACTAGTTGCACATGTGTCTAAAATACAACATTAAGCCTTCATTTCTGACTACGTGCAAATCTCATTCACTTGTGCCCGTGCATACAGTGTCTGTGCCAGGATTGTGTCTTTAAACTGAGCCTTATTTTACCGCTAGGTGTAAGAGATTGAGGAATAATATGCAAAAATGCTAATTTTGAATGCTTCATGCACATTGTTACAGATTCCATATAGGTTTCCTGGGACTATCTGACTATACATGTCTGTGCGAACACGAAAAGAGAGAAATTGGTGCTCAACATGAACTCATTGTTAAAATCAGAAGAATGGCAATGTGTTCCCATTTAAATAGGCCTATTAGTGCTTTCTGTATTTAAAGAAAAAGATTTGAGTCAGAGCTGGTGTAAGAATGATACAGACAGGGATATTGTTCAAAGAGCTGTATGCAATAAAAATATCATATGCAGAAATATCATCTCACATAAATATTGTAGCATAATATAATTTGCTCAAATATTATCGATATAGGGGCGTGGCTTAGACAGCCAACATGGCGGACGCAGATTGAACGAGCTCTGCACCTCTGCGACTAAAATCTTCAATAATCCTGCCAAATCATCCTCCCCAGAGTTACTCGCTGGGTGTGGGGAGACCGGGACCCGCCCTGCTTCGGTATCGGCGATCCGAGGTCCGAACCCCCCGCAGCAGAGCGTGTTAGGCACCCGCAGGCCTCCCGGCATCTGCGAGGGGTCGAATCGGCCATCTTGATCCTACTCCCGAGCCTGGGGAGCAGTGAGGCGAGAGGCTGTGGGTTTGGATCGGGCTCCAGAGGTGAAGAACTCTAATTGCCGCTCAGCCCCTGAATGGAGATTACAGGTGGGGCGCCCTTCTCGGATCCTCCGGTAGACCTGCGGTGTGGAGGAGGGTGCCTGGCCTAGAGGGTGGTGCAGGTGTGGGTCGGCTTCTGGTCAGGCCAGACTCGTGACTCCAGAGCTCGGCCCGCTTTGTGTGGGTGCCCCATTAACACCTGCTGTGTTCTGTAAAGGCACCTTATGCCGGCACTGGGAGACACTTTCCCAGCTAGTCCTGCAAGGGAGCCTTCTGCCAGGGGGCCATGGTTGAGTTGGATCATGTAGTCAGGGGAATCGGCTGACAGACTAGATTGGGCACAGCGGTATTTAACATTAGCCTGAAGTGCGCCACTTGGCTCGTGCCACATGCTGTGTGAATAGGCCGGGTGCCTCATTACATCGATCGGGGCTGGTTGGGCCCTGGTGGGTCATGATCCCACACGCAAGGGTGTGACGGGTGGTGATCGTCCCCCTCCCCTCTCTCCGCACCTTCAAAGACATCTCCTGCTAGCAGTTGGTGCACCAGGCCACCTTGAAAGACACTGCAGGCCACGACTGTGTGTTATACGCATCGGGGAAGCCTGTGCGGCCACAGGACCGGGAGGTGTGGTGCGGGTGTTGCAGAGAGGCAGGGGGTTGTGGTGGGCTGGTGGTCCAGTGAGTCTGGTCCCAGTAGGGGGGCCTACTTGGCTGGTCATCCAGGGCTGAGGAAGTGGCCAAGCTAGGCTTGGTGCGGCTTGTGGGCCGGGGTGGTTAGTTTCCGTGAGGACCGGCCTGCGGCGCCTGTCCCTCACGGATCCCCAAGACGGTGGACTCGTGGTATGCCAGTGTGCCCAGTGCCCCCTCATGTGAACATAGTGATCCCACATCCTCAATTTAAATATGGGGAAGGACAAGCCTGTTGGTGCTGCCACGAAGCAGGGAACCATCGACCAAAACCCTACGTGACGGGCCCATGTGCGACATGATCCCGGACAACGCAACGCTCCTGGAAGCCATCACTGAGTCCAGGGATACACTGGATGCGTAAATTGGTACTGTGGGATCGGAGGTTTCAGTTCTCCGCCAAGACCTGAGGAAGGCCGTGGATCGCAGTACAGAAGCGGAAACACAGGTCTCATCCATAGAGGATACAGTGACCACCTTACAGCAGCGGGTCAGTAAATTAACGGTGATTTCGCTAGAGCTGGCATCCTGGGTCGAAGACGTGAAGGGCCACGCCAGACGCAACACCTTTCTAGTTCGTAGGCTTCCGGGAAGGTTGCAAAGGTACTTCCATGAACCACTTTCTCACCCGATGGCTCAAAGATCCAGACAATATGCTATCATCCTGCTTTGTGGTTGAGAGAGCCCACAGAGCATTTATGAAGGAACCTCCTTCCGAGGAAAACCCAAGGCCAGTCATTGCTTAATTGCTTAATTATGCTGACAGACGTTGTGTTGAAGTATGCTAGATTGCATAAGGACAAACGCATCTTTGATTCACGACCAATCATGATATTTCCAGATTACACCCGCTTAGTGCAGCAGCAGTATCAAACATTTCTGGCAGCTAAGAGGCGGCTGCAAGAACTCAACATCCAATATACACTCCTGTACCTCCCCAGGCTCCGCATGGTATATAACTCTAAATCGCTCTTCTTCGACACACCTGAAGCTGTGTTTGCTTGGTCTGATGAATGTACTCACCTGAAACCTAGCTCTCTGCCACCTATGGGGTCGGATTCATCCTGTAGCTCACAGCAAAGTCGTCCCAGACGAACAAAATCAAAGAGAAGACATAGTTCGGGCTCCGACCGATGATTCTCCAGCCCCTTACGGGCTTCCTGATCCAGTCTGCCACTGGGAACCTGGGGTTCTGGTCCCCACTATTGGACTGATATCTATTCCTACTTCCTTGGCATTCTGAATACACGCAGACGGCGGACGGCGTGTCGTGCCTGTCCATTGGAGTGGGGACTCTCAGCTCCCCTGTTGGGGATCGGGTGTGCCTCTCTCCACGACAGATGCTCCTTGTTCTTGGTAGTGTCGGGTGGTTTGGGAGATTGTGGGATATGTGTGTATGTTGTGTTCTAGTTTTCACACATGTGCAGACATGAAGCCCAATCATAGTTTTTGCAAGCTGCCTGGTAGCACCAAATATTTAATAGATGACTACCCTGGTTAATACTCCCCCTACAGGAGACTTAAAAGTGGTATCATGGAGCATCAGGGGCCTACTTAATAAAATCAAGCTGGGCACCATCCTTCGACAGGCCAAGAGATATACGGCCGATATCCTTCTCCTACAGGAGACCCACTTGTTAGGTACTAAGGCTTCCTGCTTGGATAGGTTTGAATACCACTTGATCTATCTTGCCAGGTTCACGAGGGGCTCCCGGGGGACTGCCATTCTAATTCATCGTTGTATTCCCTTCATCTGTGACAAACACTGGGCAGATCCCTGGGGGAGATACATCATTGTCTCGGGTACACTATATGGGGAACTCATTAGCATCAGGAGCATCTACGCACCCCCCCCCCTTGGGCTCCACTTTTGTCGACACAATCACCAGACTATGGAGCGAACTCCCAGATGGTTTGACCCTGCTGGGCGGTGATTGGAATGACGTAATGTCACCACTTACTAAGAAGCACGGTTCAGGTATGGGCTCCACCCTAGAAGCCTCGAAATTGTCCCAATTAGTTAGCACACTTGGCTGGGCAAACATATTGTGGGAATACCATCTGGCAGAGGTAGGCTATACATTCCTGTCTTCCGTCCACGGCTCGTTATCCTGGTTGGATTATTTATTCACACCTCGTAGGTACAATCACATATTTCCCCAGGCTACTCATCTCGAGGGTTATCGGATCACTCCCCGGTCAGCGTTAGACTTATCATGCACTTCCCAAAAAAAACCTTTAGGTGGCGAATGTTCCCATGGCACCTTCAAGAACCTGTCTATCAGGAGACAATTACACAGACAATTCAGGAATACATAAATTCAAATGCTGAATGTGCCCCATCCAAGGTTACACTCTGGGAGGCCCTTAAACCTACACTTGGGGGAGTGGATATCAGCTACCGTACACATAAGAAACATGAACGCTCCACCCAATGAGCGAAACTGGAGGCCCGTCATGCGTCCCTTGAAGCACAATACAATAGTGAACCTAGCCCCTCCCTCCGACGCAATGTCCTATATGCTCAACAACAGCAACATCTTATAGAAGAGGCTAAAGACATCTGGCTGGCGTCACAACACTGGATATATCAATGGGGGGACAAAGCTAGCAAAATGCTGCATAGGCTTTGTCAAGCCGCGCGGTCCCTGGCTGCCGTCCCACCATCCGTGGCCTTGATGGTGTTTCACACGTCTCTCCTGGGGCGGTGGCCACGGAGTTCGCACAATATTTTCCCGCCCTATATGCAGGGTAGGACCAGTTCTCAGAAGCCCTAATTGCTGAGTTTCTTCAAGACATCCCAACCAGATTAACCGATCAAATGAGGGAACACTTTGAGGCCCCCATCACGCTGGAGGAATTAAATACAGCACTGGCAGCAATGCACCCAGGAAGGGCCCAGGGCCCTAATGGATTCCCTACGGAATTCCTGAGGTCCCATATAACCACCTTAGGACCATACTTATTAGAGGTCATCCAGGAAGCACTCGAGCAGCGTATGCTGCCCCAGGATTGGAGGCTAGCTGAGATTGTTTGCTTCCTAAAGCCGGGTCGCCCACCAGAAGATCCCGCATCATATTGCCCCATTTCCCTGATTAACTTTGAAAGTAAACTCCTGGAAAAGGAACTGGCAGACCGCTTACGTGCTTGTATCCAGGATCTGCCCATTTAGACCAATCTGGCCTTATGCCATACCGGGCTACTCACCATAACATCCGCCGGGTACACAATAAGATGACTTTAGCTCCAGAGCCGGGACACCCTGCAGCTATTCTTCTCGCCGACATAGACAAGGCGTTTGACTCCCTTAGTTGGTAGTATCTTTTTTCAGCTCCCAGAGGCAGTCAACTTTGGGCCGCGGTTTCTGGGACATACCCACCTATTATACATGGAAATATATGCACCAGTAAGTATTGTGGGACACAAGTCGGCCCCCTTTTCCATCAGCCGGGGCATGACAAAGGGCTGCCCCCGTGTCCCTTGTTGTTCGCCTTGGCGATAGAGCCCTTGGCGGCATGGGTCCATGGAGATCCCGTGCTCCGGGGATTTGAGTGACCATGCTCGCAATCTGATCGGATTGCATTATTTGCGGACGATGTCCTCTTCTTTATGATGGACCCGTGGATCTTGTGGCTATTGATCTTACAGATCCTCAGAGTGTTTTGCCAAACCTCGTGACTCCACACCAACCAGGCCAAATCAGTGCTGTTCCCTGTCTGCGAGAACCAGGGGAGGAATACCAGGGCGACCTAGCTAAAACACGCAACAGAGGGCTTTATGTACCTGGGGATCTTCATGTCCCCCTGCCCAAAGGTCTCCTGGGCACATAACATAAACTCAGTAATAGCTGGCCTTAGGGACGAGAGCGAGACAAATATTTGGTCGTCCCTTCCACTTTCAATATGTAGACGCTCAGCAATTAAGATGATATCTCTCCCTAGAATTCTGTACTGGCTGCAGAATTTTCCGTATCACATACCGCGGCCCTGCTTTGCACAAATTAACGCAATTCAGAATAAGTTTCTTTAGAACGGCGGGACTGTCCAGGAGGCACTGCAGACTTGTATACAACCTATATACTTCAGGGGAATCACAGCAGTGGATGTTTATGCATACTATGCTGCCTCTCACCTTTTAATCAACAACGACTGGTAGTACAGCAACCCCTAGGACCCAGCGTTTGCATTAGAACATGCAGCGATGGAGGGGGCCCTCCTCCTCCAGTTATTGTACAGTAACCAGAAGCTTGATTTCCTTCCACACACTAGCAGTACAGTGATCGAGCTCTCGAGGCATAATGTGGGGCAAATGGGGTGGCGAGGGCGCTGACTCAGGTGACCCCCCTGTGGCACAGAACACCTTTGCGACAGGTGGTGGCTTTGGTGGGATTTCCCAAATGGGACCTGATAGGTATCCCCACCTTAGGCGATGTGATGAAGGGCACTACACTGAAGTCATTCCAACTGTTACAGACTGAATTTCATCTACACAAAACACAATTTTATAAACACCTACAGTTACGCCATGCTCTCGCTCCGGTCATTCGCACTCTAGAAGCCCTTCCAGAGTTTCACCCCCTGGAGAGCCGCCTCCTCATGGGGGATTTAGAAACCCATAAAATCAGACATATCTATCAGATCCTTACAACATATGCTAAAACGACCCTACATAAAACCAGGGCGGCATGGGAGGCGGATATTCCGGACTTGACGGATGATGATTGGGCCAAGGCTTTAGCCAGTCCTCGGGGTGCGGCTGTGTCCTCTCCATACCGCCTCACTCAATTTAAATACATACATTGTGTGTATTACACCCGACTCTGTCTCTGTCATCCAATCCCCCCAGTGCCTGTGGTGTGGTAGGGATGAGGGAATTTTTATACACTCTGGGGCTGCATGGCGCTACAGCCCTTCTGGCGTGGGGTCTCGTCTTGCCTGGGGGATGTACTGTCCTGGGATCCCCCATACGACCCCAAACTATTTTTACTACATGGCACAGAGGGAATAGGGGTAAATTGGTATAAAAACACTTATTATTTCTGGCTCCCATGATAGTTAAGCGTGATATTGCATTATTTTGGAAGTGGGACTTTCCCCTCGACATTGGGTAAGTGACGAACAGAACTAGATAAAAGCATGGGAGCAGAGATCGTGGTCTTCCAGGCAAGAGGGTGTCCCCTGAAGCACAGGAAAATATGGTCCCTATGGGCAGCATACCGGGGTATCGACCTCCCTCCTCTCCCCACTGGGTCCCCCTGATATGTGCGCTTCCCAAAGCGTCCTGGCCCATGGTACACTCCACCAATGCCATACTTTAGGAGATGCAAGAATTTTATCTTATTTGTTATATTCAATTCAATAGTACTTTATTTCGGCAATATTTCAGCCATAAAAGCTGCATATAAATCCATCATTGCATAAAAACATTACATCGTTAAAACAGTAACTGCGGTTTCAAAGGCTAATAAAAACCAGTGTTTCTAAGCACTATTTGAGATTATAAAGCTCCTTTTGATCCAAAAAGCATGAAGATACCTAGAGAGGGCAAACACAATATGACCTGCAGTGTCAGATTTAAAAATTCTAAGTGCATCTGCGTAATTCCGGAAGCCCAGATTTCTACAAATTGGTGCTATCCAGTACTTCCGGGCTCTGCTGTACAAAGGGCAGAAGAATAAGATATGACAGTCATTCTCTTTGTCAGCACCACAGCCTGGACAATGGGAAACCCCAGACCTAGACCATTTACTTGTGTGGCTCGCTAATGGGAGGGAGCCGAACCTCCATTGGATATAAAGCTTCCTGGCCAGTACAGGATAGATCACATTCATATAGTCTTCAAAAAAATATGCAGATTTTATCTCAAGGAATGATTTTACCAGAGTGCCATTCTGTGAATCGTGCAGCCATACACTGCAGCATCGTGTTCTATAGCACTCAGTAAATAATTTCCCTGAAATTTCTCTACAGGCAATTTCCGGTTTTTGCCACATATCTACAAGGCCCATTGTCAATAGTTCTTGTTTGACATATGAAAGCCAAGGGATATGCACTGCCTTACTTAGGCTCAATATTTCCTGTAGTTCGATTCTGTACTGTGAAAGTTCAGGGGTTGACCATATCCTCCTCCAGAACCTAAGGGGTTTAATAGACAATTCCTCCTGGATGGGGAATAAGCCCAAATCGAGCCTTAGCGGTAAAAGGGGGGTGCTTTGGGGAAGCAACAACAGCTGTCTCAGAAATCTATTCTCTACTTTGGTTATATCGGGTCTGGCAGCGTGCCCCCATAGTTCCCCGCCATACAGAGCCGCTGCTCTTGCCCTAGATTTATAAATTTCAAGCCCTGGGCTTATGGGCCTAAATGTTGAGGCATTGGTCATTTTTAATATTCCCCCCGCTACTTGAGTCAGTTTTAGTTGGGATTTAGCAAGGCGAGGACCCCAGGAGAGATTTTCATTTAGTGTCACACCTAGGTATTGAAATGTTTGCACTCTCTCTAGTGAAACTGAATCCAGGATAGGAGGTGGTCTGGTGTGCGATGAGGGATTAAATATCATAAATTTAGTTTTGTCTACGTTGATCTGTAAACCGTGTTCACAGCAAAAGTTGTTAAAGCCGTTCAATATACGCTGTATCCCCATGGGTGACTTGGATAGTAAAAGAGTGTCGTCGGCAAACATTATAGCCGCGACTTTCTTGCCTGCCAGTCTAGGTGCGTCATTGTTTGGCACTGCGTCCAAGTAAGATATCATCCCATTTACATATAAACAGAAAAGGGTAGGGGCAAGGACGCACCATTGCCTAACACCCTTGTTTACCGGAAACTTAGCAGATAATACTCCTCCTCTCGCACACCTAACCTGTGCAAAATTCTGAGTGTGCAACCTCACTAAGTGCCAGGCACTCCCAAATCCCGTAGAACAGCCCAAAGTTTCCCCCTAGGCACAGTATCAAAAGCTGAGCGGAGGTCTACAAACACCATGTAGAGGCTGCCACCCTCTATTACCACAGTCTTCCAATACAGCATAACTAAATGGAAGATCTGATCCATGGTGGATGTTTTGCTCCTGAAACCGGCTTGATAGGGGGAAAGAATATCATTCTCATTGATCCACTCCTGCAATCAGTCTAAAATGAGTCGTGCAAATATTTTTGGGGGGACATCAATGAGGCTGATGGGCCGGTAGTTTGCTGGTAGCAGGGGGGAGCCCTTTTTAAAAATTGGTACGATCTCTGCTCCCAGCCACGTGCCCGGAATTTCTGCACCACGCAGTATGGTGTTAAATAGAGCACACAGATACGGCGCCCAGATCTTTGGTTGTTCTTTAAACATATCTCCAGGGAGTTTGTCAATGCCTAGCGCTTTACCACTCATCAATTTTCCCAGGGCAATGTTAACATCCTCAATAGAAAATTCCAAAACCTCGACATCCCCAGATATAGGTGTGTGCAGGGGCAAGAGATCCAGTTCAGAGGTTACTGAGTAGAGGGATTTAAAATGGGATTCCCAGACCCCCGCATCTAGATTTACTTCAATAGCATTGCGCGGTTCGGCACACCCTGTGTTCACGATGGCCCAAAATCTCCGCGATACCTTGTTAGCAAGTGCAGAGGCTAAGTCCTGCCATCTCTCCCAATCCCAGGCTATTTTTGCCTGTTTCATTACTTCTTTGTAGGAGTACCTAAAAGCACGTATAGTTGACCTGTCGGTGCCATCTTTAATGGCAGTTATCAGGTCAGTTTTTGACCTCCTACAAGCACCGTTGTACCAGGAAGAGGTCTTATTAATAATTGGATTGAAAATACTAGCTAGAGTATCCACCAGATCCTGGTGTAGAGTAAGCAGATTCACAGATGCACCTATGTGCATTCCTTGGGCCCAAATGTCACATGCCATGGTGAGGAGGGGAAGAATAAGTGTATATAAATTAGAAAGTGCAGCCCTCCTCTCTCGCAAGTTCCCCATTTGACCCGCCTCCTGTTGTTGGAAATGACAAGACCAGGGTCATCACACACTTCAGTATGACTTTTTAAAATAAGGGGGGATTCCATCTTTAACATCAGGGCGTTATGATCACTGTCCGTTCTAGGCAGTACTTCCAGATCCACTATCTTTGGCCATAACCTAGTCTCGACCATAACATAATCTAAGTGAGATTCGTACGTTTTTTTATTATAAGTACACTTAGAGGGGATATCGGAGGGCTTCCTACCGTTAACCGCTCTGATCGAGTTATGAAGAGTTAAGGTCATAATCTGCATGGCCAATGGTGACCATGCCTTTGCGGGAGCAGAGTTACAAGGAGGGATTCCCCAAAACTCATCCTCTTCCATCAATGCCCCCTCATTCAGCCCTTGCAGGGGCTCATAATGACAATTAAAATCGCCTGCGATCACATACTGGATATCCCGATTTAAAGAGTCGAGAAAAACTGATAATTCCCCAATGGTACCGGATTCCTTTGCCAGCACAGTAGGACGGGAATAAACATTAATTACGGCTAATTTAAAAGAAGAAGGCCATGTCATAAGGACACACAGAATATCGTCCGAGTAGGTCTGGATTGATTCCACCTTACAGCCCAAATGTATACCAACCCACGTTGTCAGGCCACCGGAAGGGCGGCCAATGCCTCCCCATCGTGCCATGATATTAAAGGCCACAAACCCCACTCTATGTGCTTCCTCCCTTGCCCAGGTTTCCTGGAACAAAATCACATCGGAAGTATCAACAAAAGTGCCCCAAACTGGGCACTCTAACTTACTATTCAAACCCGCCACATTCCATGATGTAATAGTCAAATGCTCAGCATCGCTCGGAGTGGGGGGTAGAGAATCAGATGGGTAGGATGGGCAACCCTGTTGTTTTAATTCAGTAGAGTGGGATGGGGCAATACTAATGCTAGCTAGGTTTGCTGGGGGGTGCTGCTCGCTAGTGGTGCAGCTAGTTCTCTCTAATGGGGAACCAGTACTAATCCCTACAGGGTAGGAGGGAGTCACCCGCTTACAGGCGGACATATTACTATCACTTATTGCCTCTCTTGGCTCGTGAGCAGTAATCACAGTTACAAAATTCTCCTGGGTTTCATTAGTGGCCCTAATCAGTCAATCAACCTGATCAACGTAACTAAACCTATTTGAGCCAGGGGATATAGGGCAGTGTCAAGGTATGGGCATCTCGCCTTATCTTCCCGCCTCCTCCCCATCGAGAGCAAGGTACATGGGTCCAGCCATTTTCCTGTGGGGTCAGAGATTCACTAGGGTAGAAAGAGATAAGTGGGCATACTTCTATTTTTGTATCTGAGTGGGGTAATCCCCACTTACAGATATAATCTACTGTCCTAGGATCCCTGAAGTTGACTATGACGCAGTCACCATTAAAAGTTTTAGGAGTGCGTCCAACCCAGCCCACCCTTATGACCATAATGATCTCACTTCTGACGTGTGGGGGCAAGGGCCTATGGATACTTAACCATTGAATTGTCTTATTCTTAAGGGAAATAAAATCCTCGCTACTAGCTTCACTAATCTCAGGTACCCCTGTAAGAACAGCTACATAAGGGCTTGCTTCCGGGGGTAAATCAAATCTCGGGGTAAACCTAGTTGCCTCACCCTTCCCTCCCCTTCGTTCCAGCCTTCCATTGTCACTATCTTTTGCCGGAAAGGCCATTCCTGGAGTATTGGGAACTTGGTGCTGGGTGTCATTAGGCCTGGCTTCATGTTGTGATAGGGGGGGATTAGGTGTGTTAGCAGCGACTACCTGCGGTACAACATGTGGGTTGATAGATGACTGAGTATTTAAGCAGGTGGAGGGAGCATCTAACCTTACCCCCTCCATCCTACTATTAAGAGTACAATTGCAGAAGCAATGTGGTTGTACTTTATGTATAGCGTTACCAGAGATGCCCTTGATTTGCAGTTCAAGCTTTGTGAGATGAGTCACTATGCTATCTAGCCTTTTTTCCAAGGGGCCTAGAAGAGTACGCAACAATGTATCTAGTTTTGAAGTTAGCGTAGCCCCATCAGCATGTGGCAAAGTGGCAAGTGGAGCGTATACCTGGTCCAGAGGTACCACAGGGGACTTTAAATGAATGGTCTCTGGGTGCAGGGTACAAGTACCGGTGCCTTCAACGGCCATGGTGGGGGCCTCAGGAGCCACATTTTTCCGACGTTTTACTGGTTTAGCCCCCCCGGATTTGGTGCTAGTTGCACTGAGAGCTTTGGGCTTATTTTTGGGGATCGTCCCTAATGTTTTACCCTTTTTGTTCCGTAAGGTCGGTCCGTGGCTCGTCACTGGGGGCGATGTGACTCTCGGGGTAGTTGGCAAATCATCACAGCTCAGGAGATCGCTTTGGGATGTATCGTCTATGAATTGGGTAAGGGGCAGCGTAGTTGTTTTGGATCCTATGCAATTAAGTGTGCCCTCTAGAGCTTTAGGGGTACGAGCGGTTGCAAAAGGGCCCAGCGATGAACGCCTAGCCAGGGCAAGGTCCTGCGAAACTCTACGTTCCATAAGGACAATGCCCTGGTCAATCACAGAGTTCGCTCTTACTATAAAATTATCTAGAGTACCCGTGAGATTAGCATTGTGAGCATCATTCCTACCCTCTTTGGTAGCCATTGCAGTCAAGACGAAAATAGAATATATGTAGTATTTGCGCACCCACAATTGCAGCGAACAACCTGTATATCACTGTGCCCAGCCAGCATATGTGATGCAGTGAGATTGCGAGCAAGAGTACACATACAGTTTAGTCCACAGGTGTAAAGGGGGTTGCCCGGTCCGGTCTCTCTCGGTCTCAAACGGGCTATAACGGGCCCGCCCTTGGCCCGGGCTTCGCCCCGCACGCGTCCCGCTAACGCGAGAACAGGTGAGAGTTATATAGGCCGGGGGTGGAGCGGGAAGAGGAACCAGGTGCAGGTGATCAGGAATGAAGGATGCACCCTGGTCCTCGCAGTCCCGTAAATAAGATTTTCAAAGTGAAAAGCCCCGTGCCTTTAAAAATAGATGCGTGAAGTGCTCACCAGGGTCCGTTTTCAAAGAGAGTTCAAGCGCATCCGCAATCTGTAGCAAAGCCCTGCACCTACGAGCGGCCCCCGTGAAGCGGGGGCCGCGTGACGTGAAGTACTGGCCGGGGGAGGAGCGGGAAGAGGAACCAGGTGCAGGTGATCAGGAATGAAGGATGCACCCTGGTCCTCGCAGTCCCGTAAATAAGATTTTCAAAGTGAAAAGCCCCGTGCCTTTAAAAATAGATGCGTGAAGTGCTCACCAGGGTCCGTTTTCAAAGAGAGTTCAAGCGCATCCGCAATCTGTAGCAAAGTCCTGCGCCTACGAGCGGCCCCCGCGAAGCGTGGGCCGCGAGACGTGAAGTACTGGCCGGGGGAGGAGCGGGAAGAGGAACCAGGTGCAGGTGATCAGGAATGAAGGATGCACCCTGGTCCTCGCAGTCCCGTAAATAAGATTTTCAAAGTGAAAAGCCCCGTGCCTTTAAAAATAGATGCGTGAAGTGCTCACCAGGGTCTGTTTTCAAAGAAAGTTCAAGCGCATCCGCAATCTGTAGCAAAGTCCTGCGCCTACGAGCGGCGCCCGCGAAGCGGGGGCCGCGAGGTGTGAAGTACTGGCCGGGGGAGGAGCGGGAAGAGGAACCAGGTGCAGGTGATCAGGAATGAAGGATGCACCCTGGTCCTCGCAGTCCCGTAAATAAGATTTTCAAAGTGAAAAGCCCCGTGCCTTTAAAAATAGATGCGTGAAGTGCTCACCAGGGTCCATTTTCAAAGAGAGTTCAAGCGCATCCGCAATCTGTAGCAAAGTCCTGCGCCTACGAGCGGCATTAATGTTCCTTGTTTTCCCCCACTAGAAATGTATCAATTGGTCTGTCTGTATTTTTACACCTGAGGAAGAGTAATGCCAGGCGCCAACCTGCAGCACCCACACCCACTACTGAAACGAAATTAAATGTTGTTATATTACAAGGGTAGCTGGATTGTCTGCGCAAAGTTTGTATTGTATTTTTTACTGGTAATAATTTTGTATACAAAGCTGGTACTTTTGAAATGTCCATTGTTTCAGGGTGAATATACCGGGCGGCTGCCTGGATGGTGCCATGTAAACACAATAAAAAATTATTTAAAAAAATATATATATATTATCGATATGTGTGTGGAGTTTCTAATATTAACTCCAAGCAAGGCTTTTTTTTGTGAACGGTATGTAGAACACAACATTTATGTAAGAAAATATTATGACTACAATATTCTTCTGCCATACTATGATGGTTGTAGTAGCGATGAAGCAGTCAATTCCATAGAACATAATGCAAATTTGATCATGGCCACTGATAAAGCTGATTTCAATGTGAATATCAATTAAACTGTAAATCTCATAATGATCTCACTTCTGACGTGTGGGGGCAAGGGCCTATGGATACTTAACCATTGAATTGTCTTATTCTTAAGGGAAATAAAATCCTCGCTACTAGCTTCACTAATCTCAGGTACCCCTGTAAGAACAGCTACATAAAGGCTTGCTTCCGGGGGTAAATCAAATCTCGGGGTAAACCTAGTTGCCTCACCCTTCCCTCCCCTTCGTTCCAGCCTTCCATTGTCACTATCTTTTGCCGGAAAGGCCATTCCTGGAGTATTGGGAACTTGGTGCTGGGTGTCATTAGGCCTGGCTTCATGTTGTGATAGGGGGGGATTAGGTGTGTTAGCAGCGACTACCTGCGGTACAACATGTGGGTTGATAGATGACTGAGTATTTAAGCAGGTGGAGGGAGCATCTAACCTTACCCCCTCCATCCTACTATTAAGAGTACAATTGCAGAAGCAATGTGGTTGTACTTTATGTATAGCGTTACCAGAGATGCCCTTGATTTGCAGTTCAAGCTTTGTGAGATGAGTCACTATGCTATCTAGCCTTTTTTCCAAGGGGCCTAGAAGAGTATGCAACAATGTATCTAGTTTTGAAGTTAGCGTAGCCCCATCAGCATGTGGCAAAGTGGCAAGTGGAGCGTATACCTGGTCCAGAGGTACCACAGGGGACTTTAAATGAATGGTCTCTGGGTGCAGGGTACAAGTACCGGTGCCTTCAACGGCCATGGTGGGGGCCTCAGGAGCCACATTTTTCCGACGTTTTACTGGTTTAGCCCCCCCGGATTTGGTGCTAGTTGCACTGAGAGCTTTGGGCTTATTTTTGGGGATTGTCCCTAATGTTTTACCCTTTTTGTTCCGTAAGGTCGGTCCGTGGCTCGTCACTGGGGGCGATGTGACTCTCGGGGTAGTTGGCAAATCATCACAGCTCAGGAGATCGCTTTGGGATGTATCGTCTATGAATTGGGTAAGGGGCAGCGTAGTTGTTTTGGATCCTATGCAATTAAGTGTGCCCTCTAGAGCTTTAGGGGTACGAGCGGTTGCAAAAGGGCCCAGCGATGAACGCCTAGCCAGGGCAAGGTCCTGCGAAACTCTACGTTCCATAAGGACAATGCCCTGGTCAATCACAGAGTTCGCTCTTACTATAAAATTATCTAGAGTACCCGTGAGATTAGCATTGTGAGCATGATTCCTACCCTCTTTGGTAGCCATTGCAGTCAAGACGAAAATAGAATATATGTAGTATTTGCGCACCCACAATTGCAGCGAACAACCTGTATATCACTGTGCCCAGCCAGCATATGTGATGCAGTGAGATTGCGAGCAAGAGTACACATACAGTTTAGTCCACAGGTGTAAAGGGGGTGGCCCGGTCCGGTCTCTCTCGGTCTCAAACGGGCTATAACGGGCCCGCCCTTGGCCCGGGCTTCGCCCCGCACGCGTCCCGCTAACGCGAGAACAGGTGAAAGTTATATAGGCCGGGGGTGGAGCGGGAAGAGGAACCAGGTGCAGGTGATCAGGAATGAAGGATGCACCCTGGTCCTTGCAGTCCCGTAAATAAGATTTTCAAAGTGAAAAGCCCCGTGCCTTTAAAAATAGATGCGTGAAGTGCTCACCAGGGTCCGTTTTCAAAGAGAGTTCAAGCGCATCCGCAATCTGTAGCAAAGCCCTGCGCCTACGAGCGGCCCCCGCAAAGCGGGGGCCGCGAGACGTGAAGTACTGGCCGGGGGAGGAGCGGGAAGAGGAACCAGGTGCAGGTGATCAGGAATGAAGGATGCACCCTGGTCCTCGCAGTCCCGTAAATAGGATTTTCAAAGTGAAAAGCCCCGTGCCTTTAAAAATAGATGCATGAAGTGCTCACCAGGGTCCGTTTTCAAAGAGAGTTCAAGCGCATCCGCAATCTGTAGCAAAGTCCTGCGCCTACGAGCGGCGCCCGCGAAGCGGGGGCCGCGAGGTGTGAAGTACTGGCCGGGGGAGGAGCGGGAAGAGGAACCAGGTGCAGGTGATCAGGAATGAAGGATGCACCCTGGTCCTCGCAGTCCCGTAAATAAGATTTTCAAAGTGAAAAGCCCCGTGCCTTTAAAAATAGATGCGTGAAGTGCTCACCAGGGTCCGTTTTCAAAGAGAGTTCAAGCGCATCCGCAATCTGTAGCAAAGTCCTGCGCCTACGAGCGGCATTAATGTTCCTTGTTTTCCCCCACTAGAAATGTATCAATTGGTCTGTCTGTATTTTTACACCTGAGGAAGAGTAATGCCAGGCGCCAACCTGCAGCACCCACACCCACTACTGAAACGAAATTAAATGTTGTTATATTACAAGGGTAGCTGGATTGTCTGCGCAAAGTTTGTATTGTATTTTTTACTGGTAATAATTTTGTATACAAAGCTGGTACTTTTGAAATGTCCATTGTTTCAGGGTGAATATACCGGGCGGCTGCCTGGATGGTGCCATGTAAACACAATAAAAAATTATTTAAAAAAATATATATATATTATCGATATGTGTGTGGAGTTTCTAATATTAACTCCAAGCAAGGCTTTTTTTTGTGAACGGTATGTAGAACACAACATTTATGTAAGAAAATATTATGACTACAATATTCTTCTGCCATACTATGATGGTTGTAGTAGCGATGAAGCAGTCAATTCCATAGAACATAATGCAAATTTGATCATGGCCACTGATAAAGCTGATTTCAATGTGAATATCAATTAAACTGTAAATCTCATAATGATCTCACTTCTGACGTGTGGGGGCAAGGGCCTATGGATACTTAACCATTGAATTGTCTTATTCTTAAGGGAAATAAAATCCTCGCTACTAGCTTCACTAATCTCAGGTACCCCTGTAAGAACAGCTACATAAGGGCTTGCTTCCGGGGGTAAATCAAATCTCGGGGTAAACCTAGTTGCCTCACCCTTCCCTCCCCTTCGTTCCAGCCTTCCATTGTCACTATCTTTTGCCGGAAAGGCCATTCCTGGAGTATTGGGAACTTGGTGCTGGGTGTCATTAGGCCTGGCTTCATGTTGTGATAGGGGGGGATTAGGTGTGTTAGCAGCGACTACCTGCGGTACAACATGTGGGTTGATAGATGACTGAGTATTTAAGCAGGTGGAGGGAGCATCTAACCTTACCCCCTCCATCCTACTATTAAGAGTACAATTGCAGAAGCAATGTGGTTGTACTTTATGTATAGCGTTACCAGAGATGCCCTTGATTTGCAGTTCAAGCTTTGTGAGATGAGTCACTATGCTATCTAGCCTTTTTTCCAAGGGGCCTAGAAGAGTACGCAACAATGTATCTATTTTTGAAGTTAGCGTAGCCCCATCAGCATGTGGCAAAGTGGTAAGTGGAGCGTATACCTGGTCCAGAGGTACCACAGGGGACTTTAAATGAATGGTCTCTGGGTGCAGGGTACAAGTACCGGTGCCTTCAACGGCCATGGTGGGGGCCTCAGGAGCCAAATTTTTCCGACGTTTTACTGGTTTAGCCCCCCCCGGATTTGGTGCTAGTTGCACTGAGAGCTTTGGGCTTATTTTTGGGGATCGTCCCTAATGTTTTACCCTTTTTGTTCCGTAAGGTCGGTCCGTGGCTCGTCACTGGGGGCGATGTGACTCTCGGGGTAGTTGGCAAATCATCACAGCTCAGGAGATCGCTTTGGGATGTATCGTCTATGAATTGGGTAAGGGGCAGCGTAGTTGTTTTGGATCCTATGCAATTAAGTGTGCCCTCTAGAGCTTTAGGGGTACGAGCGGTTGCAAAAGGGCCCAGCGATGAACGCCTAGCCAGGGCAAGGTCCTGCGAAACTCTACGTTCCATAAGGACAATGCCCTGGTCAATCACAGAGTTCGCTCTTACTATAAAATTATCTAGAGTACCCGTGAGATTAGCATTGTGAGCATGATTCCTACCCTCTTTGGTAGCCATTGCAGTCAAGACGAAAATAGAATATATGTAGTATTTGCGCACCCACAATTGCAGCGAACAACCTGTATATCACTGTGCCCAGCCAGCATATGTGATGCAGTGAGATTGTGAGCAAGAGTACACATACAGTTTAGTCCACAGGTGTAAAGGGGGTGGCCCGGTCCGGTCTCTCTCGGTCTCAAACGGGCTATAACGGGCCCGCCCTTGGCCCGGGCTTCGCCCCGGGCTGCGCCCCGCACGCGTCCCGCTAACACGAGAACAGGTGAGAGTTAAATAGGCCGGGGGTGGAGCGGGAAGAGGAACCAGGTGCAGGTGATCAGGAATGAAGGATGCACCCTGGTCCTCGCAGTCCCGTAAATAAGATTTTCAAAGTGAAAAGCCCCGTGCCTTTAAAAATAGATGCGTGAAGTGCTCACCAGGGTCCGTTTTCAAAGAGAGTTCAAGCGCATCCGCAATCTGTAGCAAAGCACTGCGCCTACGAGCGGCCCCCGCGAAGCAGGGGCCCCGAAACGTGAAGTACTGGCCGGGGGAGGAGCGGGTAGAGGAACCAGGTGCAGGTGATCAGGAATGAAGGATGCACCCTGGTCCTCGCAGTCCCGTAAATAAGATTTTCAAAGTGAAAAGCCCCGTGCCTTTAAAAATAGATGCGCGAAGTGCTCACCAGGGTCCGTTTTCAAAGAGAGTTCAAGCGCATCCGCAATCTGTAGCAAAGTCCTGCGCCTACGAGCGGCTCCCGCGAAGCGGGGGCCGCGAGGCGTGAAGTACTGGCCGGGGGAGGAGCGGGAAGAGGAACCAGGTGCAGGTGATCAGGAATGAAGGATGCACCCTGGTCCTCACAGTCCCGTAAATAAGATTTTCAAAGTGAAAAGCCCCGTGCCTTTAAAAATAGATGCGTGAAGTGCTCACCAGGGTCCGTTTTCAAAGAGAGTTCAAGCGCATCCGCAATCTGTAGCAAAGTCCTGCTCCTACGAGCGGCATTAATGTTCCTTGTTTTCCCCCACTAGAAATGTATCAATTGGTCTGTCTGTATTTTTACACCTGAGGAAGAGTAATGCCAGGCGCCAACCTGCAGCACCCACACCCACTACTGAAACGAAATTAAATGTTGTTATATTACAAGGGTAGCTGGATTGTCTGCGCAAAGTTTGTATTGTATTTTTTACTGGTAATAATTTTGTATACAAAGCTGGTACTTTTGAAATGTCCATTGTTTCAGGGTGAATATACCGGGCGGCTGCCTGGATGGTGCCATGTAAACACAATAAAAAATTATTTAAAAAAATATATATATATTATCGATATGTGTGTGGAGTTTCTAATATTAACTCCAAGCAAGGCTTTTTTTTGTGAACGGTATGTAGAACGGTATGTAGAACACAACATTTATGTAAGAAAATATTATGACTACAATATTCCTCTGCCATACTATGATGGTTGTAGTAGCGATGAAGCAGTCAATTCCATAGAACATAATGCAAGTTTGATCATGGCCACTCATAAAGCTGATTTCAATGTGAATATCAATTAAACTGTAAATCTCATGTTATTTTTCAGCATTCAGACCATGAACCACATTTCAGGAGAGTGGATGAATCATACGCATACTACTGAATTTATTATGCTGGGATTCTTGGCTTATCCACAGCTGCAGTCTACATTGTTCACTGTGTTCCTGCTACTCTACTTGATGGCCTTTGTGGGTAACCTTTTGATTTTCATTATCATAGATGCAGATGCTCGTCTGCACACACCAATGTACTTTTTTCTGGCGAACCTTGCAGTCTTGGACATCTGCTGTACCTCCGCCACCATACCTAAGATGCTGGAGACCATACTGTCAGAGACAAAGTCCATCTCCTTCTCTAGCTGCATCACCCAACTGTTTCTTATGTCATCTATCCTCACCATTCAGCTTCTAATTTTGGCACTTATGGCCTTTGATAGGTATGTGGCAATCTGTCTTCCCCTTCGCTATACCAGTATCATGAGTATGAATTTCTGCGTTACCACTGCGGTCACCATGTGGTTTTGTGGGTTTGTGAACTCCACTACCCAAACCAGTCTGATGAAAAGGCTGTCCTTCTATGGAAAGATTGAATTGGATCAATTCTTTTGTGAAATCCCACCAATCCTCAAGGTTTCGTCCTCTGACACATATATTAATGACATTGCAATACTTTTGGCAGATATATTTATTGGCGTGTTTTGCTTTCTCCTCACTTTCATGTCCTACATGTACATACTTTCCTCTATTGTAAAAAACCGCTCAACTTCCAACAAAAGGAAGGCCTTTCAAACCTGCTCCTCCCACCTCTTAGTTGTTGCCTTTTTCTATGGAGGCATTATCTACACATATGGACGCCCAGCCCTGAATCTTGAGGGTGACAAGGACAAGGTAGTATCTGTGATATATGGAGTTGGTTCACCAGTGCTCAATCCCATAATCTACAGCCTGAGGAACAAGGAGGTAAAAAGAGCCCTTGACCAGATACTGACAAGGAAAATGTTTTCTTAAAGAATGTAGCAAGCTCTTTAAAATGTTATGCTGCTAAACAATGCCATACTCTTCAGCTTTACATACATTGTTCTATCTGTCAGCATGTCATAGAAGTTTGTGGTTACCATAACCACGTTTGATATCATTATTATTTCAAATGGACTACTATATACTAATCACATGCTGGGTCAGAATAAAATGTTCTTCCACAATCACTGAAATCATTTGCTTTACATTCACCATACCTGCACTTAAAATGCTTATCATAGTGAAATATTAATGTATATTACAGTCTTGACTTCTTATTGATGATGGTATAACTCACAAGAATCACAATGTACGAAATTAGAAATGCAGAAAAAATGCCAGACTAATGATGGGAGCTGTAAATGAGCAGCGATCCATAAAAAGGTGATATGGTTTCTGTGAGTAATATGCACTTTATCAAAAAGGTAGTGAAGAAAACAAGCAGTTAATGTAATGTACTAAGTAGTAGAGTGTCACAAACATGAAGAAAATATGACATAACAATTAAAGTGTACTAAACAAAGTTTAGTAAAAAACAATTGGAAAGCAAAAACACAATATTAAGTTATATTATGTAAATATTATGTTGTATGATATATATATTCATATTTGGAATATCTTTAATGATTAATCGCCTCGTTGGTGATTTGCCTTTATCAAAAAAATGGATTGCAGCTGGATAAAGTTCAGTGGTTTTGCCTTTGGACTAAGAAACATTTCTGGAATTTGCAGGTTTTAAGTAGAGCACTGCTGAATCTTTAGCTGAAAATGTGTCCAGCTGGAAAAATGCTAGGAGCAAGCAACTAAGATTTATAGCAGGAGCTTAGCACATGCTCCTAGTCCAGAGAAATAATTTTTAAGGTACATCATTTACTAAAAATCAGTATTTCTGATTTTATATAAACAGTCTGAGTATTTTAAGGGCTGCACCTACCACAGTGCACAGTATTCTTGTGCAGGGTGAGGAGGGGGGTCTACAGTTCCAGATATGGTCCACCAAAATATCCCACCTCAACCAGTTCTTGAGATTTTTGGGGAGCAGCAACATAGTCCTTTATTCACAAGATCTTTGTCGCTCTCCAAACCCAGGACAGAAGCTCCATAGTGGCAGGCTGAAGAAATGCAAGATAGTAACTGGTCACGTTGATTCCCAGGAGCTTCTTCATTTCCCAGAAGAAGGTTTACATTTTAAAAGCCCAGACAGTTGGAAGGCAGAAAGCACCCTACATTGTAGTCCAGGACGTCTGCCACCTTGGAAGGCCCTTAGTTTTTGGATTTCTGGGATTGTTTTGCAGTGGAACACAGGGGCTGCTGCAAAAGAAGATGGACTGAAATATGGAAATATTTGTAGGAGCTCTAGCCATTGATTGCTAAATTAATTTTTCCACTACAGAGACTGAAGAACACAACTGTATTTGGAAATGAATAATAGGAGGAATAACCTGATGAATGTATCTGCATCAGGCGACAAATGAGTTTCTGGACCCTGCTTTGTAATAAACAACTTTACTGCCTATCCTTAGGAATTACTTCAGATTAAATATTTTGTAATAAAATGATTTTATGTGATTTGTAATTAAATTGCTCTTTTTTGCCTCTGGTGTATCTACTGTTGTATTGATTATACATAGATATCTTGTATGATGATCGTTTAAGGGGGTGCCTTCTCTTTTTGTGTAGCCTAGACCCCTCTCCGCCTTGTAAGTGATCTTGGAACTGATATTCAAGGGTTATATATGCTGGCCTCATGTGGTCTCAAAGACATTAACACCAAAAACAGAGTTAACTGAAGAACAAGGGGGCATATCACCAACAACCGGTGATAATTATCGCTAAGCGCACTTAGCGCTAGGATAATTATCGCCGGCTGTCGCTGGTTTCTAACGCTGAAATAGCGTGCTATCAGCGGCGCTTATCTCAAAAGCGATAGAAATACCAGCGATAGCTACATATTGTGCGATTATCGCTGGAAATCCAGCGATAATCGCAGACTGATTGGCGAAACATTGGTGATAGGGCAGGACAGACTTAACCATTATATCCACCTTCCATTTGATATAATGGCTAAGTCAGATTAAAAGCAGGTGTAAGAAAAGTAGCGTTAACCGCGGTAAGCGCTACTTTTCTTATCGCTCTGCAGGTTAGCATGAAGCTAGATAATAGGAGAAATGTCGCTTAGCGACATTTCCCCCGTTATTTGGGGGAAGAACGCCCACTTTGCATCTCATTAGAGATGCTCAGCTGGGCATTCAGGGAAATGGCGAAAATGCATGGAAACACGCGGTAACGTGTCCATGCTGATAGGGCGTTAAGATTATCGCTGTTTTAGTGGCAAAAAGTGACGCTAAAGCGGCGATAATGCCCTTGCTGATACGCTCCAAGGAAACTAGTGGGAACTGGGATATTTTAGACACTGATGGATGCATCAATTAACACATACCTGCACAAAATCAACTCAACAGTACACTTGTGGCTCCTACTACCAAAGACACTCCTCAAACCATACAAACCTTTCACCACTCACAGCACAAAGCACCAGAAACAGAGTTCCTTCAAAAATATCAATTAAGACGTCTGGAAGAAGGCAATCACAATCGTCAGGAAATGGATTAACTGTGATGATGGATGAGATAATTAGGGTTGAGCCCCAGTTGTTTGGAGCAAGGGTCCAGAAAACAACCTTGAGTGAGTGAGCGGAAAATAAGTTAAAACATGGATAAAGTGAATGCTGTCTCCAACACCAGATACTCACAAAAGAAGACCCACTAGTGGAGGAACAATCTGTGTGGCAGAGTCCATTCCCTTGCTTCAGGGTATATCAGGAGGCCCAGGCAACTGGCGGCGGGTCTCCTAGGACCTTCAACGTCATGCCTTGGAAACAGAATGTGTTGTCCATACTACACACTGAAGGCATTGCTGGAACTACAGGCAGAGTGGAGACTTATAAGTACAAACTCTATCTTTCCTACACTTACAAAGTCACTCTCTCTGAAATCTGGCACCACTTATCCCTAACACAAATCTCTAAGCAAATGGCACCCTATGCTGACAAGTATGCTACCTGATATCTGTCACAATGTACTACATTAGTTAAATGTAAGAAATTAGATTACTGGTTGAAAGGGGGGGCACAATCCTTGCTGTCAGGTTGAATTCACAAGTAAACCCTACATGAACCTGTGCTCAAACCTCTGGTAGCTTGGCACAAAGCAGTCAGGCTTAACCTAAAGGCAATGTCTAAAGTATTTATGCAGCACTTCAAAGAGTAATAAAGTGAATCACAACACAAGAACAAACCCTCACCAACTTAGAAAAAGAGATTGAACTGTAATTTCTAATTCATGACAAAAATCCAAAAAGTAGAAACAAAGATATGCAAATAAAGTTTTAAGTAAAGAAAAGGCAGAAAAAGGCAAAAAAGTGTCAACTGTGGATATCTGTTCATGCCAGACCAAGACAAAGGCACATGTTCAGGCCAACCATGATGGAGCAATGGCTAGCAACAGGGACCCAGTTAGATCCACTGAACAATAGTACCTTAAATACTGGTTGTGGAATTGAAGGCAGTGGAAGATGGTGGGCTGATCCTCCACAGAAGTCACAGCCCCTCCCATTTGCTTCCATGTGCACCACAGGTCACTAACAGAATGACTGCCTGGCGAGCGTGAGTGCAAATGAAAGTGCTACGGCTTTACAAGAGGCAGCTGTCAGTAGGAAAGATTTACCGATGTGGCAGCTTCATTACTTAATTCACTGCGCTCAAACTGCCTGCCTCCTGTCCTTCATGAAGTGCAGGCGGAGGTTCCAGGTTTTGGTTCTAGCCCTTGCTGAGAAGTCAGAGCATGGCAACTCCATGAAGGAACCTCCATGAACCATAGCGGTTTCACTCGTGGGGCACCACGGGTTCATTCAGGGCTGAGCTGGCATGAGAAGGAAGGCGGCGTCCTCTGCTCACCCCTTGATGCTGGGGAGGCCAAGGCTATCTTGGTAGGGCATCCTATATTGATATTACTCAGTGGAGGCACTGCAACTAGTTTACTACAGGCATGCATGGAGAAATCTTTGGCAGCTGGCGAAGAAACCTCCTTGACAGATATTTTAATGGTGATGGCTCCCATAGGAAGAATTGCTTCACCTAATGTTACACCTGAAAATGCTGAAGGATGCATTGTATCAGGGGGTGAAAGCTCCATTAACCCCTGTGCTGAAACGCGATAGCAACATGTCTCAATGGGGAACTCACTGAGGCTGAAGATTAGTCATTTTTGGAACCTTCAGGAAATACAGAAGCTGCTGTTTGGGCTGAAGTCACAGACAGAAATGTGAGCACTTTGGATTTGACTGCCACTCTGCTGAAGGGAAACATTGATGCAAACGAGACAGACACTCCTGTCACTCTCTTAGAATTGCAATCACCTACTGACACTCTAGCTTGCCAATCATGCTTAATATTAGCAGATGTTTCATTAGTGTCGGCAGTGGCATCAGCAACCACCAAAGCAGACTATATTGTTGGGGCAGAGGAAGTAGACTTAGGGCAGTTGCAATGCCAGGTCTTATTGAAGATACCGCTAATACATCGGTAGTCAGGCGATGGTCTATGAGCCTGGGGAGTTAAAAAAGCAGAACAGGACATTATAGGGTACCCTAGCAGGCAAAAGCAAGATCAGCCGAAATAATAGTCATAGAGCTAGTGGGAGTCTCAAGGGAAGCCTGCTGCGAGATTGGGTAATGTCAAAGGGTGAGGTGAATGCAATAGTGTCTTGCTTATCCTTCTAGCGCAGAAGCTCAAGCAAACCCAAAGGGCTCAAAATCTTGAGTTCACCTCAGCTGTTATGCCAGACACAATTATAGGCCCTCTTCCAGTTACTCACTTCAGCCCTTTTGGTAGCGAGTCATCTAGCTCTTCCAATTCGTCCACCCCTGGTATACAGTAAGATTCTTCAAATAATGTGGGCCCTCTGGAACCTACTCTCTTGCCAATACTGCAACTTTTTGAGGCCCAGCGGTCTGAAGCACAACAATAGTGGGCAGAAGCACAACAGTTCTATATGCAATCTAGAGCTGACAATGCTGCAATTCAGCAATTAATAGCAGAGATCACTAGCCAAGTAACTATTTTGCTCACGAAGATGGTAGAATTGCAGCAGCGGGTGGCGGCAAAGAGGAGGTCGCATCTGCTAATGCCAAATCAGTGAGAACCATGACGATCAGCTGGCGCTGGTGCAGTTAAAAATTGAAGATATTGAGGAGGAACAACTTGCATGTGTTTGCTATTTCTGATGTGTTAGAGAGGGATGATCCCAGACAGTATATTGTACAATTATTCTTTCTGGATCTCATGGACTGGGACATGGACTCACAGATACGACGGACACATATGCTGGCCTTGAATTGTGTCACCAGCAGTTCTACACCCACCCTACGCCCTGCACAAACCTGCCCGATTCTAGTCTACATAGGTATTTTTTTGTTAAGGCAGGCGATCTTGTTGAAGGCCCATTGTGATCTTCCAGTCACCGTAGATGCTATGCCAATCTTTGCCCGTTCAGATCCCATTAAACCCACCATGCACAGGCATTGGAAACTGTGCCAAATGATTTATCCTTTTAAGGCAGTAGGCGGACAAGTCCTCCTGCAGGAACCAGCAAGACTCAAAATACTTCATAATGGGTGAATTGAAATTTACTTTACCAAGAATGAAGCAACAGCAGCACTCAATAATATAAAAGACATGGCCAAGTAATGGAGACTAGGATAACTGAAATGTTGTTGATGACATTTTATTGCGAGAATATGCTATTCTTCTGACACAGTGTTGGGTTGGGAGTTTTCATATTGTTTTCTGGATTGGTGCCTTTCTGCACAAATTTTGTATTTAAAATATTTGTTTTTTCCTATTTGTTATCTTTCTGGATTGACAGCGCAACTCAGGATGCTCGGCATCTGCCACTGTTTCGCAGAAGGGGCAGGGCTCTCTCGGGGCTGGTTTCATCCATCAACATCCCAACGGTGAGGGTGTTTTCCCTAGCTTGTTAACTGTGTAGTTTATGGGCCAAATGTAGATTACCCTGAGATTGTCAATTTATTGTGCTTGGAATTACTTGACTGGTCTGGCAAAGTGCTTTTAATGGGGGACTTTGATTATGCTATAGACTCAGCTAACTGTCATGCTTCTCAAAGAATGGTTAAATCAATGTTAACTATTTTTTAGCTCCTCCTGCTGCATGGGCTTATAGATGTTTGGAGTACACTATATCCTGCTCTTCCAGTGTATACATATTATTTATCCCTGCATAAGCATTATTCTTGGTTGGACATGATCTTTATTAAGAGGGGAATTCTTGGAGAAGAAGAAATGGACTTCTGTACCAAGGTCTCATCGGACCATAATCCTTTAATCCTGTACATTGTTCTGCCTGTGTTGGGGGGCCATCAGCGTCAATTTTCATTTCCTAGTCATCTTCTAACTAACTTAGAATACTGCAAGGTGGTTGTCAGCTCACTTACTGGGTTTTTGCAGTACGATACTGAGACAGTTACACCTTTAGTGGAGTAGGACGCCTTAAAAGTTTATACAGGGGTATTATGGCACAGATTATCCACACCCAAAATAGGGGCAACGAGAACAATGTTAATCAGATGGTTCATGAGATCTTATAGCTAGAAATTTCCGATGCAGCTGCTAATAGGGATGGGAGCAATGATGAATGAGCGCTATATCTTCAGCTTTTAAAAAATGATCCCAGCTCAGCCAACTCCTCAGGGAAAAAAACCCTGTCACCTACACTAAATATAAAACTCTTCAGTATGAATAAGGGGACCAAGTCGGACAAGTATTGGCTCATCAGAATTTGGGTAGAAAAGCTTGGTGTTTGATGAAGTCCATCAAGGGGAGTGACAGTTCAGTTTGTACCCTACCTTCAGGTTATTGCTGAGCACTTTTCTTTGTTTTATCAAGAATGATACAAACTACCACCAGATCCTCATTCATTGGGAGTTATGACTTAAATTCAGGGTATTAGGCTGTCAAAGGCTGTGGAATCATAGATAGAACTGTTGCAGATGGACATTAGTGCTGAGGAGTAAGATGCTGCTATTCCAGCTCTACCCTCAGGCAAAGCAGCTGACAAACATTCTATCCCCTTAGAATTTGCTAAAAAATGTAAGGATATTTTAATTCCTCCACTGGTAAGGGTAATACATGATATTGATTAGGCTGGTAGAGTTCTGGACACTTGCAATATGACCAACATAGTGATATTTGCGAAAAAGGGCAAACCGTCGGAAGAGATGGGGTCGCATAGACCTATCTCTCTCATTAATACAGATGCAGAGAGTATTAGCCACACGGCTGGCCCCCCTATTACCGAACTTATTTTCTAGACAACAGCATGGTTTTATCTCTCGCAGGGATACTACCAGCCATATCAACAGGGCCGTTGCTGTTTTCGATGTGGCAGAGAGGACGGGCATGAAACTTTCCATGATTCTATAAGACGCTGAGAGGCTTTTGATCAAGTAGTCTGAGAATGCTTATGGAACACAATGGGGGATTGGTGGCTGGCTCTGTAAATGGGTGCAAGATCTGTACAAAAACACAAAGATTCCACCCAGAGTTTACAAAATAAAGTGATAGTCTTCCAAAAAGTGAACCGTTTGGTTACAAACATGGGAAAGCAATAACGTTTTTTAAAATAACCCTCACCCACCAAAAGGTCCCTTGGTGGCATGTTTACCGCCCCGCATCTGGATGGGGCGTGCTATGACCGACGAATACGTGGGAGCACTTAGAAGTGAAGTGAAACTATGTGTATTGGTGTGAGAGTGGCAGGGTCAGAAAAAAGTGACTTAAAAAATACCTGGCTGTGTGGAGAAACTAGATTGTAGTGCTCCCTATAGCTGGTATTGTTAAAAATGGGGAAAAATGGAGGGGAAAAGCTTTAATGCGCGGCTCCCTCGCTGGTCGACATGTTTCGAATCTTACCCCTAAGCTTCTTCTTCAGGACCAAAATGCAATGATCCCTGTTAACTGTTACTACTATGACTAATGCCAAGTGCTGTTAGCCTAGCAAGTGTTTTGAATAAAACAAGACTTTCGTAAAACAGCAACTTATTCGTCGGTCGTAGCACGCCCATCAAGAGGAGATTGAGTCCATGACTGGAAAATCTCTTCACTCCCCCATTTGTTTTTTGATACAAGCTCTGTACAACAACCCCTGTGCTAAGTTGGTATATGCCAATGTCTCTTCACCGGTGTTCAAGATCGAACTGGGTTTTCAGCCCACTCTCGACTATTTTGTTCGCACTTTATGTAGAACCCTTCTTGTATTCACTACTATATAGTACTAGGATTCGTCCTATGGTCTCTGGCAGTTGTGAACGGAAGGTCTGTGCATATACTGACGATGTGGCAATATTCTCTGTGGAGCCACAAACTTCTATTAGTGTTATTGTAGAGGAGGTTGAAAATCTTAGGATGGTATCCGGCTACACATTGAATATCACGAGGACTCATCTATTGTTGAATCATGCATCATCAATACCGAGGATAGTGGAGTGGAGTGGTGTAGTGCAGCGGCCAGGACAGCTGACTTCAGAGCACAGCGTTCATGGTTCGATCCTCGGCTCCGGCGGCAGCTCAGCTCAGCACCATGTGACTCTAGACAATAGCTCACTTAATTTCCACGAAAGCCCCCAGCGCCTTGAGACCCGTAAGGGTGTGTAGTTTCAGCTTTACAAATACGGATTTTAGATTTTTTATTAGTGCACACAGCTATGTATCTGTAAGGAATCTGAGGTCTTTCTGCAGGAGCGTCAGGAATCAGTAGAGTATGCCTCAATCCTCCCCTGTGGTTCTCCGACTCTATCAAACACTAGAGTAGCGGATGACTCAACAGGGGAAAACAGGGAAACAAAACAAGGGAAGGAGGGGGGTCCGGTTTATGGATGGGTGAAGAGGTCTTCGAGACTTGACAACACTCTGCTGTAACATAAAGAAAGGGTTAACAAACACAACATACAGCCCCCTTATCTCTTCAGGAAATATTGTCTGTATATTTGCCTACCAAGCACAGCTACTTCTGATGTGAATCAGGATGGGGCATCACTCTGCAAGGCTTATGCACATCGAATGTTGACCAGGATTAAAAGATGACTTCACTCTGGAACAGTCTATCGCACAGGCAGTAGACAGTTAATACTACTTCTACCCCAATGCATGTATGTCCCTCTTCCCAGCTTGATAAACTCACATGTTCTTCGTAAAGTGTCTCCTAAGAAGAGTGGAGTTGGTGTGTGGTTAGTGTTGCAGTAATCCTAAGAAAGAAACATAACAATTCACTTCCCACTCTCTGCAATATCCCAATGAGAGCAAATGAAAGCAGCGCCCCACGCTGTTACCGTTTTCGTTCTGAAGGTGTCGACAAGACTGAGGCACGGTGGTTCACGCTAGCTATCCCTTCTTCTTAGGGGGGCGACAGAACCAAGCTAGCAGTAGAATGCCAGAAGACAGCGCGGATAAAAAGGGCTAATCCTGCTCTACTTCTACTTCCAACCAAACTGGACAAATGAGCGTAGGAACGACTAATGACAAACTATGACAAAACAGATTATAGGAGAGATAGGGGTACTGCCTACAATCAGGTAAAAGACACACAAAAACGGGGGACCAAATAAGGAACTGGGATAAGGGGGAAAATCTGCCTCGGTGGAAAGGCGCAGATACACTCACTCAGGTGATGAAGACGTGAGTGGCTTCACGATGCTGCAGGCAATACGTAACCACGGCGAAACCCAGAAAAGACAGACTGGATACACCGGGGAAACTCTGCCGCTCAAGGCACAAGAGCAACGAACTGAAACGGCGTCACCAACAGCACAATAACGCCAGAGAACTTGTGCTCTCTACTCGGTAGGAAAACAATCCAAGACAACAACGACTCCGGGACGGGAACAGGAAGTCACGTGACGGAAGTCAGGCAAACGAAGTCAAAGACGGAAACAGGGCTCGGAGCTAGAACGCTAAGCGCGTTCGTTCCAGTTTCGAGTCCTTATATACTGGACCTGCGCACCCGTCCATCCACCAGGCATGACAGTATCTGGGATTCAAGCTAATCTAAGGTTAATAAAACCTTTAAACGAAACTATGAACCGCTACTTCAGTCTGTTCTTTTAAAATTACCTTTTTGGATTAGACTACCTATTAGTATCATAGTTCATTGCAACATTATAAAGATGATTGCATTCCCTATATTTCTGCATCTTTTATGCACCATCCCACTAAGGGTTCTGAATGTTTTTTTAAGAAGTTAGGAATTCTAAGTAGGGAGGTATAGTTGCACAAGCCGTTCAATATGTCTTTTGAAGTCACCATACTGGCAAGGTGGGCTACAGTTGCCAGGGTTTAAATATTTTTTTTGGGCAGCATTTGTAGTGGGGTTTCACACTTTATTGCTCTAATTACACTGGATTCACGTGTTTTTGGGTACTATCTAGCATAAGGGCCTGCTAGCAGGCTCTTTTTCTACAGGCTCATAGACCCTGTACTGCATTTACCAGGATGAAAAGGGGCGAACTGTGCTGGGACTGTGAGGCAGTGTCCTCCCAACCGCCATTTTCCTTAAAAGGCTCCCTTGAGCTGACGAGCTTTGGAGATGCACCTGTGGGCCTGTGAGGGGTACTGTGATCTGAGAGGAACTTGGCAGCATTTCCAGCAACCCCAGATGATTTTTCTTTGTTATCCAATACTGCTGCTCTCTACTGATGACGAGCTCAACCCAGAAACACGTGACTAGAGATATAGAGCAATGTCTGCACCAACTTAGGTGAAAAACTCAAGCTAGTTTTGAAGTAAGTTTGAACTGTGTACTGCATTTACCAGGATGCAAAGGGGCGAACTGTGCTGGGACTGTGAGGCAGTGTGCTCCCAATCCCCATTTTGTTTAAAAGACTCCCTTGAGCCAACAAGCTGATGAGATTTGGAGATGCACCTGTGGGCCTGTGAGTGGTACTGTGACCTGAGAGGAACTTGGCAGCATTTCCGGTAACCCTAGATTATTTTTCTTTGTTCTCCAATACTGCTGCTCCCTACTGATGATGGGCTCAACTCAGAAACATGAGTCTAGAGATATACAGCAATGTCTGCACAAACTTTGGTGAACAACTCAAGCTAATTTTGAAGTAAGTTTGAACTGTGTACTGCATTTAACAGGATGCAAAGGAGCGAACTGTGCTGGGAATGTGAGGCAGTGTGCTCCCAACCCCCATTTTATTTAGAATCACTACAGAGCAGTATCAAATACAGCTATTAGTACAAGGCTGAACAGATGAATGCATGTCACCAGGACAAAACTGTAAAAACAACAGTTGATGGACAGAATGCAGAACAATGTCATACATTCACCCCAGTACAGAGATCTGGGCCTAAATCTATCGTTTTTTTGCTCACCATGCCATTCCAGTTTGAACCCAGCCATATGCAAATGAGTCTTGACCCTGTGCCTCATGAGAACAGTCCAGCCCGAATTGCCAAGCCAGGTCCTCCCTGGACTAGAACCAAGCATCCCAGGAAAAAAATGTTCTTTTTTTCAATTAAATTATCAATTGCATTCTGGGAGTTTATTATTAATGTTTGTTTTTCATCATTGCCCTAACCCATGATGCAAATGATACATAAAAGCAATGTCAAGTAATGGAAAAGTGGAGTCACAGTCAAATTAATCCATCTCGTCAATTAAGAAAAATACTACTGTAATACAAATTATCCTCATTCGTCCCTGACATAAAAAATGTTCTGTGAGATAACAAAGGATACTTGTTCATGCAGAAAATGTTTCATAGGAGTCATTTTCTGCTCGAACCATCCTTCTTCTAGTATCTTGCAAGGCTTATTTGTATGCACCGTACTTCTACACCTAAAAAAAAGTTGTGTACAATACCAGAAAACCATATTTACCTCTAAAAGTGCAATCTTGTGATTTAGCAATTTCACATAGTTGTTATGGTATTTTCCAAATACAATGGAAAATATTTATGCACCCTAAAACTTATTGTGCCTTGTATTGATTGAACTCCAAACATGAGGGATCAATAATAATTTCCACCAAAATTCAGTAGATCCAACAAGTAAAACCGGCAGCAACAACTGCCTTATGAAGATTTCTGAAGGAAAAACCTAGTCAATGAGACTGGCAAGGCAGACACCCTTTCGTTGTTTCAAGGATCCCAGTGGTACATTAGTTCGGGTGGTCCAGAAAATATTTACAGAGGAGCAATTCACCCTAGATATAAATTCTTCTGCTGCTGCTAATGGCAATGACTTTATGCTTTCTCTTGAACAAAAGTGGAACATCCATTCATGTCACATTCCCGAATACTGACCAATATGTACTTTGATTTCTAGGATTTGAATGCATAGAGGAGGTAGTACTTCTGTTGCCTCCTGGCACACCTTACATCCAGTGCAGAAGGGAACAGAAGCCCCAGAACAGCTGTGTACATGTGTGTGCCTGGGCAGCAGCATATTAATGAAAGGTGGGTCAGCTCTTTAAAAATGATCCCCTTGCAGGAGGGTTCAGTAATTAACTGCACCTGTCTGCAATCGGAGGCAGAGGGATATCCCCCTTCCAAGAGATGCCCACTGAGTAGCATCGTTCAGTATGCATACTAACTGCTCCTTTACCTCTACATCTGTAATATGGCACTTGCACAAAAGCAAAGTCTTTCCATCTATGCATGGGGAAATGAGAAAATGCTTCATTGAGATTCCATCGGTGCTACACTTAGCGATTATGCTATCTGTATTTCAGAAGGGAACCTGCAAACATCTATGGCCCCTTCCAGGATACCAGAAAGTGGGCTCCCATGCCAATTGCGCCCTGGTGTCCCTGGTACACTTAATGCAATGCCTCCAGGAGTGTCAGAACTATAACTTCACACCTAATTAATGATTGCCTCATTATCACTAAAATAATTAAATAATCATCAATAAATATTAAAAAGATCACTTATCAACAACGATTTACCATCCACTCCAATAATTCATATGCCTAAAACTATAACAATACAACCCAAACAAATTGACTATTAATTGCAAACATTTGAACAACAACCTAAATATTAAAATTATTGACAAATCATATTGAAATATGTTTTTTTTTAAAGTGTGGCGCTGGCTCTTATTGTGTATGGAAAGTTTTGGGGGTGATTCGTCAAACGGGGGCTGAGAAAAAGGATGTGTCAAAAAAGTGCATTTCCTGTGTTATTTTGATAGGGATTTTGAACACAAATATAGACTGAACTGCTTGAAACAATTACACCAAATTTTGCAGAAAGGTAGCTCTCGTTCCAGAAGGAGCCTTTTTTGTTGTTTGTTGTAAATCTGTTTAGTAGTTTTTAATATCTATATGCGTGAAAACATCATGAATAGTGACGATCTCGTGCAGAGATCTGATTGACTGCCAGCACTTCAACCAGGAAGTGGTAGCAGGCATTTTGGGACTTGGCCTCAGTGAAGTCCAAAAAACCCCATAAAAATAAAAAAACAGGTGCCAGGTAGGAATACCCTGATACCCTAGACTGCTGAGGTCCCTACTGGGAATCCACCAGGGCATAAAAAAGCATGTTTTTAAAAAATATTGCTGTGAAATCGTGAGCATTCGCAAATTCACAGCCAAAATAAATAAGAAAACAAGCTTGGTCTCCCGCACTTGTTTACACTTTAGCCCCTGGATGGGCCAGGTACTGGGGGCATTCTTAAAAGTAGGTAGGGGGCAAACATGCTCTCTTAAGCCCCAGGTGAGCACCACCTCCCTAAGGCTTTATTTAAACAATAGAGCAGGCAACATGAACCTCCTCCTCCTTCTCATAAGAGCCCCAGGGACTACCACCTCACTGGGGCATTATAACAGAATTGGAGGGGGGCTGTGCAGACTCCCTACCTATGATTACAGCAGCCCTGGGGACAAACACCTCCCCAGGGTTTTAAAACAAAATTGGAGGGGTCTGCATGGGCCAATCTCCTTGCCCCATTAGGGACCCGGGGACCACCACCTTCCTGGGGCCAGAAATAGAAACTAAAGAGGAAGGGAGAATTATTTAACGCTGGGTTTGTCGCCTCCCTGGAGAATGTCCTTGAAAATGGAAGAAGGGGGGCAGTGCGGCCCCCCTCCTGGAGCTACTATTGGGTAGCTCCTACTGTCTCTCAAGGTGCCCACACTTGGGTGATAGCAGTTGGCTGTGGAAGGAAATGAAGGAATGAGTATGTCACAGTAAAGTTAATTGAATTGCAAACAGTCCTGCCCCAGAGACCCAAGTTATCAGATATCTAAATGTTCGGTCTTCTAGGTTTGAAACAATCAAATTATGGAGGAGTGAACCCACCCAATTCTAAAAATATGATTTTTTAAAGAAAAACAATACTGTATTGCAAAATTAAGTAGTGCATCTGCATTCTCCTTGGGAATGTCCTTCACTCTTGGGGGCCTGTCATAACTGGTCCGGTAGGTAAGCAGGAGTGTTGAGCTCAGCTTTCGCCTTTCATTCATGTAGGATACTAGAAGGCCTGAGAACTGTAAAATAGAATTTGTATTTTAGAGTCAAGGAGAAGGAAAGATGGAAGGTAAGCTTCATGAGGAATGTACCAAGAACACTCAGAGGCAGAGCAAACAAAACAAGAAGACTCAGAGTTTCAGTTTTGACAAGATTGCAGCACACACACACTCTCAGCAGCATTTCCCAAATCAACGTACCTCCCTCCATTCCGCTTAGCTGAGTGCTAGGCCTCAGAGTCATGACTCAGAGTAACTCCATTCTAGTCTTGACCTTAGCAAGACTGTTCTGGTCTCTGAAGAACCAGAAAAATTACGTGGATCATACAAGTAAATATGGCTAAGTGTAAAAGGGCCAATAACCTCCAGGAGAAAATGATCACCCATCATTCAGGTCCCAAACATTGCAAATCAGCTCATTCAAGTTCCCAATTTGCAGTTGAACACCCCCTCACTGTTTGTCACCACATGAATCCTCAATCATCACTCACAATCACTCACTCACCATTACAATTGTAGTTACCTCTTCCAACACAGTCACAGGTAGGTTAGCAAATAGGTACACAATTGCATCTTTGACACAAGCAACTCATTGGAATTTGGTATTATTGGCACTCTATTAAATCAGTGATGTTCCGGGGTAGACTGTCTGAGTGATTAAAAAAAGGACAGGCATGCGAGGCAGGCAGGCATTGTCTCCAATGTCATGTCAATGGAATTGCGGAGGCTTCATCACTGAATACTGGCCCAACTGCAATCTGGCAATATAAGGGCCAGATTCACAGAACTAACTTAAGACAAAATCCTAAACTTGCTACTTTTGGTATTCACAGAAGGCATTTAGTAGTAGTAAAGATAGGATTTTGTACTTAAGTCTGTCTTAAATATGTCCTCAGTTTGTCTTAAGTTTGTTTTAAGTCTGTCTTAAGTCTGTCTTAAGTTTGTCTTAAGTCTGTCTTAAGTCTGTCTTACGTCTGTCTTAAGTCTGTCCTACTACTTTTGGTATTCACAGAAGGCATTTAGTAGTAGTAAAGTTAGGATTTTGTCTTAAGTTTGACTTAAGTTTGACTTAAGAAAGACTTAAGACAGTGTTAAGACAAACTTAAGACAAACTTAGGACAGACTTGAGACAGACTTAAGACAGACTTAAGACAAACTTAGTACAGACTTAAGACAGACTTAAGACAAAATCCTAACTTTACTACTACTAAATGCCTTCTGTGAATACCAAAAGTAGTAAGTTTAGAATTTTGTCTTAAGTTAGTTCTGTGAATCGGGCCCTATGTGATTAAACAATTGTGGGGCAGCATATAAATCTAACACAAATATTAATGCTCCACTAGCTATTTTTTAATTTTTTTTTTTGCAAAGAAAGAATTACAATGAGAAAGAATTAAAAAGTTCTTTGGTGGCACTGTCATACTCAGTCCGGGACGTAGAGTTCATCCTCAAAAGCAGGTGGTTCACCCTCATTCTCCTGTGCTGTTTCAGGACAGTGTGATTGTGTAGTATGAAAAATTGGTTTATTTTGATCACAGACAATCTCTCCAAATTTTGAGGTGAGAGACTGGTCCTTCTCACTATAACAACTGCACCAGCTACAATGAACACATGTTGAGTAGACACACTGACTACAGGACAAGCCAGTCAGCCTGCTGAACTCTGGCCATTGGTGCATCTTCCCATACCAATAAATCAATAGGTTTTGATCCACATAGAACTCTTTTGGACCATACAGATACTCCCAAGAACATCCCCTGGATGGTCATTGGTCCTGCCCCTTGCTCAACCTCTTTTCCATTGCTTCTGTATTGAATTTAAGCCCTGCCAAATGAAACAAATACAATGCCGTGATTGGGTCCTCCAGTCCTTCTGTTGCTGTTGTTGCCGGTGTTCTGGTTGATGGTGCTGTTGGCTGCTGTGAGACAAGATTGCCCTCTCAGACATTGAGGCAGCACCACAGAACTGTGGGGTGGGACTCTAAGTTCCAGCCATACTTCTTTCAGATCTCTCCTCAGCTTGCTCAACAATCCACTTCTTGTATTTCAAAACATACCTTTCAGATAAAAGAAATGAAAGTGGTGAAAATGTATTTGTACAGTAAATCAAGTATGATGCCATAGATATACTATTTGAATTACATGATGTTCTCTTGCTGCTTTGATTGGAAGCCAATCGAAAGAGTAAACTCTCAACCAAGGCATGCGCTTCTGTGTTTTAGTTCACACCTGTGGGGGCGAACCTTTTAGACACCTTCTTTAGCTGGTCCTGTAGCAGATGCAACAATGGGCTAGCTTGGCACAAAATACTGTCCTTCTTGCTAACTGCCCGTGTGAAAACCTCAAAAGAGAGTAGTGTCTTGTTATGGGCCAATGTTGGAAAGCGGCTAATTTTCTCACATTGTCCTCTTTTTTCACAATATCATTTCTGCCATGACCTATTACACATATTTGCAGGCACGACAATGTTGGATTTGTTTCTCTGAAACTACTTTGTTTACAAATCTAGCTTTGCACAACTTTGTCAAGATGCCTCGAACATCATGTACAATACTCTTCAATGCACTATGTAGAAATGATGTTATATCTTCATCAACGTGGCGACAGGATTATCTACATATCCATAACATTGCTGATCTATAGCACATCACAAGGCTGATTTCTATTATAAATGAAAAGCATACCAAAATATTAGCAGATGAGGCACTTCAGCTGACATCAAGGGTCCCTGCGTGCTGACACTTCATCACGCAGTGGTCTGACATCTCTTTAAGGGGTGTCCAATTTGTGACCAAGACGGCCTCCTACATTCTCTCCCACCAGGTAATGGGGTTGGATCATCCCTTGGGGGATTCTTGGCTACACACCTACACACACTCTAGGTACAAGCAGAGTAGGGTTTTGCATAGTATTAGTACACCTGATTACTGCCTTATGTATATGCCTGCATATATACACTGTTTTAGAACCATGGTAGAACTATATCTACTATTTACGCTTTTGGTGCTTGTAATCACTTTCATCTGCTTCCGTCTATTGATTATTGCAGCACCTGTATTCTATACAAGAATAACTTTGATTCAATAAATATATTGAAAAAGTCCCAGTTGTATTCTCTGTATATTTCTCTGAACACAAGTGAGCACAAGCGACCGAGCGAAAGGTTCTGATCGGATTCCACGATACCTGAGGGGTTAGGGTTGTGATGTTCTGTGGTTGCCAGAAACCATTCACTCCCTGATAAGGTTAAGGAGGCTGATCTTGGCACTGTGAGCTAGCTGGTCTCTAGGCCAGCATATTCTGGGGGGGTAGGTGTGGTGCAGTGGCCAGGGCAGCTGACTTCGGAGCACAGGGTTCACGGTTCAATCCCCAGCTCCGGCGGCAGCTCAGCTCAGCACAATGCGACTCTGGGCAGTAGCTCACCTAATTTCCACGACAGCCCCCATCGCCTTGAGACCCGTAAGGGTGAGTAGTTTGCGCTTTATAAATATGTATTTATTTATTTTTATTTACTTTACCCGGAAACAGTCTAAGCACCTCGCCCAAAGTTTACCTTGTCCAACAAACATGCAGGGCCTATAGATTATTGGGAATACAACATGGTGCCGCCAACGTTGTTTGGGATCTTATTTAATGGTCTATCTGAGTAGTTCAGTCATGCTTTTCTCAGAGACCTCTACCCACCTCCAAACTGGAGATGTCCACAGTGGGAAGGGAGTAGGTATATCCTATGTATTGGCTGTAGGTTATTCAAGCTTGTAGGAGTAAATTTTCCCACATTGTGCTAACCCTGTGTCCATAAATTCATCTACTAAAATTCTACTCTCTTCATACAATGTCAGTAAACGGAGAAGCAAGTGGAAAATACATAGTAGCTCTAAATAATACAGAAAATTGCAGACATGCAGATACTATGAAATTATTACATCACGGCCTCCCGGCATTGGTTTACCTTCGTGGATGAGGCACACAAAGCATTCAAATCAGAGGTATTCTATTCTTGAGTTAAATTCCCGGATGTTGATGCGCATACACAATTGTTTCACACTTACGTTGAAGATAAAACACTAGAGGAATACTTTTCATATGTGGGCATAGAAATTGCTTTAACGTACCAAGAACACATACATTGTTACAACGGCACCCAAACCCATACTGTAGAAAATGAGATACTCGGTCTGCTAAGTCAATAAGGAGAAACTTGAGCGGTTTTAGCTGCTTATAAACCACATCCTAATCTTGCTAATTTAGATGCAGTGGAAATAGCAACACTATACAAAGATTTAATAAACATTTATAGAAATCGCACACAGCGAACACTGACAATTAATCCTGTGTGAACTGCCCAGGCTGCACAACCACAATTGGCTACCAAAGGTATCAGCCCGCAAATACTGAATGCCGTTATGGGAATGGTTCCCACCAGGAGGAAACAAATTCACTTCTGGATGGCACAGAAAGCAAGCCAGCTTGAAGCGTTTTTTCCCATACTGGCCACTAGAAAAACACAGAATATTGACGATTTGCTTGCCGATGGGGATGTATCCCTAGTGGATGATTATTCCACGTGAGGTTTACCCCAGAACCCATGGTACCCCTTCAATAGCAGTTTTACCTGAAGTACTCAAACAAGTACAGAATGAGTACGGGCAGCATGAAGCTAAAAAACAAGTTAGGGAAAATTCTAGAACAACTTCAATACCAGGGTGTAATAGAAAATTACACCTCGTCCATGAATAATCCCTTGTTTCCCGTAATGAAACTGGACAATTCATATAGTCTAGTATTTGGTTACAGACATTTAAATACTTCCACACGCACATTTGCAGTACAAAATGCACATAGTACCATACTAATGAATAACATTGTGTGGAAGAAATACAAAACAACACTAGATATCTCAAATGGATTCTTCTACCAGAATATAGGGCCTGTAAGCAGATATTTGACCACATTTTCAGCACTAGGTTCACGACGTTAATTTTGCCATTCACATCAGCCAGAGTCACATAGTTACTTCAAAATTGTAATGAGGAGGCATTGTCCTATGTAGATGATATCTACCTGACGGACGATGAATTGATGAAACACTTGGCTGAAGTGAACCACATAATTCTTGGGTTTTCTCACCTGAGTTACAAATTTAATATAAAAAAAATCAAAAATTGCCCACCTCAATGTCCTGTCTTTGGGATATGAGTTGTCAAGTTAAGGCAAAAGCCTGGCAGCACATGTTTTAGAAAAATGTGCACTACTTGAACCTCTAACGACTCTGAAAGAGACTACAATGTATCCTAGGATTCCTGAATTTTTCCAGAACATGCGTTTTGGATTACGCAGAATGAGTGAAACCATTCTATGATTTAATCAGGCCTGATTTTTCAATCAACCATTGGCCACAGGACATGCAAACATTTTATGTTCCGTACAAGCTTATATGATAGCTTCAAAACACTTGAACACATGTGTAAACACAACTAACCTGCTGATCAACATAGTCGTTGGACCCACCGGGTGCTCCTAATCACTTTCAATTAAGGTAATAGAGTACCCATTGCACACAAATCACATTTGTACATAAACGCTAAAATGCGTTTTGCCCCTCTGAGAAAATTCTCACAGTGGTACAGGTTGCTGTAGTGAGAAAAAGAGCACTGACTCAGGGTAAACAAATAATTGTTGTTACACCAGTACTGACCTTAGAGTCCTTTACAAAAGCGAGCGTTCCAAATGCCAAAGCATAACATCCACAATAGATTCATTGGGCTAACTCTTTCACTGCAACAGATATAGACTACAGATTTGATGCTACATTACAAACACAAGCATTCCTGCAGAGCAAACAAGAATACCCTCTTCCGAATGAAATATTGCCTTTAGATCGATATAATTACATCATCTATACTGATGGATCTGCTCAGCCTGCAATAGGGACACAACACCAATCTTCCCCGGCATGGGCAATCGTGAAGGGGTGCATGCATGACATAAAGTTCTGACCTGAAAAAACACACACGCTGTCCCTATGGGACTGTACAGGGCAGCTGGCAGAACTTAAAGCCTTGATACTTGCGCGACAAAGTGTGGATCACGAATTCTCCACACTTATAGTGTATGATTCATACTAGTGTGTCCAGTCCTATAGTAAATATCTTCACTATTGGGGCCATAATGAATTTCGAGATTCCAAGGGTTGCACAATCACGCACAAGCAGCTTTGGGAACAGGTGGCAAAGCTGAAAGAATGCTTGCCACGTGCTCATGTTATCCACACATTGAGTCATCAGCATGTTGGTGCTTATGTTGAAGGGAATTCAATGGCAGATGAAGCAGCTAAGGCAACAATCCGCACTGCTGACATAGCTACAATCACTCATTCTAGTACAGGATTAGACAGAGACACCATTGTGTCTGTCGATGCTGCTCGCAACAACACCCACCTGATGAAAGGTTTTCGACTCCGGTACTGCTACAAGTTAGATGCACAAAACATTCTGTATGCTCAGATTCCAGAGTGGAGGATAGAGTTATTTCAAACAAAGATAGCAGATTGGGTTTAATATTAGCTGCATGTGAGGGTTTGGCTTCACCTCACACATGGGATACTGCTACAGTTTGTTACTGAAGCAGTGCTATTGTTGGTCGGGTCTAACAAAATGGATCAATGACTTTGTCCTAAAATGTGACATCTGCCAGCAGACGAAAGGCTCCACCCTAGCATGTCCACCTCAGACAACTCTATTGATCTGAGACAAGTCTCTGGCTTTTGTTTATTTGGATCACTGCGGCCCCTTACAGACGGGGCATACAAGTACATCTTAGTGGCAGTCGATTCATGCTCCAGATTCCTGTGGGTTTGGCCGCAGAGTTCAGCTGAGGCACAAACTATTGTAAAGGATTTGCGAGCCTTCATCTGTGCACACGCAATTGGCACACTACATTCCGACCAGGACCCGGCATTTAGTGTTTAACTTACAAAGCAGCCATGGGAAGTGTGGGTGTGGCTTTGCAGTACTCCTCCCTCTACCATCCCTAGTGAAATTCGGTAGTTGAGAGGAAAAAACATGACTTAAAGCAGTCCTTAACAACAACGGTATTAGACTCAGGTGGCAGTTGGGTCAATCACCTATATGGTGTCCATAGGGCACTCAATAACATACCAAAAAAATCCCTGGGGGGGGTCATACTCCATACGAACTCCTGTTTGGTGTGAGAATGTGGGTACCAGACCTCAATAATGTCAGCACAGTGGCTGCAGAAACACCACTTGGCATCAATGAACATTTGTCTGTTTTACAGGAACTCAATGAATTCCGGGGTGCACAAAGCAATGTCCAAGTAAAGCACACCGCCACTGGAGAAGTGAAGGCCGTACCAGCAAGAACTGCCTGAGTCCCAAAGATTGGGGACCTGGTCAGAGAAAAAATTATGGACAAGAAAGAATTTGGGTCATCTTACAGAGCACCTATACCTCTCCTGGCTGTGAATCGTACCAACACTGTACTTCTCCTCCCCTTGCAGGTCGCAGAGGCAAAAGGTTTGTCTCCATTGATCTGATCAAACAACACTATGTGGCCAATGCTTAACAGTAGGCCGCGTGGGTTCCTGTGTAGCCACTGCACTCCTCTCACTACCATCCAGGAAATTCCGATGGAAGCATTAATAACTACAGAAGATTTCGCTCTCCAACGAAAAACTGCAAACAACAATGAAGTATTACTTCTTCCTGTTGAAACAACTACAACTGTACAGTCAACAAGTATAGAAATCTCAACTCGGAAAATTGACGATATCTGTGTGAATATGCCACAAATTGAGTTATCTCCCAGTTCAACAAAAGCTGCTGAGCTGCCAAAATCAGACTGAATGGCGTCTGTCTAATTCGTGCATTATGACAAGTTCTCATCAGATTCAAGTGAACCTGAGCTGCCAACCTCCCTTTCAAGCTACAAGTGTATGCACTCTGTCTTTGACTGAAAAAGACATACATGTTTTCACCCAGATTATGCGATCAGGAGTAATCACGTAACTATGGGTAATCCCGTGTCAAAGAGTAACACAGAATTAACCGAACTACTCCGATTACTCTGCCGAAATTGAAATTCTGCTCAGGCTACACTTGACCAATATTCCTGATGTAACTATTCAGTGTACTCCTGTGATGTGTCTCCCAGCTCTTCTTCACATTCTTTCAGAGACAGACCTGTGTCCTCAAACTTTCCCCACTCCCCAGGTTCCGTAGAAGGAAGAAGTGGATGGACGTTTGCCTTCCTGCAGATGAGAACATACCTACTGTAGCTCACATCCATCCACTAGCAGGTGTCCAAAGTGGAACGATAAAGAGATTGCTCCCCTTTTTGCACCATGGTTCCGTTGCTGCCAAACACACAGCTGTTTCTGATGTCAGGGTAAGGGAGTTTAACATATATACCACCCCGGATGTATAGGTTTCTCTGGCAGGGTTGTTTGACTCATAATGTTCTCAATCTGGTTGATCCTAACTTGAGACAGAGAAGAGTGAGAGGCACCAGTCAGTTTGGGGGCCCACCACACCTTATCCCCTTAGCCCCCTCTAAATTGGCAGGTTGCCGAGCTACCAGATAATCGCTACTAGCAACATTTCCAAATTCCTATACTGAGATTCCTCTCCTATATCCAGATTCAAATATAGGCCTTACATGGATAGAGAATAAAAGTTGAAGTGAACAATGTAATTACTTTGGTTTTCATGGGTGTATTGGCTTCAAAAGGTTAGTGAACTCCTGGCGGTTGTGCTATAGTGCTTCCGTGGTTACATCCAGTATGAGTGTGGTTGCTTAATCCACTCACGGATTCAGTGACTGTCTTGAAGACCTCCCCAAAGAATATGAATCAACCATAAGTTAAAGAATTGCTGTAGACATTCATTCCATCCACACGATCACAAGTGATTACAAAAGGGAAACCCATACCAAAAAGAAAAGGGATTCATCTAGAAAACCTATTTGAAATAAAAGCACTTCCCTCTCCTAACAGCATCAGTACTCAAATCAGGACTCAAATCACTCTTAAGAGCATTCTGCATGACTGTTTGTTGGCTATAAAGCAGAACATCAAGATTTCAAATTCTAGCACCACAAATGACCTACTTATATTCCTCACAGATACATGTTTGAATGAACCCTCACAAACTGCTATAGGCATACAAGTCCTCATACAATTCTCCGTTACCTCCTGGACAGATTGGACAATATTGCTGGGAATCGGTGATCATATAATTCAAATCAATTTTGATGTGATGCACCACAGATCAATGCTCATTTCACATGCTTTGATTGCCTCTCAATTTACATAAAAAAACAATGATCCTCACACACCAAGAGACAATAAAAGTTTTAAAGAAAAAATGATTAAACTTATCACACACTCTTTCACCAAGTCAAATTACAATATTCTCCTATGACACTTTAGTTTCCACTGGGGTTGCGAAAAAATAATCTTTTTCTTCCAGTAACTTGTATGTGACAGTAGTGTCACAAAACTCTGCGGAAATTGCCATCAAATGTTATATCACAGACCTTGCGTAAATACACACTCCTGGTTGAGGAGAGTGTCTCCCTTTTGCACTCGTAGTTAGCGTTCAATCGTTATTCTTGTTGTAATAAACTTTCTTCACATTAAAATTTTCAAGAGTCTTTCTTTATTTTTCTTCAAATTAATCATTGTTTCAATAACGTAGTCATATATGCAGGTTACATATGTGAACTTGAATGTAACGGTTATTCAAGTTACCCAATGCATTTCGGGCTACTAAGCCCTTCATCAGGGGTGGTGTACTGTAAAGAAGGAGACAGGGTATCAGCCAAGTAACAGAATGATGTGTGATGTTGTACAATAATAATAGTGACATGCGTGACGTGCTGCGTACTTCGTAGTGATGACATGGGAAGTTGTCACGTTGTGGCGAGGTGAAACAACCGTGTAGATAGAAATGGCGGAATACGCAGTGACTGAACTCTGTGGTAGCATTAAATTGATAATAAGACGTACAACGAGTGGTGAAAAAAAATGGCATATGAATGTGGTACGAAAGTAGCGAACAGAAGTATAACAAACGGAGGAGGTGCACATATAATTTAGGTGAATGAAATGGTGGTAATGTTACAGGTGCATTGTCCGATGCACGTCTCCTTCCCTGTCCACCTTGATTTGAACACATATCAGCAGAAACAGAGTAAATGGTAATATAACACTGGTATCATGTAGAAGGCATCCTGTTAATGTATGGATTTCTTCCATTTTAAATCATGGGATACCATCCTGTTCATATATGTGTTTACTGTAAATCATGTTCATGTATTATGTCATGTTCTTAAACTGTGGCTCTATCATGCCATAAGTAATAGAATAATGTGTAGTTATTCTGTGCAAACCTTGGGCCTGAAAGACAGTTGGGCCACACCCAGGACCACACCCAGTAATCCCTGGGCCTGAAAGACAGTTGAAAGCCACACCCAATTTGCCACAAACCCTGGGCCTGAAAGACAGTTGGGCCACACCCAGGACCACACCCAGCACCTGCTTAGCAGCCTATTTAAACCACTCCTCTTCACTATTCAGTGCTTGGCCTCGTTGCTTCAACACACTTACCTGGCTCCAGCTTTTCTGATCGGCATCTCCTGCTTGACAGCCTTGCATCAGCAATTTCCTGGCTTCCTGGTTCCGGGCTGAGTCTCTGGTCCGACGTCTTCTTCCGTGTCGTGTTCCCTGAAAAGAAGCGCACAGAGAAAGCATGCTTTAAGGTATTTTTTGGAAGACAACTATCCCACGGTGAGTCTGCTTACATTAGAACTTGGAACATTGTTTTTAGAACTTGGAACATTGCTCTTTGAACTGCACAAATTATCCGAACTATATTTCTTGGACAGAAGGAAAACACTTAATCTCAAGTGTTACGGCGAGTTTTCCCGTAGTACCCAGAAACTATTGACATTTATAAAACAAAGAAGATTGTGCCTTTTTAAAAGTGTGAAAATAGTTATCGCAAAGCAAAGTTAGCCTTAAGAATCACAACAGCACAGATATAGTTTTAACTACTACTATTTTGTATGCAGTATTTTGTTCCTTTATGGCAGAAGGTTGTTTTGGCAGCATTTGAACTTCTGTGCACTCAAGGCATCTGATCCTAAGCTGGGCATATAAAGATACAGGTACCTATGCTGATGAACATAACTAAATGCTATCATGATTGTTAAACTTATTTGACAGTATGTTAATGATTGTATTGTTTATTGCAGATTGCATAAATTGACAAGTAGATTGTTAGATCAACCCAAAATTCTGTTGAAACCTACGTAGTCTGTAGGTAAGAATTATTGGAGACTTTTGGTTACAAGTTTATGATAACTGTAAGAAGATACTGCCTCACAGATATACTCATTGTTTATCTTCTGTGTTTTGTACTTAGGAGTCTAGTAGAAAACTCAAGCCACTATCCAGTTACATTCCTGTTTATTGTATCCTGTGACTACTCAAGCCCCCTGAAGCCCTGGTCCCCCTAAAAGAAGACCGGTGGAATCTTCTTGTTTCTCTTCTCTTGTCATCCCAACCCCTTTTCCCCCCTGAGACTACCAGACTGATCCTAAGTTATATCTTGGTATCACGCTGCTAGTTTCTAGAGGGATTGGGGACCTGTCCTCACATCGTCATCAAGGTGAAACAATCTGGAGCACAGGTGAGTGCCTCATAACAGGTAAAAACCCAGTGTACAAACACGAGTAACTTCGGCTGGTATACTCACTTAACTGTAGAAACCTTGGTGCAGGTGTCTGTAAAGAATGACGAAGAACAAATGAATAATGGTAACCCGAGCGTGTGACTCAACGTGTATAAACAAAAAATCCAGAATGTAGACTTACTCGAGAATCAGGTAATCCTGGTAGAGGATTGTGCCCATATTTGAGATCTGCCGCCGAACGGTGTAGACGAAAGTAACGAGATGTTTCGAACGTCTGTGTAATTTGAAAAGACGTAACCACGAATTGTGGGAAATGTGATAAAAGAACTACAGAGAAAAAAGACTCGTAATTTACTCAGTGTGGTGAAAGAAACGGAACGTGTGGTCGGGGTTTGTTGTGGTTAAAAAGTGGTAAAAATAAGGTGCCGGCGGTTCAAACTGAAAAATCTGGTAAATAATGTCCTGGTAAAAAGTGGGATGAGGGGAAATATGATAATAAAAAGGCTCGTAATTTGTCAATGAGTGTAGGTTAAAAATTAACGCTCATGTTCAAGAAGAGATGGGCTGGGGTGAAAAAATGTGGTAAAAAGATGGGAAGGCTAATACATGTGAATCAGTCATCATTTCAACGATAAGCTTACAATGTTGCGCATGGCATCAAAATAATCAGGTTAACGAATGTTACTGTGAAATGAAGTATATCAATGCACATATAAGACATGCGATTAATAGCAAAGCATGAATTGTTAATGATAAACCGATAATACTGAGACTGTTAAGGATCAAGTATTTAAAAGTACAGGTGCGGAAGGATAGAGTCTATGCAATTGTGATTACGGTGACTGGCTACAAAAAACAGCCAAGGTCGTAACGTTCATTCAATACTTTTGGGTTGATGGAATCCATTCTGTTAATCCAGTAAACTTCTCTTTGTAACATGAATTGAGTGTTGTTGCGTCCTTTTAGAATCGATACCTGTTCCAAAATTAAAAAGCGGAGTTGACTGATATTGTGTTGGAAAAGTTGAAAATGATTGGCAATAGGAGATTTGGCTTGTTGAGTACAAATGTTGCTTTTATGTTCATTAATTCTTGTTCGAATTTTTCGCTCAGTTTTTCCCAAGTAAACCAAGCTATAGGGACATTTTAACAAATAAATCACATAGTTACTTTGAGTTCCATTCCAGTCATATTGCAGACCTTGCCATCTCTAAAGAAAGAAGAATGAAGATTGCCACTCCAGGGGCGTGGCTTTGCCGCAAAGCATAATGGCAGCTTGATTGACTAGCTCCCTGAATGCCAGATCCCTTCCCTGAGATCGACCACACTGATCCCTAAGGTTGGGAGGCCATCAGAACTCCCGTGGACACTGTGTGGACCAAAACGGAAGCCGAGAACCCTGAAATAAGAGAGAAATCGTCATTGTCCCAGGCGGCCCTCTGTATACCGAGGCCGGGAGCTGCCGCAAGGGGTAACAGGGCATGGCGCCATGGCTGCTCCGTCTCCTCCATTGCGCGATATCGTGGTCGGGGCCTCAAATCATAGTTCTAAATGACGAGAAGAAATCTGAACCACCGAGGGGGCCCAAGGAAACACTGTGGTGCTGCCAAGACCAGAGCCGTGAAATTGAGTGTTGAGTGACACTATTGCGGCAGCGCTGATGCAACTGCACAACTCCTCAAACTGGGGCACCCAAAAATCGGTGGTGTCTGCCCTGGTCGCCTGCCGTGGCCCTCCCTAAAGGACTGCCTGTGGTGATGTGCCAGAATCAAGGTGCTTGGACTGTGGTGAATACGGAGCGGTAGGGAAGCTCCTAGCGCCTTGTCAGTCAGTACAGCCTGGTGCACTTAAGACAGACTATCAACTAAATAAAAGCAGCCAGTCCCTGCCTGGAGCCCAAGATTATCTGAGGAATTAGGGGCCACAGGGGGGTGCCCCCATACACCAGCAAATATTGGCGAATAACTCACCTAACCGGGACATATGAAGTGCTGACTGCATAGCAGTGGATGAAACTCGAGCCAATTCCGGCAGTCTCAAACTGCGCTGTAACGGTCTTGCTTAAACCTGCGGATTTCTCTCCACTATCCCTACAATGAGGAATAGAAGGCAAGCCCCTGCAGCCATCAAGGTATATCTAGGACATCCGTCAAGCCCTGTGACGCCCACCTGCGGGTGGTGTGGACCTACCTGAACAGCAGGAGTAGACCCTGCGAAAAACCGCAGCAACTATGTCGGGTGCAAAGGGCCTTAAAGGGACACAACAGACAAAATTGGACAAATACGCTCTGCCAAAACCTGTTGAATCCAAAAACCACAACAAAGGGAACATGGTGGCCAACCGGGAGCGGGAGCTTCCTGAACTCACACTAAAGGATGTAATGGAAGCCATCTCAGAGGTCCGCTGATCGCTAGAACAGAGAATGGATGCAATCACTTCGGAAGTGACACTCATCAGAGCAGACCTGACGAAAATTGGGGAGAAGGTGAAGAAAATGGATATTGTCACCACCAGTCTCTTAGGAGACACCTCGCAAATAGAGCAAGATATCAAGGATCTGCAGGCCTTTCGTAACTTCGCAGAGGATAAACTAGACGACTACGAAGGCCGCACAAGACGGAATAATGTACGGATCATTGCGGTACCTGAAAAAGCAGAGGGTCCTGCGGCGGATCTGTTTGTGGAAGACCTCATACTCAATCACATTTGATCAAAGAGGTTGTCAAAACATTTTGTGGTGGAGAGAGCGCATAGGGTCCCCGGAGGACAACCGAAACCTGGGGCGCATCTACAACCGATGATGGCAAAGATTTTGAACTTCATAACAATGTGGCCCCTCCACTGAGATTTGGAAAACTTGGAAATCTCCTTCTTTCAGGACTTCACCCTAAATGTACAGAAACAATGTTGATTATTTCTAGAGGTAAAGAAAAAACTCACAGAAAAAGGGGTCAAGTATGCTATGCTGTAGAGGCGGAGGGCAAAGCTAGGTTTTTCGACCACCCAGAGGCAGCTGCGGACTGGCTGGAGGGCTGGAGAGGAGCAAGAGAACACAATGCTCGATGAGAGGTGGTATCGAACGCATCAACAGACAGAACCGAAATTTAGATGTAAGGTATCAAGGTCTTCATCTGAACATTTAACAGCATAGTCTACAAGAACTTGAAGGGGTCTACTGAACCTAAAGGGCAAAAAAGAACTTGACTACAAGCGTTAATTACTATATGATGCATGATAGTTATTGTTTGCCGCCCATAGGGAATCCAAAGAGAAACATAGAATGAGGGAGGGGTCGGGGTAGTGGAGCTTTTCACCCCCATATTGGCTTCTTTTAGTTCACCGTTAGGGCGACAGGCACTCTGCATTGTTGAATGATGGGCAGTTTGAGGCCCGGAGTGCAGGGGAGAAGAGAGGGGGGTTGCTGGGCTGAGATATGGTTAATTCAGTTCTTTTTAGAGAGGGCAACATTGACCAACCACAGAAAAGAGAGGGGAAAATTGTACACATCCACACCAATGATCACTCACTGGGGCAAAAGCTTTAGGCTCTTCAGTTGGAATGTAAACAGGCTTGGGGACAAAGTGAAATGTAGTATCGTATTACAAAATAGCAAACGACATGCTCCGGATGTCATACTCCTTCAGGAGTCGAATCTGGCGGGCAACTCCTGCAAAGCAATGAACAGATGGGGCTACAGAGTAATCCCAAACTCTGGTTTTACCACTGGATCCAAAGGGGTGGGAATCATGATTAAAAACTTGTTTCCACTATCTATATAACAATCTTGGGCCAACGAGATGGGCAGATATGTAGCTGTTTCTGGGCAATGAGAGGGGAAACCACTCACGCGAATGGCTGTATATGTCCCACCGGGATTACAGGGCCAAAACTTTAAAGAATTCGGAAACATCATGTTGTCTTTCCCAGAGGGCTACCTAGTTCTGGGTGGCGACCTTAACTCAGTAGTGTCGGGCTCCCTCGACCGCCACCCCCCACATGTTATAGGACCTTCACATAGATGGCTTCCGGATTTTCTAGAAGCACTCAAACTTGCAGATGCATGGAAGGCAGACCACCCAGACAGCATCCAGCACACCTTCCACTCAGGCGCGCACAATAGCTTGTCTCAAATTGACTACCTTCTTGTTCCAGCATCCCAGATAGGCAATATTTGGGAGATTAAACATATGGCGCAGGGTATCTCCGACCATTCCCCCTTATGGGTGGAGCTGGTTCTGGGGGAGAAACGGGTGGGAAGAATAGCACCAAATAACCCCTGGTAGTTTTGAAACCCTGTGGTTAAAAAGGCACTCCTGCTAGCCATTGATAACTACTTCCTGGAAAACAAAGACTCGGTGCGATCATTCCAAACCTTGTGGGAAGCGTTCAAAACAGTACTGAGAGGGCAGGCGCTTTCACTGATCGCAGGAGTGCCAAAAGAAAAATCAAAAGACTGTAAGTTCGCTTAGAGAACGAGATCCTAATACTACAGGAAGGGGAAGAGGGAGTGGGAACGCAAGAGAAGGCCCATGCTTTGAAACTTAAAAGAGATGAATATAAATCTATAGCCATTGACATGGCCAAGATGTTAGGCAGAGACAAGGTAGACTGTATGATTTGGGAGACAAAGCCGGTAAGCTGCCTGGTTATATAAGAAATATATGGCGAGCAGACTGGTACCAGAATTATCAGATGAATTGGGGGGACTATAACGGACCTACAAGAAATAGACAATAAGTTTACTGAGCATTATTGCTCCATATACCAGACAAGCTCCACCCTATTGGAGGAGGATTCCCTGGCTTTTCTCTCAGATTTCCAGCTCTCCAGACTAACTGTAGATGTAAAAGATGGACTGGACAGCGATTTCTCTAATGACGAAATTGCCCTGGCTATTAGAATCCTACAGTTGAGCAAGGCCCTCGGCCGTAACAGTCTACCGATCGAGTTATACAAGTTGAAACCAGACACAATAGCCCCAAACTTGCGGGCCATGCTTGAGGAAAGCCGAGAGCATGGAATACTACCACATGAACAAAGAGTAGCTACACTGGTTACAGTACACAAAAAGGACTAATCCAGTCATGAGTGTGCATCATAAAGGCCAATTTCTTTATTAAACGTAGAGCCTAAAATGCTTGCTAAACTACTGGTGAGTCGCCTGGCCCAAGTAATAAATGCCTTGGTACATCCTGATCAATCAGGCTTTATGCCTCACCAAAACACAGCACTAAATCTGAGGAGATTACCTGGGGTGTTGGGTCGACAGTGTACGATTCGAGAGGCTGCGTTGGTAGTCTCGTTGGATGCTACGATGGGATTCAACACCATAGAGTGTCCATACTTGGTTGCGGTCTTGGCTAAAATGGGTTTCGGACCCAGATTTATTGGCTGGGTAAGCTTCCTATACACAGAACCCATGGCACACAGAAGCTGTAACCTCTCCCAGTGAGGTCGCAATCTCTTCTAGATTCCAGCTGTTCCAATTTAAGATTCTCCACAGAATATACATCACAGGGCCTCAGCTTGTCAGAATGGGTAAAACAGACGAGGGATTGCGCAGAAGACAGTGCGGCCTAATAGGCAGATTCAAGCATACTGTTTGGGAATGTATCCATATCCAGTCTTACTGGAAGGGAGTTTATGATTGTGTTGGTGATGTCCTGGGGGTACGAATTGGACTCAAAGACAAAAGATGATTGCTTAATGTATGGGAATCTACTGACATAAATAGTATGGACAAAATATGGGTCACTCTTGGGTTGATGGTAGCCAAACGAAATATTGCGCAGTTGTGGGGTTCCGGGGTATTGCCTAGAGTTGCGACATGGAAAGAAAATATGGACTGGTGTATGCTCAGAGAAAAAACGGTATACATTGCACGGGGGTGTCCCCAAAAGTGGTCTTCTATATGGAGCAAATGGAATGCATTTCATGGCAATATCTGTGTCCCACCCTGTTTCTTCTCTCTTGAAGATGAGATCAAAAAAATGGTTATGGGTCTTGAGGAACAGGTACATCACATCCCATCACAGCCGTAGCACAGGTGCTACATTGCATTGCTTTAAGAAAATTAACTCAAACTCATTGCAGTGAAAGCATGACACAGATTATGGGCACGCTAGCCACAAAAGCTTCTAAAAGCATTAAAGCAGGAGATCGGCATGATGATGTATTAAGGAACTGAAAGATGGCAGGAAAGCTCTTAGAACCTAAGATAGAATATAGTTTCAAAGCCCATTAACAAAAATCACTTGTAAACTGAGAGGAGAAAGTATACATATGAAGCATTTAAAGTGAAATCTCAGCACATACAAAATTAACTAGACCAAGCAAACAAACACAAAAAAATGCTTTTTTTAATTTGTGAAACAAATCACCCTTTTAGAGAAAAAAAAGCCTTTGAAACATCTCCAAAGAAACTTGTGAGGAGTTTTCCTGTTCCTTTGTAGGTAAATAAAGAAGGTTGAAATCTCGCTTCCACAACCTGTGGATCCGCAAATCCACAACAAGATTCTCTGCCTACAGCAAAATGTCCATGGGCTGAATTCAAAGAAGACTCACCATGAGAACTGGCTAAAATAATTGCCAAGACGAAACAGTCTTTCCACTTCTTGGAGCAAATCTCTACAACTTTTTCTAATCTCTCATGTGTAACAGATTATCTTGCATAGCTGTGCTGCATGAATGGAATCTGGGCCCCAGGATAATCACCTTTGTTAAAACCCCAAGCTGGGAATCAAGTGGGTCTGAACACTGGTGGATAAAGAATGTTGACAGTACGTTCACCTATGTGCCCATTGTGATCAGGACTTCTTCTGAACATATTTGAACTGTCTGCATGATTACTAATGACTATATCAAGAGGTTTTTTGCCTAGGATTATTACTATTAGGTGCCAGTGTATGTCACTGCCTTTTGCAGGAAAAAACATAATATTGTCTGTGTTTCCGACAAGAACACAAAGTTACGTCCATAAAATTTAACACTGAGCATATAGCTTTTAAAAAATCCCCAGGCAAAGTACTTCATTAAACGGCTATAGCTGCAACACCTATAAGCCTGGCCCAGTTCTTGCATTTCCATTACTCAAGGGGAAGTAACTTCTTGCACAAAATTTGACCTCATCCCTGCACCCCACCATCACCAGGACAGGGAATGGAATGGCTCTGATTATATATCTTGTAACATGTCTGTTCTATGGAACGACCTTTTATGGGAAATTCAAATACAAACCAATTGAATCATGCTAAGCTTAAAAACATTTTGATCTCCAGCTTTCAGCAATCTGTAGTAAGGCCTGCATCAACTCCCAAATTCAACAGGCATCAACCTTAAAGAACAAGTGCTAAGCCTTCAACGATGTCTTCAAATATAACACCATTAGGCTCAAAGAAAACAATGACAGCACACCCACAGTGGATATCTTGATGAGAATCCCACCACACTATTTCTGCAGTTGATTTTGAGAACCTTCTCCAGCTCCTGAATTACTGAGTGTTGTTTGTAGGAAATCTGCCTTTTCTCCTTGGTCACCCAGCATTATTTTATCCTTTTGCTGGACCCTATATTTTCTATTTATATATATGGACTTCCTCTACCACTCCTTGTTAGGACCTGGGAACACCATTCCCCAAGCAGTTGTTTTAATAAAGGTGAAGGGGCCATGTGGCCCCACTCCCTGAGCCTTGTTAGGAACTGGGTACCTCATCCCTCAGGGCCACTACTTAAAATTAAGGGTCCTCTCCCCTTTTTGACAAATTTCAGCCCTAGGGCTTGTTGGACCTGGCCCTTTTGGACGGATGGTCCCTAAACATTTCGCCTTCCACCTGTACTTTTTCTGACCTGTTGTTGGCTATTCTATGACTCAGGGCACTTTACCACTGCTGTTCAGTGCTAAGGTGCATATGCTCTCCCTATTTTAAAATGTGTATGTTGGTTGGATTCCATGATTGGCTTATTTGGTTTACTGTCAGACCCCAGTAAAGTGCACCAGGAGTGCCCAGGGCTTGTAAATGCAAATGCTGCTGGTGGGCTTGCAGCACTGGCTGTGCCACCCACAGAAGCGGCCTGGTAAAATGTCTCTAGGGTCTGCCATTGCAGAAACTGAGTGCAGTCTGGTACTGTCATGCTGACTGGGCAAGTGCACCCACTTGCCAGTCCCTAAACCTTCCCTTAACTTCATATCAGTCACCCCTATGGTAGACCCAAGGGCAGGGTGCATTGTAAGCATAAGGTAGGACAATCCCTGATGTGTGTGGCATGTCCTAATAGTGAATTACAGCCATTTTCGTTTTTCACTATTGTAAATATTTTAGAAAAGCAAGAAATTGAGAAAATATTGGCTGAGCTTCAAAATAACTCAGTGCTGGAGGAAGCAAAGACAAAATTAGAAGAATTGGACATGGAAGTTAATGGATTTAGGGACTATTTAGTCAATAAAAAGATAGGATATTGAAAAGTACAGTGTAGAAAATAATTACCCATACCTGGAAAAGGACTATTACCAACAAAGAGAGCAAAATTGGGATAGATCTTATCAACAGAGACACATGTATCAGTGAAGAAGTAGAAATCATATTACCTTTTCTGAGTCCTCGGGTTTGTGGTCAGAGGATGAAAGTACCAGGGGAGGCCCAAGCAATCACTATCTTGATGAGGATTATGGAGGTGGACCATCAATATCCCATATGTCCACAGTGGTAGGTCCCTCTGCTCCCTCTTCGTCCTTGTCTTCCTCTTTTTTAGATCAGCACCCAAGAAGGGGACAGAGATCGAATCGGGGCTTTGGGAGAGGCCAATTTGTGAGGCGCCAACCTCAAGAAGGCCAATTTGTGAGGCGTCAACCTCAAGAAGAATATCTGGAAAGCAGGAATCGCAGATATTGGAGGTAAACACTGAAAAATGTCCTATTATAAACCTTTCCAAACGCCCTTTAACCCACAAAGAGATAGAAGTACTGAAAAAAGGGTTTACCTTTGCCCCATCCATGAAAGCTAACACATTTTTACTAGAGAAAGATCTTAAATCTTTCTTTCAGGAAAATTAGGCTCAAAAGGTTTTTTGAGAATAGAGAATACAATGAGGAAATAAATATTTCAGGTCTTAAACCGAAATCCACTTTTACACCCCATATCGGTCAAATTGATATGAAAATTTAGATATTTGAACAGGTGGGAGAGACAAAAATCCGCAATATATGGGAACACCAGCCCCATACTACTCACAACATTAGCAAACAACACAAAGAGGCTCTTTTTAACCTTAAAAATGATTTTAGTATAATGATCAAACCTGCCGACAAGGGGGGTGGGGTCGTTATATTTGACACATTAGATTATGAAAATAGAATCATGGAATTACTGTCTGTAGAGGCTCATTATCAAAGAGTCTCCATGAAGGAATGGCACCTTCTAAATAGAGAAATTCAGACTTTACTTTCTCAAGCAAAAGAAAATGAATGGATAGCAGAAAAAGAGTTCCAGTTTTTAAATAACGATAAGATCCATAAGAATACGAAAAATCCACCTCTTAGACCAATGGTTAGTTGTATTAACTTTCCAGCTGAATCCCTTAGTAAGTACGTGGACACGTTTTTAAAACCTTTGGTTCAGAAGCAAAGATTCTACATCAAAGATTCTGCCCACATGATTGCCACTATTGAAGGATATGAATTTAATAATAATACCCAACTCCTGGTGACTTTAGACATAGAGGCACTTTATACAAACATACCCCAAGATGCCACTTTGAGAGTCATCGGTGACATTCTGGGCCCTGCTGAATGCAGGGGTGTCAATGCAGATTTTATTCTGGCCTGTACCGAGCTGGTGTTGAAACATAACCTGTTTCTCTTCAAGGATGATTTATATCTCTAACGTAAGGGGACTAGCATGGGGGCCACCTGTGCCCCGAGTCTGGCCTGCCTCTATGTTGTTAGGTTTGAGGAGATCCATGTCTTCAATGAATCTGCTCCATTTTTTGAAAATGTGTCGAGATGAAGCAGATTCATTGATGATATTTTATTCATTTGGGAAGGAACTGCTGAACGCTTGGAGGAATTTTTAGAGTGTTTGAACTTGGGGGATGTTAATCTCAAATTTACCTCTGAATATAGTAGTCAAAGTGTTAACTTTTTAGATTTAACAATTAAACCAGTTAATGGAAAATTAGAGGTTGAATTGTTTTCTAAACCTGTAGATAAGAACACTCTGCTCCATTATTCGAGCTTTCATCCAAGTGTACAAAAAGATAATATTCCCTTCGGGCAGTTCCTCTGTTTACGGAGGAACTTCTCCTCTTTGGATGATTTTTATAAATATTCTGATATCTTAAAGGTGAAACTCATCCCAAGGAATTGATCTCACATTCTTTCAAATGTGCACGGTTTTACAACCAGGAAAGTATGTTAATAGATAGAGACACTAATATATCTAGGCAAAATAAAGGACAGAAATTAGTATTTGTGAGTCAATTCTCCTGTTTGAGCAACAAAATTAAAAATATAATCAATTCCAATTGGAGTATTTTAAATGATCCTGAGTCTCTAAAATTGGAGAAGCCCTTGTTTACATTCAAGCGTAACAATAATTTACGAAGGGAATTAGTACACACATATAGAGAGGTCTCAAAAAAAGCATCAACAGACCCTGCTGGGGACCCAAGCTGTTGGCAACTATAAGTGTAGTAATTGTAGTATGTGTGGTCAATGTGTGGAAGGAAAGGAGTTAATTTACAATAAACACACCCTAACCGCTAAAACAATAAATAACTGTAGAAGTAAGAATGTAATATACTTGCTCCTATGCCCATGCAATCTGGGGCACGTTGGTGAAACGTTCCGCGAATTGCGGGTACGGTTAGGAGAGCATAAATCAGCCATTAAGAACAGCAAAGATAATTCCCCCTTGGTTAGTTACTTTTTAAAAGAAGGCCACACACTTATGGATTTTAAATGGTTTATACCTGAAAACTTAGAAGGTAGCAAGAGGTTAGGAGATTTAACCCTGAAACTCAAGAATCGTGAACAACTATATATCTCAATTCTGGATAGGATCGGGACGGTCTCAACACAAAGGAGGACTGGATGAGATTGATTGATTGATAATAGTATTTAATCTTGTTGCCCCGGTCAAAATAGCTGTGTAATACGTTGTTGCTGGGTTTTTGTGTGCCTGTCAGTTTCTGACATAGGTGGTGTACCTGCAGCCCCTCGTGTTAGTGCAGGCAGCTACATAGGAACCCAGCATGTATACTTAAGGGATCTAAATTTAAATAGAATTGGAGGTCATGGTACAACATGATGATTGATAGATTTGGTAGTCATGTGTTTCATTCCATTAACTTACATTAAACTTGCCCTGTTTAGAAATATACGGATCACTAGAATATCAATTGGTAAGTGGTACAAACGGGTATTTATTGATTTATTTATTCATATTGTCCACGGGTTTACGTATATTCCTTTGGTCTTAGACCGATCATAATCAGAGCGCTATCAATGGCTCCATTCGGGAACACTGGAAGATATTTCTGTTTTAAAATATGTGAGAATGGGACCCACCAGAATAACAGAAGAGCCAGGGCCACTTTAAAACTTATAAAGTAGACGTACGCAAAAGACGCTGGGAACATGTAAGTGGGAACCATTACTATCGTTGGCAAACTAGGGCCATTTTATGGCATTGAAAATTGAAATAGACGCACACAGATGATGTTATAACCACAGGTGATAATACTTACAAACTTGTATATGACGTGCCAGAAGAAGGCCAGTTTGTTCTACCTTTCTCCAAATTTCCGGGAGGCAAGATGGCACTTTATTCCCACCATCAGTGGAGGTATGTTGAATGAGCGGGACCGGCCTTTTATGGGGGGTGGCAAGATATCGTTCGATTTTTAGAACTAATTTCCGGGGTGTATAAAAGATACTCCGGCATTTGTAAGCGGGTTATATCGCCCTAAAACTAACAGATGTTTGATTATTGGGGGGGGGGAGGACAGATACATTGACTTCAGTATATATGGCATATAATAATCTTCTTTCCTTGTTTGGGGCAATATAAAAATGCCCTTTGGCTATAACTTAGCGATAATATTGAAAGAACCTTTGGGCATTTAGCAATTCATAAATCACATGCATTTCAGGAACAATATAATTTATATTGAATAATCTCCCGATTGTTGCCATAAAAGGACCATTTATCTTAATGAGCCCAATGCAGAAATAAGATTAAAAGTCTTAAAAACTATTCTTGATAGTTTCCTGATCATTTTGGTCGTTAAGAACTCTGTGCATATAGTTAATAAATATAGACTAAAATGAAAATGGTATAGACATTAACACCAGGGGATGTATAAAGGATACAGGAATTAATATAAAAATGTTATCATTTTAGGTGTGAAGCCTGAGTCTCCATCCTGAATTACATTTATGGACACTATCTGTTAGAATTTCTTTTAATCCTGGTTGAAAGGTGATACCTCAACAGCACTTGAGAACTAATATAACAAGTATTAAGGTGAGTGGGTGTAGAAATGATTTGTAAACAACCACCGCCAGTTTTTGTAAGTGGAGACAGGACCAAGTTGGAGGATATACATATATATATTTTTTTCCTATTTCCCTACTAGGACTATATTCATTGAACAGGTGGATCGCGAAAGATCACACATATAATAAGTGGAAGTGGAGTGGATAATATAATTATAAAAACCCCCCCGATGTAATACCATATTATTGGCATGTATTTTATTGAGAGCTTCTCTAGTATGCGTGGCGAGTGAAAGCTTGGGTATGGATAAAGTGATATATAGAGATTTGTGTGTGTATGGCCATGGAGTTGGTCCTCCATGTTGAATGAAGGATTGGGTTAGATATTTGGGGTTCATGAACCCGTTTTAAATAACTGGTATGAATACACTGATAAATAGACGTGCAATACGGGGGGAAAAAACCTGTTAGGATGCTTTATATGAGGTTGGATGAGACAGTAGTACCATATGGACACTGTTATTAATATATGTATTTGATAAAAAGTTTTGAAGGGACGAACTAAATAATTGAATTAACTGTAAGAACTAGAGTGAAGATTCATGTATATATATACGTTTATATGATGTGTCTCTCCTATAGATTAATGGGGGGAGCAACATATAAAAAATGTTTTTTTTAAATGTTAGTAGAAAGATCTCTGGAAGGCAATGAGTATAATTATGTTGTATATACATGCAAATATAAAAAATATATATTTATTTTGTGTTTCTTGTTTAATTAGGTGTTTTAAAAATCTTACATTTTGAGCGAGAGACAAGCTCTATGTAGATCCTGATTAAGGTGGTATTCCAATAATATACAACCATCGAAATGCGTCAACGCTTGTATTTATATAGTTGGTTCTATCCAGGAACTGCCACATGTCGAATTCAACCAAGAAGTGAATAGACCAATTGTTTTTATATATGAGATTCCAGTTGGGAATAACCCTCACTTGATGAATTTGATTGTTTTCACACATTTGTTTTTTGTCTCTCATAAAAAGGTCTCTTTCTATATGTTTTTATTATGTTTTTTAATATGATTTTTTAATGTGTTTTTAACTGTATGTACTACTGTAAATTTTGCAGTTATTTAAATTTCTTTATGTACTACAAATAAATGTTCAATTTGCCTTTTGAATTGTGAGCTCTTTATCTTTGTAACATACCTGGTTGTCTTTTTGGGTTCAAATCTATAGCCAGTAGGTGATGTATATGTGAAGTTGAGTGATCCTATAGTGTGTATTGCTGAGCATAGTTTGGGTGAATGTGGTGATCCAAGAGAGTCCTTTCTTTTCCTTTACTTGTGGTACCCTGTCTCTTGGCAAGTGGGGTTGCTCCCTATATTTTATATACAACTTCACCCTAAGATGCCTGCCGAGGGGACTGGCGCCCCAGGGTACGTTAATACATAATAAGCTACTCTGGACACTTCGGCCATGGCTCTAATAGAAAGCTACCGAATTGAGCCGGGCATGAACAAAGGAGGTACAGAAAGATGAGCCAGCACCTACCAGGGGGTGCACCATCAGTACTCAAGGCCACTGTGCCGAGTCTCAGCGTCTACTAATGTGGGAGCAGAGCTACATGTAGAGATCGGAATGTGAAAACAGAATAACAGTTCATTAGCCTTGAACAGGGGAAAAATATTAACGAAGTACAGTGTTTTGCTGAGACAAGCGAGTTAGAAAATAAGGCCTAATACGAACACAGCCTAAACAGTCTTCCAGTGATTGCGAAATATAAAATGGAGTCACACTGGCTAACTAAAGCTTACATGCGGCATGGATAACTCAGTGGGTTACATAACGTGAATACAAATGGTGTCTATTTAGCCACACATTGCTATCCTAATATATCATAACTAATGCATGATGGGAAGGGGGAATTTTAAATCTAATAGACCCTCCTTTTAGCATGTTTGGCTAAAAAGCTTTATTGCTATCCGGCAGGGTCTTTACAATTCTAAATAGGGAGAGAGGAATTGCATAGTCATTCATTGGTCAAGGCGAAAACAAAGCAAATGCAAGTATCAAAGAAATTCTGTTCAATATTCGAATATTCCCTCATCTATCTGAATAATTGACTGAATCTCTTGCATCATCATGGGGAGACTTTGGGATCACGTCATGAGAATCTAGGAGTAGGGGTAAGCTTAGTCGCACAGTAAGTGCAGCACACCGGGAGGCAGTGAATACAGAGGCAACAGGTAAAGATGACACATGCAATACCTATTAAGATGAGTAGTATCTTCCAACCCCATGATGTCAATAGTCCCCAGAACCATTCTGTAAATGTATGTGTCTTGTAAAGCGCACTGCTGCCCTGAGGCGTCGTGGCGCTGTAGACCGCTGGGGAACCCGTCCTGGCTATCCCTGTGAGATGGTCCCTCCTGGGTATCTCCAAGGTGAAACCAGGCATCCCCGGCGAATGTGGGGGGCCGTTGTGGAGATGAGGCAAGCTAATGCCCAGAGTTGCCGAGTGTGTTCCTGGTTAGAGTAGGTACCGAGGCGAGAATTATCGAGTCCGTTTTGACCCTGGTCCACGACCCTGCCGCGTCGGGAATTGAACCCTAGTCCCTGGCCGATTCTCTGCTTGCGGATCTGCCGCCTCTAACCAGTGAGCCACACCTCTCCACACCTCTGTGAGGGACCACGAACCATTGTCTTCATGAATTTCTGAGGCAAGTCTGTATAATTTCTGTATTGCAGAGCAGACAGTGGGAGCACTGTCTGGGATATAGACACAGCAGCTGCTGCCGATGACACAACAGGCTCCACCTCTGTCAGTTACGATAACATCTAAAACCATCCGGTTTTGAAGTGAGACGAGTCTCGTTGCCTGGAGCTCGACTGTAATATTGGTCAGTATACCTGCAGTAGTATTAATGACTCCCTCGACTACTCTGGCCGGATGTCAAATATTGCGGCTATTAAACATGGGACCCCAGAACGGTATGAAGCCCTACATTATGTCAGTAAACTGCTGCAAGGAAGTATCGGCCTGGTCAATATCGTCTGGATTGACAAACCTCTTAACTCGGAGATCTGGGACATTGTACGCTGCAAGCGATTAGTTTTGTGATAGTTGGGAGGAGCTAAATAGACTGGGGGAAGGAGGTAAGACAGGTAGCATCACCCAGACCATCCCCCAGGTAACCACACATAACCACGATCACCACAAACAAAATAAACTTTGAGTGGTGGGATTAATGGCAGAATTTTGGGCATTTTCAAGATGGAGGTGGAGTTACATCTACCATTCCCCACCTCTATATTCCCCATCCCTTGGACACAAAAGGGAGCCAGTACATCTACAACCGCCAGGGGTATGGGCTTATCCTCAGTGACATTGCGACTTAGGAAGGATTTGTAATATTCAGATATATTGAACTGCAAGAGCCTGTCTCTAGCCATTCCTGTTCTGTTGGTCTTTCTACCTCGATCTGCCGCTCTAAGGCAGGAACTCGTGAATACTAAATCAAATCGCCCATCTCCATGGGAAACACCAGGTGGGGATCTATGCTGAGAATACACATTCAGTGTCAGAGAACGGGAACTGATGCTCCTGTGTTCGAAAGAGTCAGGCTGGGAGAATGAGCCACCAATTCCTAGTCACGATCGAAATAGAATCGTTGTATACTAGCATCCCCCAGGAAGCAACACTGGTGGCAGCAGCCCGCGCCCTGGGGGAATGTGAATGGTTCTATGACGTCCCTCAAACCTTTGTACTCCAATGCGTTGAACTAGCCTTAACAAAAATTTTGCCTACAAGGACCAGTTATATCTGCAAGTGTCCGGGACTTCAATGGGGGCTACATTTGCCCCAAGCCTGGCATGTATCTACGTGGGTCAATTCGAGACCAATCACATCTTGCATCGCAATAATCCCTTCCAGAGGAACATTGCCCTCTGGAAGAGATATATTGACGATGTACTGTGTATTTGGACGGGTTCCGAGTCTGACCTGGATGGATTCCTCCTGTGGCTCAATAGCCTTGATGATTGTCTCAAATTCACCTGGACTATCAGCAATACAACAGCCACCTACTTGGATTTAGACATTAGGGCGGCAAATCACAAACTTGCCACCAATGTTCACCAGAAACCAACTGACAAGAATTCCCTCTTGCACTACAGATCTTACCATCCCAGGGCCTTGAGGGATAACCTGCCCATTGGGCAGTTCTTGCGGTACCGCAGGAACTGCTCATCCACTGAGGATTTTGTCGAACAAGCAGATGTCCTGTCTTGCAAACTGGAGGAACGAGCATACCCGCCCAAGGTCATCAAACAGGCAAAAAAACGAGCCTTGAATACTCCCCGAGCTGCCCTTTTGGAGAGAACACCCAAGATTGCAGGGGATTGCATCCCTGTGGTCACTACCTTTGGTCCCTTGTCCACTCAAATCAGACAGGTGATCAGGAAACATTGGCCCTTGCTCAATACCTCTACTATGACGATGCCCCAACCCCGGTTCGCTTTTAAGCGTTCTACCAATCTACGTGATCGTTTAGTGCATTCACGACCCAAGCGTGAGATCAAGGAAACAGGGATCCCGCCAGTACACTATCAATGCGGCGGTTGCACAGTATGTGAACTCACCATTCCAACAAAAAGTGTCACTTTAGCAGGAGGGAAAACATGGTTTTTTAATGCATTTAGCAACTGCAATTCGAGCAACGTCATTTATAGACTGACGTGTCCCTGTGGTCTTCATTACATCGGCCTTACCACACGTAAAGTGAAGGTTAGAGTACAAGAACACCTTAGTACCATCCGGGTGGGTAAACTAACCACGAAACTGGTCCAACATTTCTTGATGGCCAGACATAGCCCCAAAGATCTCCGATGGGTTGTATTGGAGCGGGTGTTGGGTGACATCCACAATATGGAAGCCAGGTTAACAACTAAGGAGGCCCGTTGGATTTTCCAAGAGAAAGCAGATCAACAGGGTCTTAATGATTATATTGAGTGGAATAAGGTAGTGTACTAATGGTCTATTCTTGGGCAAAACCTCCCCGTTTAATCACACTTGCTAGGTGTCCGTAGATGAGTATTTGGGCAGAGAGTTGCTGGATGGAGTTCCCTTAGCACTTTAACACCCTTTGAGCAGCTTTTATGACACAGCCTTTAAATTACATGTTGACAAATTGCGTTTGTCGATGCAATAAACGAAGAAGTTTATACACATACACATACAAATTATGGTAAAAAGCATTTTTAACCTACACCAGCAGTGCAGTCATCAGTTTTTACAACTTTGATGGGCAACATATAGCAATTTATTAATATTTGAATTGGGCTTAGCGCGATAGATAAACATAGAATACAAGGCGCAGCTTAGGCAGCTACAGCGGTTTACACAACATGGCCGCCGTTGCCTTCAGCAAATATCTACGCATGCGCGCATGGTAGCGCGCGATACGTATTTAAGTAGGAAGCAGTCTTCCAGCCCGTGATGAAGAGTGAGCAACATCCGGACTGCAAGGCTGACGAGGTGTGATCGCATCTAGGCTGCACATCGAGGAGGTAACCCCGGGTGGCCCCATGACCTGATTAAATAACCACCGATAGACGTAGACATAAATGTTACCTTTGTGGCGGGTGGTTACAACTGAAGGACTGGCATTATGGTGATCCAGCCGATTCATGAGCTATGTACATGGGGCACTAGTGTCATTCGCAGAGCAGGCTGCATGCATGGGTCAGGATTAAGGGCGTGAAGCACAGTAGACCGTGCACGAAAGCAACACATACGGGGGACACAACGAAATGTGGTTAACATCTGTGAAAATCTGGAGTAACGAGGCAACAAGTTCTAGCACAGTTGACAACAGGCACACGAACAGAGGGGGTTGCAAATTCCTAGTCGAAGTGTGTAACTACTGGGTGTGTCTTTGTGCTTTTTAGAAACGTGAATCCGCGGCCAGTGGGCAAGCAGTCCAGGACTATTTGATGTAATACACATCTACATATACCAAGGGTTGAGGTATGCTGAACGACAACTACCCCGACGGTAAATATGGTGTTGCAGGCACAGTCTTGTATAAGCAACCAGGCGAAGTTTTCATCGCTTTCATGTATATGTGAAGGACCCATATGATCAATATGGGTGATAAACTGAATGTGTGTTTTTTAATTGTGTTTCCCTAAGGTGCAGACAGATAAATTACTGGTCTGAACTAGCAACGCAGAGAGGCCAGTCGACCCTAGCCCTGAAGAAGTTGCCGCTAATTTAAACAGGCAACGAAACATGTTGGTTTTAATGAGCAGACACACAGCATAGAATAAAGTTTTAGACAGCTAGTGTAGTCTTGCTCGGTTTTAACTTGGAGCGACGTGGGTCCTGATCAGACTCAGTCTTCCTGTTTTTGGGTCGACACTCCCACTATTCTTTGAACATAGACACATATTAGAATATAAGTTTCACTAGACACCAGTTATTAGGATTAATAAGAGTTATTTATGTATTCCTTCTTTTCTGTTTTGGCGGCAGTACCCTATGATGAGAACGTGAGGTAGTAGGCGAGTACCTGTCTACGCATCCTCGTTGGGGTTACTTCTGTGAGGCACTGCCTGCCCCCTCCACCTTTTTTCCATCTCTATGGTTGAACAGGTATCACATTAGTGGTTCTGTCTAGCTTTCCTTATAGCACATTATTTTAGGGAAACACTTAGACACATAGGAGTCTTCATTCAAATAGCCTGTGATACTAGACTCGAATGGCGAATGGTAAAAATTTACCGCACATGTGGCATTAAACACAATAGTTTTGAATGAGCCAGGGGTATTGATTATAAAGTGCTCACAATGCTAATAAAAATAAAAATCTTTACTCTGGGTAGGTCCTTTTTGGTATATGGGAGAATGAGTGGACCAAACTAAGTAAGGTGAACCAATCCTCACAGCTATTAACATAGTACAGAGGCATAGGCAGCAAGTTCTCCCTTTTAATGTGACAGAAGGTAACAACCCACATACCCAACATTTCATTGTGTTATAAACAGCATGTGTTTGATGCAGCCTCTGAATAAAAACATTATCCTTATAGGATTTTCAGTGTTCTTCCTTGTGAGCTGCTAAGGTACCAATAATATGCTCAGGAGGTGTCGGTGTAGTCCTTATCCAAGCATGCACAGGATATTTCTCCTCCAGGAAGAACAGCACCCCAAATACAAATATCAGAGAAAGCAAAATTATTATCACAAACACTATTTTAGTCTTGGGGGACCAAAAGGACCAAACAGGACCATGTGGAGCGGGGCGCGGAGCCGCAAAGGGCTGCTCCTCATCGGAATGGGATGACAAAAGGGATACTTTTTAGGAAATGTTTTTAAAAATTGGAACCACAATATAACCAACCAGAGGGGTATTCTTCTTTCCTGTGTCCGTTATGAGCCATCAAGCACTCCCACGGAGGAGCTGCAGGATCTCAGCCCTTGCTGGAACACAAACGCGGCCCTTAATGAGAAATAAATCCTTCTTCTTTCAGGATAGGGCAACCTTTCTACAGGGCAAATACCCTCAGCGATCCTGTCCAGTGTCCAGGGCAGTGCACCAATGTTCTTTACTCTAATCTAAAACAGGCACCAGAGACACAGCGCCTACATCCTAAACTCAAGTCCTTCCCTAACTCCTGTATTGCCCTGCTGGTGCATTGTCCTTTCGTCAGGGCCGCAGATTGTACCTGGTACACCCAGGTTCCTCTTCATTCACAAACAGAGGCAAGAACTCAGATTCGGCTGGGGATCAGGAGTCAGGTTGTTGTACTCCAGGAGCTGGAGCATCCAGGTGGGTCTTATCTCAGGGGTAATTGCCTCGAATAATGCCTCGTCACTCTCCTTGTCTGTCTGCGCCCCTCTCAGCCGGGCGTCAGAAAAAGGGACAAAGCGGGGAACCAGTTCACCTTCCTGGTTAGCGATTCCGTCTCGAACCCAGATGTCGTAGGGGAGTGGGAGGTGCACCTTTTTTATGTGGGAGGCATGCACCCAGTGCTTTTGGCCTTCGAGCTTGACAGCCGTACGGGTGGCCAGGAGCACCAGCGTAGGTCCTTTCCACCTCGGCTCCCGACAGGTTTTGTGCTGGAAATGGCGAATCATAACATAATCTCCGGGCTGTATCCGATGTCCAGGCCCCTCTGGTACCGGTTGCAGAGTGGTGTGTATCTGTAGGTGGACAAAACAAAGGTCTTTAGACAATTGGTACAAGTAGTCTATCAAAAGAGGGTACTCTATCTAGGAGAAACGCTTAGGCATTGGGACGCCCCAGACTTCATAGGGTGGCAGCCCTGTCCTAGAATGCACTGTCACTCTCGTGGACAACATTGCTAAAGGCAATGCATCTGCCCATTGCTACCCTGTACTTTCAAAACTTTTTGCTAGCTTCAGCTGGAGAGTACCATTCTACTTTTCGACAAGGCCTGAGGATTGGGGATGTTTCGCTGCATGAAATTTGTGCATAATTTGTAAGCCCTTGCACACCAGTTCAATGATTTTGACATTGAAATGGCTCTCATTGTCAGTCCAGATCACACGTGGCAATTCGTAGCTTGGTAAGTACTATTTTAAAAGTGCCATCACCATGGGCATGGCAGTATTCTCTTTAGTGGGGTAGGCCTCAATCCATCTACTGAATTCACTAACTACCACTAGTACATATTTCAGATTATTCACTCGTTCCATTTCGATAAAATCCATCAGGAGAACCTCGAAAGGGAAGTAAGGCGGTGCAAAATTACCAGCAGGTGTAGGAGTGCCCTTCCCAGGATTGTGTTTTAGACAAATAATACAGTGTTTCACCAAATGTACAGCAACCTTAGGGATATTATCATTCTGCCATACTGGGTCTAGTAGTTTGCATATTCCTTAGGCACTAATGTGTGCCGGGCCATGAGCAATGGTGACTACAGGGAGGACTAAAGCATTGGGCAACAGCCATCTCTACTTTCCTGACAGGTCAGTCCAACACCCATTCTCGTCCAAGCGTCCTGTCCTCTCCTCCCACATTTCCAGCTCATCAACAGTCACCTCTCCCTGGATTTTGTTCACACTTTCCACTGTATTCTCAAACATCCCGTTGTCTGGAACCCATCTATCAGGACCTGCCACAAACATCTTATTCATCTTTGATCTAGCTGTCTTCTTGGCTGTTTGGTCTGCAAAGGCATTACCTCTCCCAACATTATCTGTGATAGCTCTATGGGCGCTGCATTTTAATATAGCCAACTTATCAGGAAGTGTCAATGCTGATAACAATCTAAGTATTAGTGGACCATGCTGTATCCGATGCCCGTGTGAGGTCAGGAGCCCTCTCTTTGCGCAGAGGCACCCAAACTTATGGGCCACCCCGAAGGCATACTGGCTGTCAGTGTAGACATTAACAGCCTGTCCCTCATTCAATTCACAGGCCCTCAGAAGGGTGACTAACTCTGCTGCTTGGGCCGACTGGTATGGAATGCTAGATGTCTCAACTACAGTGTGTAGCGTGGTGATTGAATAGGCTGCAGTGGTGGTGTCATCCGGCAATTTTAAACAAGAGCCATCAACATATAGTTCCCCTTGGAGATCAGATAAGGGAACATCAGTCAGGTCTACCTCTCCCTTTGTTTCCTCCTCAGTCCGAAATAAATAATCATGGACACCATTGTCCTTTTCTCCTGAATGGAGGGGTAGTAATGTGGTTGGGTTCAAAGTAGCGCATCTTTTAATGGTAATGTGCGGAGCAAATAATGTTAGCTTATATCCAGTGAGACGTGCACTGGTGAGGTGCTGCGTCTTTGTCTTGTTCAAAAGCGTATCCACAGCATGAGGTATCATGACTGTGAGGTCAGTATCAAGAACAAGCCCTACCGATTGTCTGATAGATACTGCCGCTGCTGCGGCAGCTCTCAGACAGCTGGGGCGCGCTCTGGTGACATTATCCAAAATGGCAGAGAAGTAAGCGCAGGATCTCTGCTTACCAACGAAACCCTGTGTTAGTACACACAGCACGCAACCTCTGCCTCATGTACATAGAGCACAAAAGGCTTCTGGTAGTCAGGAGTACCAAGCACAGGAGCAGAGCAAAGAGCAGTATTTAATTGTTCAAAAGCTTGCTGGCATGCAGGTGTCCAAGGCAAAGGCTCATGCACATCTTTGGTAGTGAGGTAAAGAAGGGGTTTTGTTAGTAAGGAAAAATTCAGGATCCAGTGGCAACAATATAAAGTTATCCCCTGGAACGCACGTACCTCGCGGTGGGTCTTAGGAACAGGCATGTTAGTGATAGCAGCTAGGCGTTCAGGTGTCAGTCTGCGACCCTCCTTTGGCAGTAGGTGACCTAAGTAGGTGAGCTCCTGTCGACAATATTGAAATTTTGAATGGGACACCTTGTGTCCGTGGTGTGCCAAATGTAGCAGTAATTTAACTGTGGCGTCTTCACAGCCTGTTTCAGTGTCTGAGGCCACAGGGATATCGTCGACATATTGCAGCAACACATTACCAGAGGGAAGTTCCAAAGAATCCAATTGTGTTTTCAAATCCTAAATATAAATACTGGGGCTTTCTGTATAGCCTTGTGGAGCACGACAGAATCTAAAGCTCCGACCGGCTATTGCAAATAGAAACAGATAGCGGCTATCTGGGTGGATTGGTATGCTAAAGAAAGTGTTGTTCAAATCTATCACTGAGAAGAATTTAGCGGTCGAGGAAATCATGATCAGGATTGTGGTGATGTCAGGTACCACAGGATACTAGAGAACCAATAATTTATTGACCTCTCTGAGATCAATAACAAAACGATACACATCGTAATGGGTGTCAGAACAGTCCAAAGGTGCCTTCTTAAGAATAGGAAGAATAGGGCTATTACACACATTCGCTGCTGTCTCTTCAACCACCCCTGACTTATTATTTGCAATAAGGCCTTTTCTCCTGCCTGGGATATCTTGTATTGGTGAATTCAGGGCAGTCTGGCATTATCCTTTATCTGTATAGAGACTGGCGGGATCTGAAGCAGCCCCACATCTGTGTCACCTGTAGCACATAATATGCGTGGCACATCGTGGAACTCGGGAGGGAGGGGGTCTTCCTTTGCAAAGCATTGTTTGGCATAGTCGACTCATGGGCCAACAGTCATGTAAAAGCCGTCTGGGGAACAATAAATTGTTGCATGCAATCTTTTTAACAGATCCAGTCCGAATAGATTCTCCCCACAATTTGACGTTAGCAGAAATGGTGAGTCAACTGTAAAGGAGCCGATAGTCAAAGCAAGAGGCTTGGAAATGGGGCTAACAACTGGTACGCCTGAGAAACCCACAAAACATTATTTTGGCCAGACAGAGCTTTCCCCGGGACCAGTGAACGGGAAACAGAGCTATTCATAGCCCCTGTATCAACTAGAAATTTCTCCTGGGTACCTTGTAAATCTGCAGTCACGTACGGTCCACGCTGATCTACAGGCACCGGAACTGGTCACCCCATCACTTCATCCATATCATAGTCGTTGTGGTAGTACTGGCTTCCCTGAGGGTCGTCAAAGTAATTCCCGCTCTGTCTGCTGTAAGACACATCCTCTGACTGCATCCCCCCTCGGCCTCCTCCCCCTCGCCCTCTCCCTCCAAAACCCTGATCTCTCGGGCCCCACCTCTCTGCAACAATTCCGGACACTCGTTCCACCAATGTACCTCCTTTTTACAGTACACACATTGGTTGGGTCCCATGGGGACACCTGAAGCCCCACCCCTGTTAGATCGGGGTGGCTGTAGACCCAAACCCGGACCTTGTCCTCTACCGCTTCCTCTCGCAACTTGCTGCATCAGCACCCTCATCTTCAAATCCTTCGACTTCTTCTCTCCCTTTTCCTTGTCCTCATTCTCTCTATGCTCATAATACTGTGGCCATACTCAATATTACTCATGGAGACAAGGTCGTCCAAGTACTTTCTGAAGCCTGCAACCTAGTGGCAAGCTCAGGGAGTAAGTTAGTGACTAATCTGTTCACAAACAAGCGGACACCACCCTCCTGTGACAAATCCTGGCTGCTAAAATCTAGGAACACCCCTTCAATTCTGGTAAAGAAATCCAAAACACTCTTGTCCTTCTTCTGACGACGCACAGTCAACTTATCCCAATCCACTCTTTTCGGTGGGATAAGGGAGTGCATGTAGGCGATAATACGCCCCGATAAGGCCAATAACTCTGCCTTTGGCTTCTAACCGTGCTTGCGCTCCTTATCCCATGCTCTTATCTTGTCCCATGTGCCACCCAACTCCAGGAGATGGTCCTGTCTCCATATTCCTACTGGTACTAACAAGCCGAAAAATAACTGTATGTCAACTAACGTCATCACTGTGGAGGAGGCCGCCTCTGTCATTTCTTTATACTATGCAGTGGGGTTTTTCCTTCGGTCCGGTAACTGGCTCTTTAGAGAAAAGACCTCACTCCTTTTCCAAGGAGTATAGAACCATTGCTCCTGGAAACGAGCATCGACTCACGGTCTGATTACTGTATCCGTAGAGTTGCGCAATTCTGGTATTTCAGGATGATAAATTGGATAGACTTCCCTCATGGGGTGCTGCGTTCCTAGCATTGGAACCTTCTGAAGTAACCTGCCTCGGTAACCCACCAACGTAGTCACATTGCTGAAAACCTAATTCGGGGCCATGTCTGTAACATATTCTCGGTCTCCTATGTCATTGCTTCAGGGCATACTGCTGTATAAAGGGCTCATAATCTCTCATCACACTCCACACACCCTCCAGACTGTAGATCAGGTGCTGGGCCCATTGAGCTGCCTGATTCACCCAAATCTGTTTCTCCTCAGTACCCACAGCAGAGCGCATCAGCACTTTCTCCATGCAGTCTTGCGCTGCTGCCCAATTGGCTCCAGGAATTCCACGTGCAGGTGTCTCAGTATTCAATGGTGTTTGTGGTGTCAAACTCGCAGGGGAAAGGGTAGATGCAGAGACAGGCAACATCATGTAGGGGGACAGAGTTGTAGGTGTAAACGGAAGCAAAGTGAACGAGGTGGAGCCAAGGGACGGGGCAGTAGAGTGAAGAGACAGGACATGGGAAGTGACAGTGTCCGCTCCTGTGGCTGATGGGAATACGAGGGAGGCAAGTGGGGCTGGGGCTGAGGTGCAGAAACAAATGGGACTGGAGCCGAGGCAGCAGTACCAGAAGCATCAGAGGGAGCAGCCCCTGAGGTTGGGGACGGAGATATGGAGACCGTAGGATATATCTGATGTGGGGCATAGGGTGGTGGGGGCGTGAGTCCAAGAACTAATCAACCAGCTCATCTCCTTCCTCCCTAGCAACATAACTTTTGTCAGTCTGCAGCCTAAACTTCCTATCCGTGCACTCTATACCTTTTGTCTGTCTTTTCCCTTTCGTAGGCTACTGCCTTCTGAGTAATAGTTTGTGTCTGCTTTCTTTGAACCTCTTTCTCTGCTCGCATGCGTCGCTGCTTTGCTTCTTTCTGCCATACTCTCAAAGAATCAAACATGGACTGCCTACTCCTCTTACCAAACAAATTGTCCTGCAGAAAATGTATCTTTGTTAATCAAATGAGCCAGTAAGTGGCCATTGCAACTCAGCATTGTCCCTCGTATATTTATTCCACAATGTGCTAAACATAATAGGGACAATACCATGCTTGACATATATGTCAAAGTTCAGGGTACCCTCCCTCCGGAGGTAGGGTTGGCTCTCTTCCAACCGAGTATCAGTAGAACAACTTCAACATCCAAAACATCCTAACTTACTTAAACAAGACATCTTAATATAAGACTTAATATAAGACACATGCACTGTCCCTAACGGACAACAGCACCAACAACAGCAGTAAAGGAAAAAATAAAATCACTCACAACTCAAAACCAACTATCCGGAGAATACAGTCGCTACTCACTCAACCAACCATTTCACCAGTACCATCACCGGTTCCAGTCCACAGGTCCCACCGCACCGGGACACGCAAACAAATCACACATCAGCCCAGAGGCTGCCTCACATTCAGAACAACAGTCTAAAGACCGTAACAAGTTCAAGAGGACAGGCCTTAGCCTCAGACCTTTTTCAAAACGCAAGCCGAATTACCAATTGGTCGGTCAGACTACTCGCAAACACTCTGTGTCCTTTAGAAGGGTCCGCAAACCCACCAAGTACAAACCAAGACGGTATTAAAACCATACCAAGACATAGCCCGTCGACTTGTGCCGTGCAAGCAAGGCAGTTCAGAAACTGCAGACAAGACAGTCCGGAGACTGTATCAAGACTCATGCCAACCAAGAATGGTGCCATTTTGCCAAGAACCAAGTCACTCACCTGGTGCACTCAGGTTGAGTCAAGTTATTCTCCGCTGCCGACTCTTCAGGCCAAACGGCCAACTCCAAGGTTTCGCCTTCTCAGGACCCCAGCCGGTGACCACTAGCTGAGGATCCGCCTGATCGGAAGGGAGGGGCAGCTGCGAGAACCAAGCTCGGTCTTATGGATGTGAGGTCCCGATCTGCCCAATCGACCAGACACCACCCCGGCCCCTGCAACCCGATTACAGGTGAGGGGGCCACACTTCCTGGGGTCCCTGTTCAGGCGCCAACTGAAGGACGGGGGCCCACTAGGGCCACACGGGTTATATACAACCACCTGCTATGCCTTCCGAAATGAAGAGTCAGCAAGACAGTAGAGAATTTGAACTTACTTTATTCGACATGTAGAGGAGCCCAGTCAAGCCTTCACCCTAAGATGTCTGTTGAGGGGATTGGAGCCCCAGGGTATGCTAGTACATAATAAGCCCCTCTGGTTATTTTGGCCATGAGTCTAATGGAAAGTTACCGGCTTGAGCCGGGCCTGAACAAAGGAGCTACAGAAAGATGAGCCAGCACCTGCCAAAGGGGTGCACTATAAGTAGGCCTGGGCTAAAAGTTTGTTCCATTCGCGGAAATTGCGATAATTTGACATTTTCGCGTTCCGCGGAAAGCGCGAAAATGTCAAAATTTCCGCATTCCGCAGCTTGGCGATAATTTGTTTCTTGCTTGCGCTGTAAAATAGTACATTCTCGCGCGCGTGCGATCGCCTTACCTGACTCCCTGCGTTCGCCGACAAGTTTTCTTGATCCGGTCGCGTTCTCCATGAGATGTTGTATTGTTTTTAGCCATTTGCGCTGTCTCGCGACAGTTCGCGTCCGCAGTGACGTCATGCGTCGCGCGATCACATGTTTCTTCTCACGATCATGTACCGCGAGACAACTGAAAACAAGATGGCCGCGCCCGCGAGCAACCACATGGGGAAGTTGGCGAGCCGCAACCATGCAGAAAATCTCGCGAACATGTGGGAAAAAAACGCGTGTTTGCAATAATTTTGAACATTTTCGCGATAATTTGTGAAAGTGGATTTCGCAAATTCCGCCCACCCCTAACTATAAGTACTCAAGGCCACTGTGCCAAGACTCAGCATCTCCTAACGTGGGAGAAGAGCTACATGTAGAGATTGGAATGTGCAAACAGAATACCAGTTCATTAGCAAGTCGAGTTACAGCCTTGAACAGGGGAAAAATAATAACAAATTACAGAGTTCTGCTGAGGCAAGCGAGTTGGAAAATAAGACCTCATACGAACACAGTCTAAGCAGTCTTCCAGTGATTGCGAAATACAAAATGGAGTCACACTAGCTAACTGAAGCTTACATGTGGCATGGATAACTCAGTGGGTTACATAACATGAATACAAATGGCATCTATTTAGCCACACATTGCTAACCTAATATAGCATAACTAGGCCTGGGCAGTGAACTTCGCTCTGTTCACGGAGTTTGCAGAGTTTTCTGCACTCCACACTCCGCAGAGCTCGCGGAGTGCAGAAAACTCTGCTTCACGCTGTGCAGGGGAGTTTTTTCCCCGCTCGCTATCGCGAACGGTAAGTTCGAGATCGCGAATGGTAAGTTCGCGAGCTGCCGCTCGGGCAGAATTTTTACCCTAGCTGCAGGAATACCAACACAAACTGCAGTTCGCACTGCGCTCCGCCACTCGCAGATCTTCGCAGACGTTTTTGATAACTTCGCGGAGTTTTGATATGCAGAACTACGCCCAGGCCTAAGAATAATGAGTGCATGACGGGAAGGGGGAATTTCAAATCTAACACTACTCCCCGTCAAACTCTGGAAGTTGGACCTACAGAGCTTTTCGTGGGACGAACCTGGATGGCTAGGCCGGCTCGCGGTTGAAGGCAGGCGGCTTGGCTGACCAGGTTGAGTGGATCCCCCTTTTTTTCAAAGTTGCTCCAATGTTCTCCAAACTCCTGGAACTTCTTCCTGATGTTCTCCAAGGGGTCCCAAAGTGTCTCAAACTCATTCAAAGGGTCTGGAAGCTCCAAGGTCCTTGAAAGTTGAGGACTTCAGTTCCCACAATCCATTTGGACAAAACCCTTTAAAATCCCTGTCCCCTCCTCTGTTTTCAGAACGTGAAACCGGATCAGCACTGTCTCTTTAAGGCTGCATCCTCAACAGACTCCTTCTCCATTCACGTGACTAGGTCAGGTGACCTGGTCGATTTCAAAGCGGAAGAAGGAGGAAATATTCAGCGTTCGTGTGAAGCATCAGGAGTGCAGAAAACGGAACCGAGGGAAGATGGACCGTGTGTGCCGACCATCTTTGTGACCCCTGGGTTGGGAGACATTCATCGACGAGGAGAAGCCCATACCGGAAGAGGAATGTCGGAACCCTCCCCGAGAAGAAGACGCAGAGAGAGAGCCGGACCCCATCCGGCGACGTGCAGACATGAGCTGCGGTACAGGAGGGTCGTGGCTTCACAAAGTACGGGGACACCTGGAGGCAGTGTGGAGCAGGGCGGCTGGGGACGCTAAAGAAGGGGTGTCAGGAGGGAAAGAGACCCAAGGATGCGCTCCTCCGTACTAGCCACATACTGCACATAAACAATGCTGTTACTGAAAGCTGCGAGCAAAAACACTGGTGTTAGGTCACGTTGCTACCTCCTGTCACTCCCTTCCCCTGGAGTATTTGTTTTAAAACGAAACCATTTTCTTACGGTGTGTATTTTTTTATGTACAGCGAGACCATTACCCCTGACAGCCCTGAACAGAGAGACAAGGCAGAAGTCTCCCCACTCTCTGATGGAAGAGAGAGAAGACGCCTGATCATGACAAAGGCTTCATACAATCACCGTATATAAAAGTTATAAACCCCTACTTGTAATTGAGGAAATAAAGAGATGAGCACTAACTCTATCCTCGTGTCCCAGTCTGCTTCTCCACCGTGCCACAGCACCCCAACCGCGAAGGACCAAAAACCTTTAGCAAGGCCAGACCAGCCTTTTTGCAATGTTTCAACAGCCGGAACAAGCTTGGCATCTCGTGAAGCAAGCCCCAATCAGCGACAGCCACAGCAGCCCTGCAACCGATGGATCTAGTTCCACTTCAACTAGAATCTGGACAAGAGCCTGGTGCTGGGGGCCCCCATGGCCGCAATAAGCGGCCCCAAGCAGGACACTCTACAACCAAACAATGAAGCCAAAGCTCAGGATCAATTTCGGCAGTGACCGCCCCACAAAGGGCAAAGCGGTCCTAACACCAGGCTCACCAATAGTGGTCCAAGAGGTCATTCTCACCCCAAGGTATCCCAGTACTGGACAGCACGACAGCTCGAATAGGAGCAATATACTCTGCCTCTTCAAACATCTGGCCACGCAAGAACAGATACAAATGGGTGAAATAGAATGGGTGAAATTCCTGAGCATGAAGGAGGACACACACGGCGACTCAATAGTGGTGGGTTTGAAACGCATAAAAATACAACAAGCCATTGTGAACAACTCTACACAACTTGCAGAGTGGGGCATTGATGTCCAGACGCTGCTGTATCTAAAATACCTATGTTTTGGCACCGGATACCAGGGGAAAGGCCCCACAAGGGTCCCATAATTTTTGTCCGTCCAAGAAATGCACTGACCTGAGTCCGGGTAACAGGAGGTGTCCAATCCAAAATAGTTTGGCTTTTAGCTGTGAGAGGCTGTACATGGCACCCACTTACCAGGTGGCCCAGTTACACCATAGAACTCTGCCTATTTGGTACTTACTTGACTTAATAGTAAGGCCTGCCTCCTTCATGGCCTAAAGCATCTCCCTTATGTGGCTTAAGTCATCCCCCCAGGTAGAACTGTATAGAGCAATATCATCCAGGTAAGCTGCACTGAACTGTTCCAACCCAGACAAGACCCATTTCACCAACCTTTGGAAGGTGGCAGGTGCATTCTTTAAGCCAAAGGGCATTACCTTAAACTGATAATGTCCCTCTGGTGTGGAGAATGCTGACCTCTCCTTTGCTCCATCAGGGAGGGCAATCTGCCAGTAACCTGAAGTCAAATCTAAAGTACTCAGGTACTTAGCAGCCCCTAACCTGTCAATGAGCTCATGAGCTCTACGTATAGGGTGAGCGTTAGACTTTGTGACTGCATTCAATCATCTGTAGTCCGCACAGAACCGTAACTCCTTGGGTCTCCTCTGAGGATTAGGTTTAGGTACCAGCACCACTGGGCTGGCCCATGGACTCTCGGACGGTTCAATTACCCCCAGCTCCATTATCTTAGCAACCTCAGCTTTAATGCTAGCTCTGACATGATCAGACAGGATGTACAGTTTCGTTTTTGATAGGTAAGCTGTCACCAGTGTCAATGTGCATGATCTTACAGTCTCTGTGCTGCTGGTCTGTCAACTTGGGAGAGATTATCACCCCCTCCACTGACCCATCTTGCACATTAGTGGAGAGGAGGTCGGGCACTGGCTTAGTTTCCTCCTCCACACCCTCATCAGTGACCAGTAACATGTTCATATCTGCCCTGTCATGGTGGGGTTTTAATCTATTCATATGCAGCATCCTATAAGGGTTCCTGGGGGTGCCAAAGTCAGCCACATAGGTAACCTCACCCTTCTTTTCTAAGATTGGATAGGGCCTACTCCACTTGTCATGGAGGGCCCTGGGGACCACAGGCTCGAACACCCACACCAGTTGTCCTGGAGCATACTCAGGCATAGTAGCCTTCTGATCATACCAGTGCTTCATGAGTTCCTGGCTGGCCTCCAGTTTCCGGTTTTCCTTGTACATGTACTCTGCCATTCTGGATCTCAGGCCTAGCTCCATAGTCAAGCACATTGTCCTTTGCCTCTTTAAGAGGCTTCTCTAAAGATTCTCTCAGCAGGCTCAATGGCCCCCTCACAGGGTGTCCAAACAACAACTCAAAGGGACTGAAACCACCCCCTTTCTGTGGCACCTCCCTGTACGTAAACAGTAAGCATGGGAGGAGAACATCCAATCTCCTCCTGAGTTTCTCTGACAACCCATTTATCATGGTCTTCAGGGTTTTGTTGAATATCTCAACAAGACCATTTGCTTGTGGGTGATAGGGGGTGGTAAACATGTAGTTGACACCACACTCATCCCACATAGTAGTCAGATAGCTGGACAGGAAGCTTGTGCCCCTATCTGACACCACCTCTTTTAGAAAACTGACTCTGGTGAACACACCAAGCAGTGCTCTAGCCACTGCAGGAGCACCAATGGTTCTAAGAGGGAGTGTTTCAGGGTACCTAGTGCCATGGTCCACTACCACTAAGATATACCTATTCCCTGATGCAGTAGGTGGGTCCAGGGGACCAACAATGTCCATCCCCACCCTTTCAAAAGGAACCACAACCACTGGAAGTGGTATTAGGGGAGCCTTTGTCTTGCCTCCTGCCTTGCCACTGGCCTGACAGGGGACACAGGAGCTGAAAAACTCCTTTACCTTTTCAGACTTATCGGGCCAGTAGAAATGGTTCACCAACCTGTTCCATGTCTTTGTCTGTACCAAATGTTCTGCCAAAGGGATATCATGACCCAAATTCAGGAGGAACTCTCTGTACTTCTGGGGCACCACCAACCTCCTTGTGGCCCCAACCTTGAGGTTTCTGGCCTCAGTATAAAGCAGACCATCTTCCCAGTAGAGCTTGTGAAACCCACTGTCATCCCCCTCCTCTTGCTTAGAAGCAATCCGCCTCAAGCTCTCAAGGGTGGGACAGTCTCTCTGTCCCTTACTGAACTCCTCTCTGGAGGGTCCACCTGCTCCTGTCAACTCTGCCAAATCTGATAGCTCTGGCAGGGATGGAGTCCCTCCCTTAGAGGCCAGATCCTCTCAATCAGGGTTAGATTCTCCCTGCACCTCTGGAGTTCCCTGGTCTGGCTCACTAGGCCCAGTGCCCTTGTCCTTGGATGCTTGGCGCTTTTTTCCAGGGTCCAAGTGTCCAGCCCCTCCCTTTTGGCTAGTCTGTGACCTAGTCACAGCACGTACTAACTCAAAAGTTTTGTTCAAAGGCAATTTAGAGGATTTTTATAATCTTAATTCACTTTACTGAAAGGTGTTCTTTTAAACACAAGTCGTCATCCGTGCCGCTGAGCACCAAATGTTGAAACGTGGTATATTGGTAGGGGCAAATGTAGGTCTGCCTCTGGCAATAAGGCCACTAACAAAGTAAAGGGCTCAGAATCAGTCTTAAATAATTATTCCCATGCTCAACCCTTGGTAGCTTGGATGCGAGCAGGCAGGCTTAACTTCAAAGACAGGTATGTAAAGCACTTAAAAACACCAATTCAGTAAATAATTAAGACACAATGCATAATAAAAATCCAACACCAATTTATAAAAATAGGAAATATGTTTATCCGTAAAATGACAATAAAATGGCAAAAACCCAATGTAGGGAACCGGAGATAGGATTTTTTAAAGATGTATCACTTTATAGCACTTAGAAACATATAGCACCATATTAGGACAACTGAAGGACGGGCCCTCTAGGGCCACGTGGGTTCTTACTACCACCTGCAATGCCTTCCAAAAATGAAGAGTCGGTCAGACAGTAGAGAATGAAAGCTTACATTTATTCAGTTATTTACTCTGCAGAGGAGCAAAGTCAGACTTTCACCCTAAGATGTCTGCCAAGTGTTGTTTATCCTGGCACTGGAACCACTGCTGCACAGACTCCGTTCTTTCTCAAGCTGTAAGGGGATAACGCAAGGCTGTGCGTCTCACACTGTTTTAGCTTATGCTGATGATCTCATTCTTTATATCAAAGACATGGATGCAGACCCTCATCCAATGCCCTCCATCTTTGTGTCATTCCAAGAACTTTCTGGCCAGGCTTTTAATGCTGCCAAGTCGTATGCCTATTTCTTTGAAAGCTCTGTGAGGAGCGGTCAATTTCCGTTCGGCCCCTGGACCTTTCACATAGCGCCTGATACTTTTAAATATCTTGGAATACAGATCTACCGCGATGCCACGGATCTCCTAGATGGCAACCTAACACGCGCGATTACTGCTCTCAAATCTCAGATCCACTTCTGGATCTCGCTGCCCTTATCGGTGGCAGGCCGAGTAGCTATCACTAAAATGGTGCTACTGCCGAGGCTACTTTATTACTTCACCAATCTACCTATACTTGTACCCTGAAGGATTTTTAAAGTATTGAACTCTTTATTGATAAAACTAGTCTGGGGCACAGGGCGTAGACGCATCAGCCTGGCGAAACTACAATTAACCACGAAATAAGGGGGGATGAGAGTACCGGATTTGGGCGCATATTGGTGCTAGCCTACTGCAGTAGCTGGCAAGTTGGTACATGGAGGAACACAAGATGATTAACCACCACTGCAAACAACTGGAGCGCAAATGGAGAATGAAACAATTGAGAAAGGAGGATGTTCAAATCTGCCCTGAGACACTACAACCAAATGATGCAGACCACCAAATGTGCCATGTTGGCGGACCACATCGATTCCATCTCAGAAGTACCATTTTGGAGGATTTCACTTCACTAGCTGCCTCCTCCAACACAATCAACCCTTTGTAGGACCTCTGCAACAATCTTTCTCAGTTTTTCAGCAAAAAAAAAAACACCATTTAGAGCAATTTCAGCCATCAACTGGAACCGCCAGACCTCTCCAAATGCCACCTGATCTCAACCAAAGACCCAATGCCAAGCACATGGACCATCATTATCCTAGCAGAAACTGCTGTCACCATGAATTCCATCCACTCAGGCGCAGAATCGGACACCTGCCCCCACCACGTGTACTCCAAAGGACTGCAGCCCATCAGCGCTATGCTCAGACCCTTTCTGAAGGACTCTATCCAAGATGCTTTGAAACACGCAACTATCCCTCCATTGCTGAAGACACCCTCTACGGAACCTTAATCTCTTGCCAACTACAGACCAATCTTCCTGCTACCATTCACGGCCAAGAAAATCATCAACAGATGCCTCACTGAAGACTTCAATAATCACAAACTCGTCAACAGCACTCAATCCAGTTTCAGACGCAACTGCAGCACTGAAACTGCCCTCATCACTCCCATTGATGACATCTGCATGCCTCTGGACAGAGGGGAAACTACAGCCCTCATCCTGCAGGACCTTTCTGCAATATGTGTGTACCACCTCATCCGCATTCAACACCTATAGAACATCAGAATCCAAGTACATGCACTCCAATGAATCTGCTCCTTCCAGACTAGAAGTTCCCAATCATCAGTTTGGGCCCTACACCTCAGTTCCCCATTACCTCATTTGCAGAGTTCCTTTAGGACCGTTCCTGAGCCCAACCCTCTTCAATGCATGTTACGCTCTGACAACATTAACATCTTATAAACTGCCCAAATGCAACTCTTTCTGTCGCTCACTGAAAAGATGCCCCGTCCTCGAATCAACTTCAATGCCTGCATGGCTTAAATCACCCACTGGATGAAGACCAACTAACTGAAGATGAACACCGACAAGACCAAAATCAGAATGTTTGAGAAGAACACTTCACTACCTAGTGTCCAACAGAGCTAGGACCGACAGCCACCTCTGCCACCCACACCAAGAACCTCGGGACCAATCAACAGCAAACTTGACATGACCGCCCAGGTCAATGTTGTTAGCATCTCATGCTCTCATACCCTGAAGTTGCTGAGGAAAATTTTCAAATGGCTCTCAATTAACACTCAGAAAAAAGTCAAACACGCCCCGGTCACAAGCAAACTGAACTCCGGGAACACCCTCTCTACCACCATCAACAAAAAACTCAACAGAAGGCTTCTGGCCAGTAAGAACTCAGGGACGAAAATCACTCTCAACCTCCCAAACCACACTCATATCTAATCACACCACACCTGAAGGAACTCCACTGACTCCCCATATAAAAAACAAGCACAATTCAAACTCCCAAACCACACTTTCAAGGCACAACATAACACCGGACCAGCAAACCTCAACAATCATATCTGTTTTCACAAACCTTCCAGACATCTTCGCTCACCTGGACTACTACTTGAAAGCATCTACTGTTAGAAATTGAGGTCTCTAGTTGGTAAGGGTTTACACCCTTGTCCAAGTAGGGACCCTTCTTCTTAGTCAGGGTAAGGGGGATACTCTCCGAAAATAACCCCTACTCACCCCCTCAGTATCTTGGCACGAGCGAACAGGCTTATCTCAGCTGCAGTGTGTGAAGCATTTGTGAACACATACAGTAATACAGTGAAAACATTACAAATGGACACCACACCAGTTTGGAAAAATAAGTAATCTTTATCTAAACCAAAACAAGACCAAACCAACAAAAATCCACAATGCAGTGCTAAAAATATGATTGTTAAAAGGTAGACACAGTTCTGTTCTAAGAAAATGTTGGATGCGACACTTTTACACAAAGTACCTTGGATGCGTCGAAAAATGCAAGCAAAAAGGGTCACAGGAAAGGTGATTCTTTGGGTCCTTACACCCAGGGAAGCCGAAGCGTCTGTTCCTTGTTTCGGGGTAGTTGATGCATTGGTTTCTTACAGCTGCGCAGGGGAGGTGATGCGTTGGTTCCTTACCGGAGAAGAAAAGATGTGTTGGTTTCTTGCTGTGTGGGGTGGTGATGCATCGGTTTCTTAAGGTCCCCCAACAATGCAACAGACTTGACGCTTCGATGCGAAGCGTGACAATCCGGTAGAATGCAACGCAGGAAGACCCGGGATGTGCTGCGATGATTTCAGCTGGATGCCCTCGATGCATCGATTCTTCCACAACCGGGCCTGCATCAAAATCAGTTCTGTGAGCTCGGATATAAAAGACCTGTGCACAGAATTCTTCGCACAGCAGACACGTCTGCCATGAACAGGTGCTGCGTCGATTCTTCAACGGTGGTGATGCGTCATAAAATTCTTCTCACACCGCTGCGATTCGTCTGAAACAGGCGATGCATCAAATTTTTTTTTTAAACATCATTTTATTTAATAAAGATAGGGCAAAACATATTTATACCTGTGCACACATATTACAGTCGGTACAGTTTCCTATTAAGATTGTACATGTCTCTGTTACAGTTATTACATGATGGCTCCCATCTGACCTCCCTCCTATGCGGTTGCTGCTCCTTCCCTCTTCAGCTCAGATGTTCCTCACATGGCACCTCCGGTGGTTCGCAGATAAAACCCCTGTACTTATTCCAGGCTCCCCACACCCTCCCCCACTTCTGGGTATATCCCCGGTAAACATATGCAGCCTTCTCCGCCACCATGGCCTCGTCCATGTCCCCACACCAGTCACCAATCGTTGGTAAGCATCTGGACCCCCACAGTCTAGCTATATTCCTCCTGGCAACCATCATACCCAAAGTTGCCCAGTCCTGTGCTGGGTGAGTTAGATCGGTCGGTTCCCATATATTTAATAAGCATCTTTTAGGCTCTGGTGACACCGACACCTCTACTGTCTGTGAAATGGTCCTCATCACTGCCACCCAGTACATCATGATCTACTCCTATGGCCAGCTTTGACTGACGTCACAGATCTCCCGACGCAACTACCGGGAGCAACGCTTACCTGCCAGCTGCATTTTTAACTGGAACCTTGGCAGTTCCTGTGTTAGCGCTGTGGACTCTGCGCATTTCTAGCTTTTAAAACCTCCTTACCTGCTCGCGCTCCCGAGCGCCTTCCGCTCTTCGCTCTCCTCCATTGCCGGCTGGTCACTGGAGCGGGGCGGGCGAGGTCGCCATCTTGGACGCTCTGGGGTTGGCGGTGCAGTCTCTTGGTCCCTCCCCCCCTGGCAAGTACTTCAGGTGTCTGGCTACTCCTATGGCCAGCTTTGACTGACGTCACAGATCTCCCGACGCGACTACCGGGAGCAACGCTTACCTGCCAGCTGCATTTTTATCTGGAACCTTGGCAGTTCCTGTGTTAGCGCTGTGGACTCTGCGCATTTCTAGCTTTTAAAACCTCCTTACCTGCTCGCGCTCCCGAGCGCCTTCCGCTCTTCGCTCTCCTCCATTGCCGGCTGGTCACTGGAGCGGGGCGGGCGAAGTCGCCATCTTGGACGCTCTGGGGTTGGCGGTGCAGTCTCTTGGTCCCTCCCCCCCTGGCAAGTACTTCAGGTGTCTGGCTACTCCTATGGCCAGCTTTGACTGACGTCACAGATCTCCCGACGCGACTACCGGGAGCAACGCTTACCTGCCAGCTGCATTTTTAACTGGAACCTTGGCAGTTCCTGTGTTAGCGCTGTGGACTCTGCGCATTTCTAGCTTTTAAAACCTCCTTACCTGCTCGCGCTCCCGAGCGCCTTCCGCTCTTCGCTCTCCTCCATTGCCGGCTGGTCACTGGAGCGGGGCGGGCGAGGTCGCCATCTTGGACGCTCTGGGGTTGGTGGTGCAGTCTCTTGGTCCCTCCCCCCCTGGCAAGTACTTCAGGTGTGTGGCTACTCCTATGGCCAGCTTTGACTGACGTCACAGATCTCCCGACGCGACTACCGGGAGCAACGCTTACCTGCCAGCTGCATTTTTATCTGGAACCTTGGCAGTTCCTGTGTTAGCGCTGTGGACTCTGCGCATTTCTAGCTTTTAAAACCTCCTTACCTGCTCGCGCTCCCGAGCGCCTTCCGCTCTTCGCTCTCCTCCATTGCCGGCTGGTCACTGGAGCGGGGCGGGCGAGGTCGCCATCTTGGACGCTCTGGGGTTGGCGGTGCAGTCTCTTGGTCCCTCCCCCCCTGGCAAGTACTTCAGGTGTCTGGCTACTCCTATGGCCAGCTTTGACTGACGTCACAGATCTCCCGACGCGACTACCGGGAGCAACGCTTACCTGCCAGCTGCATTTTTAACTGGAACCTTGGCAGTTCCTGTGTTAGCGCTGTGGACTCTGCGCATTTCTAGCTTTTAAAACCTCCTTACCTGCTCGCGCTCCCGAGCGCCTTCCGCTCTTCGCTCTCCTCCATTGCCGGGTGGTCACTGGAGCGGGGCGGGCGAGGTCGCCATCTTGGACGCTCTGGGGTTGGCGGTGCAGTCTCTTGGTCCCTCCACCCCCTGCCACGCCCTGATTTGTTGCTACTGTTGTCTACATTATGCCCCTATTTCCTCGACAGCGCAGCGGTCGAGTGCAGCGGGCACGACGAAGGCGCGCCGAAGTTGCGCCTAAGTTAAGCCCGTCTGCGCCCGTCCGCTACGGGCCGGGACCAGGGGCCATGGACTCTGCTTCTCAGCAGGTTTACACCTCGGCTCAATTGTACTCTTACAAAGCTGCTCTACCTCTTAGACCTTCACTACAGCAACATCTTGACATGCTTGGCATTTTAGTCCCTGATCCTTCTCTCTTGCTTGATCCCCTTGCTCTGCTTGCGTCCCCCTCTTCTAATATCGCCTCTGCCTGTCTTCTTAACACCCGGTCGGCTGTGAAACACCAACTGGAAATATTTAACCTCTTGCACACTGAGTCCCTTGATTTTTTGTTTCTCACCGAAACTTGGTTTTCGTCTGATTCTCTCCCTGATGTCCTGGCCATCCTCCCCTCTTCCTACTATGCCCTCCGGTCGGATCGCCCTGACGGCAAGATGGGTGGAGGTGTGGCCATGATTGTTCGCTCCAGCTTACAGTTTCAGCTTCTTCCCCATTCTTCTATATCTAATATGGATTTTTTGGTTGCCCGTTCACTCAATCTCCCTGTCCCTCTCACAGTCGTCCTTATGTATCGCCCCCCCCAACATATGCCCCTGTTTGTTGCCACCCTACAGGAACTCCTTGCCACACTTGTGGTTAATAATTCTTCGGTCCTCCTGTTGGGTGACTTCAATTTTTGGCCGGGTGACCCTAAGGAAGATTTGTCTTCCAAGGATTTCTCAGCTACTCTCCAGTGTCTCAATTTCCATGCTCATGTCACTGTTCCGACCCACGTCCAGGGTCATACACTTGACCAAATTTGGTCATTAAGTTACACGCATTTCCCTCCTAGCATTTCTCCCTGCACCTGGTCTGACCACTTTCTTATCTCCTTTTCTATCACTCTTGGCGTTCCTGACAGACCCTCTCTACCCAAAAATCTCGTAGCACGCAATTGGAATCGGGTTGACTTAAACTCTCTTTCTCTTTCTCTTGTTTCTTCAACCCTTGATCTTTCTGAGCTGCCCCTGGATTCTCAAGCTGAAGCGCTCAGCACCTGGCTGTCTTCCTCCTGCGACCAGGTTGCTCCGCTTAGGAAAACTAAGGCCGTTCGTCCCTATGACGCTCATAAGTGGTTTAATGCTGATCTCAAAGTCCTGAAATTAGATCTGAGACGCTCCGAGCGTCATTGGAGACATAATTATTGCCCCGCTCTTCGGGTCCAATATAAACATCTTCTCTATGAATATAAGCGAGCCGTCCTTCTGGCCAAAACAAAATATTTTTCTGAGAAAGTGGCCCTCTCTGCTAACAAATCTAAGGAGATCTTCTCTCTGGTCAATGATCTGGCGTTCTCGGATCGCACCAATTCTACTCTCATTCCCTCTCAGGACCTCAGCTCTTCTCTCAATGACTTTTTCATTGAGAAGATCGTTAAGATCAAAGCTAATATTCCCCTGCTTCTCCTTCCTCCTTCCATTCCTTCTTTGTCGGTATCTTCTTCTTTTTTTTATTCTTTTCCCCCTATTTCTCTAGACACATTTCTCACTCTGCTTATTAAGATCAAGTCTGGTTCTCCTGCCGACTGCGCCCCTGCCCGTATTTTAAGAGCATTATTTACTAACTGTCCCTCTCCCCCCCTTTCTTTTATTAATGCCTCTCTTGCCCTGGGCTTAGTCCCTTCATCCTTTAAATCTGCTATTGTTTTGCCTATTCTTAAAAAACCCGGCCTAGATCCTTCACTCCCTTCTAATTTTAGGCCCATTTCCCTTCTTTCCTATCTCGGCAAGATTTTAGAAAGTTATGTTACTTCTTGCCTTTCTGTTTATATCGAGGAGAACCATATCCTGGCCTCCCATCAAGCAGGATTCCGTCGAGGCCACTCTACTGAGTCAGTGGTTCTTGCAGTCCTCGATGAGTTGAAATCAAAGACTGATTCTTCTCTCCCTCAAGCCTTCGTTCTCCTTGATCTGTCCGCTGCGTTTGACACGGTTGATCATTCCATCCTTCTCGACCGTGTCAGCGCGGCGGGCATTCGGGGTCTTGCACTCTCTTGGCTTGCCTCCTTTCTTTCTGGCCGTTCTCAGGCAGTTCATTTGTCCGGTTTCTCTGCCCCCACCCGCTTGGTCTTCTGTGGGGTTCCCCAAGGTTCCTCTCTCTCCCCTTTGCTCTTTAACCTTTACATCTACCCTCTTATTTCTGCTCTTCTCGCTTTGGGGGTCTCCGTGTATAATTACGCTGATGACCTCCAGCTTGTCTTTGATCTTTCCCCTTCATCTTTGTCTCTATCGAAATTTCACTCTACTTTGGTCTTTATTTCTGAATGGATGAGCTCTAACCATCTTAAGCTTAACCCGGACAAGACCGAGTTGGTCTTGACGGGCGGCGCATCCAGTTCTTGGTCTTCTGCCTTTTGGCCCCTCTCCTTTGGCCCTCCTCCTACTCCTGTTTCTTCAGTTAGAACTCTGGGTATTCAGGTCAGTCATGATCTTTCCATGCATGCTCAAATTAGTTCTGTTGTTTCCTCCTGTTTTCTATCCCTCCGGCTCATCCGAAAGATTTCCCGTTTTTTTTCCTCAGATGCACTCAAAATCATTATCATGGCTCTGATTACCTCCCGCCTTGATTACGGGAATAGCTTGTACGTGGGCATTCCAGCTTACGAAACTCGCTGTTTGCAAGCTATCCAGAACCAGGCTGCCCGTCTCATTTTCCACCTCTCTAAAACCCATCATATTACTCCTGTGCTTAAGTCTCTTCATTGGCTTCCTGTTTCTCAGCGGTCTCTTTTCAAAATGGGCTGTCTTGTTTTTCTGGCTCTTGCGCGTTCAGCTCCTGCTTTCATCTGTTCTCTTATTTCTTCTCACACTCCCGCTCGCACTCTTCGCTCTTCTACTTTGGCCCTTCTTAACGTCCCCCGCTTCTGTAAATCCAGAACTGGAGGCACACGTTTTTCTGTTTTGGCCCCCCGTTTCTGGAATAGCCTTCCCCTCTCCTTGCGATCCATTCCCATCTACTCCCATTTTCGCAAAGCCCTGAAAACTTTTCTGTTCTCTCAGGCGTACTCTTGCTAATCCCATCGGGATGCCCCTGTGACTATTGGTCTCATTACCAGCGCCCGTAAGCCGCTTGGCCACAGTGTGCTTAATCAAGTACTTTTTTTTCATTTCATTTCATTTCGGGCATTGCCATAGAGTGTGGTAAAACGTATCTTCCTCCCCGCACTCCCTCAGGCAATATGGATGGAGGGCATTTCCTATCTTATGCAAGGTTAATCTAGTTTAGTATACCCGGTGCAATATCTTCAGTTGTATTAGTCTTAATCTTGAGGGTATCGCCACCTCCCGCGGCGATGAGAGTGCCGCCTGCCAGTCTGTGTTGTAGAGTTCCCCTAGTTCCGCGGACCATTTATCCTTCAGTGCCTGCGTTAGATCCGGTAGGTTATTAACTAACTTACGGTAGGTGAAAGAGGTGGCCTTTTTTATCATGTAATCAGTTAGAAGCCTATCTTCTAAGGGGGATGCCTCTGGTAATTGGGTGTTTGGAGGTATCACCGCGTGTAACGCATGTCTAATCTGCATATACCTAAACCGTTCAGAGGGTGCGAGTTGGTATTGTTCTTGTAGGCGCTCGAACATAATCACCCCGCCCTTAACCCACATGTCACCCACCGTTGAGATTCCTATTGCATCCCAGTTATTGAATCCCTTGCTTTTTCTGAGTCTCCCCAGCCGCCGTGTATCCCAGAGTGGGGTAAGCTGTGTGATCACCCCCTGCCATCCCAATTTTTTCTGTGCCGAGTACCATATGTCCACAGTGTGCACCGTCGGGCCAATCAGTGGGTTAGCTCGTTTTCGATTGTATAAGGCCGCCATGAAACCTCCGTCTCCTAACACATATCTGTCCGCTTGAAACGCAGGGTCGGTCTGCGGGGCGTGAATCCATTGATTGATGATTTTCAACTGTGCAGCCCAGTAGTATAGTTGTATGTTGGGAAGCGCTATACCCCCATCATACCAGCTCTTAACCAGTTTGTTCATTGCAATACGCACTGGATTGTTTCTCCATAGTAGACTAGACACCTCAGTCGCTATCATTTTAAAATAACTCGCCGGGACCAGAAATGGAGTGTTTTCTAGGGCATAGAGAAATCGTGGGAGCGCCATCATTTTAAAGAGTGCTGCCTTCCCCAGCAGCGTCAGCGGCAGTGTATGCCAGTGCTTCGTGACGCGTTTTAGCCGGTCCTTCGTGACCAGGAGATCACATTCTTTAGGAAGGCACGGTGGCGGCCCAGACAGCACAAACAGAACCGATTTAGACCAATTAATAGTATAGCCAGACACTCTCCCATAATTTTCACAGACGTTCAGTAGCACCAAAATGGAACACCTCGGGGAGGCCAGATACAACAAAACGTCATCTGCGTACAAGGTGATACGGTCCTCCCATCCCGCCGCCAACCCGAGTCCCCTGATAGTCGGTTCCCACCTAATCAGTGCTGCCAGCGGCTCCAACACAAGGACAAGCAACAAGGGAGAAAAGGGGCATCCCTTGCGAGTACTGCGTCCTAGCTGAAAGTCCTCTGACATGTGACCATTAGCGGTAACATGTGCTAGTGGTTTCGAAAATAACAGGTGCACCCATGCACAAAATTTAGGACCGAAGCCCAGATGCCGAAGGACCGCAAATAGGAAGGACAATTCCACCATATCAAATGCCATACGGGCATCCAATGATAAAATAACAGCTGCTTCTTGGATGTAGGGTGTATGGGCTATCACCCCATGAAGGCGCCTCAGGTTAAGAGCCGTATTACGACCTGGCATAAATCCCGATTGATCTAGGTGTATAAGGGCCGTCATATGCGGGGTCAGGCGGGTCGCCAAAAGTTTGGCGAGTATTTTAGCTTCCGCATTGATCAATGAGATTGGGCTATATGAGGCATAGTCCTCAGGAGGTTCCCAGGTTTAGGAATAACCACGATGGTGGCCGTTCTTTGGTCCCGAGGGAGCTCTCCTACATCTAAACTTTCAGTATACATTTTTAACAGGTGGGGGGAGAGTGTTCCCACCAGCCTCTTATAATGCTCGATAGGTATGCCGTTAGGCCCTATCACCTTCCCCGTCTGCAAGGACTCAATTGTTAACTGTAGTTCTTCTGTTGTGAGGTCCGCTTCGAGCTTGCTGACCGGCTCTGGTGTTTTAATGTCTTTGAGATAGGCTTGTGCTCCCTCAATCGTGTTAATTGACGACGATGTGTAAACCTGGGCAAAATGACTGGCCAGTCCGGCTACAATTTCTTGTGGGTCCGAGATCATTACCCCTTCTCTAGTTTTTATCTGAGCTATCCAGCTCCTTGCTTTTTCTTTTTGTCGAGCCAGGCCAGGAGCTTACCTGCCTTATCCCCAATTTCGTATATTTTATGTTGTGAAGCTTTTAATTTGGACCTCGCCTTCTCTCGTAAATACTCCCTGTACTCCCACTGTTGAACACGTAGGGACTGGGACGTTTCTCGCGTCGGATGCTGTGTATAGCGTTCCTCAGCCTGATGCAAACTCGATTCTATGTCACATAATTCCTGTCGCTTCTCGCGTTTATGACCTATTATGGAGGCAATGGCTCGCCCACGTATGACAGTCTTATATGCTTCCCATAGGGTGACCGAAGATGGGACCAACGTTATATTTTCTTTGAAATAGTGCTGTGTTGTAGTGCGGAGGTCTTTAAGGATTTTGGGATTATTCAAATACCCTGGGTGTATGGGGTAAATACGTCGCCTGACCCAATGCCGGCACGTGTATGTTAGTAGTACTGGAGAGTGATCTAAAATCCCTCTGGGCCTAATCTCTATGTCCGATACATTGTGTAAGCCGTCCACTGACGGAGGAATTTACTGAGCGCAGGAAGGGCCACCGCGTGGAGCGCCGGCGGGTATATACTGACACCACATTAAATGATTTCCCCTCCCATTGACATGCTATTGCCGCAAAGCGGCCCTGGTCATCTGTCCATTTTTGGTTAATAATCAGTGGGAAATGCTTTCGTACTAGAATTCCCACTCCCCGTGAGCCAGAGGAGAACTCAAAATGCACAACCATTTTCAACCCAAACCGGTCCAGCGCTCTACAGGTCGTCCCAGTTAAGTGTGTTTCCTCTAAGAGGGCTATCGCTGGCGCACACCGCTTAAAATACTGTAGAACCAATCCTCTTTTAATCTTGTCCCCTAGCCCCCGAACATTCCAGGTGACCAATGATAAAGGAGCCCCCGGGCACATTGGAGACGTGGTAGATTCAGCCCTTGGGTGATCCTGAGCCATTTGTTCTATCATATTGCAAGCATGTAATCAATGCTGTAACGCGTCTGTACTTTGTGAAACCAACACCGATAGACCTCAATCTCGCCAATGCCCTTAAAAAAACAATAACCAACAACTTCCAATACTGCAAAAACAACCCTTTACCTCCCTCCCCCCTCCCTGCCTCCCTGCCTCCCTGCCTCCCTGCCTCCCTGCAAGATGGACCCAAACTACCCGCCACCCCAACAGTGCAGAGCGCTTAATACCCTTCCCTGATACCATAACTTGAGGTTGAGAGCGATCGTCCATTCTCCTTGGAAACCCATTGTTCCTTCCTTCACAGTAGCAATCTCTGCTCCCTCTCTCTTAGATCCTGGATATTTGGTAACTGGACGGCATGGTTTTCCCCCCAGCAGGTCGCTCCCTCCGCGGTATCCATTTCCCTTCACCCTTGTCCAGGGCAGCCCTCATGCAAGTACAATGGACTCTGCAATAGTGTAGTAAATTGAGCAAAGTCAAGGCCCCAGCCGGCAAGTCTGTTCAGGTCTCGATCTCCTGATCATTGCAGCTTGTTCTTTCTCTACTGCATCAAACAATGTCACTCTTCCCTACAGCCGCCTACTCCGGTCCCTCTCGCGCGTCCTCTCCTCCTCGTTGGCCGTGTCTTCCATCCCGTCGTTCCAAACGTGGGGCTTTGCGCCAACCCTCCAGCCACTCCTGTGCGTCCCCCGGCGACATGAAAAACCATGCTTTAGCTTCAACTTCAACTCTCATCTTCGCCGGGAAGAGCATCGAGTATTTGATCCCACGATCGCGGAGTGCCTTTTTAACTTCAAGAAATCCACGACGCTGCTTCGTAACTACTGCCGTGTAGTCCGGGAAAATGGAAATAGTAGCATTGTCTAGTCTCAGCGGGGGCGCAACACGTGCGGCTTGTAATATTACGTCTCTGTCTCGGTAATTAAAAATACGAGCCAGGATAGGGCGTGGAAGGGGCCCCTGGTCTGGGCCGTCCTCCTGGAACTCTGTGTGCCCTTTCAACAGAGAAGTAGTTAGAGAGGCCCCTTGGGTGTAAATGATTTGTGATAAGATCTTCAACAAATAAGTCAAGGGCTTAACCGCCGCTCTGCTCTGGCACACCTATGAGGCGTATGTTGTTTCGTCGCGACCGCCCTTCCTGGTCCTCCAGTTTAGTCGCCAAAACCTTGTTATCCACTATGAGTTGATGCACTTGTGTCTGAAGCGTGGCCGTGTCAGTAGTTAGGGTGGCTGCCGTGACCTCTACCTCCGACACTCTGGTGGACATTTTATTGAAGTCAGCTCGGAGTAGTGAGAGTTCCGTCGCGAGAGAACCAATGCGCGAGTCCAAGGACGTGTGTACTTTATTCAGCGCAGCCATAATGTTTTGAAGCGTTACCTCTTTGTCACCTGCGTTGCTCGCACCCGTCTCCGGCGTTGCATCATGAACTGCCACATCCGGTTGTGTTTTTGTGTAGGCATACTTTTCTAGCTTCGCCTGATTAGACCCTTTCGCATTTCTGACACTCATTGTCGCGTTGGGGGTATAGTCGCGCAAGTGGAGAGATCAGGAGTGGTAATCACCGCCGCCTGCCAAATGGCTGACGTAGCCCCAAGCGGCCTGTCGGGTTTCCCACCCCGTGCCTCCTGTAGCGCGCCGCCGAAGGTGTCCCAGGACCAGTCCCGGCCGCTGGACTCCTTCTGTCTGCTCCTTTATGAAACGATCTATGGTTTGCCGCCCAGGACCAGGCCACCTTCTCTGGGGATGGTCTCACCCCTCGGGGCAAGATGGCGTCAGTGCTTCGTGCTGCGGCTCACTACCGAAAGTCAAATGTCCGCCGCCATGTGGCACTGTGAACCCTTACTGCGTGTACTAAGCTCTCCCGTGCTCCGTTCACCACACCAGCACCAGATCCTCGCTCACTGTGCAGGGCAGGGAAGTTTCATATGATGGCCACTGTTCATTTCAATAAGGTGTCAATTTGTTGCGTCGTCATTCAGTTGCACATCCTATTGACGATGTGAGTGCAAGATTCTGGTCCCTCAGACTGCGTCTGCACCTCTCACTCAGATGAGGGCCAGAAGCTGAAGCTGCCACTGCGGGGCCGAGCACCGGCCTCCCAAGGGTATCACCCCGCCGCTCCAGCCTCAGAGCGCAGAGGCGCTATGGAGGGGTAGCCAACCTATAGTCCTGCCAAGGCACCAGATCTCGAAGCGTCCGGGAACCCGCCTCTCCTTTTCCGGCTGACTCCTCTCTCCGGGCTGCTCCCGGACACTTAAGGCACCTCCCGCAGCTCGCCGTTGGTGGAGGGGGGGGCTCCACCAGCCGTTCCCTACCCGTCTTCCCTCGCACTCTCCTCCAGTCTGCGCAGCCCGCACTCGCAGTCGGCTCCGCTGGAAATAGACTCCCCAGCTCACCTCCTCAGTATAGGCCCCTCGCCGCCTCCGCGTTTTCTGACAGCCAGGACCCTCCGCTCAGCCGCCGGACCGGAACAATGGTTGCCCAGGGGTCTCTGCTACCACCAGCCACCCTTTTTCAGAGAGGGAGCCGTCGGATAAATGTTCGGATTTACTGGGAGGGTTCCTCGGACCTCGGAGCCTCCCTAGGCTGCGGCCATTTTCTACGGCTGCAAGCCACGCCCCCAATGCATCAATTTTTACAGTTCTTGCAGTTTCCAGTCCCAAAACAATCTCCAGAGGTCCAGAACACTGACAGGCACCTCTCAGCAGGTCAGAACTCCAGGCAAAAGTGGTCAGGAGGGACTGGGGGTGAAGTCCTTGTGTCTTTGAGAATTCCGAACAGGAGGCAAGATCTATTTCAAGCACTAGAAGATCTTCCTCAAGCAGGGGACACAGCACACAGCGCAATCCTTCTTTCTTTGGTAGAAAGTAGCAACAGCAGGCCAACCCCAGACAGCAAAGAAGCACAGGGGCAAAATTCCTCCTCAGTTTCTCCAATCCTTCTCCCTGCCAAAGGTTACTCTTGATTCCCAGAAGTAATCTTTGAAGTATTTTCTATCCCTGAGACTTCCAAAATGAGGCAAGCTCTACTTCAAGCCCTTGGATAAAACTCTAACAGCAGGATGATGAAAGGACAGTCCAGTCCTTTCCCTGCCCAGACAGAAGCAACCACTGCAAGCCAACCCCGACAGCACACAGCCCAGGGGCAGTACTCCTCCTCCAACTTTCCTGGTTCTTCTTCCTGAAGATTCCTCAGTTCAGCAGTAATCTAAAGTTCAGGGGTCTGGGCGCCACTTTTGTAGCACAAATTCCTTTGTTCTCTGGTGGCAGATAAGCTCTTTGCCCAGGCAAAACCAGTTCTGTCCTCTCTGGTGCAGTTGACCGGCAGGAGGTGGAACACCATTGTGTAAGGCAGACAAGGCCTATTCAGGTGCAAGGGAAATCTCCTCCCATCACTCTAAATGGAGACTGGGCATATTCAGGTGCTAGTGAGAAGTCCTACCCCTACTCCGAATGCAGCCCAGGTCTGTTCAGCCCAGCCCTGACTCATTCAAGAAAAGCAGGACATACATCAACCCCTCCTTCCTCCGGTGGCCAACTGAGAGACTGCACATCCCCAGCCCCTGTCTTTCAAAAGCCAGACAGTCAATCCACAAACCAGCAGAGGCAGACTGGATGGCTAAGCAAGAAAATACCCACTTTCTAAAAGTGGTATTTTCAAACACACAATATATAAAAATGATCTTTACTAAAAGATGCATTTTTTATATTCTGAGTTCAGGCATACTAAACTCCACCTTTCCATCTTGTCCCAATGGGAAGGTATATTTATAAGATGGTATAATTAAACTCCCAGTCTATCCTATGGGACAGATAGCCTTTCAATAGTGAAAAAGTAAATGCACTGTATTTCACTATCAGAACATTTCACACACCGTATTACATGTCCTACCTTCCACATATTTTGCACCCTGCCCATGGGGCTACCTTGGGCCTACCTTAGGGGTGTCTTACAAAAAGTGAAAGGGACAGTTAGGGCCTGGCAATTGGGTGCACTTGCCAGGTCGACATGGCAGTACCAAACTGCGCACAGACATTGCAGTTACATTTACAGGCTGCTCATGCACAATCAGTGTTGCCGGCCCAATAGCAGCATTTGATTTACAGGCCCTGGGCACACACAGTGCACTGTACTAGGGACTTAGTAGTAAGTCAAATAAGCCAATCATGAAAACACCAATCCAGATTCACAATTTACAGAGAGTGCATGTGCACTTTAGCACTAATCATCAGTTGAAAAGTACCCAGGGTCATAAAACCAACACAAACAGGGTCCAAAACAAGAGGCCAATAAGCCTGAGGATAAACCCGCTGGAAAAGCCAGGTCTAACATCTACAAATACGGAAAAACAGATTTGTCGGTTCAGCCTCCTACTACACATGAAATGACCTGCCATTGCACATAAGAGCCTCGTCTCTTCTTGAATTCTGCAAGCAGCTGAAGACCTGGCTTTTCGAGTAGTCCAACCAGCCCCTAGCTTTGGCTACACTAGGATACCATTGCGTGTGATAGTGCACTCTAAAATTCTGTATAGCCGAATATATTCAGGACATTGTGGTTTATGTGTCCTGTGTATGTGCAGCTCCAGCAGTAGGTATACTACATTATGATGGTTTTATAATTTGGCATCTGCTTGTGGGTGTAGGTATTTTTCAGTGCTAATTTTCCCTGTTTCTGATGGCCCAGTCAACAAAGGTTTGTATATTTTATGGTATGTATCACATGTGGGAAATACCACAGGTATCGTACTTGTAATTACACAAAGCCATCCAGGCCCCCTGTAGTTTGCAGTTGATGCCATATTCCTATCACCCACTGCTGGTAGTCGCAGTACCTATGAAGCGATAATGGTCAGTAAATAACAAGATAAGAATTGCACAGCAATCCTTTGCTTCTGTGCCTACATGTGCAAATATTTCATCCAAAACGCTTTAGCAAAAATCATGAAACTGTCAGTACCAACATTTCAGTAGATTTCATTTGCACTGGGGGGCTGCCTTGACTTTCTAGGGGCCCAGTGGCATTTCAATGTAATGATAAGAAATTAGTTTGTCTCCAGTGACTCACTGGTGGCTAGAAGAAGCCATCTGGCTGACTGGAGCACTGGGAGCAACATAGGTGTCACGGTGCAACCTCTGCCCCTCCTGATGACTTGTCCCCTGAGTTCTCCAGAAGACATTTAAACCATCGTATCCTGTCCTGAAACTGTCGTCACCTTCACGATAAGGAAAGGAGAGGCTTAGTGGAAATGTGCAGGTAAGTGTCTTGTACCAACTATAATGGTTTTCTCCAAGTGGATGTTGTTGCTTTGCAGCCTTGAATAGCGGAGTTAAGTTTGATGTCACTGTCTAGATGTGTGCAAAAGATGCTCTTACCAAGAAACCGAGAGGGTCACCCTTCATCGTCATGACTGTTCAGTGAGCCTTCTTTGCCAGACCCCAGATCACATTACAGCAAGGTTTACATGCTGTGCCGTGTTAGCTGAGGGTCTGATCGTGAGCACTCTTTCACGCGTTAGTACTGGACGCTTTGGTTCGAGCCGATGTTGACCGATCAATGTCTGTCAAGCGCCGGTCGCCGGAGCAAGAAGGCTTCTGCGACCCTCTCACAAGCGGGGAGGGCTGCCGAAGGCTCCAGATGTGCTCTCAGCTGGGCTGCCTCTGACCTCCACGTACTCGCTGGCTCTGAGTAGCACAACAGGAACACCTGCGATGTCCCACATGTTACTGTTTAGCTTTCAACACCATCCATTGCCAACAGTGGCTGAACTGTTACCGCTTACAGGGCTGCAATGTGGCTGAACAGAGACACATTTGGTGCGAATTTATGAATGACATCATGATGTATGCCATTAAAGAAGTTACAAAGTACAGAAAAAACGAATTACATTTTAGACCTTAATGGATGATGAAAACCTCGAACCAGATCCGGTACTGAAGGCTTTTCGAATCCCTCGCAGAGTCTGGCTCAAGGCGCTGAATCCCTCTAATGCCTCAAGGCGCTGAATCCCTCTCAGAGTCTGGCTCAAGGCGCTGAATCCCTCTCAGAGTCTGGCTCAAGCCGCTGAATCCCTCTCAGAGTCTGGCTCAAGGCGCTGAATCCCTCTCAGAGTCTGGCTCAAGGCGCTGAATCCCTCTCAGAGTCTGGCTCAAGCCGCTGAATCCCTCTCAGAGTCTGGCTCAAGGCGCTGAATCCCTCTCAGAGTCTGGCTCAAGGCGCTGAATCCCTCTCAGAGTCTGGCTCAAGGCGCTGAATCCCTCTCATGCCTCAAGGCGATGAATCCCTCTCAGAGTCTGACTCAAGGCGCTGAATCCCTCTCAGAGTCTGGCTCAAGGTGCTGAATCCCTCTCAGAGTCTGGCTCAAGCCGCTGAATCCCTCTCAGAGTCTGGCTCAAGGCGCTGAATCCCTCTCATGCCTCAAGGCGCTGAATCCCTCTCAGAGTCTGGCTCAAGGCGCTGAATCCCTCTCATGCCTCAAGGCGCTGAATCCCTCTCAGAGTCTGGCTCAAGGCGCTGAATCCCTCTCAGAGTCTGGCTCAAGGCGCTGTCTCGGTAGCAAGGCACACTGCACCCTGGAAGATTCAAGACTGGAAGATTCATTGACTGCCCTGAATATCTCATTTTAATTTAGGTACTCAGAGTTCACTCTCTTCTGTACAGTCCAAAGTGGGCTGTAGGTAATGAGGACTGGATGTCGTTAAAAGTAGCGCATGCACTCCAGTGGCCGTATTACGTATTGGCATTGTTTGCGCCCAACGCACCTTTCAAAAGGTGAGCTGGGCGCAAATGCCAATGCGCCCGACTATGGTGCAGTTTCTGCCCCGGGGGCAGCCGTGTTTTCAGAGTGCAGGCGGCAGCTGCCTGCACTTTTAAAGGGGATTAGAGATCCCCCTGCAGGCGGCTGAAGTCAGTGACTGCACCCGCCTGCAAGGGAATGTCTGGGGGTGTCCTTGGGACCCCCTTTACCCCCTGCAGAGGGCTGCTGTTAGGAGGCCAACTGACAGTGCACCACCTTTTAAATGGTGCACTGTCAGTGCGCCTTCTGAGGGCTCCTTTGACTCTGCGCTATAGAAGGGGATGCACATGCGTTTGCGCCCCCTTCTATAATACCAAAATACCTCGGGAGAGCATACACCTGTGGCGCCTCCAGGGGCACCTTCTGTAACACGGCCCCAGAAAGGACATTTTACAGAAGAAATTCTGCTTTCTTTTTTTAACCTGGTAAATTTGTACTTAAAGGAGGGGTACAGATAATCCACGTGTCTGATCGAAAGACTTGTAGGTCCAATATGCAGCCCCCAATAACGAAGTTGTTGTAAGCTGATGCTACAGATGGAAAGATGTAGCTTACAGCTTACTACATTTCTGTCTCTCTGAACATTTCCCTCTCTCTGATGAATACAGGTGAGCACACCTTCTGCTAGGTATGGATTCCATTTCTAGGAAGAGGAATATGCCTCTAAAGATTGTCTTGTGCAGGAAGGTATACCTTACTGCACAAAAACAATTCTACCTGTAAGGCAGGCACCTTTTACACTGTGATACAAGGGTCTGCCTTTGCCTAGGCAGCACAAAGTGCGCCAGCTCACGGAGAAAGCAGAAATGCTCAATATCTTTGTAAATATGCGGCATTCTGGTCTCTCCGTTTCACATAACACAGCCCAGAAAGTTCCCCTGCGGTGCTGCTTTTCGTGAAATAATAGTACACGTCCCCCCTGGCTGTTTTCATATATCCATCACGTACATGCCAATGTGTCAGAAAAGGGAAGGGGGAGATTGTAAAAAAATAATTGGGAGAATGTATTCCTCCCATTGACTTTTATTAAAGCAGAGGCAATTTCAGGCGAGAGAGACACATTTAAGTCCATTTTGGGTTTCAAACATCGGTGGTCTCTCGCCTGACTCGGGTCTTTTGGCATTGATGCCATCAGAACTTGTCTTGCTCTTTAGCTAGCAGCAGGACGCCCCTGAGCATTTGTGTGCATTACAGAGGACATAGAGCATAGAATAGTTTTAAATAGATGGCACCTAGTATCTAGGTCATTGTCTGAATCTCAGCCATTAGACTCTTCTGACCAACAAGATTTCACTAAAGGTATGTGGAGGAAGGGGTCTGTGCTTGTTTATCCAGCTTGATGCTTTATTTCGTAGTGAAACAAAAGACTCGACTCTTGTGTTGGTAAGTTCAGGGACTCCTACTAGAACCACCACCAGGGGAGCAGCTTCCGGCAGTAGGTTTACTGTCAACTCCTTTCTCACTCTATTACCCTCCATTTTTTCCTGCTCGATGTTTACAGTGGGCTTTATCACTGACAGCCCAGGCAAAGAGGGGAGGGAAGATTGGATATTCCTATTTGAGATATCCTGCAATTGAGAAGAGGGATTAGACAAAACTGGGAGAGTTGTTAAAATAGGGGAGTCAGCTAGATGTACACCTCTTCTATTAGCATCCCTACTCCTTTCGGTAGTTTCCACAGTTTGTGGATGCTCATACCTAGGCCCAATGGCCATTTCTATATTTGCCAGCCTAGTATCGATTTGATCAAGTCTAGTAATTAAGGGGTTCAAAAAAGACTTCAGAATGCTTCCAAGATCAGAAATTTGAGGATCAACCCTTGCTTGCGTATCGTCACTAATAGTTCTGGTCGGAGGGTGTGCTACAGTAGAATTCTGTTCAGGAAGATTAATAGGCTCAATGGCTACAGGAGGGAGCACCTTAGCTTTTACCCGGGCCTTAGGATTGGTATGGGTTACAGAATTAGATAACCTTGCTTTCTTACCACCCCCCGCCTGTGGCCCTCACTTTCTATTTGGAATAGCCCCCTCCTTATTGGCTCGTAGTTGAGCAATACTGGGCACGGGGCCACTATCAGATGTCACAGTGGCAGTAAGGGGTGGCGCAATGCTGTAATCTGTAGAGGCCATTAAAGAGTCTCTATTAGATACTGGACAGCGCCCGAAATCAGGCATCATAGTTGTTTCCAAATTTTCGCTATTGGATACAGTATTAGGCAACATAGTACACCTATCAGGAGTTGTTACATTCGCTATGTGACCAAGCGACGATCTTTTGGCGTTGTCAATACCCTGCGAAAGACGACGTTCCAAAATAGTAATCTCATTTGTTAATAGAGAATTAGCTCTAAGCAGAAAACAATCCAAAGTGCCCGCCATGGTAGTGCTAGACGAATGAGCTTTGCTTCTTGTCTCCCTAGTCGCCATTAATTTAAATGTACGGCAGAAATGTTATCTTAAGATGTTTAGAGAATTACCCAAAGTCAACAAGTACCTCAGTCAAGAAACACCCAAGAGGGATGGCCCGATCCGGTCTTAAACGGTCTGTAACGGGCTAGAACGGGCCCGCCCTTGGCCCGGACTCCGCCCGGCGCGCGCCTGTGCGTGTCCCGCGAAGCGGGGGCCGCAAGTAGTTTTGAAGATGCAGGCAGGGGCGGAGGCAAAGGGAAGAGGACACAGGTGAGGAAGAAAAACCGGGCTGCTGGTCCTCGCAGTCCCTTCCACCAATAATCAGGAAAGAAATCCTTCCACTTCGAGCGGCAAACGCGAAGCGGTGGCTGCGAGTAGTTTTGAAGCTGCAGGCAGGAGCGGAGGCAAAGGGAAGAGGACACAGGTGAGGAAGAAAAACCAGGCTGCTGGTCCTCGCAGTCCCTTCCACCAATAATCAGGAAAGAAATCCTTCCACTTCGAGCGGCACCCGCGAAGCGGTGGCCGCGAGTAGTTTTGAAGCTGCAGGCAGGGGCGGAGGCAAAGGGAAGAGGACACAGGTGAGGAAGAAAAACCGGGCTGCTGGTTCTTGCAGTCCCTTCCACCAATAATCAGGAAAGAAGTCCTTCCAATTCGAGCGGCATATATATATTCCAACACCACCCAACTTGCCTTACAAGTAGGAACACTGACACCAGGCTGGAGGCTTCAAAAGATGCTTTCATTCCATGTAGAAAGCTGGCAGGTACGATAAAAACCCAAGGCTTTTCTCCTCCAAAAGAGGCTTGATCACGGGTACAGCCTCTGCTTTCACCTTGCCTCGTGATTTACCACTGCGGTTTGGCTTACCCAAATTTATCAGTGAGTGAATCTAAACGTGAGACTGAGATGGGTTGTGAGCAGCGGCAACAGCAGCAGAGACATTCAAACAACGCAGGAGACCTGCACGTACCTTAAAGCGAAGTAATTGTCCATGTCTCACTCCAGCAGCAGAGAGATCATTTACATGAAAAAACATGGTGTGAAGTAGGAACTAATAACCTCTCGAAAGGTTCGTATGCGTGATTGGGGGGTGTAGCACCATCTCCAAGTCTGGCAGGCAGTCTTCCGCTGGAAACATGCAGGCGATGGTCTCTGCTTACCTGGCACCTCAGCAGACCATCCGTCATCATTTAAATGACGTCATCACAATTCCACCACTGGTGTTTGGGATAAAGTTTCCGTTGTGTGCTGGTCACGATGTGTTTTACTCCATCATTGTTATTTATTTTTCACTATATTTTTTAATAATCTAACAAAAATGGGAAAAATTGATACATAAACATCCTGAAAACGAAAAATTATATAATAAATTAATCTATTTTTTGTACACTTTTGGTCTCTGGGTGTGATCTACTGTATGGACATATTGCCTACTATTGAAGCATATACGTGTAGGAAGTTTAGTATGTTTTGTTGATATTTCCAGCGTTGTGAAGGGCCTTGTATGCATGGGTGAGAAGTTTAAAGGTTATTACTCTGTCAACTGGGAGCCAGTGGAGGTCGCAGAGGTGTTGAGTGATGTGGTTGCGACAGGGGAGGTTGAGGATTAGTTTTGCTGTGGTGTTCTGGACATTCTGGAGGCTTCGGAGGAGTTTCTGGGTGACACAGGTGTAGAATGCATTGCCATAGTCGAGTCTGCTGCCGATGAGGGCATGGGTGACTGTCTTCTTGGATTCGCTTTGGATCCATCTGAAGGTCTTTCGAAGCAGGCGGGGTGAGTTGAAGCAGGCCGAGGAGATGGTGTTGAGCTGGTGAGCCATTGTGAGCTAGGAGTCCAGTATAATACTGAGTTTTGTTGCGTGGTTCATGGGGGAAGGGGGACTTCCTAGAACAGAGGGCCACCAGGAGTCATTCTAAGTGTAGGGGGAGGCTCCCAGAATGAGGACTTCTGTCTTGTCCGAGTTGAGCTTGAGGCAGTTGTCCTTCATCCAGGCAGTGATGGCTTTCATACCTTTGTGTAAGTTGTACATGTTGACAGTGGTTTCTTTGGTGAGGGAGAGGATCAGCTGGGTGTCATTGGTGTAGGAGACAATGTTGAGCCCGTGGTTCCTGACGATGGCTGTGAGGGGGGGCATGTAGATGTTAAAGAGGGTGGGTTTGATGGAGGAGCCCTGGGGTACTCCGCAGCTGATCTCTGTCAGTTTTGAGAGGTACGGTGGGAGTCTAACCCGTTGTGTTCTGCTTGTGAGAAAGAAGCAGATCCAGTTGAGGGCTTTGTCTTGGAAACCAGCGTAATGGACTCTTGTGGCTAGGGTGTGGTGGGAGACGGTGTCAAAGGCTGCCGAGAGGTCCAGTAGGACGAGGGCATTTGTTTCGCTCTGGTTGAGGAGGGAGCAGATTTCATCGGTGGCGGCGAAGAGGGTGGTCTCAGTGCTATGATTTCTTTGGAATCCAGATTGGGAGATATCCAGGACATGGTTGGTTTCGATAAAGTCAGCGATCTGGGCGTTGCTGGCTTTTTCAATGACTTTGGCTGGGAAGGGGAGCAGGGAGATGGGCCTGAAGTTATTGAGGTCCGTCTGGTCTGCGGAGGGTTTCTACAGGAGGGCTCCTGTTCCCTGCTAGACATTAGGTTGTGCAGTGACTGCATGCCCCGAACTGGTTTGAAGCCGTACTGCTTGGGTGCACACTGAGACAATACAACAGAGTGAGATTATACCTTTCTCTTTAGCTTATTTTTGTTCTAACTATGCAGCCCTTTTTATTCCATAGAATGTGGGCAACAATTGGGATTTTATCTGTTTATCAGCAATCATTTGGTGTGTTTGTGGATCTAATTCTGGATTCATTATTTGCTAGTAAGGCATCACTGAAGACTTGGTGGAGGACAAGATTCTGCTAAGTTCTGGATTGCCCTTTATTGACAATGTCATAGTGTTATGCATATGTAAGAATTTCATGCCTGACAACACTCCTGTGGCAGTTCACATTACACATTGCTACAGTGTCCAGTATGCACTGACCCTTGTGCGTGGCAGTCATCCTTGCCCTGCCTACTGTCCCGATTGACCTGCGGTACCACAATGTGCAAATCAGATCCAAAACAAAGTAAGGTTATGCTTGGCGACTAAACACCCCGCTCATTTTGGCAATTGGAATCAGAGATCCCTGCAAGGTGGTGCCTCTGGACCCTTTGTCTCCCATGAAGATCACAACATTAAGACATTTCAGCAGGTTATTTGGCACAGTCTATATACAATCAATGGGACACTTAACATTGTGACATCTCTCCTGGACCACATGTGTGAAGATCTCAACAAACAGGCTTGTAGGATAGATCTTACTGAACATCACATCTCAGACATTGAGTATGATATGTTTACACACAAAACAGGCCATAAATTGAAGAGAGGCTTTCAGATCATTATAGCTAAAAATGTGAATCTTCAGGATGCTCCAGATTCACCAATGCAGGATTAACAGTATACCAAAAACCACCAGCATGGGCAACTTGAAGTTATTAGTGAAGCACCTGACTTGTTTGGTAAGGTAAGTTTTCTGCCTGTATTGTTGAGCATGAGTCGCCTAAGCCAGTGCCTGGACTTGCACCACAGCCCATATTCACCTGTTTATATATACAGGCCGGCATATAATCCTGATGTTCACACTTGAAAACATGATCTTACCTATGCAGAAGTTAGCATCTCACTATTCTCAGACTATGCAATTACTGTGCAGAAATCCGTTAGACTACTTTATGGTGTCAAGAAGAAATTGCAAGATCCAAACTTCCTAATGCCATATTGTATCTGGCTCACCCAAGGTTAACTATTAATAGCTAGATATCTTTTTCTGAAGATCCACAGATGGCTGCTTCATTTCTTGACAAACACTCCAAAGGTATGCCATTGTCACCCCATTGAACAACAGATCTGGGCATGGATAACAAGGACCGATGTTAGCATGTGCTATTTGTTTTGTATTGTCCTGCTTATTTATTTGCTTGTGTAGTGCCCTACCTGCTTATTTATTTGATATAGTTTGGCCTTGAGGGATAGAAGATCTTGGTGGGTCACTTTATGGCTGTGGACTGGGATGGGTGTAGCATAATTTTCTCCTTCTATGGGCTCTTCTACTTCTTTTCATAACTCTGGGTACAGCTTGATCCCTTTGAATTCTCTTACCATTCTGGCTGTGGAGGCATTCTGTTGTGGCACATCTATATTTGCAATTAAATGGCTACTATGGCATATCTTTAGTGGGTGCTAAATATGGTCTTCTTCTTGTGTGTTCTGCCATTATCATTTGTCCTCAGTGGTGGGTATGAGGTGCTGTTATCTTTTGAGAAGTGTGATGCATTCACTGCTAGTTGGAGTGAGTTGTGCGGGTGGGGGATTATTCCAGAATTTGAGGGAGTGTTCAAGTTCATAACATGTTTTAATTTTGTAGTTATCATAGACAAACTTGGAATTTTGCATAAGCGTTTGCCTACCAACTCATTCATTACTGTGTTTGTTGCACAATGGCATGGTAGCAGCATAGGCTAACATTTCAATCTCTGACCTAGAACATGCAATGTCTAAATGACAAACGGAATGTCAGTAAGGTCAGATCTTATAAGCATAGACACAGATTAGATGTAACTTCTCCAAAGTAAAACAGGAAGATTGAGGGCAAGGGTTTGCCTTCTTCCTCTATTATGATATTTTTGCATGATAAATACAACCAGTGATCACAGGTGAATCCTTGATTATTCAGAAAGTGCTTCAATGATTTTTTACTACACTCATCATTGTTTATGGTCTAAAGTTTGAATTATCGGAAGTCTCTCCTGGTTTGGAGGCACTATTTAAAGCATTAAATCCCAGGCTAGTCTGTAGAAACTGTGGGACACATTTGCTGACTTCATGGAGGCCAGAAAATTCAAGATTTGCAATACCAAAACATTTACAATGTCATGTGGGAAAAACATCCAGAAGTGCAGGACCTTATATGTTAAGGGCCTTCCATTTGTGACGGTTAATGCATTCTGTTGTTTGGCCATCCTTTTTACAAGCAATGGCTGATGGTCCCAACACATAAAAGATGCTTGATCCAAAACGAGCACAGGTTGCAAGAGAGCCTTCAGGTTCTAGTGGAAACTTGGTAGCCGTCCCATCAAGGAAATGGCTACCATCCACACGGCCAGAGCATTGTCAGCTGCTATGTATGGTGGGGGTCTGTGGGGTCATATATCTTGTGGTCCTCTTTAGGTTGAGGAGAGCACCTTTCTTAGGCATCTGTTGTGTACTCCTGCCTCCATATTATCTTGTATTGTTCATAAAGAGGTAGGGCTAACTCACCCGAAGGTGCAACTAGTGGGCTTGCAGCACGGATTGTTCCATCCACATAAGTAGCTTTTCAAACCTGTCTCAGGCCTGCCATTGCAGGGCCTCTGTGTGCAGTATCCTGCCACTTTGACTTGGTATTTAACATTACTTGACAAGCTTTAAAACTCCCTTTTGTTGCATATGAGTCACTCCTAATGTAGGCCCTAAATAACCCCAGGAGTAGGGTGCCATGTAAGCCAAAGGTAGGACATGTTTTTAATCTCTAGATGTCCCGGTAGTGACACACTCCCAAATTCATATTTAACTACTGTGACGCCTACCCCTCTCATACATTAGCATTGCCAATTCCTTAATACACTTTTAAGCAGTAATTCCTGATCAGAGAGGAGTAGCTTTTTCATGCTTCATATCTTTGGAATGGTAATGATAAATCTTCATTATGGATGAAGTTGGATTTAACAATACTGTTTTAAAAATACCAGTTTTAAAAAGTGGGCTTTTATCTGCATTTACCGCTCTGTGTGCCTGACAGCCTGTCTCCAATACATGTCTGGGGAAGGGAACAGCTACATTTTGTGCATTCCCTCTAGACAGCCACAATACAAGAATGATAAGTGTGTCTAAATACTCATCCCAATGCATTTGCATTGTGATGGCCTTGCTGGAGCAGGATGGAAGGGAGGGCTTCACTTGAACAGGCAACGTCCTATCCCCACACAAAAGACTGACTACCAACAACCGATTGCCTGGCAGACAGGACTGGGTTGAAAGGGATACTTGTGCAATGCAGAGAACTGGTTTGAAGTCACCCCCACATCAAAGGCGCTTTTAGATATAAGTAGTAGGTCTCTGACTCCCTAAAATCAGACACTACTGAACTTGTAACTGAAGCTCTGCTAGAAGAACTGCTGTGCTGCATAAATGCCTCAACTGGGCTGCTGATCTGGAAGGCCTGATTTTCTGTTTCTTACCCTGCTGCTCTCCGACTCTTTTTAAGGAAAGCTGGACTCTGCCTTCACTCCAAGTGTTCTCCAAGGGCTTGGTGGCTTGCCTCCTGTTGCTTGAGACTCAAGGATATCAATGTCTTTACCCCTGCTCCTGTGTCTGGCACACTGGAAGTGCCTCAGATGCTTGCAACATGGATTTTGATGCATCTCCTGTCTGTGTGTAGCAGAACCAGTGCATCGACTCGGTTGCAGGAGTAAAATGAGTGCATCGCATCAGAACCAGAACTTCCTCTCCTGAGACTGATGAAACGGACAGCGTTTCATCACTGCTACAGCTTGGTGAGATTGATACATCCCCTTGACTGTGTGGCAGAATTTGGCGCATCGCTCGACCCCTCTTCATAACGGAGGCATCGCCTTCACTGGGTTTGTGTATCCAGTATCTGCGGGCCTCGAAATCAACACATCTTGTTGTTTGCGACCAGGAAAAGTGCTTTGTTCACCAGGGCCGGCATGGTTCCTGTAGCCTTCCAGCTCTCCGTCGTGGTCGGCCCGAACTTTACTATGCCCCACTCACGACATAAAGCCCGCGACCTAAAGTAACCTTTTTAGTACTACTTGGTTCTAAGCACTTTACTGCATTTAGTCATTTAAAATTCCATATCTCAACTTTCATACATTAGATGTTTGCCATTTTGGTCATGTTTTGCTCAGAATATAATAGTCCATGCCACTGGAATCAAGCTATCCTTTCTGAAGAGGGGGAAACCCCGAAACCGCTCCTAGGATGCTTGTTTCCAGTCCAGGGAGGACCTCGCTTAGCAGTTCGGGCTGGATTGTTCCCATGAGGCACAGGGTCAAGACTGATTTGCATATGGCTGGGTTCAAACTGGAATGGCATGGTGAGCAAAAAAATTATGGATTTATGCCCAGATCTCTGTACTGGGGTAAATGTATGACATTGTTCTGCTTTCTGTCTATCAACTGTTGTTTTTGCATTTGCCACCCCGAGTGGGACGGGTATGCTCAGACGTGGGTCCCATGCTCTCCATGCCACTGGCATCAAGCTATCCTAGCTGAAGAGGGGTGAATCCCTGTAACCGGTCCTAGGATGCTTGTTTCCAATCCAGGGAGGACCTGGTTTAGCAGTTCGGGCTGGACTGTTCCCATGAGGCACAGGGTCAAGACTGATTTGCATATGGCTGGGTTCAAACTGGAATTGCATGGTGAGCAAAAACATGATGGATTTAGTCCCAGATCTCTGTACTGGGGTGAATGTATGACATTGTTCTGCATTCTGTCCATCAACTGTTGTTTTTGCATTTGCCACCCCGAGTGGGACGGGTATGCTCGGATGTGGGTCCCGTGCTCTCCATGCCACTGGAATCAAGCTATCCTGGCTGAAGAGGGGTGAAACCCTGAAACCGGTCCTAGGATGCTGGTTTCCAATCCAGGGAGGACCTGGTTTAGCAGTTCGGGCTGGACTGTTCCCATGAGGCACAGGGTCAAGACTGATTTGCATATGGCTGGGTTCAAACTGGAATTGCATGGTGAGCAAAAACATGATGGATTTAGTCCCAGATCTCTGTACTGGGGTGAATATATGACATTGTTCTGCATTCTGTCCATCAACTGTTGTTTTTGCATTTGCCACCCCGAGTGGGACGGGTATGCTCGGATGTGGGTCCCGTGCTCTCCATGCCACTGGAATTAAACTATCCTGGCTGAAGAGGGGTGAAACCCCGAAACCGGTCCTAGGATGCTTGTTTCCAGTCCAGGGAGGACCTGGTTTAGCAGTTCGGGCTGGACTGTTCCCATGAGGCACAGGGTCAAGACTGATTTGCATATGGCTGGGTTCAAACTGGAATTGCATGGTGAGCAAAAACATGATGGATTTAGTCCCAGATCTCTGTACTGGGGTGAATGTATGACATTGTTCTGCATTCTGTCCATCAACTGTTGTTTTTGCATTTGCCACCCCGAGTGGGACGGGTATGCTCGGATGTGGGTCCCGTGCTCTCCATGCCACTGGAATCAAGCTATCCTGGCTGAAGAGGGGTGAAACCCTGAAACCGGTCCTAGGATGCTGGTTTCCAATCCAGGGAGGACCTGGTTTAGCAGTTCGGGCTGGACTGTTCCCATGAGGCACAGGGTCAAGACTGATTTGCATATGGCTGGGTTCAAACTGGAATTGCATGGTGAGCAAAAACATGATGGATTTAGTCCCAGATCTCTGTACTGGGGTGAATATATGACATTGTTCTGCATTCTGTCCATCAACTGTTGTTTTTGCATTTGCCACCCCGAGTGGGACGGGTATGCTCGGATGTGGGTCCCGTGCTCTCCATGCCACTGGAATCAAACTATCCTGGCTGAAGAGGGGTGAAACCCCGAAACCGGTCCTAGGATGCTTGTTTCCAGTCCAGGGAGGACCTGGTTTAGCAGTTCGGGCTGGACTGTTCCCATGAGGCACAGGGTCAAGACTGATTTGCATATGGCTGGGTTCAAACTGGAATTGCATGGTGAGCAAAAACATGATGGATTTAGGCCCAGATCTCTGTACTGGGGTGAATGTATGACATTGTTCTGCATTCTGTCCATCAACTGTTGGTTTTGCATTTGCCACCCCGAGTGGGACGGGTATGCTCAAACTTGGGTCCCGTGCTCTCCATGCCACTTGGATCAAGATATCCCGGCTGAAGAGGGGTAAAACCCCGAAACCGGTCCTAGGATGCTTGTTTCCAGTCCAGGGAGGACCTGGCTTAGCAGTTCGGTCTGGACTGTTCCCATGAGGCACAGGGTCAAGACTGGTTTGCATATGGCTGGGTTCAAACTGGACTTGCACGGTGAGCAAAAACATGATGGATTTAGGCCCAGATCTCTGTACTGGGGTGAATGTATGACATTGTTCTGCATTCTGTCCATCAACTGTTGTTTTTGCATTTGCCACCCCTAGTGGGACGGGTATTGTCAAACGTGGGTCCTGTGCTCTCCATGCCACTGGAATCAAGATATCCTGGCTGAAGAGGGGTAAAACCTCGAAACCGGTCCTAGGATGCTTGTTTCCAGTCCAGGGAGGACCTGGCTTAGCAGTTCGGGCTGGACTGTTCCCATGAGGCACAGGGTCAAGACTGGTTTGCATATGGCTGGGTTCAAACTGGAATGGCATGGTGAGCAAAAAAAAAAAAAAAAAAAAAAAGATGGATTTAGGCCCAGATCTCTGTACTGGGGTGAATGTATGACATTGTTCTGCATTCTGTCCATCAACTGTTGTTTTTGCATTTGCCACCCCGAGTGGGACGGGTATGCTCAGACGTGGGTTCCGTGCTCTCCATACCACTGGAATCAAGCTATCCTTGCTGAAGAGGGGTGAAACCCCGAAACCGGTCCTAGGATGCTTGTTTCCAGTCCAGGGAGGACCTGGCTTAGCAGTTCGGGCTGGACTGTTCCCATGAGGCACAGGGTCAAGACTGATTTGTATATGGCTGGGTTCAAACTGGAATGGGATGGTGAAGAAAAAAATTATGGATTTAGGCCCAGATCTCTGTACTGGGGTGAATGTATGACATTGTTCTGCATTCTGTCCATCGTCTGTTGTTTTTTCATAGATCTGAAAATAAAGCCTTTGCTGAGCCCAAGAAACCTACTGCTTTCCCATGCTGCTGCATTGCTCTGCTACGTCTGCCTCATGTTACTGCTTTCTCCTTCCTTTCCCCACATTTCTAGGAATGCTCTCTCCTGCTTCTATTGTGTTTTACTGCTTTCTCCTTCCTTCCCCCATTTTTCTGAGTACTTTCTTCTGATTTTTGCCTTGTTTTACTGCTTTCTCCTTTCTTTCTCCCTGTTTTTCTGAGTGCTCTCTTCTCTGTTTTCCCGTGTTTTTTCCCATTGCCAATCCTGTCTGCCGATCATTTTCCTCTTTAACACCTAGCTCCACCTACAATCTCCCAACACACCTCCCTCCTCCCAGAACCTACCTAATGGAGGATGTGGCGTGGATGCACAGTGGACGCGCACAGCAGGCACGCTGAAGGCAAGCCCGTTAGTGCCCATCTACACCTGGACCATGCCCAGCGGCTGGCCCCCTGACTATTCCACCAACTAAGATACACCACCTTAGACCTCTGAGCCCTGGACCTCAGATGCACCAACAAACTTGATGCACCTCCACGCAGCAGCAAACAGTTCTAGCACCTCAAGCACCCTCATGGGGGATGTGCCATGCTTTACAAATGTTTGATTGATTGATTGATTGACTTTTGCTTCTATACGTTCAGTGCTTCCCAGGACATGTGCTATTTGTTTTGTATTGTCCTGTGCTGTATATTTGCTTGTGTAGTGTCCTGTCTGCTTAGTTATTTGTTCTAGCTTGGCCTTGTGGCATTGAAGATCTTGGCGGGTCACTATATGGCTGTGGACTGGGATGGGTGTAGCATCCTTTTCTCCTTCTATGGGGTCTTCTACTTCTTTTCATAACTCTGGGTACAGGTTGTTCCCTTTGCATTCTCTAACCATTCTGGCTGTGGAGACTTCTGTTGTGGCACATCTATATGTCATGTAATGTAATATAATGAGGTACTTATATAGCGCTCTATCACCAGACGGGTATCCTGGCGCTTAAAAGGAGAGTCCCCACCTGAAGTTAATAGGGGCAGCCGAGGTGTGACACAAGAAGGAAGAAAAAGAGAGATAATATCAGAAGGAAAAATTAGTCCAGCCTATGTGCAATTAAATGGCTACTACAGCATACATTTTGAATCGAATCAAACCCTATGCAGTATAACTTGGTTCCAGAGGCACAGTGAGACCGGGATCCACTTCTGAGCATAACCGGCGCACTAAGGACTAAGGACGTCAAAGGAAAAAAACAAGGTACAGGATGGAATGCTTGAATTAATCAAGGCCATTGGCAACCGCTTGGAGTTGCAACTGAATCCATCATTTATTTCCCGCCATGTGTGCCCTTTTTTCACCTTCTTAAGGTGTTACAAGCCCCTTATCAGTTTTTTCAATATTGTTGTGGTACCTGATACAAGTGATCTTAAGGGTCTTTGGTTACATGATTACTGGAATTGTGTGGGTGTGTTTTATGTGAGTCAGTTGGATGTGTATGCAAATGGGTTTGGAGGTGATATGCAGGACATTGTAGTTTGTGACATCCGGAGAATATATATACCCAGCACTATGTCTAATGGATTATGATGGTTTTTAAAATTTTGTATATGAAAAAAATTACCTATACCTCTGGTGACTTCAACACTTATTCATAAGAAGTAAGCTAAACGAAAATTAATACGTTTACCTAAGCAGTAATTTCTGCCTTTTATTTATTTTTTAAAAATTAATATCTTTGATCACAAAAAGAACACATAATGAACTACACGAAATACCACATTAGTACTTACAGAATGAAAATGAACAAAGTGAAAAATGTGTTTTGACATACAATTACAAATAAACTCATAATATTCAAACATTGAAACAACCAAATACAATGTCACAAAAAGCAATCATTATATACACAATACGAAATACAAAGTTGTCATACAAATTGATAAATTAGACAACTAACACCCTTATATTTGGAATCAATCAAATCCTCGGAGATATCAGGGACACAAGGGGATATATTTGCAATATTTAACCAAGGAGTTGAGATCCTTTGTCTGCCGACGCGTATAACTGGCCCTACCTACCCTCTAATCCTTTGGGCCAAACCCCTCCTTTTTTGATAAGGTTTTTAAAATTTAGCACTGGCTTTTGGTTGTAGGTATTATTAATGTAAATTTCCCCAGTTATTGATAATCTGACAGACATGTGATTGCACGTTATTTAGCACATAAAGTATTTACTGCATGAAGTAAATATCACATTTGGGGGCGTTGCTTGCGAGTCGAAGATGGCAGACATGTGAGCATATTGCTCCACACCAGCCTACTACACATGCTGTGCCATAAACTGCCTGGGGTCGAGACGAGCCACGTCATAGAGATGACCAACCGTCCGTAAATTTCCTGGACCATCCGTAATTTGGAACTCACGTCCGTTGTCCTTGAAAATCCTTTTTACGGATACCTTTTGTACGTAATTTTGGGCATTGCAGGGAGCAGAGCTGTTCCCCTGCAAGAGGCCTCAGCTCCCTGATGGGGCTGCCTCGCACTCATCCTCTAAGCACAAGAGCAGCTCCACCCCGCCCATTGTCATTCTGTATTTAGCTGATTCTCACATACAGAATGACAATGGGCCAGTTTTAGCTGTTACAGCATGTTGTGGGCCTTCTCCTGCGTGGTCTAGGGCAGGGCATTCTGTTAAGGTTAGATGGAAGAAATGTACAAAACAAATGTAGAAAGTTAAAAAGAAGAGGTTATAGCTCTTACACAGTCTCATCATTTCAGAGCTGAAGCATTTTTAATATTATATACAAGGAAGCCAGAGTTTATTTTATGCAACTAACATCAATTGACAAAGTAAATTGTCATGGCTTGTTTTAAGCCTATGGTTACTGGATGCAATGATAGAAACAGCAAAATACCAGTGGTGCAGCACATTATGCTCAGCACATATTTTTAGATTAGTTCTTTTGAGCCAAGCCCTTAATTACATCAGACATGCCCCTTGGAGCGACCCCCAGTTTTTTCATCTCACTTAAAGCCCTGGAAACAACACCATGTCACAGTCATCTCATACGGGCACTGTGCATCATGCATGACTTCCAAGTTTTCAGATTGCCTATGTGCAGGGACATAGTGAACCCTCCCCCACCCACCGCACCCCACCCCTTGCTTTATGAACCACAGCAAGGGTGAAGTTCTTGATGGGCCTCTTTTGTCAGCAACTGGATGGGTGGGTGGATGGGTGGGTGGAAGGATGGGTGGCTAAGTGAAAAGGGATTGGAGAGAGAATGGGAGGATGGATGGATGGATGAGTGAAAGCATGGATGAATGATTGATAGAATGGATGGGCGAAAGGATGAGTGAAACAATAATGTAAAGATGGTTGAGCGAAAAGGGAGGGTGGAGAGCTGGAAGAAAGGATGGATGGATGGATGAGTTACTGGATTGATGAAGGAGTAAGTGAAAGGATGGCTGGATGGGTGAAAGGGTAATGGTTGGATGGATGGTTGGAAGAGTGGATGGATGAGTGAAAGGATGGCTTGGGTGAAAGGGTAAATACTAGTTGGACAGATGAGTGAATGGATGATAGGTGGAAGTGTGGATGGATGGGTGAACGGATGGATTGGGTGAAAGGGTGGATGGATGGATGATGGATGAGTAAAAGTGTGGATGAAGGGATGGATGAGTGAAATGATGGATGGATGGATAGATGATGGATAGGTTTGCATATGGTTGAAAAGGTTTGGATATGGATGGGCACACAGATGGAAGGACGGAATTAATAGTGAAAGGCCGAATGATGAAGGAAAGACTTAATAGATGACAGAATGTAAATTTGAAATGGGGGGATATCGGGGTTTGATAGAAGGATGAATGGCTAGATCCTTCGACAAGAGAGATCTTCTGGGGAGGTTTCTGATGACTTACTTTGCTTTCTTGGTGCCATAAGAGCTTTAGTTCAAAGTGGGAGGTATTTACATTCTCTGGCTACTCTCTTGCCTATGTGTTACTATTCTGTATTTGCTGTGTGCTTATGTGTGGGGTCTATACATCATGCATATGACATTTTGAGTGACACCCAAGTGCTACTTGAATGTTACACTAGTAATTGTGTAAATATTTGCATGTTTTGTTTTAGGTGTAAGGTGTTAGGGAGAGTCTTATAGTGCCATGAGCTGTGCTTGAGATGTATATTGTGTTTGTAGCAATAGGCAAGGCGTCAAAAATAAACTATGTAATATTGTATCGACAGTGCATTCTTTAAGAAAGCTGCAGGGGAAAACTCCTTTGTGACTTCCGTCAGCTTGTGCAACTCTCTTCGAAGTTCCCATAAGCAAAGTCAGATTCCAGATATTAAGATCCATTTGTGGAAACACCCATAATACATTCCCTATAGTGGGTTCATCACAGCAATCCTGCAGCTTTACATCTTTCAATGGCACTCAGATATGAGATGCTAGTAAAAAAGTTTATCCGAACAGATTTTCCTGACCACTTCTCTCACCAAACATGCCTACTCAGGACCATGAGTTGCAAATAAAATACCAGACCAGACAACCCAGTGCAGTATCCATATGAATAGATTATTATCATATGAAATACCACAAAAAGACCTGCACAGTTGCTCAAAGCTGCACGCATACCAAAAAAATGTGCATCATGCATGATTGTCCCAAACTATTATAAACTTATTTTGACTTGTACTTAAGTGGTTGTCTATTTATTTACTTTTATACTATGGCACAACTTCCTCTGATGTGCCTGTAAAATGTAACTTTTGTCCCAAAATTTTGCCCTGAATTTTAACCTTCTGTCCTGAATTTATGTCCTGAAATGTGACCCTTTGTCCTGAATTTTTGCCCATGCATGTTGGTCAGCCTACATAGAGATAGTGTTAGTGGTATTCCCCCTGGAGCCTCGTTTCAGGATGAAGTGTGCCCTTGGCTGTGCAGTGGTAGCCATCCCCAGTTGCTGCATGCTATTGGCTCTGGCCCCCAGGATGGTGACTGGTCCTAAAGAGAATGAACCCTATGAGGTGACCGGCCTGCGTTTGGAGGGCGCCACAGCCCTAGTGTATACAGGTGTAGGAGACACCCGAATAGTGGCCCTGCATGGCTCCTGGTCATGGCTGTATGGCGCTGAAGAGAGGTATGTGATGCCACAGTGCTTTGCCTCTTAAGGAATGGATAGCCTCAGGGCCTATATCAGTGCCCAGTACCTCATATCACGAAAGGGGAAGAACTGGCTTACGCTTTCCTGGGGTTAGTGGTGATTGTGGGACCTGGCTGGAGGCCACGTGGGTGAAGAGCATGCACATTTTGGTGCAGAGCTGCCTGTCCTGGCAGTAGCACGCTAGCGGACCCGGCCTCCAAGAAGGAGACTGGGTCCTGATGGGGTCACCCCCACTGCGAACCGGCCAGCCTGAGGGTGGTTCAAACCTGTGAGCACCGAGACGCATGAATTGGCCCCCGACAGCGCTCCTTATTGAAGATTGGTGGTGCCGCTGTCTGCTTTTAAGAAGTGGGTACCTCATACTTGTATTAGGGCCCAGGGACTATGGCCATTGCATGACTGGGGACTGACTAGCTCCCCCCCCCACAGGATTGGTGATATTTGGAGGCCTGGCTGAGGGTTGCCTGAATATAGTTGTGAGATCGCTGCTCCCAGAATTTACCCATGAAGAAAAGTGTAAAAGGCTGGATTTTCTTGTCTGCCCAATTAGAATATACAATTTGCAGCGTGGATGACAGAGCTTGATAGTCCCCCTTGACTGGGTGTACTGTGGTCCCCCGAGGTAGGCAGAGAGGACTGTGTTTATCTGTGCTGTCTTGACCATGGGATCTGTGAGACGTGGACAGCCCCTTTCCCCTCCCTAGTCTCCTATCCTCCCCCCATTCAGCTCTAAGGTGTGGAGCGATCATTGGGGGCCCCACATGGACATCGTGGGCAGAGCCCTGAGCCTACTGGGATGTAAGCCCCTCCTGTGTGGATGCCCTGCTTTTGCCTGCACTCAAGAGGACAGACTTCCATTCGCTGAATAATGAGCAGTGGTGGGTGGCTGGCCCACCTGGGTGCCCTTCCCGCATAGTGATATGGCTTGTGGTGTACTCTGGCACCTGGCATATTTTAGGAGGTCACCATCACCCCTATTTTCTCACAGAATTGCCAGAGAGAGAGTTGCGAATGGAGCCGCGCACGTTGGCAGAGGCCCTGGGGCTGCATGCATATTTGTCTCCCTGGGGAAGTGTCCATTCCCATGTAGCTGAGTTTGACTCGAATGTGCCTGGAGCTGGTAGCCCTGCGGCCTACCACGAGGCTTGAACAAACTTTCCTTATGGGGAACTGGAGGGACAAACTGGCAGGATCACAACCTTGCTCCGTGGAGCCTTCCCAACCCCTGCTTGTGGACACTGAGGAGGCCTGACCTCCTGCAGGCCCTATCCATCTCCACCTAGATTAGACCCTTGCTGCCATAGTGGACACTAAGAGATCCTTCCAACAAATATTAGCGATTTTGGTGTCAGTGGGGATGTGCCTCCTGCAAGTCAAACACTGTGTGGTTAAAGAGGTGGTAAGCTCAGCGGCAAACTACAGCCGGAATACCAGACACTGACTAAACAAATGGCACAATCGACCAACAGGGTGTGTCCTGGAATATCGAGCGGAAGGCACATAGGAGCATAACCAAAGGAATAACATCCAGGTAGGACTCCCTGTTAGTACATAGGGTAACGACATGGTGACCTATCTTGAATGCTGGCTCCAGACAGATGTTGCCCCAATTCATCTTACTCCCTTCTCCGCTCTGGAGCATGCCCACAGAGTACTGACTCACTACTCTACTATAAGGACATAGAAGGCATACTTCAAATGGTGCATACGAGTGGCCGCTTCATAATGGACAATATCAAAGGGTCGGGGTTTCAAGGCATTGCGGCTCCTGCGCAAGCCTAGCGAGCTTCCTCCTTGGAATTAAAGAAGGCTGTTCGTGATGAGGGTTTGCAAGCTCTGATGTTACCTGCCAAACAAAGAATAATTCTCGATGGTACTATGCACTTCTGTGACAATTCTGGCATGTCATGGGAAGGGTTGGAGGCTTATAGATCTGGGTCACCTCTTCCAGTGGCCCAACCCAAGTCAGATGCACCTAGAAGCAGGTACATGAAGGGCCCACATGGGGTCTAATATGGCAGATCGCTGAAGAAACTGTCCCCATCGCAGACTGATCGGGAGCAGATGGCCATGCTCCAGGCCGTGGCCAAGATCATGATGATGCAGAGAATTGTTTCATAGATTGGTACCCCATCGGAGTGCAAATCTGTGATCGCAGAATCTAAGTGTTTACTGGTGGATGGAGTTGGCTTGGCTACGGTGACACTGCAGTCTGTATATGACTTAATCTGATGAACTCTGTCACTGAAACTTTGGACTACTAGGGGTTATGGTTGGAGATGCTCTCCCTTCACAGGAGGTTGGGGGGTTGGTGTAGGTACCTGCTTGGGGGGACTGCATATACAAGTTTCAGTTGCTTATTCTGGAGCACAGGACCAAGGATAAGCTGGTGGCCAGGTGCGGGAAGGGTCAAATACCCAGAAGGTAAAAGCAAGCAGGGCTAGCACAGCTTTGGTTTAGCCTGCACACCGTAACCTTCCCCTACTCGATTGGCTCCTGCCAGGTGACTGTAGGAGGCATTCTACAAACAAAGTTTTCACTTTTCAAGTTTGGGTGGCCAATCGTTGCTCAACTCCTCTTGGAATTACAGTTGGGATTCTTATCATTTGTCTCAGGAATTGCACTACTTGTTGAAGTGGGGGAGCCTGTGGGTGCCTGAATGGGACACACACACTATAAGATCAGATGCCAGGTTAGCGTCACATGCTAAATTTCTTATCATGGAATATCCGGGGATGGGGTCTGCTTCCAATCATCATAAAATGCACAGGTATTTGCACGGATGGGAGTTAAAGGTTGCTATGCAGCAAGCAACTCATCTTAATGGGGGTGGGGGGATTGATCCCCTATGGCCTAGGTGGTGTGGCCAATTGTATGCTACCTCCTATTCCACCTATGCCCGGGTGGCACAGATTTGGATTAGGAAGGGATGTCCTTCAAACTGGTCCACTCCTCCATTGACAAGGAGGAAGGTTAAATCTTGATTACGGGTAGAGTACTGGGCAAGGATATCACCTTGTGGGAAAATTTATGTTCCAAAACAGGACTGGGTGGCTTTCTTCCAGTCCCTCTCTGTTCCTTTGGTGCCTTTGGGAACAGATTACCTCTTTTTGGTTGGGTATTTTCATTGTGTAGCCCATGTTACCCTTGATCGTTCCACCCCACCCTTGTAGGGTGCACTAACATATAGAACTATAGAAGGCCTCAGGGACTGACTAGAAAACTGGGAGCTGACAAATCCTTGGAGAACCCAGCATGGGGTGACACTGGATTATTCTAACATCTACCAACTCCACACTCAGCTAGATATGTGTGCATGCTCAAGCAGGCTCAGCTAATATGTGACACACGAGTACTTAGGGTGCACCCTTTTGCACCACAGCCCTTTGCTGTTGGGCATTCAGCCCATTTAGGAGCACCCAGAAATTCATAAGTGGCCAATTGTCACAAGAGGATGCTTGCTTCTGAGAGTCTTTGGGTGAGACTAACTTGGGCACTATAAATACCAAAGGAGGGAGTGGAGAGAGAGTGTGTCCGGACGGACACAGGGAGTGGATTCGAGTTCGACCTCCCCTCACTATAATTAATAAACAAATGGAATCCCCCCACACGAGACTGGCAATAGAAGACAGGTGGTCTTGGGTTGGATGTGTTTCCTACATGGGTGGGAAGCACATTGTGTTCTTTAAATACCACTCACACACCAAAAGGGCCCTTGGTGTCATGCTTCATCATAGGGGTCTTCGCGCCCCTCTACCGAACGTGGCTTCCTACTAACCAGCTGAAACGCGGGAGCACTGATGTTACCACTATTTATAGAGTGAGAGGTGGTGAGTGGTAGGGTCATGAGTGGATCGTAAGTGAGTGTTAAAAAATACCTAGCATGTGAGGAATAAAAGGAATTTTAATAGACCTCCGTGCCGGTATTGTTAAAAAGGTGTGATGTATTTATGTACAAAACCTCCTGTGTGTGTCAACATGTTTCGAAGCGTGCTGCTTTTTCTTCAGGATGGGTACACTGGGCCCGATTCACAGAACTAACTTAAGACAAATTCCTAAACTTACTACCATTTTGATATTCATAGAAGGCATTTACTCATTTTGGTATTCACAGAAGGCACTTACTCATTTCTCATATCATAGCAAGTGATTGCATTTCACTTTACTCTTTGAAGGCCATTAAAAACGTATTTCAGGAATATTACGAAACAATGTATAGGTGCCTGGTACCTCTCTAGCCAATAATCCAGGCTGCCTTCCTGTACTGATGACTGCTGCAAGAGCTTGCTCGCGGGGCAAGGGTGGCCCTGGGTGGATCGGGGATGACTCAGGAGATTCGGTGTGCCATCAAGAAAACGGCTATGGGTTAAACCCCGGGTCCCGAACGACTGCCCGCAGAAGTTTACTCTGCATTTGCGTGGACCCTTGCCCTGAGGCTGGAATCACTCTATGCTGATTCCTTGCAGCTGGGAGCACTACCTGAATGCACTCTGACACGGTGCAGTGGGATTTCCAATTTAGGACATGCACTGGATGGGATTAGGGGAGCATTGGATTAATTGAGCTAAACTGCTTTATGCTACTCTGACCGCACAAGTCAGAATGGGCACTACCCTCTCCCCACAATACAATGTATATAGAGGTACCAGACAAGGGTGCTCTTTATCCTCTCTTCTATCCACACTGGCCATTGAGGCCATGGTGGCGACGGTCTGGGAAAATATTTTCTCTCTTCATGCAGACGACCTCCTGTGTTACTTGGCTGATGGGCCTGCAGGTTCTCCAGCTGTGATACACCTTCTGGGGAAATTTAAGACGTTTTATGGCCTCTGGGTCAATAAAACCAAGACTTGCGTGTTTCCCATGGCAGCGAGCGTCCAACAGCCATCAGATATACAACAGGATGTTTAAATGGTCCCCCATATCTTTTCGATACCTGGGTATTTAGGTGCTCCACTAACTGGAGGATTTGATGTAGGCTAATCTGGGGAAACTTCTAACTTGTGTCCCCTTTTGGCGATCAGTTAAACTGATGACTATGGCCAGGATTTTGGTGTCCAAAATGAGTATGTTACAGCATTTGCTCCACTTTTTTATGAATCTACTGTAGGAGTGCCAGTTACTTGGTTTTGGCAACTAGATACCCTGATGCAGGAACTGATATGAGATGGGGGCCACCAAAGAGCGTCTCTGGGGGTCCATTGGCGCTTCCTAGATAAGGTAGGCCTAGACTCACCTGATTTTGAGTTGTATTTCTTAGCATTTCAGCTCCAATGGATCCCTCAGTGGCTAGATGTAGCTCACCAAGAGGAGTTGGGCTTACTAGGGTTGCTTCCACACCAGGGGGCAGTGCTGGCAAAGCTACTTTGTCCTGCAGTGGTGTTTCCCTATCTGGGTCTATTACTAATGGTGGCATTGAATTGCTGGAGGCTATTATGTTCCTGCACTGTCATTGGTGGGTCTCCCACATGGTGACCCTTCTCTCCCTCTCTTATTTTCCATGGCTGGGCAGCTGCCGACCTGGATGGATGCTGTACTAGTGACGATTGGAGACTTTTATTAAGTTGCCACCCTGCTCCTGTTGGAGGATTTGGTGGCCCAATATGAACTACCCCCAGGCTAATTCCTAACCTCTGAAGCATTGATAAGACGTGTAGAAATGACAGAACAACCATCTCCTGAGAAGGACGTTTATTTGCCACTTCACAACCTAAATCCAATCCAGCTGTCGTGACTGTCAAACAGCCACAACAATCATCATGGAATATCCCACAGACAAAGATGCATGGGAAGGGGAATGGACCAAAACATATACTAACATCATATGGAAAACCTATTGAACCGCAGGTAGGTATCTTGCTATTTATGGCTGGTAACAAAGTACAATTTAATACAAGGAAATCACAATAAGTTTTCTTCCTATAATAGATTTAGTGAAAGACATAATCCTTGTGCCACAAAGGGTCAAAAAGTTGACACGGCTAAGGGGCAGGTTCAGGATGTACATTTGAATCTGGCAAGGGAGTCACCACATTGGTATTGACTTTCGTTATCCTAGAAGGCTTCAAAAACATAATGATTCCTTTTGTCTTAGCGTCAGGGGCTTTAAACACATCCCACTCACCCACATTGAATGTACCTCCTACGACTCTGTGTTTGCTGTCATACCTATTTTTGTAGTCAGTCTGGTGACTTTTAACTACACTGTTAAACTGCACCCATCTAGTTTGCCCACCACCCATCCAACTCCGACACATCTTGGTACCTGGAAGTCTCCCTTTAAGCAGTAAGAACGGCGAGGCTCCAGTAACAGAACTGGGAGCGGTGTGGTATGAACACAACAAATTATTGATGGCAACCTCAACGGGCTTCCCCAGAAACCTGAGCCGATTGTACACATACTTTAAGCATGCGGTTTACCCTTCCCACCATACCATTGGCTTTAGGGCAGTACAGGGTAGCTTTAAGTAAGGGTGGGCAGAGCTCGTAGAGTGGCACTATGCAGAATTCCACGGGGTTCTATATAAACTCTGTGGAATTCCATAGAATTCCAAGAGCAGTCAGAGTTGCTCCACTTGCCCACTCCTGGCTTTGAGCAGCAACATAAACGTGCCAAGAAGCCTGAAGGCATACCTTGGACTTATTAAGCGCTCACAGTGTTGCACATAACATGTACCTACAGTTCTAAATATCTTTGGAATGCTGGAGCATTGGGTGCAACAGCCCCAAAACTGCAGAGAGCACCAGAGCGTATATTTACACAGACTGTGGCAGCATACATATGTAAATGGGGCCCGATTGTCCTGCATCCAGCAGACAGAATCACAAACAGTGGTGCAAGTGAAGTAGTCCATGGAAGGCTGCGCTTGTGTTATAGTATATTGCAGACAGTTATTTAAGTGCTGGTAGAGCAGGGGCGGTAAAAAAAACTGGCAGAAGCATTCATGGCAATAACCAGAAACACACTCAGAAGCACAGTGCAGAGAGGCAGATAGGAAAAGCATTTTTTATTTGCCAATATCTTTGGCGCCGTTTGACGAATCTTCCCGACATTTTTAAAACTAATGGGGCACTCCAGTCAGCTCCTGTCTTAAGCATTTCGGGATGATTCATCAAGCGGGGGCCGAGAAAAAAGGGTGGTCCCAAAACTTGTTTTCTCCATGTTAATTTCCATAGAAATTTTGAAACAGGTGACAGCCCGAACTGCTGAACGGAATTACACCAAATTTGAAAAAAAGGTAGGTCTTGGTCTAGAAAGCGTGCTTTTTTAAATGGTGTAAAGCTGTTCTGCAGTTCAAGTGAAATTTAAAAAATAGAAATATTGATATCTGAGCACCGAGGAAGATTCGCTCTTCCATGTACTTAAGCTCCCAGGTGGGCCAGATCACGGGGCTATTACTAATTAATTTGCGGGGCCCCCACAGCCCCGGGGATTGCCACCTCCCTGGGGCTTAGTTAAGTGCATGTGGGGGGCATGTGGCCCCTCCTGTAGCCCCGGGGACTGCCACCACCCTGGGGTTGATTAATAAATGCGTGTTGTGGTCCCAGCCCCCCACGCTGCCCCAGGGTCCGTCACCTCCCTGGGGCTTCCTTTTTTAATCAGGGGGGCTTGCTGGCCCCCCAAGCCCTAGGGACCACCACCTCCCCAGGGCTATGTTAATTGTTGAGGGTCCCCCTCCTAGAGCCGTCGATGTTCTGGGGACCGCCGCCCCCCAGGGTCGGCTCCTGCAATGTCCCAGGGTGACCACCCCCGGGACATTGCTGTTTGCAATGACAGGGCGGGAGCCGTGCTGTTCCAGCCCTGTTATTGCAAACACTTCATTGCTTCTTGGAAGCGAGAGCAGGAAACCTGCTCTCGCTTCCAAGAAGCAAAGCAGGATTGCTTTTGGACAAGGGGAGCTGCATGTTAGCAGCTCCGCTTGCCCAAAAGCAATGCCGGCTCCCGCAGGAGGCTGCGAGCCGACAGGAACCTTGGGGGTATTTGGGCTCCCCCCACGGCCCCTGTGAAGGTGGCCAGGCCTCGGGGGATGGAGTCCCCAGAGCCAGAAATGGATCAGTAGGGGGGCTACGTGGCCCCCTAATTTTCTATTAATGAAAATAGGCCAGGCCCCAGGGATGGGGTTCCCAGGGACATTAGTGCACCACGGGAGGGGGGCCACGTGACCCCTCTTCCATTCATAAAAAAAACAAGGCCAGTCTCCGGGGAATGTGGTCCCTGGGGCCAATATTGGCCTGAGGAGGGGGGCCACGCGGTCCCCCTCTTTAAAGAAATAAATAAATAAATAGTGGGTCCCCGCGGTGTATAATGAATAATAGAAGTAGGATTTTTTTCTTTTTTTTTAAATAGGAGTTGCGACTCCAACGCGGCTCTCAGCCTGACCACCCGTATAACGTTGCGTTGGATTTGCGAACCTGCCTTAAATAAATATAATGTAGAAGGGAGTGTTGTATGTGTGAAGTTGTTTTTAAGAGTTACTGTGACTAAAGTTAATGACAAGATTACAATTGATAGAGTTGTTAAAAATATATAAAAATTAAATCAATTAGTTAAACTTGAAAGTGTTGTGCTGTAGTACATTGAGTTTGTACTTTTGTTTTGTGAATTTGCGACGGGTTCGCAAATTCTAAATTTCTTTTTTTTAAATTGTATGTGTAATAAAAATGTTTTCAGTATTATGTTATATGGTGGCTCTAAAAAGAGCACTTGTTTTTATTTTTAGTTTGTTTTAGCTACATATAAGTGCCAATGCAGAGCTTTAGGGTGCTGAGAAAACTCTGTTTCCTTGATCTGTGAAGTGTACTCCATCACTTCTGTACATGTCACCCATATCAAAATGTAGATTGTTGTTATACATGGAACCCATCCAAGAAACAGCTTTATTTACATTCTTTCTAGCTTTCTTATTCTGTGGACTGAATTGATTTGACCACTTCCATTTCTGTCTTTGGCATATGTTAGAGTATATGAAAATAGTTTGAGGTAAAAGCAACATCAGTTGTGCAAAGGTGCCCTTCATGAGCATTTCCAGTCCTACCCCAGTCAATGTGCCTAGGTCATTGCCCCACAGTGCACAATCGTGAGGTCAGAGCATTGGAGATGCAAAAAGGTTTTAACCAAAGGCATTAATTGGTGCCACTTTATTCCTCTCTGTGCAATCCATTTAATGTCCACTTTTTGCAAATCTGGGTCTTTGTCAATACCTCTGCATTCAGCATCACTTTTGCACCAAAAAACATAGCTGTGTCTAACAATCCACACTGTGAGCATCTTAAAGGGATGTCTGGAAGTAATAAAAAGATGTCTGTAGCTGAGGTAGTCAGTTGGTAGAATGAGAGGTATGTAAAATGGTGGACAAGATGCTCTTTTAAAAAAAAATAGATTATTGATTGGTTGTTTAAGAACATTGTACATTGAAAAATAGAGGGCATGTTACTTTCTTTAAAAATCATGTTTCTTATAGGTTAGTAAACATGTTTGAAAGGTACAGTAGATAGGATAAGCTCATATTCTGCAAATTCAACCACACCTGCTTTTTGCATTTGTAACATTGTGTGGAGAACTTGAAAATATGGTGAACTTTTGACCTGTCAGTTAAGTTGAATGTTCCATGAACTGTTACTATAGAAACTGGCATTAAGCAGAATGAGGGAAGGGTTGAAACTTAATTGTGGATTTAAAATGTGAAATTGTAATTTATATATGTGAAATCTTATTAAAGTTGGATTTCCCAACTCAGTAGTATCTAAAGAAGTGGTGTGCTCTTGAGAAATAATGGAATTTTTAGTTGTAATATATTCTAGAACTCCTGTATGGATTCACGGGTCCATCGCGGTGGTGCTTGGTGGGTTCGCGATACCAAAACATTCCAGAATCAGTTTGGTCACTTTTAGAAGTCATTTGGGAAGGGTTAATATGCCTAACAAATTGAAATGTGTTTTATAATTTGAAATAGTTTAGGAAGGAATGTGATTTGTTACTTACATGTATTTGTGAGGAGAAAGAGAAGGGCACTTTGCCATTACTGGTTTTACCTTGCTCAGACTGGTGCATTACATTGATTGTGTGCATAAGAAAATCATTTATGAGTTTGTGATATTTTAAATTCTACAAATCAATATTTTGAAGGTGAGTTATACATTTGTGAGGTGTCTTATGTATTAGGTTTATTTTAAACTTTACAAAGAATTCAATATATGTGATGTTTGAAATATATTATTGAATGTACAGATGTGTATTGTAGTTTGTTTTATTATAGTTAAATGTTGTTTGAAATAGTTTCTGCATAGTAATATATGTATTTTGGAAGATGGATTAGTGATTATTGTAGTTTGTTTTAGTGTGTGGATATGTACATTTGTAGTATACCGCATCCTTTTAGCTGTTGCTTACAATTTGAAGGTGGAGTCTGTCAACTTTTCAGGTTTGTTTGGACTTCTATCTCAAGTATGCTTCTACTAGTATATGTATTTTCATATATCTTGTACATTTGAAGGTGTATGGTGTATAACAAAGAGGTGTTGTTGCTTTTTACCACCCAGTTACTTCTTACGTAGTCATATAAAGCCCTAGCTATTACCCCTCTAGTCATGCAATCACTCAGGTGTTACATATGTACTCCTTTTTTTGCTTCTTTGTACACCTTTGTTGTTTTTGTCTGCATCCCTCATGAGTCTTTCACATCCCTCTACACTATTTCTGCATCCCTCTTGCCACTTTTTTTTTGTTTCTTTCTGCACCTCTGTTGTTTGTTTCTGTATCCTTTTTGCGTCTTCTTGCTCCCCAATTCTCCCTTTTTGTATGACTCTTGTTTCTTTATGCACTTTTCTTGTTTGTTTTTGTACTTCTCTTGTTTCTTTTTGCACCCCTCTTCCCTTTATGTACACCCCTCCTTCCTCTTTTTGTATTTTTGTTGCTTCCTTCTGCACTTATGTTGCTTCTTTCTGCATCTCACGTGCCTCTTTCTGCACTTCTGTTGCCTCTTTCTGTATTTCTCTTGCCTTCTTCTGCAGTTCACTTGCCTCTTTTTGTAACTCTCTTTCTTCCCTCTCTTGCCTCATTGAGTTCCTTTGTTGCTTCTTTCTGCATTTCTTTGTCTTATTTCTGAACCTCTCGTGCTTTTTTCTGCACCCTTTTTCCATTTTCCTGCATGTTTATTTTTTGTTTCTGCACTGCTCTTCCCCCTTTTTGCACATCTCTTTCCTTCTTTTGTATCTCTGTTGTTTCTTACTGCACTGTTCTTTCTTGTTTCTGCACCATTGTTGCAGTCCATTTCCTTACATGTCTTAAATGTCACTTTTTCCCTGCTGCTTTACCATTCTAGTAATGCTGAGAGTGATGGGCCGAGGCAAATAAAAAAAAGTATATAACATATCTCAGGTATGTCTCACCATATGTCAGGATCTATCACTGAGACACTGCCATAATAGTACTCCAATCACCTAAACAGTACCTATGCAGTTATAAAATCACTCAGGCACTTACTATGTACTTTTGTAATCTTTGAAACATTACTCTTGCATTCATGCAATCACTTATGATTTAGCTATACACTAATTGAATCACCCAGGCAGTATTCTTGTACTTTTCCAATCACCGGGTCAGAATCTATACACTCCTCCAGTCACCTAGGTAGTACCCATGCACTTATCAAACCTCCCAGGCAGTTTGTATGTGTTCTTGTAATCCCTCAGATATTCTTCCTCAACTAATGCAATCACTCAGACATTACATATGTAGTTCTCTAATCATCTACATACTATCTTTACAGTCATGCAATCACCAATGCATTAGCTATACAGTAGTTGAATCATCCAAGCACTACACTTGCACTCCTGCAATGACTGTGTCGGTATCTATCCATTCCTCCAATCACTTTGTCAGTACTCATGCAGATATAAAATCACTGAACCATGACGTATGCACTTATGCAATCACCCAGACAGTACCATAATAGTCCTCCAATCATCCAGGCAGTACCTTTGTTCTCATGCAATCACCCAGCAACTACAGAGTGCACTTCAAAGTTGATTTGGATAGTAGAAAGGAAATGTTTTAGTTGTGCTTTGTGGTACTGTTGTATAGGATGTGATGTCTTGTAATTGTAGGAATTCTGCAGTATCTCAAATACCTTTGGACTGCAATTTATATATGATAATATTTGTATATAATTATTTTATTAATATTAAATGATTTACCAGAGTATTTAAAGTTTTCTTTCCTTTCAGATACTCAGCATTATTATTAATAAAGATTGACTATGGCAAGAAACAATCAAAAGAAAAGAAAAGAAAGAAAAACAGTACTATTTAAAGGAAAGAGAAAAGGAGAAATTACATAAAGTACAACATGTGACATTGAAGAATAAGGCTTCTGGTAAGAGAACTAAAGAATTTTTTAAAAGAGTTTTAAAGAAGTTAACAAATTTACAAAATGGAGAAAAGAAAAAGAAAAGTAGTACAACTATTCAGAAGGAAATTAAAAAAAGGACATATCAATAGAAATTTAGATTATGGAAAAACAATCAATGTTGAAAGAAGGATGAAAGAATATAAGGACATTAGGAAACAAATGTATAAAAGTAGAGTACTACAAAATATATTGAAAGATTGTAAAAAATCTAGAAAAAGATCCACATTTTACAAGAAGAAACAACAGATTGAAAGTGTAGTTGAAAATGCATTTCAATTGAAAAGAAGGTAGTTTATATTAGTAGTTTTGAAGACAATGCAAACATTGAATAAAGCAATGCATTCTATAAAGGACAAAAGTAAAAGGAAAAGACTATAGAATACAGAACTAACTTTTGTAAAAAAAAATGTGGGTGAATGGAAGCACACTTCTAGTTCAGAACCTTTTTTTAATGAAGAGAGCTATTTTCAACAGAATACATTAGTTCATGCAGTTGATACCAGTGGTCGTGCTTATGATGTTAAGAACAGTTGTCCAATTGAAAAAGAAAAGATGGTTGCTAGAAATGTGGAAGAAGTAATAGCTGAAGAAGCTCAAGGGACATGTCCAAAAGCTCCAGTGTTTATGTGGGATTGTAGCAGTATGTGTAGTATCCAACAGGAATCTATTGATATTTTACGTAATTTCTTACGAGAGTATAGTAAAAAAGTGTTAAACAGAAAATAAAGATGTTGCAAGGACTAGTTTACGGGGTCATTCTCTGGCTTGTCTTTCTAGAAATGTGTGTCAAAGTAGTTTTCATCATCTGAGAATGTTACAAGTACATCATTCAGAAATGCATAAGTTAGTAAGAAGATTGTACTATGTAAAAAAGTCCTGCATTATCTTTAAGTGAAATAAACACTGCTCTTTTGCATGGTTCAGTGTTCTTTGGTCCTGAAGGGGAGTGTAGAGAAAGTGAGAGTTTGATAAATGTAGGTGTTGAAGAAGAGGTGGAAAATAGTACTACTGAGAAGTTTGAAGAAGAAATTACAAAGTGTAATGTAGTTTGTTGTGAAAAACCAAACTATGTTTGTGTTTGTTGTCGACATACACACTATAGAAGTTATACTAGGAATGTTGTTATGTATTTAAAAAGTGAAAAGGAAAACAATTATAAGTGGCAGCAATTTGGTGCTTATTTATTGATGGAAGGTCGTTTTGAGTTGGGTAGTGATTTATGTATTTGTAAATATTGTTACATCAAATTAGAAGAGAACAAAATTCCATCTAGAGCTGTACATAATAATCTAGAGTTGGTAGCTATTCGTCCGGAACTGGTGGATTTAAATACATATGAGTCCATTCTAATTCAATCTGTGCACCCATGTCAGGCTATAGTTCATATGGAGCCTAAAACAGGTTAGCTGCCTCCAACCTATTTACAAAGAGGTTTAAAAGGAAGAGTTGTACATTTGCCTTTAGATTTTAAGAACAATATTGAAAATGTTGGTTTAGAGAGAGAGAGGAAACTGAACCTCTAGTTATTTTAGGTAATGGTGTACCAACAAAGAGTCGGAAGGTATGGCAAGTGTTAGTAGATGTCACCAAAGTTCAAAAGGCTACGAAATATCTCATAGAAAACAATATTTATTATAAAAATGTATATCTGGAAGAAGAAGAAATATCTTTAGGAGATGATAGAGAAATTTCAACTGATCAAATCGAAAAAGTTGACAAGTCCAAAAGTGAAGAAATTTATGAACATTATAGCAGACATCCTTTACACGCAAAGGAAGTAATTGGAAATACTATTGAATTCTTCCAAATGAAGAAAGAATAAAGGGAACTCCAATGAGTGCTTGCGAAAGAAGAAGTTTAGAAGCTCGTTGTTTTCCACATCTCTTCCCCAATGGAAAAGGTGGTCGATATGATGAACGAGCAGTACAGATTCCAGCTTCAGAATAACAATCTTTAAGATTGTATTCAGAAGATCCAAGATTTTGACAGTGTGTTCCATATTTATTTCATCTTCTGTTTCAAAGTGATTTGTCTGGACTTTCAAATGCAGTGAACCATATATTAAAAACTGGAGTTCATCTTACACATCTTTCTGCAAAGGAATTTTTGGACAAAGTTCAACAAAGAGACGATCAGTTAGAATCTCAATTAATTAATTTGATGGCATGTCAATGTGGTATCAATGAGTATTGGTATCGTCGTCATGAAGAATTGAAATGTATGTTAAGGAATTTAGGAACACCTACGTGGTTTGTTATGCTTAGCTGTGCTGAATACGCATTGGATGATTTACTTGAATTTCTACGATAGGCAAATTCAAATATTAACAACATCGAATTGAAGACAGCTGTAGAATTGTGTTCCTTCGATACTGTAAATGTGTGCAGATATTTCAATCATAGGTTTCAAGCTATGATGTCTTTTAACTGCAATAAAAGTAATCCACCACTTAGAGAAGTTATTGATTTCTTTTGGAGAAAGGAATACCAAGCCAGAGGTTCTCCTGATATACACATGCTATTATGGATTAAGGATGCACCTAAATTTGGAACCAATTCTGATGAAACTGTTTTCTCTTTCATTAAAGACTATGTTACCTATGGTATTCCAAAAACTGGAGGAGAAAATACCTCAAGACAACAAGTTTTACGGTGTCAAAGTCATCAATTTGGGAAATATTGTCGGCAGACATACAAGTCAAAGGGCAAATTTTATACGAAATGTCATTTTGGATTCCCATGTCCAATAATTTTGAAAGGAAGAGTCAACAGTTTCATGTCAGCAGTAAGACAGACTATAACTCGGAAATCTCAGAAGAATACTTACAACATAAAAAGAAGTGAAGATTCAAAGTATATTAATGTCTACAATCCAGTAATTTTGATGATGTGGAATGCAAATATGGATATCCAATATGTTGCACATAATTTGACTGCTGTTGTTCGCTATGTTACATCATATATAACCAAATCTGAAAAGACGGTGTTGAAAGAAATGTGGGAAGAAATTTCACAAGAGAAGACTCTTAGTAACAAATTGTACGGCTTTAGTTTGAAGATGCCTTCCCATCGAGAGATTGGATCCTATGAATGTTCGGATCAGTTGACCTCTGCAAGTTTATATTCAAAGTAGGGGTGGGCGGAATTTGCGGAATTAACCTTCGCAAATTATCGCGAGAATGTTTAAAATTATCGCAAACAAGCAGAAATATCGCGAAGATGCGGAAGTTTTTTTCCGGCATGTTCGCGAGATTTTCTGCATGGTTGCGGGTCGCCAACTTACCCATGTGGTTGCTTGCGGGCGCGGCCATCTTGTTTTGAGTTGTTCTCGCGGAGCATGATCGCGAGAAGAAAGACGTGATCGCGCGACGCATGACGTCACTGCGGGCGCGAACTGTCGCGAGACAGCGCAAATGGCTAAAAACAATACAACATCTCATGGAGAACGCGACCAGGTCAAGAAAACTTGTCGGCGAACGCAGGGATTCAGGTAAGGCGATCGCGCGCGCGCGAGAATGTATTATTTTACAGCGCGAGCAAGAAACAAATTATCGCCAAGCTGCGGAAACCGGAATTTTTGACATTTTCGCGCTCTCCGCGGAACGCAAAAATGTCAAATTATCGCAATTTCCGCGAACGGAACGAAATTTTTGCCCAGGCCTAATTCAAAGTCAAGAGGAATAATTTGCTGCAACACAAAATAGAGAATTGAAATCTGTACAAGAAATTGAATAATTAGCTTTGAATGAGCCAGAAAGTACAGATATTGTTAAAACAAATATGTTGGATATATACTGTCCCAAAAGGAGTCCACATCTGGAAAACATATGTCTATATGAAGTACTGCAACATTACAGCTTTAAGACAATTGTTACAGAAAATATAAATGATGAAAAATATGCAGTAATTGGATGTGAAGGATGTTTCGTAAAACATGCCAAAAAAAATCATATTAACCACAGGAAACTCAGTTGCAAAACTCCTGATAAAAGGGAATTTCTTCTATTTAGCACTTCTGCAACTTGTCAAGCCTTGGTGTAATGAAATGGAATTACTTGCTGATTTTGACTGCTATAAAGTAAGGGTGGGTGTAGTGGGCGTAGTGGGGCTACGTGAAGCAGCACGTAGTGTGCCCAAATTTACGCACACTACGCGCTTTGCGTAGCCCCACTACGTGCCACCCACCTCCCGCCCGCCCTCCTTGTAAATAATATCAGCAATGTAAAATAAATTAAAGTAAAGCGACTTACCGTAAGCGCGGCGTCTCCGGGGCTCCCTCTTCTTCGTTTCTAATTTCTTCTGACGAATGCGCATGCGCGGACGCCCGCGCATGCGCATTTCTCGCAAGAAATGCGCATGCGCGGGTGTCCACGCATGCGCATTTGCCAGAAGAAATTAGAAACGAAGAAGAGGGAGCCCCGGAGACGCCGCGCTTACGGTAAGTCGCTTTACTTTAATTTATTTTACATTGCTGATATTATTAAAAGGAGGGCAGGCGGGAGGTGGGTGGCGGGTGGCAGGCAGCTACGCTTCGCCCTCGGTGTGTGCGTAGCGCTGCCCTGCTTCGCCTACTTCGGAAAGTGCGAAGCAGGCAGCGCTACGTACACTACGTGGGCGAAGCGTAGTGCTACGCCCGGGGTTACTATAAAGATTCTTTTAATGCAATACACAGTTTTTCCACAATATTTACAAATGTTGAATCACAAGATTGAACAAGAAAGTAGTATTGCAGCTGAAATCGCTTGAGATAGTTCTCAAGATAGTCAACGTTCTGCTCCACTAAGTCAAGATCCACTAGGACAACCAATTCTTAAAAATGAAGCAGCAATTGTTATGAATGAAGTAGAAACTGCAATGCAACAAGCACAACAGGATATTATTGATTTGGGAAACTTGGAAGAACAACTAAATATTGAACAAAAAGAAATATATCAGCAAGTTACAGAATAGATACAGCATTAGAAGAGTACTAAAGAAAATGAAACTGCTCATTATTGATGAGGTGAGCATGGTATCAAACTTAATGCTTGCCTTTGTACATTTAAGAATGCAACAGATTTTAAAAACAGATTATGATGTTTTATTTGGCGGAAAACATGTAATTTTATTCGGTGATCTGTTACAACTTACTCAGGTGAAAGGACAACCAGTTTTTAAAACACTTGTCCATGAAGACACTAGGAAATCTTTGGGAAGTATTGGAAATGTCAACATTTGGTCTCATTTGGAATATAAAGAACTTATAAAGAATATGCGACAAGCAAGTGATGAACATTATGGGAACATTCTTCAAGATATTAGAATTGGAGTTTAGACAAAACATGGTAAAGAAGCTTTACAAAGTCTACTACTAACAAACTTGTTTCCAAATGAAAATATTGCACCTGAAATAATGTATAAAATAATTGGAGAAAATAAATCTATAGTTTGTCTAATGCCAACACTGCAAGAGTGTTCTACATTCAATCAAGAACTTTTGAAACTGGAGAAACAACCAATAGTGAAAATTGAAGCCATTGATAAAATGGAACATGAACGGGTTACTATGCTTCTCTCAGAGAAACTACAGTCAAAATTTGATTCTTTGGAAAAATTTGTATCTAAGACTGCTGGTTTAGTAAAGAATTTAACTGCATGTGTAAACTGTCAGATAATATTGTGGTGTAATTTAGATGTTGAAAAAGGTTTAGTGAATGGAGCAATGTGAAAAGTTGTTGATTATGTGAATTTTCAGAACAGAGATGGAATTGAATTTTTGAAGATTAGATTTGATCACGTTGAAAAGGTAAAACAGTTTGGATGTTGTGCTGTTCGTTTTTTGCTTGTAAAAGACTTGTACGTTCGTAGAAAACAGTTTCCTCTTTCTTTAGCATATGCGGTGACCATTCATAAATATCAGTGTTTAAGTGTAGACAGTGCTTTGGTAAATATTAGAAGTACTGTGTTTAAAGAGGGTATGCCTTATGCTGCAATGTCTCGAGTAAGAACATTATCTGGATTGTATTTGATTGATTTTGATGAGAAAAAGGTTAGTGCTGATGCAAATTATGTAAAAGAGTATAATCGGTTGAGAAGACTGTATGCTCCTAACTTAGGTGAATATCCTGTATATCAAAAATGTGTAGTGTGCCCAAAACGAAAATATGACAAACATTCTAGTGAGGTTGGAAAAAATAAAACAATTCAAGAGAATGATGAGGCTGCAAATAAAATAAAAATGGACCCTGTTGATGATATTATAGGATACCAGTTAGAAAATAGTAATGGTATCAACTGCTATGCTAATGTAATTCCAAATGTTGTCTTTTATCTAGAAGATCTTCATCATAAAATTATGGAAATTTGAGAAAAAAGATTCTGTTCTTTATTACATCATATTTTTTTAAAGTTGGAAACTGATTGAACTAAAATCCATACTGCTTCTGGCATTCGGCATCTTTTGGATATATGTACTGGATCTTTGTAATTTACACTTAATATACAACAAGATGCACAAGAGTTTCATATGTTTATGCTTGCAGTTTTGGAAGATGAAGGGATTGAAATTGAAAATGTATTTGGACTACGTTAAAGATTGGATCATAAATGTGAAGAGTGTTCATTTTCTTCTACCACTGAAACAGACACTGAACAATTCATATATTTGACAATAACAGATTGCAAATCAGTGTCTTTTGTCAAATTAGTTAAAACAGCTAATCAAGATATGAAATGTTCTCATTGTAAATCAGAAATGTTGTCAACATTGGACAATATGTGATTTTAATGCTACAAGTAGAGCGGATGGAAGAAAATTGGAAACTAAAATTAAAATGTTGTGGCTAATCAAGTATCAATTTCAGGAAGAACATTTAAAACAGTGGCAAATATTTTCCATGATGGACCTACTACAGCATATGGACAATATACAGTCTATTCAAAGTGCAATAAAGGATGGACAAATTGCAATGATGCCCATTTGGAATTCAAATGTCGTTTGCCTTATGAATTACCAAATTCATATCTGATATTGTTGATTCCAAAGTTTTGAAAACATCATTCGGCCTATTGGGAAGATGTAAACACAAAATAACAAGTTTATTTTCAAAATGTTCAGTGCAAATGAATTAGGAAACATCATTCGGCCTGTTGGGAAGATGTGAGTAATTAGTTTTTGGATTATTGTTTGGGCTAATTGATGTTGCATTTTGAAAATTGTGTTTGGAAGAAATATTTTATTTATTTGATCTTTATATTATATGCAATGTAAATGAGAGTGTATATTTTAGAAAATGTAAATAGATAGTTGAACTTATTGTAAATATTTTCAAAATAGAATCAACTGATTGTATTTTTTTCCCCGCTGTTATATGATGATCAGAAGAAAAAAAAAAAAAGAAACAGGAGTAAACCCGTTCACCCAGCTGAGACCGGGTTGGTATAGTAACAGAAAAACAATGTCTCAACTGGAAAATCATGTAAAGGGACCACTAGATATAAGAATTAATCATAAAGCACAAGAAGGGACAAGGGAGACCAAAGGGGAGGATGAAAGGTTGTTATTTATAGTGAGAAGCACAACAAGTACAACTAATTTACAGTAACCAAAACAACCATATGTGCACTGAGGGTGAAGTGGTAAGTGAACGGCGCAGTGACATAAGTGTTTAGGCAACAACGTGGAACGGCGAGGGACAGATAAAACATGAGGATCAAACAAAGGTATTTACAAGAGAATTTACAATTACAAACATGATTATTCAATTTATGAATGACCCTTTTCAAAGCCGCAATTGGCGTTGTGGAGTCGACGACGTTTCAACCTCTTTACATTGAGGTCACCATCAGGACTATGGTTACGATGATTCAAAAGTACTTCTGTACGAGCAGAGGGAAAGGAAAGAGAAGGTTGGTTATGGGACCCAAAGAAACCAATTGAAAGCCATAGAGAGGTAGGTAAAGAAGGTAAGTAAAAGAATACCTGAAATGGAGGGACAAAGGGAACGAAACCCCACGGGGCGCGGTAGCGTCAGGATACCAAGGGACGTTCACAGCGATATGGATCTGGCCGGGGGAGGAAGGGGACGAATTAAAAGGTGCAAGGAACCACTAGGAACCAAGTCAAACAAGAGGAAAAAAGCGTCCTTACCAAAAGTGAAGAAAGTAACTGAGTAGTAGAGTGTGCATCAAAGGCACTTTTAAGTAGTATCGTCAGTTGGGTTGTTCCGCATTCTGAAATTAAAGGAGCAGAGTAAGACAGAGCGGGGTAGGGGCGAGGATTGGAACGCAGTTAACTTAAAGGGTTGCCGGTCGTGACACTGGGAACAGAGAAAGGCCCTTACTCTCGGAATGCGTTCAAGTAGGGATAAGTCGATCTGATTTTGGAACCGGGATGAGTCCAGGATGAGCAAAGTGACGGGACGAATGAAGCGTCTAAGCAGAGATGCACGGCAAACCAGGAAGTAATGCCGGCAGAGTCACGTGACTCGGTAAGGGAGGGTCCCACCAAGGAAAGGGAAGAAAGGCTGGAACGGGGAAGAGGTGCTAATACACCCAGGGAAAGAGGAAAAATGCCAAAAGTACCGAGATTGGAATAGAAGGATTGGAGTGATAAGACAGTTGAGAGATATGATAACATGTTATTAATAGTCATGAAACAAAATAATAAACGAAATATGAATAATTTCAACAACGTTTAAATTAAAATCCGTCAATCTGTGAAAGTACATAAATTTGTGATTAAGTAGAGGACATAAAAAGAAGTAAGAAAAGGTTCAGCATTGCAAAACAGATCATCGGAAATGTATTGGTATTCAATAAACGGTGTGGGGTACATAGGGTTACAGAGAGAGCAAATGTACCACTGAATAAACATTGCGGGTTAAGAACAAAGAAAAACACCATGACATTAAGAAAGTAACAAGGGGGGGAGGAGCCTAGCGCTTGACCAAGATGGCCTGTGAGCCTTGAGCTCCCGCGACCCTCGCGCCCTCCTGCAATTATCCTGTCCTAAATCCTGTTTTTCATGCACGGAATCCTGCAGATGAGTCACAGCTGGGGCGATTGACGTTGTCCGGGCTAAGATCGCCCACCGGGAACCGAAGTTGTGCATGGCGGAAGATTGCGGCCTACCTCCGAAGGATGCCAGGGGCTCGCGTTGGCAGGATGCCTGGCCACTAATTGAACAACAGCGGCCTTGGGAGGTGTGAACTGGCGGACGGGTGCCGCTGCACTTTCACTTTCACTTTCTCGCCCTTTGCTTGCTCTGGCCCGGGAGTGCTTCATGCCGATCCCCTGATATCTGGAAGACCTGCACTCGACCCTGGCTGGCTGTTGAAGTTCTGGTTGACCCTGTTTCCTCTGGCTGAGCGAGGGACGTCTTTTTGTAACTGACCGCCCTGCTGTTCGAGATGTCGGCCAAATCGGAGGTAGACAAGCCGAAGTCTAAGGCTACCAGGCGGGGAGGCTATACCCAATCCAACAATATGGATCGCTATGCCCAGCAGAAGGGGTCGCCTGGTGGATCGGGACAGTCGCTGGAAGCACAGAAGGCCGATCCATCCCCAGCCTCGGAGTTATCATTGCAGGATATCAAGGGGGCGATTGAGGGGATGCAATCATCGATTGGGCGACAGTTCGAGACCCTGGCGCACAAGGTGGACATGATTTTGGTTGATGTCAACTTGATTCGCGCGGACCTGGGCAAAACCAATGAGCGGGTCAAGTCCCTGGATCTCAAGACCACTGGCCTCGCGGATGATGTCTCGGAGCTCCAGGTTGAGGTTCGCAAGTTACGGACCGCGAATGACCTCTCCGCCCGCCGGCTCGAAGATTTTGAAGGTCGGGCCCGGCGCAATAATGTGCGCCTTATTGGGGTCCCGGAAACTTTGGAGGAGCTCTCCGTGGATTTACTCGTCGAGGACTTGGTGGTGAACCATCTTGCGCCTAAGGGCCTCGGCAGGTTTTTTGCGGTTGAGCGGGCTCACCGAATGCCTGGCGGAAGGCCTAAGGTGGGAGCCCCCCCGCGACCGATTGTCGCCCGGATCTTTAATTTTCGAGACCGAGACGCTATCCTGCAAGCATCGAGGGTGACAGGCCCGGTGCCTTTTCAGAATGCCTCTGTGAGCTTTTATCCTGACTTCACCCAGATGGTGCAGAAGCAAAGGCAGAGTTTCCTGGGGGTGAAGAGGCGGCTTAGGGAGATGGACCTGAAATATGCCATGCTTTTTCCCGCCAGGCTACGTGTGGTGTATGAGGATCGGACTTTCTTCTTCGAATCGCCGGACATGGCAAGGGACTGGTTGGATGCGCTCCCTCGGCGACAGCCCGGCGGGGAACGCGTGGTTGGAGCGGAAGGCAACCGCGATGGACAGGAGTGATACCTCCGGTGTCGGTCTATTTTGACTCAGCCCCGGACAGTGACTAGCACCCTACTGCAGTAATGGGAGGGCGGCGGGGGGAAGATAGGAGCTCTTTCCTCCCTTGGGCTACTTTTTGTAGATTTGTTTTGATAGGGCGACAGGCACACTGCAAGTTGGGGGGGCTTTGCAAGCTGACGCAGGGGTGCAGGGAGGGGGGGGATTTGGGATGTTGGGGTTGTTGTTGGGGTTTTTTTTCTTGCAAGGCATAGTAATTGTTGTCAGTATTGTCCGATTGTGGTTCTCCGGGGGGGGTGGAGGTCTCTTTGTGTTTGGGGATGGGGGTAGGGGCTTAAACATAATTAGCTGGAATGTTAATGGCTTAGGGGATCGTATTAAACGGGGGATAGTCCTACAATTCTTGAAACGGACCTCGCCAGATGTGGTCCTTTTGCAGGAGACCCACCTTATAGGGAATACGTGTTATGCACTGAATAGAAAGGGTTATAAATTCATTGCTCACTCGGGGTTCTCCTCGGGCTCCAGGGGTGCGGGCATACTTGTTAGAGCTTCCCTACCATTAGAGGTTGACTCCACCGTTGCTGATGATAGGGGGCGCTTTGTGGCTGTGGCGGGGAGGTGGGAGGGCAGAACGTTGGTATTGGTTTCTGTTTATGTCCCCCCTGCCCTGCAGGCCTCCACGTTTGCTGATCTGGGCAAGGCCTTGTTGGAACTCCCTGAAGGGATGCTGGTGGTGGGAGGAGACTTCAATGCGGTTGGATCTGGATTGCTCAATAGGTACCCGCCCAGGGACACCGGGGGGGCTCAGAAGTGGCTTCCCGACTTTATAGATACTTTTGGCCTGGTAGGCTGTTGGAGGCTACGGCACCCCACTCAGAGACAATATACCTTTCACTCCGGGGCCCACGGTAGTCTCTCTCGGATTGATTACTTGCTCACTCTGGCTGCGCACGCCTCATTGGTATCTGAGGCTAGGCACATGGCACGGGGTATATCCGATCACTCGCCGGTGTGGGCCAGTCTGGATATTGGCCGGGTAGTGGGGGGCAGGGTGGCTCCCATTAACCCCTGGTACTTTCGTGACCCCAAGCTGCGCAGTGCGTTGCTGAAGGCAGTTGATCACTACTTTCAGGATAATCAGGGTTCAGTTGAATCTGCGGTGTCCTTGTGGGAAGCGTTTAAGACCGTACTGAGAGGGGAGGCCCTTTCCTTTGAGGAAATATGAATTTTTATGGTTAATTGTGTCCCCTATCTTAGACCCCAACGGCTCCATGTACATGCTACAAGTACATGTATGTTCCCTCCAGTTCCAGCTATGAAGACGCAAATGCATGTGCGTCCAACGTCAACATGTCCTCTTTCAGATCCGCCATGAATGGGTCGAATATTCCATTCCTAAGTATGATTGGCCACCGACTTTATATGGTTCACTTTTCACATTTTACAGTTCAGGCGAGTAGGCCCTGAATTCTGCCAACAAGCCTTTTTCTGCTTCTGCCTCTGAAATGCTCCAGCTTGGACCTGCATCCGTATCCATGAACTTTGTCCTACTCCCTGCGCGGCCAACGGTGCCTGACGCGGCCTGTTGCCTGCCAAAAAAACTGTATTCAGCCTTCAAGTTATCTGCTCCGCTCCTCATCCAATGCATTCCTGTCTAGTAGGTTAGGTAAACATCCTTCCAGCTACCGAGCAAAGAGCTTGGCCTCGCTGTCTTTATGCAAGTAATTCATAGCCCCTGTTACCATGGAAGATTCCTGCCCCCTCGCATCTCATGTAGACACATAGACGCTTGTACATGCACTAACAGTCAGTATAGAATAGATTCCGTCCGAGAAACCTTTCCTTTTGGATAACACAGTTCCTTAAACAAAGATATTAGATACGATTTGGGATTAGGTTGACCTGACCCCCCAGACTTTTGTCTCCACATGTAGAGCTAAATGTCAATTCCCCTTCACCCTCTAGTTGCACGTCAATTACACGTCATGCGGCTGCGCGCGCATCTCTGCCAAACATTTCTGCTGACGCTGCAGGATTCTCTTATGGATCCACCCACTTGTGACATCATTTTAAATGACGTTTCTAGTATACACCTGTTATTACGCCCATTTTCATTACGTATGTGTATTCTTATCTGTATTATCAGCTGTTACGCCTCCTGCATCTGTCTTAATGCAATGCTTTTCATATATATATTGTTACTTGTCAATAATGTATTGCCTATCCCTTCCTGAACCTTCGTGGTGATGGAATAAGATTGCCTAGTTCGAACTATGATTCCTTTGTAAGGAATAAAGCCCTTTTCAGAACCTCCAATACCACGGATTCGGCCTCTTATTTTGACTGAGTTATTCTTACTAGACTTTACCGCATAAAAATAGTACAGGTAATTTAAATATTTACCACATAAATTGGCGCCCGAATAGGGACACTTTCTCATCTCACGCGCCGGAGGTGCGTTGCAGGCCCGGTCCCCTGCCACAGCTGAACGGACAAAAACGCGTACCCGCAGGATTTCCTGTATCTCCCTCCGGCCAAGCGGGGGTGACTGAGGCTGCGATCAACACCCAGACGAGGCGGTGAGAAGTGCGAAGTATCCCGACCAGAGCCTAGCTGAGAGAGCAAGATCCGAGGTATACAGAGGCCCACCAGGTTCCGAAGTTTCCGAGTCGAGTCGAGTCCAGTCCGGTCCAGTTCAGTTCAGTTCCGAGGCCTTCCGTTCCGTGCTACCCGGTGAGTACCATTGCTGGGGAGGCAGTTAGACGTGCACATTGGTTTGTGCCGGTCCTGACGGGTTTGGGTACACAAATCCAGTCTGCACTGTTTTAGCAGTGTATCTGTACTGTTTAGCAGTATATCCAGTATGTTCATGTATATATAATCTAGTAGTATCTAGTATTAGTATTATGTCAGTAGTTAGTTTTCTCTTAATTATCATTGTTCGTTAAATGTTAAACGTTAAATGTTTTACTGTGTTCAAAAATTGTGGTATGAATGAATGTTCATCATTGTGTTTTTCGTATTAATTGTGTTCAAGTCCAGTTTTGAGTAAGAATCAAGTAGCAAGGTTTAAAGATGCCGTTCTTTTCAAAATTAAGACAGATCAAAACTAGAAAAGGAGTACTCGAAGAAGCTGTTCCCATTCCACCTAGGGATACTCCGGGGTATTTTATGTACCATAAGCATGGCCTAGATGCCGTATTATATCTTGATTTATGGGTGGACTACACCAAGGATTTAGCAGAGAGTCAGAGATGGCCCGCAACTGGGACATGGGATGCCGATTGCATCATGAGAGTAGAAGAAGAATTATGGAAAAAGAAAGCCAGACAGTCACAGAAAGATGCCATTGAACTATGGCGTAAAGAATCGCATAGGCGCACAGAGAAAGCGCTCAGACTGGAAGAGAAAAGTAGGGAGAACTTAAATAAAGCCCGAGAAAATATGCTAATTGAGGAAGGTACCCGAGTAAAAACAGAACAAGTAGACAGGCAACGAAACACTCTTATGAATGGTATGTATCCTCTCTTGGCCGAAGGTTTACCTAAGGCCACCCCGGAAATACCGAAAGATTTGCCACCCCCATTACTCCCGATTAAAGCACATCCCAAGACCGCAAAAGATATTTTCCTTTCCTCCTATTTAGACGATGTAGCTCCCGAATATGTTAATGTTCCACCACACCCACCACCTGTCGATGGTGCTCAACGCCGAGATCATCCGCCCCCAACTCCGCAACCACAAACTCCTCCGCACAATCCAACTTTTCCTGCATCCACAGTTTCTACCTTACATCCCACAAACCCTTTTATGCCTAGCACCTCAGAAGGTGCGACAGGAGGTGCGGCAGCAATTTTTGCCACACCACCATTACGAAGTAAATCGTCTCTTAGAGATTTAGCAAACCAACGTACACCACAAATAGCAACGTCCGACATGTTTAAGGAACATCTTGTAGATTGTAGATATGATCCAGTGCCCGGTAAAAATGACAGAATGCTGCTATCATCACTACGTATACCACGAGCTTCAACGTATTTAACGACATTACCAGGAATGATTAAACATTTAGACAATATATATCGCTTTGTCCAAACAGGGCAAGGCCCTGAAAGTATTGACGAAGCCATGGAATACCAGAAAGTGGATGTACAGAGACTACTGTTACGTTTCTTCATAAACTGCTTGATCAGAGACAGAGATAGGTCCGAGGTAGATCAGGTTGAAATGCAAGTCCTTACCAGATGGGGTCAGAATATATCAGAGGGAAAACACGATAAACAGACATGTATAGTAGCTATGTGCCGAAAGATCCGCAAGGAAGTAGAACGAACACATAAAGCCAGATCGGAGGCAGACAAAACTGAATCAGAGGGAGAGGAGGAGGAAGAATCAGAAATGCCCACAGGACAATTAGAAACGATTGCTTATGTAGGTAGGGGAAGACCCTGTAACAATACCAGATACTTTAATGACCCGATACGTCCGATACGTCCAGAATGTAACAGACATTTTCAAGCCCCTATGCTAAATGCGAAGTCCCCTGAACACTTATTCCAGGCTGCTGATAAATTACTCCGAGACCGAAGGGGGTATCATATGCTCAACTCTATGGATGAACAAGAATTAGCCAGGTCAGCAGTACAATGGGCTGACAGTTCTGAAAAATACAGTGATGATGCGTTAGCACACACGTTTTTGAATCTTACCCCAGACGAACAGCGTTTAGCTGGTATATACATGATACAGCACCTCGTTATATTGTATAAAAGCCAACGTTCCGATCCTGGTCCCCTACCTGATATATTGATAGAATTACTCACGAATAAATGGAGAGGTTCGGGTACTGATTTAATTAAAGAAATTCTAGAATATCGACACCAATACATTGTCTTCGTATGCCCAGAACATGTTTCAGTTCCTCCCAAGTTGGAAAGAAAAACGTATCACATAGACAGACAGAATCCCTTACGCGAAATGCACCCAATCAGAGGCGAAGACAATACTTTTAAACGCGTGTTTGTGTACACGCCCATAACTAAAATTTAATTATTAGAAATGAAGAAAGTAGTACCTAGCCATGACAAAGACCCAGCAGGTTTCCACCGTGAGATAAAAGACATGTTACTCATGGGAGAGTATACTTATCCTGACATTATGAAAATATTAAAGGTTTTATTGCCTGCCGGTATTTACGAGAAACTCAAAGAAAAGGAATGGGAGGTGGGAGACCAAAAGATAGAGTGGACAGCATTGGAAAACGAAGAAAAAGCCCGAGCTGCAGGTTCAGGGCTTGGGGAAAAGACTACAGCATTACCAGGATTATTAGTGCAGGTACTACCACGTCTATTGACTACGAAAAAGGAAGACTGGGGTGCAATTTCAGCCTGTAAACAAAAACAAGATGAAGACACTAGTGATTTCTATTCCCGATTTGAAAAATGTGTTGGTATTAATAGTGGCATAAAAGCAAGTAGTGAGTCGTATCCACATCTGTTTGTGACAAAATTAGTTGAGAATTCCCTGCCGCAAGTTAAAGGTAGAGTATTAAAATTCGAGAGTACCTGGCAAGGTAACACACCGTCACAGATGTTACAAATGTTACAATATCATCACAATAGAATTAGAGAAGAACAAGAACATGAACAAAGACGTATGAAAGACACGAAAATGAAAATGCTTGTTGCGCAGTCAGTTCCAGCTGATGGTCATAAAAAGGGTACAACACAGTCCAATGATTCAGTAGGTCCTGTTAGAGGGACATGTAACTATTGTAAACAGCCAGGTCATTATATACACGATTGCGCAGTTCTAAAACATAATATCTCTACGGGTATAACGAAAGAGAGACCACGTCCGCCTAGACAGGATCAGATCCAACAACAAGTACCTCAGAATATACAGCCTATGCCAGTTCCACAACAGACCGCACCACAACCACAACAACAGCCACAGCCTATTGCTGCAACACAAAACACGACACAACAGATGTACCAGTATGCACAAAATGACTATCCAGAGTATCAGCGCTACACATGAAATAGCCTAGAGAGGGAAGTTGGCCCTCCGCTTATTGAGGTTCCCGTAGATCAAGAAGGTCCTTACGTACAGAGTCAAGTATTAGGGAAAGACAGAAAGTTTCTACTCGATACAGGGGCAAGCAGAACCACTATCCGTCACAGCGAAGTCCCAGGGGTACCCCTCTCAGGCTCACAAAATATTTCCCTTGGTTTTTCAGGAAAGCCCACTATTAATGAAGTATCGCAACCGCTTGCATTATCGGTCGGTCCATTAACACGGACTACAGATCTGTTGCTCACAAAATCATGCCCAGAAAACTTGTTAGGTATAAAAACATTGAAAGCTCTAGGAGCTGTAATATGTTGTTCTCCGGAAGGAGTACGACTATTTTTGCGTGACTTTAAAGGTCACTATGTGTCTAGAGACATGGATCATCGGTTACAGAATCTACCTGCACATTTATGGGCACAAGGCCCCACTGATGTAGGTTGTATGCACATTACACCATATCGAGTTACACTCAAAACAGGAGTAGTATTACCACGAATACGACAATACAAGTTACCACCAGATGCTGTTGTGGCTTTACTGCAAATCATTGACGAGCTCATTGCACAAGTAGTGGTTGTAGAAACGGACTCCAATATATGTAATTCCCCGATAATTCCGATTCTTAAACGAACTGATCCAAAAGCACCACCAGTATATCGATTAGTTATTGATCTGCGAGAATTAAATAAATGCATTGTACCACAATACCCCGTGGTCCCAGATATCTCTTCATTGCTAACAGCCATAGATTCAGAAGCAACGTTCTTTACTGTAATTGATCTCAAGAACGCTTTCTTTAGCGTCCCAATCGATCCGGAAAGCCAATATTTGTTCGGATTCAGTTTAAATGGACGAAGTTTTAAATTCGCACGCGCACCTCAAGGATTCACAGAAAGCCCCAGCATCTATAGCCAAGCACTGAAAAGAGAACTTGACAGTATCCACATGCCAGCTAACACTGCCTTGCTTCAATACGTCGATGATCTGCTGATCACCGCCCGAAGCGAACCTGAATGTGAAAAAGCATCACTGACGGTTTTACATTTCCTAGCCGACAAGGGGCACAAGGTGTCCCCTTCAAAGCTGCAATTCTGTGTCCAGCAAGTTGTGTACCTTGGGCACTTGCTGTCCAAGGGGGGAAGACAGCTTACACCCGACCGCATCCAGTTAATTGTTAACATGCCGATACCCAAGACACAAAAGGAGGTACGGGCATTCATAGGCCTCACTTCGTACTGTAGGCAGTGGATCCCTCAATATGCATTTCTGGCAAAACCACTCATTCAGTTGACAACACAGGAGGCAGCGACATCAACTGTCCTCCCTTGGACTCAGGAACATACGCAAGCTTTTGAAAGCTTAAAGAAAGCTTTATGTCAAGCACCTGTTTTAGCAACACCATGTTACAACAAACGTTTTACACTTTTTGTTACAGAACATGAAGGTACTGCTTTGTCAGTACTCACGCAGGAACAAGCAGGATCACACAAGCCATGTGCTTATTTTTCCAGTACATTAGATCCCGTAGCTCAGGCTCTTCCGGCGTGCCTGAAATCAGTCGCAGCAACAGCTTTAGCAATCAGACAAAGCGATGCCATAGTGTTAGGACATCAATTGACAGTACAAGTACCACACGCAGTAGAGGTTCTCTTGAACCGGACCCAAACACAACACTTGACCATAGCAAGACTGACGGGTTATGAATTAACATTGTTCCAGCCACACATAGAAATCAGACGTTGTAGTACATTAAATCCTGCCACACTTTTGCCAGTAAGTGGAACAGACCCATTGGCACATGATTGTATTGAAGTCATTACTATTACGACGAAACCCAGACAAGACTTGACAGATATCCAATTATCAGATCCAGACCTGACATTGTATGTAGATGGTTCATGCATGAGAACAAGTACAGGAGAGTTAGTGGCCGCTTATGCAGTCACAACAGACACTGAAGTTATTGAAACAAATTGTATAGATACCTTGTCAGCTCAAGCAGCAGAGCTCATCGCTCTGACACAAGCCTGTATTCAAGCCAAAAATAAGAAAGTCAACATATACACAGATTCACGTTATGCATTCGGAGTCGTCCATGACTTCGGCGTGCTTTGGCGAGAGAGTGGTTATTTAACTTCTCACGGTGCCCACATCCAGCACGGTCCCCTTATTCAAGCTCTGTTAGAGGCAATACATCTGCCGACTGCAATATCGATTATGAAGTGGAAAGCCCATACAAAAGTGACTGACATTATTTCTCAGGGTAACGACCTAGCTGACAGAACAGCTAAACAGACTGCTCAGAATCAGACTCATACAACTGACACGACAAAGACAATAGTTCCGACACCAACACACTGCATGACAGTTAAGGATCCCGCCCTTGATGTAATTGACATACAGACTCATGCTACACCAGAAGAAATAAAGAGATGGACTGAATTAGGAGGGATCCAAACGGATCAAGGATGGATGACAAAGGGAAAATCTATATGGTTTCTCCCCGACTCAATGGTTCAAGTCATCATTAACACAATACATAGTCCAGCGCACCTAGGAGAGAAAGCTATGCTAGACAGTATTCAACACATTTGGTTCAATAAACACTTGCGAGCAGCAGCTAAACAGAAAGTACGTACCTGCATGATTTGTTGTCAGTTCAATCCAGGAAAAGGCGTACCTGTAGAACAGGGTGGATTTCAACCCCCCGATCACCCTTTTGAATTCCTCCAGATGGATTATATCCAGATGGAACGATGTCGAGGATTCAAATATGTCCTCGTAGTTGTATGCGCTCTTTCCCGGTGGACAGAGGCGTATCCCGTCTCAGATTACACTGCCCCGACTACTGCCAAACAGTTAGTCCGAGAATTCTTCCCACGGTATGGTTTGCCCCGTGTCGTGTACTCAGATAATGGCCAACCGTTCTCATCCGAGCTAATGAAACATGTTTCACTTTTGTTAGGCTATCAATGGAAATTCCACTGTGTCCGACATCCCGAGGCAGCAGGTCTCGTGGAGCGGCATAATCAAACTTTGAAAATTAGACTGTCCAAAGTATGTAGAGAAAAAGGTGTCGACTGGATAGTAGCTTTACCAGTTGCGCTCTTTTACATGAGAATGGTAGCACACTCTCGAACAGGGCTATCCCCGTATGAGGTGATCTTCGGTAGACCACCAAATATGTGGGGGACGCCTATACCCCGTAAAATAACTGATGTTGATTGTAATATGCTGACAGATTACCTGGCTTCCTTGATGTCTGCACTACAATCTTGTCGTTCACAGGTAGCTGCAGCTTTTCCCGATAACACTGAGGTGAAGCCCCATGACGTGGTTCCGGGAGATCTGGTACTGATAAGGAACTTCGACAGAAGGAACCCGCTGGAGCCTCGCTGGCAGTCGCCTAAACTCGTCTTATTGACCACAAGGACAGCTGTGAAGATTGAGGGACGTAAAGGGTGGTTGCACTCGAGCCATATCAAAAAATTTCATGGACTATCATCCGACTTGAATTATCCGCCCTGCATTCCCTCACAGACTGACTCAAAACTCCCCCTGGTTGACAAAACTGAAAAAGAAAACTATAAACTGAAACTAAGGTCTAGCAAGTCAGACAATTTGATTGTTTAAGTCCTCTCCAAGGTGAATCGATTGAATTTGTCTCTGAAATGTATCCTCTAGACCGAAATAGAGAGAGAAATAGACAGAAACAGCTAAAAAAATATGCGTACTGTAAATCACTTCGTAGTCACTGCATAGTGACATTGTTAATTATGTTTTTTCTAAGTCTTCTGATTATCATTACCAGTATATTATTACACATGTATTACCCTATTTCCAAGCGTGCTTTCAATGTTACTGCCGAACATTCTTTTAGCGAACTACCCCCGCATGAGTTGTCCTATAGATTTGCGCTGCGCAACAACACATTCATTAGTATGTTACATCATTCTCATCAGATCAGCAATGCTACAAATTGTTGGATATGTGGCCGACTCCCTCCCTATCAGAAATACAAGGGAGTTCTGCCTCTCTTTCCGTATCCATTCACCCACAATGGCTCCTGTGGAGCATGGTTTAGTTTGATTAATTCCCTAGATTCAAATTCAGTAGTTTATCAAGACAACTGGGTTTGGGGAAACCTGAACCTAGTTTTACTTAAAGTCTGCTACCCTAACAAGGAGGGACTTCCCAAAAGAACAGGAACTGATCTAGAAAATGAAGTATATGGATTAGGTAACTTTACACTTAATCTCATGATCCTGAATGTTGAATCTGAAGCTACACCAATCTTGCCCGCTATGTCAGTATTTCCAGTTAGAGGCGAATTATGTGTAAGAAAGAATGGTTCAATTCACATGGGCCATAGTAAATGTACCACTGTAATAGAATTCACTGATAAAGGCAAATCTACGTTTAGAGCTTCTCGTCATTCCTACTTCATCTGTGGTCACACCGCATACATACGCCTACCCCTAGATTGGGATGGTACCTGTTACATTGCATTCCTTCTGCCACCTGTTTTCCTAGCCCCGCCTGATTACCATAGGAATACCCATTTAGTACACAATAGACAGCAGAGAGATCTCCCGATTGTCGACTACACCGAAACAGCATGGGAGCAATATACAGATTTCAATAAAGGTTTCTTTCCCTACATAGGTACAGTCACTAATAGTAAGTTGATAAGTAGATTAACTAGAACCCTTGAAGCAGTAGTGAATGAAACTACTTCCGCCTTAGGCAACTTAACAGAGGAGCAGTCTGCAATGCGGATTGTTGTTCTTCAAAATCGTCTTGTCCTTGACGTCATCCTGGCCGATAGGGGCGGAGCTTGTAGGGTCATCGGATCAAGTTGCTGTGTTTTCATACCAGAAAACGCGCCGTCAGTATATAAAGCCATAACTCGACTTCATAAGATCGTAAGCCAGATACACCAGAATCCAGGCACCTGGACTTGGTCCGGTTGGTTCTGGAGCGTGTTGTCAGCCTGGGGATGGAGGATCCTATCCTTCCTAGGTATTGGCTTTCTCATTCTATTCAGTTGCTGCTTGTGTCTACAATGTGGGCCAGCGATTTGTGGTCTGTGTGCCACATCGTGTATCCCGCCTTCGAATTTTCATTCAAGCTCCCGGAAGAAGAAAGAAGAACAAATGATGCTATATGAACAGATTGATGAAGATGGATATTTCATAAGGGTCCGTAGGGGACAAGGAGGGAATGAGGAAATATGAATTTTCATGGTTAATTGTGTCCCCTATCTTAGACCCCAACGGCTCCATGTACATGCTACAAGTACATGTATGTTCCCTCCAGTTCCAGCTATGAAGACGCAAATACATGTGCGTCCAACGTCAACATGTCCTCTTTCAGATCCGCCATGAATGGGGCGAATATTCCATTCCTAAGTATGATTGGCCACCGACTTTATATGGTTCACTTTTCACATTTTACAGTTCAGGCGAGTAGGCCCTGAATTCTGCCAACAAGCCTTTTTCTGCTTCTGCCTCAGAAATGCTCCAGCTTGGACCTGCATCCGTATCCATGAACTTTGTCCTACTCCCTGCGCGGCCAACGGTGCCTGACGCGGCCTGTTGCCTGCCAAAAAAACTGTATTCAGCCTTCAAGTTATCTGCTCCGCTCCTCATCCAATGCATTCCTGTCTAGTAGGTTAGGTAAACATCCTTCCAGCTACCGAGCAAAGAGCTTGGCCTCGCTGTCTTTATGCAAGTAATTCATAGCCCCTGTTACCATGGAAGATTCCTGCCCCCTCGCATCTCATGTAGACACATAGACGCTTGTACATGCACTAACAGTCAGTATAGAATAGATTCCGTCCGAGAAACCTTTCCTTTTGGATAACACAGTTCCTTAAACAAAGATATTAGATACGATTTGGGATTAGGTTGACCTGACCCCCCAGACTTTTGTCTCCACATGTAGAGCTAAATGTCAATTCCCCTTCACCCTCTAGTTGCACGTCAATTACACGTCATGCGGCTGCGCGCGCATCTCTGCCGAACATTTCTGCTGACGCTGCAGGATTCTCTTATGGATCCACCCACTTGTGACATCATTTTAAATGACTTTTCTAGTATACGCCTGTTATTACGCCCATTTTCATTACGTATGTGTATTCTTATCTGTATTATCAGCTGTTACGCCTCCTGCATCTGTCTTAATGCAATGCTTTTCATATATATATTGTTACTTGTCAATAATGTATTGCCTATCCCTTCCTGAACCTTCGTGGTGATGGAATAAGATTGCCTAGTTCGAACTATGATTCCTTTGTAAGGAATAAAGCCCTTTTCAGAACCTCTAATACCACGGATTCTGCCTCTTATTTTGACTGAGTTATTCTTACTAGACTTTACCGCATAAAAATAGTACAGGTAATTTAAATATTTACCACACCTTGGTAGTGGCCGCCAAGCGGCGGAGAGACGCCGAGGTGACACAAGTTGAGGACGAGATTGCGGCCTTAGACGTGGCCTTGGAGGAGGAGGTTGCAGCGGCCACACTGCATAATTTGAGCTTGAAGCAATTGGAATACAGGGATCTGGTGACAAACGCTGCCAAGACCCTCAATAGGGAGCAGCAGGGTCGATTGTACGATGTCGGTGATAAGGCCGGGAAACTGTTGGCGTGGTTGGATAAAAAAGAGCGTGTTAATCGAGTGGTGCCGGAGTTGTCGATGGATGGGGGAGAGGTTGTCACTGACCCCGACGGTATAGTCCAGTGTTTCTCGGACTATTTTCGTACGGTATACACCTCGGTTTCGGACAGGCCGACTGAGGACTCGTGCGACCTTCTGCGTGATATTGCTCTGCCCTGCCTTTCTGCCATAGATAGGGATGACCTCGATGGAGATATAACTGTTGACGAAGTGGCGTGTGCTATCCGTGCGTTGCGCTCGGGTAAGGCCTCGGGCCCAAATGGGTTGCCGATTGAGTTGTATAAGCTCCGTCCGGATAAGTTGGCTCCTCACCTGCGCGCCATGTTCGTGGAGGCGCGGGTGAATGGGTTTCTTCCGCTCGATCAACGACTGGCGACGATTGTGGTAATACACAAAGACGGTAAGCCCCGGGATAAGTGTGGTTCCTATCAGCCGATATCACTTCTCAACGCCGAGCCGAAAATCCTTGCCAAGATCCTTGCTAACCGCCTGGTCCGGGTGCTTGGAGATTTGATCCACCCGGACCAGTCGGGCTTTATCCCGCACCGTAACACTGCACTGAATCTTAGACGCCTTCATGGAGTGATTGCTAGGACGGGCACGATGCGAGAGCCGGCCATTGTGGCGGCCCTCGATGCCACGATGGCTTTCGATACGGTGGAGTGGGCATACCTGTGGGCTGTGCTAGCCAAGTTCGGCTTCGGGCCTGGCTTTGTAGGCTGGGTGAGGTTGCTTTATGAGGGGCCCCTTGCTAGCGTCGTGGTGAACGGGCGGGCGGCGACACCGTTCGAGCTTGGGAGGGGCACCCGGCAGGGCTGTCCCCTGTCGCTGTTGTTGTTTGCCCTTGCTCTTGAACCGCTGGCGGCGTGGATACGATGGCACCCGGATATACGTGGGATTCGTTGGTCGCCTGACCACGAGGACCGTATTTCGCTTTACGCCGACGATATTCTGTTATACCTCACCTCGCCTAAGAAATCTCTCATAGTGGTTTGTGACGTCTTGACTTCTTTCGGTAGGAACTCTGGTCTTGTTATTAATTGGGGAAAGTCATACTTGTATGTCCTGTGTGGTGATGTCCCGCCTGTCCCGCGAAACTGCTCGATCCAGATCGCCCGGCAGGGCTTTTTGTATTTAGGGATCTATATTTCCACTGACCCCACTTTACGATACGATAAAAACTTGCTCCCTCCCTTGGCACGTTTGCGGCGGGACGTGGCGGGCTGGCGGCGGTTGCCGCTTTCCCTCCTTGGCCGCGCCGCCCTGTTTAAAATGATGTCTCTTCCCCGTTTCCTCTATGCCTTGCAGAATACCCTTGAATGGGTCCCGGTCAGTTATTTCCGAGAGGTCGAAAGCCTCCAGCGCGCGCTATTGTGGGAAGGGCGACCGCGCATAGCGATTGCTAAGTTGACGCTTCCGTGGTATGACGGGGGTATTGCGCTTCCAGACATTCGACGTTATTATTGGGCCACTCAGTTGAGCGCGATTAACCATGGTGTCTATGGTCCGGCGCTGAGCCCCGGCTACGCCATGGACCGGTGGTTGCTGCGCGGGGGTAATTACCACAGAGCGTTGTACTCGAAGTCGTTGGACTTAACCCTTACGGGGCCCACCAGGGTGGCCGTGCACGTGTGGAAGGTGGCGACAGATTCACTGGGCTGGAAGGGTAAGCTTACCCTTGCCACCCTGTTGTTTGACTCCGATATTCTGGGAAAGCTTTGGCATACAAAAGATTTGGGAAATGGGACCTGATCGGTATATCCAGGGTTGGAGACCTTTTGGTTAAGGGTAGGGTGAAGTCATTCGAGGAGCTGCAGAAGGAATATGAGCTAGGGAGCTCGGAGTTCTTCCGATACGCTCAAGTATGTCACGCCTTGCGGTCAGTCCTTGTAGAGGGGGAGACGGTGCCTGAGTCCTCTCCGTTAGAGGACCGGATCCTGGATGGCCATATGCCAGAGAGTACGATCTCTCTCATTTATAAGAAACTAATTAATTTTCGGGCAGATCTTCTTCTAGGGTTGCGCGATCAATGGACTAGGGATGGCCTCGAATTAGATGATGAGGATTGGCAGTATGCTGTTTCTTCTCCCAAAGAGGTCGCGATCCCAGCGCGCCTGCGGCTGGTGCAGCTTAAAATACTCCATAGAGTTTACGTGACAGGGCCTAGGCTGGTCCATATGGGTTTCTCTGAGGAGGGCTTATGTAAGAGAGGCTGTGGTATGGTGGGCACCTTCCTACATATTATTTGGGAATGCGGTGCGATCATGGAGTTCTGGAAGCGAATCCACGATGTGATGGGGGAGGTGACGGGCATCGCCATGCAGCCGGAGGCGCGGTGTTGTCTCCTGAATGTTTGGGGTCCTACTGACCACGACGCGGCACAGACTCAGTGGGTGACCCTAGGGAACATGGTAGCTAAGCGCGACATCGCTCGCCTGTGGGGCTCTACTAGGCCTCCTACATTGACAGCGTGGATGGAAAACATGGATTGGAGCATGTTTAGGGAGAAGACAGTGTATTGTGCTCGAGGGCGCCCCCGGAAATGGCACACCGTATGGGGGCGATGGAACCAGTACAGAGGGGGCATATGCCTGCCCCCAGACCCGGACCCGCCTGAGGAGCTGCTCTCCCCTTAGCATTCTTTCCGGCTTTGTATTCTTTGCTGGTATGTGTTTGCCTTCCTGAGTCTCTGCCTTCCCCTCCTTCCCTTACTATAGACCTGTGTCTGATGGACGAAATGGGGCTCACTCCCCCCGATGGGAACCCTTTTTGTGCTTTAAGTACTTATCGACTTGCTTGTGTTTAGGTTTGGGTTTGTGTTTATTTAAAACAGAACCTTTTGATTCTCCTATCAGTGAAAAGTGGACGCTTGCTTGTGTTGTGTTTCTAAAGCTGCCGTACCTCCGGGTTGTCGGCTGAATAGCTGTGTCCCTGACTTAAAAGAATAAAGGTTTAAAAAAAAAAAAAAAAAAAAAAAAAAGAAAGTAACAAGGCAAGTCTAAAGGATTGTAAATGGGCATTCATTAAAGGAAAACATAGATTGTACGCAAAAAACTACCAGATAAGAATTACAAATACACAAGCACGGTGTCCAATGCTGATAAAGGAAGAACAGTGTAGGATGGTTAAACATGCAATAAAGGCAACAATTGTAAAGTCAGGTGGTAAGACATACAATGGAGTGACAGAATAAAACACAGAGGTAATCGCATGTATGGTGATTCAAAGGGGTAAAACAGGGTTAATCAATCCAGGGGAAGAATACTATAACTGTGGGTGTGAGGCCACCATGGACGGAGGTTAGGCACTAGTAATAACTGTATTCCACTCGTCAAGAGAATTTAGGCCATGTGCCACAGAATTGCAGCATGTTATCCATCGACCCTCGCATTTATTCAATAAAAGTTGAAGGTTGCCACCACGAATAGGTAGTTGTGGACGGTCTATGACCTGCCATGTCATGTCTGTTTCAGAATGGTTGTGTTCTTTGTAGTGTATTATCAATGGTGCGGTAGTAACATTGCATCTAATGCGGCTTTTCTGTTGTGAGAAGCGTTGTTTGACCATCTGTGTGGTTTGGCCTATGTAAAGTAGATTGCACGGGCACCGGATCGCATAAATTACATTAGTGGTGCGACAATTGGAAAATTGTTTGAGTTGATACGTGGGTGAAGTCGTTGCAAAGACTTTGGTGTTGAGAGTGAGATCACAAACATTGCAATTTTGGCATTTGAAATGGCCTATTAAGGGTGGCAGACCCCACAGAATAGTGACAGAGTGATCTTGTTTCTCTTTAGAGGGCCATGTAATGGCATGGACTAATTTGTCAGATAAATTGTTAATCCTTTTGTATGATAGCAAAGGGGGATCCGAAAAATGCGGAAAGGTGCGTAGCAATTTCCAGTTCTTTTTGATTATTTTGCTGAACTTGTTACTGGAGGGACTGTAGGTCGAAACAAAGGGGATACGTGTGTTGACGCGTCTGATAGATGGCGCCAGGATAACCTCCCTATGACTGTACCATGCACGTTTGAGAGCCCTTTTGACCAGATATTTAGGGTATCCTCTGGTGATCAATTTGACTGAAAGGATTGCTGCCTCACGAAAATAGTCTTTGCGCCACTTGCCATTACGTCGGATACGGAGGAACTGCCCATATGGCAGTCCATCATATAGGCCACGGGGATGGTAGCTAGAATACAAAAGAAGAGTATTACGTTCGGTGGGCTTACGGTATAAGGATGTTCCAATGGAACCTTCTTCTGCGTGTAAGGTGAGGTCCATAAATGGAAGATCATTTTGGTAGATGTCTGAGGTGAATGTAAGGTGAGGTTGGGCAGTGTTCAGCCAATTAATAAAGGAGGTCAAATTCTCATGAGTACCCTGCCACAGTAGAAGGATGTCATTTATGTATCTGCGCCACAGGGTGATGTTATGCAGGAAGGGGTTGTGGATTGTCAAGATAAGTGAAGATTCCAGATGATGGACATAAAGGACAGCAAAATTAGGCGCAAAACAAGCGCCCATAGAAACTCCTTTAATTTGGAGGTAGTATGTGTCCTTGTACAAGAAGTAATTGTTAGTCAAGGCAATGTGTAGTAGTTGGGTTACAAAATCAGTGGGAATGCGTGTAGGTCTTGGTCGTGTGTTCAGTAGATGTTCCATAACCTTTAGTATGTCTGTCTGGGGAATGTTTGTATACAAAGATTCGATATCCAGACTTGCCATAAGGTCTATTTCTGGGTTGAAAGGGAGATCCTCCACGATATTGATCAGATGGGTACTATCATTAACAAAGGTATCGGTGAGTGGAACAAACACCTTAAGGATGGAATCTATGTATTTACCTAAGGGTTCCAAAACAGAACCACACCCAGAAACTATGGGGCGGCCCGGTGGAGTAGATGGATTTTTATGAACTTTGGGTAAGGTATAAATTACCGGTGTTCTAGGATGTGAGTTGTTAAGAAAGGCGTGTTCTTTCTTACTGACGATACCATCTAGGAGTGCCTGAGAGGTAATATCAGAAATTTTATTTTGAATGGTAATAAGGGGATCCGAACTAAGTTTGCGATAGTGCTGGTGTTGTTGAGTTGTCGAAGGATCTCTAAATCATAGTTGTCATGATCCATCACCACTATACCACCGCCCTTATCAGCGGGTTTGATGACTAAGTTTTGATTGCTACTGAGCCTGTCAATGGCTAACTTTTCTGTCAGTGGTAAATTATAAGGTACAAATTCAGGTTGTTGTTGTAATTCTTTTACTTCCAGTAAGACAAGTTTTTCAAAGGTTAAGATCTCATGAGGCATCATCGAAGACAGTGGTAAAAAGGTAGACGAAGGTTTGAATTGTGGCTCATTTGGTATGTTAGTTTCAGGTTTATCAGAGAAAAATTGTTTCAGGCGAATGCGTCTGAAAAACAAGAGCAAGTCTTCCTGGAGTTTGAAAAAATCACTACGTGCAGTGGGAACAAAAGACAGGCCTTTGCTCAGTAAGGAAATCTCGTCTGGGGATAAGAGGTGGTTGGAAAGATTAAAAATGGGTATGATCGTATCAGTGAAAGGTGACTGTTGAAGAGGTGAGGGAGGAATAGGCAATGTAACATTGTGACTAGTAGCTTTAGCACGTGAATTGGAAGTGATGAGGGAGGAACTTTATGTAATGCTGCTAGCTAGGGAAATAGGAATCTCTGTTTGAGTGTTGTGTAGTAGATTTGTTATTGCGGAGGCCCCCATTGGTAGAACTTGTGGCGAGTCGGTCTCTCGCCTGCGTATTGGTTTTGGTAATTTTGTCACCAAAGTTCATAAAAATCCATCTAATCCACCGTGCTGCCCCATAGTATCTGGGTGTGGTTCTGTTTTGGAACCCTTAGGTAAATACATTGATTCCATCCTTAAGGTGTTTGTTCCATTCACCGATACCTTTGTTAAGGATAGTACCCATCTGATCAATATCGTGGAGGATCGCCCTTTCAACCCAGAAATAGACCTTATGGCAAGTCTGGATATCGAATCTTTGTATACAAACATTCCCCAGACAGACGGACTTAAGGTTATGGAACATCTATTGAACACACGACCAAGACCTACACGCATTCCCACTGATTTTGTAACCCAAATACTACACATTGCCTTGACTAACAATTACTTCTTGTACAAAGACACATACTACCTCCAAACTAAAGGAGTTTCTATGGGCGCTTGTTTTGCACCTAATTTTGCTGTCCTTTATGTCCATCATCTGGAATCTTCACTTATCTTGACAATCCACAACCCCTTCCTGCATAACATCACCCTGTGGCGCAGATACATAAATGACATCCTTCTACTGTGGCAGGGTACCCATGAGAATTTGACCTCCTTTATTAATTGGCTGAACACTGCCCAACCTCACCTTACATTCACCTCAGACATCCACCAAAATGATCTTCCATTTTTGGACCTCACCTCACGCAGAAGAAGGTTCCATTGGAACATCCTTATACCGTAAGCCCACCGAACGTAACACTCTTCTTTTGTATTCTAGCTACCATCCCCGTGGCCTACGTGATGGAATGCCATATGGGCAGTTCCTTCGTATCCGACATAATTGCAAGTGGCGCAAGGACTATTTTCGTGAGGCAGCAATCCTTTCGGTCAAATTGATCACCAGAGGATACCCTAAACATCTGGTCAAAGGGGCTCTCAAACGTGCATGGTACAATCATAGGTAGGTTATCCTTTCGCCATCTATCAGACGTGTCAACACACGTATCCCCTTTGTTTCGACCTACAGTCCCTCCAGTAACAAAGTCAGCAAAATAATCAAAAAGAAATGGAAATAGCTACGCACCTGTCCGCATTTTTCGGATCCCCCTTTGCTATCATACAAAAGGGGTAACAATTTATCTGACAAATTAGTCCATGTCATTACATGGCCCTCTAAAGAGAAACAAGATCACTCTGTTACTACTCTGTGGGGTCTTCCACCCTTAATAGGCCATTTCAAATGCCAAAATTGCAATGTTTGTGATCTCAGTATCAACACCAAAGTCTTTGCAACGACTTCACACACGTATCAACTCAAACAATTTTCCAATTGTCACACCACTAATGTTATTTATGCGATCCAGTGCCCGTGTAATCTACTTTACATAGGCCAAACCACACAGATGGTTAAACAACGCATCTCACAACACAAAAGCCGCATTAGATGCAATGTTACTACCGTACCATTGGTAATACACTACAAAGAACACAACCATTCTGAAACAGACATAACATGGCAGGTCATAGACCGTCCACAACTACCTATTCGTGGTGGCAACCTTCAACTTTTATTGAATAAATGCGAGTGTCGATGGATAACACGCTGCAATTCTGTGGCACATGGCCTAAATTCTCTTGACAAGTGGAATACAGTTATTACTAGTGCCTAACCTCCGTCCATGGTGGCCTCACACCCACAGTTCTAGTATTCTTCCCCTGGATTGATTAACCGTGTTTTACCCCTTTGAATCACCATACATGCGATTACCTCTGTGTCTTATTCTGTCACTCCATTGTATGTCTTACCACCTGACTTTACAATTGTTGCCTTTATTGCATGTTTAACCATCCTACACTGATCTTCCTCTATCAGCATTGGACACCGTGCTTGTGTATTTGTAATTCTTATCTCGTAGTTTTTTGCGTACAGTCTATGTTTTCCTTTAATGAATGCCCATTTACAATCCTTTAGACTTGCCTTGTTACTTTCTTAATGTCATGGTGTTTTTCTTTGTTCTTAACCCGCAATGTTTATTCAGTGGTACATTTGCTCTCTCTGTAACCCTATGTACCCCACACCGTTTATTGAATACCAATACATTTCCGATGATCTGTTTTGCAATGCTGAACCTTTTCTTACTTCTTTTTCTGTCCTCTACTTAATCACGAATTTATGTACTTTCACAGATTGACGGATTTTAATTTAAACGTTGTTGAAATTATTCATATTTCGTTTATGTTTTGTTTCATGACTATTAATAACATGTTATCATATCTCTCAACTGTCTTATCACTCCAATCCTTCTATTCTGATCTCGGTACTTTAGGCATGTTTCCTCTTTCCCTGGGTGTATTAGCACCTCTTCCCCGTTCCAGTCTTTCTTCCCTTTCCTTGGTAGGACCCTCCCTCACCGAGTCACGTGACTCTGCCGGCATTACTTCCTGGTTTGCCGTGCATCTCTGCTTGGACGCTTCATTCGTCCCGTTACTTTGCTCATCCTGGACTCATCCCGGTTCCAAAATCAGATCGACCTATCCGTACTTGAACGCATTCCGAGGGTAAGCGCCTTTCTCTGTTCCCAGTGTCACGACCGGCAACCCTTTAAGTTAACTGCGTTCCAATCCTCACCCCTACCCTGCTCTGTCTTTCCCTGCTCCTTTAATTTCAGAATGCGGAACAACCCAAGTGACGATACTACTTAAAAGTGCCTTTGATGCACACTCTACTACTCAATTACTTTCTTCACTTTTGGTAAGGAAGCTTTTTTCCTCTTGTTTGATTTGGTTCCTAGTGGTTCCTTGCACCTTTTAATTCGTCCCCTTCCTCCCCCGGCCAGATCCATATCGCTGTCAACGTCCCTTGGTATCCTGACGCTACTGCGCCCCATGGGGTTTCGTTCCTTTTGTCCCTCCATTTCAGGTATTCTTTTACTTACCTTCTTTACCTACCTCTCTATGGCTTTCAATTGGTTTCTTTGGGTTCCATAACCAACCTTCTCTTTCCATTCCCTCTGCTCGCACAGAAGTACTTTTGAATCATCGTAACCATATTCCTGATGATGACCTCAATGTAAAGAGGTTGAAACGTCGTCGACTCCACAACGCCAATTGTGGCTTTGAAAAGGGTCATTCATAAATTGAATAATCATGTTTGTAATTGTAAGTTCTTTTGTAAATACCTTTGTTTGATACTCATGTTTTATCTGTCCCTCGCCTAAACACTTATGTCACTGCGCCGTTCACTTACCACTTCACCCTCAGTGCACATATGGTTGTTATGGTTACTGTAACTTAGTTGTACTTGTTGTGCTTCTAACTATAAATAACAACCTTTCATCCTCCCCTTTGGTCTCCCTTGTCCCTTCTTGTGCTTTATGATTAATTCTTATATCTAGTTATATGAGGATCAACATTGAAATCTCGGTGTATGGTGAAATTCAATAGAATCTGAAAACAGCAAAAAATGCAAACTGAATATGTTATGTAATTCTAAAATGATGTTGTGTTTTTAAAACTATAATATTATATGCAATAACAGTAATTTTTCTTCTCCTTTAGAGAAAGTAATACTAAAGTTTGACAGCATTTTAAATTTAGTTTACAATGAAACAACTGTAAAATAGTTACAATTAGTTTGATATCTGCTTCAATAAAGAAGGTAAGATGAAATAATGTAATAAGCATAATAATATGAAGTAATGTTTGCAGTCATTCATGTTTTCAAACTCAATCATCTCACTCCTCAAATCATTTCAGCAGTACCCTTGCACTCCTTCTTTACTGAAGCATAACATGTGCACTTACAAAATCATCCAGGCACTACCAATGCACTTTTGCAATCACCCTGGCACTACTCATCCACTTGTGATATAACACAGGCACTACCCATGGACTCATCCACTCACCCATACACTACCCATGCACTAATGTAATCGCCCAGGCACTACCCATGCACACCTCTAATTTGCCAGTTAGTAGCCATGCACTTATAAAATCACCATGCACTATTCTTGCACTCCTCCAATCACCCAGTTACTACCCATGCACTTATAAAATCACCATGCAGTAGCCTTGCAATCCTCCAATCATCCAGACACTACCCATGCACTCATGCAATTACCCAGGCACTATCCATGCACTAATGCAATCACCCAGGTATTACCCATCAACTCATGCAATCACCCAGGCATTACCCATGCACTTACAAAATCACCCAAGCAATACAAATGCACTTACAAAATCACACAGGCATTACAAATGCACTCCTGCAATCACCCAGGCAGTACTCATCCACTGATGCAATAACTCAGGCACTACCCATGTACTGTTCCATTCCAATCACCCGTGCACTACCCATGACCTCCTCCAATCATCCAGCCAGTACCATGCACTTATCCAATCACTCTGCCAATACCCAAGCACTTATAAAATCACAACACACTACCCTTGCACTCTTATAATCACCCAAAGCACTACCGATGCACTCATGCAATCATCCAGGCATTACCCATAAACTAATGTAATCAGTCAAGCATTACCCACGTGCTGTTCAATCATCCATACATTACCTATGCACTCATGCAATCACCTAGGCAATAACCAAGCACTTACAAAATCACCCAGGCACTACCCATGCACTAATCCAAACACCCAGGAATTACTCATCCACTCATGCAATAACCCAGGCACTACCCATGCACTGCTCTAATCACCCATGCACTATTTATGCACTCCTCTAATCACCCAGGCACTACTCATTTACTCCTTCAATTACCCAGCCAGTAGCCATGCATTCTTGTAATCACCCAGTCACTACCCATGCACCTATTAAAACACCATGCAGTATAGTTGCCCTCCTTTAATCACCCAGGCACTACCCATGCACTCACGCAATCACCCATGTACTACTCATGCACTCCTCTAATCACCCAAACAGTATCCTTGTACTCATGAAATTACTCTGTTAATGTTTCTATTTTTAACCAATATATGTGGTTCCGTAAGAACCATTTTTTGAGTTTTTGAACAATTTAAAAAATGTTTTGGTTTTTTTTCAGTTTTTTCACTTTTTGTGCGTTTTTTACTTTTTTTAAACAAAACAAAATTGAAGACTGCAAAGGAACTGTTTAAGGAAAAACATTGAAATTTGGGAGCACGTTATACAAAAAATAAACATTTATGTCCTTTGATTGCATTGGTGACATCGTCAATGCACTGCTCCCTGATGCACAGTTTTGCATCACATTTTTTGAAAACTATGGCTACTTCCAATGGCTCTGGAACAATATGAGGTCTTGGTGCTGTTGTATGTGCTTGAGAGGATGTAGAAGGGGCATTAAGGACTTGTTCTGATGCTTCTTTCTGTTGTCAATGTATCTCTTCTCTTGCCGGATGTATAGGATGCATGGTCTCCAAATGTTTTTTCCTGCATGAGTATTTTTTGTCAGAGCCCCTTGACAAGATTTTCTAGCAGATAAAAGACATACATTTTCTTGCATTTACTTTTTTTGTCCTTCAGGCACAGTAAAGAACGCCCATACAACACCCTTTTTCCTCTTCCTTACTGGCTCCCCAATGTCATCGTCCTCCAGTTCCAGTGGATCAACTTCTCCATGACTGGATACCATAATTGTAAAAACAAAGTCAAACAACACACAACAATTGTAAAAAACAGGAGAGGTAAATCAAAGAAGGTTTTGTCAGCAAGACAGACAAATAATGAGAGAAATAAAGAATGATGGATCCTCCATCTTACAGAATGAAGATGATTTAAACCAATCAGATGCTTTCTTTTTTGGTCACATGGAGTCACGTAGGGTGCGTGCACCGTCGCTTACGCGTCGCACAGCCGCAAAATATTGTATACGTAATAATGAATTATAAATAGATGTTTTTACAATATTTTTAAAAGCATATAGGTAAAAGTGTTTATTTAAATATGATATTTTAACTTTCTATAATGATATTTCAAACTTTGAAAATACGCCGAAGTCGTGAACCTGGCGTGATCCAGACACGGCCCTGGAAATACGTGCAGGGTGGAGTCACGCACCGTACATGCAGATGTCACGCACTCCTGAAATTTCGTATTGTTAATAGTACACTCAAAAAAACTGTTTATAAATTGTTTTTAAGTATATCATAAAACACTTTAATCCAAAATTATATTTATAATTTCTACAATGATAATTTATGCTTTTCAAATTATGCTGAAGTCGTGACTCCACCTTGACTCTTGAAATGTGCGTCAGCAGGGTTCGCGCACTTTTAATCCGCGCACCCATTGAGTAGGTTCGCTTAGGGTGCACGGCTCCTTTGATTTTTTTTTTTTAAAAGAGAAAGCATTACAATATATTAAAACAACTTTACAGTAGTAAAAGAATTATTAACAAAAAATATAATAGGTTCTGTCTATTTCTATATTTTGAGATGTCATCAGTGATGTCATCAGTGATATCACTGACCATACCATGAATGGTGTAATATGTGACGTCATCAGGAGTGCATTGCGGGGGGCGTGAGTTATAGTTAGCTCAACTAACTATAATGAACAAATTTCAATGGTTTTGTACGAGTGAAACGTCCAACTAACTTTAACGTCCCTGAAACCTGTGTTTTATTTGGTGAATTTCCAAGCTTTTTTAAATGCTAATTTCTAACTATAACGTCCCTGAAACCTATGATTTTTTCAGTGAATATATATATATATATCTATATATATCTATATCTATATATAAATATATAGATATAGATATATATATATTACCTACTGGCGGTCGCCAGTAGGTAGTTATAGTTAGGACCACGTTTCCATAGGAAAACCTCAACATTCTATTTTGAATAACTTTGGCGCCGGTCGACGAATCCTCGTGAATTTCTCAAAATAGGTGGGGCGCTACGCTCCGCTCCTACCCTGAAAGTCTCGGGGGGATCCGTCAAGCGGGGGCTGAGATAAAAGGGGGGTCCCAAAACGCGTTTTTCCCATGCATTTTTCCATAGGACCTTTAGAACGAGCTACAGCCCGAACGGCTGAACAGAATTACTCAAAATTTGGCAGAGAGGTAGTCCCTAGGTCAAGGAAGTGCCTTTTGTAGGTTTGGTGTAAATCTGTTCAGTAGATTCTGAGAAAATAGCCTTTAAATCAATATATATATCTGAGCCCGCTTACGGTACGCTTACCGTACGCTTACGGTAAGCGTACGGCGGCGTGCGCGATTCTGATTGGCTGTTAGATCTTAGTAAACATTCGAATCGGCCGAAACCAGGAAGCGGCGGCCGCCATTTTGTGTATTTCACTCTGAAAAAAAAGAGTGAAAACAAGGAAAGGGGGCAATGAGGAGAGTTACAGACCCCCTAACATTTGTAAGGGGGTCAAAGAAGGACAGAAAAGTACAAAAAAAACATTTATTGATTTTAAAAAAAATCACGGGGTACGCGTACGGTAAGCTTACGGTAAGCGTACGGTAAAAAAAATAAAAATAGATAAATGAAAAGCAGATTTAAGAGTTTAGAAATTAGGGAGCTCTAAAAAGAGCTGTTGTGTTTATGAAGTCATTTTTTTAGTGGTACCTACAAGTAAGTACCGATGCAGAGTCTAAGGTTCAAGAGGAAGACTCTGTTCCCTTCATCATTGAAGTGCACACCATCTCCTCTATAAATGTCTTGCATGTCATAACGCAAGTTGTTGTGGTAAATGGCACCCATACCATAGTCACGGAGGAAAGCAGAAACAGATTTGTTGACGTGCTTTCTTGCTTTGTCAATCTGTGGACAGAAATGATTGGACCAGTTCCATTTTTGCCTTTGGCATATGTTGGAAAACACAAAGGCAGTTTTAGGGAAAAGTGTAAACAGTTGTGCAAAGGTGTCCTTCATAAGCATTTCCAGACCTACCCCAGTCAAAGTGCCTAGGTCATTGCCACCACAGTGCACTATTATGAGGTCAGGGTGTTGGATTTGAATGAAGGATTTCACCAATGGCATCAATTGGTGCCACTTTAACCCTCTCTGACCAATCCATTTAATGTCTACATTTGGCAAAGCAAGGTCTCTCACCATATCTGTTTTCTCTGCAAACTTTTCACTCCAGAAGACATAGCTGTGCCCTACAATCCACACTGTGAACATCTTCAAAGGAGAACTGGATGCACTCAGGAGGTGTCTTTCAGTAGAATGGCAATATGAAAAGAAAGACAGTTTGGAAATGGAGGCATACATATTTTTTTAAAACAAAAAGAACTGATTGGCTGTTTCATACCATTCTAGAATAAAAACTAGGCTGTATGTGAAAATTAATAGAAGCATGTTTTGTATTGGTACAAAAAAATGTGTAACCAAAGAACAGTACTATGGATTTGCTGTAAGGTTTGAAAAGTCAAGCACTCTTGCTCTGTGGAATTGAAACATTGTGTGTCGAACTTCTGACCTAACTGCACACAGCAGTATTCCATGAGCTGTTGCTATGGTAGCAGGCAGAAGTCAAGTTGGGGGAAGGGTACTAGGCAGAAGTCAAGTTGGGGGCAGGGTACTTTTGGAAAAGGGTTGGTTTTCAACCAATAGAAATGTGTGATTACATTTGAAAAAAAGGGGGAAGCACTGAGATTTGAAACTTACATGTATATGTGTGGAAAAATAGAGGGAAAGTTTGCCATTATCTGGTTCTGCTGAGAGGAGAGAGGTGAACACAACAGAGATCCTGGCTCTGATAATCTGCTGTTTGAGTGTCACATTTCTTTCACAACTAACTAATTTTAAAGGTGAGTTTAGAGTTTGAGAGGGGATGTATGTGGTAACTTAAGAAATGAATAATAGAAATGAGAATTGTTTTTGTTGTAGTTACACATGGTGGTTTCATAATGTGACAGTGTGTAAAAGTGATTTACACTTGCCCCGAAAAAAAAAAGAGCAGTAAGTGTGCTTTCAAATTGGCAAAGAAATTTCGTTTTGGGACTAATGTGAAAACATGACTCTGTGTGCATAGAAGAATTATAGGCAGAGATTTATTGCGTCTTGCTCTGGTGATTTCACAGTTGCATTAGATGGAGAGGGGGAGCGAATTTTTTGGGGAAGAAGCAGAGGCTTAGCACACACCCATGTGCTTGCCATGTATAGTCATGCACAGTATTTAGAAGCCAGTGGGGTTTTCAGGTTTAAGTCTGTAATGCAAATACATTCAGCATCACTAAGGCTGGTTGCCCTTGCTGGAGTGTAGGCAGACACAGAGAATACACATGGTGTTGGTCTGAAAAAAAAACAGCTTGGACACGTGCAATTAAATAAATCAAAAATAGTGGTTTCATAATGTGTCAGTCTGTAAAAGTGATTTCAAATTGTAAAAAGAGATTTTCACTTGGCCCTAAAAAAAAAGAGCAGTAAGTGTGCTTTCAAATTGGCAAAGAAATTTCGTTTTAGGACTAATGTGAAAACATGACTCTGTGTGCATAGAGGAATTATAGGCAGAGATTTAATGCGTCTTGCTCTGGTGATTTCACAGTTGCATTAGATGGAAAGGGGGAGCGAATTTTTGGGGGAAGAAGCAGAGGCTTAGCACACACCCATGTGCTTGCCGTGTATAGTCATGCACAGTATTTAGAAGCCACTGGGGTTTTCAGGTTTAAGTCTGTAATGCAAATACATTCAGCATCACTAAGGCTGGTTGCCCTTGGTGGAGTGTAGGCAGTCACAGAGAATGCACATGGTGGTGGTCTGAAAAAAAAACAGTTTGTACACGTGCAATTAAATAAATCAAAAATAGTGGTTTCATAATGTGTCAGTCTGTAAAAGTGATTTCAAATTGTAAAAAGAGATTTTCACTTGGCCCTAAAAAAAAAGAGCAGTAAGTGTGCTTTCAAATTGGCAAAGAAATTTCGTTTTAGGTCTAATGTGAAAACATGACTCTGTGTGCATAGAGGAATTATAGGCAGAGATTTATTGCGTCTTGCTCTGGTGATTTCACAGTTGCATTAGATGGAAAGGGGGAGCGAATTTTTGGGGGAAGAAGCAGAGGCTTAGCACACACCCATGTGCTTGCCATGTATAGTCATGCACAGTATTTAGAAGCCACTGGGGTTTTCAGGTTTAAGTCTGTAATGCAAATACATTCAGCATCACTAAGGCTGGTTGCCCTTGGTGGAGTGTAGGCAGTCACAGAGAATGCACATGGTGGTGGTCTGAAAAAAAAACAGTTTGTACACGTGCAATTAAATAAATCAAAAATAGTGGTTTCATAATGTGTCAGTCTGTAAAAGTGATTTCAAATTGTAAAAAGAGATTTTCACTTGGCCCTAAAAAAAAAGAGCTGTAAGTGTGCTTTCAAATTGGCAAAGAAATTTCGTTTTAGGACTAATGTGAAAACATGACTCTGTGTGCATAGAGGAATTATAGGCAGAGATTTATTGCGTCTTGCTCTGGTGATTTCACAGTTGCATTAGATGGAAAGGGGGAGCGAATTTTTGGGGGAAGAAGCAGAGGCTTAGCACACACCCATGTGCTTGCCGTGTATAGTCATGCACAGTATTTAGAAGCCACTGGGGTTTTCAGGTTTAAGTCTGTAATGCAAATACATTCAGCATCACTAAGGCTGGTTGCCCTTGGTGGAGTGTAGGCAGTCACAGAGAATGCACATGGTGGTGGTCTGAAAAAACAGCTTGGACATGTGCATTTAAATAAAAGAAAAAAAAGTGGTTTCATAATGTGTCAGTCTGTAAAAGTGATTTCAAATTGTAAAAAGAGATTTTCACTTGGCCCGAAAAAAAAAGAGCAGTAAGTGTGCTTTCAAATTGGCAAAGAAATTTCGTTTTGGGACTAATGTGAAAACATGACTCTGTGTGCAGAGAGGAATTATAGGCAGAGATTTATTGCGTCTTGCTCTGGTGATTTCACAGTTTTCAGGTTTCAGTCTGTAATGCAAATACATTCAGCATCACTAAGGCTGGTTGCCCTTGCTGTAGTGTAGCAGTCTGGACATGGGCTTTTTAAAAAATCTGAAAAGTGGTTTCATAATGTGACAGTTTGTAAAAGTGATTTTCACTTGCCCAAAAAAAAGAGCAGTTAGTGTGCATTCAAATTGGCATAGAAATTTCGTTTTGTGACTATTGTGAAAAGAAATGTAGTAATATATTTAAATACAATGAAGGAATTGTTACAGAGAATCGGTGAGATCTGTACAAATAAAACTTTAGAATTTTATTGGATTACCATTGGAAATTTAATCAAAAAAGAATTTTAAAATTACTATTTGGTCTAAAGGAAATGAAATCAGATGTATTTTGGAGTTATTTGAGATATAATATTGTGATTATACTTCTGAAACAAACATATCAGACGGTATTTTAAAGAAATAAGTATTGGTATTAGATGATATTTTTTTAGAATATTATGCATTTCTATAATGTTAAGTTTAAGTAAAAAAAGAATCAGGGCTTTTTTAATACAATCTTTGTGATTGTTATTTTTTTTTGCCCGCTGTAAAATGATGAATGCAATTGCTTTCACAATTTATAGTGAAATGCAATATATTCTGAAAACAGCAAAAATAAGGCAAAAATATTTTTTGGAAAAAAATGTAAATATGTGTACTGTATTATAAAATGTTTTAAAAATATTAATACTTTTTTCTTTTTTTCCAGATAGATATAGAAAAATTTCGAAAACTAGAACCATTTTTAAAACTATTTTTTTTAAAAACAAATGAATAAATATTTTTTTGAGTGAGTATGGTAAGTCAATAATAATAATTGTAGTCTCTCAAGGACCTTGTAATGTGTTTATTGATTTTTAGTGTTTTTTAAAAAAAAAAAAAAAAAGTACGCGCACCGTACGCGTACGGTAAAAAAAAATAAAAAAAAGTTTTTAAAAACATATGTAAAAAAAAGATGAAAGATAAGGTTGGCTCTTAAAAGAACCGTTGTGTTCATGCAGGGACAGAGGAAAGGAAGCATGGGAAAATTATTCAAAGCGACAAATGTGTTGATCTATTTTGTTGTTCACTAGGGAAACACTGGTCTCCCTATAGCAAATTAGATCTTGACAAAATGTGCATCGAATATCAACCTTCCGAAATCGAGGGTTGATTTCCAGAGGGCCAGCAAAAGGAGATTCTCCCCCCACAGATGAAGGGCTCACCTGACCTGCAGAAGAAGGAGTCAGCCCTGCAGATGATGGTTCAGGATGAGCTGCTGTGGATGTACTGGCTTGTCTTTCTGAAGAGTTACCTCCAAAAAGATGACCATGTGTCCTTCTGTGTACATCCTGGAGGTGTCTCTTCATGGTGTGATTCCCAAAGGAATACTTCCTGTTAGGATTACCTCTAGAAAGTACACGCTGACACAGCTTGCAAGTAACTAAGGGTGCATTCACCTTTTGCTGGCCTTCTGGAAAAGTAAAATAATCCCAAACATAAGAAGGCTTTTGTTTCCTCGATCTCTGCCTCAAGACAGTGCTGCTGGTGCTAGCCTCACTCTCAGAAGAGCTCTGCTGTTCTGCCATCGTATCCCAAAGACAAACCAGCTCCTTCTCCCAAGGGAACACAAGCAGAAATGAGGGGAATGGGTGTGGTGTAGGAGAGTTCTAGAACTGAAAGTAGTTTCAACCAATCAAAAGTTGTGTTTCAAGATCACATGACCTACCGTACGCTTACGGTACGCTTACGGTACGCTTACGGCAAAAAGTACGCGTGCGCGTAAAAAAGACACGCGCTTCCGCGCATGCGCATAACAGTCACTCCCCGGCACTTCCGCGTAACGTGCGCGTGTGGCGTAAGCGCGCACGCGTCCCACGCGCAGTACGCGCGGCTACGCAAATTGCGTAACTATACGCAAGCAGCGTAGATAGATTACGGACGTTGCGTAAACCGTACGCTTACCGTGAGCTTACGGTACGCGTACTAAAAAAAAAAAAAAAAAAAAAATAATCTGGTAATAAATTTTACATGTTTATTTTAAAAAATATATTAAAAAAAATATTTAAGGATTTTAAAAATTTAAGCATAGTCTTTATAAAATGAAAGAAAATTAAATTAAAAATATGTTTGAAAAAAATGAAGAATAAAAAAAAAAATTAGCATTTAAAAAACCTTGCAAATTCACTGAAAAAACCATGGGTTACACACACGTTATAGTTAGGAATTAGCATTTAAAAAACCTTGCAAATTCACTGAAAAAACCATGGGTTTCACACACGTTATAGTTAGGAATTAGCATTTAAAAAACCTTAGAAATTCACTGAAAAAACCATAGGTTTCACACACGTTATAGTTAGGAATTAGCATTTAAAAAACCTTAGAAATTCAGTGAAAAAACCATAGGTTTCACACATGTTATAGTTAGCTGGACATTTTACTCGTAAAAAACCAATGAAATTGCCCCGTTATAGTTAGTTCAGCTAACTATAACTCACGCGCCCGCAATGCACTGCTGATGACGTCACATATTACATCACTCATGACATGGTCAGTGACATCACTCATGACATCACTGATGACATCTCAAATGACATCACTGATGACCTCACTGATGACATCATCCAGTGAATGTGTGTTTTTCTGAAAATTAAATATGTTTTATATATGTATATCTCAAGGTCGATGGAAGAATAAATGGGTATATAAGTGTCTAAATGGATGATTTGTTTTAAAAAAATTGATTGTGTAACTGACTGATTAAGTGTATCTCTCACTTTGTGTATAAGTGGCTGCATGGGTTGGTGAGTAGCTACATGGGTGTCTATATAGGTTAGTAGTTGTTTTTTTGAGTATCAGTCTGAGTGTCTGTATGGTTCGGTGGGGGGTATTACGTAGTGCATAGGTGCATGAATGAGTGACTCACTGTTTGTATGTGTTGAAGACAGCATGTGTGCAGGACTGTATGGGTGGATGAGTGTGTGTATGGGTGTGTTAGTGAGTGAATGACTGTCCCAATAGTGTCTTCAGGAGTAACTACATATGTTTTAAACTAGTATATGTGACTATTGGTGTATATATGTGAGTATATGTGAGAGGGACAGATTGAAAGAGTTCCTGTATGAATAAGTATGTGTTTCTATAAGTGATTGTTTAAAAGACTAAGTATGTGTAAGTTTCCGTAGAAGTAAGTGTGGTGGTGTGTGTATAACTGTATATGCAGGTGAATGTATGTTTGATTCTTTATTAGCATGAGTGACTATGTGTGTGAGTAACTCTATGGATGAGTGGCATTATGTAACAGGATGTATAGGTGTATGAGTACATATGATGAGTGAGTACATGTATGAGTGACTGTATAGGACTGTTGGTGAATGAGTGGATGTGTATGTGGATCTTAGAATTACTGAAGAGGTTGTTGTAACTGGTATTGGTATGTCCATTGTTTTGAAAATTTTAGTCTCTATTTTTGAATGTGTGTATCAAAGCTTATATTAAGGTGAGAGGAGGTCTGCCACTCTATAACAAGGATGATGTCATCAGTGAGGTCATCAGTGATGTCATTTGAGATGTCATCAGTGATGTCATGAGTGATGTCACTGACCATGTCATGAGTGATGTAATATGTGACGTCATCAGCAGTGCATTGCGGGCGCGTGAGTTATAGTTAGCTGAACTAACTATAACGGGGCAATTTCATTGGTTTTTTACGAGTAAAATGTCCAGCTAACTATAACATGTGTGAAACCTATGGTTTTTTCACTGAATTTAGATATAGACATAGATATAGAGATAGATAGATAGATAGATAGATAGATAGATAGATAGATAGATAGATAGATAGATAGATAGATAGATAGATAGATAGATAGACAGACAGACAGACAGACAGACAGACAGACAGACAGACAGACGGACGGACGGACGGACGGACGGACGGACGGACGGACGGACGGACGGACAGACAGACAGACAGACAGACAGACAGACAGACAGACAGACAGACAGACAGATAGATAGATAGATAGATAGATAGATAGATAGATAGATAGATAGATAGATAGATAGATAGATAGATAGATAGATAGATAGATAGATAGATAGATAGATAGATATGTGTGTATGTAAAAGTTTAACTTATCGTATACATATTTACCTCGAGTTATGAAGGCAAAGTGGCAAAGTGGCAAAGCTTTATGTGTAGGAAAGTAACATTTCTTCATATTGATGCACACACTTGTAGGAATCTTTGTCTTTGTGTAGCATGTTTGTGATGTAATGTGCTCTGACACTCTACATTGGGATGAGTAGTGCTATAGAATAAATAAATGTGAGAGAGAGGATAAGGAGAGATGAGTGGCACCATTGGAGGGTGGTATTGAGAGAATCCTTTTAGAAGTAGGTAATTGGGGAGGTTACCAACAAATATTGTTTAACCGGGCACCACCAGTGATAAAACTGGCCAGGACAATATGTTAAAGGCTATAGAACCAGAGTGGTGGAATGTGCCAGGGATGGCACCTCCGTTATGGTGGAAGAGAGTCGCCCCACTGCTGGAACCAGCAGGCGCATGTAAAATAAAATGGTAATAAAGCAGCTAATAAAACTGCTTTATTATCATTCTATTTTACTACAGACCCAGAGCCAGCAGGAGGAGTGTTGGGCTCAGGGTACTACCAGGAGATATCCAAACTAGCATGTGCACTTGGATATCTCCAGGCTGCAGCATGGAGATATCAGCAGGGCTCAGGAGCGCAGGCTCCCAATCCCTGTTGGCGTGTGGAACCAGCCCCCTCCACCTAATCCTTACTCTTCTCTTATGCTGGGTAATACCAGCATGAGAGTAGTATCTGGATTGGCACGGGGAACTTCTGGAGCCTGTGTGAGCATCGTGGAGCAGAAGAGGCGCTGAAGTGGCGGACGTCAGGCTACAGGTAATTTATTTTTTCTTTATTTTTTCTCCTGCGATGCCCCATCGATGTCTGCTAGTGGCCACCACTGGAATATGCCATACTACACATAAATGGATCCACCTCAAAACTGCTCTGAAAACCCTCCACCAACGGATAATCAAAAGTAGGAGCAATTTCGAGGTTTTTATTTACTGTCCACAATACCAACAGAGAAAAGCTGAAATACCCTCAACAATTAGCCTCAAGCTAAATTCCAGGTAAATATCAGAGATCACTGCAACTACTCATATGCCCTCTGGAGATCTCAACCCAATCAAATTTTATTCAGAAAACTCCTAGAAACTGAGCAATTCAGACGTGTAGATGAATGGACCTAGCCTGACCTTAGGGTGTAACGCAGAACATTAATATCGGATATGTTCACCCCTTTTATACTGTTCAGTGTTACCAGGATTTAACGGACATTAAATTCACATATTAAGTATATGATGTACAGGTACAAGTATGCTGGTGCATACTGCATTTACACCAATTTTACCACATCTGTACACTGGAGTTGAGACTTGTGCTTGCTTTTGTGGTTGAACAGACACCAGGATTATTTTTTTAATAATTAGTAGTTAAAGTTGTTCATATTGGACAATATTACACAAAAAGAAGCACAAATACAGTTTGTGAATGTTACTAACTATTGATTAGCAAACATTGGTGCAAACCAAAATGAAAAAAAAACAGTATTATAAACCACAAATGTTATACATAAATTAATCCCGGCACTCTAAAGTCATCTGATATTCTTAATGGTTATTAGCCAAAAGAAGAGTAGGACACAATGACAATAATGAAAAACTGGCTGCGGAACATACTAGGTCCTCACGAAATTATATGTCAGAAAGTAATTTAATACACAGTTTTTACAGAAATAAAATACACATTCAAAGGCAATTCTGAATCTTGATACAGATGGATGACAGCCGACACGTGTTTCGTCACGTATAGTGACTTCCTCAGGGCTGTGGAAAAAATGTCAAGATCTTAGTTTATGCCAGACACCATCAGTGTCTCGAAAAATCTATTAATGTCTGTTCCATTAGGAAAAAGATATACAAGATATGGGGTTTTTTATAAGATAAGAAGAATGGGAGAAAAGAAAGAGAAAGGAGCGTGAGTTAGTATTTGAGAAGTGCTAATTATAGAAATGGAAAAAAGAGTGAAATCACCAGTGAAGTAGTAAAACTAAAGGATAGGGTTGTCCCCAACACCACATACCAGTGTGAAAGAAGTAAAATATTAGTTCACAAGCCGAAATATGAGAACTGACCTATAAAATAAGTCTATGGATGCCTTTTAGGTCAAGTATGAATTGAACTTCAGTTGATGTTTCGTGTTGAATGCAGAAAATTTCGGACGCGGATTCTGACGTACAGTATAATTCTGTTGAAAATATGTAAAGAAGAGCGGAGGTTTAGGAAATAGACAATAAATAGCAGTACATTAATAATTATACTTATAGGCGAAGTACAAGTTAGACAATTTAAAAGGAAAGAGAGTGTATATACCCAAGGATTTTAGAACCTGGTGAGGTTCGAAGAAACAGGTATTGTCGCAAAAAAGTCTTCTGATAAATGTGTAGTTGTCTGTAAGAGGTAACGGTTCTTCCCCAGTAATTTGTACTGATAGACAACAAACAGAAAAAACGTAGTATTAATTCAATTTTATCAAAAAAGGATATATTAAACTATGATAATCAACGGTTTATAAGAGTCTGGAATATCGTACCTATTACTATAGAGAAGATAGACTACGAGTTGAAATTTTTTTCTCACACTTCTGATTCAAGTAACATCAGACGGAAGTAGTTCAAGTCAATGAAAGTTATTGATGGATTACAGCTTGTATGGAAAGGAGCGAGTCTCAACCAAGGTTTCTGAAGATGATATAAGACAACAATAAGTATGTATATGAGAAATAAACACATTTTCCTCTAAGAAGTTAAAGATCTTATATACAATACCCAATAATAAGGGTTGTTGCACCGTGATGTAAAATAGATTTGTGAGACAGAATTGGTGGGACGGTCTTCGCGTAGTCGTCTATATGGTAATTTCTAAATAAAGAAAATAATAAAAACATCAGTTCATCCAAGGATATATAATATTTGTTAAAAGGACCTAAAATAAGAGGCCTTCCTTACTTGCTAAGTAGTTTGTTGACTTCAACATATTTAGTGAAGTGCAGGATAGGCCCTGGTAAGCCCTGCAAAATAACAGCGCAAAACAAAAATATATTGTTTAAAATTAGAGGATAAATCGATAAAAAACAACACTATAAGCCCCACGTGATGTTAGTTAAAAGATATGTTTCTACTGCTGACAATCAATTATGAAATTATGTTATTAAGAGGTGTCACACCCATTGAATGAGCTAAGTATGTAAGTTCATTTTATAAGCAAAAGTCATGCTAGCTAATAGTCTCCTCGTGTTCACCAAATCACACTATTCATTATACACAAAAGAGGAAGGGAGATACGAAACTGTATGTTATTTGACCATAAGATTGTGGATTATTACTAAGTCATGAGCAAGTATCCATAGTAATATGGACAACAAGTAAATTAATCATACTGTGTTCGTTTCTTGTTGGCACAGTAAAAAAGGACGGGAAGCTGGAACATAGTTGTTACAGCTCATCTATATTAGTGTTAAGATATGATAGTCGAGGGAAAAAAAGGTTCTTAATCAACAGTATAGCTAGTAAAAAAATTAGTGCTTGTCGGAGTACAATCGAAATAAGAAATCCATCTCAATGCCAACTACCTAAAGGAGTGATAATCCTCGAGTCGGTATCTGAGTTGCGCTTACCTCCGAGTGAATGTTTTCCGGGATTTTGACTCCCGTCCCTTCGTATCCGCAATCGACGTCGGAACAAACAAAAAGTACCCTTTTATTTAAAAGAAAAACAAATTGGCGCGAAAATGACGTATTCCAAAACCCGTAAGGCAAGGTGGAAAGAAGACGATCCATGATTGGTCAATTGAACTGAAGTGTCAAAAAATATGAGGGCGGCCATCTTAGAGCAGTCTAAGTTGTTTATATAGAAAAGAAATTGACATATTCCAAACCACGGGACACAAGTGGAAAGGGAAGATCCTTTATTGGTCATTTGAATTCGGGGTGACCAAAATAAGGGCGGCCATCTAAGAGCATTCTGGGTAGTTTATTAAGGAAGAAGAAGGTTGTAGTCCTGAAATAATCAATAATTGGCCATCCTGCACTATGTGGTTCTGGATTGAAGAAGGTGGCCATCTTGGAACAATAATTGTTCCTTAGTGTTTCGAGTAGGGATAAGTAGTTAGGAAAGGTGGCACATATGTTTTGGGAGTTCTAGTATCAGAAATTGACATAGGACGATTTTCGCACGGTACTTCATGTTGTGATTCTAGGTAAAGGGAATATTTGGTGTGATCTGGTTATAAATGAAATAAAATTTTTATTCTACGAACACTAGGGCAAAAAAAAATTTTTTGTCATCCTTACCATATTAAAATATTTGGTGTGTATAGTGAGGCCGATTAGTGATGAAAATCGAAGTATCGAAGAGAAGAAATAGGAAGCATATTGTTAATCGTTTTTACTGCATATTAGGTATTTAGTATATGTAGTGAAGTCAAATGGTGTTGAAAATGGAGATAGCAAAAGAGAAGAAGATTGCAAGTCAAAGTTAAAAGCAGAATACAGGAAGAGATCAGACTAGCTGTCTAATTCCATTAAGGCACATACGAAAGCACATTGTTGCATACACGTATTCTTTGAAGAGAATTGGCATCAGTAACACAGTTCATTGGGCTAACCAAATCAGTATACATGAGCGAACTGTTATATACACGTATTTTTTGAAGAGCATTGACATCAGTAACACAATTTGAGGAGCTAATCAAAGCAGTATGGTACATGAAGTGCTGACTTAATATAGTTAATTTTTACAATAAAAAAGACAAAGAGTGGATAACAGACACAGTTTACATGTTAGTACTACTTTAGCAGCATTCTATAATTTCAGTAAGTTGGAATTTATCGTGATGAATGATGCCCCTCTAGATGGATGTTTAGGCCAGGAAAACATGCATCTCCTTATCAAAATTAATGCCCATTTCAACCGCTCGTAGTTTGATAATCCACAGAGCCTCTGTTTTCCTCAAATTAAGGGTCCTGTCACCACCCCTTGTGCCTATGGTGGTGTGAGATATTCCATGTAACCTAATTTTATTCAGTTCTGCTAGAGTATGGTGTGAATTGAAATGGACCGCTAGTGGATAGCTAGTCAGGTTATTACGTATTGCCCTAAGATGTTCTTGTATTCTGATCTTGAGAGGGCGGATTGTGCTGCCCACATATATTAGTCCACAACAGCAAATGATACAGTAAACCACAAAATTTGTATTACAGTTTATGAATTGTTTTATACCATGTTTTATTGTGGTGTTGTATTGGAAATCAGTTGTTTTGTTGGCAGCGAATTGGCACATATTGCAAGTGGCACATTTGTAAAAACCAGCAGGTTTTACAGGTAGCCAGGTCGGTTCTTTCTTTTTAGGCGGTAAGTAGCTAGGGCAAAGCAGTTCTCTAAGAGTAGTGCCTCTTCGGTGAGTAATCATAGGGTTATTGGTCACATGTTTCTCTATTGTTGTGTCTAATTTTAGAATGTGCCAATGTTTCCGAAGAATATTGTATACTTGGTGACTATGTGTGTTGTAGTCTGTCACTAAGGCGATTTTTCGTTCTACATTCTTATTTTTGTTACTGCGTCCGGGTGACAATAGTTTAGATCTTGGTGTGTTTAGTATTTTGTTTTTGGCATGATCTAGGACGGTCCTAGGGTATCCCCTTATAGTGAATCTGTTGTCCAATTTGTCAAGTTCCATCCTGAAAACCGAGTTGTCACTACAGTTTCTCCTTAGTCTGGTCATTTCCCCCATAGGGATAGAGTTGATTTGGGACTTGGGATGTGCACTGTTGGCGTGTAGTACCGCATTGCAAGCTGTTGGTTTTCTGAAAAGTCTTGAGATGATTTTCTTATCTTTCACATATAGGACGAGGTCTAAAAATTCAATTTCTCGTGGGTTGATCTTATGTGTGAAGTTGAGATTGTAGGTGTTATCATTGAGATGTGTTAGTAATTCTGAGAATAGTTCTTCACCACCGGACCAGAGAATGAATATGTCGTCTATGTACCGACCCCAATAGACTATATGTTCTATGAGGCGAGTATCAGACTTTTTCCATACATGGTTTTGTTCAAAATGGCCCATATAGAGATTCGCGTATGAAGGGGAAAATTTTGAACCCATAGCTACCCCAACTGTCTGTTTGTACCAGATGTCTTGGTGTAGAAAAACATTATTTTCTAAAATGAGACGAGTTAGATCTAGGATCATTTGAGTGTGTTCCCAAAAAGTAGCATCCCTATGCGAGAGACAATCCGCTAGAGCTGAAAGGCCTTTTTCTAGTGGGATACAGGTGTATAAGGAACATACATCCAACGTCACAAATGTAAGGTCATTAGTCCACTCCATATCTTCTAGTTTACTCAGTAGGTCTCCGGTATCCCTTATATAAGAGGGAAGGTTGTGTACCAATGGTTGTAGAAAGACATCTACGTATTCTGAGATGTGTTCCGTAGGGGAACCTATCCCGGATATTATTGGTCGACCCGGAGGAAAGACACTTGGTTTGTGTACCTTCGGTAACATGTAAATACAGGGGGACCGTGGCGTTGGGTTAAAGAGGTATCTATATTCCACTTCAGAGATGAAACCTGATTCTCGCCAGGCTGTCAATTTAGTGCACATTAGTGATGTAATCTCTTTTAAGGGATTCCCAAGTAGCTTTGTATAAGACAACTCTCCCATTAGTTGCCTTTCGATCTCTCGTATGTAATCACTATCACGCATGACGACAATATTTCCACCTTTGTCTGCCTCCTTAAAGATAACATCTTGTTTGGTTGTCAAATTTTTTAGAGCCTTGTTTTCTTCCTTACTGAGGTTATACGTAATGTGTCCACGGTTGCGATTGTATCTATCCTCAAGTCTATAGAGATCGGAAGTTACCGCTTTGTGGAAGGTATCTACCACATTGTCAGCATGTAAGGTAGGCATGAATGTGGACTTATGTTTGAGACCACTGTCCAAAGATAAGTCAGGCATGATGTCTAAATCTAAAAGAACGTCAGTCATAGTGGGAGGTGTGTCTGAGAGGTCGTCAAGGGATAGTAAGAGATGTATGTCTTGTATTTCTTTGATTGTTTTGTTGGAACGAATTGGAGATGGTTTTGTAGAAAGCACCGGTACAGTTTGATTTGCAAAAAACTTTTTTAATTTCAGTTTTCGAACAAATTTGAAAACATCTACATGTATACTGGTGAAATCAGGCAATTTTGTGGGACAAAAACTCAGGCCTCTACTGAGCACTTTAGTATCAATTTCAGACAATTCGAGATCAGACAAGTTGATAATTGATACATTGTCATTGATAGAACAATTAGATATACATTCTGTCACGATAGGGGGTAGACTCAGTTCTTCAGATTCCGGGCTGCAGAGCGAGTGGTGGCTCCTTCCCTTGGATTTTCGTTTGTTGCCCCCCCTCCTGGTTTTTTTAAATTTTGAGGGACATAGTTCGTACGATTCCCTTTGCGGTAACGTGCCATTTCCTCTAAAAAAGAGGAGGAGTTTGTTTTGTGTAACGTATCAGTTATAGTCGGTTCAGTTTCTTCTTCATTGGTGGTCTCACTGTGTATACTAGATACATCCGATCCACTGGTTGAAGGTACTGTACTAGCTGGTTTAGGAGGTTTGGTTGCATTTGACTGTTTAGGTTGTATGTCGTCAAATTTTTTTGCAAACGTGAAAACTCTGCCATTCTTGTAATCATTATCGTCTCTTTTTAATTTGCGCAATTTCTTCTCCTTGATATACAATTGATGTGCATTAAGCACATCTTTCAGAATCTTATAGTTTTTGGCAGTTGCCTCCTCTAGGTTTAGACCTTTGATTTCTATCTCTAATTTGTCTATTTCTTGTAACAGCAGCTCTCTTTTTCTATCTGCATGTCGTATCAAAATGTCCATCATTCTATATGATGATGAGAGATTCAATTCTTCCCATTCTTTTAAAAGGTCTGTATCTAGGTCTTCAAAGGTGGGGAAAATGATGATTCGTAGTCCACGTGGGACTTGTTTGATATCCAAATATCGTTTTAAGATAATGGAATCCCACCACCTGGACACTTCCTGTTTGCGTGCCCGTTCTAATTTTATGAATTTTAATTTGAGACCTTCCTTTTCCTCATTTTTGTTTGAATGAGGCACCTTCTGTGCCGAACCAGTCAAGAGTTCTTGAAGTAGAGCGTTCCTTTCTGCCTCAAATGTTTCCATCGCAGAGGCAGACAAAGTCAGATATTCTATGAGATAGTAATGCTTGATTATTGATATTTTAATTGAAAATATTTGGAACTGATCCGACAAATATCCCAATCTGAAGAACTGAGTGCTACCCTCCACATAAATTGTCATCAACAAAGAACTGGGGTAGTAATGTATCAGAGGATGCACATCTTAGCAATTATCAACATCAAATTGGGTGTATAGTAATACTTGCCGGGGAAACAGTAAAATCGGTGACAAATTTGATAAACGGTGCCGCTCGGGATTAGAAAGCACCCTACTACCTAAGTGCTGGATTGTACGTATCATGCGATGCAATCCCCGTAGTTAACAGATTTTATACATAAATTAATCCCGGCACTCTAAAGTCATCTGATATTCTTAATGGTTATTAGCCAAAAGAAGAGTAGGACACAATGACAATAATGAAAAACTGGCTGCGGAACATACTAGGTCCTCACGAAATTATATGTCAGAAAGTAATTTAATACACAGTTTTTACAGAAATAAAATACACATTCAAAGGCAATTCTGAATCTTGATACAGATGGATGACAGCCGACACGTGTTTCGTCACGTATAGTGACTTCCTCAGGGCTGTGGAAAAAATGTCAAGATCTTAGTTTATGCCAGACACCATCAGTGTCTCGAAAAATCTATTAATGTCTGTTCCATTAGGAAAATGGGGTTTTTTATAAGATAAGAAGAATGGGAGAAAAGAAAGAGAAAGGAGCGTGAGTTAGTATTTGAGAAGTGCTAATTATAGAAATGGAAAAAAGAGTGAAATCACCAGTGAAGTAGTAAAACTAAAGGATAGGGTTGTCCCCAACACCACATACCAGTGTGAAAGAAGTAAAATATTAGTTCACAAGCCGAAATATGAGAACTGACCTATAAAATAAGTCTATGGATGCCTTTTAGGTCAAGTATGAATTGAACTTCAGTTGATGTTTCGTGTTGAATGCAGAAAATTTCGGACGCGGATTCTGACGTACAGTATAATTCTGTTGAAAATATGTAAAGAAGAGCGGAGGTTTAGGAAATAGACAATAAATAGCAGTACATTAAAAATTATACTTATAGGCGAAGTACAAGTTAGACAATTTAAAAGGAAAGAGAGTGTATATACCCAAGGATTTTAGAACCTGGTGAGGTTCGAAGAAACAGGTATTGTCGCAAAAAAGTCTTCTGATAAATGTGTAGTTGTCTGTAAGAGGTAACGGTTCTTCCCCAGTAATTTGTACTGATAGACAACAAACAGAAAAAACGTAGTATGAATTCAATTTTATCAAAAAAGGATATATTAAACTATGATAATCAACGGTTTATAAGAGTCTGGAATATCGTACCTATTACTATAGAGAAGATAGACTACGAGTTGAAATTTTTTTCTCACACTTCTGATTCAAGTAACATCAGACGGAAGTAGTTCAAGTCAATGAAAGTTATTGATGGATTACAGCTTGTATGGAAAGGAGCGAGTCTCAACCAAGGTTTCTGAAGATGATATAAGACAACAATAAGTATGTATATGAGAAATAAACACATTTTCCTCTAAGAAGTTAAAGATCTTATATACAATACCCAATAATAAGGGTTGTTGCACCGTGATGTAAAATAGATTTGTGAGACAGAATTGGTGGGACGGTCTTCGCGTAGTCGTCTATATGGTAATTTCTAAATAAAGAAAATAATAAAAACATCAGTTCATCCAAGGATATATAATATTTGTTAAAAGGACCTAAAATAAGAGGCCTTCCTTACTTGCTAAGTAGTTTGTTGACTTCAACATATTTAGTGAAGTGCAGGATAGGCCCTGGTAAGCCCTGCAAAATAACAGCGCAAAACAAAAATATATTGTTTAAAATTAGAGGATAAATCGGTAAAAAACAACACTATAAGCCCCACGTGATGTTAGTTAAAAGATATGTTTCTACTGCTGACAATCAATTATGAAATTCTGTTATTAAGAGGTGTCACACCCATTGAATGAGCTAAGTATGTAAGTTCATTTTATAAGCAAAAGTCATGCTAGCTAATAGTCTCCTCGTGTTCACCAAATCACACTATTCATTATACACAAAAGAGGAAGGGAGATACGAAACTGTATGTTATTTGACCATAAGATTGTGGATTATTACTAAGTCATGAGCAAGTATCCATAGTAAAATGGACAACAAGTAAATTAATCATACTGTGTTCGTTTCTTGTTGGCACAGTAAAAAAGGACGGGAAGCTGGAACATAGTTGTTACAGCTCATCTATATTAGTGTTAAGATATGATAGTCGAGGGAAAAAAAGGTTCTTAATCAACAGTATAGCTAGTAAAAAAATTAGTGCTTGTCGGAGTACAATCGAAATAAGAAATCCATCTCAATGCCAACTACCTAAAGGAGTGATAATCCTCGAGTCGGTATCTGAGTTGCGCTTACCTCCGAGTGAATGTTTTCCGGGATTTTGACTCCCGTCCCTTCGTATCCGCAATCGACGTCGGAACAAACAAAAAGTACCCTTTTATTTAAAAGAAAAACAAATTGGCGCGAAAATGACGTATTCCAAAACCCGTAAGGCAAGGTGGAAAGAAGACGATCCATGATTGGTCAATTGAACTGAAGTGTCAAAAAATATGAGGGCGGCCATCTTAGAGCAGTCTAAGTTGTTTATATAGAAAAGAAATTGACATATTCCAAACCACGGGACACAAGTGGAAAGGGAAGATCCTTTATTGGTCATTTGAATTCGGGGTGACCAAAATAAGGGCGGCCATCTAAGAGCATTCTGGGTAGTTTATTAAGGAAGAAGAAGGTTGTAGTCCTGAAATAATCAATAATTGGCCATCCTGCACTATGTGGTTCTGGATTGAAGAAGGTGGCCATCTTGGAACAATAATTGTTCCTTAGTGTTTCGAGTAGGGATAAGTAGTTAGGAAAGGTGGCACATATGTTTTGGGAGTTCTAGTATCAGAAATTGACATAGGACGATTTTCGCACGGTACTTCATGTTGTGATTCTAGGTAAAGGGAATATTTGGTGTGATCTGGTTATAAATGAAATAAAATTTTTATTCTACGAACACTAGGGCAAAAAAAAATTTTTTGTCATCCTTACCATATTAAAATATTTGGTGTGTATAGTGAGGCCGATTAGTGATGAAAATCGAAGTATCGAAGAGAAGAAATAGGAAGCATATTGTTAATCGTTTTTACTGCATATTAGGTATTTAGTATATGTAGTGAAGTCAAATGGTGTTGAAAATGGAGATAGCAAAAGAGAAGAAGATTGCAAGTCAAAGTTAAAAGCAGAATACAGGAAGAGATCAGACTAGCTGTCTAATTCCATTAAGGCACATACGAAAGCACATTGTTGCATACACGTATTCTTTGAAGAGAATTGGCATCAGTAACACAGTTCATTGGGCTAACCAAATCAGTATACATGAGCGAACTGTTATATACACGTATTTTTTGAAGAGCATTGACATCAGTAACACAATTTGAGGAGCTAATCAAAGCAGTATGGTACATGAAGTGCTGACTTAATATAGTTAATTTTTACAATAAAAAAGACAAAGAGTGGATAACAGACACAGTTTACATGTTAGTACTACTTTAGCAGCATTCTATAATTTCAGTAAGTTGGAATTTATCGTGATGAATGATGCCCCTCTAGATGGATGTTTAGGCCAGGAAAACATGCATCTCCTTATCAAAATTAATGCCCATTTCAACCGCTCGTAGTTTGATAATCCACAGAGCCTCTGTTTTCCTCAAATTAAGGGTCCTGTCACCACCCCTTGTGCCTATGGTGGTGTGAGATATTCCATGTAACCTAATTTTATTCAGTTCTGCTAGAGTATGGTGTGAATTGAAATGGACCGCTAGTGGATAGCTAGTCAGGTTATTACGTATTGCCCTAAGATGTTCTTGTATTCTGATCTTGAGAGGGCGGATTGTGCTGCCCACATATATTAGTCCACAACAGCAAATGATACAGTAAACCACAAAATTTGTATTACAGTTTATGAATTGTTTTATACCATGTTTTATTGTGGTGTTGTATTGGAAATCAGTTGTTTTGTTGGCAGCGAATTGGCACATATTGCAAGTGGCACATTTGTAAAAACCAGCAGGTTTTACAGGTAGCCAGGTCGGTTCTTTCTTTTTAGGCGGTAAGTAGCTAGGGCAAAGCAGTTCTCTAAGAGTAGTGCCTCTTCGGTGAGTAATCATAGGGTTATTGGTCACATGTTTCTCTATTGTTGTGTCTAATTTTAGAATGTGCCAATGTTTCCGAAGAATATTGTATACTTGGTGACTATGTGTGTTGTAGTCTGTCACTAAGGCGATTTTTCGTTCTACATTCTTATTTTTGTTACTGCGTCCGGGTGACAATAGTTTAGATCTTGGTGTGTTTAGTATTTTGTTTTTGGCATGATCTAGGACGGTCCTAGGGTATCCCCTTATAGTGAATCTGTTGTCCAATTTGTCAAGTTCCATCCTGAAAACCGAGTTGTCACTACAGTTTCTCCTTAGTCTGGTCATTTCCCCCATAGGGATAGAGTTGATTTGGGACTTGGGATGTGCACTGTTGGCGTGTAGTACCGCATTGCAAGCTGTTGGTTTTCTGAAAAGTCTTGAGATGATTTTCTTATCTTTCACATATAGGACGAGGTCTAAAAATTCAATTTCTCGTGGGTTGATCTTATGTGTGAAGTTGAGATTGTAGGTGTTATCATTGAGATGTGTTAGTAATTCTGAGAATAGTTCTTCACCACCGGACCAGAGAATGAATATGTCGTCTATGTACCGACCCCAATAGACTATATGTTCTATGAGGCGAGTATCAGACTTTTTCCATACATGGTTTTGTTCAAAATGGCCCATATAGAGATTCGCGTATGAAGGGGAAAATTTTGAACCCATAGCTACCCCAACTGTCTGTTTGTACCAGATGTCTTGGTGTAGAAAAACATTATTTTCTAAAATGAGACGAGTTAGATCTAGGATCATTTGAGTGTGTTCCCAAAAAGTAGCATCCCTATGCGAGAGACAATCCGCTAGAGCTGAAAGGCCTTTTTCTAGTGGGATACAGGTGTATAAGGAACATACATCCAACGTCACAAATGTAAGGTCATTAGTCCACTCCATATCTTCTAGTTTACTCAGTAGGTCTCCGGTATCCCTTATATAAGAGGGAAGGTTGTGTACCAACGGTTGTAGAAAGACATCTACGTATTCTGAGATGTGTTCCGTAGGGGAACCTATCCCGGATATTATTGGTCGACCCGGAGGAAAGACACTTGGTTTGTGTACCTTCGGTAACATGTAAATACAGGGGGACCGTGGCGTTGGGTTAAAGAGGTATCTATATTCCACTTCAGAGATGAAACCTGATTCTCGCCAGGCTGTCAATTTAGTGCACATTAGTGATGTAATCTCTTTTAAGGGATTCCCAAGTAGCTTTGTATAAGACAACTCTCCCATTAGTTGCCTTTCGATCTCTCGTATGTAATCACTATCACGCATGACGACAATATTTCCACCTTTGTCTGCCTCCTTAAAGATAACATCTTGTTTGGTTGTCAAATTTTTTAGAGCCTTGTTTTCTTCCTTACTGAGGTTATACGTAATGTGTCCACGGTTGCGATTGTATCTATCCTCAAGTCTATAGAGATCGGAAGTTACCGCTTTGTGGAAGGTATCTACCACATTGTCAGCATGTAAGGTAGGCATGAATGTGGACTTATGTTTGAGACCACTGTCCAAAGATAAGTCAGGCATGATGTCTAAATCTAAAAGAACGTCAGTCATAGTGGGAGGTGTGTCTGAGAGGTCGTCAAGGGATAGTAAGAGATGTATGTCTTGTATTTCTTTGATTGTTTTGTTGGAACGAATTGGAGATGGTTTTGTAGAAAGCACCGGTACAGTTTGATTTGCAAAAAACTTTTTTAATTTCAGTTTTCGAACAAATTTGAAAACATCTACATGTATACTGGTGAAATCAGGCAATTTTGTGGGACAAAAACTCAGGCCTCTACTGAGCACTTTAGTATCAATTTCAGACAATTCGAGATCAGACAAGTTGATAATTGATACATTGTCATTGATAGAACAATTAGATATACATTCTGTCACGATAGGGGGTAGACTCAGTTCTTCAGATTCCGGGCTGCAGAGCGAGTGGTGGCTCCTTCCCTTGGATTTTCGTTTGTTGCCCCCCCTCCTGGTTTTTTTAAATTTTGAGGGACATAGTTCGTACGATTCCCTTTGCGGTAACGTGCCATTTCCTCTAAAAAAGAGGAGGAGTTTGTTTTGTGTAACGTATCAGTTATAGTCGGTTCAGTTTCTTCTTCATTGGTGGTCTCACTGTGTATACTAGATACATCCGATCCACTGGTTGAAGGTACTGTACTAGCTGGTTTAGGAGGTTTGGTTGCATTTGACTGTTTAGGTTGTATGTCGTCAAATTTTTTTGCAAACGTGAAAACTCTGCCATTCTTGTAATCATTATCGTCTCTTTTTAATTTGCGCAATTTCTTCTCCTTGATATACAATTGATGTGCATTAAGCACATCTTTCAGAATCTTATAGTTTTTGGCAGTTGCCTCCTCTAGGTTTAGACCTTTGATTTCTATCTCTAATTTGTCTATTTCTTGTAACAGCAGCTCTCTTTTTCTATCTGCATGTCGTATCAAAATGTCCATCATTCTATATGATGATGAGAGATTCAATTCTTCCCATTCTTTTAAAAGGTCTGTATCTAGGTCTTCAAAGGTGGGGAAAATGATGATTCGTAGTCCACGTGGGACTTGTTTGATATCCAAATATCGTTTTAAGATAATGGAATCCCACCACCTGGACACTTCCTGTTTGCGTGCCCGTTCTAATTTTATGAATTTTAATTTGAGACCTTCCTTTTCCTCATTTTTGTTTGAATGAGGCACCTTCTGTGCCGAACCAGTCAAGAGTTGTTGAAGTAGAGCGTTCCTTTCTGCCTCAAATGTTTCCATCGCAGAGGCAGACAAAGTCAGATATTCTATGAGATAGTAATGCTTGATTATTGATATTTTAATTGAAAATATTTGGAACTGATCCGACAAATATCCCAATCTGAAGAACTGAGTGCTACCCTCCACATAAATTGTCATCAACAAAGAACTGGGGTAGTAATGTATCAGAGGATGCACATCTTAGCAATTATCAACATCAAATTGGGTGTATAGTAATACTTGCCGGGGAAACAGTAAAATCGGTGACAAATTTGATAAACGGTGCCGCTCGGGATTAGAAAGCACCCTACTACCTAAGTGCTGGATTGTACGTATCATGCGATGCAATCCCCGTAGTTAACAGATTTTATACATAAATTAATCCCGGCACTCTAAAGTCATCTGATATTCTTAATGGTTATTAGCCAAAAGAAGAGTAGGACACAATGACAATAATGAAAAACTGGCTGCGGAACATACTAGGTTCTCACGAAATTATATGTCAGAAAGTAATTTAATACACAGTTTTTACAGAAATAAAATACACATTCAAAGGCAATTCTGAATCTTGATACAGATGGATGACAGCCGACACGTGTTTCGTCACGTATAGTGACTTCCTCAGGGCTGTGGAAAAAATGTCAAGATCTTAGTTTATGCCAGACACCATCAGTGTCTCGAAAAATCTATTAATGTCTGTTCCATTAGGAAAAAGATATACAAGATATGGGGTTTTTTATAAGATAAGAAGAATGGGAGAAAAGAAAGAGAAAGGAGCGTGAGTTAGTATTTGAGAAGTGCTAATTATAGAAATGGAAAAAAGAGTGAAATCACCAGTGAAGTAGTAAAACTAAAGGATAGGGTTGTCCCCAACACCACATACCAGTGTGAAAGAAGTAAAATATTAGTTCACAAGCCGAAATATGAGAACTGACCTATAAAATAAGTCTATGGATGCCTTTTAGGTCAAGTATGAATTGAACTTTAGTTGATGTTTCGTGTTGAATGCAGAAAATTTCGGACGCGGATTCTGACGTACAGTATAATTCTGTTGAAAATATGTAAAGAAGAGCGGAGGTTTAGGAAATAGACAATAAATAGCAGTACATTAATAATTATACTTATAGGCGAAGTACAAGTTAGACAATTTAAAAGGAAAGAGAGTGTATATACCCAAGGATTTTAGAACCTGGTGAGGTTCGAAGAAACAGGTATTGTCGCAAAAAAGTCTTCTGATAAATGTGTAGTTGTCTGTAAGAGGTAACGGTTCTTCCCCAGTAATTTGTACTGATAGACAACAAACAGAAAAAACGTAGTATTAATTCAATTTTATCAAAAAAGGATATATTAAACTATGATAATCAACGGTTTATAAGAGTCTAGAATATCGTACCTATTACTATAGAGAAGATAGACTACGAGTTGAAAATTTTTTCTCACACTTCTGATTCAAGTAACATCAGACGGAAGTAGTTCAAGTCAATGAAAGTTATTGATGGATTACAGCTTGTATGGAAAGGAGCGAGTCTCAACCAAGGTTTCTGAAGATGATATAAGACAACAATAAGTATGTATATGAGAAATAAACACATTTTCCTCTAAGAAGTTAAAGATCTTATATACAATACCCAATAATAAGGGTTGTTGCACCGTGATGTAAAATAGATTTGTGAGACAGAATTGGTGGGACGGTCTTCGTGTAGTCGTCTATATGGTAATTTCTAAATAAAGAAAATAATAAAAACATCAGTTCATCCAAGGATATATAATATTTGTTAAAAGGACCTAAAATAAGAGGCCTTCCTTACTTGCTAAGTAGTTTGTTGACTTCAACATATTTAGTGAAGTGCAGGATAGGCCCTGGTAAGCCCCGCAAAATAACAGCGCAAAACAAAAATATATTGTTTAAAATTAGAGGATAAATCGGTAAAAAACAACACTATAAGCCCCACGTGATGTTAGTTAAAAGATATGTTTCTACTGCTGACAATCAATTATGAAATTCTGTTATTAAGAGGTGTCACACCCATTGAATGAGCTAAGTATGTAAGTTCATTTTATAAGCAAAAGTCATGCTAGCTAATAGTCTCCTCGTGTTCACCAAATCACACTATTCATTATACACAAAAGAGGAAGGGAGATACGAAACTGTATGTTATTTGACCATAAGATTGTGGATTATTACTAAGTCATGAGCAAGTATCCATAGTAATATGGACAACAAGTAAATTAATCATACTGTGTTCGTTTCTTGTTGGCACAGTAAAAAAGGACGGGAAGCTGGAACATAGTTGTTACAGCTCATCTATATTAGTGTTAAGATATGATAGTCGAGGGAAAAAAAGGTTCTTAATCAAAAGTATAGCTAGTAAAAAAATTAGTGCTTGTCGGAGTACAATCGAAATAAGAAATCCATCTCAATGCCAACTACCTAAAGGAGTGATAATCCTCGAGTCGGTATCTCTCGCATAGGGATGCTACTTTTTGGGAACACACTCAAATGATCCTAGATCTAACTCGTCTCATTTTAGAAAATAATGTTTTTCTACACCAAGACATCTGGTACAAACAGACAGTTGGGGTAGCTATGGGTTCAAAATTTTCCCCTTCATACGCGAATCTCTATATGGGCCATTTTGAACAAAACCATGTATGGAAAAAGTCTGATACTCGCCTCATAGAACATATAGTCTATTGGGGTCGGTACATAGACGACATATTCATTCTCTGGTCCGGTGGTGAAGAACTATTCTCAGAATTACTAACACATCTCAATGATAACACCTACAATCTCAACTTCACACATAAGATCAACCCACGAGAAATTGAATTTTTAGACCTCGTCCTATATGTGAAAGATAAGAAAATCATCTCAAGACTTTTCAGAAAACCAACAGCTTGCAATGCGGTACTACACGCCAACAGTGCACATCCCAAGTCCCAAATCAACTCTATCCCTATGGGGGAAATGACCAGACTAAGGAGAAACTGTAGTGACAACTCGGTTTTCAGGATGGAACTTGACAAATTGGACAACAGATTCACTATAAGGGGATACCCTAGGACCGTCCTAGATCATGCCAAAAACAAAATACTAAACACACCAAGATCTAAACTATTGTCACCCGGACGCAGTAACAAAAATAAGAATGTAGAACGAAAAATCGCCTTAGTGACAGACTACAACACACATAGTCACCAAATATACAATATTCTTCGGAAACATTGGCACATTCTAAAATTAGACACAACAATAGAGAAACATGTGACCAATAACCCTATGATTACTCACCGAAGAGGCACTACTCTTAGAGAACTGCTTTGCCCTAGCTACTTACCGCCTAAAAAGAAAGAACCGACCTGGCTACCTGTAAAACCTGCTGGTTTTTACAAATGTGCCACTTGCAATATGTGCCAATTCGCTGCCAACAAAACAACTGATTTCCAATACAACACCACAATAAAACATGGTATAAAACAATTCATAAACTGTAATACAAATTTTGTGGTTTACTGTATCATTTGCTGTTGTGGACTAATATATGTGGGCAGCACAATCCGCCCTCTCAAGATCAGAATACAAGAACATCTTAGGGCAATACGTAATAACCTGACTAGCTATCCACTAGCGGTCCATTTCAATTCACACCATACTCTAGCAGAACTGAATAAAATTAGGTTCCATGGAATATCTCACACCACCATAGGCACAAGGGGTGGTGACAGGACCCTTAATTTGAGGAAAACAGAGGCTCTGTGGATTATCAAACTACGAGCGGTTGAAATGGGCATTAATTTTGATAAGGAGATGCATGTTTTCCTGGCCAAAACATCCATCTAGAGGGGCATCATTCATCACGATAAATTCCAACTTACTGAAATTATAGAATGCTGCTAAAGTAGTACTAACATGTAAACTGTGTCTGTTATCCACTCTTTGTCTTTTTTATTGTAAAAATTAACTATATTAAGTCAGCACTTCATGTACCATACTGCTTTGATTAGCTCCTCAAATTGTGTTACTGATGTCAATGCTCTTCAAAAAATACGTGTATATAACAGTTCGCTCATGTATACTGATTTGGTTAGCCCAATGAACTGTGTTACTGATGCCAATTCTCTTCAAAGAATACGTGTATGCAACAATGTGCTTTCGTATGTGCCTTAATGGAATTAGACAGCTAGTCTGATCTCTTCCTGTATTCTGCTTTTAACTTTGACTTGCAATCTTCTTCTCTTTTGCTATCTCCATTTTCAACACCATTTGACTTCACTACATATACTAAATACCTAATATGCAGTAAAAACGATTAACAATATGCTTCCTATTTCTTCTCTTCGATACTTCGATTTTCATCACTAATCGGCCTCACTATACACACCAAATATTTTAATATGGTAAGGATGACCAAAAAATTTTTTTGCCCTAGTGTTTGTAGAATAAAAATTTTATTTCATTTATAACCAGATCACACCAAATATTCCCTTTACCTAGAATCACAACATGAAGTACCGTGCGAAAATCGTCCTATGTCAAGTTCTGATACTAGAACTCCCAAAACATATGTGCCACCTTTCCTAACTACTTATCCCTACTCGAAACACTAAGGAACAATTATTGTTCCAAGATGGCCACCTTCTTCAATCCAGAACCACATAGTGCAGGATGGCCAATTATTGATTATTTCAGGACTACAACCTTCTTCTTCCTTAATAAACTACCCAGAATGCTCTTAGATGGCCGCCCTTATTTTGGTCACCCCGAATTCAAATGACCAATAAAGGATCTTCCCTTTCCACTTGTGTCCCGTGGTTTGGAATATGTCAATTTCTTTTCTATATAAACAACTTAGACTGCTCTAAGATGGCCGCCCTCATATTTTTTGACACTTCAGTTCAATTGACCAATCATGGATCGTCTTCTTTCCACCTTGCCTTACGGGTTTTGGAATACGTCATTTTCGCGCCAATTTGTTTTTCTTTTAAATAAAAGGGTACTTTTTGTTTGTTCCGACGTCGATTGCGGATACGAAGGGACGGGAGTCAAAATCCCGGAAAACATTCACTCGGAGGTAAGCGCAACTCAGATACCGACTCGAGGATTATCACTCCTTTAGGTAGTTGGCATTGAGATGGATTTCTTATTTCGATTGTACTCCGACAAGCACTAATTTTTTTACTAGCTATACTGTTGATTAAGAACCTTTTTTTCCCTCGACTATCATATCTTAACACTAATATAGATGAGCTGTAACAACTATGTTCCAGCTTCCCGTCCTTTTTTACTGTGCCAACAAGAAACGAACACAGTATGATTAATTTACTTGTTGTCCATATTACTATGGATACTTGCTCATGACTTAGTAATAATCCACAATCTTATGGTCAAATAACATACAGTTTCGTATCTCCCTTCCTCTTTTGTGTATAATGAATAGTGTGATTTGGTGAACACGAGGAGACTATTAGCTAGCATGACTTTTGCTTATAAAATGAACTTACATACTTAGCTCATTCAATGGGTGTGACACCTCTTAATAACATAATTTCATAATTGATTGTCAGCAGTAGAAACATATCTTTTAACTAACATCACGTGGGGCTTATAGTGTTGTTTTTTACCGATTTATCCTCTAATTTTAAACAATATATTTTTGTTTTGCGCTGTTATTTTGCAGGGCTTACCAGGGCCTATCCTGCACTTCACTAAATATGTTGAAGTCAACAAACTACTTGGCAAGTAAGGAAGGCCTCTTATTTTAGGTCCTTTTAACAAATATTATATATCCTTGGATGAACTGATGTTTTTATTATTTTCTTTATTTAGAAATTACCATATAGACGACTACGCGAAGACCGTCCCACCAATTCTGTCTCACAAATCTATTTTACATCACGGTGCAACAACCCTTATTATTGGGTATTGTATATAAGATCTTTAACTTCTTAGAGGAAAATGTGTTTATTTCTCATATACATACTTATTGTTGTCTTATATCATCTTCAGAAACCTTGGTTGAGACTCGCTCCTTTTCATACAAGCTGTAATCCATCAATAACTTTCATTGACTTGAACTACTTCCGTCTGATGTTACTTGAATCAGAAGTGTGAGAAAAAATTTTCAACTCGTAGTCTATCTTCTCTATAGTAATAGGTACGATATTCCAGACTCTTATAAACCGTTGATTATCATAGTTTAATATATCCTTTTTTGATAAAATTGAATTAATACTACGTTTTTTCTGTTTGTTGTCTATCAGTACAAATTACTGGGGAAGAACCGTTACCTCTTACAGACAACTACACATTTATCAGAAGACTTTTTTGCGACAATACCTGTTTCTTCGAACCTCACCAGGTTCTAAAATCCTTGGGTATATACACTCTCTTTCCTTTTAAATTGTCTAACTTGTACTTCGCCTATAAGTATAATTATTAATGTACTGCTATTTATTGTCTATTTCCTAAACCTCCGCTCTTCTTTACATATTTTCAACAGAATTATACTGTACGTCAGAATCCGCGTCCGAAATTTTCTGCATTCAACACGAAACATCAACTGAAGTTCAATTCATACTTGACCTAAAAGGCATCCATAGACTTATTTTATAGGTCAGTTCTCATATTTCGGCTTGTGAACTAATATTTTACTTCTTTCACACTGGTATGTGGTGTTGGGGACAACCCTATCCTTTAGTTTTACTACTTCACTGGTGATTTCACTCTTTTTTCCATTTCTATAATTAGCACTTCTCAAATACTAACTCACGCTCCTTTCTCTTTCTTTTCTCCCATTCTTCTTATCTTATAAAAAACCCCATATCTTGTATATCTTTTTCCTAATGGAACAGACATTAATAGATTTTTCGAGACACTGATGGTGTCTGGCATAAACTAAGATCTTGACATTTTTTCCACAGCCCTGAGGAAGTCACTATACGTGACGAAACACGTGTCGGCTGTCATCCATCTGTATCAAGATTCAGAATTGCCTTTGAATGTGTATTTTATTTCTGTAAAAACTGTGTATTAAATTACTTTCTGACATATAATTTCGTGAGGACCTAGTATGTTCCGCAGCCAGTTTTTCATTATTGTCATTGTGTCCTACTCTTCTTTTGGCTAATAACCATTAAGAATATCAGATGACTTTAGAGTGCCGGGATTAATTTATGTATAAAATCTGTTAACTACGGGGATTGCATCGCATGATACATACAATCCAGCACTTAGGTAGTAGGGTGCTTTCTAATCCCGAGCGGCACCGTTTATCAAATTTGTCACCGATTTTACTGTTTCCCCGGCAAGTATTACTATACACCCAATTTGATGTTGATAATTGCTAAGATGTGCATCCTCTGATACATTACTACCCCAGTTCTTTGTTGAAAACCACAAATGTTATTTGTGCTGAAATGTTTTTGCACCCTCCAATTATATTTACGTCTAATTTATACCCTGAAATTTGACTTTCGCGCTGCTAGAGTGTTACTTTTTTGATGCTCCGGTTGGGCAATGTGCCACAGCATATTTTCAAGGCCACGCAAAGCCACTTTTTGTGGCTTTTCATGGCGTGTAAATATGTGCCCCTTCTACCCAGAACACTGTGTGAAAGGGTAATTTCATGGGTTATGCTGTGAGTGTTCCCACACAAAACACCCATGGAATCTGAAGCATTCCCAGATATACGAGGAATCGTAAACCTGGGAATCCGTCAGATTCTAATGCCACTCCAGGGGTGGTGTTGGGGAGGCACAATGAGGAGAAATACTTTTATTTCTCCCCGTCTTTTCCTCTTTTAATGTGTGCTGCATTCTGCACCACACATAGAAAGAGAAAAACACTTCTTGTGTTTGTTTTTGTGCAGAAAGTTGTCCCTTCCTGCACAAGAACAATCACCCCTGCAACAAAGACATCCTTGTACCATGGCCCAACGGTGCCTGAGTTAAAGCGTGACAGGCCATTGTGAGCCAGTACAGAGGAAAAGGACAGGAATACACCATATCTCACAGCCTTCCTGCCCTCTTCATTTTACTCAGGGTAGCACAGCAAGATTCCTTGCAGCGCTACCCTGAGCAAAAACTTCATAAATGAGGCCCTTAGTTCATGAAGCATTAAAACACATTTAAACAAACCTAAGTGTATGAATGCTACAAAAAGGCAACCGTGAATTTATTTAAAGTCAACAATTAAATAAGTGATAAGGAAAGCGCAAGTGCTTTAATGGTAAATAATGTATTTTTCACTAAGGACAACCAGGAAGTGAATTAGTGATCTGCAGTGATAAATGAAAGGTGCAGCTCTCACCAAAGGTCTATTGATATTATGGTTTTCCTCCTTCATCAATACCCTAAAATAACCAGTATGTTAATATCTCAGAGCTCCAGATAATGCATCACATGACCAGCGAAGGGCTGAATCAAACTTATGCCTCCGAATTCTTTCTCCTTGGCTTCTCCGATCACCCACAGCTTCAGTCCACATTTTTCACCTTGTTTCTGCTGATCTACTTGATGGCTCTCCTGGGTAACCTTTTGATTATCACTATGATAGGTGCTGATGCTCATCTGCATACACCGATGTACTTTTTCCTGGGGAACCTTGCCACCTTGGACATCTGCTGCACCTCCTCTATCATCCCCAAGATGCTGGAGACCCTGATGTCAGAAACAAAGTCCATTTCCTACTCAAGCTGCCTTACCCAGCTTTTTTTTTGTTCGGCGTTTCTGGGAACAGAGCTTCTCATTCTGGCACTTATGGCCTTTGATAGATATGTGGCCATCTGTAACCCTCTTCGCTATACCAACATCATGAGTATGGAGTTCTGCCTCTCTACGGTGATAGCCATATGGGTTTCAAGCCTGGTTGTCTCCTTTGTCCACACCATCCTAATCACAAGGATGTCTTTCTGTGAGCGGATTGAACTGGACCACTTCTTTTGTGAAATACCACCAGTCCTCAAGGTTTCCTCCTCTGATACTCTCATTAATGACAAGGTGATACTTGCAGCTGACGTGTTTTATGGCATGTTCTGCTTTCTCCTTATTGTCCTTTCCTATATTAACATCCTCAGATGCGTTTTCAAGATGCCCTCAGCTGCCAACAAAAGAAAGGCCTTTGCCACTTGTTCATCTCACCTCATGGTTGTTACCTTGTTCTATGGAGGCATTATCTACACCTATGTACGTCCAGCCCTCAATGTCCCTGGTGAAAAGGACAAGGTGGCATCTGTTGTATATGCTGTTGTTTCACCTGTAATGAACCCACTAATCTACAGTCTCAGGAACAAGGATGTGAAAGGGGCACTTGCTAAAATGATGAAGTTGAAAATATGGTCGTTGAAAACCTAACATGCTATTAAAAAAGACATTTTCCAAGAATTTCATAATATGACATATTGCAGACTTTGAAATTGCAGCACTAAATCACAGGCAAATATTTATGTTGCACAGTTTGTAATAGCACCTATCTAGTTATGATTAGATCAGAGTTTCCATTTCAGTGAAACAAATCTGCATGACCTTTCCCCCAAAAATGTCATCGTTTTTGAGCTCAGCTTGGCAATTTTTATGTAGATCCGATAAGCAAGAACATTTGGGGATTGGGGGGAGGATCAAAAGAGTGATATCTTTTCCATTTTAATTAAAAAGGGATACTATTAATGGAGTTACACTAAACTTATCATGTAAACAGTAGAACTGTACCCAACGATGCTCTGCTTGGTTTGGAACAAGTCTGTTCAGTGGTTTTTGGGAAAAATGTGCATTCTTTTATTGTGTTCAGCATGAAAGGCTTAAATAGAAGAGATATCCGGATCATTCATTTGCGGACATCCATTGTGTGGACCGAGGTGGACCAAATCATTTCTTTTCCACTTTATACATTTTGGACCCAAAAGCCTGTCATCAGGTCCACAGAACGAAAGCTCTTCTTGGCAACCCTAGGAAACATTTTGTGGCCACCATGGGCATATGCACTTGGACCCGCATCTTGGAAAATAAACTAAAAGGGCAAATAAGGCGCTGCTTGGTGAGCAAAGCCCCAATGGGATCCTCCTGTGAATAAATGATTGAAAAAATGCAGGTTTTGCTGGGTGTTCCTGGACTCAGTGCTGGATTCATGGCCTGCAGTGAATCGTCCATGAGTTCCCTGGATCACGGAAAGAAACCCAAAATCTGGAGAACCTCATAAAGCTTCAGGCGTGGAACTGCAACCTGCAGCCAGGCCCTATGGCTACACCCAACTGTAGACAGCAAACAGCTGAGTACAGAGGGGATTGTCCACCTACACTGGGCTGGGTACTGGATCTGCTGCACACATCGGAAAACCATATGCAGTGAGGGTTGGCTTGGCTGCATGTAATGTGCTGGAAAACTATTGGATGTGGTAAATGAAAATGAAAATGAAAAAAATAGATTTTATGATTAGTTTTATTAGAACACCTAAATATAGGTAAAAAAAACTCACAAACTCACTGAAGGAAATACTGTCAAAGTGCAGTTATGGTTATGAATTAAAACTGAAAAACCAGTGAAATTTGTAAGTTATGGTTAAATATAAAATTCATTATTCGCATAAAAGCCACCCAATTCAAATGCTATACGAATTTCATTACTATATTCAGATCAATAAATAACAACACCTAAGAGCAAAATGTAATTTAATGATAATGTGTCCTAAAACTAATAAATATCAATACATTCATATTTGTCTCTTTCATAGTATTCACTTATTGTGCCATGTATAACATCTATAAGATTATTTACAACATTTGTAATTGCATCTGCCCTATCAAGGGTAAGCTCATAAGCATACCGTTTTCTGTGGAAGTTATTGTTCATGTGTATGCTGTGCAAGTAAGTGTGTTCAGTTTTAATTATCCAGCAACCTCATCAACATACTCAACTTGGTACACAATTTCACATAACCAACACACTCCAAAGGCCACATGTTGGCACTAGTTCATAAAAGTCAGACAACTGTGTTATCCCCATTGGACCTCTCCTTCTGTGCCAGCGGAATGGGTTTTGGTGTTGTAATGGTGACATTCACTAGTGGTTGACCTCCCATGGCACAAAAAGGAGTATTCATGAAAATAGTGTTTAAAAAACTCGATCTGGGGCTTAGAAATTGTGTGGACTGAAGAATTGGTATGAATACAGACTTAGATCCTTGGCAACCCCATGGGTCTAATATCTCTGGAGCATAGTTTTTAAGATCTGGTTCTAATGTTGCAACACTTGCGCCTCAGCCTGGATGGATGCCAGAGTAGGCAACATATCAGACATGGAAGAAGGGTCTTCTACAAGAACTTCCAACAAGCTTGAGTATTCATTTGTTCATTGGTACCTGGACCCATATTTCTCGAACATTAAGAACATTTGTGGATTTGTCTTTCTGTCATGGATCCACTCATCTTGAAACAACATGTTGCTGCAGGAGCAATTAGGATGCCACCAGCCCAACACTCGGCTACTGACATTGATCAAGACTAAGGATCAGTGTATGGAATCCAATAGACGACTGCATGTTGGGAAGAGAGGAGAGATCTTCAGAGTTTCAGCACAGACCATAGGATTGATTCAAGTAGTGTTGTCAGTGGCAAATTACTTCTTAACACCCCTTGAACCACACATATCTTGCAGACTTTGTCTACATGAAAAGATAAAGTAAGGAGAACACATAATGCATTTCCAAAAATAAGCCTACCAACACACATCTTCATATTTTCAAATATAAACATAAGGCAAAAATTATCCATATGTGATGGCAGGACAGTCAAAGCTTTTTCTTTTCTGAAAAATATCGACATTGTTTTTTTTTCAGCTGCAGTAAGGGTTATCTCAGGCTCTATTTACTTTTATAGGGCTGTTCATGGATTCACAGTTCTACAAGCTCTCTTTCAAGTCTTTTTCAATCTCAAGCTAAAGTCTTATACCTGGATGTATTTTACTAGGAGCCCAAAAGAACATAACTACGTTGAAGTCTCCTACTTAAATGCAGTTTCCTTTGTGTACAAAGGGACTTTTTCACAATCAGAAAAAAAGTGCAATCTTTCATTTTTCATACTTTGTATTCGTTTCTTGCTAGTGCATTAACATTTGTACTTAGAATTATGCTGGTGTGTTTACTTTCCAGGTAAAAACCTTACTGCGATTTTGTCTTCAGGAAACTCAAGCTTCGAGGAAATCAAGTTTAAATCCACTCCTCATGGTCGAAAGCCAGGAAGGCAAGCAGTTGGTTGGCAGTTTGGGTGTGGGATTTGAATGACCATGTTTTCAGAGTGTATTTTTTTTTTTTAGGCGTTGTGGCCCGAGGGCTGGTCCTAGGACTTTGCATTAGAGCACACATAGGAAGGGAACAACTGGGAGCCTGCATGCATTGCTGCTGGTCCCTGAACAAACTTGGATCAAATTAGGCAGTCCTTGACATTCATCAGAAAAATTCAATGCCATATGTCTCTTCTTCGGTGAGAAAATACAGAAGATTTGACAGCACATTGACAACATCTTGTCTGCTCCCTATTTTAAGGTCACTCCTTCCTGTAGAATTCTGAATTGGTCATCTTTCAAAGGGGTTTCTCTTGCACCTCTTGCTGACATACTCAACTCCATCAAAGCCACTCTCATCTTTACTCACCATTATAAGTGCCTCCTGCACTAAATGCATCTTCCCATAATGTATAAGGCCAGACTTTCCAACTTTTAAAGAAAACTACACTTGACACTGACGACCTCAGGAACTACCGGCCCATCCCTCACCTTACCATTTATTGACAAGATCATTAAAAAAATTCTATCTATGTTCAGCTCCAAGATCACATTAATGCTCCGGCATCTCCTATGTGACTAACAACCTGGTTTCAGAACATCCTGCAGGACATAGCCCTCTAACTTATACATTGTAGACAATGCCCTCCTGACTACAGATAAAGATGACTTCTTCTGATTTTGGTTGACCTCCCAGCTGCCTTTGACACAATCAACAATCCCACATTAATACAAAGCTTGCAGTCTCAAAATGTATTCATCTCCAATGTCATTCAGTGGACTTTCCATCCAACACCAGTTTGTTCGCATGGTCACCCCTAAGGCCCAAAAGATCCCTGCCAACTGTGGAGTAGCCTAGGGTTCCATACCGTACACTGTCATCTCAACCTCTACATGGAACCACTTAGTGATCTACCCACAGATAACAGAATGATGCTTCACCAATATGCCAAACATACACAACGCAACTTTAAAGTCTCCTATACTGCAGAGATTCAAAGCATTAAATACTGCTTGAAATTACCTAGACTTGAATATCTAGCACATACTGGAAGCTCAACCCAACCAGGACAAAATTACAGATATTTACCAAGAGCAACAAAAAGCGACAACACAAACTTTGGTTAATGACATGAACCTTGATTACTTTGCATCTCAAATTTCACTGTATGTCAAGTCACTTGGATTCATCTTGGACACCAACCTTTCTCTTCTAAAGAAAATGAAAGCATTTCTTACAGAAAGTGACTTCAGAACTACTTTTCCAGCCCTCATAATATCAAATCTGAATGGTGGTAAATCCCTGCTCCACGGCCTCCCAGAATCCACATTGGCTTCAGAAATGCTGCAACATCTCTTATCTATGTTCTGAATAAATATGATCACATCACCCCACCCCCATGCTGATAGGCTCCACTTGCTGGCCTGCACCACCTTCAAAACTAGCTGAACCATTTGCAAAAAATCCCAGCACCTCCACTTATCTTGCAAACAAGCTCATCCTCACTGATGACTTTCAGCACAACCACAGCCAGAACACCATCATATTGCAGACTAAGATGTATACAGAAAAACAATTCAGCAGGCCTTTTCCATGCATGCACCCAGTATATGGAACAACATCCCTGTATCTATCTAGACCGGCCCAAAGCTGCTCTAATGTAGTTGAAAGATACAACTCTTTAAAGAAGACTACATCAGAATGTAGTCCACAAATCAGTCCCTTCTTTGTCACTCATTGACTTTATAATTGACTTTCAATCAATCAATCAATCATGGTATTTGTAAAGCGCGCTACTTACCCGAGAGGGTCTCAAGGCGCTGAGAGGGGGGGGAGATGCGCTACTGCTCGAAGAGCCAGGTCTTGAGGAGTCTTCTGAAGGCGAGTAGGTCTTCGGTCTGCCGTAGCTGGGTAGGTAGGGTGTTCCAGGTCTTGGCGGCGAGGTAGGATAAGGATCTGCTGCCAGAGGTTGTTCGTTGGATGCGGGGGACGGAGGCGAGTGCGAGGCTGGCAGAGCGGAGCTGGCGGGTGGGGATGTGGAAGCTGAGTCTGCTGTTCAGGTAGGCTGGTCCGGTGTCGTGGAGTGCTTTGTGTGCGTGGGTGAGGGGTTTGAAGGTGATCCTCTTGTCGACGGGGAGCCAGTGTAGGTTCGTCAGGTGGGGGGTGATGTGGCTGAGGCGGGGACGTTGACGATCAGTCGGGCGGAGGCATTTTAGATGCGCTGTAGTCGTCGTAGGTGTTTTGCTGGGATTCCGGCGTAGAGTGCGTTGCCATAGTCCAGCCTGCTGCTGACGAGGGCCTGTGTCACCGTTCTTCTTGTTTCGGTCGGGATCCAATTGTAGATCCTGCGAAGCGTGCGGAGGGTGTTGTAGCAGGAGGAGGAGACGGCGTTGACCTGTTTGGACATGGAGAGGGAGGAGTCGAGGATGAATCCTAGATTGCGTGCGTGCTTTGAGCCTTTATAGCACTGAGTTGCCTTTAGGCTAGGTTATTTCTTTTAAAAAAGCACATGCAACCATAACTACAATTTAACTGTGGTTAAATCACATGTTGTTTGCTGTCTATTTTCTTTGAGAGGTACTCAAATGACACTAACATTTTTCAAGCCTCTAAGTACCAAAAACGCTAAGCCGATCCTTGAATCAGGGGAAGGTCCCCGATTCTAAGATGGAAGGCCTCTGTGGGATGCTGGAGTCCATGTGCCACATCCACGAATCCCATGATCCCCCACACGAGTCAGGATGTTAGAGTGTGCTCATCCTGCCCACTTTGTGCCCTTTCAACTTTATTTAGAATTTCGGGACCAAATGCCAGAGTCCTATGATGGCTGCCAACATTTTCTGCCAGCCATTTAAATCCTTTTGGAAGGTTTGTAGACCTAGATAACTCTACAATTCTGTGAGTTTTATCCACTACATACCCAACCCCAGCCCTTCTTTAAATTCTAATTTCTTGAAATATACTGCATAGATATACACCAAGTAAAAAAGTTTGAACGTCAAACGTTTATCTGTATCCCAGAAAAAGATGTTAAGGTTGTCCAAAGGCAAGCTACCTCAATGAAAAAGTCTTTGTTGCCTGTCCTTGCCTTCATAAATTTCAGAAGAGTGAGTAAATAGGCATTAGCTGAGTGCAGTTGTTTTTTTGGGCAACATAGTGCACATTTTCATGGTAAATAAAAAGGTCTGTGCAACGGCTCTATGCACAATACATAGAGATTTAAACACACCACCAATATTTGTAAAGGCAGCCAATGCAAGGCATCCAAGGGCTCTGTTGGCAAAGTGGAGTGATGAAGGGATAGCGCGTCATTAGAGGGCCCAGAGGACTTCAAATACTGCGAGCACCTCCCGCAGCGCGGGACGCGCTACACTTGAACTTACCTACGCCGTGAGGGGAACGGCTGGAAATCTCCCCTTCTCTTTTACCCTCCATCTCCGCTGCAGTCCTGCTGCCGCCACCTTGCCATTTGCGACACTGCCGTGAGGGGAATGGCTAGTATTACAACTACAACTCCCAGGGGGCAGTGTGAGGGTGACGCAGCGCGTCATTAGAGGGCCCAGAGGACTTTAAATACCGTGAGCGCCTCCCGCAGCGCGGGACACGCGCGGGCTCGCCCGGGCGAAGCCCGGGCCAAGGGCGGACCCATCCTTGCCCGTCACTGCCCGGAGAAGCCTGGACTGGGCTACCTCTCTGATCTGTGCTTCTCTGGATCCTTGCTGGCTGTCTTCACTCAACGTTCCGATCCCCTCTACATTCAGGTACTGTTTTATCTTGGTTTAGATGGCGCCCAAACTCCCCCCATCACGCACACAGGGAAAACGTGCTTGTGTTGTAAAATGTTCTGGTCTACAACTGCCTACTCCCTCTCCAGCTCTCCCTACCTATATTGATTTAATGCTTCAGAGGGCTATTGGAGTTGTCACCTCCGAAATCGAACAGACTGAGAGGCGTCTTTCTATCACCCCGGACTGTCCCCATTTTAATCAATATTCTTCAAATGACTGTCCAATGTCTTCTGTTACTAACTGTGACCAAAATGATGTTTCTGCTGTTTCTGATTTACACCCACTTCCTAATAATGTGCCTACAACTGAGGGATCCAAAATCAAAACTAGGAAGGATAAACTTGTTTCACGGGGGGGGTAAAAGGGAAAGAAACATAGAGCGAGATCTGTACTAGGACTGTCCTCTACCCCCCCTAAATCTCCTCAACCACAGTGCTATCCTACCTGGGCTCAAGCCCTCCTTACGGACTTACTTGCTCAGTGTTGACAGATGGTGAGGGAGGATACTTCACAACAGTACATTTATGAATAATACTCCACAGGTACCTCTTAACCAGGAACTCAGGCTGACTCATTCAGAGTCCAACACAATTGCAGGGCCCTTACACACACAGCATCTAAATCCCCCATCGACTTTACACCCTCCCGCAGTTGTCAACTTGCTGCAAGACCGACCTATTTTAAATCATGCAGATTCTAGTAACAAACAAGCTGTTATCCCACTTGTCGGTCAGGTTAGCGATGGTTTACCTCCTTGTAATTCACATAACACTATCCATTACAATGCACCTCAAAGAGTTAGGCAAAGTGAAACTACAACCGGATCCCATGCTGTCACTTCCAACAGTAATTTTTCCTCTACTTTAGAGAATGTTGGGGGGGTTAGTTCTCCGCCTATACAATCTTGTCTCCCCACAATCAACCTACCCCCGGAAGCTGCACCCTGTGTACTAATACTTTCAGGGTTGCCTGAACTAAAGCATGGTAGTGGAGAGTCTCAGCTGGATCTCCGTAACAAGTGTCTATTTTGGTTAGCCAGAAATAAGCAATTTCCATACAGTAAGGCTGACGATATTTTGCTAGTTAGGCGGGTTGCCTGGGTGGGCCCTACCCACAAGTCCCTTCCCGGGGACTGTGTGATCATAAACTTTAGAACCCCAGCACTTATACGTAGTATATTAATCCAACATCCTACAACTAGGGTTCCTCCCTCGTCAATTCGCGCTCACACTCTTGATTTCTACTATCCCCGCCCCTGGAGGTCGGATGCACCATTCTCCCTATTCAAGTATGATAGACGCGTTCCCCCCAACAACTTCCATCTTTAAATTTGCAGCATTACTCCACTCTATGCAACTTACCAGTCTCAAATCGTTATGCTCCACTGGAAGATGTAGATTGACCCCCTTTGCGGACCTACAACTGTGGTCAAACCAGGTGGAGGGTTGCCTGGATTTTCCACGTTTGATCGATGGAGGATTTAGTATGTCAGCAAGGGAGGACAACAAGTCCAGATGGATAAGTCGATGTGCTGGGTGAACGAGTCTGTGCACTGGTCAGTATGGGCAATTAGTTCAGAAAGTGCCTGATGAACCACTTGATATAGGGAAGTCAATATTTCTGGAGATCCTTTGACCAATGGCCATTTAAGCCTTCTTCTGTCATTAGACAGTAGAGGAATGCCACTGGTAGCATCTCTATCCTCAGTGTTTAAACCAGACACCGGGAGGCTTACATCGATAACAAGAGCATCATGATCACTGTCATGGCGAGGGAGAACCTTAAAGTCTATTACCCTAGGCCAGGTCTTGGTCTTTACCATAATAAAGTCGATACGAGAAGACTGACCAGGACGATTGAAAGTTGGTCTGCCCTCAAAATCTGATAGAAAACGACCGGATGAATAAATATATAGTTGCCAAGCACACGATGCTATATTGTATGGCGCCGAGTTGTGGGGATATTCCACGATTCAGGACATCTCCAAGACTGAAAACGCATTTTTTAGATCGTTGCTGGCTCTACCCTCGAGCACCCCCCTAATCCCTATTAGAATGGACCTGGCCATTAGACCTATTGAAGAACTTGTCTCTTTACGCCCCTTATTGTTTTGGCGTAGACTCTGGGTAACTCCCGAATTGCTCCATTTCAGGTTGGAGATCCAAGAGTTGTTATTACTTCCGGGTACCCATAATTTGCCCTGGTTTGCCCACATAAAGAATGTAAGTGCGAAACTTGGCATTCCCAGTTTTTGGTCTAATCCTGCCTCTTTCTGCGCTGAGATGTCCCGTGTAGATTTGGTTAACCTATTTCGTACCTACAATATTTCGACCATTCTTTGCAATCCCGGGTTGGGTTTGTTAACATCAGCCTACCTCAATTATAAAATCAATTATAAAGTGGAGCCATTCCTTGATGAGATAGTGCCACCTTCCATGAGAAAACTGTATTTACAGTTTAGATACGGCACACTCCCACTAAGGGCCTTTACCCACAAATGGTCGAATGACAAACTGAGGGTATGTCCAGCCTGTGGCACTAAGGAAGAATCTGTTGCTCATTTTTTTTTTTTTGCAAAGGGTATAAACAGATACGAAGACATGGCCAAGTAATGGAGACTAGGATAACTGAAATGTTGTTGATGACATTTTATTGCTAGAATATGCTATTCTTCTGACACAGTGTTGGGTTGGCAGTTTTCATATTGTTTTCTGAATTCATACCTTTCTGCACAAATTTTGTATTTAAAATTTTTGTTTTTTCCTATTTGTTATCTTTCTGGATTGACAGCACAACTCAGGATGCTCGGCATCTGCCACGGTTGGCAGTAGGGGTGGGGCTCTCTCGGGGCTGGTTTCATCCATCATCATCCCAACGGTGAGGGTGTTTTCCCTAGCCCAGAATGGGCGGCTTCAGCAGGTGAGGGGCTGGCTTGGGTTTGCACAACTTGTTAAGGCACACTGATTTAAGATTTTACACTGCTTGGAAGAGGAATTCAAAGAGGGAGTAATGTAGTCAAAATGACACAGAAGATATGTTACAATTCAATGGAGGCATACAAGTGCATGATAGTACAGAGTGGTGTGGGATGGTTAAGGCTGGAATCATGCACTAATGTATAGACTGAAGTGTATGTGCTGGAATATATCTGGCCTGAATTCCTCCAATAAACAATATTTGGTGCAAGAGGAGATTAGATTATTTAGTACACATATAATCGTACGACTGGAAAAACATCTAACTCACAGAGATCGGCATCTGACAAAAAAAAGTGGTTATAATTTGGTGGTACATAGGGCGCAAACGACTCCTATAAGAGGAGTCACAATAATGGCAGCAAAAAGCTTGGAATATAAGGTATTAATGGTGAAATCTGATGCTAGGGTTTGATGGGTGACGCTCAACTGATGTATGGCCAGAAACTTGTTATCTGTGCAGTTTATGGACCAAATGTAGATTACCCTGAGATTGTCAATTTATTGTGCTTGGAATTACTGGACTGGTCCGGCAAAATGCTTTTAATGGGGGACTTCGTTATGCTATAGACTCAGCTAACCGTCATGCTTCTCAAAAAATGGTTAAATCAATGTTAGCTATTTTTGAGCTCCTCCAGCTGCATGGTCTTATAGATGTGTGGAGGACACTATATCCTGCTCTTCCAGTGTATACATATTATTTATTCCTGCATAAGCATTATTCTTGATTGAACATGATCTTTATTAAGAGGGGAATTCTTGGAGAAGAAGAAATGGACTTCTGTACCAAGGTCTCATTAGACCATAATCCTTTAATACTGTACATTGTTCTGCCTGTGTTGGGGGGCCATCAGCATAAATTTTCATTTCCTAGTCATCTTCTTACTAACTTAGAATACTGCAAGGTGGTTGTCAGCTCCCTTACTGGGTTTTTGCAGTACGATACTGGGACAGTTACACCTTTAGTGGAGTAGCACGCCTTAAAAGTTTATACAGGGGTTTTATGTCACAGATTATCCACACCCAAAATAGGGGCACCGAGAACAATGTTAATCAGATGGTCCATGAGATCTTATAGCTAGAAATTTCCGATGCAGCAGCTAATAGGGATGAGAGCAATGATGAATGAGCACTGTATCTTCAGCTTATAAATAAATGATCCCAGCTCAGCCAACTCCTTAGGGAAAAAATCCCTGCCACCTGCACTAAATATAAAACTCTTCAGTATGAATAAGGGGACCAAGTTGGACAAGTATTGGGTCATCAGAATTTGGGTAGAAAAGCTTGGTGTTTGATCAAGTCAATCAAGGGGAGTGACAGTTCAGTTTGTACCCTACCTTCAGGTTATTGCTGAGCAATTTTCTTTGTTTTATCAAGAATGATACAAACTACCACCAGATCCTCATTCATTGGGAGTTATGACTTAAGTTGAGGGTATTAAGCTGTCAAATGCTGTGGAATCATAGATAGAACTGTTGCAGATGGACATTAGTACTGAGGAGTTAGAGGCTGCTATTCCAGCTCTACCCTCAGGCAAAGCAGCTGACAAATATTCTATCCCCTTAGAATTTGCTAAAAAATGTAAGAATATTTTGATTCCTCCATTGGTAAGCGTAATACATGATATTGATTAGGCTGGTAGAGTTCTGGACACTTGCAATATGACCAACATAGTGATCTTTGCGAAAAAGGGCAAACCGTCTGAAGAGATGGGGTCGTATTGACCTATCTCTTTCATTAATAGAGATGCTGAGAGTATTAGCCACACGGCTGGCCCCCCTATTACCGAACTTATCAACAGGGCCATTGTTGCTTTCGATGTGGCAGAGAGGATGGGCATGAAACTTTCCATTATTCTATAATACGCTGAGAGGCTTTTGATCAAGTAGTCTGAGAATGCTTATGGAACACAATGGGGGCTATGGGGCGTGGTGGCTGGCTCTGTAAATGGGTGCAAGCTCTGTTCAAAAACACAGAGAGTCCACCCAGAGTTTACAAAATAAAGTGATAGCCTTCCAAAAAGTGAACCGTTTGGTTACAAACATGGGAAAGGAATAACGTTTTTTAAAATAACCCTGACCCACCAAAAGGTCCCTTGGTGGCATGTTTCCCGCTCCGCATCTGGATGGGGCGTGCTACGACCGACGAATATGTGGGAGCACTTAGAAGTGAAGTGAAACTATGCGTATTGGTGTGAGAGTGGCAGGGTCAGAAAAAAGTGACTTAAAAAATACCTGGCTGTGTGGAGAAACTAGATGTTAATGCTCCCTATAGGTGGTATTGTTAAAAATGGGGAAAAATGGAGGGAAAAAGCTTTAATGCGCGGCTCCCTCGCTGGTCGACATGTCTTGAAGCTTACCCCTAAGCTTCTTCTTCAGGACCAAAGTGCAATGATCCCTGTTACTACTATGACTAATGCCAAGTGCTGTTAGCCTAGCAAGTGTTTTGAATAAAACAAGACTTTCGTAAAACAGCAACTTATTCGTCGGTCGTAGCACGCCCCGTCGAGAGGAGATTGAGTTCATGACTGGTAAATCTCTTCACTCCCTCATTTGTTTTTTGATACAAGCTCTGTACAACAGCCCCTGTGCTAAGTTGGTACATGCCAATGTCTCTTCAATGGTGTTCAAGATCGCGCTCGGTTTTCAGCCCACTCTCGGCTCTTTTGTACGCACTTTATGTAGAACCCTTCTTGTATTCACTACTATATAATACTAGGATTCGTCCTATGGTCTCTGGCAATTGTGAACGGAAGGTCTGTGCATATACTGACGATGTGGCAATATTGTCTGTGGAGCCACAAACTGCTATTAGTGTTATTGTAGAGGAGGCCGAAAAATTTAGGATGGTATCCGGCTACACATTGAATATCACGAGGACTCATCTATTGTTGTATCATGAGCCAGCATCATCAATACCGTGGATAGTGGAGTGGAGTGGTGTAGTGCAGCAGCCAGGACAGCTGACTTTGGAGCACAGCGTTCACGGTTCGATCCCCGGCTCCGGCGGCAGCTCAGCTCAGCACCATGTGACTCTAGGCAATAGCTCACTTAATTTCCACGAAAGCCCCCAGCGCCTTGAGACCCGTAAGGGTGAGTAGTTTGAGCTTTACAAATACGGATTTTAGATTTTTTTTAGTGCAAACAGCTATGTATCTGGGAGTCAAGCTAATCTAAAGTTGATAAAACCTTTAAACGCTACTTCAGTCTGTTATTTTAAAGTGACCTTCTTGGATTAGACTACCTATCATAGTTCATTCCAACATTATAAAGATGATTGCATTCCCTATATTTCTGCATCTTTTTTGCACCATCCCACTAAGGGTTCTGAATGGTTTTTTTAAGAAGTTAGAAGGTGTTCTAAGTAGGGGGGTATAGTTGTACAAGCCGTTCTATATGTCTTTTGAAGTCACCATACTGGCAGGTGGGCTACAGTTGCCAGGGTTTAAATATTTTTTGGGGCAGCATTTGTAGTGGGGTTTCACACTTTATTGCTCTAATTACACTGGATTCACTTGTTTTTGGGTACTATCTAGAATAAGGGCCTGCTAGCAGGCTCTTTTTCTACAGGCTCATAGACCCTGTACTGCATTTACCAGGATGCAAAGGGGCGAACTGTGCAGGGACTGTGAGGCAATGTGCTCCCAACCCCCATTTTGTTTAAAAGGCTCACTTGAGCCAGCAAGCTGACAAGATTTGGAGATACACCTGTGGGCCTGTGAGTGGTACTTTGACCTGAGAGGAACTTTGCAACATTTCCAGTAACCCCAGATTATTTTTCTTTGTTCTCCAATACTGCTGCTCCCTACTGATGATTGGCTCAGAAACACGAGTCTAGAGATATACAGCAATGTCTGCACAAACATTGCTGAACAACTCAAGCTAATTTTGAAGTAAGTTTGAACTGTGTACTGCATTTAACAGGATGCAAAGGGGTGCACTGTGCTGGGACTGTGAGGCAGTGTGCTCCCAACCCCCATTTTATTTAGAATCACTACAGAGCAGTATCAAATACGACTATTAGTACAAGGCTGAACAGATGAATGCATGTCACCAGGACAAAACTGTTCCAGTTCTTTTTTTCAATTAAATTATCAACTGCATTCTGGGAGTTTATTTTTGATGTTTGTTTTTAACTATTGCCCTAACCCATATTTCAAATGATACATAAAAGCAATGTCAAGTAATGGAATAGTGGAGTCACAGTCAAATTGATCTATCTCGTCAATTAAGAAAAATACTACTGTAATACAAATTATCCTCATTTGTCCCTTGCATAAAAAATGTTCTGAGAGATAACAAAGGATACTTGTTCATGCAGAAACTGTTTCATAGGAGTCATTTTCTGCTCTAACTATCCTTCTTCTAATATCTTGAAAAGCTTATTTGTATGCACCGTACTTCTACACCTAAAAGAAAGTTGCGTACAGTACCAGAAAACCATATTTACCTCTAAAAGTGCAATCTTTTGATTTAGCAATTTCACATAGTTGTTATGGTATTTTCCAAATTCAATGGAAAACATTTATGCACCCTAAAACGTATTGTGCCTTGTATTGATTGAACTCCAAGCATGAGGGATCAATAATAATTTCCACCAAAACTCAGTAAATGCAACAAGAAAAACCGGCAGCAATAACTGCCTTATGAAGATGTCTGAAGGAAAAACCTAGTCAATGAGACTGGCAAGGCAGACACCCTTTCGTTGTTTCAAGGATCCCAGTGGTACATTAGTTCGGGTGGTCCAGAAAATATTTACAGAGGAGCAATTCACCCTAGATATAAATCCTTCTGCTGCTGCTAATGGCAATGGCTTTATGCTTTCTCTTGAACAAAAGTGGAACATCCATTCATGTCACATTCCCGAATACTGACCAATATGTACTTTGATTTCTAGGATTTGAATGCATAGAGGAGGAAGTACTTCTGTTGCCTCCTGGCACACCTTACATCCAGTGCAGAAGGGAACAGAAGCCCCAGAACAGCTGTGTACATGTGTGTGCCTCGGCAGCAGCATATTAATGAAAGGTGGGTCAGCTCTTTAAAAATGATCCCCTTGCAGGAGGGTTCAGTAATTAACTGCACCTGTCTGCAGTCGGAGGCAGAGGGATATCCCCCTTCCAAGAGATGCCCTCTGAGTAGCATCGTTCAGTATGCATACTAACTGCTCCTTTACCTCTACATCTGTAATATGGCACATGCACAAAAGCAAAGTCTTTCCTTCTTTGCATTGGGAAATAAGAAAATACTTCCTTGAGATTCCATCGGTGCTACACTTAGCGATTATGCTATCTGCATTTCAGAAGGGAAGCTGCAAACATCTATGGCCCCTTCCATGATACCAGAAAGTGGGCTCCCATGCCAATTGCGCCCTGGTGTCCCTGGTACACTTAATGCAATGCCTCCAGGAGTGTCAGAACTATAACTTCACACCTAATTAATGATTGCCTCATTATCACTAAAATAATTAAATAATCATCAATAAATATGAAAAAGATCACTTATCAACAACGATTTACCATCCACTCCAATAATTCATATGCCTAAAACTATAACAATACAACCCCAAAAAATTGACTATTAATTGCAAACATTTGAACAACAACCTAAATATTAAAATTATTGACAAATCATCATGAAATATGTTTTTTTTTAAAGTGTGCCGCTGGCTCTTATTGTGTATGGAAAGTTTTGGGGGTGATTCGTCAAACGGGGGCTGAGAAAAAGGATGTGTCAAAAAAGTGCATTTCCTGTGTTATTTTGATAGGGATTTTGAACACAAATATAGCCTGAACTGCTGGAAACAATTACACCAAATTTTGCAGAAAGGTAGCTCTTGTTCCAGAAGGAGCCTTTTTTGTTATTTGTTGTAAATCAAGTCTGTTTAGTAGTTTTTTATATTTTTATGCGTGAAAACATCATGAATAGTGACGATCTCGTGCAGAGATCTGATTGACTGCCAGCACTTCAACCAGGAAGTGTTGGCAGGCATTTTGGGACTTGGCCTCAGTGAAGTCCAAAAAACCCCATAAAAATAAAAAAACAGGTGCCAGGTAGGAATACCCTGATACCCTAGGCCTTGTGCTGAGGTCCCCCCTGGGAATCCACCAGGGCATAAAAAAGCATGTTTTTAAAAAAAATTGCTGTGAAATCGTGAGCATTCGCAAATTCACAGCCAAAATAAATAAGAAAACAAGCTTGGTCTCCCGCACTTGTTTACACTTTAGCCCCTGGATGGGCCAGGTACTGGGGGCATTCTTAAAAGTAGGGAGGGGGCACACATGCTCTCTTAAGCCCCGGGTGAGCACCACCTCCCTAAGGCTTTATTTAAACAATAGAGCAGGCAACATGAACCCCCTCCTCCTTCTCATAAGAGCCCCAGGGACTACCACCTCACTGGGGCATTATAACAGAATTGGAGGGGAGCTGTGCAGACTCCCTACCTATGATTACAGCAGCCCCCGGGACAACCACCTGCCCTGGGTTTTAAAACAAAATTGGAGGGGTCTGCATGGGCCCATCTCCTTGCCCCATTAGGGCCCCGGGGACCACCACCTTCCTGGGGCCAGAAATAGAAACTAAAGAGGAAGGGAGAATTATGTAACGCTAGGTTTGTCGCCTCCCTGGAGAATGTCCTTGAAAATGGAAGAAGGGGGGCAGTGCGGCCCCCCTCCTGGAGCTACTATTGGGTAGCTCCTACTGTCTCTCAAGGTGCCCACACTTGGGTGATAGCAGTTGGCTGTGGAAGGAAATGAAGGAATGAGTATGTCACAGTAAAGTTAAATGAATTGCAAACAGTCCTGCCCCAGAGACCCAAGTTATCAGATATCTAAATGTTCGGTCTTCTAGGTTTGAAACAATCAAATTATGGAGGAGTGAACCCACCCAATTCTAAAAATATTATTTTTTAAAGACAAACAATACTGTATAGCAAAATTAAGTAGTGCATCTGCATTCTCCTTGGGAATGTCCTTCACTCTTGGGGGCCTGTCATAACTGGTCCAGTAGGTAAGCAGGAGTGTTGAGCTCAGCTTTCGCCTTTCATTCATGTAGGATACTAGAAGGCCTGAGAACTGTAAAATAGAATTAGTATTTTAGAGTCAAGGAGAAGGAAAGATGGAAGGTAAGCTTCATGAGGAATGTACCAAGAACACTCAGAGGCAGAGCAAACAAAACAAGAAGACTCGGAGTTTCAGTTTTGACAAGATTGCAGCACACAAACACTCTCAGCAGCATTTCCCAAATCAACGTACCTCCCTCCATTCCGCTTAGCTGAGTGCTAGGCCTCAGAGTCATGACTCAGAGTAACTCCATTCTAGTCTTGACCTTAGCAAGACTGTTCTGGTCTCCGAAGAACCAGAAAAATTACGTGGATCATACAAGTAAATATGGCTAAGTGTAAAAGGGCCAATAACCTCCAGGAGAAAATGATCACCCATCATTCAGGTCCCAAACATTGCAAATCAGCTCATTCAAGTTCCCAATTTGCAGATGAACACCCCCTCACTGTTTGTCACCACATGAATCCTCAATCATCACTCACAATCACTCACTCACCATTACAATTGTAGTTACCCCTTCCAACACAGTCACAGGTAGGTTATCAAATAGGTACACAATTGCATCTTTAACACAAGCAACACATTGGAATTGGGTATTATTGGCACTCTATTAAATCAGTGATGTTCCGGGGTAGCCTGTCTGAGTGATGCAAAAAAGGACAGGCATGCGAGGGAGGCAGGCATTGTCTCCAATGTCATGTCAATGGAATTGCGGAGGCTTCATCACTGAACACTGGCCCAACTGCAATCTGGCAATATGTAATGTAATGTAATGTAAAATGTATTTCTATAGCGCCATTATCACTCAGAGAGTATCATGGCGCTCATCCAACCCAGATGAAGGGGGTTGGTGGGAGAGAACACACTTCACGCTAAACATCACATTCTTAGACCATTGCCATACATGCAGCGTCAGTTCGTAAAAAAAGCCAGGTTTTTAATGCCTTCCTGTATTGGGTTTCCTGGGACATAGAGCGTATAGCAAAAGGAAGCTTATTCCACGCTTTGGTCCCCAGTACAAAGAGGGATTTACCCCCTCTGGTCACCAGCTTAAATCTGGGGGTTACAAGCAGGTTCTGCCCTACAGACCTTAGGCAGCGTGCTGGATGGTAGCGTTTAAAACCATTTTGTAGGTATTTAGGTCCTTGGTGGTGAAAAGCCCTAAAAGTAATTAGGAGGATCTTAAAAAGTATCCCCTTAATATAAGGGCCAGATTCACAGAACTAACTTAAGACAAAATCCTAAACTTGCTACTTTTGGTATTCACAGAAGGCATTTAGTAGTAGTAAAGATAGGATTTTGTATTTAAGTGTCAGGGAAGTTGCACCGGATGCTCCACAGAGGCAGAATGCTGCTAGCTCCCAATGCCCACCTTCTGGAACGCACTGTGAGGAAACAGCGGCTCCGGACAGGGGGAAAGGGGAATGGGACAAGAAGAGACACTCGTGCGTTCCTGGACTCCCTCTTCTATTCTTAATGGATCTTATTCTGGAGTCTCCTAATGCACAGAGGGAGAGAACATTTCAATCTACTTACTTTTACTTATCTGGCATTCTCTACTCAATACTTCTAAATACCTCCCCTACCCAGGTCCGCTGGAGTATTGGCCTCTCTTCTATTCAGTTGACTAACCACTGGTGGAATGATGTTTCAACCTATAGCACAAGAAAATACGACTTGGGTTAAATTATATATTCTGTTGTTACTGAATATCTACTAAACTACCTTTCCTTCCATACTCCTTACCATGTTGTTAGTCTTTCTGCTTTTTACTCGGTAATTGCTTGTAGGAGGGAGAGAGCAGCGTTACACCTGATAGTTGCACCAAGTCTTTAATGACTTCTCGCTTTTCTCGTGCAGTTTGTACTTGGAGAACCCAGCTTCAAAGGGGGAGGGGTATTCGCGCAAAAAGGTAAGAATAGGAAAACAGAGGGAGGAGAGAACAGGTAAGAACGCTAGGGAAGGACAGGGAAGAAGGCTGAGTTCGCTGACTTATCTTCAATTAGGTTTACAGTTCAAATCCAAGTCAAAATTGAACTCTCTTACTTGTTCGTCTTCGTATGCAGAAAGTTCTGGTTCTCCCAAGCGCAACGATTGAATTGTCGGAGCCAAGGAAGGTCGAAATACCTTCTGAAGTCTTTATCTGTTGTCTTCTCCCCAGGACGTCGATAGCGCTTCTGTAGAAGGGTACTTGCCGCTCGCTAAGACTAAATACTCATTATTTTCTCTGAAGTCAACCTCTGACTCTGAACTTACTATAGAACCTGTGAAAACTCTTCACAAGCGGTCGGTAGACGCGCGTGAAGGAGTTGAACACGCTCTGGATAATTCTCACAGAGAGCGCGCGAAGACACTACTTCCCTCAAACGAATTAAAAATTGAAGTGCGCATTGGAACGCGCCTTGCTGACACACGTAGTCTCGTTTCACACGAGACTCCAGGGGCCAATCATCAAAGTGGAAAGTCTGAGGAAACAAGCGGCCATCTTGGAACGGGTTGCAACTCTACTTAGTATTTATCCAGACACTGCAACAGGAGGGCTTGACTGTCATTCGAACTCTTTTCTTATGCTGATTGACAACAGTAATGGCATGCACGTTGTTCCTGACAGTACCCCCTCTCAAAGACCGATTTATCGGTCCTGGCTTCAATGGATGTCACAAATGAAATTGTCTGATCAGTCTTGGGGCATGTACATTTTCTGCTACTTCCCAGGTTCAATCTTCAGGTCCATAACCTTTCCAATCTATTAGATAGACTAACTTGCCTCTCAGTCTCTTTGAATCTAACACCTCTTTGACCTCATATTCAAAATGTTCTTTGATCTTCAAAGGGGGTGGAGGACTGTCTAATCAGAGATTAGGAGCTGTCTTTTTTAAGAGAGACACGTGGAAAACAGGGTGAATCTTCAACTGCTTGGGTAGCTTGAGTTTACAAGTCACCGGGCCAAGAACTTGTTCTATGGGGAAAGGGCCTACGAACCGTGGCTGAAATTTTCGATTCCCCTTTAACCCTAAATGTTGGGAGGATAACCATACTAAATCTCCCACGTGATACTTTGGGGCCTTTCTCCTGTGTTGGTCTGCTTGTTTCTTGTAACTCTCCTTTGCCTTAACTAAATTGGATTCCGCAGCCTTGCGAGCTGAGGCCAATTCAACCAACAGATTGCTAGCAGCAGGAACCCCAAAATCTCCCTGATTACAGAAGGGATTCGGGTGTCTCCCTGAGTTTAAGAAGAATGGAGAATAACCGGTGGAAACATTCTTCGCATTGTTGTGTGCGAATTCTGCCATCCACAGTAAATCTAACCATTCACCACCCCGATCCAAAAGGAACAAACGCAGGTACTGTTCTAATTCTTGGTTCACCCTTTTGGTTTGACCATCCGTCTCGGGGTGGTAGCTGGTAGAATGTCTGACTTCTACACCCAACCCTCTCATGAAAGCCTTCCAAAAGTGGGACACAAATTGAGGGCCACGGTCCGAAATCAGAATCTTAGGGACCCCATGAATTTTCACAATATTTTCCCTGAAGAGCTTAGCCAGCTCAGGGGCTGAAGGAACTCCTTTGACAGGAATGAAGTGGCTCATTTTAGTGAAGGTGTCTACCACTACCAATACAGTGTCATAACCCTTACTCTGTGGAAGGTATACAATCAAATCTAACGTGACTGTATGCCAAGGTTGTTTTGCTGTGGGTAAGGGTTGCAAAAACCCCGATGGGGCCTGCCTATTTGATTTTCCTCTGGCACAGAGCCCACAAGACTCCACAAAATCCTTAATTTGCGATTTCATGTTTGGCCACCAAAAATAACGCTGGATTAGGTCGATAGTCTTCAACGTTCCTTTATGGCCAGCTAAAGGTTGATCATGACAGTCTCTTAGAACCTTTTCTTGAATCTCTTTAGTAGGTAAATACAGAGCTCCACGTCGATAAGGTAAGGAATCCTTGGTGACTCTTCCTTCTTCTTGACTTGCCTATTCAGTAGGGGTGGGCGGAATTTGCGAAAGCGACTTTTGCAAATTATCGCGAAAATGTTAAAAATCTCCGCAAAAAAGCGGAAATATCGCGAAGATGCGGAAGTTTTTTTCCCGCCCGTTCGCGATATTTTCTGCATGGTTGCGGGTCGCTAACTTACCTCTGCGGTTGCTAGCGGGCGCGGCCATCTTGTTTTCAGTTGTCTCGCGGTGCATGATCGCGAGAAGAAAGACGTGATCGCGCGACGCATGACGTCACTGCGGACGCGAACTGTCGCGAGACAGCGCAAATGGCTAAAACAATACAACATCTCATGGAGAACGCGACCGGATCGGGAAAACTTGTCGGCGAACGCGGGGATTCAGGTAAGGCGATCGCGCGCGCGCGAGAATGTATTATTTTACAGCGCGAGCAAGAACCAAATTATCGCAAAGATGCGGAATGCGGAAATTTTGACATTTCCGCGCTCTCCGCGGAACGCGGAAGTGCCAAATTATCGCAAATTCCGCGAACGGAACGGAAATTTTGCCAGGCCTACAATTCAGTCATTTCCGCCGCCGACATTTGTTTGCCAATCTCTTCTTGATAATCAGTAAAGGAAAGCGTGCACACAATCTTAGATTCTGGGATGATGGGTTGTGGAGTTACCGAATGCTCTGAACTTTTTGTCTGGATCCTGGACAATGCGTCTGCCTTGCCATTCTTACTTCCGGGGCGGTAGGTGATCACAAAGTCGAAATCTGCAAAATAAAGGGACCATCGCAATTGACATGGTGTTAAAGTCTTAGCAGATTTAAGAAATTGAAGATTCTTGTGGTCCGTGAATACTGTGATGGTGTGTCGGGCCCCGAGTAGATGATGTCTCCATTCAGTGAACGCGTCCTTCACAGCCAACAGCTCTTTTTCCGCAATGGTGTAGTTGATCTCGGCTGGATTCAATTTCCGAGAGTGATACGCCACAGGATGCAGTTGTCCCGTTGATTTGTGCCGCTGAGACAGGACTCCACCAATGGCTTGATCTGAAGCATCCGCTTCTACAAAGAAGGGCTCTTCTGGATCTGCATGAAGTAAGATGGGTGCAGAGGTAAAGCTCGTCTTAAGAGATTCAAAAGCTTGTTCTGCCTCTGTTGTCCAAGAGAACTTCACTCCCTTCTTGAGCAACCTTGTGATCGGAATAATTTTCTGTGAAAATCCCTGGATGAATCGGCGGTAAAAGTTTGCAAATCCTAGAAATCGTTGAATCTCCTTTACTTCTTTTGGTGATGGCCATTCGATTACCGCTTGGACCTTCTTAACATCCATCAAGATTCCTCCTGGTGACAAAACAAATCCCAAGAACTCCACCGTCGTTAAACTGAAGGCACATTTCTCTAGCTTTACGTAGAGCTGGTGCTTAAGAAGTCTCTCTAAAACTGCCTTAACATGCCCAGGATGTTCCTCTGGATTTTTGGAATAAATCAAGATATCATCGAGATAAATTACTGCAATCTTATCCACCAAATCTCACATGACATCGTTGATGAAGTGCTGACAAGCTGCCGGGGCGTTGCATAGACCAAAGGGCATGACCTGATATTCAAAAAGCCCATATTTGGTCCTAAAGGCGGTCTTCCATTCATGACCTTCTTTCATACGAATCAGGTGATATGCCCCCCGAAGGTCCAATTTGGTGAAGATTTGAGCATCTTTGATCTGATCTAAAAGGACGGAAATCAATGGCAACGGGTAGCGGTTCTTAACGGTGACCCGATTGATTGCTCGATAGTCGATGCACGTTCTCAACGAGCCTTCCTTCTTCGGAATGTAAAAGAGTGGGGAAGACACCGGAGATTGTGATGGTCTGATGAATCCGTTGGCCAAATATCGATCGAGGTATTCTTTGAGATAGCCATTCTCTGCTTCCGTCAATGCATAAATTTGACTGCAGGGCAATGCAGCTCCTGGTTCTAAATCAATTGTGCAATCATAAGAGCGATGTGGCGGAAGTTTCTCCGCCTCTTTTTCACTAAAAACTTCTTGGAATTCGAGATATTCAGTTGGAACTTCTGAAGTATCTATGACCCCAATTGAATCTCCACTTAACGACAATAAGGTGGCCATAGTAGGTTCTTGGACCTTAAACGGGGAAGTGAAGCAATGTTCAGAACAGAAAGTGGAATCCATGTCAACCGTTCGATTTTCCCAATCTATCGTGGGATTATGCAATGTAAGCCATGGGAGGCCCAAAATAATCTGAAACTGTGGGGCATCAATTAAATTAAATTGAATGACCTCATGATGTCCATTGGCCTGGATCAGTTCCACCGATTCGGTATGATGTGTGATTGGGCCTGAGGATAGATTAGTCCCGTTCACAGCCAGCACTGACTCTTTCTTTTCCTTACACAAGGCCTGAATTCCCATTTTCTTTGCATATTTAATGTCGCAAAAATTGCCGGTAGCCCCTGAATCGATCATAATGGCCACTCCAGCTATCTCTTGATCTCGAAACTTCAAAGTCATTTGTAGAATTAAATGTGGTGTCTGAGTCTGTAGAGTATTAATTATATGATGCATTCCTGGAGCCTGGTCTTCCGTTCTTGCCACCTGAGCGACTCCGCCTACAGATGGTTTTGGGAGTTTCCCGAATTCATGGTCTTCGGTCTCTTCGGACACTCCTTCACGAAATGGCCTGAACCCCCACAATACATGCACAGTTTCTTTTGTCTTCTTTGTTCTTTTTCTTCCTTGTTTAGAGGCCCTCAAACTGAGCCTATCTGCATGGGTGCACTATCTGCAGCTCCTCCTGAACTCTTACTCGAATCTGGTTTCGCTCGGTCAAACCGAGGCAAGTTCCAACGAAAATCTTTGATCTTTCTTTCTCCTCTTCTTTCCGAACTTCGGAAATCGATTTCCAGAACTAGATCTACCAGTTCAGAGAATTCTGTGGGTCTATGAGGGATCTGTGCCAGAGTATCCTTTATTTCATCTCGTAACCCCCTATAGAATAGGGCTGATCTCTTCTCCTCGGGCCAGTTGGTTTCTACCAATAATTTATTAAACTGAGTCAAGTAAGTAAGAAGATCCCTGTTCCCTTGACGCAATTCTAACAGCTCATTATCGGTGGCCTGAGAGATTTTGCGCCGATCAAAAATTCTTAGAAATTCTGTTTTGAAACGCTCAAAATCATACAGGAATGGGTCATCACGAGAAACTAAAGGCATAGCCCAATTAGCAGCATCCCCCCCCAGGTAGGACAAAGTAAAGGCTACTCGAGATTGGGCATCCGGGAAAAGAGTGGAGCGACACATAAAATGTAACGAACATTGGGTAAGGAAGAGTTGAGCCTTTTGAGGATCACCATGAAATCTTTCAGGGGGGGCCAAAGGTATTAAGGGGGAAACTGAATGAATTACTTGAGCTACCGTGTGTGGATCTTGAGCTGACTGGGAAGTACTAGAAAAGGTTGGGACAGGAGGTGTTCCAGCGGAAATTTCACTCACTCTCTGAGACAATTGCATCGTTTCTTGGCGAGAGGTTATCAATTCCTGTCTTAGGTTTTTATTTTCTTCACTTACAACCCCTAATTCCCGCTGAATTCCCTCTAACATTTCTCCTAAAACATTTAGACTAAAACCCTCAGCCATTCTGCCCAGGTGGAGAATTTTACGGGCACTTCAATCTGTCAAGGAATTTGCACCGGATGCTCCACAGAGGCAGAATGCTGCTAGCTCCCAATGCCCACCTTCCGGAACGCACTGTGAGTAAACAGCGGCCCCGGACAGGGGAAAGGGGAATGGGACAAGAAGAGACACTCGTGCGTTCCTGGACTCCCTCTTCTATTCTGGATGGATCTTATTCTGGAGTCTCCTAATGCACAGAGGGAGAGAACATTTCAATCTACTTACTTTTACTTATCTGGCATTCTCTACTCAATACTTCTAAATACCTCCCCTACCCAGGTCCGCTGGAGTATTGGCCTCTCTTCTATTCAGTTGACTAACCACTGGTGGAATGATGTTTCAACCTATAGCACAAGAAAATACGACTTGGGTTAAATGATATATTCTGTTCTTACTGAATATCTACTAAACTACCTTTCCTTCCATACTCCTTACCATGTTGTTAGTCTTTCTGCTTTTTACTCGGTAATTGCTTGTAGGAGGGAGAGAGCAGCGTTACACCTGATAGTTGCACCAAGTCTTTAATGACTTCTCGCTTTTCTCGTGCAGTTTGTACTTGGAGAACCCAGCTTCAAAGGGGGAGGGGTATTCGCGCAAAAAGGTAAGAATAGGAAAACAGAGGGAGGAGAGAACAGGTAAGAACGCTAGGGAAGGACAGGGAAGAAGGCTGAGTTTGCTGACTTATCTTCAATTAGGTTTGCAGTTCAAATCAAAGTCAAAATTGAACTCTCTTACTTGTTCGTCTTCGTATGCAGAAAGTTCTGGTTCTCCCAAGCTCAACGATTGAATTGTCGGAGCCAAGGAAGGTCGAAATACCTTCTGAAGTCTTTATCTGTTGTCTGCTCCCCAGGACGTCGATAGCGCTTCTGTAGAAGGGTACTTGCCGCTCGCTAAGACTAAATACTCATTATTTTCTCTGAAGTCAACCTCTGACTCTGAACTTACTATTGAACCTGTGAAAACTCTTCACAAGCGGTCGGTAGACGCGCGTGAAGGAATTGAACACGCTCTGGATAATTCTCACAGAGAGCGCGCGAAGACACTACTTCCCTCAAACGAATTAAAAATTGAAGTGCGCATTGGAACGCACCTTGCTGACACACGTAGTCTCGTTTCACAAGAGACTCCAGGGGCCAATCAGCAAAGTGGAAAGTCTGAGGAAACAAGCGGCCATCTTGGAACGGGTTGCAACTCTACTTAGTATTTATCCAGACACTGCAACAGGAGGGCTTGACTGTCATTCGAAGTTTCGAAGTTTGTCTTAAGTTTGTCTTAAGTCTGTCTTAAGTCTGTCTTAAGTTTGTCTTAAGTCTGTCTTACTACTTTTGGTATTCACAGAAGGCATTTAGTAGTAGTAAAGTTAGGATTTTGTCTTAAGTTTGACGTAAGTTTGACTTAAGTTTGACTTAAGACAGACTTAAGACAGTGTTAAGACAAACTTAAGACAAACTTAGGACAGACTTGAGACAGACTAAAGACAGACTTAAGACAAACTTAGTACAGACTTAAGACAGACTTAAGACAAAATCCTAACTTTACTACTACTAAATGCCTTCTGTGAATACCAAAAGTAGTACGTTTAGAATTTTGTCTTACGTTAGTTCTGTGAATCGGGTCCTATGTGATTAAACAATTGTGGGACAGCATATAAATCTAACACAAATATTAATGTTCCACTAGCTATTTTATATTTTTTTTTGCAAAGAAAGAATTACAATGAGAAAGAATTAAAAAGTTATTTCGTGGCACTGTCATACTCAGTCCGGGAAGTAGAGTTCATCCTCAAAAGCAGGTGGTTCACCCTCATTCTCCTGTGCTGTTTCAGGACAGTGTGATTGTGTAGCATGAAACATTGGTTTATTTTGATCACAGTCAATCTCTCCAAATTTTGAGGTGAGAGACTGGTCATTCTCACTATAACAACTGCACCAGCTACAATGAACACATGTTGAGTAGACACACTGGCTACAGGACAAGCCAGATACTTTATTGTCAGCCTGCTGAACTCTGGCCATTGGTGCATCTTCCCATACCAATACATGAATAGGTTTTGATCCACGTAGAACTCTTTTGGACCATACAGATACTCCCGAGAACATCCCCTGGATGGTCATTGGTCCTGCCCCTTGCTCAACCTCTTTTCCATTGCTTCTTTATTGAATTTAAGCCCTGCCAAATGAAACCAATACAATACCGAGATTGGGTCCTCCAGTCCTTCTGTTGCTGTTGTTGCCGGTGTTCTGGTTGATGGTGCTGTTGGCTGCTGTGAGACAAGATTGCCCTCTCAGACATTGAGGCAGCACCACAGAACTGTGGGGTGGGACACTAAGTTCCAGCCATACTTCTTTCAGATCTCTCCTCAGCTTGCTCAACAATCCACTTCTTGTATTTCAAAACATCCCTTTCAGATAAAAGAAATGAAAGTGGTGAAAATGTATTTGTACAGTAAATCAAGTATGATGCCTTAGATATACTCTTTAGACTACATGATGTTCTCTTGCTACTTTGATTGGAAGCCAATCGAAAGAGTAAACTCTCAACCAAGGCATGCACTTCTGTGTTTTAGTTCACACCTGTGGGGGCGAACCTTTTAGACACCTTCTTTAGCTGGTCCTATAGCAGATGCAACAATGGGATAGCTTGGCACAAAATACTGTCCTCCTTGCTAACTGCCCGTGTGAAAAGCTCAAAAGAGAGTAGTGTCTTGTTATGGGCCCATGTAGGAAAGCAGCTCATTTTCTCACATTGTCCTCTTTTTTCACAATATCATTTCTGCCATGACCTATTACACATATTTGCATGCACGACAATGTTGGATTTGTTTCTCTGAAACTACTTTGTTTACAAATCTAGCTTTGCACAACTTTATCAAGATGCCTCGAACATCATTCATGTACAATACCCTTCAATGCACTATGTAGAAATGTCGTTATATCTTCATCAACGTGGCGACAGGATTATCTACATATCCATAACATTGCTGATCTATAGCACATTACAAGGCTGATTTCTATTATAAATGGAAAACATACCAAAATATTAGCATAGAAGGCACTTCAGCTGACATCAAGGGTCCCTGCGTGCTGACACTTCATCATGCAGTGGTCTGACATCTCTTTAAGGGGTGTCCAATTTGTGACCAAGACGGCCTCCTACATTCTCTCCCACCAGGTAATGGGGTTGGATCATCCCTTGGGGGATTCTTGGCTACACACCTACACACACTCTAGGTACAAGCAGAGTAGGGTTTTGCATAGTAGGAGTACACCTGATTACTGCCTTATGTATATGCCTGCATATATACACTGTTTTAGAACCATGGTAGAACTATATCAACTATTTACTCTTTTGGTGCTTGTAATCACTTTCATCTGCTTCCGTCTATTGATTATTGCAGCACCTGTATTCTATACGAGAATAACTTTGATTCAATAAATATATTGAAAAAGTCCCCGTTGTATTCTCTGTATATTTCTCTGAACACAAGTGAGCACAAGCGACTGAGCGAAAGGTTCTGATCGGGTTCCACGATACCTGAGGGGTTAGGGTTGTGATGTTCTGTGGTTGCCAGAAACCAATCACTCCCTGATAAGGTTAAGGGAGCTGATCTTGGCACTGTGAGCTAGCTGGTCTCTAGGCCAGCATATTCTGGGGAGTAGGTGTGGTGCAGTGGCCAGGGCAGCTGACTTCGGAGCACAGGGTTCACGGTTCAATCCCCAGCTCCGGCTGCAGCTCAGCTCAGCACCATGCGACTCTGGGCAGTAGCTCACCTAATTTCCACGACGGCCCCCATCGCCTTGAGACCGGTAAGGGTGAGTAATTTGCGCTTTATAAATATGTATTTATTTATTTTTATTTACTTTACCCGGAAACAGTCTAAGCACCTCGCCCAAAGTTTTCCTTGTCCAGCAAACATGCAGGGCCTATAGATTATTGGGAATACAACATGGTGCCACCAACGTTGTTTGGGATCTTATTTAATGGTCTATCTGAGTAGTTCAGTCATGCTTTTCTCAGGGAGCCCTACCCACCTCCAAACTGGAGATGTCCATGGTGGGAAGGGAAATCTGCCTCAGCTGAGTAGGTATATCCTATGTATTGGCTGTAGGTTATTCAAGCTTGTAGGATTAAATTCTCCCACAATGTGCTAACCCTGTGTCCATAAATTCATCTACTAAAATTCTACTCTCTTCATACAATGTCAGTATATGGAGAAGCAAGTGGAAAATACATAGTAGCTCTAAATAATACAGAAAATTGCAGACATGCAGATACTATGAAATTATTACATCACGGCCTCCCGGCAGAGGTTTACCTTCGTGGTTGAGGCACACAAAGCATTCAAAACAGAGGTATTCTATTCTTGGGTTAAATTCCCGGACGTTGATGCGCATACACAATTGTTTCACACTTACGTTGAAGATAAAACACTAGAGGAATACTTTTCATATGTGGGCATAGAAATTGCTTTAACGTAGCAAGAACACATACATTGTTACAACGGCAGCCCAACACATACTGTAGAAAATTAGATACTCGGTCTGCTAAGTAAATAAGGAGAAACTTGAGCGGTTTTAGCTGCTTATAAACCACATCCTAATCTTGCTAATTTAGATGCAGTGGAAATAGCAACACTATACAAAGATTTAATACACATTTATAGAAATCGCACACAGCTAACACTGACAATTAATCCTACGTGAACTGCCCAGGCTGTACAACCACAATTGGCTACCACAGGTATCAGCCCGCAAATACTGAATGCCGTTATGGGAATGGTTCCCACCAGGAGGAAACAAATTCACTTCTGGATGGCACAGAAAACAAGCCAGCTTGAAGCGTTTTTTCCAATACTGGCCACTAGAAAAACACAGAATATTTACGATTTGCTTGCCGATGGGGATGTATCCCCGGTGGATGATTATTCCACTTGAGGTTTACCCCAGAACCCATGGTACCCCTTCAATAGCAGTTTTACCTGAAGTACTCAAACAAGTACAGAATGAGTACGGGCAGCATGAAGCTAAAAAACAAGTTAGGGAAAATTCTAGAACAACTTCAATACCAGGGTGTAATAGAAAATTGCACCTCGTCCATGAATAATCCCTTGTTTCCCGTAATGAAACTGGACAATTCATATAGTCTAGTATTTGGTTACAGACATTGAAATACTTCCACACGCACATTTGGAGTACAAAATGCACATAGTATCACACTAATGAATAACATTGTGTGGAAGAAATATAAAACAACACTAGATATCTCAAATGGATTCTTCTACCAGAATATAGGGCCTGTAAGCAGATATTTGACCACATTTTCAGCACTAGGTTCATGACGTTAATTTTGCCATTCACATCAGCCAGGGTCACACAGTTACTTCAAAATTGTAATGAGGAGGCATTGTCCTATTTAGATGATATCTACCTGACTGACGATGAATTGATGAAACACTTGGCTGAAGTGAACCACATAATTCTTGGGTTTTCTCACCTGAGTTACAAATTTAATATAAAAAAATCAAAAATTGCCCACCTCAATGTCCTGTTTTTGGGATATGAGTTGTCAAGTGAAGGCAAAAGCCTGGCAGCACATGTTTTAGAAAAATGTGCACTACTTGAACCTCTAACGACTCTGAAAGAGACTACAATGTATCCTAGGATTCCTGAATTTTTCCAGAACATGCATTTTGGATTACGCAGAATGAGTGAAACCATTCTATGATTTAATCAGGCCTGATTTTTCAATCAACCATTGGCCACAGCACATGCAAACATTTTATGTTCCGTAAAAGCTTATATGATAGCTTCAAAACACATGTATAAACACAACTAACCTGCTGATCAGCATAGTCGTTGGACCCACCGGGTGCTCCTAATCACTTTCAATTACACATGTACATGTGAGATCGCTGAACAGGGCCGCGCACTGTGGTAGGAGGAGTGTCAACGATCGTGACGAGCATCGAGCGGCGAGCGTCAGCTGACCGCGGCCGAGGCCGAGGCATTGTGGGCGGAGCTGTGTGAGCTGAGCGTCGCGCCGCGCCGCGTTGCGATTGAGCGGTTCGGAGAGGTGCGTGAGACCCCGCAGAGACCCGCTGAGACCCGGCGATATCAGTGATATCTGCGGTCCAGCGGGAGTGACTGGTAGCGGCTGCAGCAGCAGCAGAGAGCGGGGGGCAGAGGCCAGTTAGCCTCGTGGAAGACGTGGAGGCGGAGCGGCGGAGCAGCTTCAAAATCAGCACCAATCGGCACCAAGTAAGTCGACTGTGGACTTGGGGGTGTGTGGTTGTTAAGCCCTATGCACCAAGTTCCTCCACTCGTCGCATTGTGCCCCCACCCTCACACTCCGCCCCCCCCCCTCTGCTTGTGGTATCTAAAGCCTTGGGCTACCTTTCCTGACTGCCCCCGGTCCTGGCTCCGGCTCTGGCTTTTTTCATCGCCTGCCCTTTGCCAGCTTGGGCTCTTAGTTTACCGCTCACCGCTCCGCGTCGCTCAGTTCCACCTCTACCCCTCCTTGCCTCGGTCATTGGGCAGTTAGTCAGCGCTCTGGTCGCTTGTTTCCTCGCCAGTTATCGAGCTCTCCAGCCACAGTTCTGCTCCCCCCGTGCCCCTCAACCCCCCAGCCCGTTGCTATCAGCACCCAGCACTGCTCCCACGGCCCAGGGGGTATTCGGCCCTTCCGCTGGCCCAGTCCCCTTCCCCCCCCCCCTGCAGCCGCGTTGCGACTTTACCGGTACTTGGATCCGGCCGGTTGCGGGCGTGAAGGCTTGTGGGGGGGGGCGGAGTACTGGGAGTTTGGCGGGGTGCCCAGTTACAAGGGCTTACCCCCTAAAGCCGTTGGGCGCAACTGTTGGGAGGCGGCGACCAAGGGCAAGGGATCAGCAAGTGGTTGGGTGGGTTTAAGAAGCGGGGGGGTGCCCTTGTCCAAGCCGTAAAATTAGCTGAGTTCGTTCTTTCAGTCGCGGCCGTGCTGATAATCCTAGCAAGCCTGGTCTGGCCGGTCCGGGAGTCAACCCGGTTCCCTACGCCCCCTCGTGCTCCAGTAAACACACTCCAGTTTGGTTGGCCTCCCGGCAATTAAGGGTATTTTTGACTAAGGGCGACAACCCAGTCTACCAACTCACAGGCTTAACAAGCCCTCCATAACAACGGAAGTGATGAGATCCGGGAATACGAGAAAAGCCCCTCCAGCCTTAAAACGGAAGAAATTAAAACGGTTGGCCGCAGCCGCGGAGTCCGCCCTTGTCATTCCGGAGACTGCTCCAGAGTCCACGGATCCACCGAGGTCTCCCATTCCAAAGGGACGGCAACATATTAACAAAAGCGACATGCATCCACTTCATATACCCCCTGCGTGCCCCACAAAATCCTATTCGTTACTGGACTACTTTAAAAAAGCCCCGGGCGCAACCAAGCTTAGCAATCCAATTCAAGCCTCTGAGCCAAACTCTCTCCCCATGTTATCCACCACCCTGGCTCATGATCCGGACCTTTTCATTTTTGGGTCAGCTCCTGAAGTTGTTTCAGAATGTGCTTTGACTATTTCTCAATTACCGGGTTCAAGCCATCACCAACGCTCACTAAGTCAGCCCTCCCTCCCCCATGTACCTGTTATCGAAGAGCACTGCTCCAATCAGCAACCGTCTGTGAGTCCAACCTACAATCTAAGTCTCCCAGTCCCGTATGTTTCGCAATCAGAGAACTTTTTGGTCATACCTCCACATAATCCTCAGGCGCTTGAGACGACGCCCATTGTGCCTCATTCTCACTTAATTTTTCCACAAATTCATAGTCACAACGACTTAATTTCCACTTCTGTCACGCTCAATTCCGGTTCACCGCAGGTCCTAGACTTTCTGGAGGGGAGCCCTGACCAAGTTAAACTACAACAGCGTCTACTCTCACCCCAAGAAGTTACTTCAACCTCTTCAAAGGTTTTCCAAAAGTCAGAATTAAAAGATCAACGGCTAGTTGACCTGTCGTTTTCTTCTATGATCACTTTTTCTTCACCTAACAACTCGCCCCACTTAAGATCAGAAAAGGAGCCTCTCCATGATCCTGTCACAACCCCGTCCGTTTGGCCCCAATTACTTCAGACCTTTCAATCTACAGTCACTGCCCTAAATTACCACTCGGACAAATTGGACACTCAGGTGGACCTACTGAACACCTTAGCTCTGTTCACAGCAGGGATCGACAGCAAGCTGGACAAACTTAACAATCTAATAATGAGTGCGCAAGCATCTGCAAAATTGGTTCAGTCAATTTGTTGCTGTTCGCCTATTATTGATTCCCTCTCCTCGCTCCCAGACTTTTTAACCAGTGTCCTGAATGAAGTAAAACTGCTGAAGGGCAGCGCCGTTCTGCCTCGGCTCGATCAACCCCCTCGATCTCTTCCATCCCACGAATCAGATAAGGCGCTTACCCTAACATCAACGGCTTCTGGGGTCCAGACGAGCGAGGAACAAAAAAGCTCTACAACACAGTTGGATCATCAAGACGTCACTCACCCATCCCATGGCTCTGCATGTCTGACGGTCCCATTGGTACAAGCTGCTATAAGCCCTCAGACAATAAATGGGCTTCCTAATGGCTCCGTTAGTAATAAGGCAGGGTCAAGTCTCATTTCAGCGGTCGTGGCTCCCCCCATCCCAGAAACGCTTCACCCCCCCATGCCTCCTTGTAGTAAGAGAGAGCGCAAGCGTCAACGAAAACAACGGAATAAATCAAGACTTAACACCAAAGCTGACCTTCCTAAATTATTTCCGTTGTTTTCAATCGCTACCAACAAAAACATCCCTAACACTTCACTACCTTTAGCATCACCAGTAAGTTCGTCTCGAAGCCCGTACAAGGCTGACATAATCACAACCATTAACCAACAGATTCCCTTGAGCAGTCTTGAGCTAAGTCCTGCTCCACCGGAAAATGGGCCCTCAGAATTGCAGCCGGCCACAAACGAACCAAGAGGCAGTTCCACTGAGATAACTACAATGAGGCCATTATCTACATCATTTCAACCTCAAGTCGCTGCGTTGTCAACTGCATCCCGACGTAGTCCCATAATTCATAAAACAATCTTCAATAATATATCAACTTTATTAAAAGATTCTCGGTCATCCGGGCAAGACACACGGGCCCTTCACCGGCCCCTTCAGAGACCACACCCAGATACTCCAAGTGCTAATCTCTCACAGTCTAATTCATCCCGGACTTCCGACACTGATATTAGAGACACACATTCTCTAAAAATTCTCCTTGCCCCCGAATACAAATCAAAAGGTCGGCAGGATATACTTAACAGATCAAATATAATTAAATTAGTCAACTGCGTTCCGGGTTTTGAGGCCTTGTCTTCGGACGACATCGAGTCAATCGAATTTCTCCCCCCAAGGGGTTCCCAACCTTCTGAGGTAACCGTGGTGTCCCTTAAGTCTATCACTTGGGTACAACTATTTTTAGATCAAAAGCCCCTATTTCGGAAATGGGGCATCAAAATCTACCCCTATTCCACACCTGGATACCCCACAGTGTTAACTCAACAACCCCCTACTTTGCTAAGTGGGGAGAAAAATAGGCCATATTCAATCCTCAAAAATGCCTTAGGATCACTTCAATCGACCGAAGATGGACGGTCTAATCCCCTGAACTTTGATAAAACTTCTGATTGGGGCTGGCTTCCAGCCACTCTGTCTCGCAATACATTAGATTGACCACGTGATTAGCATCCGATAGCCCAGGCTCAAGCAGGATTTCCTCTACATCCTTCCTCAACCACTCCGTTTCCGCAGTCACAGTCTTTGCTCTCCCTATGTTCATGGAATATTAGTGGTCTTTCTCAGAAACTTACCAACTCAGAGATCCATTCTTTCGTCTTTGGTCATGACTTAATTGCACTTCAAGAAACCTGGGCTTCTCAATCTATCCCAGTTATAGGTTTCATGGAATTTTGGAAACCGGCAATTAGATCCTGTCTTTTTGGCCATCCCAAAGGTGGTCTGTCGATATATGTTTCAAATAACCTAAAAGGCCCGATTGAGACACTGACCTTTGACGAAGACTGGTTACTTGGTGTTAAAATCAGTGCATGGAATAACCAGCGTTCTCTTTTTCTTCTTAATGTTTATATCAACCCTAACACCCGTTCAAAGAAGGCCCACTTAAGGCGTCTAATGAAAATTGTGTGTGACCTGGTGGTGGATTATCCCAACTTTGACTACCTAATTACTGGAGATTTTAACACCAACTTTTTCCAGGGTAATTCCACCGATTACGAAGGGCTGTTTCCATTAACAACTCCGGAATTCAAGGCCCAGTCCAAACCCCCACACCAAGCCTATTGTGGCCTCGGTGAGCTCTGTGTGCTGCAATTTTTAAGTATTGGTTTCTTGGTAATGAATGGGAGATCTGCGAATGATACTCCCCCCAACTGGTCCTGGTCAAATGGCCGCAAACGCTCCTATTTAGATTACACCATCTGCAATTCAGCGCTGTTCCATCATTTGACCAACTACAGTATTCTGCCCCGTTCAGGAAGTGATCACCGTCCCCAAGTTGTTACCCTTAACATTCAGCCAGACTTTCACAAACTTGCCTCAACGACATGCCCAGGAATATACACCGAAAACCTAAAACGGCTAAAATGGAATGACGATATAAGTCCTAACATTATGGAAGCTTGTTTGGTATTTATCACAGGAAGCACCTCCGCAGCGGTCTTTTCCACGGGTGCGTGGTCATCTTTCTGCTCCCAACTGACTACTTGCTTTCCTTCTAGCCATCACGCCCACAAGGCCCTCGTTAGCCGCAAGTTCCAAATCTCCAGTCACACTAAGGCACTGAAGAAATCTAGAGACAAAGCACTGCGATCTCTTAAGTCATCCCCAGGAAATAATGAACTTTCGAATGGGCTCAAAGCAATCCAAAAATTATTCAGGGTCGCAATCCAATCTGATAAACGACGCCATCTAACCCAATTTTGGTGCAAACTTCTATGGGAGAGCAAAAGCTGTAACTCTAAAAGATTCTGGGCCTTAATCAACCAACTAAATGGTAGCTCCTCCAGATCTGGATCAGCAAACATCACAGAAGCGACCTGGTCTGCCTATCTGACCGACCATTTCAGGGCCTCAGAGGTCTCTGTGTCTACAGTCTTATCTGTTCCTAAACAACTGTCACTTCTTCCACAATCGATCAGGAGCAGCTCGATGGTCCGTTCAGATATACGAAGTGAAGATCTGCAAGTCACGCAAGAAATGGTCACCAAAGTTCTTGTAAAAGCAAGATCCGACGGCGCTCCCGGTCCAAACGGCCTACCACAGTCCTTGTTCAAAACAAACATTGATTTATGGTCGAGATATCTATCCAATCTTTTCAACAATGTACTGACAAGTTCAACCATCCCGGACTCATGGCGAGGGGCAATAATCCACCCGATTTACAAGTCCGGCTCTCATGCATCCCCAAACAATTATAGACTAATTGCCTTGTTAGACATCGAAGCTAAGTTCTTTGCAGGAACATTATTGGGGGAACTGAGAGATTGGGTAGAGCAGAATAATCTGATTCCACTGAACCAAACTGGCTTCACTACCTCCTCCGGTACCATGACCAACTTACTATCATTGTCTATCATTGTCAACAATGCATTAGTCACATCTAGCATGGTTTTTTGTTGCTTTATAGATTTTAAAGCTGCATTTGATCGGGTACCAAGGGCAGCTCTATGGGAGAAGCTAAAAAAATGGGGGATCCCAGATAAGCTCCTGGACGCGATCATCCAACTTCATTCGGGCACGTGGGTACAAGTGAAGCTGGGGACCGGCACGCATCTCTCTCGGAAAATTATGACAACTAGAGGAGTCAAACAGGGATGCGTGCTGGCCCCCCTTCTCTTCAATCTGTTCATTGCAGATCTGCCATCCTTCCTTGAAGAAACGAACAGTCACCCGCCCAAGATGGGAGGCGTCCCGATAAGCAACCTTTTGTATGCTGACGACTTGGTCCTTTTTAGCTTGACACGGGTAGGGCTGCAAAGGCTATTAAACAGACTGGAAGTCTATACAACCACGAATGGGTTGGAGGTCAATCTAAAGAAAACCCAGGTTGTCACTTTTGGTAGAAAGCTATACCGTGGGGGTGGTTGGCTGTTTAACAACTCTAGTCTCAGCATAGGAAACACCTACAAATATCTAGGGGTCACTTTTGACCCCAGGGGTAACTTTAACCAACAACGTAAGGTTATCTCAGTAAAAGCCATGAACCTTCAGGTAAGCTTCTGTAAGCTCTCAAGAAATCTGTCTGGCCCAAGCCTGTCCCCATTACTGGAAGTCATGAGAGCAAAAATTGGGCCCACTTTGACTTATGGCGCTGAGATTTTTAGGGGGAAACTAAATTCCTCTTTTAACCAACACGTGACAAAACTGTACAAAAAAATCCTCCACTTGCACAAATCAGCTTCTGCTGCTCAGATCAGACTAGAATTCGGTCTATTAAATTACGAAATTTCAGCCACTGGTCTGTATCTAAACCTGTGCCACAAACTGAGACAGGCAAAGCCAGGATCATTGGAGTCCTTAATTTGGCTGGATATTTCCCAGACAAATCGAAGCGGCCCTTACAGCCGCCTTTTTAAGGATTCGATCCGTGAAATGTCTGCTGGTGCATTATGGGACCTCAACCCTAGTAAATCAGCATTTAAAACTAGCATTAAGAACTGTATTCGCATGAGGTCCCTGATTATTGATAAAGCCCAATTTGCCAAACGCAGACACGCCTGGGCTACAATGTCCTCATATGGTCGGTTAGCTCCCGCTTCTTACCTATCCTGCACCTACTCCTTGCACCTAAAAACTAGCTTTATGGCCGCCAGACTAGGCGAATGGCAATTTCTAAAAGATCTTCCCGTCTGGCGCCGTCCGTCAGAGGACGTAATCTGCAGGGGGTGCGGCTTGTCTCCCGAAACCATGGAGCATATAGTCTGTCTTTGCCCATTTTTTATGTCACAACGTAGACATAAATTGAAAATTGAGTGGAACAGGCTGGGAATCCGAACGTGCAGACAAGCAATTATTGCAGCATTAATGCCAGAAAACATAGGTCTAAACATTGCTTTTACAATTTTCATACGAAATGCTTACCGCTCTCTTAAGTAGTTACGGGCTGGTTCACTTTTATGCTTTTTCATTCTATTTTGTGATTTCTTAACTGCTGCTTATACCTTTTTATTGGACTGTTGCTTTGCACAATTGGCTGTCACTATATGGTCCATTGTCAGTAATCATGGTCCTTGCCAAAGACTTGATTCTAAATGCACTTTAAATGTTATACCGGTCATTGCACTTTGCACATTAAGTCCTTTTCCATTGATAGACTGGTGAAGTTTTTTACTGTGTTTTGAAGTTCTATTAATTACTGTTTTTATGCTAAGGCTCTGTTTTTAAAATGGTTTGCTGTGTAACTTTGAGGTGATCTTTTAATAGATATTTTTATATCTAAAATAAAGTAAACAACAGACTTTCAATTAAGGCAATAGAGTACCCATTGCACACAAATCACATTTGTACATAAACGCTAAAATGTGTTTTGCCCCCACTGAGAAAATTCTCACAGCGGTACAGGTTGCTGTAGTGAGAAAAAGAGCACTGGCTCAGGGTAAAAAAATAATTGTTGTTACACCAGTACTGACCTTAGAGGCCTTTACAAAAGCGAGCGTTCCAAATGCCAAAGCATAACATCCACAATAGATTGATTGGGCTAACTCTTTCACTGCAACAGATGTAGACTACAGATTTGATTCTACGTTACAAACACAAGCATTCCTGCAGTGCAAACAAGAATATCCTCTTCCGAATGAAATAATGCCTTTAGATCGATATAATTACATCATCTATACTGATGGATCTGCTCAGCCTGCAATAGGGACACAACACCAATCTTCCCCGGCATGGGCAATGGGCAATCGTAAAGGGGTGCATGCATGACATGAAGTTCTGACCTGAAAAAACACACACGCTGATACTATGGGACTGTACAGGGCAGCTGGCAGAACTTAAAGCCCTGATACTGGCGCGACAAAGTGTGGATCACGAATTCTCCACACTTATAGTGTGTAATTCATACTAATGTGTCCAGTCCTATAATAAATATCTTCACTATTGGGGCCATAATGAATTTCGAGATTCCAAGGGTTGCACAATCACGCACAAGCAGCTTTGGGAACAGGTGGCAAAGCTGAAAGAATGCTTGCCACGTGCTCATGTTATCCACACATTGAGTCATCAGCATGTTGGTGCTTATGTTGAAGGGAATTTAATGGCAGATGAAGCCACTAAGGCAACAATCCGCACTGCTGACATAGCTGCAATCACTCATTCTAGTACAGGATTAGACAGAGACATCATGGTATCTGTCAATGCTGCTCGCAACAACACTAGGGGTGGGCGGAATTTGCGAAAGCGACTTCCGCAAATTATCGCGAAAATGTTTAAAATCTCCGCAAACACACGGAAATATCGCGAAGATGCGGAAGTTTTTTTCCCGCCCGTTCGCAGTATTTTCTGCGTGTTCGCGGCTCGCCAACTTACCCATGCAGTTGCTTGCGGGCGCGGCCATCTTCTTTTCACTCTTCTCGCGGTGCATGATCGCGAGAAGAAAGACGTGATCGCGCAACTTATGACGTCACTGCGGGCGCGAACTGTCGCGAGACAGCGCAAATGGCTAAAACAATACAACATCTCATGGAGAACGCGACCGGATCGGGAAAACTTGTCGGCGAATGCGGGGATTCAGGTAAGGCGATCGCGCGGGCGCGAGAATGTATTATTTTACAGCGCGAGCAAGAACCAAATTATCGCAAAGCTGCGGAATGCGGAAATTTTGACATTTCCACGCTCTCCGCGGAACGCGGAAATGACAAATTATCGCAAATTCCGCGAACGGAACGGAAATTTTGCCCAGGCCTAAACAACACCCACCTGATGAAAGGTTTTCTACTCCGGTACTCCTACAAGTTAGATGCACAAAACATTCTGTATGCTCAGATTCCAGGAGTGGGGGATAGAGTTATTTCAAACAAAGATAGCAGATTGGGTTTAATATTAGCTGCATGTGAGGTTTTGGCTTCACCTCACACATGGGGTACTGCTACAGTTTGTTACTGAAGCAGTGCTATTGTTGGCCGGGTCTAACAAAATGGATCAATGACTTTGTCCTAAAATGTGACATCTGCCAGCAGACGAAAGGCTCAACCCTAGCATGTCCACCTCAGACAACTCTATTGATCTCAGACAAGCCTCTGGCTTTTGTTTATTTGGATCACTGCGGCCCCTTACAGACAGGGCATACAAGTACATCTTGGTGGCAGTCGATTCATGCTCCAGATTCCTGTGGGTTTGGCCGCAGAGTTCAGCTGAGGCACAAACTATTGTAAAGGATTTGCGAGCCTTCATCTGTGCACACGCAATTGGCACACTACATTCCGACCAGGACCCGGCATTTAGTGTTTAACTTACAAAGCAGCAATGGGAAGTGTGGGTGTGGCTTTCCAGTACTCCTCCCTCTACCATCCCTAGTGAAATTCGGTAGTTGAGAGGAAAAAACGTGACTTAAAGCAGTCCTTAACAACAACGGTATTAGACTCAGGTGGCTGTTGGGTCAATCACCTATATGGTGTCCATAGGGCACTCAATAACATACCACCCCGGAGGTATAGGTTTCTCTGGCAGGGTTGTTTGACTCATAATGTTCTCAATCTGGTTGATCCTAACTTGAGACAGAGAAGAGTGAGAGGCACCAGTCAGTTTGGGGGCCCAACACACCTTATCCCCTTAACCCCCTCTAAATTGGCAGGTTGCAGAGCTACCAGATAATCGCTACTAGCAACATTTCCAAATTCCTATACCCAGATTCCTCTCCTATATCCACAATGTAATTACTTTGGTTTTCATGGGTGTCTTGGCTTCAAAAGGTTAGTGAACTCCTGGAGGTTGTGCTATAGTGCTTCGGTGGTTACATCCACTATGAGTGTGGTTGATTAATCCACTCACGGATTCAGTGACTGTCTTGAAGACCTCCCAAAGAATATGAATCAACCATAAGTTAAAGAATTGCTGTAGACATTCATTCCATCCACACTATCACAAGTGATTACAAAAGGGAAACCCATACCAAAAAGAAAAGGGATTCATCTAGAAAACCTAGTTGAAATAAAAGCACTTCCCTCTCCTAACAGCACTAGTACTCAAATCAGTACTCAAATCACTCTTAAGAGCATTCTGCATGGCTGTTTGTTGGCTATAAAGCAGAACATCAAGATTTCAAATTCAAGCACCACAAATGACCTACTTATATTCCTCACAGATACATGTTTGAATGAACCCTCACAAACTGCTATAGGCATACAAGTCCTCATACAATTCTCCGTTACCTCTTGGACAGATTGGACAATATTGCTGGGAATCGGTGATCATATAATTCAAATCAATTTTGATGCGATGCACCACAGATCAATGCTCATTTCACATGCTTTGATTGCCTCTCAATTTACATAAAAAAACAATGATCCTCACACACCAAGAGACAATAAAAGTTTTAAAGAAAAAATTATTAAACTTATCACTAACTCTTTCACCAAGTCAAATTACAACATTCTCCTATGACACTTTAGGTTCCACTGGGGTTGCGAAAAAATAATCTGGTTCTTCCAGTAACTTGTATGTGACAGTAGTGTCACAGAACTCTGTGGAAATTGCCATCAAATGTTATATTACAGACCTTGCGTGAATACACACTCCTGGTTGAGGAGAGTGTCTCCCTTTTGCACTCGTAGTTAGCGTTCAATCGTTATTCTTGTTGTAATAAACTTTCTTCACATTAAAATTTTCAAGAGTCTTTCTTTATTTTTCTTCAAATTAATCATTGTTTCAATAACGGAGTCATATATTCAGGTTACATATGTGAACTTGAATTTAACGGTCATTCAAGTTACCCAATGCATTTCGGGCTACTAAGCCCATCATCAGGGGCTGGTGCACTGTAAAGAAGGAGACAGGGTATCAGCCAAGTAACAGAATGATGTGTGATGTTGTACAATAATAATAGTGACATGCGTGACGTGCTGGGTACTTCGTAGTGATGACATGGGAAGTTGTCACGTTGTGGCGAGGTGAAACAACCGTGTAGATAGAAATGGCGGAATACGCAGTGACTGAACTCTGTGGTAGCATTAAATTGATAATAAGATGTACAATGAGTGGTGAAAAAAAACGGCATATTAATGTGGTACGAAAGTAGCGAACAGAAGTATAACAAATGGAGGAGGTGCACATATAATTTAGGTGAATGAAATGGTGGTAAAAACCCTGTGTACGAACACGAGTAACTTCGGCTGGTATACTCACTTAACTGTAGAAACCTTGGTGCAGGTGTCTGTAAAGAATGACGAAGAACGGATGAATAATGGTATCCCGAGCGTGTGACTCAACGTGTATAAACAAAAAATCCAGAATGTAGACTTACTCGAGAATCAGGTAATCCTGGTAGAGGATTGTGCCCATATTTGAGATCTGCCGCCGAACGGTGTAGACGAAAGTAATGAGATGTTTCGAACATCTGTGTAATTTAAAAAGACGTAACCACGAATTGTGGGAAATGTGATAAAAGAACTACAGAGAAAAAAGACTTGTAGTTTACTCAGTGTGGTGAAAGTAACAGAATGTGTGGTTTGGGGTTTGTTGTGGTTAAAAAGTGGTAAAAATAAGGTGCCGGCGGTTCAAACTGAAAAATCTGGTAAATAATGCCCTGGTAAAAAGAGGGATGAGGGTAAATGTGATAACAAAAAGGCTCGTAATTTGTCAATGAGTGTAGGTTAAAAATGAATGCTCATGTTCAAGAAGAGATGGGCTGGGGTGAAAAAATGTAGTAAAAAGATGGTAAGGCTAATACATGTGAATCAGTCATCATTTCAACGATAAGGTTACAATGTTGCGCATGGCATCAAAATAATCAGGTTAACGAATGTTGCTGTGAAATGAAGTATATCAATGCACATATAAGACATGCGATTAATAGCAAAGCATGAATTGTTAATGATAAACCGATAATACTGAGAATGTTAAGGATCAAGTATTTAAAAGTACAGGTGCGAGAGGATAGAGCGAATGCGATTGTGATTACGGTGACTGGCTACAAAAAACAGCCAAGGTCGTAACGTTCATTCAATACTTTTGGGTTGATGGACTCCATTTTGTTAATCCAGTAAACTTCTCTTTGTAACATGAATTGAGTGTTGTTGCGTCCTTTTAGAATCGGTACCTGTTCCAGAGTTGACTGATATTGTGTTGGAAAAGTTGAAAATGATTTGCAATAGGAGATTTGGCTTGTTGAGTACAAATGTTGCTTTTATGTTCATTAATTCTTGTTTGAATTTTTCGTTCAGTTTTTCCCAAGTAAACCAAGCTACAGGGCCATTTTAACAAATAAATCACATAGTTACTTTGAGTTTCATTCCAGTCATATTGCAGACCTTGCCATCTCTAAAGAAAGAAGAATGAAGATTGCCACTCCAGGGGCGTGGCTTTGCCGCAAAGCATAATGGCAGCTTGATTGACTAGCTCCCTGAACGCCAGATCCCTTCCCTGAGATCAACCACACTGATCCCTAAGGTTGGGAGGCCATCAGAACTCCCGTGGACACTGCGGGGACCAAAACGGAAGCAGAGAACCCTGAAATAAGAGAGAAACTGGCATTGTCCCAGGCGGCCCTCTGAATACCGAGGCCGGGAGCTGCCGCAAGGGGTAACTGGGCATGGCGCAATGGCTGCTCCGTCTCCTCCATTGCGCGATATCGTGGTCGGGGCCTCAAATCATAGTTCTAAATGACGAGAAGAAATCTGAACCACCGAGGGAGCCCAAGGAAACACCGTGGTGCTGCCATGACCAGAGCCGTGAAATTGAGTGTTGAGTGACACTATTACGGCAGCGCTGATGCAACTGCACAACTCCTCAAACTGGGGCACCCAAAAATCGGTGGTGTCTGCCCTGGTCACCTGCCGTGGCCCTCCCTAAAGGACTGCCTGTGGTGATGTGCCAGAATCAAGGTGCTTGGACTGTGGTGAATACGGAGCAGTAGGGAAGCTCCTAGCACCTTGACAGTCAGTAGAGCCTGGTGCACTTAAGACAGTCTATCAACTAAATAAAAGCAGCCAGTCCCTGCCTGGAGCCCAAGATTATCTGAGGCATTAGGGGCCACAGGGGGGTGCCCCCATACACCAGCAAATATTGGCGAATAGCTCACCTAACCAGGACATATGAAGTGCTGACTGCATAGCAGTGGATGAAACTCGAGCCAATTCCGGCAGTCTCAAACTGCGCTGTAACGGTCTTGCTTAAACCTGCGGATTTCTCTCCACTATCCCTACAATAAGGAATAGAAGGCAAGCCCCTGCAGCCATCAAGGTATATCTAGGACATTTGTCAAGACCTGTGACGCCCACCTGCGGGTGGTGTGGACCTACCTGAACAGCAGGAGTAGACCCTGCACAACCGTAGCAACTATGTCGGGTGCAAAGGGCCTGAAAGGGACACAACAGACAAAATTGGACAAATACGCTCTGCCAAAACCTGTTGAATCCAAAAACCACAACAAAGGGAACATGGTGGCCAACCGGGAGGGGGAGCTTCCTGAACTCACACTAAAGGATGTAATGGAAGCCATCTCAGAGGTCCGCTGATCGCTAGAACAGAGAATGGACGCAATCACTTCGGAAGTGACACTCATCAGAGCAGACCTGACGAAAATTGGGGAGAAGGTGAAGCAAATGGATATTTTCACCACCAGTCTCTTAGGAGACACCTCGCAAATACAGCAAAATATCAAGGATCTGCAGGCCTTTCGTAACTTCGCAGAGGATAAACTAGACGACTACGAAGGCCGCACAAGACAGAATAATGTACGGATCATTGGGGTACCTGAAAAAGCAGAGGGTCCTGCGGCAGATCTGTTTGTGGAAGACCTCATACTCAATCACATTTGATCAAAGAGGTTGTCAAAACATTTTGTGGTGGAGAGAGCGCATAGGGTCCCCGGAGGACAACCGAAACCTGGGGCGCATCTACAACTGATGTTGGCGAAGATTTTGAACTTCATAGACAGAGATGCCACATTGCGGCCCCTCCACTCAGATTTGGGAACTTGGAAATCTCCTTCTTTCAGGACTTCACCCTAAATGTACAGAAACAATGTCGATTATTTCTTGAGGTAAAGAAAAAACTCACAGAAAAAGGGGTCAAGTATGCTATGCTGTTCCCGGCCCGGCTTCGTGTAGAGGCGGAGGGCAAAGCTAGGTTTTTCGACCACCCAGAGGCAGCTGCAGACTGGCTGGAGGGTTGGAGAGGAGCAAGAGAACACAATGCTCGATGAGAGGTGGTATCGAACCCATCAACAGACATTACCGAAATTTAGATGTAAGGTATCAAGGTCTTCATCTGAACATTTAACAGCATAGTCTACAAGAACTTGAAGGGGTCTACTGAACCTAAAGGGCAAAAATGAACTTGACTACAAGCGTTAATTACTATATGATGCATGATAGTTATTGTTTGCCGCCCATAGTGAATCCAAAGAGAAACATAGAATGAGGGAGGGGTCGGGGTAGTGGAGCTTTTCACCCCCCATATTGGCTTCTTTTAGTTCACAGTTAGGGCGACAGGCACTCTGCATTCTTGAATGATGGGCAGTTTGAGGCCCGGAGTGCAGGGGAGAAGGGAGGGGGGTTGCTGGGTTGAGATATGGTTAATTCAGTTCTTTTTAGAGAGGGCAACATTGACCAACCACAGAAAAGAGAGGGGGAAAATTGTACACATCCACACCAATGATCACTCACTGGGGCAAAAGCTTTAGGCTCTTGAGTTGGAATGTAAACAGGCTCGAGGACAAAGTGAAATGTAGTATCGTATTACAAAATATCAAACGACATGCTCCGGACGTCATACTCCTTCAGGAGTCGCATCTGGCGGGCAATTCCTGCAAAGCAATGAACAGATGGGGCTACAGACTAATCCCAAACTCTGGTTTTACCACTGGATCCAGAGAGGTGAGAATCATGATTAAAAACTTGTTTCTACTATCTATATAACAATCTTGGGCCAACGAGATTGGCAGATATGTAGCTGTTTTCTGGGCAATGAGAGGGGAAACCACTCACGCTAATAGCTGTATATGTCCCACTGGGATTACAGGACCAAAACTTTAAAGAATTAGGAAACATCATGTTGTCTTTCTCAGAGGGCTACCCAGTTCTGGGTGGCGACCTTAACTCAGTGGTGTCGGGCTCCCTCGACTGCCACCCCCCACATGTTATAGGACCTTCATATAGATGGCTTCCGGATTTTCTAGAAGCACTCGAACTTGCAGATGCATGGAAGGCAGACCACCCAGACAGCATTCAGCACACCTTCCACTCAGGCATTCACAATAGATTGTCTCGAATTGACTACCTCCTTGTTCCAGCATCCCAGATAGGCAACATTCGGGAGATTAAACATATGGCTCGGGGTATCTCCGACCATTCCCCCTTTGGGTGGAGCTGGTTCTGGGGGAGAAAAGGGTGGGAAGAATAGCACCACATAACCCCTGGTAGTTTTGAAACACTGTGGTTAAAAAGGCACTGCTGCTATCCATTGATAACTACTTCCTGGAAAACAAAGACTCGGAGCGATCATTCCAAACCTTGTGGGAAGCGTTCAAAAGAGTACTGAGTACGGAGAGGGCAGGCGGTTTCACTGATCACAGGAGTGCCAAAAGAAAAATCAAAAGACTCTAAGTTCGCTTAGAGAACGAGATCCTAATACTACAGGAAGGGGAAGAGGGAGTGGTAACGCAAGAGAAGCCCCATGCTTTGAAACTTAAAAGAGATGAATAGAAATCTATAGCCATTGACATGGCCAAGATGTTAGGCAGAGACAAGGTAGACTGTATGATTTGGGAGACAAAGCCGGTAAGCTGCCTGGTTATATAAGAAATATATGGCGAGCAGACTGGTACCAAAATTATCAGATGAATTGGGGGGACTATAATGGACCTACAAGAAATAGACAATAAGTTTACTGAGAATTATTTCTCCATATACCAGACAAGCTCCACCCTATTGGAGGAGGATTCCCTGGCTTTTCTTTCAGATTTCCAGCTCCCCAGACTAACTGTAGATGTAAAAGATGGACTGGACAGCGATTTCTCTAATGACGAAATTGCCCTGGCTATTAGAATCCTGCAGTTGGGCAAGGCCCTCGGCCGTAACAGTCTACCGATCGAGTTATACAAGTTGAAACCAGACACAATAGCCCCAAACTTGCGGCCATGCTTGCGGAAAGCCGAGAGCGTGGAATACTACCACATGACCAAAGAGTAGCTACACTGGTTTACAGTACACAAAAAGAACTAATCCAGTCATGAGTGTGCATCATATAGGCCGATTTCTTTATTAAACGCAGAGCCTAAAATGCCTGCTAAACTACTGGTGAGTCGCCTGGCCCAAGTAATAAATGCCTTGGTACATCCTGATCAATCAGGCTTTATGCCTCATCAAAACACAGCACTAAACCTGAGGAGATTACCTGGGGTGTTGGGTCGACAGGGTACGATTCGAGAGGCTGCGTTGGTAGTCTCGTTGGATGCTACGATGGGATTCAACACCATAGAGTGTCCATACTTGGTTGACGTCTTGGCTAAGATGGGTTTCGGACCCAGATTTATTGGCTGGGTAAGCTTCCTATACACAGTACCCATGGTGCACGGAAGCTGTAACCAATCCCCGTGAGGTCGCAATCTCTTCTAGATTGCAACTGGTCCAATTTAAGATTCTCCACAGAATATACATCACAGGGCCTTAGCTTGTCAGAATGGGTAAAACAGACGAGGGATTGCGCAGAAGACAGTGCGGCCTAATAGGCAGATTCAAGCATACTGTTTGGGAATGTATCCATATCCAGTCTTACTGGAAGGGAGTTTATGATTGTGTTGGTGATGTCCTGGGGGTACGAATTGGACTCAAAGACAAAAGATGATTGCTTAATGTATGGGAATCTACTGACATGAATAGTATGGACAAAATATGGGTCACTCTTGGGTTGATGGTAGCCAAACGAAATATAGCGCAGTTGTGGGGTTCCGGGGTATTGCCTAGAGTTGCGATATGGAAATAAAATATGGACTGGTGTATGCTCAGAGAAAAAACGGTATACATTACACGGGGGTGTCCACAAAAGTGGTCTTCTATATGGAGCAAATGGAATGCATTTCATGGCAATATCTGTGTCCCACCCTGTTCCTTCTCTCTTGAAGATCCGGCGACTCCACAAAGGTTATTATTGAGTGATTCAAAGAATAAGTGCATGATGTAAGTATCCATGTATCTATATTTGAGACTGGTAATATCCCTCTTATTTGTCTCTAACAAATGTTGACTATCTACTGTTTGATAAAAATATTTTTTCTAAAAAGATTGCCACTCCATCCCAGGATGACTGGTCAGACCGCATTTTTATCAGTTTCTCTCTTCGCTCCATAAAATGTATTATGACTAGACAACCCAGAAGATCAAAACAATGGTTATGGTTCTTGAGGAACAGGTACATCACATCCCATCACAGCGGTAGCACAGGTGCTACATTGCATTGCTTTAAGAAAATGAACTCAAACTCATTGCAGTGAAAGCATGACACCGATTATGGGCACGCTAGCCACAAAAGCTTCTAAAAGCATAAAAGTAGGAGATCGGCATGATGATGTATTAAGGAACTGAAAGATGGCAGGAAAGATCTTAGAACCTAAGGTAGAATATAGTTTCAAAGCCCATTAACAAAAATCACTTGTAAACTGAGAGGAGAAAGTATACATATGAAGCATTTAAAGTGAAATCTCAGCACATACAAAAATTAACTAGACCAAGCAAACAAACACAAAAAAATGCTTTTTTAAATTTGTGAAACAAATCACCCTTTTAGAGAAAAAAAAGCCTTTGAAACATCTCCAAAGAAACTTGTGAGGAGTTTTCCTACTTCTTTGTAGGTAAATAAAGAAGGTTGAAATCTCGCTTCCACAACCTGTAGATCCGCAAATCCACAACAAGATTCTCTGCCTACAGCAAAATGCCCATGGCCTGAATTCAAAGAAGACTCACCATGAGAACTGGCTAAAATAATTGCCAAGACGAAACAGTCTTTCCACTTCTTGGAGCCAATCTCTACAACTTTTTCTAAGCTCTCATGTGCAAAAGATTATCTTACATAGCTGTGCTGCATGAATGGAATCTGGGCCCCAGGATAATCACCTTTGTTAAAACCCCAAGCTGGGAATCAAGTGGGTCTGAACTCTGGTGGATAAAGAATGTTGACAGTACGTTCACCTATGTGCCCATTGTGATCAGGACTTCTTCTGAACATATTTGAACTGTCTGCATGATTACTAATGACTATTTTCACGAGGTTTTTTGCCTAGGATTATTACTATTAGGGGCCAGTTTATGTCACTGTCTTTTGCAGGAAAAAACATAATATTGTCTGTGTTTCTGACAAGAACACAAAGTTACGTCAATAAAATTTAACACTGAGCATATAGCTTTTGAAAAAATCCCCAGGCAAAGTACTTCATTAAACGGCTATAGCTGCAACACCTATAAGCCTGGCCCAGTTCTTGCATTTCCATTACTCAAGGGGAAGTGACTTTTTGCACAAAAATTGACCTCATCACTGCACCCCACCATCACCAGGACAGAGGATGGAATGGCTCTGATTATATATCTTGTAACATGGCTGTTCTATGGAACGACCTTTTATGGGAAATTCAAATACAAAACAATTGAATCATGCTGAGCTTAAAAACATTTTGATCTCCAACTTTCAGCAATCTGTAGTAAGGCCTGCATCAACTCACAAATTCAACAGGCATCAACCTTAAAGAACAAGTGCTAAGCCTTCAACAATGTCTTCAAAGATAACACCATTAGGATCAAACAAAACAACGACAGCACACCCACAGTGGATATCTTGATGAGAATCCCACCACACTATTTCTGCAGTTGATTTTGAGAACCTTCTCCAGCTCCTGAATTACTGAGTGTTGTTTGTAGGAAATCTGCCTTTTCTCCTTGGTCACCCAGCATTTTTTTATCCTTTTGCTGGACCCTATATTTTATATTTATATATATGGACTTCCTCTACCACTCCTTGTTAGGACCTGGGAACACCATTCCCCAAGCAGTTTTTTTAATAAAGGTGAAGGGGCCATGTGGCCCCACTCCCTGAGCCTTGTCAGGAACTGGGTACCCCATCCCCCAGGGCCACTACTTAAAATTAAGGGTCCTCTCCCCTTTTTGACAAATTTCAGCCCTAGGGGTAGACTCAGCAGGGCCTGTGATGGCTCGGGGAGCGTAGTCCGCATGGCTCTCCTCCTCATTATGGCAAATTTCAGCCCCTGTGGTGGGGTCTGCTATGACTCAAGGAGTGGGGGGTACGCAACCCCAATCCTCCTTTGGACATATTTTGGTCCAAAGGGTGGGCTCCATATGGCCAGTGATGGCTCAGGGAGGGGGACTGCGAGTCCTCTTGCCACATATATAATACTTTCAGACCCTGATTTGGGCTGCCTAGGGCCTATGAATGCTAGGGGAGAGGAGCCACGCTCCACCCCCCCCCCCATTAATACAACTAAGTGGCTCGTGGCGCCATTTCTTTATTTTATGATCCTGCTGGAGTTCCCTGGTATAATGGCAGTTTTTGCCAATTTTATTTTGTTTTTTGTGGGTTCCCTCTTCAGGACCTAGGGGGTCCTGTTAGGATGCTTTATATGAGGTTGGATGGGACAGTAGTACCGTATGGACACAGTTATTAATATATGTATTTGATAAAAAGTTTTGAAGGGACAAATTACATAATTCGATTAATTGTAAGTACTAGAGTGAAAGTTCATGTATATATATATATATATATATATATATATATATATATATTCACTGAAAAAACCATAGATTTCACACATGTCATAGTTAGCTGGACATTTCACTCGTACAAAACCATTGAAATTCCCCCGTTATAGTTAGTTCAGCTAACTATAACTCGCGCGCCCGCAATCCACTACTGATGACGTCACATATTACATTACTCATGATATGGTCAGTGACATCACTCATGACATCACTGATGACATCTCAAATGACATCACTGATGACATCATCCAGTGAATATGTGTCTTTCTGAAAAATAAATATTTGTTATATATGTATATCTAGGTTATTGGTTAATGGAAGAATAAATGGGTAAATAAGTGTCTAAATGGATGTTTTTTTGTAAAATTAATTGTATAACTGACTTGTTAACAGTATCTTAGTGAATACAAGTATTAGTGAGTAATGTTTAAATATTTAAATATCTGTATAAGTGTCTCACTTTGTGTGTAAGTGGCTGCACGGGTTGGTGAGTCGCTACATGAGTGCGTATAGATGCATGAATGAGTGACTCACTGTTTGTATGTGTTTTGAAGACAGTATGTGAGCAGGACAGTATGGGAGGATGAGTGTGTGTATGGGTGAGTAAGAGAATGAATGACTGTCTCAATAGTGTCTTTATGTGTAAGTCCATATGTTTTAAACTAGTATATGTGAGTATTGATGTATATGTGAGGATATATGAGAGTGAGAGATTGGAATAGTTCCTGTATAAATAAGTATGTGTTTCTATAAGTGATTGTTTAAGAGAGTAAGTATGTGTACGTTTCTTTAGAAGTAAGTGTAGTGGTGTGTGTATAGCTGTATATGCAAGTAAATGGATGTTTATTTGCATGTGTGAGTATGTGTGTGAGTAACTCTATGTATGAGTGTAGGTGTGTAACAGGATGTATAGGTGTATGAATATATATGATGACTGAGTACATGTATGAGTGACTATATATAAGTGTTGATGAATGAGTGGATGCGTATGTAGATTTTGGAATTACTGAATAGGTTGTTCTAACTGGTATTGGTATCTCTATAGTTTTCAAAACTTTAGTTTGTATTTTTCAATGTGTGTATCAAAGTTTATATTAGGATAAGAGGAGGTCTTCCACTCTTACACAAGGATGATGTCATCAGTGATGTCATTTGAGATGTCATCGGTGATGTCATCAGTGATGTCACTGGCCATGTCATGAGTGATGTAATATGTGACGTCATCAGCAGTGGATTGCGGGCGCGCGAGTTATAGTTAGCTGAATTAACTATAACGGGGGAATTTCAATGGTTTTGTACGAGTGAAATGTCCAGCTAACTATAACGTGTGAAATCTATGGTTTTTTCAGTGAATTTGCAAGGTTTTTTAAAAGCTAATTCCTAACTATAACGTGTGTGAAACCTATGGTTTTTTCAGTCAATTTGCAAGGTTTTTTAAATGCTAATTTCTAACTATAACGTGTATGAAACCTATGGTTTTTTCAGTGAATTTCAAAGGTTTTTTAAAAGCTAATTCCTAACTATAACGTGTGTGAAAACTATGTTTTTTTTACTGAATTTGCAAGTTTTTGTAAATGCTAATTTATGTATGTATTATTATATTTTTTATATATTTATTTTACAATAAACTACCTATGTATATAGTTATAGATTGAATGTATCCTGTAATATGGAATGGCTCAGCTCTTTTTTTTTTTATTTGGATAAAGTTGAACAGTATAGTTAATATCTTCTATAAACTTATAAACAGTTTAAATGTATTTTTTTTTTTTAGGGTTTTTCAAGGTGCGTGCTCCGTGCGCGCGTGCTCCGTGCTCGAATGCGCGCGTGCTCCGTGCGCGCATGCGCGCGTGTTCCGTGCACGCACGCCAAGTCTTGTGATTACGAAACAACACTTTTCATTGCTTCATAGTAGTTTCTGTTTCAGAATCTTCAAAAACAACACCCACTCCCCTCACTATTTCTTCTTATTTCCAGGGAGAAGGAGCTGAACAGCTTTTCAAGGAAAATTCTACTTGAAAATGGCAGAACAGCAGTCCACTTCAGGGAGTGAGGAGGAGACCTTTGTGGAACCAGCAAGGAAGAGGAAACAGAAAGACTCTTTCATCTGGAATTTTTTCACCTATCCAGAGGGTCAAAAGAAGGTGAATGCGCCAAAGGTGACTTGCACTGTTTGTGGAACAGTCTTATCTAGAGGAGACCCCACCAAAAAATACTCCTTTAGTATTTACTCCATGATAAGGCACTTCAAGACAGTGCATCCTATAGCTTATGCTCGGGAGTCGACAAGAGCCATGAGAGAGAACCCTCCATCTGCTCAGCCGAGCACATCATCTGCGGCTGCAGATTCACCATGCACAAGATCTCTGGACATCCGCCCACTGTTCCAGAAGGTGCACATACATTGCAATGTGTGCAATGCCGTTCTTTGTTATGGTGAGACAAGCATTAATCTCATTGAGAACAAGATACAGCAGCACACATGCTCCACCCCATAATTTTTTTCCTTTTTTTTTGTTCCTGTTGAACAGTTTTTCATTCCCAGTTTTTTTTGTTGTGCTCTAAAAAAATCCCCCCAAAAAATACAAAATTGTTAAAAAACTAAAAAAAAAATACAAAACAAAAAAGACAAAAAAAACAGTTCTTTTCAGAACTCACTTCACTTCTCCAGGAAGAGCTATATTCCTAATATATATACTGTGTTGTAATGTTATTGAATGAATGTGTAGTGTATACATGAATGATTGAAATGATTGAAATGACTGAGTAAAGAGGAGGAAAGGACTGACAGAATGAGTGTGACAAGGAAAGTATGATCAGTCATGAAAGGGAAGTGAGAGACTGACTGCAACAAAAGGACTAAGGTTAGAGGATACAGGTAAGAAGAGTGAATGAGTAAGGGAATGGCAGTGAGTAATGGAGAGTGAGAGAGGGGGAGTGAGAAAAGGGGAGTAAGGGACAGAGATAGGAAAAGAGAGTAACAGATGAATCGGATGAAGCACAGCAGGGTAAAGGGATTGAAAGTAAGAGAAGTGGAGTGATGGTGAGATAACGGGTATGAGGATTAGAAAAGGGGGTAAGGGAAAGTGAGAGATGGGGAGTGAGGGGATGGAGGGATTTAGGAAACTGGAGTGACAGAAAGGGAGTCAGGATTTCAATGAGCAAAGTAGAGTGAGGGAGAGTGAAGGAAAAAATGCGAAAAGGTGAAGGGGTGTGAGATACAGACAGGAGGAAGTGAAGTAGGAGAATAGGAGTGACTAAGAGTAAAGGATAGGGACAGTTAGGGAAGGTGAGGGAAGGAGAATGACGGAGAAGGTTAAAAAATTAACATAGATGGAAAATGAGTGATGGAGAGAGGAGGAGTGGTAGAAACAGAGTTGTTAATGGAAATTAAGGGTAAGACAGACAAAGGGAGAGAGACAGAAACAGAGACAGAGAGCAAGGAACTGAGAAGGAGTAAGGCAGTTAGAATGACTGAGATATATGGAGACAGGTAGAGAAAATGGTTGAAAAAATAGTGATGGAGGCAGTAAACCTAGGGGAGTAGTAGAGAAGGAGTGAGGGAGTTGCAAAAGAGCAGTAAAGGAAGAAGAGAGAGAAAAGGGGAATGAGAAAAGCAGAGAGAAGAGAAGTGAAGAAAAGGGAGCATGAAAGTGAAGGGGTGAGAAATACAGATATTTTAAACTTACCTGACCAACAAAATAACTTAATTAGAAATAAATGTTTTTTTTAATTACAAGAAAAATTGATTCAATTTCCTAAATTTTCTTTCTAGATCTGAAAAAAAAGAAAAAAGTAGTAACATTTAATAATACATTTTAGAAAACAGTACACATATTTTCATATTTAACAAAGTAATTTTTTGCCCTTTTTTTGCTGTTTTCAGAATATATTGAATTTCACTGAAAATAGTGATATCAATTGTATTCATCACTTAACAGCGGGCAAAAAAATAAACAATCTGAAAGATTGTTTAAAAAAGCCCTGAATCTATCCTCAGTAAAACATACCTTAATAGAAATGTAACATATATATTAAAAATATCTTCCAAGAACAATAACTATTTGCATTTAATAACATCTGTAAATCTTGTTGCTTAAGCACATACACGAAAATAATATCTATCAAAGAAGTCCACAATAGAAACATTTACCTTTCCATGAGGCCAAATGGTAATTTTTAAATCCTTTTTAGGTGAAATATTCAATGGTAATCCTATAAAATCGAAAGAATGGTTTCTTCAGATGCTGCAATTTGTATCTAAAATGTTCGTTTTAGAAAAATTAAGTAGGAATTTGGTAATTCTGGAGGCAAACGCTGCTTGAAAATCAATTGAGAATCATTACACAGTGTCCAGCCTTTTTCACATTTTAGATGAACTGTGTAATGACCAGAAGTTATAGAAGATCCATCATGGAAAATTATTGCAACTGCAACAAAAGTATTTCCTGATATTGATAATTGATTCCCTACAAACTTCTTTATTAAAGTGTCCAATTTTGTTCCATCAGCTCTACAACGTTGCATCATTAAAATTATATACTGTCCAAATTTCTTTAAAAATAACGTTGATAACATTTCTGATTTACATTGAGAATATTCCATGTTTTGATTTGCATCTTTAACTAATGTACTAAAAGTCACTGATTTACTCTCTAGTAATGTTATATGTATGAACCTTTCAGAATCAACATTAGTGCTGCATGTGTTCATACAGTTTTCACAACAATGTTCCCATTTATAAGAGAGACCAAACATATTTTCTATTTCTACCCCTTCATCTTCCAGTACCATAAGCATATACATTAAGAATTCCTGGGCATCTTGCTGGATATTTTGTGTAAAATGTGTACATCCAGAACATACATCTAAAAGATTTCTAACATCAGAAGCACTTACTAATTTAGTTTTATCATTACTCAACTTCTCATAAAGGAAACTCAGTAGAGAACAAAATCTTTTTTCATGATTTAGTATTATCTGCTCTTGCAATCTTTCAAGATAAAATACAACATTCAGCACTACATTAGCGCAGCAGTTGACACCAGAGGTATTTTCAAAATGACAACCAACAACCTCTTCAACATTGTCCTTTTTCTTTTTTTGCAATCACATCACTCTCTTTTTGTTTTCTCTTCTGTATATCCGCATTACAGATATTCTCAATTCTCCTTTTCCGACAAACAACACGTTTTTCAAACACAGGATACTGACCTAAATCAGGAGCATAGCTTCTTCTTAATCTATTATACTCCTTTACACAATTTGCATCAGCACTAACTTTTGAGTCATCAAAGTCTATCATGAATAAACCAGATAATTTTTTCACTCGTGACAAAGCAAAATATGCCATACCTTCTTTAAACACACTAGATCCAATGTTTACAAAAGCACTATCTACAGTTAATCCTTGAGATTTGTGAATAGTTACAGCATATGCTAGAGAAAACGGAAACTGCTTCCTAAGTACAAAAAGTCTTTCAGAAGCAAAAAACGAACTGAACAACGACTAATGTCTTTAACCTCTTTAATCTGATCAAATTTTATTTTTAAAAATTCGATTCCATCTTTTTTCTGGTAATTAACAAAACCCACAACTTTACCCTTAGCTCCATTCACTAAACCTTTTTCTTCATTCAAATTACGTCTTAAAATTACTCAACAGTTCATACATACATAAAGATTCTTTTCTAAACCAGCTGTTTTCAATATGTTTTTCTCTAGAGAACCCAATTTAGTTTTCAATTTGCCTATCAATATAATAGTTATTCCTTCATGCTGTATTTTATCCACGGCTTCCATTTTTATAATCGCTACATTTTGCAATTTCAAAAGTTCTTCATTGAATATAGAGCATTCATGTAGTGTTGGCATTAAGCAGATTACAGTATTTTTTTCTGCAATTTTCCTGTATATTTTCTCAGGAACTATTTGTTCTGTTGGAAACAAATTACATAGCAATCGACTCTGTAAAGCTTTTCTGCCATGTTCCATGAGTAGTCCAATTCTGATATCTTTGAGAATACTTGCATAATCATCATCATTTGCTTGCCGCGTATTGGTAATGAGTTGTTTGTACTCAAAGTATGACCAAATATTCACATTACCTATACTTCCTAATGACTTTTTCGTGTCTTCATGTGCAAAAGTATTAAATACTGGTTGTCCTTTAACTGGAGTGAGCTGCAGTAGATCCCCAAAAACTATAACATGTTTTCCTCCAAATAACACGTCATAGTCTGTCTTTAGAATTTGCTGTATTCTTAAATGCACAAAGGCAAGCATTAAGTTTGATACCATGCTTACCTCATCAATAATGAGAACTTTCATTTTCTTCAACACTCTTGAAACTTCAAAACATGCTTCTCCTGTTAGCTTGTGGTATTGTATTTTGTTCTCATGCTCTACTGGTAACATTAGCAAACGATGTAAGGTAATTCCTTTTATGTTATATGCTGCTAACCCAGTTGGAGCAGTAACAACACAAGACAACGTTGAATCAGTTTTTTTCTGTAGGTAGCTTCTAATTACTTTAATTAAGAAACTTTTCCCAGTTCCAGCTTGTCCACTCACATACATTCTGATTGGTTCAAATGATGTGCATGAGCACTCTTTATTTTAATGTAGTAATCAATGATCAATTTGTTTTGTGACTTCTTCAAAAATTTGCTGTTGTTCATCATTCAGTTGTTGTTCCAAATTTGGTAAGTCTATTAAATCTTCCAGAGCTTGATTCATAGCTGTTTCCACTTCAGTCATGGCTATTGCAGCTTCATTTTCTACGATTGGTTGTCCTAGGGGATCTTGACTGAGCGTACCAGAACTTTGACTGTCTTGAGAACTGTCTCTAGCTACTTCAGCTGCAATTGTAGCTTCTTGTTCAATTTCTTCATTTAACATTTGTACATAATTCATGAAAGTACTGCATTCTATGCTATCTTTACATGCATTAAAGGAATCTTCATAGCTCTGAAAATCTCCAAGTAATTCATCCTCTGAACGCCATGGTTTAAACAGCTGTAAAAGTGCTAAGTAGTAAAATTGTCAGTAGTGTCGCAACTCAGCTTCCTGTGATTATTCAAAATTCCGTTTGTTTGTTTCACCAAACATCCTTCCTCACCAATGACTTTATATTTTCCATTGTTGATGTCTTCTGTGGCATTCCGTGTAAAAATGTAGTTCTGCAGCACTTCATAGAGACACATGGTCTCAAGATGATGACTTCTGTTTGGGTAATATGTGTCCAACATATTTGTTTTCAAAATGTCTGTACTTTCTGGTTCGTTCTCTGCTAAATATTCAATTTCTCGAATAGATTTCAGTACCCGATTTCGCATTACTGCAAGGCCTAAACTTACCCAAATTATTCTTCTGGATTTGGAGTACAGACTTGCAGATGATAACCTATCTGAGCATTCGTATGACCCAATTTCTCGATGCGATAACATCTTTAAACTGAAACAGTATAGCTTTTTACTGACAGTCTTCTCGTGAGAAATCTCTTCCCACATTTCTTTCAATTCCGTTTTCTCAGATTTAGTGATGTAAGATGTGACATACCGAGCAACAGCAATAGAATTGTCAGCTACATACTGAATATCCATGTTAGCATTCCACATGGATAAAATGACTGGGTTGTAGTCATTTATATATTTTGACTCTTCTTTTCTTCTTAGGTTGTAGGTATTTTTCGGAGATTTTTCGTGTAATGGTATGTCGCACAGCTGACATAAAACTGTTTACTCTTCCTTTTGAAAGAACAGGTCGTGGATATCCAAATCGACATTTTGTGTAGAATTTATCTTTACTCTTGTACTTTCGTCAACAGTATCTTCCACACCGATGACTTTGGCAACGTAAAACTTGCTCTTTTAAGTTTTTTTCTTCTGTGCTTTAGGTATAGCACATGTTGCATATTCTTCAATGAAAGATAAAACTGCATCATCAGAATCTGCTACAAATTTTGGGGCATCCTTGATCCACAACAGCATATGAATATGAGGAGCACCTCTTGCTTGATACTCTTTTCTCCAAAAGAAATCCACAACTTCTCCAAGAGGTGGATTTTTTTTTATTGCAGATGAAGGACATCATAGCCTCAAATCTATGATTGAAATATCTGCAAACTTTAACCGGATCCAATGAGCACAATTCTCCTGCTGTCTTGTATTGGATGTTTTCAATATTTGAATTTGCCTCTCGAAGAAAATCCAGTAAATCATCCCAAGTGTACTCAGCACAGCTTAGGGTAAGGAACCATGTAGGAGTTCCTAAATTCCGTAACATACATTTCAATTCTCCGTGGCGCCGGTACCAATATTCATTAGTTCCACCCTGACAAGCCATCAGATTAATCAATTGAGATTCCAAATGATCATCTCGCTGTTGCACTTTGTTCATAAAATCCTTTGCAGACACATTATGTAGATGTACTCCAGTTTTTAAAATGTGATTTACTGCATAAGATAGTGCAGACAAGTCACTTTCAAATAAAAGATGGAACAAATAAGGAATACTTTGACGAAATCTTGGATCTTCTGCATATAATCTTGTAGTCCGATACTCAGAAGCAGGAATCTGTACTGGACGTTCATCATCACCTTTTTCTGTTGGAAACAGCTGGGGAAAACAAAGAGCTTCCAAGCTCTCCTCCTATACACTCACGAGAGTTCCTTTTGCTTTTTTCATCTGAACCAGATCAATAGTGTTTCCCATAACTTCTTTAGAATGAAGAGGATGTCTGCTGAAATGTTCATAAATTTCTTCTTCTTTTGACTTATCCACTTTTTTAATTTGCCTAGTTGGTCTGCTAGTAAAACTTCTTCATCTTCATCCATATAAATTGATTCATAGTACTTATTATTTCTTTTCAAATATAAATTTTCTCTTTGTACTTTTCGTACATCTACTAGCTCCTGCCAAATGTTCTTATTCTTTGTAGGTACACCATTAACCAGAATAACTAATGGTTCACTTTCCAAACTATCTGCATCAATTGTTTCAATATTTTTTTTCAAATCTAATGGCAAATAGACAACTCTTCCTTTCAAACCTCTTTGTAAATCTGAAGGAGGTAATTTACCTGTTTTGGGCTCCATACGAACTATAGTCTGAAACGGATGGACACATGGAATGAGTATAGACTTATACGTATTTAAATCACTAAGTTCTGCAGGAATATCAACCAATTCTAAATTATTATGTACAGCCCAAGCTGGCATTTTATTTTCTTCTAACTTGTTATAACGCTGATCTTCAACCAAATCAAAACAATTTTCCAGAAACAAATATGTAGCAAAATCCTTCCACTCATAATTATTTTCTTTTTCACTTTTTTTATAGAGATCAACATTCCTTGTTTGAGTTTTATAATGGCTTCTCCGGCAACAAATACAAGTAATATTTGGTCTTTCATTAGAGATGATAGTACATTTTGTCATTTGATCTTCAAAATGTTTACTAACAGTGGGTTCTACATTCTCTTCCACATTTTCCTCAATAACTGTGTCATTTCCTGCACTTTCTTGTGCTGGACCAAAGTAACAAAACTGAATATCATCAGCAACCTTCTCTACATCTGATAAAGATCCACGGAACAGAGCACTATTCAACTCATTTAACTTTAGTGCTGGACTTTTAGCAAAATACAATCTTCTCACAAACTTTCTCATTTCAGTATGATGTACTGCCATCATCCTAAAATGGTGAAAAACACTTTGACAAACTTTCCTAGAAAGACAAGCCAGAGAATGTCCTTGCAAACCAGTATTCTTTCTCACTCTGCATGGATCTAGTCTTTGAAGCACCTTAATCTTCTGTTTAACACTTTTTTTTACTATATTCTCTTAGAAAGTCACATAATTTATCAATAGATTCTTGTCATACAGTACAAATACTACTACAATTCCAAGTGTATACTGGGGCTTTAGGACGTTTCCCCATAACCTCATCAGCTAACACTTCTTCCTCATTTCTTGGAACCATTTTCCCTTTTTCCATTACACAAACATCTTTAACTTCATAAGCTCGACCACTGGTGTCAACTGCATGCAGCAAACTATTACTTTGAAGAGAACTCTCTTCATTAAAAAATGGTTCAGTACTTGAACTATGCTTCCATTCTCCTAAGAACACTTTACAAAAGTTATTTTTTTTTCACTACACTTTTCCTTTTGCTTTTTGACTTCATTACATTGACTATTTTATCTAATGTACGGATCCTGTTCCAAATTAAAATGAATAGTTTTCTTTTTAATTCCAAAGCCTTTGCAACAATTGATTCAATATGTTTCTTTTTCTTATAAAATTTTGCTTTCTTCCTATATTTTTTCACATCCTTTAGCAAATTGAACATCACTCTTCTCTGAAACCTTTTTCTACGAAAGTTTTGAAATTCTGTTTTTCTTTTTAAGTCATTCTTTCTTGCTTCTGATTGTACATTAGCAGTTAGCATTTTCTGTCAATTGTCTTGTTGTTTTCTTCTTGAAACACTATTTTCAGTGGATATATTTTTTACATTTTTTCTCTGTTTGAGGATATTTTTAAAAAAATCCTTAGTCTGCTTACCAGAAGACGTTTTCTTTTTTCCAATATGAGGTTCTTCAACTAATTTTTGTTGTCCAGTTGTCTTCAAATATAGATGTTTTTGCTGTTCTTTTCTCTTTCTTGGTTTTATAGGCATGTTCAATTTATTTCAGTGTTGTTCAGCAATACCTAAAGGAAACTAAATAAAAAAGACCTTTATGTAATTTAAATATATTACTATATTTTTTTTGAGCTTTTCAAATCCTATCATATGAGCTAGCACTTTCCTAAGAGTGCAAGTCTTACAGAACAAGAGCAACACAAATTAAATTTCTGACAACAATTCCTGTGTGCACACAGACTCATGGTGTGATTCTAGGCAGAAAACGATATTTGATTGGCAATTTCAAAGCACATTTACTACTGTGGTTGAGCAAGTGATAATTACTGTAACAGCCTGACACATTTTCCTTATAGTTTAGAGAGGCAGAAAAGAGCACATGTCCTAACAGCTACTTGAGACCATGAGCATGCGGAACCTGGGTGAGTGATTAGACTGGAGCAAAGGAAATGAGCCTTGGTGATGTTGAATGTGTTAGCGTTACACACTGCTATCTGAAATAGCACACAGTGCTGAATAGTAAGCATGGGAGTGCAGGAGAAGCAGCTGCCTGTGTGCTAAGAGTGTGTTTCTGGAGACTGTGTATTGTCAGGTGCAAGAGAGATCTGCATGGATGCTTGCACAACTGCATGAAGACTGCAGAAATGTATATAAGAGCAAATGTGGTAAGGGTTACTTAGAGTTTTGAACATGTACAAACTACCTCACCTATTGCAGGAGTGGAAGGAAAATCTACCCTGTTGTTTTCAAATGTGTTAGCATTTGCCTCTCATTTGTGAGATAGTGATTTGTGCTGAATGCTAACCATCACAGTTCAAGAAAACAAGCTGCCCGTTTCCTACGAGTGCAAGTCTTACAGAACAACAGCAACACAAATTAAATCTCTGACAACAATTCCTGTGTGCAGACAGACTCATGGTGTGATTCTAGGCAGAAAACAATATTTGATTGGCAATTTCAAAGCACATTTACTACAGTGGTAGAGCAAGTGATAATTACTGTAACAGCATGACACATTTTCCATATAGTTTAGAGAGGCAAAAAAGAGCACATGTCCTAACAGCTACTTGAGACCATGAGCATGTGGAACCTGGGTGAGTGATTAGACTGGAGCAAAGGAAATGAGCCTTGGTGATGTTGAATGTGTTAGCGTTACACACTGCTATCTGAAATAGCACACAGTGCTGAATAGTAAGCATGGGAGTGCAGGAGAAGCAGCTGCCTGTGTGCTAAGAGTGTGTTTCTGGAGACTGTGTATTGTCAGGTGCAAGAGAGATCTGCATGGATGCTTGCACAACTGCATGAAGACTGCAGAGATGTATGTAAGAGCAAATGTGATAAGGGTTACTTAGAGTTTTGAACATGTACAAACTACCTCACCTATTGCAGGAGTGGAAGGAAAATCTACCCTGTTGTTTTCAAATGTGTTAGCATTTGCCTCTCATTTGTGAGATAGTGATTTGTGCTGAATGCTAACCATCACAGTTCAAGAAAACAAGCTGCCCGTTTCCTACGAGTGCAAGTCTTACAGAACAACAGCAACACAAATTAAATCTCTGACAACAATTCCTGTGTGCACACAGACTCATGGTGTGATTCTAGGCAGAAAACAATATTTGATTGGCAATTTCAAAGCACATTTACTACTGCGGTAGAGCAAGTGATAATTACTGTAACAGCCTGACACATTTTCCTTATAGTTTAGAGAGGCAGAAAAGAGCACATGTCCTAACAGCTACTTGAGACCATAAGCATGTGGAACCTGGGTGAGTGATTAGACTAGAGGAAAGGAAATGAGCCTTGGTGACGTTGAATGTGTTAGCGTTACACACTGCTATCTGAAATACCACACAGTGCTGAATAGTAAGCACGGGAGTGCAGGAGAAGCAGCTGCCTGTGTGCTAAGAGTGTGTTTCTGGAGACTGTGTATTGTCAGGTGCAAGAGAGATCTGCATGGACGCTTGCACAACTGCATGAAGACTGCAGAGATGTATGTAAGAGCACATGTGGTAAGGGTTAATTGGAGTTTTGAACATGTACGAACTAACTCACCCATTGCAGGAGTGGAAGGAAAATCTACCCTGTTGTTTTCAAATGTGTTAGCATTTGCCTCTCATTTGTGAGACAGTGATTTGTGCTGAATGCTAACCATCACAGTTCAAGAAAACAAGCTGCCCCTTTCCTACGAGTGCAAGTCTTACAGAACAAGAGCAACACTAATTAAATCTCTGACAACATTTCCTGTGTGCAGAAAGACTCATGGTGTGATTCTAGGCAGAAAACGATATTTGATTGGCAATTTCAAAGCACATTTACTACTGTGGTAGAGCAAGTGATAATTACTGTAACAGCCTGACACATTCTCCTTATAATTTAGAGAGGCTGAAAAGAGCACATGTCCTAACAGCTACTTGAGACCATGAGCATGTGGAACCTGGGTGAGTGATTAGACTAGAGCAAAGGAAATGAGCCTTGGTGACGTTGAATCTGTTAGCCGTACACACTGCTATCTGAAATACCACACAGTGCTGAATAGTAAGCATGGGAGTGCAGGAGAAGCAGCTGCCTGTGTGCTAAGAGTGTGTTTCTGGAGACTGTGTATTGTCAGGTGCATGAGAGATCTGCATGGACACTTGCACAACTGCATGAAGACTGCAGAGATGTATGTAAGAGCACATGTGGTAAGGGTTAATTGGAGTTTTGAACATGTAGGAACTACCTCACCCATTGCAGGAGTGGAGGGAAAATCTACCCTGTTGTTTTCAAATGTGTTACCATTTGCCTCTCATTTGTGAGATAGTGATTTGTGCTGAATGCTAACCATCACAGTTCTTGAAAACAAGCTGCCCCTTTCCTATGAGTGCAAGTCTTACAGAACAACAGCAACACAAATTAAATCTCTGACAACAATTCCTGTGTGCACACAGACTCATGGTGTGATTCTAGGCAGAAAACAATATTTGATTGGCAATTTCAAAGCACATTTACTACTGCGGTAGAGCAAGTGATAATTACTGTAACAGCCTGACACATTTTCCTTATAGTTTAGAGAGGCAGAAAAGAGCACATGTCCTAACAGCTACTTAAGACCATGAGCATGTGGAACCTGGGTGAGTGATTAGACTAGAGGAAAGGAAATGAGCCTTGGTGACGTTGAATGTGTTAGCGTTACACACTGCTATCTGAAATACCACACAGTGCTGAATAGTAAGCACGGGAGTGCAGGAGAAGCAGCTGCCTGTGTGCTAAGAGTGTGTTTCTGGAGACTGTGTATTGTCAGGTGCAAGAGAGATCTGCATGGACGCTTGCACAACTGCATGAAGACTGCAGAGATGTATGTAAGAGCACATGTGGTAAGGGTTAATTGGAGTTTTGAACATGTACGAACTAACTCACCCATTGCAGGAGTGGAAGGAAAATCTACCCTGTTGTTTTCAAATGTGTTAGCATTTGCCTCTCATTTGTGAGACAGTGATTTGTGCTGAATGCTAACCATCACAGTTCAAGAAAACAAGCTGCCCCTTTCCTACGAGTGCAAGTCTTACAGAACAAGAGCAACACTAATTAAACCTCTGACAACAATTCCTGTGTGCAGAAAGACTCATGGTGTGATTCTAGGCAGAAAACGATATTTGATTGGCAATTTCAAAGCACATTTACTACTGTGGTAGAGCAAGTGATAATTACTGTAACAGCCTGACACATTCTCCTTATAATTTAGAGAGGCTGAAAAGAGCACATGTCCTAACAGCTACTTGAGACCATGAGCATGTGGAACCTGGGTGAGTGATTAGACTAGAGCAAAGGAAATGAGCCTTGGTGACGTTGAATCTGTTAGCGGTACACACTGCTATCTGAAATACCACACAGTGCTGAATAGTAAGCATGGGAGTGCAGGAGAAGCAGCTGCCTGTGTGCTAAGAGTGTGTTTCTGGAGACTGTGTATTGTCAGGTGCATGAGAGATCTGCATGGACACTTGCACAACTGCATGAAGACTGCAGAGATGTATGTAAGAGCACATGTGGTAAGGGTTAATTGGAGCTTTGAACATGTAGGAACTACCTCACCCATTGCAGGAGTGGAGGGAAAATCTACCCTGTTGTTTTCAAATGTGTTACCATTTGCCTCTCATTTGTGAGATAGTGATTTGTGCTGAATGCTAACCATCACAGTTCTTGAAAACAAGCTGCCCCTTTCCTATGAGTGCAAGTCTTACAGAACAACAGCAACACAAATTAAATCTCTGACAACAATTCCTGTGTGCACACAGACTCATGGTGTGATTCTAGGCAGAAAACAATATTTGATTGGCAATTTCAAAGCACATTTACTACTGCGGTAGAGCAAGTGATAATTACTGTAACAGCCTGACACATTTTCCTTATAGTTTAGAGAGGCAGAAAAGAGCACATGTCCTAACAGCTACTTAAGACCATGAGCATGTGGAACCTGGGTGAGTGATTAGACTAGAGCAAAGGAAATGAGCCTTGGTGATGTTGAATGTGTTAGCGTTACACACTGGTATCTGAAATACCACACAGTGCTGAATAGTAAGCATGGGAGTGCAGGAGAATCAGCTGCCTGAGTGCTAAGAGTGTGTTTCTGGAGACTGTGTATTGTCAGGTGCAAGAGAGATCTGCATGGATGCTTGCACAACTGCATGAAGACTGCAGAGATGTATGTAAGAGCACATGTGGTAAGAGTTAATTGGGCTTATGAACATGTAGGAACTACCTCACTCATTACACTACTGCAAGGAAAATCTACCCTGTTGTTTTCAAATGTGTTAGCATTTGCCTCTCATCTGTGAGATGGTGATGTGTGCTGTATGCTAACCATCACAGTTCAAGAAAACAAGCTGCCCCTTTCCTACGAGCGCAAGTCTTACAGAACAAGAGCAACACAAAATACATCTCTGACAACAATTCCTGTGTTCACACTGACTCATGGTGTGATTCTAGGCAGAAAACGATATTTGATTGGCAATTTCAAAGCACATTTACTACTGTGGTAGAGCAAGTGATAATTACTGTAACAGCATGACACATTCTCCTTATAGTTTAGAGAGGCAGAAAAGAGCACATGTCCTAACAGCTACTTGAGACCATGAGCATGTGGAACCTGGGTGAGTGATTAGACTAGAGCAAAGGAAATGAGCCTTGGTAACGTTGAATGTGTTAGCGTTACACACTGCTATCTGAAATACCACACAGTGCTGAATAGTAAGCATGGGAGTGCAGGAGAAGCAGCTGCCTGTGTGCTAAGAGTGTGTTTCTGGAGACTGTGTATTGTCAGGTGCAAGAGAGATCTGCATGGACGCTTGCACAACTGCATGAAGACTACAAAGATGTATGTAAGAGCACATGTGGTAAGGGTTAATTGGGCTTATGAACATGTAGGAACTACCTCACCCATTGCAGGAGTGGAAGGAAAATCTACCCTGTTGTTTTCAAATGTGTTAGCATTTGCCTCTCATCTGTGAGATAGTGATTTGTGCTGAATGCTAACCATCACAGTTCAAGAAAACAAGCTGCCCCTTTCATACGTTTGCAAGTCTTACAGAACAAGAGCAACACTAATTAAATCTCTGACAACAATTCCTGTGTGCACACAGACTCATGATGTGATTCTAGGCACAAAACAGTATTCCTGGGTGATACCAGTACACCTTAACTTATGGTGAAGACATACTCCATAATATCTTACAAGTTCAAGGCAGTTAAATATCTTCCAAAACATAAAATGTAAAACACAACTTTAAAAGAAGAAACATATTTCTATTATTTATATCAAAATACACCACATACATCCCCTCTCAAATTAATAACTCACCTTTAAAAGTAGTTAGTTGAGAAAGAAATGTGCCACTCACACAGCAGATTATCAGAGCCAGAATATCTGAGCTGTACTCCTCTCACCAGAACCAGTAAATGGCAAACTGTCCCTCTCTTTTTTCACACATATACATGTTAATTTCAAATCACATTGCTTCCCACATTTTTTTAAATGGAAAACACATTTCTATTGGTTGTAAATTTCAACCCTTTCTAAATGATTCCTACCCCCAGCATGACTTCTGCCTGCTAGCATAGCAACAGATCATGGAACACTGGTGTAAGCAGAGAGGTCAGAAGTTCAGCACACAATGTTTCTAATCCAAAGAGCAAGAGTGCTTGACTTTTCAAACCTAACAGCTAATCCAAAGTAATGTTCTGTGGGAACACATTTTTATGAACCAATACAAAACATGCTTTTAAAAATGTAAACATACAGCCTAGTTTTTAGTGTTGAATGGTCTGAAACAGCCAATGAGTTCTTTTTATTAAAAAAAAAGTATGTAAGCCTCCATTTTACAACTATCTTTCTTTTCATATTGCCATTCTACTGAAAGACACCTTCTGAGTGCATCCAGATCTCCTTGAAAGATGTTCACAGTGTGGATTGTAGGTCATAGCTATGTCTACTGGAGTGAAAAGTATGCAGAAAAAAGAGGTATTGTGAAAGACCTTGTTTGCCAAATGTAGACATTACATGGATTGGTCAGAGTGGGTTAAAGTGGCACCAATTAATGCCTTTGGTGAAATCCTTTCTACATCTCCCACAGCCTAACCTTATAATTGTGCACTGTGGTGGAAATGACCTAGGCACTTTAACTGGGGTAGGTCTGGAAATGCTTGTTAAGGACACCTTTGTGCAATTGATGTCACTTTTTCCACAAACTACCTTTGTATATTCTAATATATGCCAGAGGCAAAAGTGGAACTGGTCCAACCAATATTGTCCGCAGATTGACAAAGCAAGAAAGCACGTCAATAAGTCTGTTTCTGCTTTCCTCAGAGACTATGGTATGGGTTCTATATACCACAACAACTTGCGTTACAACATGCAAGGCATTTATAGAGGAGACGGTGTACATTTTACAGATTAAGGGAACAGAGTCTTCCTCTTGAACTTTAGACTCTGCATCGGTACTTACTTGTAGGTACAAAAAAACACTCAATGAACACAACGGTTCTTTTTAGAGCCAACCAACATCTAAACACTTAAACTTGATTTTTAATTCTAGTTTTTGTTATGAATTTTTTGCCGCCGTGCGCGCACCCCGCGATTTTTTGAAAAAAAATAAAATGTTTTTTTCACCTTTCGGGGTCCTTCAGGGACCCCCTGACAAAGGCTAGGGGGTCAGGAACTCTCTACCCTGCCCCTTTTCACGTTCTCCACCTTTCTTTTTCACTATCACACACAAAATGGCATCCCACACTTCCTGATTTCGACCGATTCGAATGTTGACTGACATCTAACCATCAATCAGAATTAGGCTCGCGGACATTTAGTGCGCGCACGCGTGCACGCACGGTGGCCGCATACAGATATTTATGTACTTTTAACTGCAATTTTCTCAGGATCTACTGAACAGATTGACACCATATATGCAAAAGGCACATGCCTGACCTGAGGACTACCTCTTTGCCAAATTTCACGTAATTCTGTTCAGCCGTTCGGGCTGTACCTTCGACTAAAGGTCCTATGGGAAAATGCATGGGGAAAATGCGTTTTGGGTCCCCCCTTTTTTCTCGGCCCCTGCTCGACGAATCACCCCGAGACTTACAGGGTAGGAGCTGAGCGGAGCGCCCCATTAGTTTTGAAAATTTCACAAATATAAGTCAACCGGCGCCAAAGTTATTCAAAATAGAATTTTCAGATTTCCCATGGGAACTCGGTCATAACTATAACTATCTACTGGCCGCCAGTAGATAATATATATATATATCTCTATATATATATATATATATATATATATATATTCACTGAAAAAAACAAAGGTTTCAGGGGCGTTATAGTTAGGAATTGGCAATTAAAAAACCTTAGAAATTCACTGAAAAAACCATAGGTTTCAGGGGCGTTATAGTTAGCTGGACATTTCCCTCGTACAAAACCCTAGCAATTCCCCTGTTATAATTAGTTCAGCTAACTATAACTCGCGCCCCCGCAATGCACTGCTGATGACGTCACATATTACATCACTCATGACATGGTCAGTGACATCACTGATTACATCACTGATAACATCTCAAATGACATCACTCATGACATCACTGATGACGTCATCCATGTGATAAATTACCACATCTTCTCACACCCTAATATAACCTTTGATACACCAACTCAAAATTTCAGATGGCCATTTTGAAGACCATAGATACTCCAATACCAATAACTACATACCCACTCATTGACTCTAAGGTCTACATGCACCTCCACTCACTCACCTGTACAGTCACTCATACTTACAGTCACTCCGTACAAGACTATCATATGCATTTATACAGATATATAGACACTCACACACTGCCAATCATCCATTGAGGTACTGACACACCTAGTCAGTTGTGCAAATGATTAAACACAGTCCAATTGACTCACCTACACAGTTAAACACACTCAAGTTCACTTACTCATAAAAATGCTAAAAAAATTTGACACTCTTATTCAATTACTAGTACAAGCACACACTCATCCATACAGCCAGTCCCGCAATCTCACACTCTCACATATAGATAGTTATTTACTCTTATACACATATACACTGTGTTTCACATATGTAGTTACTGTCACATGTACAACTGAGATATACATTCAATCACTAACGCACCCTTACATACACTCACCCAACCATACAGTCCATCACAGTTGCACTCTTAAAACCATGCACCCATAGAATCACCCACTCACACATCTATGCACAGAGTCACACACACCCCACCCACACATACACTCAGGCACCCATACAGATACTCAGACAACCAATCAATAACCCATAGAGACACTCATATTGCTATTCACAAAACCATGCAGCCATTTATACACCAACAGATAGACAGATACAGACATTCACACAGTTTAGTCACTAGTCTGCAGTAAGATACATTTAACGACTCACTTATAGAGTCAGTTACGCACCTAGAAAATCATCCATTCACACACTTGTACACCCACTCATTCTTCCACCGGCCTTTCCCTATATATATTAAACATATTAAAACTGTTCAGAAACACATACTCAATGGATGACGTCATCAGTGATGTCATCAGTGATGTCATTTGAGATGCCATCAGTGATGTCATCAGTGATGTCACTGACCATGTCATGAGTGATGTAATATGTGACGTCATCAGCAGTGCATTGCGGGGGCGTGAGTTATAGTTAGCTGAACTAACTATAACAGGGGAATTTCTAGGGTTTTGTACGAGGGAAATGTCCAGCTAACTATGATGCCACTGAAACCTATGGTTTTTTCATTGAATTTCTAAGGTTTTTTAAATGCCAATTCCTAACTATAACGCCCCTGAAACCTTTGGTTTTTTCAGTGAATATATATATATATATATATATATTTACTGAAAAAACCATAGGTTTCACACATGTTATAGTTAGGAATTAGCATTTAAAAAACCTTGCAAATTCAGTGAAAAAACCATAGGTTTCACACACGTTATAGTTAGCTGGACATTTCACTCGTAAAAAACCAATGAAATTTCCCCGTTATAGTTAGTTAAGCTAACTATAACTCGCGCGCCCGCAATGCACTGCTGATGACGTCACATATTACATCACTCATGACATGGTCAGTGACATCACTCATGACATCACTGATGACATCTCAAATGACATCACTGATGACATCACTGATGACATCATCCAGTGAATGTGTGTTTTTCTGAAAATTAAATATGTTTTATATATCTCAAGGTCGATGGAAGAATAAATGAGTATATAAGTGTCTAAATGGATGATTTGTTTTTGAAAAATTGATTGTATTACTGACTGATTAAGTGTATCTTATTGAATACATGGCTAAGTGAGTAATGTTTAAATGTGTAAATACCTGTATCAGTCTCTCACTTTGTGTATAAGTGGCTGCATGGGTTGGTGAGCAGCAACATGAGTGTCTATATAGGTTATTAGTTGGTTTTTTGAGTATCAGTATGAGTGTCTGAGTGTCTGTATGGTTCAGTGGGGGGTATTACGTAGTGCATAAGTGCATGCATGAGTGACTCACTGTTTGTTTGTGTTGAAGACAGCATATGTGCAGGACTGTATGGGTGGAAGAGTGTGTGTATGGGTGTGTTAGTGAGTGAATGGCTGTCTCAATAGTGTCTCTATGAGTAACTACATATGTTTTAAACTAGTATATGTGACTATTGGTGTATATAAGTGAGTGTATGTGAGAGTGAGAGATTGAAAGAGTTCCTGTATGAATAAGTATGTGTTTCTATAAGTGATTGTTTAAAAGACTAAGTATGTGTAAGTTTCCGTAGAAGTAAGTGTGGTGGTGTATGTATAACTGTATATGCAAGTAAATGGATGTTTGATTCTTTATTAGCATGAGTAACTATGTGTGTGAGTAACTCTATGGATGAGTGGCATTGTGTTACAGGATGTATAGGTGTATGAGTACATATGATGTGTGAGTACACGAATGAGTGACTGTACAGGACTGTTGGTGAATAAGTGGATGTTTATGTGGATCTTAGAATTATTGAAGAGGTTGTTGTAATTGGTATTGGTATGTCCATTTTTTTGAAAATGTCAGTCTCTATTTTTGAATGTGTGTATCAAAGGTTATATTAGGGTGAGAGGAGGTCTGCCACTCTATCACATGGATGATGTCATCAGTGATGTCATCAGTGATGTCATTTGAGATGTCATCAGTGATGTCATGAGTGATGTCACTGACCATGTCATGAGTGATGTAATATGTGACGTCATCAGCAGTGCATTGCGGGCGCGCGAGTTATAGTTAGCTTAACTAACTATAACGGGGAAATTTCATTGGTTTTTTACGAGTGAAATGTCCAGCTAACTATAACGTGTGTGAAACCTATGGTTTTTTCACTGAATTTGCAAGGTTTTTTAAATGCTAATTCCTAACTATAACATGTGTGAAACCTATGGTTTTTTCAGTGAATTTGCAAGGTTTTTTAAATGCTAATTCCTAACTATAACATGTGTGAAACCTATGGTTTTTTCAGTGAATTTGCAAGGTTTTTTAAATGCTAATTTCTAACTATAAAGTGTGTGAAACCCATGGTTTTTTCAGTGAATTTGTATGGTTTTTTAAATGGTAATTCTTAGCTATAACATATGTGATTCCCATATTTTTTTTTATTTTGATTTTTTATGATTTTTTTTTATAAATTCTTATATTAAATGTGTGTTTTTTTTTTAAAAAAACACGTTTTTTTTAAAACTTTTTATTCTCTTAAAACACTATGTTTTTTTTCTAAAAAATCTGCAATATTTCAAGTTTTCTCTTTTTTTTTTTACCAAACAGGTAAGATATATTAGTATAACTTTGAAAATATATATATATTTTTTTTTAGTGCGCGTACGGTAAGCTTACGGTAAGCGTACGGTTTACGCAATGTCCGTAATTTATCTACTCTGTTTGCGTATAGTTACAACGACAAATGTCTATAACTTCTTCTATCTGATCAAATTTTATTTTTAAACATTCAATTCCATCTTTTTTCTGATAATTAATAAAACCCACAACTCTTCCCATAGCTCCATTAACTAAACCTTTTTCAACATCCAAATTTCTCCTTAAAAATACTCTACAGTTCATGCAAACATATATTTTTTCTAATCCAGCTGTTTTGGAAATGTTCTTCTCTAGTGAATCCAATTTATTTTTCAGTGTGCCTGTTAATGTGATAGTAATTCTTCCATCCTCAATTTTGTCCACTGCTTCCAATTTCCTGATATCTTCCTTTTCCAATTTTAAAAGCTCCTCATTGAATATTGAGCATTCACGTAGAGTTGGCATTAAGCAGATGACACTTTTCTTTTCTGCAATGTTCTTGTATATCTTCTCTGCAACTATTTCTTCCTTTGGAAATAAATTATGTAGCAACCGACTCTGTAATGCTTTTGTGCGAGCTTCAGTGAGTAGTCCAATTCTGATATCTTTCAGAATACTTCCATATTCTTCATCGTTTGCTTGTCTCATATTGGTAGTGAGTTCCTTGTACTCAAAGAAGGACCAAATATTTGCATTACCGATGCTTCCCAATGACTTCTTTGTGTCTTCATGTGTCACAGTATTAAACACTGGTTGTCCTTTAACTGGAGTAAGCTGTAGAAGATCCCCAAAAACTATGACATGTTTTCCACCAAATAACACGTCATAGTCTGTCCTTAGAATTTGCTGCATTCTTAAATGCACAAAGGCAAGCATTAAGTTTGATACCATGCTCACCTCAACAATAATGAGAACTTGCATCTTCTTCAATACTCTTGAAACTTCCAAGCATGCTTCTCCAGTTAGCTTGTTGTATTGTATTTTGTTCTCATGCTCCACTGGTAACATTAACAAACGATGTAAGGTGATTCCTTTTATGTTATATGCTGCTAACCCAGTTGGAGCAGTAACCACACAAGACAAAGTAGAATCCGTTTTTTGCTGTAGGTAGCTTCTGATGACTTTTATTAAGAAACTTTTTCCAGTTCCAGCTTGTCCACTTACATACATCCTGATTGGATGAAATGATGTGCATGAGCACTCTTTTTTTTCATGTAGAAATCCGTGATCAATTTTGTTTCTGATCTCTTCATAAATTTGTTGCTGCTCTTCGTTCAGTTGTCTTTCCAAATTTTGTAAGTCTATAAATTCTTCTTGAGCTTGATTCATAGCCGTTTCCACTTCATTCATGGCTATTGATGCTTCATTTTCAACGATTGGTTGTCCTAGGGGATCTTGACTGAGTGTTCCTGAACTTTGGCTGTCCTGAGAACTGTCTCTAGCTACTTCTGCTGCAATTGTAGTTTCCTGTTCAATTTCTTCATTTAACATTTGCAGATAAGTTGAGAATGTACTGCATTGTATGCTGTCTTTGCAAGCATTAAAAGAATCTTCATAGCTTTGAAATTCTCCCAGTAGGTCATCCTCTGTACGCCATGGTTTAAACAGCTGTAAAAGAGCCAAGTAGTAAAATTCCTTTTTGTCAGTACTGTCGCAACTCAGCTTCCTGTGATTTATCAAACTTCCTTTTGTTTGCTTCACCAAACATCCTTCCTCACCAATGACTTTATATTTTCCATTGTTGATGTCTTCTGCGGCTTTCCGTGAATAAATGTAGTTCTGCAGCACTTCATAAAGACACATGTTCTCCAGATGATGACTTCTCTTTGGGTAATATGTGTCCAACATGTTTGATTTCAAAATATCTGTACTTTCTGGGTCATTCTCGGCCAAATATTCAATTTCTCCAACAGATTTCAGTACCCGATTTCTCATGCTGCAAGGCCTAAACTTGCCCAAATTATTCTTCTTGATTTCGAGCAGAGACTTGCAGAAGATAACCTATCTGAACATTCGTAGGATCCAATTTCTCGATGCGATAACATCTTTAAACTGAAACTGTACAGCTTCTTACTGACAGTCTTCTCGTGAGAAATCTCTTCCCACATTTCCTTCAATTCTGTTTTTCCTGATTTCGTAATGTAAGACGTTACATATCGAGCAACAGCAATGGAATTGTCAGCTACATACTGTATATCCATGTTAGCATTCCACATGGATAAAATGACTGGGTTGTAGTCATTTATATTTTTTGATTCTTCTTTTCTTTTTAGGTTGTAGGTATTCTTAGGTGATTTTCTTGTGATAGTATGTCTCACAGATGACATAAAACTGTTTACTCTTCCATTTGAAAGAACAGGTCTAGGAAATCCAAATCGACATTTAGTGTAGTATTTATATTTGCTCTTGTATTTCCGTCGACAGTATTTTCCACACCGATGACTTTGGAAACGTAAAACTTGCTCCTTTAACTTTTTCTCTTCTGTGCTTTTTGGTATAGCACATGTTGCATATTCTTCAATGTAAGATAGCACTGCTTCATCAGCATCTGTTCCAAACTTTGGGGCATCCTTGATCCACAACAGCATATGAATATGAGGAGCACCTCTTGCCTGGTACTCTTTTCTCCAAAAGAAATCCACTACTTCTCCTAGAGGTGGATTTTTTTTATTGCAGATGAAGGACATCATAGCTTCAAATCTATGATTGAAATATCTGCAAACATTAACTGGATCCAATGAGCACAGTTCTCCTGCTGTCTTGTATTCGATGTTTTTAATGTTTGAATTTGCCTCTCGTAGAAATCCAGTAAATCATCCCAAGCGTACTCAGCACAGCTTAGGGTAACGAACCATGTTGGTGTTCCTAAATTCCGTAACATGCATTTTAATTCACCATGGCGTCGGTACCAATATTCATTTGTCCCACGCTGACAAGTCATCAGATTGATCAGTTGTGTTTCCAAATGATCATCTCGGTGCTGCTCTTTCTCCATAAAATCCTTAGCAGACACATTTTGTAAATGTACTCCACTTTTTAAAATGTGATTTACTGCATATGATAATGCAGACAAGTCGCTTTCAAATAAAAGATGGAACAAATAAGGAATACTTTGTCGAAATCTTGGATCTTCTGCATATAGTCTTGTAGTCCGATACTCAGAAGCTGGAATCTGTTCTGGACGTTCATCGTATCGTCCTCCTTTTCCTTTAGGAAACAGCTGAGGAAAACATCGAGCTTCCAAGCTCTCCTCCCATACACTCACGGGAGTTCCTTTTGCTTTCTTCATCTGAAACAGATCAATATTGTCTCCCATAACTTCTTTTGAATGAAGAGGATGTATGCTAAAATGTTCATAAATTTCTTCTTCCTTTGACTTGTCCACTTTTTCAATTTGTCCAGTTGGTGTTTCTGTGTCTTCTTGTAAATCTTCTTCTTCTTCTTCTTCTATATAAATTGATTCATACCATTTGTTATTCCTTTTCAAATACAAATTTGCTCTTTGTACTTTCCGTACATCTACCAGCTCCTGCCAAATCTTCTTATTCTTTGTAGGTACACCATTAACCAGAATAACTAATGGTTCAGTTTCCAAAGTATCTGCATCAATAGTTTCCATATTTTTTTTCAAATCCAAGGGCAAATACACCACTCTACCTTTTAAACCTCTCAGTAAATCTGAAGGAGGTAATTTACCAGTTTTGGGCTCCATACGTACTATGGTCTGGAACGGATGAACACATTGAATAAGTATAGACTCATAAGTATTTAATTCAGAAAGTTCGGCAGGAATAACATCCAATTCTAAATTATTATGTACAGCTCTGGTCGGCATTCTATTTTCTTCTAATTTGTTGTAACAGTATTTACAAATACGCTGAACTTCACCCAATTCAAAACAATTTTCAAGAAATATATATGTGGCAAAATCCTTCCACTTATAATTATCTTCATTTTCACTTTTTCCATAGAGATCAACATACCTGGTTTGTTTTCTATAATGAGTTCTGCGGCAACAAATACAAGTAACATTTGGTCTTTCATTAGAGATTTTTTCAAATTTTGTTATGTGATCATTAAATGTCTTACTTACAAATGGTTGTACATTCTCTTCCACTTCTTCCTCATTTACTGTGGCCTTTTCTGCACTGTTTTGTTCAGGACCAAAGTAACAAAACTGAATTTCATCAACAACCTTCTCTACATCTGATACTGACCCACGGAACAGAGCCCTATTCAATTCATCTAACTTTATTGCTGGACTTTTAGCAAAATACAACCGTCTCAGAAACTTTCTCATTTCAGTATGATGAACAGCCAGCATTCTAAAATGATCGAAAACACTATTACACACTTTTCTAGAGAGACAAGCCAGAGAATGACCCTGCAAACCAGTATTCTCTCTCACTCTGCATGGATCTAGACTTTGAAGCACCTTAATCTTCTGTTTTACACTTTTTTTACTATATTCTCTTAGAAACTCACGAAATGTATCTATAGATTCCTGACGCACAGTGCAAATACTACTACAATTCCAAGTGTACACAGGGGCTTTAGGACGTCTCCCCATAGCCTCATCCGCCATCACTTGTACCTCATCTCTTGGAACCATTATCTCCTTCTCCATTATGCAACCATTTTTCACTTCGTAAGCACGACCTCTGGTGTCAACTGCATGCAGCAAACTATTACTTTGAAAATAGCTCTCTTCATTAAAAAAAGGTTCACTACTTGAACTATGCATCCATTTTCCTAAAAACACTTTACAAAAGTTTGTTCTGTTCACTACTCTTTTCCTTTTGCTTTGTGATTTCAGTACATTAACCATTTTATCTAATGTACGCATCCTATTCAAAATTAAAATGAATAGTTTCCTTTTTAATTCTAATGCCTTTGCTGCAATGGCTTCAATTTCTTTTTTTCTCTTGTAAAATTTAGCCTTTTGCTTATATTTCTTCACATCCTTTATCAAATTGGACATAACTCTTCTCTGAAACATTTTTCTACGTATCTCTTTAAACGCTGTTTTTCTGTTTAAGTTAATCTTTTTAGTTGCAGAAGGTATATTTGCATTAACTAAATTCTCAATTTTTTCCTGTCCTTTTCTATTGAAAACATTCTTTCCAGTACAGACATTTTGTACATTTTTCCTTTTTTTGAATATGTTCTTTAAAAAATCTTTTTTTTTTTTTTTTTCTTTTGTCCTCATTTTGCCCTCGGAAGGTCACATAAGAGCATTAGGAGAGAGAAAATGAACCGTACTGTCACAGATGAACTGGTAGTGCCATCATGAACCAGAATGGTACTCAATATAGTTCATACTCTCCAAGGATGCGCCTCAAGACACCAACCATAGAAAGCAATATAGCTGCTAATAAATGCCCAATACAAAATCTGGAAAATCCTGATTTTGAGTAAGTTTAGGGAGGAGAGCCGACCAAGCAGCGTTAATCATTGGACAGTGAAAAAAAAAAAAAAAAAAAAAAAAAAAAGGGGACACCTAGGCCCAATTCAAAAGGCGCCAAAAGTCTCGTTTTTCAGGGTTACCCGATCTTGCTAGGTCAATTTTTGAGGTTTGCAGAACTGACATACGCCAATCTAGCAAGGTGGGAGGTAAAGGATCTTTCCATTTTCTACAGATCTCTCTCCTTGCTAATAAAATGCAATAAAAGAGGAGTTTTTTAACCGGACCTTGGACTTCCAGTGATGTTCCGAATATAGCAAGCAATGCGTTAATTGAGATTTGATACCCCAAAGATGTTGACAACAGAGTACTGATGGAGTCCCAAAAAGGTAGCAAAAATGAACATTCATAGAACATGTGTAAGTCCGAGGCTGCAAGCAGCCCACACTTAGGGCATGCCACAGTGGAGTCAGTAGAAAAATTCGATAAACGCTGTGGGGAATAATACGCCCTGTGTAGCGTAAAAAGATGGTTCCTACGCAGCCATGCCGGCTTCCCTATGTCCCACAAGATCTTAAAAGAGGAATACCAAATATTCTCAAGGTCTTTTCCGGAAAAGGAGGAGCTCCATAAAAACTCAGGTAAGACAAACTCCCCATCAACCTCTTCTAATAGCATATTATACCAGAGCGAAATCTCCTTAGGTGCTGGGGGTTTGTCCATCATCAGGGTTAGTATGCTGCTGTCTCCTCCCAATTGGAATCTACTCCTAATCAAGCTCTCAGTATGGGCCCAACTCGCTATCTGTAGGTATTTAAATCTCGAAAGACCTCGCCCCACTCTGGCTGATAGATTGTCCCAAGATAACAAAATACCATCGAAAAAAAGATCGCCCCATACCTCCAGTCCAGCCTCTCTCAAGGGTGTTGCCAAGCTGTCGAGGAGCCATGCCGGACTACCCGGCGAGTCCCACAGTGGCGACCTACTTGTGAAATAACCTACTTTTATGGCTCCTCTTAATTTGACCCATGTCTTTATGAAACCCAACAAGATCTTTAGCTTAATTTTTTTTTAAAACTTAGGATCCCCAAATTTAAACAAAAAACCCTGCTGGCCTACTCCCTCTCCTCTCAGTAAGGCAGCAAACATGCTACCTACTCCCACATTTGTCGGCATCCTGAGCAGCATCCTTGAATGGGAGAGTTGGAAAGCCCATGCGTATAGTTGTAGGTCAGGTGCTGCCAGACCCCCCTTTTCTCTACGGCGCCTAATTTTTTTCCATGCTATCCGAGGTATGTGATCGTTCCAAATAAAAGAACTAATGTGGCCTTGCAACTTTGTTAGGATAGAGGGCTCAAAGTATAATGGAACAGTATTGAACAGAAAGGAGATTTTAGGTAAAATAAACATCTTGACCAGATTAGCTCTACCCAGGATGGAGACAGGGAGTAGAGACCAAGACCTCATGAGCTTTCTACAATCTTTCGCCACGATGTCAAGGTTAAACTGCACAATTTTATCTATATCCTTAACTATGGTGAGTCCTAGATAACGCATAGAGTGGCTTAGCCGAGCCCCTGCCACTGGCTCAGCCCCATTCCACATCATCATCTCTGTTTTTGATGCATTAATCTGGTATCCAGAGATCCTGCCATAGTCATGAGCTAGTGTGATGACCGCGGGGAGTGCCGTGCCCAGATCTGATGAAAAAACGAGAATATCATCCGCGTACAGGGCTACTTTCCTCTCCCATCCCCCATAAATAAAGGGCTTGATATTAACATTGTCCCTCAACCGCTGAGCAAAGGGCTCAATATATAAATCAAATAGGAGAGGGGAGAGGGGGCAGCCCTGCCTGGTACCCCGAGTGATGTTAAAAGGGTCTGACAATTCGCCATTGACCAACAAAGAAGCCGTGGGGTTCCGATACAATAAGCCCACGGCTCCACGGAATCTCTCACCTATATTAAACTTCCCCAAGACCTCCGACAGGAATATCCAATTCACCCTGTCGAAGGCCTTGGTGGCGTCCAACGTAATGACAGCTAGAGGCAAAGAGTCCGCTGTCGCCATGTCAATGGCTCCTAATAGGTCGTAAGTCAACTCAAAGAGCTGGCGGCCCTTCACAAAACCTCGTTGGTCCTGGTGTAAAATAGAAGGTGCCACCTCCCCCAATCTTCTAGCAAGGATGGATGTGAAAAGCTTATAGTCCGAATTTAGAATGGAAATCGGTCTATATGAACCGCACCTATCAGCTGGTTTGCCAGGCTTCAATATCAAAGTAATGGAGGCATCATTCCAAGAGTCAGGAGGGTACAACCCCTCCTGAAAAATCTGATTGAACTGCTGAGTTAAAAAGGGGACTATTGTTGATAATAGGGCCCGATAGACCTCTGAAGGGAGGCCGTCGGGGCCTGATGCCTTACCCTTCTTACTATCTAAGATAGCTCTAGTAACCTCATCGTTCGTTATCTGTCTATCTAAGATAGCTTTCTGATCGAACGAAAGAGAAGGGAGAGTTACTCCATTCAGCCAGTCCTCAACTTGCCTCGCCTCAATGTTCTTATCTTCATGATAGATGTCCTTAAAGAAGTCACAAAAAGCACTTCTGATGTCTCTATCTGCCGAATAAGCCACTCCTTCTACCGTAATATGGTCTATGTTATTTCTAAGACGGTCTGTTTTAGCTTTCCAGGCCAGGAGCTTCCCTGCACCCTCTCCATACTCGAAATGGGCCATCTTACTGGCCTCCCATCTCTGGAGAACTCGTAGGTTCAAAATCGAGCCCAGTTCCCCTTTTAATGTAATTAACTTGTTTTGCCAATCTTTTAGAATTTCTGGTGAAGCGGCGGGATGTAACGAAATACTCTCCTGTACACTAGCCATGTCAGCTTCCAACGAGGTAACCGAATTTCTATAGATCTTCCTTCTATACGAGACCCTGTTGGTAATTAGGCCCCGCAGAAAAGCCTTAAATGTATCCCATACACAGCCTGAGGAAGCCGACCCGAAGTTATTGTCGAAGAAACTCTGTACTTCAGTTTTTAAAAAGGAAATATCGTCTGGAGCATTAAGGAGTGAGCGATCAAAAGACCATGTTCTAGATATGGGTTTTGATAATCTGGCCAGTTCCATGCACAAAGCAGCATGGTCAGAAAGATGGAAAGGAAGATAATAAACGTTTTGTACCAATTTAACTAATTCCTGACTGACCAGCGCTAAGTCTATCCTTGACTGATGGTGGTATTTATAATTGCGGAAAGAGATGCCTTGTTTTAACCCAGATTTAAATCTCCATATGTCCACATAGCTATACTCCTTCATTCTTTCAAGTAGAAAGACCCTAGTTTTGGATACAGGTCTAGGTCTATTAGATGGTGATTTGTCGAGAATAGGGTCCAAAACCACATTGAAGTCTCCGGCCAAAACAATTGGTTCAGGGTATAAAAGGAGGTGGGAGAACACAGAACTTAAAGCTGACGGATCGTCCTGGTTAGGCCCATAGTAGCCTGATATCGTGATTGGGGCCCTGGCTATAACTACCGAGACAATAAGCCACCTGCCCCCTGAGTCTACAAGTTTGTCAACTAGCCTTGCTTTTAATGATTTTTTAAAGAGAATCGCGACCCCTCTAGTACTAGAAGTTTGTGTGGTGGAAACGCAAAAGTCAACCCAGCTGTTCTTTTTAACTAGGGAAAGAATCTCATTTTCTGTGAGATGGGTCTCTTGTATTATGAGTACCTGGGCGTCAGAATCACGAAGGTACTGCATGATATTCCACTTTCTTGGACTAGTACGCAGGCCGTTAACATTCCATGAAAGAATTTTCAAATTATCCATGGAAACAATTTCCACTCCCTATCGTCCAAATAATCACCACATAAACAAAAAAAAGATCTATATCGGCCATGCCAGCATTTACCTCCAGACCTATAACTCTCCATTACCAAAGATAATAAAAATAGGCAAAAAAAGAGGACTTTTTTTTCAATTATTACTAACACCCCCCCCTCGTGCCCCCCTAAACCACCCACCACCCCATGGGAAACCCTTGCTCTATCTATCTGGAAATACCAGTAGATGGCACTCCTGCTGAGTTCCTGTCCCAACTAACCATCACCTTTTACATTTACATAAGTGAAAGTGAAAAAGAAAAGGAGGGTTGAGAAACAGGTAGGAAAGAGATGGGAGAGAAAAAAAATAAAACAATAATAATTATTCCAAGAAGAGGAACAGGGCATTGATTATAAAGTATTCTTTTTTCTTCCTTAGTCTCTCTCTTTTTTCCCTTTCCCCCCCTCCTCTCCCCCTCCCCTATTCATTTAACTCTTTTCCACTTTTTTTTTTTTTTTTCCCTTTTTTTTTTATTCCTTCCTTTTTATGATATCCTAATTCAGGACAAAGATCTCATTACGTCGCTTCACTAAATAGTCTAGAAATTGTTCTGAGAATTATTCTGAGAATCGACGTCCCTCTCAGGTCCCCTCTAATTCTACTCGTGGCATTTATCTAGATCTCTTCCTTCTCTTCCCCTTTCCATCCTCTCCTTTCCCAACCCTTTCCCAACCCTCCTCCTCTTCATAAGGAGATCCTACTCTGCTACTCAAGTTGGGCCAGCCTTATCCTTGCTTCTCCCCAAAGAAATTAGAAGTTCATCCGCTGCCTGCACTGACCGAATATTGTGCATTGTATTATTATGCATGACTTTCAGGGCAGCTGGGAAAACTAACTGGGCTACTGCCCCTAGGCTCCTTAAGGCTTCAAGCCTACTCCCAAGTTCCCACTGTTTGTCCAGCGTGGCCCTTGAGAGATCTGATCTGATTTGAAAATTGAAGCCCCTCCCACTCAATGATTTCTGCTTTAGGGCCAAATTCAGGATGGACTCTTTTAGAGTGTAATTATGGAAATTCACTAATATTTTTCTTGGCTTTGTTCTTTGGGGGTTCCTTCTGAAAGGGTCTCTATGGATACGTTGGATATCCAGAGATAACTCCTCGACCGATTGATCCAGTCTCAGGGATTCCTTTAGTAGTTGGATAATATAGTTCTTAATATCCGACCCCTCACTGCCTTCCGGGATATTAAGAATTCGGAGGTTACTGCGACGGGCATTATTTTCCAAAGACTCCATTCTCTCAGCCAACAACAGGTCTTCTTTTTTGAGTTTGACAATATCCAGTTTAGCTTCGTCCAGATATAAAGACATGCCTGTCACTTTATCCTCTAATCTTTCCGTTCTTGTGGCTAGGCTATCCACTTTACTATCTAAGGACTCACAGACGTTCCGAATTTCGGATTGGATAATCGCCGAAGCCTCAAAGCCTTTCTTGATGTCTGCCGATAGAGAGGAAAACATCGACTGGAGATATGAAGCTAAAAGTGGATCAACCCCATTGCCCGGATTTGTATCGGAGGCCATAGGCCCCTGCACTTCCTTCTCCTGTATCCCTGATGACAGTACCAATGACTCTGTAGCCAGGCCCGTTGAGGGTAACAAAGGAGTTAACAGTTCAGTGGGGTGTATTAGATCTGTTAAATTTTGTAGAGGGGTAGCCGATGAGACGACCATTGAAGGTACCATATGAGATGAAACAAGACTTAAATTTTGTGCTAGGGTATCAGACAGGGGGGCAGTCGGTAATCCCAGAGACCTAACATTCTGAACTGAAAGAGCTGGAAGGCTATCCATACTAGCCTTTAACCCAACTTCAACCTCAGCCCCGGCTTTGAATCTGTGTGTATTTGCGACCACTCCCTCTGCCGGGAACTGCAAGGTGCTTGATTTAGTAGAAGCAGATCCTGAGAATGGAATAGCTGGGTCTGATACAGTAAGTTCATTATGTTCCAGCGATGTCGATGTCATTGCCAAAGAAGTGCCTTCCAATAGTTGTTGATCAGGAAGAAGGAGAATTTGTGGAGCAACCTTAAAATAAGACCGCAGGGACGGCACTATCCTTGACCCTGTGTTATTAGCCGCTTTTACGTTTTTTGTAGCTTTGGAGCCTTTACATGTAAAAGCACGCTTTGCTTTAACCTCGCCGGATAGATATGAGGAGACCTTTTTTTTTTTAGGAGGACCCCCCGACTTATATCCGGTAACCCCTGTGGGCTCAAATCTACCTCAATTCCCTCACCCAGATCAATGGACCCTCCAGCGGCTTTAGCTTTACTTAGAGCACTTCTCTCCCCTCCTCTGCCTCCATGTTTCCGATTAACGGCTGGATTTCGCACTCTGCCTTGTGGAGGCTGCGGCAGACCGGGAACAGGGCTACTATCTGGGACCTCCAGAGTCACAGGCACAGCTACCACAGGTATTGTATTCTGTCCCCCAAAATCGCCCGGCCTACTGTGAGCCCCCCGGGGTGTTTCAACAGCTTCAGCGGTGCTCTCTGCAGCAGACTTTAAATGTCTCAGAGCGCCCTTAATATCTTCTCCCTTCTCCTCACCCCCCCTACACCTCCTACCAGTAACCAGGGGGGTGCTGAAACGGGATCCCTCCAAGCTTCTTTGACCCAGAAGAAGGCTACGAATCTTCCTGCCGCGGCGGAGCTCCAGCGCGGCCAGACCCCAGAGCTGCAAGCCAGGAACAGGAACAGCCTGCCGCGGACTTCGACGATCGAGCAGCAGCCCTGGCCGCCTCTCCGTCACAGTCTCAGTCGACTTCGGGTTAAGGGGAGACGCAAGCCCATCTGAACACCCGGTGGCAGAAACTCCGGCACAGTCTTGCCACGAAGCAACAGTACCGGCAACGTTTCTCGGACCGTAAGGACGCACCTCGTCCCCGCACATCGGGAGCCGAAAAAGCAAAAATACTTGTGATGCTACCAGACCGGGTCAGGTCCGCATAGCCGCAGAACGCCCAATCTCTCGCCCCGCCTCACTGCAGTGCACGGACAGGAACTCAGCACAGAGCACCGCGACAGCTCACCTAGCTGCCGCCATGTTTCCCCAAGAATGAACCCTCTTTCCAGTACAGACATTTTGTACATTTTTCCTTTTTTTGAATATGTTCTTTAAAAAATCTTTTGTCTGCTTACCAGAAGATTTTTTCTTTTTCCCAACATGAGCATCTCCAACTAACTTAGGTCCTCCAGTTGTCTTCAAATATAGGTTTTTTTGTGGTCTTTCTTTACTCTGGATTTTGTAGGCATCTTAAATTGTGTTCACTGCTCTTCAGCAATACCTGAAAAAAAATAAAAAAAATCCTTTATTTTATTTAAATATATTACTACATTTTTTATGTTCTTTAGAAATCTTAAAATACTATAAACCCCTTTCCTATAAATGAAAATCACAATAACACCTTCACAAATGAAATATCTAAAAATAATTCCTGTGTGCACACAAAGTCATGCTTTGAAATTAGACAGAAAACGAAATTTCTTTGCCAATTGCAAAGCATACTTTCTACTACTTTTTAGGCAAGTGAAAAGTACTTTTACAGACTGACACATTATGAATCCACTTTTCAGATTCTTAAAAAAGCACATGTCCAAACTGCTTTTTCAGACCAGCACCATGTGTAACCTGGGTGACTGACTACACTCCAGCAAGGGCAACCAGCCTTAGTGATGCTGAATGTATTTGCATTACTGACTGAAACCTCAAACCCCACTCGCTTGTGAATACTGTGCATGATTCCACAGGGTAAGCAGCTGGGTGTGTGCTAAGAGTCTGCTTCTGCACCAAAAAATGGCTCCCCCTTTCCATCTAATGCAACTGTGAAATCACCAGAGCAATACGCAATAAATCTCTGCCTGTAATTCCTCTTTGCACACAGAGTCATGTTTTCATATTAGTCACAAAACGAAATTTCTTTGCCAATTTGAAAGCACACTTACTACTCTTTTTTTTGGCAAGTGATAAACACTTTTACAGACTGACACATTATGAATCCACTTTTCAGATTCTTAAAAAAGCACATGTCCAAACTGCTTTTTCAGACCAGCACCATGTGTAACCTGGGTGACTGACTACACTCCAGCAAGGGCAACCAGCCTTAGTGATGCTGAATGTATTTGCATTACTGACTGAAACCTCAAACCCCACTCGCTTGTGAATACTGTGCATGATTCCACAGGGTAAGCAGCTGGGTGTGTGCTAAGAGTCTGCTTCTGCACCAAAAAATGGCTCCCCCTTTCCATCTAATGCAACTGTGAAATCACCAGAGCAATACGCAATAAATCTCTGCCTGTAATTCCTTTTTGTACACAGAGTCATGTTTTCATATTAGTCACAAAACGAAATTTCTTTGCCAATTTGAAAGCACACTTACTACTCTTTTTTTTGGCAAGTGATAAACACTTTTACAGACTGACACATTTTGAATCCACTTTTCAGATTCTTAAAAAAGCACATGTCCAAACTGCTTTTTCAGACCAGCACCATGTGTAACCTGGATGACTGACTACACTCCAGAAAGGGCAACCAGCCTTAGTGATGCTGAATGTTTTTGCATTACTGACTGAAACCTCAAACCCCACTCGCTTGTGAATACTGTGCATGATTCCACAGGGTAAGCAGCTGGGTGTGTGCTAAGAGTCTGCTTCTGCACCAAAAAATGGCTCCCCCTTTCCATCTAATGCAACTGTGAAATCACCAGAGCAATACGCAATAAATCTCTGCCTGTAATTCCTCTTTGCACACAGAGTCATGTTTTCATATTAGTCACAAAACGAAATTTCTTTGCCAATTTGAAAGCACACTTACTACTCTTTTTTTTGGCAAGTGATAAACACTTTTACAGACTGACACATTTTGAATCCACTTTTCAGATTCTTAAAAAAGCACATGTCCAAACTGCTTTTTCAGACCAGCACCATGTGTAACCTGGGTGACTGACTACACTCCAGCAAGGGCAACCAGCCTTAGTGATGCTGAATGTTTTTGCATTACTGACTGAAACCTCAAACCCCACTCGCTTGTGAATACTGTGCATGATTCCACGGGGTAAGCAGCTGGGTGTGTGCTAAGAGTCTGCTTCTGCACAAAAAAATGGCTCCCCCTTTCCATCTAATGCAACTGTGAAATCACCAGAGCAATATGCAATAAATCTCTGCCTGTAATTCCTCTTTGCACACAGAGTCATGTTTTCATATTAGTCACAAAACGAAATTTCTTTGCCAATTTGAAAGCACACTTACTACTCTTTTTTTTGGCAAGTGATAATCACTTTTACAGACTGACACATTTTAAACCAACTTTTCAGATTCTTAAAAAAGCACATGTCCAAACTGCTTTTTCAGACCAGCACCATGTGTAACCTGGGTGACTGACTACACTCCAGCAAGGGCAACCAGCCTTAGTGATGCTGAATGTATTTGCATTACTGACTGAAACCTCAAACCCCACTCGCTTGTGAATACTGTGCATGATTCCACAGGGTAAGCTGCTGGGTGTGTGCTAAGAGTCTGCTTCTGCACCAAAAAATGGCTCCCCCTTTCCATCTAATGCAACTGTGAAATCACCAGTTCAATACGCAATAAATCTCTGCCTGTAATTCCTCTTTGCACACAGAGTCATGTTTTCATATTAGTCACAAAACGAAATTTCTTTGCCAATTTGAAAGCACACTTACTACTCTTTTTTTTGGCAAGTGATAAACACTTTTACAGACTGACACATTTTGAATCCACTTTTCAGATTCTTAAAAAAGCACATGTCCAAACTGCTTTTTCAGACCAGCACCATGTGTAACCTGGGTGACTGACTACACTCCAGCAAGGGCAACCAGCCTTAGTGATGCTGAATGTATTTGCATTACTGACTGAAACCTCAAACCCCACTCGCTTGTGAATACTGTGCATGATTCCACAGGGTAAGCAGCTGGGTATGTGCTAAGAGTCTGCTTCTGCACAAAAAAATGGCTCCCCCTTTCCATCTAATGCAACTGTGAAATCACCAGAACAATACGCAATAAATCTCTGCCTGTAATTCCTCTTTGCACACAGAGTCATGTTTTCATATTAGTCACAAAACGAAATTTCTTTGCCAATTTGAAAGCACACTTACTACTCTTTTTTTTGGCAAGTGATAAACACTTTTACAGACTGACACATTTTGAATCCACTTTTTAGATTCTTAAAAAAGCACATGTCCAAACTGCTTTTTCAGACCAGCACCATGTGTAACCTGGGTGACTGCCTACACTCCAGCAAGGGCAACCAGCCTTACTGATGCTGTATGTATTTGCATTACTGAGTGCAACCTCAAACCCTTAAAGTATTCCTTATTTTTACCAGTACACCTTAATTTATCATGAAAACATAGTCCATATTATTTTACATGTTCCTCACATTTAAATTTCTCCCAAAACAGAAAATGATAAACACAACTTCAACAAAAGGAATTCCATTTCTATTATTCATTTCTTAATTTACCATATACATCCCCTCTCAAACTCTAAACTCACCTTTAAAATTAGTTAGCTGTGAAAGAAATGTGGCACTCAAACAGCAGATTATCAGAGCCAGGATCTCTGTTCTTTACACCTCTCTCCTCTCAGCAGAACCAGATAATGGCAAACTTTCCCTCTCTTTTTCCACACATATACATGTTAATTTCAAATCTCAGTGCTTCCCCCTTTTTTTCATATGTAATCACACATTTCTATTGGTTGAAAACCAACCCTTTTCCAAAAGTACCCTTCCCCCAACTTGACTTCTGCCTAGTACCCTTCCCCCAACTTGACTTCTGCCTGCTACCATAGCAACAGCTCATGGAACACTGCTTTGTTGAGTTAGGTCAGAAGTTCACCAAACAATGTTTCAATTCCACAGAGCAAGAGTGCTTGACTTTTCAAACCTAACAGCAAATCCATAGTACTGTTCTTTGGTAACACATTTTTCTGTACCAATACAAAACATGCTTCTATTAATTTACACATACAGCCTAGTTTTTATTCTAGAATGGTATGAAACGGCCAATCAGTTCTTTTTTTTATAAAAAAAATATGTATGCCTCCATTTCCAAACTGTCTTTCATTTCTTTTTACCATTCTACTGAATTACACCTCCTGAGTGCATCCAGTTCTCCTTTGAAGATGTTCACAGTGTGGATTGTAGGGCACAGCTATGTCTTCTGGAGTGAAAAGTATGCAGAGAAAACCGATATGGTGAGAGACCTTGCTTTGCCAAATGTAGACATTAAATGGATTGGTCAGAGAGGGTTAAAGTGGCACCAATTGATGCCATTGGTGAAATCCTTCATGCAAATCCAACACCCTGACCTCATAATAGTGCACTGTGGTGGCAATGACCTAGGCACTTTGACTGGGGTAGGTCTGGAAATGCTTATGAAGGACACCTTTGCACAACTGTTTTCACTTTTCCCTAAAACTGCCTTTGTGTTTTCTAACATATGCCAAAGGCAAAAATGGAACTGGTCCAATCATTTCTGTCCGCAGATTGACAAAGCAAGAAAGCACGTCAACAAATCTGTTTCTGCTTTCCTCCGTGACTATGGTATGGGTTCCATTTACCACAACAACTTGCGTTACGACATGCAAGACATTTATAGAGGAGATGGTGTGCACTTCACTGATGAAGGGAACAGAGTCTTCCTCTTGAACCTTAGACTCTGCATCGGTACTTACTTTTAGGTACCACTAAAAAATCACTTCATAAACACAACGGCTCTTTTTAGAGCCCCCTAATATCTAAACTCTTAAATCTGCATTTCATTTCTTTTATTTTATTTGTTTTCTACCGTACGCGTACGTTGAGATTACTGTACGCGTACCCCGCGATTTTTTTTAAAATCAATAAATGTTTTCTTTGTACTTTTCTGTCCTTCTTTGACCCCCTTACAAATGTTAGGGGGTCTGTAACTCTCTCCCTTGCCCCCTTTTCAAGATATCACTCTTTTTTTCTGAGTGAAACACACGAAATGGCGGCCGCCGCTTCCTGGTTTCGACCGATTCGAATGTTTACTAAGATCTAACAACCAATCAGAATCGCGCTCGCGCACGCCACCGTACGCGTACGGTAAGCGCACCGTAAGCGCACCGTACGCTGGCTCAGATATATATATTGATTTAAAGGCTATTTTCTCAGAATCTACTGAACAGATTTACACCAAACCTACAAAAGGCACTTCCTTGACCTGAGGACTACCTCTCTGCCAAATTTCAAGTAATTCTGTTCAGCCGTTCGGGCTGTAGCTGTGTCTAAAGGTCCTATGGAAAAATTCATGGGAAAAACGCGTTTTGGGACCCCCCTTTTATCTCAGCCCCCGCTTGACGAATCCCCCCGAGACTTTCAGGGTACGAGCGGAGCGTAGCGCCCCACCTATTTTGAAAAATTCGCGAGGATTCGTCAACTGGCGCCAAAGTTATTCAAAATAGAATGTTGCGGATTTCCTATGGAAACGTGGTCCTAACTATAACTACCTACTGGCGACCGCCAGTAGGTAATATATATATATATATATATATATATAGATATATATATATAGATATATATATATATGTGTGTGTGTTTATATTAAGTGTCTCTCCTTTAGATTAATGTGGGGAGCTACATATAAAAAATGTTTTTAAAAAATGTTTGTAGAAAGATCTTTAGGCAATGAGTACAATTATGTTGTATATTTATTTTGTGTTTCTTGTTAATTAGGTGTTTTTAAAATCTTAAAAATCTTAAATTTTGAGGAGAGATACGCTCTATGTAGATCCTGATGAAGGTGGTATTCCAATAATATACAACCACCAAAACGCGGCGACGCTTGTATTTATATAGTTGGTTATATATAGGACCTGCCACATGTCGAATTTAACCAAGAAGTGAATAGACCAATGTTTTTTATATATGAGATTCCAGTTGGGAATAACCCTCACTTGATGAATTTGATTGTTTTCACACATTTGGTTTTTGTCTCTCATAAAAGGTCTCTTTCTATAAGTTTTTATTATGTTTTTAATATGATTTTTTTAATGTGTTTTTAACTGTATGTACTACAGTAAATTTTGCAGTTATTTAAATTTCTTTATGTACTACAAATAAATGTTCAATTTGCCTTTTGAATTGTGAGCTCTTTATCTTAGTAACGTACCCGGTTGTCTTTTTGGGTTCAAATCTATAGCCAGTAGGTGATGAATATGTGTGAAGCTGAGTGATCCTCTAGTGTGTATTGCTGAGCATAGTTTGGGTGAATGTGGTGATCCAAGAGAGTCCTTTCTTTTCCTTTACTTGTGGTACCCTGTTCTTGGCAAATGGGGTTGCTCCCTATATTTTATATATAGTTTTGCCCAACCAGTTGGTTGGGGAGTGTCAGTCTTTTTCTGAAGATTGCCCTTGTTCACTTCCTGATTGTACAGGATAACAAATTCAACTCTGTATCAAAAGCATGGATGCATTAAAAAACTTTAGTTTTAGTGAAGAAAAATGTAATAAGATCATTAACATCAAGAATGGCAATAAGGTTACGGTTTTCTCAAGCAATAATGATAAATGGGGAAAACTGTATAAATTGAGAAAAAAATTGATTAGAACAGAGGTGCATGCAGAATTCCTAATCGAATATGTCAAAGCGGGGGTGATTCTGGTTGGGTTGCAAATTACAAATGAACCCGGTTTGTATATTGACCATAGGAAATTCTTAGAGCCATCATCTCATATCGCCAACAGGTGCAGTAGAGATTGGCTGCTCCTAATTATTGAAACAGCTCTAGATGTAATTATTTTAGAAAAGCAAGAAATTGAAAAAATATTGGCTGAGCTTCAAAGTATCTCCGTGCTGGAGGAAGCAAAGAAAAAATTAGAAGAATTGGACACGGAGGTTAATGTATATAGGGACTATTTAGTCAATAAAAAGATAGGATATTGAAAAGTACAGTGTAGAAAATAATTACCCATACCTGGAAAAGGACTATTACCAACAAAGAGAGCAAAATTGGGATAGATCTTATCAACAGAGACCCATGTATCAGAGGGGAAGTAGAAATCATATTACCTTTTCTGAGTCCTCGGGTTCGTGGTCAGAGGATGAAAGTACCAGGGGAGGCCCAAGCAATCACTATCTTGATGAGGAATATGGAGGTGGACCATCAATGTCCCATATGTCCACAGTGGTAGGTCCCTCTGCTCCCTCTTCGTCCTCGTCTTCCTCTTCCTCTTTTTTAGATCAACGCCCAAGAAGGGGACAGAGATCGAATCGGGGCTTTGGGAGAGGTCAATTTGTGAGGCGCCAACCTCAAGAAGGCCAATTTGTGAGGCGTCAACCTCAAGAAGAATATCTGGAAACCAGGTATCGCAGATATTGGAGGTAAACACTGAAAAATGTCCTATTATAAACCTTTCCAAACGCCCTTTAACCCACAAAGAGATAGAGGTACTGAAAAAAGGGTTTACCTTTGCCCCATCCATGAAAGCTAACAAATTTGCACTAGGATATGCATGACTCGTTCAAATGAGTTCTACTGGCAGTCTGAAATAACAACACAGGTGCTTATATACATTTTTTTTTTAGATATATTGTATACCTGACTCAGTTGTTACCTCAGTTATCATAGCTAAACCGCACTAAGCTATTTGAGCGCTCATGTTAAACTCTTATGGTACTATTGGGGTCTCTACCCTAAGTGTAGTCAGGACTAAATTTCTGAACCTACAGATAATTGATATTATACTTTCTCCCTGCAGCTATTTAAGATGTACTTTGGATTCAGTTTGGTGAAATCCGATCAGAGACCTGGAATTAACGGCATTTTCCCTTATTAATCTTGAGTGTGCATTACCTTTGGATGATTTTTGTCTTCCTGCTGTTGATACTTCACTGAGATTGATCCTGATTCTTTGGGATCACATTTTATCCGAAGCCGCCTTTTGACTCTACAAGTGTGTATTTTCTAGAATTTTTATACTTACTCTTGGGAGCACTTAATTGGTTCTTTTTCTTCTTTTTCACTTATGGATTTCTGTGTCTCTGGATACCTCTTTATTGGGTTTTTCTGTCATTAGTATATCCTGGTGAAGTTTTCCAGATATCTCTCCTTCTATTTCAGCACTTTTTAAGTTCTACTTATTGTGCTTTAACTCATTATTATGTGATAAAAATGTAATTTAGCTATCACCATTCCCACAGATGAGACTGACGAGGCATAAAAGAAAATTTATTCAATTGAATGTTTGATTGTCTTGATTTAGCCTATCATATCAAATTATATTGAGTCTTCAACGGTTGGATATGCCATCAGCGCCCTGAGGAAGGAAGACTCCGAAACGCGCGTCGGCGCATCTGTGTTCTTCTTATGTTTTTTGTACTGTTTTTGTAATTGTACTCCTTGTTTTGTATGACTTCACAGAACTGTTCACTTTTGTGTACATAACACTAATTGTTTGAGTCTTGATGTTATGTTGTGTTTTTCAACAATTGTATTGCTTCGTCTCTCTTAGTTTGATGAGTTAGTTGGCCTGTTATGTTTCTGAATAGAAAAATGAAATGATCTATCTAAAAATAAAAAATTGATACATAACTTTATATATTTTTATAATAAAACCCCAAAAAAGAATGTTATAGTAGACTTTGTGTATTCTGTGGGATAGATTGATTATTTCTCCTACAAGGGGTTTTGTGTGTTTGTTTGAATTTTACCTTTGCCCCATCCATGAAAGCTAACAAATTTGTACTAGAGAAAGATCTTAAATCTTTCTTTCGGAAAATTAGGCTCACAAGGTTTTTTGAGAATAGAGAATACAATGAGCAAATAAATATTTCAGGTCTTAAACCGAAGTCTATTTTTACACCCCATATCGGTCAAATTGATAAGAAAATTGAGATATTTGAACAGGTGGGAGAGACAAAAATCAGTAATATATGGGAACACCAGCCCCCTACTACTCACAACATTAGCAAACAACACAAAGAGGCTCTTTTTAACCTTAAAAATTATTTTAGTATAATGATCAAACCTGCCGATAAGGGGGGTGGGGTCGTTATATTTGACACATTAGATTATGAAAATAGAATCATGGATTTACTGTCTGTAGAGGCTCCTTATCAAAGAGTCTCCATGAAGGAATGGCACCTTCTAAATAGAGAAATTCAGACTTTACTTTCCCTAGCAAAAGAAAATGAATGGATAGCAGAAAAAGAGTTCCAGTTTTTAAATAACGATAGGGCTGTGATCCCTGCAATCTATGGTCTGCCAAAGATCCATAAGAATACAAAAAATCCACCTCTTAGACCAATGGTTAGCTGTATTAATTCTCCAGTTGAACCCCTTAGTAAGTATGTGGACACGTTTTTAAAACCTTTGGTTCAGAAGCAAAGATCCTACATTAAAGATTCTGCCCACATGATTGCCACTATTGAAGGATATGAATTTAATAATAATACCCAACTCCTGCTGACTTTAGACATAGAGGCACTTTATACAAACATATCCCAAGGTGCCACTTTGAGAGTCATCGGTGACATTCTGGACCCTGCTGAATGCAGGGGTGCCAATGCAGATTTTATTCTGGCCTGTACCGAGCTGGTGTTGAAACATAACCTGTTTCTCTTCAAGGATGATTTATATCTCCAACGTAAGGGGACTAGCATTGGGGCCATCTGTGCCCCGAGTCTGGCCTGCCTCTATGCTGTTAGGTTTGAGGAGATCCATTTCTTCAATGAATCTGCTCCATTTTTCAAAAATGTGTCGAGATGGAGCAGATTCATTGATGATATTTTATTCATTTGGGAAGGCACTGCTGAACGCTTGGAGGAATTTTTAGAGTGTTTGAACTTGGGGGATGTTAATCTCAAATTCATCTCTGAATATAGTAGTCAAAGTGTTAACTTTTTAGATTTAACAATTAAACCAGTTAATGGAAAATTAGAGGTTGAATTGTTTTCTAAACCTGTAGATAAGAAGACTCTGCTCCATTATTCGAGCTTTCATCCAAGGGTAGAAAAAAATAATATAATCCCTTCGGGCAGTTCCTCTGTTTACGGAGGAACTTCTCCTCTTTGGATGATTTTTATAAACATTCTGATATCTTAAAGGTGAAACTCAGAGATAGAGGTTATCCCAAGAAATTGATCTCACATTCTTTCAAACGTGCATGGTTTTACAACCAGGAAAGTATGTTAATAGTTAGAGACACTAATATATCTAGGCAAAATAAAGGACAGAAATTAGTATTTGTGAGTCAATTCTCCTGTTTGAGCAACAAAATAAAAAATATAATCAATTCCAATTGGAGTATTTTAAATAATACTGAGTCTCTAAATTTGGAGAAGCCCTTGTTTGCGTTCAAGCGTAACAATAATTTACGAAGGGAATTAGTACACACATATAGAGAGGTCTCAAAAAAGCATCAACAGACCCTGCTGGGGACCCAAGCTGTTGGCAACTATAAGTGTAGTAATTGTAGTATGTGTGGTCAATGTGTGGAAGGAAAGGAGTTAATTTACAATAAACATACCCTAACCGCTAAAACAATAAATAACTGTAGAAGTAAGAATGTAATATACTTGCTCCTATGCCCATGCAATCTGGGGTACGTTGGTGAAACGTTCCGCGAATTGCGGGTATGGTTAGGAGAGCATAAATCAGCCATTAAGAACAGGAAAGATAATGTCCCGTTGGTTAGTTACTTTTTAAAAGAAGGCCACACACTTATGGATTTTAAATGGTTTATAACTGAAAAGTTAGAAGGTAGCAAGAGGTTAGGAGATTTAACCCTGAAACTCACGAATCCTGAACAACTATATATCTCAATTCTGGATATGATCGGGACCGGTCTCAACACAAAGGAGGACTGGATGAGATTGATTGATTGATAATAGTATTTAATCTTGTTGCCCCAGTCAAAATAGCTGTGTAATACGTTGTTGCTGGGTTTTTGTGTGGCTGTCAGTTTCTGACATAGGTGGTGTACCGGCAGCCCCTCGTGTTAGTGCGGGCGGCTACATAGGAACCCAGCATGTATACTTAAGGGATCTAAATTTATATAGAATTGGAGGTCATGGTACACCATGATGATTGATAAATTTGGTAGTCATGTGTTTCATTCCATTAACTTACATTAAACTTGCCCCGTTTAGAAATATACGGATCACTAGAATATCAATAGATAAGTGGTACAAACGGGTATTTATTTATCTATTTATTCATATTGTCCACGGGTTTACGTATATTCCTTTGGTCTTAGACCGATCATAATCAGAGCGCTATCAATGGCTCCATTCAGGAACACTGGAAGATATTTCTGTTTTAAAATATGTGAGAGCGGGACCCACCAGAATCACAGATGAGCCAGGGCCACTTTAAAACTTATAAAGTAGACGTACGCAAAAGACGCTGGGAACATGTAACTGGGAACCATTACTATCGTTGGCAAGCTAGGGCCATTTTAAGACATTTGAAAATTGAAAGAGACGCACGCAGATGACGTTATAACCACAGGCGATAATTCTTACATTTTTAACAAACTTGTATATGACGCGCCAGAAGAAGGCCAGTTTGTTCTACATTTCTCCGAATTTCCGTGAGGCAAGATGGCATTTTATTCCCACCATCAGTGGAGGTATGTTGAATGAGCGGGACCGGCCCTTTATGGGGGGTGGCAAGATATCGTTCGATTTTTAGAACTAATTTCAGGGGTGTATAAAAG